>NW_025814843.1:2422500-3622500 GCF_022079265.1 Lynx rufus
TACGTAACTAAGACCCCCAAACTCAAGAGTTAACAATTTAGGGGCGCCTCGGTGGCTCAGTAGGTTAAGCGTCCGACTCTCAGGGTTACATCAGGTATTTCCAAAGTACTTGTTTGTGCCCATTCAGATGCCTTTTTCTCAGCCCGGTGTCCCTCCTGTCCCGTAAATACTTGTCCTAATTGTTTTCTCTTCACAATCCAGCCTGTTGTTTACTTAGCTTTGAAGACCTTGTTCTGTGTGTGTGGTCCCCATAGTCCAGCCCAAAGCTTCTATTGCAACTGCTTGCTGTCCGTGGGGCCTGTGTGGGTCTGGTTTCATAAGGTCCGGGGCCTTTGGTCTGTCTGGCCCCCTGAAACTGATTGCCGTGAACCAGCACCCCGGCAACTTGCATCAGTAATATATGACAGTACGATTCGTCCCACACACTTCGCTGCCGTTGTCTATGCTCCCAAGGAGTCACTCTGTTTTAGGTGTGTCTTTTCTAAATAGCATATGGCATTATTCCTTCTAAGAATCTACAGTTTCTAATCAGCGCCTTTACCCGTTTGCATTTATTGTCATTAAAACGTATTAGGACCTACTTACTAGGAATTACTCTGTGTTTTCTATTATTTCATGGTTTTACCTTGCTTTTTTTCCCCCCCTTATTTCTTTACTTGCAGTCGGTTTTCTTTCTGTCTTTACTGTACTCTCACTGTAACTCTTTTTTTTTTTTTTTTTTTACTGTAACTCTTGATTTGGGAGGTGGGGGCACGTTGTTCCACATGTTGTTCAGCGTGGTGACTCTAGATCCAGATCGTCGCCGTTAGGTCCCATCTGGAAGTGGGATCTGGGGAACACTATCTAACTTCGTGTCTCCATTTCCCTATTTGTGAAATGATGATAATGAAAAATAGGGCCTACGGGGCCACCTGGGTAGCTCAGTTGGTTGGGCGTCTGACTTTGACTCAGGTCGTGATCTCATGGTTTGTGAGTTTGAGCCCCGCATCGGACCCTGCGCTGACCATACGAGCCTGCTTGGGATTCTCTCTCTCCCTCTCTTTCTGCCACTCCCTTACTCATGTTCGTGCTCTCGAAATAAATAAGCTTTACAAAAATCATAGGGCCTACATCCTTTAATTGTGAGGATTTAACTGAGTTATCCCTATGAAGGGTTTAGAACAAAGACTGTGACAAAGTGCACTCAACAAATGTTAGCTGCCATTTTTTTTTTTAGTATGCTAAACTGTTTTTAATTGTTTTACAGTCCCAAGCGCTTTCTCATGTTTCCCTTCAACTTTTTATTTTCAAGATGTTCAAGCCCACTGGAAAGTAGAATGGTTTAAGGGTATTCGACTCTTCTTTCCCTTAATTTCCTGATTGTTAACATGTTGCCTTATTTGTTTTTGTTTTTCCCTTTATGTGTGTGTGTCTTGCCATGTAGTGGATCGCAGGCATGACACTTCGCCACCAGCTAGTTCAGCATGTGTCTCTCCTAAAAGACATTCTCCCAAATAACCACCACATGGTCGTGGAGGAAAACAAAAAAGAACACGTTATTGAATGTGATATTCATTAATGTCCTAAGATGTGCCTTCTGTATTCAAATTTCCATACCTGTTTTTTTGTAAATTTTTTAACGTTTATTTATTTTTGAGAGAGAGAGACAGAGACAGAGACAGAGAGAGAATGAGCGAGGGAAGGGCAGAGAGAGAGGGAGATAACAGAATCTGAAGCAGGCTCCGAGCTCTGTGCTGACAGCTCAGAGCCCAATGTGGGGCTCGAACCCACAGACTGCGAGATCATGACCTGAGCTGAAGTCGGATGCTCAACCGACTGAGCCACCCAGGCACCCCTCCGTACCTGTTTCTATAATCCAGGGTCCACTCAGAGTCCATGCATCACCTTTGGTGGTTGTTGCTTTAGCCCCTTTTTATCTAAAACAATCTTCCCAGAGCGCCTGGGGGCTCAGTCCATTAAGCATCCAACTTCGGCTAAGGTCACGATCTCGCAGTTCATGAGTTCAAGCCCCGTGTCGGGCTCTGTGCTGACAGCTCAGAGCCTGGAGCCTGCTTCAGAGTCTGTGTCTCCCTCTCTCTCTGCCCCTCATCCACTCACACTCTGTCTCTCAAAAAATAAGTAAACATTAAAAAAAAAAAATAGAACAATCTCCCCATCTTTTTTTGTTTTCCTGGCGCTGATTTTTCAAAGAGCCTATGCCATTTTTTTCAGTGAATGTCTTAGACTCTGGATTTCTCCCCTCATGTTAGTTTCCTCATGAGCAGATTCCGATTAAAGCGTTTAGGCAGGAATACTATGAAGAGGGTGGTGTGTACTTAATCCGAGACCTGTAATCGCAGGTGGCGCTGGCTTTGATCGTTTGGCTTGAGGTAGTGAGTGCCAGATTCCTTCGTGGGAAATATACACTTTCTCCTTTGTAATTAGAGAGTAATCTGTAACACGACAGAGAGGATTTGACTGTCTGGGACTCCAGTAAATTTTCATCCGGTGGTTTAGCATCCGCTGCTGATTCGCACTTGAATAATGACTACAGTGGCGGTTTCAAATATTCTTACGTTTTCAGTATGCGTACTTGCCTCCGTTAGGATACATTCAGCTGTAAATTACAAAAACCAAACAACTCGTTCAATCAGCTTAACCGTTAAAAGTTCAAGTAACTGACTCCTGTAACTGGAAGTCCCAGGGTAGGTGTTTCGGAATTTGAATGCAAAGGAGCCGTGGATGCCTGAATGAAAATTAAGAGTTTCCAAGAGAAGTCAGGATGCTGGTTGTACAGGCAACTTTTAAGGCTCATTTGTGATATTTTAAGATACGTGCTTTTTTCTGATCTCTGTTCTGTTCCCAGGTAACGCACCTTATCTTTTGTATCATCATTAATCTTAAATTTAGTTCTGGATTTTTAAAAATTCTTTTTTTTCCAGATTTTTAAGAATGCCAATAAAACATTATTTTGTTGTGTTTCAATTTATCAATGTTTTTAGACAATTTTTTTCACTGTTGCTTCTTGAATCTCATTCCTCCTTTCTGGATTATTTTTATTCTTGCTGATACGTGTCTTTCAGAAGTTCTTTCAGGAAGGGCCTGGAAAGAGTAAACCCTCAGTCTGTTGATGTCTTAAAAAATGCCTTTATAGGGGCCCCTGGGTGGCTCGGTCGGTTGAGCATCCAACTTCGGCTCAGGTCATGATCTCATGGGTTCATGGCTTTGAGCCCCGCGTTGGGCTCTGTGCTGACAGCTCAGACCCTGGAGCCTGTTTCAGATTTTGTCTCCCTCTCTCACTGCCCCTCTGCCTCTTGCACTCTGTCTCTCTCAAAAATAAACATTAAAAAAACGCCTTTATCTTTTTCTCATTCTTGAATATTACTGGGTGTGAAAATCCAAGTTGGTAGCAACTCTGCCTACACGGCTGATGTTACACTCTTTCCTTCTTGTTCTTGGTGACGAGTCTGGCATCAACCTGTCTTGGCTTTGTAGACAAGTATTTTCTTTTGTAGTTTTTTTTTTATATATATATATTTTTTTTTAATTTACATCCAAATTAGCATATAGTGCAACAATGATTTCAGGAGTGGATTCCTTAGTGCCCCTTCCCCATTGAGCCCATCCCCCCTCCCGTAACCCTCAGTTTGTTCTCCATATTTAAGAGTCTCTTCTGTTTTGTCCCCTTCCCTGTGTTTATATTCTTTTTGTTTCCCTTCCCTTATGTTCATCTGTTTTGTCTCTTAAAGTCCTCATGGGTAAAGTCATATGCTTTTTGTCTTTCTCTGACTAATTTCACTTGGCAATAATACCCTCCAGTTCCCTCCACGTAGTTGCAAATGGCAAGATTTCATTCTTTTTGATTGCCAAGTGATACTCCATTGTGTATATATACCACATCTTCTTTATCCACTCATCCATCGATGGACGTTTGGGCTCTTTCCATACTTTGCCTATTGTCGATAGTGCTGCTAGAAACACGGGGGTGCATGTGTCCCTTCGAAACAGCACACCTGTATCCCGTGGATAAATGCCTAGAAGTGCAATTGCTGGGTTGTAGGGTAGTTCTATTTTTAGTTTTTTGAGGAACCTCCATACTGTTTTCCAGAGTGGCTGCACCAGCTTGTATTCCCATCTTTTGTAGTTTTAAAGATTTTCTTTTCCTTTTTGTACCATAACATGGCCGCACGAGGATTTAAAGAAAAGTATCTTGGGGCGCCTGGGTGGCTCAGTTGGTTAAGCGTCCGACTTCAGCTCAGGTCACGATCTCGCGGTCCGCGAGTTCGAGCCCCGCGTCGGGCTCTGGGCTGATGGCTCAGAGCCTGGAGCCTGCTTCCGATTCTGTGTCTCCCTCTCTCTCTGCCCCTCCCCCGTTCATGCTCTGTCTCTCTCTGTCTCAAAAATAAATAAATGTTAAAAAAAAAAAAAAAGAAAATTATCTTAGACATTCAGTAAACTTTCTTAATCTGAGGGCCTCAGTTAAACTCTGGAAAAGTTTTAGCCTTTTCCTCTACTGTTTATTCTCCATTGCTGACTGTTCTGTCCTCTGCACTCAGACACCTTCCAGATGGCTTTATTTCTCTTCCGTATGTTCTCTCTCAACTTTGTCTTGCGCCTCGAGGCATCTTCTCTTTCCTGTCTCTGTTTGCTAATCACCTTTTAAGCCGTGACTTGTCTACTTTCTGATTCATTTTTTGTTTTCAATTTGCAACAGTTATGTCTTTTATTCCTAAGATGTTACTTGGTTCTTTTTCTGTCCATCCTTATTTCAAAACCTCCTGCCCTAAACATTTTAAGAACGCTTACTTAAAAATTTTTTTTTTGGATGGTCCTATTATTTCTACTTTATCCGGTGTGAAATCTTTCATGTGTTGGTTTCGTGGAGTTTCTTTCCTGGCATTACATTTCTTATCTGTTTATATCCTGGGTCATGGAACATACCTGTATCCATATTTTGTTAATTTTTTTTTTTTTTTCAACGTTTATTTTTTTTGGGACAGAGAGAGACAGAGCATGAACGGGGGAGGGGCAGAGAGAGAGGGAGACACAGAATCGGAAACAGGCTCCAGGCTCCGAGCCATCAGCCCAGAGCCTGACGCGGGGCTCGAACTCACGGAGCGCGAGATCGTGACCTGGCTGAAGTCGGACGCTTAACCGACTGCGCCACCCAGGCGCCCCTATATTTTGTTAATTTTAAGACTCATTTTTTTTTTTTTGCATATTAACGTCTCTATAATTGGAATTCCTCTTGCGGTTGATGTACTAAAATATAAAATACCACGTCATAATTTAGTTGGCCGATTCTTTGTGGCACATAATGATACCTTAGATGCGTTGAAAGCCGCACGTAATTTCACCAAGCATCGTCTGACCGATGCCTGCTACCTCAGACTGTGGTTTTGATCGGTTTCTTTATGATTTTTGTCTGTGAGCTTATTTCCCACGGGGTTGTCTTCCTTGTGAGTCACATATTTGCCCTATTTTTTTTAATGTTATTTATTTATTTTGAGAGAGAGATGGAGAGTGAGTAGGAGAGGGGCAGAGAGAGAGGGAGAGAGAATCCCAAGCAGGTTCTGCACGGTCAGCACAGAGCCCGATGCAGGGCTTGAACTTACAAACTGTGAGATCATGACCTGGGTTGAAACTAAGAGTCAGATGCTTAACCGACTGAGCCACCCAGGCACCCCATGGCCTGTCCATTTTTTAAAGGTTTTATGTCTGATCAGATCAAATGAAATCTACCCGTTCTAGTCCCAGGCTTTCCTTACCATGACCGCATCAGGTTCATACCCTCTCCGGTACACGGCAGCCCTTTCTGCTCCTGGCTCATTTGTACCCATGGGTCCAGGCTGGCAGGTAGATTTTCTGGTCTCCTGATGGGGGACAAAGTGGGGGACGGGCAGTGCTTTCCTAACTCCTAACACTTCCTGCTCAGTGGAGCTTGTGCCTTGACCTCTGACCCTTCTCACCAGCCATAGCCACCTCATAATTCATGTGGATCTTTTTCTATTGGTTCTTGATGTTGTTCTCCCCTCCAGCCTTCACCTCCAAATTTGGGGGTAGAGGGTGGGGTCCCAGCCCCTCTCTTCTCCTGCTGGGACCCAGGAAGGTGAATGGCAAGATGACTGTTGGGGCCTTTCTTTGTTCTTACGTTATAGAAATTCCTGTGTTGGAGCGCCTGGGTGGCTCAGTCAGTAAGCGTCCAACTTCAGCTCAGGTCATGATCTCACGGTCCGTGAGTTCGAGTCCCGCATAGGGCTCTGTGCTGACAGTTCAGAGCCTGGAGCCTGCTTCAGATTCTGTGTCTCCCTCTCTCTCTGCTCCTCCCCCACTCACACTCTCTCTCTCTCTCAAAAATGAATAAACATGAAAAAAAAAAAAAAGCAATTCCTCAGTGTTTTTCAGTGCCTTCTTCCCCTCCCCTTCTCTCCCTCTCTTGTCCTGGAATTTCTCATACTCAAATTCATGACACACTGATATCCTCATTTCTTACGGGGCCCCCCTCCCGTTTTGGAGTGTTTCTCCCTCCCATTTCACAGTTCCCATTGTCCTCCTTTGAGGCACCTTCTCTGAGTTTAATGTATGTCTTTTGATGTGTATCTTTGAAAACTGCAAAGTGGTTTTATTGTTTTTGGCTGTATATATGTTTATATTCACCTAAGAGTATAAGAGTTCAGATTTCCTTTTTTTTTTTTTTCATAATTTTTTTTTTTCCACTTCACAGAGGTAGGCAAACAGCCCCACAAACTAAATCCAGCCACAGCTTGCTTTGGTAAATAAAGTTTCGAACACAGCCACACCTAATCGTCACACGTTGCCGGTGGCGGCCATTCTCGTGCTGCTACAGCAGACTTGAGTAGTGGCCTCAGGGACCATTTGGTCTGCAAAGTTGAAAATGCTTACTGTTTGGCCCTTTATGGAAAAAAAGTTCATTGACCTCTCTGATTTATAGCGTAGACGGTGGTTTTGCTTTAAGTTGTAGTGAAATGTACATAACATGAAATTTACCACCATAGCCATTTTTCGATGTATAGGTAAGTAGCATTAAACACACTCACGTTGCCGTGAAACCATCTCCGTCATTCATCTCCAGAACTAATTCATCCTGCAGAGCTGGAACTCTGTCCTCGGTAAAGAGTAACAACTCCATTTCTCCCTTTTGTCTGTCCCCTGGCAACCACTGTTCCATCACTGGTTTTCTGTCTCTAAGTTCGGCTTCCCTAGATACCTCCTCTAGGTGGAATCATACAGTGTTGGTCTTTCTGGGTCTTCGCTTAGCGTCTTCGGGTTTGATTCATGTTGTAGCACGTGTCGGAATCTCCTTCCTTTTTGAGAGTGACGAATACTCCATTGTGGGTGTGGACCACATACCGCTTATCCATTCATCCCTTAATGAGCATGTGGACTCTCCTTCCACCTCTTGGGTGTTGGGAATGATGCTGCTCTGAACATGGGTGTGCAGGTAGCTCTTGGAGAACGTGCTTTCAGTTCTTTTTCTGTATGCTCAGCAGTGATATTGCTGGACCCTGTGATACTTCTTAATTTTTTGAGGAACCACCATACTTTATTTCCATAGCGGCCGTACCATTTTACGTGCCCAGCAGCACGGCACGCGGGTTGCAGTCTATCCACATTCTCACCAGCATGTGTTATTTTCCTTTTCTTTTCTTTTTTTTTTTTTTTTAATTTTTTTTAACGTTTATTTATTTTTGAGACAGAGCATGAACAGGGGAGGGGCAGAGAGAGAGGGAGACACAGAATCTGAAACAGGCTCCAGGCTCTGAGCTGTCAGCACAGAGTCCGACGCGGGGCTCGAACTCACGGATCGTGAGATCATGACCTGAGCCGAAGTCGGATGCTCAACTGACCAAGCCACCCAGGCGCCCCTTTCCTTTTCTTTTTTAAAGCAACCATTCTAATGGGTGTGAGATACCATCTAACTGTGATTTTGATTTGCATTTCCTTATTGATTAGTGAGGTTGAGCATTTTTTTTTCATGTGCTGGTGGCTGTTTGTAGATCTTTGGAGAAATGTCTATTCAAGGCCTTTGCTCATTTGTTTAAATCATTAAAAAATTTTAACGTTTACCCGTTTATCTTGAGAGAGAGTGCCTGCATGCACATGTGTGCAAGTGGGGGAGGAGCAGAGAGAGAGAGGGAGAGAGGGAATCCTAAGCAGGCTCCGTACCGTCAGCACAGAGCCCAGCGTGGGGCTGCGAGATCGTGACCCGAGCCGACATCAAGCGTCATCCAGATGTTCAACCGACAGAGCCACCCAGACGTCCGGGTTGTTTTATTGTAGTTCTTTAGATATTCTGGTTATGATATCCAGATATCCTTATCCGATACATGATTTGGAAATATTTTCTCCCATTCCGTGGGTTGCCAGACTCTGCTCTGTTGATGGTGTCCTTTGGTGCACAGAAGTTTTCAATTTTGATGTAGCTGAAAACATCTGTTTTTACGTTAGTTACCTGTGAGCAGTATAATGTCAGATCTCGCCGTGTTGCTTTATATACACCTGGTGTTCTGCTTTTAACGGTAATACGCATCGATCATAATTTACTTCTCTAGTTTCCCAGCGACGATCTCCGTGATGCCCCCACCATCCCACAACCACAGCCTGCCTCAGTGGATATCCTCCGCGTGTTCCTCTGGAGCTCTATGGGAGGGTCTCTGCCATTGGTACCCAGGAGTGAAATGTGCGGGTGGCAGGGCATACGCGTGCCTCAGTCTCACTAAGTGTTGCCAGCTCTGTCCCCACCATCTCAGACTCCGGTCTTGTTTGACATCTTTAAAATACATTCTTTTTCTGGAGACCTCTGCTTCCTCCCAGTCTCTGGCCCTTTGCAGGAGGCAGCCATGGGAAGTAGAATTGTTGACGTCAGAGACTGTTGAAAAGTAAAAGCTGTTTTCTCTCTCCCCTGTTCTCTAGGGTGGACTTGGGACTGTTTCCAAGAATGGGGCTCCTACATCCAGCTGGCTGTCCCCAGTATGTTCATGGTGTGCATTGAGTGGTGGACCTTTGAGATCGGAACCTTCCTTGCAGGTTGGTCAGTGGTTCAGCGGAAATCTGAGAACAACCTGGTGGATCTTGTCTCCACACCTCAAGAGACATAAGTCTTACTGCTCCTCCCTTTCCATTCCCCCGAGCTCTCGTGGGAGTTTTCAGCGTAGAATTAAATCCTTGCCCAACCGTAAGCATATTCGAGTTCAGTAGGCCTTTAGCTCTGCCTCACTGCCCTTCACTTTATAGATTGAGCGAGGGAGGTCATGGTTAAGAAGTGTGCCAAGGTCACGGAGAGGGAGAACTGAAACCTGAATCTGGGTCTCGTGACTCTCTCAGACCTTCTGCTTCAGCTGACTTTTGCTGGGCAGCATGCAGATTTTTAATCCATTTACAGAGTGACTGATTTGGCTCTGTTTTAGACGTGATCTTTGTTTCTATCAGAGCTGTGATAATTTTGGTCCTAGGTGTTCACCGTAGCCATCTTACTGCCAGGAAAGTAACAGAGAACATAATTGAGACAGGATGACACTGATTGGTGTTAAAGGCTCTGGAGACACTTGAATACTCCAGCTCCCACCACATCAGAGTTCCTCTGTCTGCCTTCCCACCCCCCACATTGTGACCCCGTGTCTGCCCGAGGAATGACCTGCAACTCTGGGAGCCTCGTTTTCTACTTTAAACCTGATGTTTTGTTCTTTGGTGGATACAGACTTGTAGAGTGAACCTGTCCCATGTCGTAGCTGCCTTAGTTCTTGGAAGCTTCCTGGGAGTGGACACCTGGGGTTCTCCTCCACACAGATCATGAATTCTGCCATTGGCTTTTGCTCCTGGGAGCGATCCTGGCTTCTTTTAAGTTAAGACATGTTCTGTTTTCACAAGGAAAATGTTTGCTTTGATCCACTTTCTGAGATGTGTTTTGTGTGTGTCTGTCCAACATTTCAGGACTGATTAGCGTGACAGAGCTCGGGGCCCAGGCCATCATTTACGAACTGGCCTCTGTAGCCTACATGGTAAGAACCTTTGAGGTGAGACCCAACACCTTCTCTGCACTAACTCTGCTAGGCTGTTGGCATTGCGTTCACTCGACACCCCCCGCCCCCCCACAGGCCGTGCACTGGGGAGAGAGGAGAGCCAGACAGCAGGAGAGAGAGCACACGGGAGGGAGTGTGGATTTTGGAGCCAGACACTGGGTTTGAGTCTTGCCATGCTGCTCCCAGCTGTGCGACTGTGAGCTCATTACTTAACCTTTCTGAGCTTCCGGTTTTCTCATGTACAAAATGGGGAAGAAATGCTTCCACCGAGTGAAGGTAGAATATGATAATGTGTTAAAGCACTTGGCGCAACGCCTGGCACGTTTACGCAACAAATACGGAATTGGTGGTGCTGGGATATGATGGAGAGCGAGATGGGGATGTCCCCTGCCCTCTCGTGGCCTGTAGTCTGGTGGGGAGACAGACAGAGACAAACAAGTAAACCGGTAAACGAGAGCATGACCAACATAGATGACACGTACCATAGAAGCAGCAGTAAAAGTCTGAGGTGCATAAAACCAGAGCTGTGTACTTTCAGGCGGGGTCGTCAGAAACAGTCCTCCTGAGTTGCTGGTTAAGCTGAGACTTGAAAGGAGAGAGGAGGGGCGCCTGGGTGGCGCAGTCGGTTGAGCATCCGACTTCAGCCAGGTCACGATCTCGCGGTCCGTGAGTTCGAGTCCTGCGTCAGGCTCTGGGCTGATGGCTCAGAGCCTGGAGCCTGTTTCTGATTCTGTGTCTCCCTCTCTCTCTGCCCCTCCCCCGTTCATGCTCTGTCTCTCTCTGTCCCAAAAATAAATAAAAAACGTTGGAAAAAAAAAAAAAAAGAAAGAAAGGGGAGAGGAGCCAGCCCAGGGAGCCCGAGCGTGAGAGCTGACTGCGGAGCCTGAGCAGAGGCTCCGGGATGGAAAAGAGCATGTGGCATGTTCAGGGGCCCCAGACAGGAACCTGGCTGACAGGGTTGGTGAGGAAAGAAGGGTGACGTGTAGAAGCCGGCTTAGGGGAGGACAGGTGTCTGGGGGTCTGGAAGGAGGCTGTTTGAATCATCTGGGTGAGCACCTAGGAGCCTGCTGGTGGGCGAGGAGAAAGGTGGGTGAGTTAGTTGTGCGGGAGGGCAGAGGTGACAGGACCTGACCGCGGTTTGGGTGCGGGACGCAAGGCAATGAATAGGGAGAATCACAAACGACCCCAGAGTCTCCAGCTTGAAGAACCGCTTGAAGAGGATGCCTCTGCCTCTTGATACTTGAATATTCCAAACCCGTACAAATCATCCCTTTGTTTTGTTTCTTATTTTTTTTATTATTTTTTATTTTGAAATGTTCATTTTGAGAGACAAAGAGCATGAGCTGGGAGGGGCAAAAAGAGAGAGAGAGAGAGAGAGAGACTCCCAACCAAGCTCCGTGCTGTCAGCACAGAGCCCAACACGGGGCTCGACTCCACAAACCATGAGATCATGACTTGAGCCTAAATCAAGAGTCAGACGCTTAATCAGCTGAGCCACCCAGGCGCCCCTGATTGTTATTTTTTTAGAGACCAAGGGAGGCTATCTTGGCAGTGGGATTGTGGGTTTTTTGTTTCCTTTTTTTTTTTTTTTAATCTTAAAAATGAAAACAAAAAGGTTTTTAGTGGGGATCGATGAAGTCGTTTAGGAATAAAAAGCATGTTCAGGCGCAAACCCCAAGATGTACAAGTCAGGAGGAGGACAACTCAGCCAAGAGGGAGGACAAGGCAGTGTGGAATGAAGAAAATCAAGAGAACACGTTGTAGAGGAAATGAGCTATGAAGGATTCACCGTAGGAATGACAGTTGTATGGAGAGCCGCTAGGAGGTGGCGTAAGGCGAGGTTGGAAAGTGTCCCTTGGGTTTTAGGTCATTAGAGACCTTGGGTGGGGACCAAGAGCCGTATTCCAACACGTTGGCTTTCAAGGTTGGTGAAGGAGCAGAGGCTGCTGACGGAGACAGTTCCGTCTGGAGGTTTGGTAGTTGATGGTGGGAAATAATACCATCAAGGGAGGGTTTGGGTTTAGCTTCTGTTTTGAAATGGGGGCACTAGAGTTTATTTATAGATCTGTGGTCAACAGTACCTGTCTTCTAAATCTATCGTCTTCCAAGTCTTCTCTATTTCTACCTGTTCTGTCACAGGCTTCCTTTTGTTTTTATTTTTAGTTGAGGTAAAAACCACAAAAAGTAAAATTTACCATCTTAACCAATTTTAACTGTGCAATTTAGTAGCGTTAACATTGTTGTGCGGGCGGCGCCCTGGGTGGCTCTGTTGGTTAAGCGCCGACTTCGGCTCGGGTCGTGATCTCACAGTTCGTGAGTTTGAGTCCTGCATCGGGGTCTGTGCTGATGGTGCAGAGCCTGTGTGGGAGTCTCATTCTCTCCTCTCTCTCTCTCTCTCTCTCTCTCTTTCTCTCTCTCTCTGCCCTTCCCCCACTCACGCTTTCTCCCTCAAAATAAATAAACTTAAAAAAACATTGTGCAGCTAATCTCCAGAAACTTTTCACTCTGTAAGATGGGAACGCTACCTATTAAACAGTTGCCTGTTTAATTGATTAACTCCTATAATTTAACACTCCTCCCTCAGCTGTTGGGAACCACTATCCCACTTTCTGTTTCTTGTCACATGCGTCCCTCTGTTAGAGACAGTAAGGCAATGATTCTTCATTATTCCTGTGGAAAAAACAAGTCCCCACAGGGGTGAGCTTACCGTAAAAATTATAAAATACAAAGAAATAATCTAGCATGGGCAAGAGCTTGAACAGATACAACGAACAGGAAAGTTAGAGTTCAGAACTTGAGATGATGGTGTAATAATGGAGGAGTAGAAAAGTATCATGATTAAAGTCATGAAACCTAAAAGAAGGAGCTAAAACCAAAAGAATATTATTTGGAGAAGAACCGAGTAAGATTTTTTAATTGACGAATTATAGCCATTCAAATGTAGTACTTGATAGGATCAGCAGATTAGTTAAAGCTGGAAAATAATGAACTTGAAGACGTATCTGGAAATTCCCAGAATAAAACAAAGACATGTAAATAGATGGAATTAGATACATAGACCAATCTGTGCATATATGATCAAATGATTTTTAAGAAGGAGACCATTCAGCGGGGACAGGACAGTTTGTTCAGAAACAGATGCTGGGGAAACTGGACACCCACATGCAAAAGAATGAAGTTGCCCTCTTACCTCACACCATATACAAAAATTAACTCAAAGTGGATCAAAGACCTAAATGTAAGCCCTAAGCAGTAAAACTTTTAGAAAAAGACAGAAGGCAAAACTTCACGACATTGGATTTGGCAATGATTTCTTGCATGTGACACCAAAGGCACAGGCAATGAAAGAAAAAATAGACAAGCTGGACTCGATGAATGAAAAATTCTGTGCATCCAAAGGCCATATTCACCGAATAAAAAGGCAGCCCACAATGGGAGAAAATACTTGCGAATACTGTGGGGTAAGGGATTAATATCCAAAATCTAGAGAGAACTAAAACTCAGTAGCAAAAAAACCAAACTGGATTAAAAAATGGGCAGAGGACTTGAATAGATTTTTTCCCAAGAAAGATCTACAGATGGACAATAAGCACGTGAAAAGATACTCAGCATCACTAATCATTAGGAAATAATTGACAAAACAACTACATTGAGATACCACCTTATACACGTTAGAATGGCTACTATTCCAAAAACCCAAACACAGAAGATAACAAGCGTTCGTGGGAATGTAAAATGGTACAGCTACTATGGAAAGAAATGCGGTGGTCCTTCAAAAAATTAAAAATAACGGTGTCATGTGCTGAGGCAGTGTCCCTTTGGGGTAGACCTAAAAAGAACTGAAAACAAGATCTCTAAGATACCTGCACACCTGTGTTCACGACAGCGTTACGCACAATGGCTAAAAGGTGGAAGCTGCCCACGTGCCCATCGACGAATGAATGAATAAGCAGAACGTGATATACGCATTCAGTGGAATATTACTCAGCCTTAAAAAGGAAGGAGATTCTGATATAGGCTACCAAATGGATGAGCCTTGGGACAATATGCCAAGTGAAATAAGCCAGTCCCCAAAAGACGTACAGGCATATACCTCAGACGCATTGCAGGTTTGGTTCCAGACCACAACCACGAAGTGAATATTGCAATAAAGTCAACAAGATAAAGTTTTTTGGTTCCACGGTGCATATAAAAGTTCTGTTTATGTTACACTATAGTCTACTAAGCGTGCAATAGCATCTGTCTAAAAGATGTCCACGTCCTAGTTAAAAATACTTCATTGCTCAAGAAAACTAACCATCCTCTGAGCTTTCAGCCAGTGGCAATCTTGGGACAAGGGTCTTGCCTCAGTGTTGACGGCTGCTGACCAGGGTGGTGGTTGCTGAAGGTTGGGGTGGCTCTGGCAATTGTTAAAAATAAGACAACCATGAAGTATGCTGCGTTGACCGGCTCTTCCTTTCGTGAACGGTTTCTCTGTAGCCTGTGATGCTGATTGATAGCATTTGAACCCACAGCAGAACTTCTTTTAAAATTGGGAGTCAGCCCTCTCAAACCCTGCTGCTGCTTTTGTCAACTGCGTTCATGTAATATTCTAAATGCTTTGTTGTCATTTCGACAATCTTCATGACATCTTCACCAGGAGTAGATTTCCATCGCAAGAAACCACCTCCTTGGGGCGCCTGGGTGGCTCAGTCAGTTAAGCGTCTGACTTCGGCTCAGGTCATGATCTCACTGCTCACGGGTTCAAGCCCCGCGTCGGGCTGTGTGCTGATAGCTCAGAGCCTGGAGCCTGCTTCGGCTTCTGTGTCTCCCTGTCTCTCTTTGCCCCTCCCCTGCTCATGCTCTGTCTCTCTTCTTTCTCTCTCTCAAATATAAAATAAAACATAAAAAAAACTAAAAAAAAAAAAAAAAAAAGAAACCACTTCCTTTGTTCATTCATAAGAAGCAACTCTTATCCATTCAAGGTTTGTCATGAGGTTGCAACCATTCAGTCACGTGTTCAGGCTCCACCTCTAATTCCAGTTCTCTCGCTGTTTCCACCACATCTGTGGTTACTTCCTTCACTGAGGTCTTGAACCCCTCAGAGTCATCCATGAAGGTTGGAATCAACCTCTTCCAGACTCCTGCTCGTGTTGATACTTTGATCTCTTCTCCTGAATGATGGATGTTCTCAATAGCATCTAGAATGTTGAATCCTTTCCAGGTTTTCAGTTTACTTTACCCACATCACTGTCTCTGGCAAATATAGTCTTAATGACCCGTAGCTCTTAAATAGTTAAGACTTGAAAGTTCAAGTTTGGTCCACGGACTGCAAAATGGATGTTGTGTCGGCAGGCCCGAAAACAGCATTAATCTCATTGTACATCTCCGTAAGAGCTCTTGGGTGACCAGGTGCATTGTCAATGAGCAGTGGTGTTTTTGAAAAGAATCTTTTTCTGAGCAGCAGGTCTCAACAGTGGGGTTTAAATATACAGTAAACCACGTTAACAATAATTGCGCTGTCATCTAGGCTTTCTTGTTCCATTGATAGGTAAAGCACAGGCCGAGTAGATTTAGCACAATTCTTCAGGGTCCCAGGATTTTCAGAATGCTAAGTGAGCATTGGCTTTGACTTAAAGCCACCAGCTTCATTAGCCCCTAACGAGAGTCAGCCAGTCCTTTGAAGCTTTGAAGGCAGACATTGATTGCTCTCCAGCTATGAAGGTCCTGGGTGGCATCTTCCAACATAAGGCTGTTTTGTGTGCGTTGAAAAGCTGCTGTTGAGTGCGGCCACCTTCATGAGTTACCTTAGCTCGATCTACTGGATAACCTGCCGCAGCTTCTGCATCAACACTTGACATTTCACCTCTCACATTTACGTTACGGAGATGACTTCTTTCCTTAAACCTCCCAAACCAACCCCTGCTAGCTTCAGACTTTCCTTCCGCACTTCCTCACCTCTCTCAACCTTTACAGAATTGAAAAGAATCAGCCTCGCTCTGGATTAGGCTTTGACTTCAGGGAACGTTGGGGCCGGTTTGACCTTCTGTCCAGACCACTGATCCTTTCTCCACATCAGCAATAAGGCTTCACTGGACTAGCACTTTTCCTTTCCTTTGAGAACTTTTCTTTTGCATTCACAACTTGGCCAACTGGTGCAAGAGGCCAAGCTTTCAGCCTGTCTCCATTTCTGAGATGCCTTCCTCGCTAAGCTCAGTCGTTTCTAGCTTTTGGTGTCAAGTGAGAGACGTAAGACGTCCTTTCCCTTGAACACGTAGAGGCCATCGTAGGGTTATTTCTTGGCCTAATTTTAATATTGTTGTGTCTCAGGGAAGGGGGAGGCCTGAGGAGAGGGAGAAAGGTGGGGGAACAGCTGGTTGGTGGCACAGTCAGAACGCGCATAGCATTTATCAGTTAAGTTTGCTGTCTTAAACGGGCTTTGTGAACGAAGTCTACAGTTTGTTTAATCTCATTTTTT
This sequence comes from Lynx rufus, assembly GCF_022079265.1. Lineage (NCBI taxonomy): Eukaryota > Metazoa > Chordata > Mammalia > Carnivora > Felidae > Lynx > Lynx rufus. The sequence goes on from NW_025814843.1 coordinate 2,438,977, forward strand.
TTCACTTTATTACATTTCCTTTAAAAACTATTTGGGTTAAATCGTCGAAGAACTTTCTCCTAAGACTATATGGAAGGTAAGCTGTGAGCCATGCACATACGAAAGAGCCTTTATTTTTCCCGTACACCTGTTCAGTAATTTGAGTGTAGAATTCTAGCTTCAAAACAATCTTTCCTCAGAATTTTTAAAGCCTTGCTCTATGTTCATCTGGCATTGAGTTACTAATGTGAAATTTGATCTTAATCTGGTTCTTGTTCCTTTGTGACAACGTGGGTTTTCTCTTCGAAAGTTTTAGCATTTATTTCTTTGTCCATGTAGTTGTGAAATTTTTCAAGTGCGGATTGCTCCGAAGGTACTTCTTTACTTACCCTGCTCATTAGCACTTGGTATATACCCTTTCAGAACAAAGGCTTTTGCTTACCTCAACTCTGAGAAGTTTTAAAACTATTATTCTTTCTCCCTTTCTGTACCTTTTTTCTGTTCTCTCTTTTTAATTGCCTATTGGGTGGAGGTTGATCTCCAGTATTGAACTTGGTTTTTCTTCATCCACTAAGAAACACGGCGCCAGAGGGGCTCAGACGGTTGAGCACCCAACCCTTGATTTCGGCTCAGGTCATATCCCAGGGTTGTGGGATTGAGCCCCCCCACCCCCACCCCCGTCTTGGGCTCCATGCTGAGCATGGAATCTGCTTAAGATTCTCTCTCTGCCCCTCTCCCCTGCTTGCATGCTCTCCAAAATAAGAAGAAAATATCTTTGTCTTTTTGTAATTAAATTTTTTTGTTTGGTTTTTAGTTTCCAAGAACCCCTTCTTTTTCTCTTACAGTCCCTTCTTCATGGGAACCTGTTCTTTTTTTTTTTTTTCTTTTTTTCTTTTCTGCTGTGTTATCTTTTAAATATCTTTGGATACGAAGTGGAACCTTCAAACATCCTCTTCTGTTCTCTGAGTCACCTCATTTGTTTCCTCTGAAGTCATTTGGTCTTTTATTTATCTTGGTCTCTTTTGCAGATATGTTCTTTGGTTTTCCTCAAAGATCTGGTGATCTTTATTAGTCCCTTTGTACTTACGAAAGAGTGACTACATTTAAGAAAGAGCGAATACGTTGATTGGTAAAATAAATGGCTGGCGTGGCTTTTCTGATCTTGTTATCTGGGGATGTTTCTCTAACAGACCTCTCCCCTGAATGGGAAGGACCGGTAGGGAGCCGAGTCCAAAGGTGTCTCTGTCATGTGGCATCTTCACTTTAGGGTTTGTGGGCAAGGAGCAGGGAGCAGGCAGTCTGACCTCCCCTCCCATGTCCCACCTGTCCCCAGGACACTACAAGAAGGGCTTGGTTCTGAGGTGCTCACACCATGCAGGGAGCTCTCCCACTTTGCTTTTCTACCTTTAGCCTAGTCTTTCTGTGTGCGGTGGGGCTGGGAGGGAGGACCAGGTAGGCGATGGGGTCTGGCTGTGCTGTTCGTAGTGGATCTGATCTCCCTGAGTACCACTCACCACCGCCTCGCTGATGGACCTGAAGCCTCCAGCCTCCTGACGCTGCACTGAGAACAGCTAGCAGGATGTGGCCTCCGCCTGTCTGTATTTTGGACTGTGGTTTCCTGTGGTTCTTCCCTGCGGTGATGACATCACTTCCCCTCTTCCAGAAGCCAGTCTGCTCTCGTCTTCTCAGTGATGTGTGAATGAACTTCTTTTCTGTGCAGCATCTTGACTGATATTTTAATGGTGTTTGGGAGGGAAGAGAGTTAAGCCTGTGAGCTAGTTGTCCATCTTGAACCAGAAGACAATTAGGTATATACTCTGGGCATGCAAGTCTTATAATGTTTTACAGAGTCAGTCCGTGGTTTCTCAAGTTCTTAACCAAATATGTATTTTTACCAACTCAGGCTAGTTCTCAAAACAGTAATAAGTTAGAGGTGGTCGGGAGGATGCTGTTTCTAGTAGGAATGAGAAGTTAAAGCTGGTGTATAAATTGTCGGCACACATGACAGCGAAAACCAGAGTTTTCTATACAACCCATGTTATCCGAACAGCTCCTGAGAGCAGCACTGTATTTATTACAGGATAATGACAGGAGGTCAAGAGCACGGCTTCGGAGATTGACTAATGGTCTGTGTAAGAGCAAGGAAGCTTATAGCTTCGGATTTCCATAATGAATGATGAAAAATGATATTTTGGAGGCACATTTCAGTGTCCTGGATAATTAGAAGTATGGAATGTTGGACACAGTGGAGTTAATGGAGTCAGATTTCCTCAGCGTTCATCAGGTTCTTACACTATGCCAGGCTTTGAGCTAAGTGCTTTTCCGTGTGGTTCATTTAATTTTTACAAATTATCTCTGTATTTATAATGCATTAAATCTTACCTCGTGGAATGCAGCTAGATTGAATTAAGTCTCGATGGTACGTGTCTGGCCAGTGAAGGAGGTGCTTTGCCCTGAAATCCCACTGCATTACGAGGTTCTGCCCTGATGGATGGGATACAGGTAGCAGTCAGGGCAGCCACTATCCTTGTTTAGGAACGAAGAGGTTGGGTGTGAGCGGGACTGAGCGATTGGATCGTGGTCACACAGCTCAGCTGTAATAGAACCAGTTCGAGAACACGGATGATTGTCTCTGTATAGGGTTCTCACGTGGTTGGACCCTAGGGCACTAGCATTCTTGCAGGCCCTCTGACTTCTTACGATCTGTGATTGTTGGTTCTCAGGTGCCCCTTGGCTTTGCTGTGGCGGCCAGTGTCCGAGTGGGCAATGCTCTGGGGGCAGGGAATGCCGAGCAGGCTCGGGACTCCAGCATCACCGTTCTCCTGTGTGCGGGTGAGTTGAAGCAGGTCCGCTCTCTGGCGTCTATACGGGTTTTTGTCTGATAGGTTACGGTACACGTTTCGGAGTTTCTCTGGGGAATGGATTTATATATATGGCCTTTGCTAGAATATTCTTTAAGCCCTTTTCAGGTCACTCAGCAAAATGAAACTTCTCATGGTGATTTTCCGTTACCGGGTACCAATGAAATGGTACACTTGGTAAGACTGAAAAGTCTTCAGATTGTTATCACACGCGGGCTTGTTTTCTGACCAAAGCCTGTGTGACTGAGTCTCCATATCCCTGGACCACTGCCTCTTCGAGCAGTTTTAATGGTTTGGAATCCGAGCAGTTAGAGAAGATTCTGACTGTATAGACATCTCACCGAGCATCTTTTTCTATGAATGTGCCTTAGACAAAGGAGTCAGAATCAGGACTTCCTTGCTCTTTTCAAGAGAGAGTAATAAACACTTGTAATTGGGACATTTCTGAAATCATTGACACCAGTCTCTCCTGAGACTGGATTTATTACTTGGGAGAACTGTCACTTCCCACTGCTGTTTCTGTATTTTCCAGGTGTCTGCGCTCTCGTAGTGGGCATTGTACTCTCAGCGATGAAGGATGTGATTGCCTATGTATTTACCAGTGACAAGTATGTACCCATCTTCTAGAAGGATGTTTTCCGTTTTATGCTTTCTTTTTTCACTGTACTTTTCTGGTTCTAAGAGGTGAGTATTTTGCTTCACGGGAAGTAGGGCAGCCAGCAATGAGAACCCCGGTACTACTTTGAATGAAATTGGACGAAGGAAGCCCATGGGCACTGTCCCCGTTCCTCCAGTACCCAATTCGTTCATTTATCGAGCCCCAGTGGCATTTCTCTTGTGCTCAATGCTGGTTCTGCTCAGAAATACCTAGAAAAAGCACATGGCATGTCCTCGTCCCCAGAAAGGCACGTCCCAGTCCAGAGCCCGCTGACAGCATGATGCCTGAATCAAAAGGGTAGAATTTATATAAACCACTGACTCAGTCTTAGGTTGAATTTTATTGCATTTTCTGTAATTCTGTGTTTGCATAGTTATTTAGATATAATGAAGTGTCTTTTGAATAAACCAGATCCTATTTATGAAAAGGTTTCAGTGATTTGCACTGTTTGCCTCAGATTACTTTCATAAAGAAACTCAGTTGAGGGGCACCTGGGTGGCTCAGTCGGTTGAGCGTCCGACTCTTGATTTCAGCTCAGGTCACGATCTCACGGTTCAGGAGTTGGAGCCCCTTGTCGGGCTCTGTGCTGACAGCTCAGAGCCTGGAGCCTGCTTCCGATTCTGTGTCTCCCTCTCTCTCTGCCCCTCCCCAACTTGCGCGCACGCTCTCTCTCTCTCTCTCTCTCTCTTTCTCTCTCTCTCAAAAATAAACATTAAAAAAAATTTTTTAAGTAGCTGATTTAAGGATTTTTCTTGCTCCAAAGTCTGGGCACCCTCAGAGATTGGTCTTATTAATTGCTTTGCTCCCTCTGTACAGGTGCCATACATTCTTGTTTCTTTACATGACTCATATTTCTGGTTGAAAACTGGACATTTTTTACATCATAATGTGGCAGTTCTGGAAATCAGAACCGCCCCCACCCCCCAGGGTTTTTTGTTGCCGCTTGCTGGCTTAGTGGCTTTTATGAACTAATTTGGTGAAGTCTGTATTTTTTGTCCGGTGTGGCCACTAAAGTCTCTGTTGCATTAGCTTGGTGATCGGCTAATTACTGGACCAAATTTCCTTAGCTACCTGCATCCCACTTTACCTCCCGCTCTGCGGAGGGGCTCTCTGTGCACGTATCAGGGCAGCCTTCAACACTTGGCCAGGCAGTTTACAGCTTGGCCTTCGCCCTCATTTCCTGCCTGTGCGGAGCCTCAAGTTCAGCCAGAGGTGAGAGCTTAGGCCCTCTCCGGTCTTTCTTGAGCACATACCCAGTCATATGCCTGCGTGTGGCCTTTTAGATTCCCAGGGACGTGTCAGAGCTTTGAAGCCCCTATGGATGTCTCATTGCCCAGCCTTTCCTGCCGAGCTTGTCGGTTAGTCTCGTTTGTGCCAACTCTTATCCAGTGCTTCAGGCAGAAGCACCTAAAACATTTGCCTGCGGACATCTCTCAGAGACCAGCTGGAGCACTGGCCAGGTTTGAGTCCAGAGAAATAAAGACAGCGTTTCAAGGGGAGTCTTTTGAGGAACAACCTGACAGGTGGTCTCTGTGCAAAAGAATGGCTATTCCTTGGGAATGAAGCTTTGAAAAGGTTCCGCTCCTTCTTCCTCCTCCAGTCCTGGAAATAGGGACTGTTACTTATCAAGGTTACTGCTGAGCTGGGAGCCGGGGATGTTATTGACGTCGCCTTCTTTGTGTGCTTTGTAATTTTATGTTGAAATGACATTCTGAATATTGTAACACAATAGCTCTGGAGATTAGGTTCTCCTCCCTCCTCAGGCATTGCTGTTCTGCAGTTGTCCCGTTTGCTTAGTGATTTTTCCAAACCACTTTTTTTTTTTTGTTTGTTTTACAAAGACTATGTTGCTTGTCATGTGTGGTGTCTGTTGTCTCCTCAGTGAGCCAGTGGCCTGGCAGATTTCCTCAAATGCCTTAATCCAATAAGAAAACACTTTTAAAAAGTTCTGGCTCTCTCAATTATCTGACAGGCACTGCGTGGGAAGCGGCCTCTGTGCTGGGCCCGTAGTGAACCGCCAAGGAGATCAAAACCCACAACTCTGAGTTTTGGAGCACGAGATCCTTATTGTCCAACATGCCACCAACTAGCCACACCAGGAATGCAGGCAGCCATCCCTACACCTGCCTGCCATGGGACCAGGGGACAGGAAATGGTAGCTAGTCTGTGAAACCCCAAAATTGATGGATACTTACTAGGCTCATTCTTCATGAAGCACTGTGTGCTTCAAGTTTTCAACTCGACTCCAGAGTTGTGAAAATGGTTGATTTTGACATTTCTGGCCAGTTCAATCGTTGTTTTGGTAAAAGGATTGATTCTTGGAGCTTCCTCCTCCATCAGCTTCCGTCATGTCACCTGGATATAGACTTTGCATACTAATCTGACTTTTTTTTTTTTTTTCTAATTTTTTAGATGTTTTTATTTTTGAGAGAGAGAGACAGAGCATGAGCTGGGAAGGGTCAGAGAGAGAGGGAGACACAGAATCCGAAGCAGGCTCCGGGCTCCGAGCTGTCGGCACAGAGCCCGACATGGGCTGTGATCGCGAGATCGCGAGATCACAAGCTGAGCCGAAGTCGGACATTTAAGTGACTGAGCCACCCAGACGCCCCCTAATCTGACTTTTAATCCATATCGTAGGGTAGTTTTTTTTTTTTCCTGGAAATCTTCCAGATGTTATTTGTGTCTTTGCACATGCTTAGGCATAGGTGAATATTTTTTATTTGGTGTGGCACTTTGTAGACTCTCAGTCCGAAGCACTGGATTTTTCTTTAGCTCTGGGATATTTATATAAATGGTAGAACTTCTGGATGAATCTGACTTGTCTCTTCTCTCCTCCTCTGTGCTTGGGGTCATTTCTTCAACTTTATCTTTCAAATTGAAATTTAGTATGTTGCCATGTCTATCTCATTATTCAGTCTTCAAACAGAATGTTTTCCTGTAGTGTTCATATTTTTTCGTTTCATTTTTTTTCCCCAATTTACTCCTTGTTCCTTGGATTCGGTGGTGGCTTTTGTGTCACCTGTTCTGCATGCTCATTTGGGTCTGTCCTTTTTGTGTGCGGGCTGTTGATTTTCTTCCGAGTCCGGTGAACACTGGGTTAATGTCTGTATTTGAATGAAAGACCATTTTGGTTAGTAGGGATAGCGTACCATGAGGCAACTTCACAGTCCTATGGATCTATTCCAGAGAGGTCTCTCCTCTGGTGAGAGGGCTGACTGCAGGCTTTGTCTCTATTGGTGGTACCTGTTGACCAGCAACCTTCCCCTTTAAGGCGAATGGTAGGGAAGCAGAAAACTTCCTTTGGGGAGAATACGATAGCCTGTTTCATGTATTCCAACCACATTGGCTCTCTCTTTTTTGTTTTTGTTTTTTAAATGTGTATTTACTTTTGAGAGACAGAGCATGGGCAGGGAAGGGGCAGAGAGAGAGAGAGAGAGAGAGAGAGAGGGAGACAAAATCAGGAGCTCCAGGCTCAGAACTGTCAGCACAGAGCCCGACGCAGGGCTGGAACTCAAGCTCTGAGATCCTGACCTGAGCCGAAATCGGATGCTTAGCCAACTGAGCCCCCCAGGCGCCCCCGTCGTGCGGGTCTTCAGACCCCTCCAGCTCTGCTGTGTCTCTCTCCAGAGTCCCAGTATCCCCACTGTCATCCCTCCCCAGACGGACCTTCTACCATGTTCAGAGTTCAGAGGATCCATGAGGGGGCAAGTGTTTCCTGTGTGAACACTGGCCTTCGCCTCCATCTTTGAGGAAGTGTCCCGTTCACAGAGGAAGATTACCAGCCATAGGCTGAAACATTTTTTTTTCCAACCTGCATGTTTTTATACTCCTAAGCAAAACTTTAAGAATTATCCTCTAAGGGAGCCTGGGTGGCTCAGCCGGTTAAGCGACCGACTTGAGTTCAGGTCATGATCTCGCGGTTCGTGGGGTTCGAGCCCCACGTCGGGCTCTGTGCTGACAGCTCGGAGGCTGGAGCCTGATTCAGATTCTGTGCCTCCCTCTTTCTCTGCCCCTCCCCTGCTCACACCCTGTCTCTCTTTCCTTGAAAAATAAATAAACATTAAAAAAAAAAAAAAAAGAATTATCCTCTATAATGGCAGCCTAGGCCATGCCCCTTTTACCCTCGATTCTAACTAAGAAAATTTAGTGAGGTTTTATTGGGTACTCGTTTTGTCAAATAGAAAAGTTGTGTTTTCACTGAATTACTGATCCGTTAGTTAGGTTTGTCAGATCAGTAGTAATTAATATACTCCATTTAAATGTAATTTTGGGGTCACTGACCACTTTCTTTTCCTCCCACAGAGATATTATTTACCTTGTGAGCCAAGTGATGCCTATTTTTGCTCCCTTTCATCTATTTGATGCCCTCGCAGTGAGTATCTGGAGTGATTTTACCCCCACCTAATATGCATAGCAAGATTTGTTTTGCGTTTCTAGTTTTGAATTAAATATGTGATTTCATCCTTGAGAAGAGAGAGTTCTTGCCACAAGTGTTCTTTTTTTTTTTTTAACATTTATTATTATTATTTTTTTTTAACGTTTTTATTTATTTTTGAGACAGAGACAGAGCATGAACGGGGGAGGGGCAGAGAGAGAGGGAGACACAGAATCGGAAGCAGGCTCCAGGCTCTGAGCCATCAGCCCAGAGCCCGACGTGGGGCTCGAACTCCTGGACCGTGAGATCGTGACCTGAGCCGAAGTCGGACGCTTAACCGACTGAGCCACCCAGGCGCCCCTAACATTTATTATTTTTGAGAGACAGAGACAGAGCACTAGTCAGGGAGGGATAGAGAGAGAGGAAGACACAGAATCCGAAGCCGGCTCCGAGCCGTCAGCACAGAGCCCGGCGCGGGGCTTGAACTCACGAACCGTGAGATCATGACCTGAACCAAGTCAGACGCTTAACCGACTGAGCCACCCAGGCGCCCCTTGCCTCAAGCATTCTTCACCGCTTGTGGGAAAGATGGGTGACGCTAGAGTATAACATCTCAAGGTAGAAGAGACCAGAGCTATCCAGCGTCCTCTTTATCTGGGGCCTGAATGCCCTGTGTGACTCTTAGCCACGTGAGCAGGCCCGTATCTACTGTATTGTCCATGGCCAGGCCACCTTCGAGTCGACTCTGGCCACGAGAAAGTCTTTCTCTAGGCTGATCTTCTGTGGGTTTGTAGGAGTTTGAAGACCCTTCTGCTGTACCCTGGGATCATGCCTTGAGTCGTCTTCCCAATTTCAGCAGTTAGCCCTCATGACTTGATTTCTAGGTCCATTTGCCACCTTTCTTTTTCCCCCAAGGAGTTTCTTCCGTTTTATTGTTACCAGTCTGAAGGTGTGATACCCGATTGAATACCAGCTGTGGTAAGAACAGTGTGGAAGAGAACAAGATGGTTGCCACCACTCTGACTCTGGGCATTTTTGAAGCCCATGGTCCCATTCCTGCTTTTCAGCCATGATATCAGACTAGTTTCTGCTGAGATTTCCATCAGTGAACCTTAAACTTTTTTTTCTTTTTTAATCATACACTTACAAAATATTTTTAAGCAAAGATTTGAATAACATTACCTGTGGGTTTCTGATGAAAGCCGCTATAGCTTATTTTCGTTAACGTAACTTTAGAAGCAAAACGTTTTTATCTCTTACGTAATGTGCAGTTCTTGTTTTGAGGTAGAACTGTGTGATCACATCCAAACCTGGGATGTATTAATGTAATATTTCTCACGAACCTGACACGAGGGTAGGTAAACGGCTATAATGGTGGTTTTGGCATTCCTCTCTTTAGGGCACCTGTGGTGGAATCCTGCGAGGTACAGGAAAACAAAAGATCGGTGCTATCATGAACGCCATCGGTTATTATGTGTTTGGTTTTCCCATTGGAATATCTCTGATGTTTGCCGCAAAACTTGGGATAATAGGTATGTTTTTGATTCCTCAGTGATTAACCTCAAATCTCATTTGTCATATTAAGATAAGCTGCTTGAGATATCAATTAGCTGACTTAAGGGGCCCCTGGGTGGCTCAGGCGGTTCAACATCCCACTCTTGATTTCGGCTCAGGTCGTGATCTCACGGTTCGTGAGTTCGAGCCCCACATCGGGCTCCACGTTGGTGGTGTGGAACCTGCCTGAGATTCTCTGTCTCTGCCCTTCATGCTTTCTAGCTCTCTCTCTCTCTCGAAAATAAGTAAACTTAAAAAAAAAAAAAATAGTTGACTGATAAGTAGCCCCTGTGGAATTGTTTTCTCTCAAAATAGTTACTCCTCTGCCTTCTCTGTACCAAAACCCTGGAAAGGTAGTCTTGAAAAAAGTAGACATGCTCTGTGTCCTCAGGATGAGACCAAGATTAAGTAATTACACAGTAATTCCATTTGGATTCAGTACTGCAGGCGAGAAGAACTGGGTCCTGTGAGCACCCGTGAGTTCCCTCACTGGTTGGAGGGGACATCTGAGCCTTGACGGACTCGCCAGAACTGGTTTGCCCGAAGGCAGTAATGTGTTAGCGTCAGACCCGAGACATGATGAATTACCTAGATGAAGTGAACACCATTTACTGAAAAACTGTTCTTTCCCCACTGAATGATCTTGGCACACTTGTCGAAAATTAGTTGGCCACGGATGTAGGAGTTTATTTCTGGACTCTCTGTTCTCCTCCACTGGTCTCTCTGTCTAAACCAATACCACTCTCTTCTGGATTACTATAGCTGTGTTTACTACAAAACTTACTGTTTTGAAATCAGGAAGTGTAAGCCTTGCAACCTTGTTCTTTTTTTAATTTTGTTTTGGCTGTTTGGGGACCCTTGGAATATTCCATATAAATTTGAGGGTCAGGTTTTCCATTTTTTGCAAAAAAACCATTAGAATTTTTATCAGGATTGCATTGAATCTACAGACTGCTTTGGAAAGAATATTGCAATCTTAAGTCCTCCAGTCCATGAGCACAGGATTTCCATTTATTTAGGTCTTTAATTTCTTACAGCAACGTTTTGTAGTTTTCAATGTTTTTTGCTTCCTTGGTTGAATTTATTCCTAGATATTTTATTCTTTTGGATGCTATTGTGAATATAATTTTTTTAATTGATATTTTAGAGAGAGCACAAGTGGGGGATAGAGGCAGAGGGAGAGAGAGAATGAGAATCTTAAGCAGGCACTGTGTGGAGCACGGAAGCAGGGCTCGATCCCATGACCCTTGGGATCATGACCTGAGCTGAAATCAAGAGTCAGACGCTCAGCTGACTGAGCAACCCAGGCGCCCCTAGAACTATTTTTTTAATTTCCTTTTCAGATTGTTCATTGAGGGTATTTTAAACCACAACTAATTTTGTGTGTTGACTGTGTAAGTTTACTGAATTTATTAGCTGTAGTATTTTTGTGTGTGGAATTAAAAAAAATGTTTTTAAGTTATTTATTTATTTTTGAGAGAGAGAGAGAGAGAGCGCGCGCACAAGCCAGGGAGGGGCAGAGAGAGAGAGATAGAGAGGGAGACACAGAATCTGAAGCAGGCTCCAGGCTCTGAGCTGTCAGCACAGAGCTGGATGCGGGGCTCAAACCCACAAACTGAGATCATGACCCGAGCCAAAGTCACAACTGACTGAGCCACCCAGGTGCCCCTATGTGTGGATTTTTAAAGATTTTCTACGTATTGAATCAAGTCATAATTAAATAATTTTACTCCTTTTCTAATTTTTAAATTTTATCTTTTTCACTGTGGTAAGTGTACTCTTTAATCACCATCACCTATTTCCCCCATCCCTCTAACTCACCTCCCCTTGGTAACCATCAACTTGTTCTCTATAGTTAAGAATCTATTCCTTAGTTTATTTCTTTTTCTTTTTTCTTTGCTCACTTGTTTCATATCTTAAGTTCCACATGGGAGTGAGATCCTATATTTGTCTTAATCTGACTTATTTTGCTTAGCATTGTGCTCTCTAGCTCTATCTATGCTGTTGCAAATGGCAAGATTTCATTCTTTTTAATGGCTGAATAATACTGCATTGTGTGTATATATATCACATGTTCTTTATCCATCCATCTATTGATGGACACTGGGTTGCCTCCATTATCTTCGCTGTTACAAATAATGCTGCAATAAACATAGGGGTGCATATATCTTTTTAAATTAGTGTTTTTGTTTTCTTTGGGTGAATACCCAGAAGTGAGATTGTTGGATCATAGGATAATTCTGTGTTTACTTTTTGGAGGAACCTTCGTACTGTTTCCCTGAGTGGCTGCACAGATTTGCATTCCCACCAGCAGTGCATGACGTTCCCTTTTCTCTACAGGCTCACCAACACTTTATTTCTTGCCTTTTTTTTTTTTTTTTTTTTACTGTTTTTTTCCAGCCGTTTGACTGGTGATGTCTCATGGTTTTGGTTTGCATTTTCCTGGTGATTAGTGACCTTTTCATGTGTCTGTTGGCCATCTGTATGCCTTCTTTAGAAAAATGTCTATTCAGGTTCTCTGATCATTTTTTAACCAGGTTTTTTTTTCCTGGTGTTGAGTTACAGAAGTTCTATATATTTTTTTTGTTATTACCCCTTTACCAGATACATCATTTGCAAATATTTTTTTCCCGTTTGGTAGATTGCCTTTGTGGTTTTTGATGGGCTCTTTTGCTGTGCTAATAAAGCTTTTTCTTTTGGTCGAGTCCCAATGGTTTTTGCTTTTGTTTTCCTTGCCTGAGGAGAGATATCCATAAATATGTCTAAGAGATAGTAATCTATATGTTATGTTTTCTATAGGGAGATTTATGGTTTGGGTCTCACATTTAGGCCTTTAAGCCATTTTAAGTTTATTTTTGTGAATGGTATAAGAAAGTGGTCTAGTTTCATTCATTTTCATGTAGCTGTCTAGTTTTCCCAACACCATTTATTAAAAATGTGTTTTCTGTTTAAGATTTTATTTTTAAGTAATGTCTACACCAAATGTGGGGCTCAAACTCACAGTCCTGACATAAAGAGTTGCATGCTCTACTGACTAAGCCAGCCAGGTGCTCCCCAAAAGAGACTTTTCTTTTCCCTGTTGTATATTCTTGCCCGCCTTTCTAATTTCAATGGATTTTATTTCCTTTTTCCTGCCTTATTATTGTGGCAAGAACTTATACAATTTTAACATTTTTCTATATTCTTCTACAGTACTTTTATTTTCAAGTTTAAAAACTGTAAAAAACTGAAATTCATATGGTGTGAGACAATATTCATAAAGAGCTTTTATGCTAACCTTTTGTATATATAATGTCACTTATGTTTAGATGATGACCACATAAGATATTTCCCACAAGTTCCATTCTAAACACGAAGGAGCTAAAACTTGAAGAGTTTAGTAATTTGTCCCACAGATAGTAAGTGATGAGAAAGGATTTGAACCCAGATAATTTGCCTCCTTGGTGGTGCATGTTGTCTCTCTTTTAGCAAATTATTATTATTTTGGTTTTTTTGGAAATTATATCCTTTATCAAGATTCTAAATGTATAGGATTGTACAAAATTATCTATCATGTGCTTTTGGGGTAAGTTGTTATATGTGTTTTATACATATATATTCACATCTGTATCTTCTGTAGTTTTCAGTAACAGTGAATTTTATTTTTGAATGTGTATTTTTTTAAGAGTGAACGAGTGAGCATGAGCAGGGAGGGGCAGAGAGAGAGGGAGAGAGAATCCCAACCAGATCGAGAATCGGGCGCTTATGTGACTGAGCCACCAGGCCTGAATTTATTTTCCTTAAGAAAAAAAATATTCTAATTAGAGGATTGACTGAATGCTTTAGTATGTATTCAGATAGCTCCTTTTTTTCTGTAGTCAACCAGTACATTTTTACTATGTAAAAATTTTGAGTCTGCTCTTTATTCTCTGCGAAATTTTCATCTTCTAGCTATCATAAGAGCCTCCCTGTGTCCACACAAACAGGTGCTTAGTTTATCTTACTTGTTGGAAATGTTACTTGGTGGCTTAATGAGGAACTGTCTTCAATGTCATCTGTGTTTTTAATGACAGGTACAGGCTGGGGGCCTGTGGGGCATTTGATTAACGTTAGGCTGGGCTTCATTGTCTATTTGGGACACACGACTGCCAAATATTTATTACTCTCTCCTAGTGCTACCAAGCACTGTCCTAATCACCAGAGAAAATACTGTTCAACCAAATCGTAAGAGCCGCTGCCTTCAATAAGCCGCTGGGGCTTTGCGATTCAGCTTTACTTAAAAAAACAAAACACACAAAAGCACTCTTATTAGACTCTAAGCTCCTTTAGAGTAAGCAACATGTCAGATTTCCCTCATTTTTTTTGTTCACTAATATGCTTTTTTTTTTTTTAATTTTTTTTACGTTTATTCATTTTTGAAAGACACAGAGAGACAGAGCACAAGCAGGGGTGGGGCGGAGAGAAAGGGGGACACAGAATCCGAAGCAGGCTCCAGGCTCTGAGCTGTCAGCACCAGAGCCTGACATGGGGCTCGAACTCACGAACTGCGAGATCATGACCTGAGCTGGAGTCGGATGCCTAACCGACTGAGCCACCCAGGCGCCCCAAATATGCTTTTTATAATTGTACATAGTGGGTTCGCAGGTTTGTTAAATAACTTTTGAAGATTTTGTTTATTTATTTTAGAGTGCACAAGGGGGAGGTGTAGAGGGAAAAGGAGAGAGAGAGGAGAAAGAGAGAGAGAAGAGAAAATCCCAGGCAGGCTCCACACTCAGCACAGAGCCCAACGTGGGGCTCAGTCTCACAACCATGAGACCATGACCTGAGCTGAAGTCAAGTCAGATGCCTAACTGACTGAGCCACCCAGTGTCCCCAAGATACTTTTAAATTATTAAAATTATACTTTAACGGCATGGAAATTTTGGGAAAATACATTAAGTGTAAACAATTAAATTACCTTTTATTACACTGCCTTGATACAATGGCAGAGGCATTCAGTGTATTTTATTTCACTATTTTAAAATTGTTTTTTATTCCGGTATTTTTTCTATTTTTCACAAATGCAGGGTTTTACTGAATGTGTAATTTTCCCCTATTCTGTGTTAAAGACGTGGTGTTTAGGACCTCTAATATTTCCTTGCATCATTTCCTTAATGCTCCCAATAGTGGACACTTAAACTGCTTCTCTATATAAATAAGATTGTGATGAGCATCGTAGGTGTATGAGTTACTAAAGTTTCTGAATCTTTCCTTAGAACGGGTTCCTAGGAATGTAATCACTTGATCAAAGTGTGTAAACTGCCCGTCCACCTAATTCTCAGCTGAAGGGATGTTTTAATCAGCATGAGTCTACAGAGGACCAGCCTCACTGTGCTTTTCCCTAGTGTGGGGCCACAGACACGGAATGAATGAATTAGTATTCCAACTCCCAGTTTATACCATGTTCCAACTCATCCCTCCACAGCTTGCTTCGTAGTGAAATTATTCATATGAAATATCTACTTTGGTACACAATGCTATTTCAGTGGCTTAAATAGTTTCTTCTCATAAATAGTTGGCATTACCTTTTTTTTTCATGGATCTCTTTATACCCTCAATAAGCTTTTCCACACAGCAGTTGGAGAGATCTTTTTCAAAATGGGCTTCTGCAAGCTGCCTGGGTGGCTCAGTCAGTAAAGCGTCCAACTCTGGATATCAGCTCCATCATGATCTCACCGTCGTGGGGTTGAGCCCCGCATCTGGCTTTGTGCTGAGCAGGGAGCCTATGTGGGGTTCTTGGTCTCCCTCCCTCTCCCTCTCTCCCCCTCCCCCACTGGTTCTCTGTCTCTTTAAATAAATAAACATTAAAAAACAGAAAAACCCAAAGTGGGCTTCTGAAAACCTCAGGTTTCCCATACACAGATGCACACACCAGTCTTAAGCCCTTCGGTGGTTCCCATTAGGGTTGGAATCAAACCCCGATCTTTCTGGGCCCAGACGCCCATCAGCATGTCCTGCTTCCCTGACCTTCTCCCCTCCACTCCGTCGCTCCCCTGCTCCTTCCCAACTGGCCTTCCCGCTCCTGGGACTTGCGGGCCGGTTTCCCCTGGGCCAGGCCTGCTCTTCCCTCCGCCTGCAGGGCCTGTCCTGTCACTGTCACAGCGGGCTCCTCGCCCTCGCGGCCACCTGCCCGTCTCCCTGCCTCTGGGCCGCAGGCCACCCCTCCAGCGCGCTCTGCCCAGCGTCTCCCACGGCCCTCACCACCCTGCCAGCCGTCACGTTTGCTCCCTTGTTTGCCCTGTGTCTCCCCCAGCAGCACAGAAGCTCCACGAGGGCACTGATCCCGTCAGCCTGTTCGGTTCTGTGTTAGACACAGCACTTCAGGCAGCGCCCGGCACAGACAAAGCCAGTAAATGTTTGTTAAACAGTCAACGTATGAAGCGGCCGACAGGCTCGTGCCGTTTTCACTCTTCGTGGGTCCGTTGCTTGCCACCTATGCACCCACGGTGAGCTTGAGTCTAATCCTGGCCCGAAATTGTCTCAGTTTCGGGGGAGTTATTTTAACCGCAGCTTATCGTGTAGATCCAGAAGTTTGGGAAGCACGTTAATGACGACGGGAGCGTAACTGAAGGACCTCTGAGCCGTGACTCTCACCCTCCACCCCTAGGTCTCTGGTCTGGATTGATAGTCTGTGTCTTCTTTCAAGCCCTTTTCTACCTGGTGCTCGTCCGGAGGACAGACTGGAAGAGAGTTGCAGAGCAGGTAAGAGCGTGTCCTTGGAGAAGTGTGGCTCTTGCCTGGTCGCGCGGCACCGGAAGGACTCTTCGCGGGTCAGAATGCCGAGAATGCCACGGGCGGGTGACTCCCTTTGATCCGTGAAAAGGGTCTAAGGTGACAGTTGGGGCCAAGAACATCCCATCTCAGCGCATTTTCCTCTGAGTGTAGGGCCAGTGCAGGATCCGCTAACTAGGGCTCAACAACAACAGCAGGGAGTTAGCTTAGGAAATATTTTGCTGTTTTCGTAGAACAGTCCTTAGAAGAGTAGTCGTCTTTTCCCCCGACTTACACTGAGTTGTTACGCGTTTTTAGGCCTCTTTTTACCGACATTTTTGGTCCGTGTTTTCCATATGCTTGAGAGCATCTGTGATCGGTGGGAAGTAGGTGGGGCAGAGCCATACCCTGCATGGAGAGGACAGGCTCTTGACTCAGTGGGCATCGCCGTGTTGAACTGTGAGCCCCGTTTATTCTGTCGAGGCTTGAGATGGGATGGATGGGGGGCCGGCTTAGGGGCGGTGTCACCGATGAGGAGACGGGAGGATGAGCTCAGGTGCGCCAAGCGTCACTGCTTACCTCTTGTCCCCCCTCCAGGTTTCTCACGGCTTTGGCTCTCCTCATCGTGATGTATGATGTCTTCCGTAGCGTAGTGTGATTCGTGGAGGAAGTGAAGTGTACAGGGTATTAAGTTGGGCCATAAACTCTCCTCTATGTGATAGCACCGTTTGCCTTTAGACTTTATTCCTCATATCAGTGCTTAGGAACACTGACGTGCACGGTGCAAAAAATGTTACATTTGCAACTAGAGCAGCAGGTGGCTTTTCACATTATTGTGAGCAGAGCACTGGGGAGAAGAGTGGTTGTTGAGTGTTACATCGTATGGTCACCGGCATTTCAGGCCCAAAAAGGACCATGCTGGATGGTGGAAACCTTTAGCGATAGCTTGCATGAAGTTTTAACACGAGTACTAGCTTAACCTGACTTGTGCTTTGTCCACTTACGTGCCACTTGTTCTCAGGCACAGGTTCGAGCTGGTGTGAAAGGGATCAAAGAGGCCACGCCTGCACCAACAGGTAACAGAGGACATGGTCTAGTGCACTCGCTCTGCCTCGAGAGCCTGAAACGGGTTAGTGTGGCCAGAGTTGCTTAGTTTATGAGAGCCTGCTCTCTTGCATAATAAACCTTGTCTCTGCCTTTATTAGAAGGGGGAGATCCACTCTGGGTTCTCCTGTGAAACGTTCTTCATGTAACTTCACACGTACAGCCGGTAACTGACGGCATCGTTTACGATGCATTCTTGTGCAACTTCCCATAATATCCCTTTATTTCTGAACCCCCTACGTAAGTGTATGCTCCACTGTTCTCTGCAATCAGATCTGCCCGTGTTGGAAAAAGAAGTCACCGATGAAGTGATTTTACCTGCTGTCGTCAGATCCGAGAGCCAGACCCTGCAGCTAATGGTGATAGAAGAAAACAATCAGTATGCGGTGGCCACCGTTGGGGATGTTTTGACAGTGAAGCAGCTGATTTTCTATCGTGGAATGGCTCTAGCTGTTGCTGTTGTTGCCCTTTTAGCAGGAATTTTCATAAGAGTTTTTCAGTGAGCCTGGCTAAAATAGAAGAATTAGCAGCAGCCCACACACTAGACATGATAATTATTGTGATATATGAAGCCTGGGAGGTGACCTCCCAGTTGTGGATGGAAAGGATATCAGTGATGTTTTCTTAGTTATCCCGAGAATCTGCACCATCCTGTTGGAGATCACGAAAGGAGTTCTAAGTTTCTCCTGAACATTTAACTCTATCATGGGTGGTGAGTCTATGGATTTGATATTCCCTGCCCTAAGTGTTCTGTACTCTTGCACTGAATATCTTCTTTCTTTTGGGAAATTCGTTGCCCTCTAAACTTGATGGCTGATCCAGTTTTGTTTGTATTTCTAGGTTATCATATTTAATCTTGTTAGTGAGTATTAAGTGCCTGTTCAAGTGCTGTCTCAGGTATTGCCGTATAAACTTTTATAAAATAAACACCTTAAAATTGAAAACGTGTGCCGACGTGGGGGTGCCTGGGTGGCTCAGTCGGTGAAGCGTCCAACTTTGGCCCAGGTGGTGATCTCACGGTTCGTGAGTTCGAGCCCCGCATCGGGCTCTGTGCTGACAGCTTGGAGCCTGGAGCCTGCTTCAGATTCTGTGTTTCCCCCTCTCTCTGTCCCTCCCCAACTTATGATCTGTCTCTCTCTCTCTCAAGATAAATAAAAAAAAAAAATTTTTTTTTCAGTGTGTGCTAATGATATTATAAAACCTATCTAAATGATAACTTTTAGTTTTCGGCTTTTGAACACATTTTTTGTGGCAACTTTCCTATTAAAGAATCAACATCTGTTCTCTCCTGCTGCTCAGCTCCCCAGATGCTGGCAGTTACAGCTGCTCCCATCCAAGCAGATTTTTAGGGTCTCTGTGGGGAGTTTGAGCAGCCCAAATAGAAAATCCTAAAAAACATTACTAATATTGGGGATTCCCTCCACGAAACCCACCGGATGAGCCAGAGTGCAAGACATTTATAGGGAAAGAAAACTTACATCCTCAAAGGGCCAATACCAAATATTGCAACCGTGATCTAGGACAGGATGCTATAGAATAAGACAGGAAAACTTTTGAGCTAAAATTCACATAACATGAAACGAACCAGTTCAGGTGTATAATTCAGTGGCATTTTGTACATTTCATACTCTTGTGATTTTGTGTTGTTTTTTTTTTTAACTATGATACCATCTGCGTGGCTGTGAAGTGTCTCATTGTGGTTTTAGTTTCCATTTCAAATGCAGATGACAAATGGTGTTGAGTATCTTTTCACTGGGTTGTCTAGCTGTCTATCTTCTTTGGAGAAATGTTTGTTCAAGTCCTTTGCCCATTATTTTTTTAAGTTTGTTTATTCTGAGCGAGTGTGTGTGCGCAAGCAGGGGAGGGGCAGAAAGAGAGGGAGAGAGAGAGGATCCCGAGCAGGCCTGGTGCTGTCGAGGAGCCCAATGCAGGGCTCGATCCCACCAACTGTGAGATCATGACGTGAGCCCGAAATCAAAAGTCAGATGCTTAACCAACTGAGCCACCCAGGCAACACCCCCGCCCCCACCTCCACCTTTGCCCATTTTTGAATTGAGTGGTCTTTCTTTTTTTTTTTTTTAATTTTTTTTTTTTAACATTTATTTATTTTTGAGAGAGAGAGAGACAGAGCATGAACGGGGAGGGTCAGAGAGAGAGAGGGAGACACAGAATCCGAAACAGGCTCCAGGCTCTGAGCTGTCAGCACAGAGCCCGATGCGGGGCTTGAACTCACGAACCGCGAGATCATGACCTGAGCCGAAGTCGGACGCTCAACCGACTGAGCCACCCAGGCACCCCTTGAGTTGTCTTTCTATTGTTGAGTTGTTGAGAGTTTCACATATGTGCATTCTGGATACTAGACCCTTGTCAGATGTAAGATCCGTGAGTATTTTCTCCCATTCAGTAGGTTGTATTTTCACTTCCTTGACGGTGTCCTCTGTTTCACAGAAAAGTTTTCATTTTGATGAAGCCCAGTGTGTCCATTTTTTTTTTTTTGGTTGCTTTTATCATATCTAAGAGTCCATCGCCACATGATAGGAAAAAAATTTAAGTGTTCTTGGAATCTAAAAATATTCTAGCAGAAATCAAAACCTAAATAGAAGACTGTTTCCAGTGTGACATGTAAGGAGTTTGGAGGTCATCACCCCTGTCCTCGACGAAGAACACTAGAATTTATTTCTGCTTTGTCACCTCTGACACCAAATGTGTGGGTTTTTCTATACCAACAACCCATTCTCCAAACCACCCAGCACCAACTGAGATGTCCGATGATTCCATTTAATTCTGACACGAAGTACCCAGAGTCAGTGTCAGACCCCCTGGTTAAGGGCTCAGACCCACAAGACTGACCCAGACTTCAGAAGCCAACTGCAAGGCCAGGCCGACCAGACTCCTCCCGACCGACCAACCGTCAGTTGGAGGTTTTTATGACCCACTTCTTGGATTTGGCAATTTGCTAGAACAGCTCACCGGACTCAGGAGAATGCTTTACGTAGGACTCCTGGTTTGTTACAGAGGATACAACTCAGGAACAGATAAATGGCAGAGATGCATAGGGGAAGGTGCAGGGGTCATCGGTGGTGCTCAGAGGTTTCATGCCCTCTTGGCATGTCCCCTTCTCGGCACCTCGATGTGTTCAGCAGTCCCGAAGTTCTACGAATCCTGTTCAGGGGTTCTTACGAAGGGTCCGTTACACAGGTGTGATTGATTAAATCACTGGCCATTGGTGATTGGACTCCTCTCCAGCCCCGCTCCCCTTTTTGTCATATGGTAGATCTTTCTATTGTCCATTGCTCTGAAGTGATCAAGGGCCTCCCCCCCTCCCCAGCAGTAACTTTATTAGCATAAGCTCAGGTGGGGTTGAAAGAGGCTTATCACGAATAACAAAAGATGCTCCTCTCACCCCCGCCCCCATCACTTAGCAAATTCCAAGGAATTTAGAAGCTGTTGTATCAGAAACTGCGGACAGACGGACAGACGTGGCTATCCCAATAGCAAAGAGAACGCCTGAACAGACTGAATGTCCACCATTCTTGTTGGATCTGTCAAAGGATTGAGGTCACAAGGATAACTGCTGCCCCCCAAATTGAAAAGACAGGGAGATACAGCTTCCCACAGCAGAGGCAGCTGGAGCCAGGAATGGGAAAACTTCAGCTATGATTGACAAATTGCTGGAGACTTAGTGTGGACAAGCTTAAGAGTTAAAAATCTCCAGGGGATCTTGTCATCGGCGGGTCCCGCACTTCTGTGAATTTTATCTTCGGGGCCCCATTCAGTTCTCAGGGTGTAGATCAGAGAAGAATTCTTTATTAATGTTTCTACAGGAGGTAAGGGAAATGGAACCATTTGAAAATATGCCCAGAGCATTCTGTGCTGTTTAACCAAAGCCCACCCTCAGGGGAAACTTTTACCAGAGGCCAGCTACCTAAGGGTTTTATCGGAACCTAACGTGGTCGAAGGAAATCCCAGACTCCAGTTCCACCAGCCTTCCACAAGGAGGCAGTGAAATACCCAACTCCACTCCCTCTACCATCCCAGGGGAAGGGGTGACCCTGAGAAGCATTCAGTAAAGGTATGAAGGGAATAGTCCAGAGACAGGCTCTTTAAAAGACTGAGACCATGGGGCTCCTGGGTGGCTCAGTTGGTTAAGCGTCCGACTTCGGCTCAGGTCATGATCTCATGGTTCATGGGCTCAAGTCTTGCATTGGGCTCTGTGCTGACCGCTCAGAGCCTGGAAACTACTCCGATTCTGTGTCTCCATCTCTCTCTGCCCTTCCCCCACTTGTGCGTGTGCGCGTGCTCTCTCTCTCTCAAAAATAAACATTAAAGGGGCGCCTGGGTGGCGCAGTCGGTTGAGCGTCCGACTTCAGCCAGGTCACGATCTCGCGGTCCGTGAGTTCGAGCCCCGCGTCGGGCTCTGGGCTGATGGCTCGGAGCCTGGAGCCTGTTTCCGGTTCTGTGTCTCCCTCTCTCTCTGCCCCTCCCCCGTTCATGCTCTGTCTCTCTCTGTCCCAAAAATAAATAAACGTTGAAAAAAAAAATTAAAAAAAATAAACATTAAAAAAAATTTTTTTTAAACAGGAATTAGATTAGTTGTAAATGTATATTGCAAACTCCAGGGTAACCACTAAAAACGTTTAAAGAAAGAATATAATCGATATGCTGGGAGAGGAGAGAAAATAGAATCATCTAAAATGATCAGTTAAAACTGTGGAAGGCAGAAAGAAAGTGAAAGAGAAAAAAAGAACAAGAACAGCAAGTAGAAAAAGTAACACAATAAATAATCCCACTATATCAGTATTTCCACCCTCCTTTAAAAAAAAAAAAAAAAACTGGGTGCCTGGGTGGCTCAGTCTGTTAAACATCCAACTCTTTCGATTTCGGCTCAGGTCATGATCTCATGGTTTGTAAGACTGAGCCTCGCGTGGGGCTCTGCGCTCACAGTACAGAGCCTGTTTGGGGTTCTCTGTCTCCCTCTCTCTGCCCCTCCCTGGCCTTGCATGTGTGCTCTCTCTCTCTCTCTCAAAAACAAAACAAAACAAAACAAAACTAGGAGTAGAAAGGAACGCCCTCAATGTGATAAAAGCCATATACGAAAAATGTGCAACCAAACTCAAGAGTGAAAGAGAAAGCTTTTCCCTTAAAACCAAGGATAGGACAAGGATGCATACTTGCACTAATTCTACTCAGCATAGTACTGCAAGTACCCAGAGTGTTAGGCAAAGGAAAGAGAGAGAGGAAAGGGAAGGAAGGAAGGAAGGAAGGGAAGAGGAAGGAGGAAAGAAAAGAAAAAAGAGAGGGAAGGAAGGAAGGAAAGGAATTAAAAGGCACCAGAACTGCAGAAGAAGTAAAATTACCTATATTCAGGGCGCCTGGGTGGCTCAGTCGGTTAAGCGTCCGATCTTCGGCTCAGGTCACCATCTCGCGGTCCGTGAGTTCGAGCCCCGCGTCGGGCTCTGGGCTGATGGCTCAGAGCCTGGCGCCTGCTTCCTATTCTGTGTCTCCCTCTCTCTCTGCCCCTCCCCCGTTCATGCTCTCTCTCTGTCTCAAAAATAAATAAAAAACATTTAAAAAATTTGTTTAAAAAAATAATTAAAATTACCTATATTCATAAATGGCATGATATTATATGTAGTAAACCTTAGAGATTCCGTGAAACCGTTAGGCCTAATGAACACATTCAGCAAAGTTGCAGGATATAAATAAACACACAAAATGAGTTGTATCTCTGTCTAGACACTAGCAATGAGCAATCCAAAAAGGAAAGTTGGAAAACAATCCCATTTTATGGTCGCATGAAAAGAATAAAATATTTAGGAGTAAATTGACCAAGGAGACAAAAAAAAAAATGAAAATTCTATGCTGAAAACTATAAAACATGGCTGAAAGATTATTAAAAACATAAATAGAAGAGACATCCTGTGTTCACGGATTAGAAAACCTAATATTAAGATAATATCACCCAAAGTGATCTACAGATACAAGGTAGTCCCTATCAAAATCCCAAAGACATGTTGCAGAAATAGAAAAACCCATCCTAAAATTCAAATGGAATCTCGGGGGACCCAAACAGCCAAAACTTCTTGAAAAAGAAAGTTGGAGGTCTCATACTTCCTGATTTCAAAACATATTACAAAGCTACAGTAACCAAACCATGTGGTACTGGCATAAGATGGACAGATAGACCAATGGACAGAATTGAGACCCCAAATAAACCTTTGCATATAGGGTCAAATGATTTTCAGCAAGACTGCCAAGACCAGTCAATGGGGAAAGGACAGTCCTTTCACTAAATGGTGCTGGAAAAATCGGTAATCTGCATGAAAAAGAATGAAGTTGGACTTTTACCTAACACCATACAGAAAATTAATTCAAAATGTGTAAAAGTAAAATCCTAATTACAAGAGCTAAAACTGTAAAACACACACACACACACACACACACACACACACACACACACACACGGGGAAATCTTTAAGACACTGGATTTGGCAGTGATTTCTTGGATATGATACCAAATGAATAAGCAACAAAAGAAAAGATAGATCGTTTGGGTTTCATCAAAATTAAAAACTCCTGTGCATCAGAAGATACTTTTTAAGAGTGTGAAAAGGCAACACAATGAATGGATGGAAATACTTGCAAATCCTTTATATGAAGGGGATTAATGTCTAGTGTCTAGAATATATAAAGAACTTCTACAGATCAATAACAAAAAAACAAACAGCCCAATTCAAAAATGATCAAAGGACCTGAATAGACATTTCTCCATGAAAAATGAACAAATGGCCAGTCAACACAAGAAAACATTCTTTACGTACGTCACTCACTAGTCATTAGGAAGAGGCCAATTCATAACACCACGAGACTTCCCTTCACACCAATTACGATGGCCATTATAACAAGATAATGGAAAATGACAAGTGTTGGCAAGGATGTAGACCGAATGGAAATTGTGCATTGCTGATAGGAATGTAAAATGGTGTAGCCGCTGTGACAGTATGTGTGATGTTTATCAATTAAATGTAAATTACCATATGATGCAACAATTCCACTTCTAGTTATATGCCCAAAGGAATTGAAAGCCGGGGAATCAAATACTCGTACAGCACTGTTCACAGCAGCATTTTTCACAATAGCCAAGGTGGAAGCAACCCAAAGGTCGAGCAACAGGTAAATGGATGAACAAAATATTGTATATACATACAGTGGAATATTATTCTGCCAATAAGGAATGAAATTTGGATACATGCTATAACTTGGGTGAATCTGGATAACATGATTCTAAGGGAAATAAGTCATATGTAAAAAGGACCATTTTTGGGGCGCCTGGGTGGCTTGGTCGGTTAAGCGGCCGACTTTGGCTCAGGTCATGATCTCACGGTCCGTGAGTTCAAGCCCCGCGTCGGGCTCTGTGCTGACAGCTCAGAGCCTGGAGCCTGTTTCAGATTCTGTGTCTCCCTCTCTCTCTGCCCCTCCCCTGTTCATTCTCTGTCTCTCTCTGTCTCAAAAATAAATAAACGTTAAAAAAATTAAAAAAAAAAGGACCATTTTCTTATACCATAGACAAAAATAAAGCCAAAATGTATTAAAGACCAAATGTGAGACCTGAAACCATAAAAATCCTAGAAGAAAACATAGGCAGTAATCTCCTTGACACTTAGCAATGTATTTATGGATGTGTCTCTGCGCAATGGAAACAAAAGCGAAAATAAACTGTTGGGACTGCACCAAAATAAAAAGCTTTTGCACAGCAAAGGAAATGATCAACAACAGAAAAAGAGAGCCTACTGAATGGGAGAAGATATTTGCAAATGACATATCCAATAAGGGGTTAAAATATGTGAAGAACTTAATATAACACCACCAAAGCACCAAAAATGGGCAGAGGACCTGAATAGACATTTTTCCAAAGAAGACCTACAGATGGCCGACAGACACATGAAAAGATGCTCAACATCACTCATCATCAAGGAAATGCAAATCAAAACCTCAATGAGGGGCGCCCGGGTAGCTCGTTGGGTTAAGCGTCTGACTTCAGCTCAGGTCATGATCTCGCAGTTCAGAGTTCGAGCCCTGACTCAGGCTCTGTGCTGACAGCTCAGATCCTGGAGCCTGCTTCAGGTTCTGGCTCCTTGTCTCTCTGCCCCTCCCCTGCCTTCTCTCTCTCTCTCTCTCTTAAAAATAAATAAACATTAAAAAAAATTTTTTTTTTTATTTGACCCCTTCCTTGCACTAAGAGAACATAGTAGAAGGCCATGAAATATTGAAGAACTTTTCAAGGCAGGAATTGTAATAGACAAAAGAAGAAAAGAAATTGTAACAGAAACACGAATTTAGGCAAACACAAAGATTATACCAAGGACCTCTATCTTCTGTTGATGCCCCAACAAAGGTTTCATTCACAGCTTGATGAAGATTCCCTGACCCTTTGAAAGCTAGTGTGTCACAGTGTGGTGACCGGGGTTCCCAAGCTTTTTTTTGGCTCATGTTACCCTTAGTATTTCAATCCTTTTTTTCATGGCACCGCTAGTCCAAAAGAAATACCTAGTAGTTCTTACCAATTAGGTCTAAGCAGCTTCATAATCACTTACCTCCTAACAAGTTCGTAGCTGTTTAAAGAAAATAATACACACAAATTGAAAAAAATTAGGATTTTTTTTGTTTCATTATTTAAAAAGGCACTGTTCCTTACTAATGGGATATTTGTACCTGCTGGGCACTGCACGACTTCCCAAACATTGAAGTCAGGCTAGATACTGTCACCCTCGTTACCTATTTCACACTGATTTTCAGCCAGGAACATTGCAACTGCTGAAAACCCAGTTTTGCAAGAATGTGACATTGTTGAGAAAGTATACAATGCAATCTAATGCTGGAATTGTGAAGCGCCTTCAGCTACTAGCTTGCTTGGAGTCTGACCGGTGTCAAACATCATTGTTTCCCTTGAAAATTGAAAGTCTCTTACCACACCTATGAATTCACTGCCGCTTCCCCAGGCACCTAAGGGAATTTAAGAACCACGAGTACATACGGAGAAAAAAGTCTGGAAGAAGATACCACGTTAACAGTGGATGCTTCTTTTTTTTTTTAATTAATTAATTTATTTTTTTCAACGTTTATTTATTTTTGGGACAGAGAGAGACAGAGCATGAACAGGGGAGGGGCAGAGAGGGAGACACAGAATCGGAAACAGGCTCCAGGCTCTGAGCCATCAGCCCAGAGCCTGACGCGGGGCTCGAACTCACGGACCGCGAGATTGTGAGTCCTGGCGGAAGTCGGACGCTTAACCGACTGCGCCACCCAGGCGCCCCAACAGTGGGTGCTTCTAAGTGCTGGTATTACAGATAGTTTTTACTTCTCTATACTTTTCTGTATTTGCTGAAAAAAAATTACAGTGAATTTGCATTACTTTTATAGTCAGGAGAAGCGAACGATGAGGCAGATTCCCAAAAATTAAGAATTAAAGGAATAGCAAGTGTTGTCAAGGATTTGAAATAACAGGAACTCATACACTACTGGTGAGAACGTTAACTTGTACAACCATTTTGGAAAACAGTTTGTGTTATCTAGTAAAGTTGAAAGTAAAGAAATAAAAGTCTAGGGTGCCTGGGTGGCTCAGTCGGTTGAGCATCCAACTCCTGATCTCAGCTCACATTTTGATCTCAGGGTCATGTATTCAAGGCCTGCGTTGGGCTCCATGCTGAGCATGAAGCCTACTTAAAAATTTTAATAATTATAAATAAAACCTATGATTCACTATTTCCATTAGTTACAAACTCTTAAGTAGTCCCCATATGTGCCATGGTACCTGCACAAGAGTATTCTTGCAGCATTGCAAGAATTCATTGCAGCATTGTTTGTAATAGCCCCAAATAGAAATAACCCAAATGCTTGCCTATGGAATAGATAATTGTGCATATTATGCATTCAGTGAGCTACTACACGGATGAGAAAATAATTGGAATACGCATTCATTACTAATGTAAAGCTAAGCTAAAGAAAGGAACAAAAGAACGTGTAAGAATGCCTCCATTTAGAAGAGACTAGAGAACGTGAGAAACCAAAATACAGAATAGTTTATGGAAACTAAATAAAACAAAGCATGAGGTGGGTTGATTCAGGGAAGGAGAGGAAGTAGAGGAACGTGGGATCCATTCATCTTCAACTTTGCAAGGGAATGTGGTTGTGGGAATCTGGAAACTGCCAGCTTTCTCAGGGAAGTAGGAAGCGAGGTCCTAACTGAGGGTAAGATGATGAAGGGGGGTTGGAGGAAGTTTGAGGTCAGAGGAGAAGGCGTGAAACTGTGGAGAAGAGGAGTAGGGGTGTTAATGGATTGGAAAATATAGTGTGATTACCAGGTGGCATTAAGGGCCATTTGAGGTTCGAAGTCCTGAACTTTAAATGAAAACAGCAGAGTTCGGGGTTTTTCTCCTGGATGCAGACTGACTCATATAAACAGTCGCCACAAAAAAAAAAAAGGTTTTAGGGCAATTCCACTATTAAGTGTTCACCCAAAGAATACATAAATCCTAATTTGAAGGGATACATGCACCCTGATGTTTATAGCAGCATTATCAACACTAGCCAAATTATGGAAACAGCCCAAGTGTCCATTGACTGATAAATGGATAAAGAAGATGTGGTATATACATACCATGGAATATCACTGAGCCGTCAAAAAGAATGAAATCGTGCCATTGGCAACAACGTGGAGGGAGCTAGTGTGTATTATGCCAACCAGAATAAGGCAGAGAAAAACACCATATGATTTCACTCGAGTGGAATTTCAGAAACAAAACAAACGGTCATATGGGTAAAAAAGAGAGGAAAACCAAGAAACAGACTCTTAACTCTAGAGAACAGACTGAGGGTTACCAGAGGGGAGGTGGGCGAGAGGACGGGTGAAAGAGGTGATGGGGATTAAGGAGGGCCCCTGGGCCACTGGGTGATGTGCCGAAGTGCTGAATCACTATATTGTACACCTGCAACCTGTATTACACTGTATGTCAACTAACTGCAATTTAAATAAAAACTTAAAAAAAATAAGGCTTTATTTTTTGTTTCAAGAAAAGCAAGCCTATATGAATAGCTGAGCATCGCTAAATCAGGCTTCTGCTCAGTCACCACACGGCATCCTTACCCCCGACCACACTTGCCCATAGGAAACTTTCACTTGTTTTCTCTGCGGCCTTCCAGTTTTTTCTTCATGCAACAATAAGGAAATACGAATATATTTTTATCCCCACCATTTCTTACACAAATGGTAGCATACACCGTGTATCATCTTGCTTTTTTTTTTTTTTTCACTTAATGGTATATTCTAGAGGTATTTCCATTTCTACTATGAAAGCTTTCTTCTTTTCTTCTTTCCTTTTTTTTTTAAATTTTAGAGTCACATGATATTCCACTGTGTGGCTGTTCTGTAGGGTTTATTTAACCAGCACCCTAGAGGTAAACCCTTAGATTATTTCTAGTCTTTTGCTGTTATAGACAGTGCTGACATTATATATGTGCTTATGTGTTTATCGTTTGTCTCATTAAAATTATCCTTCAGGGTGAGATCCTGGTCTTAGTCACTGTTAACAACTCTAAAGCCTAGAACAGCCTGACATACAGTAAGTGCATAATAACTATTTGCTGTGTGCATGCATAAGGGAATGAGCGGCACCCTCCTGTAGTCTACAGGCAGTATCCCTGTGTTACCTACTTTTCTGGTTTTCTCCACTGCTTGTGATTCGAGTCACGTTGGAAGTATTCATGGCACTATCCTTGATGAAGCAAAGAATAGGCAAGTCTAACAAATGTCTCTGTTTCTTATGTATAAACAGTGTCACACATTTCATTTCCTGTGTGGTATTTCTCATGTGGGCACCCATATATTCAGCGATACAATTCTCATAACAAGATTTGCTGGGTCAAATTGAACTGGTAATTTTCATAATATAACCAAAATACCCTTTTACACTCCATGAGCAGCATACAAGAATCACTATCTTCCCATAGCCTTGCCAACAGAGTATGTTGAGAAACTTCTGGATTTCAGCTGACTTTGGTAGGAAGAGGCCACATCTCAGGGTGCTTTTCAGTTGCATGTGTCTTACTAGGAGTGACATTGAGCCTCATTTTATACATTCAAGGCCCATTTGAATTTTTTTTCTAGAAACTGTTCATGTCCTTTGCCCATTTTTTTTCTATTAGGGTGCGGTCTTTCCCCCCCCCCCTTAATTTTCAGAAGCTCTTAATCCGCTAATAAATATGGCTTCATCAGGGCCGTGGAATCCAGCCCACTTCAGATGAACAATGATTCCTGTTGGTGAGGAGCTACATGAAAAGGTGGAAGAAGAGCGGGAGCTTTTGCTTCATCTCATGTCTCAGATACGGTTCCAATAACATGTGCTGTGTTCAAGAAACAATCGAAGAAGAAAGGTTAAAGCATCAGTGGCAGAGAAGGTTAGATTAAAGTGTAGACTAGGGGCACCTAGGTGGCTCAGTCGGTTAAGCATCCAACTTCGGCTCAGGTCATGATCTCACGGTTCGTGGGTTCGAGCCCCGCATCGGGCTCTCTGCTTTCAGTACAGAGCCCGCTTCAGATCCTCTGCCCGCCTCTGTCTCTGCCCCTCCCCTGCTTGTGCTCTCCTTATCTTTCTCAAGAATAAATAAACGTAAAAAAAATGAATGAATAAAAATGGAGACTAGAAACGTATATCACTCTTCTTCCTGCTCCAAATCCCATTGAAATGGTAGGTGTTTTAAGTAGCCTTCATGCCCAGCAGGGAGCCCACCGCAGGGTTTGAACTCAGGACCCTGAGATAAGACCTGAGCTGAGATCAAGAGTCAGACGCTTAACCAACAGAGCGACCCACGCGCCCCCTGAAATGGTAAAAATACCATTTCTAAACTAGACATCTGGGGGAACTCCTAGGTGATAAAAAACTGATGAGATCAGATTGACAGAGAATTAGAGTAAGAGAAAATGTGGTCCAAATCATAAGTAGGAGAGTACTAGAATAGCAGTTTCCGACAAAATGCCAAAGAATCAACAAACTTCGAGTTAAATGCAGAGAACAGCAGGGGGGCTCTGGGCATCATCAGGGTAATTCAAACAACTTTTATTTTTTTTTTCTTTTTTTTTTTTTTTAAATTTTTTTTTCAACGTTTATTTATTTTTGGGACAGAGAGAGAGACAGAGCATGAACGGGGGAGGGCCAGAGAGAGAGGGAGACACAGAATGGGAAACAGGCTCCAGGCTCTGAGCCATCAGCCCAGAGCCTGACGCGGGGCTCGAACTCACGGACTGCGAGATCGTGACCTGGCTGAAGTCGGACGCTTAACCGACTGCGCCACCCAGGCGCCCCTCAAACAACTTTTTAAAAAAAGATTATTTATGAGAGAGAGAGTGAGAGTGTGAGTAAGTGGGGGAGGGGCAAAGAGAATCCCAAGCATGCTCCGTGTTTCAGCACAGAGCCCGATGTGGGGATCGAACTCACAGATTGTGAGATCACGACCTGAGCCAAAATCAAGAGTCAGATGCTTAATCACCTGAGCCACCCAGGCGCCCCAGGGTAATTCCACTATGCTCTCTGGAGAACTGGGGACAAACAGGCCCTCTCCCTCAATATGCTAAGTTGCTGGTGGCAGCCACAGTTGCCCTGGGACAAAGCCCTGAAAACTACTTCCTGGATAAACACTCCGCCCAAGGAGAGCTCACAGAGTACGTGCTGGGACTGGAAATGGCAGCAGAGCAAAGCTCATGGTAACTGCAAATACAAGAAAGCCTGCTGGAACTCAAGCTCTTCAACCCAACCGGGGCAATAAGACAGGTACAACAGGTGAGATGCAAATGTGGAAAGAAATAGACAAGAGGGCGGTTAATTATATGTGATAAGATCACCCATCTAGAAAATACAAAAGAGCTGAAAAATTATTAGTCTTAGAAAACTTGTAAGCTACGAGGTCAGCTTTCAAAAGCCAAAAGCTTTCCACATCATCAGTTATCAATTAGAAATTTTAATTAAGGGGCACCTGGGTGGCTCAGTCGATTAAGCGTCCAACTTCAGCTCAGGTCATGATCTCACAGCTCGTGAGTTCAAGCCCAGTGTCAGGCTCTGTGCTGGCAGCTCAGAGCCTGGAGCCTGCTTCGGATTCTGTGTCTCCCTCTATGCCCCTCCTCCGATCATGTTCTGTCTGTCTGTCTCAACAATAAACATTTAAGAAAAAAAAAGGTAAAAGACGATAAAAAGATAAATTATGTTCTCTCTGCTTAAGTAGCTTCTATTTATTGGTGTACATTTCATATGATTTATTTTTTTGATATCTGCATTAATCTGTGCTTGAAGCATAGGATTAGCGTGAATCCTGGGAAGGAACACACAGCATCTACGGCGAAACAGGGTAATCCTGGGGTAGAATGGGCAAAATGCACATTCACACTCCCCAGAGCTCAGTCAGGTATTTATGCAGGTGAGTAACCTGCACTCTTCAGTTTTGCAAAAGAGTAAAGACATTCCCAGACAATGGGAGACACATCTGTCAACCCTGTCAGTAGTCTGTGGCCTCACCCCATCCCATACCCACCTGCATTCCATTCCTAGGTGTTTACACGAGAGAGATGGGAGAATGTGTCCACAAAATGGCCTCTGTGTGAATGTTCATGGAAGGTTTATTGGTAATAACCCCAAACTTAACAATTCAGATGTGCATCAGCAATGGATAAACACATTGTGGTATGTCCATACAAAACAATACTACTCAGCAATAAAAAAGGAAAGGACTATTGATGCATGCAACAACGTGAGTAAATGCCGAGTAAGCTGGGTGAAAATGACTATATATTGTATAATTCCATTTATATAAAATTCCAGAAGTGATCAACTAAATGATAGACATAGAAAGCAGCTCACTGGTTGCATTTGGGTGAGAACAGTGAGGGAAAAATTCTAAAGGAGGACACAGAAATATTTGGGGTAAATGTTCGTTACGATTGTGATGATGGTTTCATGAATGTGTACATAGGTCAAAACTTACCGAATTGTACCCTTACTCAATATATGTGCAGTTCTGTGACAAGAGGACCTCAATAAAGCTGTAAAAAAAGGTCCAAGAGGAGAAAATGACAAAATTGTGCTAATACAAAGGAAAATCAAAATGGGAAATCCTGGGCATGTGGGTGGCTCAGTGTGCGAAGTGTCTGACTCTTGGTTTCAGCTGACTTTGAGAAAACAGAGTACTCTCCATAATGTGAGTACTCTCCAAAACTTCAACTCTTTCCTGGCTTTCCAGCCTGACAGTGCCTTAAATCTCTCTGTCTCTCTGTGTCCCTGAAAAGCCCTAATAAAGGCTAGAACTTCTGGCACGATGTTAAACAGAAGTAGCAAAAGCAGGCATCCATGTCTTATTTGTGACCTTCCGGTGAGAGCTTTCAGTCTTTCAACACCGAGAATGATGGTACCTTTAGGGTTAAATAGAAGACCTTTACCAGGTTGAGGAAGCTCCCTCCTATTCCTAGTTTGTTGAGTGTTTTTATCATAACAGAGTATTGGGTTTTGCCAAATGCATTTTCTGCATCGGTTGAGATGGTCATGTGGTTTTTTTCCCCTTTGTTCGATTAGTGTGTATTTAAAAAAATTTTTTTTAATGTTTATTTATTTTTGAGTGAGAGAGACAGAGCGTGAGCATGGGAAGGGCAGAGAGAGAAGCAGACACAGAATCTGAAGCAGGCTGCAGGCTCTGAGCTGTCAGCACAGAGCCCGACGCAGGGCTCGAACTCACAAACCATGAAATCATGACTTGAGCCAAAGTTGGACATTTAATTGACTGAGCTACCCAGGCACCCCCCCTTTTTTTTTTTAAGTTTTTAATGTTTATTTATTTTTGAGAGTGTGGTGTATTGTTTTAATTGATTTTTTAATATTGCATTTCTGGGATAAATCTCACTTGGTAATGGTGTATATACGTCCCACATGCTACTGGATTTGGTTTGCTAGTATTCTGTTGAGAACTTTTGTGTCAATATTCATAAGGAATATTGGTCTGTAGTTTTCTTGTGATGTCTTTGGTTTTGATACTAGGGTAAGGCTGGCCTCAGAGAGTGAGTGAGGAAGGGTTCCATCCTCTTCTATTCCTTTGAATGACGTTGAGAAGGATTGATGCCAATTCTTTAAACGTTTGATAGAATTTGGCAGTGAAGCCATCTAGTCCTGCTTTTTTCCCTCCAGATGCGAGGTTTGTTTCATTGCTGATTTCATCTCTTCAATTGTGATAGGTCTCTTAAGGTCTATTCTTCTTGAATCTGTTTTGATACTCGCTCTGTTTCTAAAAATTTTTCTAATTCATCTAAGTGATATTATTTGTTGGCATATGTTCATAGTATTCTCTTATATTTCTGTAAAGTCAGTAGTGATGTCTCCTTGTTTATATCTGATTTATTAATTTGTGTCTTTTCTCTTTTTTCATTGTCAGTCTACCTAAAGGTTTGTCAGTTTCCTTGATCTTTTCAAAGAACCAACTTTGGGTTTTGTTGACTCTCTACCATTTTTTCTATTCTCTGTTTGTCTATCTTGGCTCCAGTCTTTATTATAATTTCCTTCCTGCTTCTGGCTTTGGGTTTAGTTTGATTTTCTTTTTCTGATTCCTTAAGGCGTAAAGTTAGGTTGTTGATTTGAGGTCTGGTTTTTTTCTTAAATAGATATTTAAGTTACAAACTTCCCTCTCAGAACTGCTTCCACTGCATGCCAGAAGTTTGGGTATGTTGTTTAATCTGTCTCAAACTGTTTTCTGAGTTCCCTTGTGATTTACGTGTTTAAGATGGTTTTGTGTAATTTCCCCATCTTTGTGAATTTTCAAATTTTCCTTCTTTAAAAAATGTTTATTTATTTATTTTTGAGAGAGGAAAAGAGAGCATATGTACATGCGCGAATGGGGGAGCAGCAGAGAGAGAGAGAATCCCAAGCACTGTCAGCGTGGAGTCCGAATCGGGGCTCAGTCCCACCAACCATGAGATCGTGACCTGTGCTGAAATCAAGAGCTGGACACTTAATCAACTGAGCCAACCAGGCGCCCCTAGATTTTCCTTCTGTTATTGATTTCCTTCTGTTAGTTTCATTGTGGTCAGAGAATATACTTTCTATGATTTCAAATTCATTTGCTTTTATTAAGAATGGCTTTGTGGTCTATCTGTGTAAACCTAAAGAGTGTATATTGTGCTACTGTTAGGTGGAGTGTTCTGTATACGTATGTGAGATTTATAGCAATGTTCAAAATCTCTATTTCCTTATTGATCTTTCATTTAGTTGTTCTAATCATCACAGGAAGTGGAGTATTGCAGTCTCCAACTAGTATTGTGGAATTGTCTATTTCTATCTCCAGTTGTATCTGTTTTGATTACTACATATTGGGTTTTTGTTGTTAGGTGAGCGTGTGTTCATAATCATTATATCTTCTTGATGGATTGACGGTTTTTTGATATATAATGTCCTTCATTGACTCTTGTAACAATTTGACTATTTGTCTATTTTGTAGTATATTGTAATGTACTGATGTTAGCATAGCCACTCCAGTCTCTCTTGGTTACAATCTGTATGAAATATTCTGTCCTTTCACTTTCCATCTCTTTGTATATAAAGTGAGTTTCTAATAGGCTGTATATAATTGGATCATGTTTTCTTTATCCATTCTGCCAGTATTGGCTTTAAATTGGAGAATTTAACCCATTTACATTTAAAGTAGTTACTGATAATGAAGGACGTTTGCTATTTGTTTTCCCTGTTCAATATGTTTTTGTCTCTCAGTTCATCTATTACTGCCTTCTTTTGTATTGTTTTTTTTTTTCTAGTAAAGTTTGATTCCCAATCCATTTCCTTTTTCTGCAGATTTTTTAGTTTTTTCTTAATGGTTACATTGGGGCTTATGATTAACATCTTAAACTTCCAGCAATATAGTTTGAATTAATAACAACTTAGCTTTTTTTTTTTTTACTTTTTTTTTTCAACGTTTATTTATTTTTGGGACAGAGAGAGACAGAGCATGAACGGGGGAGGGGCAGAGAGAGAGGGAGACACAGAATCGGAAACAGGCTCCAGGCTCTGAGCCATCAGCCCAGAGCCCGACGCGGGGCTCGAACTCACGGACCGCGAGATCGTGACCTGGCTGAAGTCGGACGCTTAACCGACTGCGCCACCCAGGCGCCCCAACTTAGCTTTAATAGTATACAAGAACTTTACTCCTAAATAGATCTGAGTCCCTCTTTATGATATTGTCACAAATTACACCTGTATTATTATTTTAAATGTTTATCTATTTTGAGAGAGAGAGAATCCCAGACAGACATAGTGCCAAACCCAAATGCAGGGCTTGATCTCATGAAACATGAGATCATGACCTGAGCCAAAATTAAGAGTTGGACACTTAACCGACTGAGCCACCCTGGTGCCCCACAAATTGCAACTTTATACACGGTGTACCCATTAACATACATTTATAAATGATAGTTGTATGCATTTGTCTTATAAATTATACAGGAAAAAAAGAGGCATTACAAACCAAAGATATAATAATAT
The DNA here is from genome assembly GCF_022079265.1 of Lynx rufus. NCBI lineage: Eukaryota > Metazoa > Chordata > Mammalia > Carnivora > Felidae > Lynx > Lynx rufus. The sequence goes on from NW_025814843.1 coordinate 2,474,794, forward strand.
TGACTTTTATAATTAGCTACATAGTTACCTTTACCTGTGTTTTTCATTTTTTCGTATTGTTTTTGCATTTTTCTCTAGTGTCCTTTCATTTCAACCTAAAGATTCCTCTTAGCATTTCTTATAGGGAAGGTCTACTAGTAACACATTGTTTTCAGCTTTATCCGGAAATATTTTAGGCAAGAATATTCCTGCCATCTGGATAGTTCCGCTGAATATGGAATTCTTGGCTGCCGATTTTTTTCTTTCAGCACTTTAAATATGTCATCTATCTTCTGTCCTCCATGGTGTCTGATGGGAAATCGGTTGTCAGTCTTATTGAGGATTCCCTTCTACATGATGAGTCATTTCTCTCTTGATACTTTCAAAATTCTTTTTGTCTTTGAGCAGTATGATGATAATATGCCTCATTGTCTTTGAATTTCACTTGCTTTGGGTTCACCGAGGTTCTTGGATGTGTAAATGTATTTCATCAAGTTTGGGAAGTTTTTGACCTTTCTTCAAATATTACTTCTGTCCCTTTCATCTCCTTCTGGCACTCTCATTCGAATACATTGCTATGCTTGATGGTGTCTAATAGGTCCTAGGCTCTGTTTATTATTTTTTTAATCTTTTTTTTTTCAGTGTTTATTTATTTTTGAGAGAGAGAGAGAGAGAGAGAGAGAGAGAGAGAGCGCACAAGCAGGGGAAGGGCAGAGAGAGGGAGACAGAATCTGAAGCAGGCTTCAGGCTCCAAGCTGTCAGTGCAGATCCCAACGTGGGGCTTGACCCCACAAACCATGAGATCGTGACCTGAGCTGAAGTTGGATGCTTAACTGATTGAGCCACCCAAGCACCACTTCAATCTTTTTTTCCTTTCTGCCACTCATACTGGGTAAGCTCAACTGACCTATTTTTATATAATAAAGAAGATATCTGGACTTTGTCCCCAGTTCCTGGCACAGAGCTTTAAAAACCTTTGGAATGTCCTGAGTGATAATAATGTCTGAACCATGGGGTGACAGATGACAGGGCCCCAGTTAGCTTCGAGATGGGGGCTGGTCACCAGGAAAACCAACCACATATTTAGAGGGTTGGAAATTTCAGCCTTGGCTGGAACTGAGTTCAAACATGTTGCCAAATGATGTGATCAACCATGCCTATGTGATGAAACCCAATATAAAAACACTTGGGTATAAAACTCAGGGGAGCTTCCTGGTTGGTGAACACTTGATGTGCTGGGAGGGTAATGGGTCCAGATTCCAAAAGGAGAGAGCCCGGAAGCCCTGCATCATCTTTTGACCCCCCCGTCTTTGCCTTATGTATCTGCTTCATCTGGTAATTCCTGAGTTGTATCCCTTATAAAAATTGGAAGATAAGTATAAAATTTTCAGTGAGCTCTGGGCCATGTTGTAGTAAATTATAGAATGGCAGAAAACTCCACATAGTTGTGGAAAACTCCAAATTTATAGTTGGCTGGGCAGGGATATGGGTATCCTGGGGATTCCACCTGTGGCTGGCGCCTGGAGAAAGTGCAGTCTGTTGAGGACCTTGTCCTTTGGCCTGTGGAATCGGATGCTAACTCCAGGTAGTTGGTGTCAGAATTAGGTTGAATTGAATTGTACAACACGCAGCTGTTGTCAGATGATCGTTATCACAATAGTCCTGTCTTCAGGTTCATTGACTCTTTCTTCTGCATGCTCCAGTCTGCTGCTAAACCTTTCTAGTGAAATTTTCATTTGTTATCATATTATTTGGCTCTAGGATTTCTATTTGGTTCCTGTGCTTTCTGTTTCTTTATTGGTATTCTTTATTCGTTGAGGCGCCATGCTCTTGGTCTCCTTTAATTCTTTGTCAATGGTTTCTTTAGCACTTCGAGCATATTTAAGACCACCAATTTAAATTATTTCCCAGATAGGTACATTATCTGGGCTTCTACAGAGACAGTATCTATTAATCTTTTCTTCCCATAAATGGGCCTCACTTACATTCTTGATTCTTGCATGCCTAGTGATTTTGTATTGAAAATTAGGGGGTTTTATCATTATAATCTGGCAGCTCCGGAAGTCAGATTCTTTGCATTCCTGCTGCTTGATAAGGATTTTAGTGTGTTCTGTTACTTTCTTGAAATATTTTTGTTAAAAAATATTCTTGAAAAATTTGTTTTTTAATGTTTATTGATTTTTGAGAGAAAGTGAGAGAGACAGAGCGTGAGCAGGGGAGGGACAGAGAGAGAGAGAGGGAGACACAAAATCCGAAGCAGGCTCCGAGCTGTCAGCACGGAGCCCGACGCGGGGCTCGAACTCAGGAACTGCAAGATCATGACCTGAGCCAAAGTCGGTTGCTTAACTGACTGAGCCACCCAAGCGCCCCAAAACAATATTTATTGTGTGTAGCCACTGAGTCCCAGTTCCATTACCTCGGTGGTCATCCAGTGATTAGACAGAGATTTCCTTAAACAGGTTTGGGCTAGTGAAGCTGGGAACGTTCATGTAGAAGTTTCTGCGTGGGCATACATCTCCAATTCTCTTGGGTATATACCCAGGAATACAATTGCTGGGTCAAATGAAACTTTATATTCAACTGTCTGAGGAACTGCAAAATTGTGTTCCACAGGGACTCCACCATTTCTCCACACCTACACCAACACTTGTTATTATCTGTGAGTTTCATTATTGCCACCTAGTACATGTCGTATCACCTGTGTTTTCGTTTGCATGAGTCTAACGTCTAAGATGTTGAGTGCCTTAGTGGGCTCATTGTCCACTTTTATATTATCTTTGGAGGAACACTGATGCAGATAGATCCTTTACCCATTTTAAAAATAGACTTTATTTTCCAGAGCAGTTTTAGGTTTACAGAGAAGTTTCACAGAACGTATAGCGTTCCCATAAATGCTGCCACCCACCCATAGCCCTACGCAGTTTCTCCCATTATTAACTTTGTGCATTAGAGTAATAAATTTGTTATAATTGATGAATGAACATTGATACCTTATCATTAATGAAAGTCTGTAGTTTAGATTGGGGTTGACTCTTTGTATCATCCAGTTCTATGGGTTTTGGCAAATGTGCAATGTCATGTATCTATCAGGCAGAGTAGCTTAACTGCCCTAAAAATGCCCTTTGCTCTATGTATTCATCTCTCCCACACCTAAACCCCTGGCAGCCACCGATCTTTATAAAGTCTCTATGGTTTTGCCTACTCCAGAATGTCCTATAACTGCAATCCTAGAATAAGTAATTTTTTCAGACTGGCTTCGTTCACTTAATAATACATACTTAAGGTTTCTCCATGTTTTTTCAGAACTTGATAGCACATTTCGTCTTACCACCGAGTAAGACTCCATCGTATAGATTTGGTACGGTTTGCTTATCTACTCGCTGGTTGAAGGACATCTTGGTTTGGGCATCCAAGTTTGGGCAATTATGAATACAGCTGCCGTTAACATCGTGCGCAAGTTATTTTGCGTGGACATAAGTTTTCGACTCATTTGGGTAGAGACATGCACCGTGAGTATTCGATCACGTGGTAAGCCTATGCTTCGCTTTGGAGGCAGCCGCCAAACTCTTTCAAAGTGGCTACACCGCTTTGGTTCCTCCCAATGATGTGTGAGCGTTCCTGTTGTTCCATATCCTCGACAGCATTTGGTGTCTTCATCATTCCGAATGTTGGCCATTCTAACAGGTGCGGAGTGGTATCTCACTGTTGTGAACTGCAATTCAGTGATGACTTACCTGCTTATCTGTCATGTGTACATATTCTGTGGTGAGGTCTTTTTTAGATCTTTCACTCATTTTTTTAATTGGATTGTTTTGCTCTTGTTGAATTTTAAGTGGTTTGTGTTTGGTTTGGTTGGTTTGGGTATATTTTGTTTGGGTTTAGTCCTTTTTCAGGATGTTCTTACAAAGGTTTTCTCCTAGTCCTCAGCTTTTCCTTTCATTTTATCAACAGGGTTCTTTGCAGAGCAAAAGAACTATCAATCTGGTGATGTCCTTATGGTCTACATACTCAGAAATAATCCCGATTCTTTTTATTTTTTTGATGTTTTATTTTTTTGAGAAAGATAGAGTGCAAGTGGGGGAGGTGCAGAGAGAGAGGGAGACATAGAATCTGAAGCAGGCTCCAGGCTCCGAGCTATCAGCACAGAGCCCGACGCGGTGCTCGAACTCATGAATCACAAGATCATGACCTGAGCTGAAGTCGGACGCTTAACCTACCGAGCCACCCAGGCATTAATGAATTGACCTATTCTCAAACTAATGTCAGGCTGACAGCACGGAGTCTGCCTGGGATTCTCTCTCTCCCTTTGCCTCTCTCTGTCTAAAAAATAAATAAACTTAAGGAAAGAAAGAAAGAAAGAAAGAAAGAAAAAGAAATTAGAAGAATATTTTAATCTCTGGCTTTCATCCCAAAAAGAGGACATAAAAACTCACATGTGAAAAAAAAAAAAAACTCACATGTGAATGAAGCCTTCCCTATACCAGAGGAAAAGAAACATTCTTTGATGGGGAGTCAAAGCTGAGAGAATTCTATACAGACCTTGTTAATCCTTATCTTCCTTCAGCCTCTCCACATGGTTTACTTACTTTTTTTTTTTTTTTTTTGAGAGAGGGCACACATACATGCACACGCAAGCAAGGGAGGGGCAGAGCGAGGGAGTGAGGGAGTGTGAATCCCAAGCAGTCTCTGCACTCACAGCACAGAGCCTGATGTGGGGCTCGAGCCCACGAACCGTGAGATCATGACCTGAGCCGAAACCAAGAGGCAGACGCTCAACCGACTGAGCCACCCAGGCGCCCCGGTGTAGTTACTTTCACACGATTGCCTGTCTTTGTTCAACCTTCTGTAACAGCATGTAGGTTTCGCTGCTTCTTCACATCTTCATTTCCTTCTGAGAGCTCCCGAGTCCCATGAAATTTCTGCAGATTTGTATATTTTTCTCCTGTCCGTTTGTCTTCCTATCAGTTTCATTCTCAGGCCCAACTGAAAAACCTACCCTAAGAGGGTAGGGGTAAAATTTCGCCTCCCCTTCAGGGGTGATGACTTCTGAGCTACTTACATATCAGACTTGAAACTCAAAGTCTTCTATTTCACTTTTAATTTGTTTCTATAATATTTTTCTATCTTTCTTTTCTATAATATTTTTCTATCCCAACAGCGCCCAATTGTTTTTTCACAATTGGGCGATGGATCCCCAGATATGACACCAAAAGCACGGGCAACAACAAAAAAATAAATAAACTGGACTTCATCAAAAACAATTAAAAACTTTTGTGCCAATACTCAATAGCAAAAAACAATTAAAATAGGCAGAGGGGCGCTTGCGTGGCTCAGTCGGTTGAGCGTCTGACTTCCGCTCAGGTCATGATCTCACGGCTCATGAGTTCGAACCCCACGCAGGGCTCTGTGCTGACAGCTCGGAGCCTGGAGCCTGCTTCGGATTCGGTGTCTCCCTCTCTCTCTGCCCCTCCCCTGTGCGCACTCTGTCTCTTTCTCTCAAAAATAATAAACATTAAAAAAAGGCAGAGGATCCGAATAGACATTTTCCCCAAAGACATACAGATGGCCAAAGGCACCCAAAAAGGTGCTCAAAATCGCTATAATCCGTAAGTGAGGGGATATAATATACAGCATGAGACCTATATTTGAAAACTAAGAGAGTAAATCTTGAAGGTTTTTGTCATAAGAAAAAAAATCTTTGCAACCATCCATGGTGGTGTACGTTAACTGGACTACTTATGATGATCGTTTTACGATATATACAAATATAAAATCATTGTTGTGCGCCTGAAATTAAAGGTTTGGGCAACAGAGGACACTACAAGAAAGTGAAGGGACAGCCTATAGAATGGGAGAAAATATTTGTAAACTGTAATCTGATAAAGGTCAAGTATCCAGAAAATCAAAAACTGTTACAACTCAATAAAAAAAAAGAGAGAGAAACAACTCAATTTTAAAAGTGGACAAAGGACAAAAAAGCCATGTAAAAAGCCAACAAGGGGGCACCTACCTGGCTCAGTTGGAGGAGGGTGTGACTCTTGATCTTGGGATCATGGGTTCAAGCCCCATGTTGGATGTAGAAATTACTAAAAAATAAACTGGGGGTACCTGGGTGGCCCAGTCAGTTGAGTGTCTGACTCTTTTGATTTTGGCTCAGGTCATGATCTCATGGTCGTGGGATCGAGCTCTGTGTCAGGCTCTGCACTTACCATGGAGTCTGCTTGGGATTCTGTCCCTCTTCCTCTGCCCTTCCCCCACTCGTGCACATGTGTGCACTCTCTCAAAAGAAATAAAGAAAAACTTTAAAAAAATCCCAACAAACCTATGAAAAGATGCTAGACATTAATTTGCATAATGCAAATTAAGGCGTACCTACGTGGCTCAGTTGGCTAACTGTCCCACTCTTGATTTTGGCTCAGGTCATGATCTCATGGTCATGGGATCAAGCCCCGCCTTGGGCTCCGCGTGGAGCTCTCTTCCTCTCTCTCTGTCCCTCCACTGCTGGCATGTGCATGCTCTCTCTCAAAAATAAATAAAATGATAAAATATAAAATAAAATCCACAATGAAGAGCCACTTCACACCCACTAGAATGGCTATAATAAAACATAGTAAAATATTTATAGTAACATAAATTAAAATTATTAAATAAACATAATACAATAAAATAAAGTTAATGAAACCAAAAGTTGGTTTTTTGAAACTATCAACAAAATTGACAAGCTTTTAAGCTAGGTGGACTAAGAAAAAATACAAAGACTCAAATAAATAAAATCAGAAATGAAAATGGGGCGGTGTCTGGCTGGCTCAGCCAGAAGAGCGTATGACTCGTGATCTTGTGGTCATGAGTTCAAGCCTCACGTTGGGTGTAGAGATTACAAAAATAAATAAACTTTAAAAAAAGAAATGAAAATAGGGACATTACTGCTTATTTTACAAAAATAAAAAAGATCATGGGGCGCCTGGGTGGCTCAGTCGGTTAAGCGTCTGACTTCCGCTCAGGTCATGATCTCACAGTTGGTGGGTTCGAGCCCTGCGCCGGGGCTCTGTGCTGACAGCTCGGAGCCTGGAGCCTGCTTCGGATTCTGTGTCTCCCTCTCTCTCTGCCCCTCCCCTGTTCACGCTCTGTCTCTGTCTCAAGAAAAAAAAAATTTTTTTTAATAAAAAAATAAGTTCATAAAAGAATATTATAACAATTGTATGGTAATAAATTGGATAACCTGGGGCATCTGGTTGGCTTAGTCGGTTGGTTAAGCATCCAACCTCGGCTCAGGTCATGAGCTCACAGCTCATGGGTTTGAGCCCCACATCAAAAATAAATAACATTAAAAAATTTTTTTAAATAAATAAATTGGATAACCTAGATGAAATGGACAAATTCCTAAACACAAAACTCACAAGATTAAATCAAAGAAATATTCTGAGTGGACCTACAACAAGTTAGGTCTAGTTACTAGTTAATCAGTAACCAAAATCTCCTGACAAAAGGCACTCACTGACAAGATTTAACACATTAATGGGGAATACAAGCAAAACTAGGTCAGCAAGTAATTATTTTTATAGGAAAATGAACTGCTTCCATGGAAGAATATATTCAGTATAAGAAAGCTTAAGAAGGGGCGCCTGGGTGGCTCAGTTGGTGTTAAGCATCCAACTTTGGCTTAGGTCATGATATCGTGGTTGGTGAGTTCGAGCCCCACATCGAGTTCTGTGCTGACAGCTCAGAGCCTGGAGCCTGCTTCAGATTCTGTGTCTCCCTCTCTCTGACCCTCCCCCACTCATGCTCACTCTCTCTCTCTCAAAAAATGAATAAACAGTAACAAAAAGAAAGCGTAAGAATTTTATAAAAAGGAAAATCAAATGTATACATGATAGTTAATGTTTGGGAGAAAATTTTACTTAAAATTGTAGCTCCCTTCTTGATCTCCAATAGGATAATCCAGATCCCCTGAAAAATTAAGAAAACATCACTGATACCCTGTGCACCCAGAGTTGAGAGAAAACCATGATAAGGTCAGTCTCCATGCTTCATATGTGGCACTTGATTAAAATTTCCAGTTTGTAGGCTGGTGATTATTCTTCTGTTTCGGTCATGGTCTTTGAAAACTCTACTTGGAATTTATGCTAGAAGAACAGGGAAAGCTCAGGGTTTCTATAATGAAAAGCTACCCGCTGCTCTAGTTGCAAATGTAACATTTTTTGCACCGTGCACGTCAGTGTTCCTAAGCACTGATATGAGGAATAAAGTCTAAAGGCAAACGGTGCTATCACATAGAGGAGAGTTTATGGCCCAACTTAATACCCTGTACACTTCACTTCCTCCACGAATCACACTACGCTACGGAAGACATCATACATCACGATGAGGAGAGCCAAAGCCGTGAGAAACCTGGAGGGGGGACAAGAGGTAAGCAGTGACGCTTGGCGCACCTGAGCTCATCCTCCCGTCTCCTCATCGGTGACACCGCCCCTAAGCCGGCCCCCCATCCATCCCATCTCAAGCCTCGACAGAATAAACGGGGCTCACAGTTCAACACGGCGATGCCCACTGAGTCAAGAGCCTGTCCTCTCCATGCAGGGTATGGCTCTGCCCCACCTACTTCCCACCGATCACAGATGCTCTCAAGCATATGGAAAACACGGACCAAAAATGTCGGTAAAAAGAGGCCTAAAAACGCGTAACAACTCAGTGTAAGTCGGGGGAAAAGACGACTACTCTTCTAAGGACTGTTCTACGAAAACAGCAAAATATTTCCTAAGCTAACTCCCTGCTGTTGTTGTTGAGCCCTAGTTAGTGGATCCTGCACTGGCCCTACACTCAGAGGAAAATGCGCTGAGATGGGATGTTCTTGGCCCCAACTGTCACCTTAGACCCTTTTCACGGGTCAAAGGGAGTCACGCCGCCCGTGGCATTCTCGGCATTCTGACCCGCGAAGAGTCCTTCCGGTGCCGCGCGACCAGGCAAGAGCCACGCTTCTCCAAGGACACGCTCTTACCTGCTCTGCAACTCTCTTCCAGTCTGTCCTCCGGACGAGCACCAGGTAGAAAAGGGCTTGAAAGAAGACACAGACTATCAATCCAGACCAGAGACCTAGGGGTGGAGGGTGAGAGTCACGGCTCAGAGGTCCTTCAGTTACGCTCCCGTCGTCATTAACGTGCTTCCCAAACTTCTGGATCTACACGATAAGCTGCGGTTAAAATAACTCCCCTGAAACTGAGACAATTTCGGGCCAGGATTAGACTCAAGCTCACCGTGGGTGCATAGGTGGCAAGCAACGGACCCACGAAGAGTGAAAACGGCACGAGCCTGTCGGCCGCTTCATACGTTGACTGTTTAACAAACATTTACTGGCTTTGTCTGTGCCGGGCGCTGCCTGAAGTGCTGTGTCTAACACAGAACCGAACAGGCTGACGGGATCAGTGCCCTCGTGGAGCTTCTGTGCTGCTGGGGGAGACACAGGGCAAACAAGGGAGCAAACGTGACGGCTGGCAGGGTGGTGAGGGCCGTGGGAGACGCTGGGCAGAGCGCGCTGGAGGGGTGGCCTGCGGCCCAGAGGCAGGGAGACGGGCAGGTGGCCGTGAGGGCGAGGAGCCTGCTGTGACAGTGACAGGACAGGCCCTGCAGGCGGAGGGAAGAGCAGGCCTGGCCCAGGGGAAACCGGCCCGCAAGTCCCAGGAGCGGGAAGGCCAGTTGGGAAGGAGCAGGGGAGCGACGGAGTGGAGGGGAGAAGGTCACGGAAGCAGGACATGCTGATGGGCGTCTGGGCCCGGAAAGATCGGGGTTTGATTCCAACCCTAATGGGAACCACCGAAGGGCTTAAGACTGGTGTGTGCATCTGTGTATGGGAGACCTGAGGTTTTCAGAAGCCCACTTTGTTTAATTTTTTTAATGTTTATTTATTTTTGAGAGAGACCGAGCACGAGTGGGGAAGGGGCAGAGAGAGGGGGAGACACGGGCTCCAGGCTCTGAGCTGTCAGCACAGAGCCCAATGTGGGGCTCAAACTCAGGAATAGTGAGATCATGACCTAGGCTGAAGTCAGACGCTTAACTGACTGAGCCACCCAGTTGCCCATTTTGTTTTTGTTTTCTTTTTTTTTTTTTAATTTTTTTTTCAACGTTTATTTATTTTTGGGACAGAGAGAGACAGAACGTGAACGGGGGAGGGGCAGAGAGAGAGGGAGACACAGAATGGGAAACAGGCTCCAGGCTCCGAGCCATCAGCCCAGAGCCTGACGCGGGGCTTGAACTCACGGACCGTGAGATCGTGACCTGGCTGAAGTCGGACGCTTAACCGACTGCGCCACCCAGGCGCCCCTTGTTTTTGTTTTCAAGTGGGCTTCATGTCCAGCGTGGAGCCCAATGTGGGGTTTGAACCCATGACGTTGAGACCAAGACTTGAGCTGCGATCAACAGTTGGATGCTTAACCGACTTAGCCACCCAGGTGCCCCTCAAAAGCCCACTTTAAAATGCTATCTCCGGGGCGCTGGGGTGGCTCAGTCGGTTGAGCGTCTGACTTCGGCTCAGGTCATGATCTCACAGCTCGTGAGTTCGAGCCCCGCATTGGGCTCTGTGCTGACAGCTCAGAGTCTGGAGTCTGCTTCAACTTCTGTGTCTCCCTCTCTCTCTGCCCCAACCCACTCACATTCTGTCTCTGTCTCTTTCAAAAATAAATAAACAACAAGAAAAAGCTATCTCCAATGCCTTATTGAGAACATAAAGGATCCATTAAATGCCTGTCTACGTATAAGAAGAAACTATTTAAACCACTTAAATAACATCATATATCAAAGTGGATATAAAATATCCACTTGCATATCAACAATTTCACTACAAAGCAGGCTGCTTTGATTACAGATGGAATATGGCATAAATTGAGAATTAGTCCATTAATTCGTTCATGACATGTCTGGGCCCTCACTGAGGCACACTGAGACTAGTCCTCTGTAGGCTCTTGCTGATTATACAAAACTGGAATTAAACACGACTCCTGATAATTAAATCCAACTTCTCTTCCGTTGAGAAGTAGGTGGATGGACAGTTTACACACTTTGATTGAGTGATTCCATTCCTAGGAATTCCATTCCTAAGGAAAGAGTCAGGAATGTTAGTAAATCATTCAAGATGCTCATCAGAATCTTATTTTCAAAGAGTAACAATTTGGGGCACTCAAGTGGCTCAGTCGGTTAAGTGTTCAACTCTTGATTTCGGCTCAGGTCATGATCTCACAGTTCATTGGGCTCTGATAGTGGGCAGAGAGCCTGCTTGGGACTCTCTCTCTCCCTCTCTCTCTCTCTGCCCTACCCACCCCCCTCAAAGAGAGAGAGAGAGAGAGAGAGAGAGAGAGAAGCAATTTAAATGTCCAAATGTCCACTGTTAGGGAAGCATTAAAGAGACGATATAAGGAAATATTATAGAGGTACTAAAAACCAGGTCTTTAACATGGGATAGGATTACATATTCAGTATAATCCTACATTTGTGAGTAAGTGGAAAAATACTGGATAAGACAGTTTTTAAATACTGAAATAGAAGACATTGAAATGCCTCAGTTTTTTTAAAAAAATATTTTTTTAACTTTTTTTTTTATTTTTGAGACAGGGAGAGACAGAGCATGAATAGGGGAGGGTCAGAGAGAGGGAGACACAGAATCTGAAACAGGCTCCAGGCTCTGAGCTGTCAGCACAGAGCCCGACGTGGGGCTCAAACTCACGGACTGTGAGATCATGACCTGAGCTGAAGTCGGCCGCTTAACCGACTGAGCCACCCAGGTACCCCAAAAATGCCTCAGTTTTTATATTTGAGGAGTAGGTAACTTAAATTTTCTTCTTTACATTTTGATGCACTTTCACAAATATTCCATACTGTTAAAGTATAACTTTAATAATTCAAAAGGGCTATTTAAGAAATCTGAATACCTACTAAGTACAGTAGCAAGAAGTGCTTTTGTGGACAAAGAGGGAAATCTGACATGTCTTTATTCTAAAGAAGCTTAGAGCCTAACAGGAAGAGGTTTTATAGTTTTTGCTTTTTTATTTTTTTAAATCTTTTTAAATCTGTTAAATCTTTTTTTTAAATCTGTTAAGTATTTTTTTAAATCTTTAAATCTGTTTATTTATTTATTGAGAGAGAGAGAGAGAGAGAGAGAGAGAGAGAGACAGAGCCCAAGCAGGGGAGGGGCAGAGAGAGAGGGAGACACAGAATTCTCAGCAGGCTCCAGGCTCTGAGCCATCAGCACAGAGCCCAATGCAGGGCTCAAACTCACTCTAACTGCAAGATCATGCCCTGAGCCAAAGTCGAATGCTTAACCAACTGAGCCACCCAAGTGTCCCCCGTTTTTGGTTTTTTAAAGTCGAATTGCAAAACTCCAGCAGCTTATTAAAGGTAGGGGCTCTTGCAATGTGGTTACATGGCATTTCCCCGATATTTAGGATGGTGCTTGGTAGAGATGAGATAGTAATAAATATTTGGCAGTTGTGTGTCCCAAATAGAGAACGAGAAAGTCCAGCTTGACATCAATCGAATGCCCCATCGGCCCCCGTTCTGTTCCAGTCTCTAAAAAGAGAGATGACGTCGAAGACAGTTACTCATTAAGCCACCAAGTTAACATTTCCAAAAAAGATAAGGAACTAATCACCTGTTTGTGTGGACACAGGGGAGGCTCTTCTGACAGCAGCAAGATTAAAATTTCAGAGAAATGGGGGCCGGTTCAAAATTTTTCCATGGTAAAAATGTACTGATTGGATACAGGAAAAAAGGAGCTATTTGAATGTATACTACATATTTGAATACATGTTTGGATACCTACATAGCATCCAGTCCATTGTTTCTAAAAATAATACAACCATTGTTACTGAAGGAAATATATAGAGATTTGCAAGTGTGCATAAAACCACAAGTACATATATAACAATTTACCTCCAAAGCACGTGATAGATTATTTTGCACAATTCCATACATTTAGAATCTTGATTGAATGGGTAATTTTATTTAAAAATATATAATTTGCTAAAGTTGACCCAACAAAGGATAGGTCTAAACACTGATTTTCTGAGCAGAAATCATGAAATCTGTAAGAATAAACTTCTCCAAAACACCAGGTCACAACAGTTTCATAAAAAAACTCCACCAAACCTTTATAAAACATCCCATTCCTATTCTGTGTAAATTGTTCCAGGGCATGCAAAAAGGAAAGAAAAACATTCTTCTTTTTTTGAATATTTGATAATTGATATTGATATCATTATATTGATAGCATTAATATCAAAACCTAAGAAAGATTACACACAAAACTAAAGACTAATCTTACTTATAAATATCATTGAAAAATTCTTAAATAAAATATTAACAGAGTCTAGCAACTTAATAAACTCGCATAGTAACCAGAATAGTTCAATATGAAGAAACCAATTAATATCACTTACCATCATAATAGATCTAAGGAGAAAATCTATAGGATTATTTATAAACACTATGAAGTCATTGGACAGAAAGCTCAATCATTCTTGTTGGAAACATTCAATAAAACAGACTCCCTGGATACTTCCTATACATGATTTTAAAACACATGAACACACAAATTTATTTATGTGTGTGTGTGTGTGTGTGTGTGTTTGCATGTGTGTGCGTGTCAGCCCAAAGCCAGCATACTATTAGCAGAGAAACATTGAGAATGTTATCTCTGAAGTCTTGAACGTAGGAGAAGAAATCAGTGGTATCACTCTGGAAAGGAGAATATAAAATTAAGCTTATTAGCAGATGATAGGATTGTATCCTTGGAAAACCCGTGAGAATCAACTGAAAACTACCATAAATGGTAAGGGAAATTCAATTTTTTTTTTAATTTTTTTTTTTAACGTTTATTTATTTTTGAGACAGAGAGAGACAAAGCATGAACGGGGGAGGGTCAGAGAGAGGGAGACACAGAATCCGAAACAGGCTCCAGGCTCTGAGCTGTCAGCACAGAGCCCGACGTGGGGCTCGAACTCACGGACCGCGAGATCATGACCTGGGCCGAAGTTGGCCGCTTAACCGACTGAGCCACCCAGGCGCCCCAGGGAAATTCAAATTTTTAACAAGACACAAAATTCACACATAGTAATTAACAACCTTCCTACATACCAACAATAGCCACTTGGATCATGTAACGAAAAGGAAGGCCTTACCTACAATGGCAACAGAAAGATAAAACGGCCAGAGGGAAATTTAAAAAGAAATGTGTAAAAGCTCCACAAGGAAAAGGATAAAAGCATGCCCGAGCAGAAGCTAGCATTTCCAAAATGTTCATCAGGTACATGAACATAAAAGCTGAGAATGTCAGAGAAGTGCTCCTTTTATGAAAACACAGATGGCCTCCAGGTCTTGGACTGAGGTCATAACAAAGAAAAGTGTAGGGGCACCTGGCTGGCTCAGTCCATAGAGCATGCAACTCTTGATCTTGGTTTTGTGAGTTTGAGCCCCACATTTGGTGTCGAGATTACTTAAAAATAAAAAAAAATCTTGGGGCGCCTGGGTGGCTCAGTCTGTTAAGTGTCCAACTCTTGGTTTGGGCTCAGGTCATGATCTCACAGTTCGTGAGTTGGAGCCCCGCATCAGGCTTTCTGCTGACAGTGTGGAGCCTGCTTGGGATTTTCTCTCTCTCCCTCTCTCTGCCCCTCCCCCACTCCCTCTCTCTCTCTCTCTCTCTCAAAATAAATAAACTTAAAAAAATTTTTTTTAATCTTAATTTTTTTTTTTAACGTTCATTCATTATTGAGAGACAGAGCACAGGCATGGGAGGGGCAGAGAGAGAGGGAGACACAGAATCCAAAGCAGGCTCCAAGCCCTGAGCTCTCAGCACAGAGCCCGACACGGGGCTTGAACCCAGGAGCAGTGAGATCATGACCTGAGCCGAAGTCGGATGCCTAACCGACTGAGCCACACAGGTGCCCCTCTGTCTTTCACTATTGAGTACGATCTTAGCTGTTAGCTTTTCCTTGATGACCTTTCTCATGTTGAAGAATCTTTTCTTGTTTTAATAACTTTTATATTTTCTCTCCCATTTTATTTTTTAAAAACTTTTTTTTTAAGTAGGCTCCACTCCCAATGTGGGGCTTGAACTCATGACCCTGAGATCAAGAGTTGCACGCTCTACTGACTGAGTTGGCCAGGTGCCCCTTGGTCAAATGTACATAACACGATTCACCATTTTAACTCTTTTAAAGTGTATAATTCAGTGGCATTAAGTGCCTTCACCACCATCTATCTCGAGAACTTCTTCATTATTCCAGATGGAAACCACGTACCTATCAAAACTCTGCCACCAGCCTCCAGACCTTGGTAACACCATTCTGTTTCTGTCTCTATGAGTTTGACTACTCTAGGTAACACCTATAACTGGAGTCATGCAATATTTGTCTCCATTTCATCTTATGTCATTTTGCCACACTTCCCTTTTTATCTCTTGCTTATTCCGCTTTTTGTCTTTCCAATTGGCTTTCAGCTCTCTGAAAGCATTTCTTTTCCCTTCCATTTCTTTCCGGAGTTTTAATTACTGGTGTTTGCCTTCTCCTATTGTCCTACGTCTTTTTTTTTCCATTTAATCTATCGCTAATGTATTTCTTCTGGCTCTTTTTCTTTTCAAAGGTTGTATCTATTTCTCAAGAGATTGTGAGAACTACACATGTGGATACTTCTTTTGTATAAGGTTTTTATCTCTACTTCCTTAGAGGGGTGTGTGTGTGTGTGTGTATGTGTGTGTGTGTGTGTGTGTGTGTGTGTGTGTGCAGGTGAGTGGTGTCTACGGATGGGTCCTATGTTCTTTCCTATGACTGATCTGTGGACACAAACAGCTGTACCAGGCAAGCATTTGCTGAAGAAGAGTGTGGTGTTAGGACAGGTCGGACAGTGAGGCTTCAGTTGAAATTTGTTGTCTTAAATGCCTCTCCGAAAATCTTCTTCACAACGAGATACCAACTACACATCCACCAGAATAGTTCATTTTTCTTTTTTTTTTAAATTAATTTATTTATTTTGAGAAGAGAGTGCACAAGCTGGGGAGGGACCAGAGAGAGAGAGGGAGAGAGAGAATCCCAAGCTGTAAGTGCGGAGTCCGACGCAAGGCTTGATCTCACGAACCATGAGATCATGACCTGAGCCAAAATCAAGAGTTGGACCCTTCATTGAATGAGCCACCCAGGAGCCCCAGGGAGAGTTTTCATAAAGGCAGAAGTGACATAGACACCCTTAATCTCTCAACCTCAGGGCGACTAAGGTTGTGAGTGTGTGTGCCCAGGACTTCTTCCTTCTGGCCCCAATTTGGATTCCTAGAAAGTTGGATGATTTGGTATACCTTATGCTCTCCTGCAAGGAGTACATTGACTGCTCACGTATATTTTCACACTTTTAAGATCTTTTAACTCCTTTTACCCCATAGTGGAATTAATCGGAGGATGTAGACAACAGAATTAAGTGTAGCAAGGGTTTCTATAAGGAGTCTCTTTTGGTAGCAAGTGGCAAAAATTCAGTTCAGACTTCGGGTCTGTAACACGTGGAAATTTATCGGCTTATGAAACTGGGAAGATGAACTCCACAGATGTACTTTTCGCTTCAAGCCTTACTAGATACAAATAATCTTATCAAGACACGGTCGGTCTCCGAGGTCTGCCTTTCTCTGTATTAGCTGTCTTCTCAGCAAGTGGTTTCCCTCAGAGTGCCAACTGATTAGCCGGTGATCCCATGGGGAAAAGCATGTTCGAGGAGGGAGTGGGGGCCGCCTGGCTGGCCTAGTCGGTAGAGCATGTGACCCTTGATCTTGGGGTTGTGAGTTCGAACCCCACATTGGGTGTAGAGATTGGAAGGAAGGGAGGGAGGAAGGCAGGCAGGCAGGCATGTCTCCTAGTTCTAACAAAAGCTCCTGGGAGGGCTGAATGGTCAGGCATGAGTCACTTGGATGTTCCTGAATCAATCACAGTTCTTATGGCTAGGAGGGTTTGATACTCTGACTAGACAGGCACGGGTCATATGGAAACGTGAGGTGATGAAGAGGGGTTGTGGAGTGCATCACCCACAATAAAGAACCTTTCTTTTACAACACAAAGAGGGGGGTTAGGAAAAGTATGGTGGGCAGGCAAACTAAAATTACCATAGTCGACTACATTTCCTGAGAGAAATAGCTTGTACGTACTCATGTCCTAGTCTTGTGTCCTGCAGGGGTGATTGCACTGGCCCATAGCTCCTTGAATCAATGCATTTATCACATTTATTTTTAAAAAAAAATTTTTTTTTCAACGTTTATTTATTTTTGGGACAAAGAGAGACAGAGCATGAACGGGGGAGGGGCAGAGAGAGAGGGAGACACAGAATCGGAAACAGGCTCCAGGCTCTGAGCCATCAGCCCAGAGCCTGACGCGGGGCTCGAACTCACGGACCGCGAGATCGTGACCTGGCTGAAGTCGGACGCCCAACCGACTGCGCCACCCAGGCGCCCCAACACATTTAAAAGCTGAAAGCGTTTATCACCTTGGGAGTGTGGTGAAAGAATTCCCAGTGTCTCTTTGGTTCCACACATATATCACCTTATTCTGCGAAAGCATTTGGATGTGATTTTTTTTTTTAATTTTTTTTCAATGTTTTTTATTTATTTTTGGGACAGAGAGACACAGAGCATGAACGGGGGAGGGGCAGAGAGAGGGAGACACAGAATCGGAAACAGGCTCCAGGCTCTGAGCCGTCAGCCCAGAGCCCGACGCGGGGCTCGAATCCACAGACCGCGAGATCGTGACCTGGCTGAAGTCGGACGCTTAACCAACTGTGCCACCCAGGCGCCCCTGGATGTGATTTTTAAGTGGGCCCAACAAAATGCCATCGATTTCTCCAGCTAATAAAGTGTTCAAGAGTTGGTAAAGGGTCAAGCTCTCGTGACTGTGCCGTTAGAACCATGAGAATAGATTCTTTTAAAGAAACCCTCACCTCTTATCCTCAGCAGAAGCAGCTCCGTACTTAGAGATGAATTTGCCTTAGATGCTACTGGTTCCTATTCTATTTTCATGGTGGAATTAATGTTCTTCATTTGCATTTTTTTGAACCGTGGCAAGATTTGCATTTCGGCTTACCTAGTCCCTTACATAAAGATTACTAGCTGAGAGTTTAAAAATGGCCACTCAGATACGATCAAAAAGATAGTCGGGTATACTCTGTGGTGAACTTTGAGCTAATTCAAACATTGCTCCACAATTCTAAATATTGATATTAGATGGTTGGCCTCCTATTCACAAGCAACTCTGTTAGCTATGGAGTTGGTTTAAAGACTTGGTGTGTGTTAAGAGACTATAGCTTTTCCCTGAATGTAAGAAGCCTGCTCACCTGCGATCTCCCCTTTAACCATGGTATCTCTCCCTCCCCCTTTTTTTCCTTTCTTTTTTTCTTTTGTTTTTGCCAAAACAAGGCAAGGGAGAAGTAGAGGACAAGAGTTTGATGGTCATGTCAACTTTCTTCCTTCCCTACAAATCTCTATCAATAAGCTTCAATTTTTTTCAAGTTTATTGATTTTGAGAGAGAGGAGGGGAGTGGGCAGAGAGAGAGAGGGAGAGAGAGAATCACAAGCGGGCTCCACACAGTCAGCACAGAGCCCGATGCGGGGCTCGATCCCACGAACCCAGAGATCATGCCCTGAGCAGAGATCAAGAGTCAGATACTTAACCGAGCTACCCAGGCGCCTCTAAATAAGCCCCAATTTTTACAAGCTGTTGAGAAAGTCGCAAATGTGGACGTTGCCAAGACACAGAGGCTAGAGTATTTCACAGTGTGTCCTTCATCCATTCAATGAATGTTTATTGAATACCAACTCATGGCCATGCTCTACACTAGACGCTAATATTACCGCGAGCACGAAAGACAAAGTCTCTGACTTTGTAAGACATTCCAGGGGGGACAACAGACATAAACTAAAACAGGATAAGGGACAGGGAAGTATAGCCTGCTATTTTAGACATGGTGGTCAGTGAAGGCTTCTTTAAGGAGGTAACTTTTTTTTTTAATTTTTTTTAACGTTTTATTTTATTTTTGAGACAGAGAGAGACACAGCATGAACGGGGGAGGGGCAGAGAGAGAGGGAGACACAGAATCAGAAGCAGGCCCCAGGCTCTGAGCCATCAGCCCAGAGCCCGACGCGGGGCTCGAACTCGCGGACCATGAGATCGTGACCTGAGCTGAAGTCTGATGCTCAACCGACTGAGCCACCCAGGCGCCCCTAAGGAGGTAACTTTTAAGCAGAGATTAAATTAAGGGAGAAAGTTAGCTGAGCACTCCAGGCAAGGAAAACAGCAGGCCGGAAAAGCCCCGGGGTGGGGAAGTGCTTCGTGTTCCGTGGACAGTGAGGAATCCACTCCCATTAAATGAGAGAATCCTCCACAGTGAGGCTGGAGAAGAGGCCAGAAGCCAGAACATACAGGGATCGTAGAATGTAGCTGTGAGTTTGGATTTTACTCTAAATGTCACGGTAAGCCGTCAGAAAGTTTTGAGCAGGAAGTTAACACGGTCAAGATACCTTCTGAAAGGATCGTGAACCGCTCGGTGGAGAAAAGGCTGTATGTAGCCAAGTGTCTCAGTAAGGGTCTAGTCACGGAGAGGGAGAAAGCACTCTACTTATTTCAGGCAGAGGGAATTTTCAGGGGAACAGAGTTTCATACACTCTGGGCCCCTGCAGTGCAGTATAAATGGGCAAATGTAGACACGAGAAATCACATCTATACCAAGAATCAAGAGTGGAAGCAGGGAACCCAGGAGGATGCTGGTGCTAAATACATGATGCAGGTGACATGATATGGCTTGGACTAGGGTAAAAGTGGTTGGAGTCAACATATTTTTGGCAGACAGGGTCAAAGAGGACTCGAGAATGATTGCAAGGACTTTGGCCCCAGGAAACGGGCTAAAGGGTGTACCATTTATGAGACAGGGAACACTAGAGGGGGATGTGCACTGTGTTTGCTTGGTGGATGAGGGTAAATGAAAAGTTCTAATTAAAGTTGACTGAAGATGCCCTTTATACATTCATAGAGACGAACAGGATGTAGCTGAACGCAGCCATTCGGGTCTGGAGGAGAGGGTGGGACCAGAGATGGAATGAAAGCCTCAGATGACCATCCATGGGCTTAGAGGAGGAAATTGGAACTCTGGAAAGGGAAGAAGTCCGAGGACTGGTTCAGCAAGAAAACCAAAACAACAACAAAACAAAACAAAAACCCAGAGGGCTCAGCCAGGAAGGTGAAAAGAAAACCAGCAGAGTGCAGGGAGACGGAAAACAAGCCAAGCCAGGGTCTCCAGAAGATGGCCATGCTCGGTTGTGCCAGCCGTCGCTGAGCAGAACGAGAAGGGACCTGAGGATTACACATTGGATTTGGCACCCAGCCGGTGGGGAGGCACACTGGGTGGCGTGGGTTCCCTCTCTGGGGAGATCGGCCGCAGAGGAGAACAGAAAAACGGGAAGGTGGCTGGGGGCTGATAAGCAGCCGAGGGACATTGCTCTTAGGGGATGGGCGATGATGACGTTTGCACAGCGCCGGCGAACTGGACGGCTGCACGGCCAGCACCAGCTTGGATGAGGTCCTGGCTTCCTGCCTTCCGGGGACGTTCGTCGGAGGGCCTTCTGCCAACCCGTCCTCGCAGCTCGCAGTCGGGCAGCGAACAGCGAGGGCCGAGGACGAGGGTGCTGCGCCACCTCCCCCTCCCCCCGCGGCGGCCTCGGGGCCCAGAGCGCTAAGGCGGCGCGCGGGGTGCTGGCGCCCGCTCTCCACGGACGCCGAGAGGCCGGGCCCGGCATTGCGCGGCGCCGGACGCCCCCGCCTCGGTCCCCTCGGCCACCTCTGAGAGCCACAAAATGGAGGCGGGAGGGAAAAGCGATGGCGAAAGCGCCGGGGCCCGTGGGCCGCGTTCCGCCGGCTGTCGGGGAGGTTCCTGCCCCGCGCCGGGCTCTCTCGGGCGCCCAGCCCCTCGCCCTCCGCGTCTCGCCCCACTTCCCGGCCACTCCCCGTCCCCCGTCTGAAGCCACCTCGCCAGCATGCGCACCCCGACGCCCCACCCCTCCCCCGGCCCCCGGCGGCCGCAGCCCCCACCCCCGGGCTAGATCCCCGGAGCGGCGTCCGGCCCGCCGAGGTCACGTGGGGCGCGTCGGCCAATCGGCGCGCGGCGGCGGGTCCAGCCCAGCCCCCGCCCGGCCGCTGTTGGGCAGCGGGACGCGGCGGGTGCGGAGAACGCGGCGGAGCGAGCGAGCCGACGGGCGGGTGAGCGAGGTAGGGCTCCGGGCCGTCGCAGAGGGTCGCCGGGTGGGCGGGGAGGGCGACGGCGCCCGCCCGCCGCTGCATCCCTCCGGCCCGGCACGCCCCCGCGGCGCTGCCCGACCTCCGCTTTCCCCTTAGGACAAGGCCATGGACAGCAAGATCCAGCGAGTTCGCGACGCGTTCGCGTCCGGCCGGTCGCGCCCCCTGAGGTTCCGGCTGCAGCAGCTTGAGGCCCTGCGCAGGATGGTGCAGGAGCGCGAGAAGGACATCCTGGAGGCCATCGCCGCCGACCTGTGCAAGGTACGCGCCCCGCGGGCGGAGCCAGGACACCCGCCTACCTCTGGGGAACCGCATTCCACCCGAGCTTTTGCTGCCTTTTTTTTTTTTTTAATTTATTTTTGATTATGCAAGCACTGTGGGAGTATTGTCTCCAGCAGTCGTGATAAGGCAAATTTCCATGGACTTTCCCGATCTTCTTACCTTGCAGATACAGAGAAATAAAGACACATGTGTCTTCTGGCCTCTGTTGCTCTTTTGTGAATTGCCTTTTATATTTTTGCCCGTTTTTCTGTTGCATTTATGGTTCTTTGCTTTATTATTTGTACGAATCTTTTGTATAGTGTGGATTTTGGTAGTTTGTCAGCTTAGTACATTGTTTATGTTTTTCCTCGGGTCTATTTGTTTTTGTCTTTTTTACGATTTCTTTCGTAGACAGAGGTTTTTTGGCTGTCGTTGTTGCACTGAAATTTTCCTCCTTGACTTTGTGTTAGGCCAGTGTTCCTCAAACTCCAGTGTCTTGATGAGTCACTTGGGGATCTTGTTAAAATGTAAGTTATGGTTCAGCAGGTCTTGGAGGGCACCTGAGAGTCTAACAAGCTCCCAGGTGATACCATGCTTCCTGTTTGGGAACTACCCTTTTTTTAAATTTTACGGTTTTTTAATTGCAGTTTAGTTGGCATACAATGTGTTAGTTTGGGGTACAACACAGGTGCACGGTACAGCTTATTTCATTTAGCATAATATTCTCTAGGTCCATCCATATTGTCACAAATGGCAAGATTTCATGTTTTTTTTTTTTTTATGGCTGAGTAGCACTCCATAATAAATACATATGTGTGTGTGTATATGCCACATTTCCTTTATCCATTCATCTATCAGACACTTAGGTCACTTTCATGATGTGGCTGTTGTAACTAATGCTGTGAACACAGGGATGCACGGATCTTTTTGAGTTCGTGTTTTCATTTTCTTCGGCTAAATACCCAGAAGTGGAATTCCTGGATGTTGTGGTATTTCTGTTTTTAATAGCATACACACCCTAAGATTAGCTCATAAATCTCTGTCACGTTTGGCCCAGGCGCTTTCCAGACTGCTACCTCTGTGCTGGGTCTCGGAGGGAGTGAGTTCGCATGCCGGCAGTGTAAGAGCTGAGTCTCCTGTAGCCCTGCGGTTCTTAACTAACCCCATCCCAGTTAAGTCCCGCTGATCTTTAAAGCCCGAGTTATAGAGGCCCCTCTTGCTGGTGCAGGTTCCCAGGGCGAGGACACCTGATGTGCAGCTTGAAGCCCTCCCTTTTCAGGGAGGATCTCCATACCTGTGATATCCTTGCTGTTTGTGGGGCCCGGTGCCAGGGTGTGGGTTCCGTCTGGACCGCATCTCTGCCCCTCCTACCCCTCTCCGTGTTGCTTTTTTCTTAAGGACTTTAGCTGGGACGACGTGTCCTGTGGGTCCTTAGGTCATTCTCAGACAGTTACTGTATATGCACTTGTAGCCAGGGAGTGTCCATGGGAGGAGTTAGACCTCAGGATCCTCCTCTGCCATCTTCAACGAGAAGACCCGGAACCACTCTTTGAGTTGCAAGGTTTGGAGTAGCCTTTAGGGTGCAGATATATCAGTCTATATTTTCTAATACTGTTTTCATTTTGTTTTTACGTTTTAACGAATTCTAGGGGCAGCCAGACCATGCTCTGGCTCTGCGGGTCTCTCTCACTTCCCCCAAAGATCTTTCCCCCCAAAGATTATTTTGAGGGGTAGTGACATCAGGAGTAGCAGTAACAACAGTAACTATATAAAATTTCCTTTCTAGGACTTTTGACAGAGAGAGGAGCCTGTGATAGCAAATAAACAAGGTGATGTAATTAAGATTTCAGAAAGGATCAATCAGTCTTTCTGTAAGCATGAGATAGTTACATATGTATATATGTAGGACTACTGAAGAAATATACAGAAGTTCCTTGCCCTTGAGGGATTTCAATTTGGTAGACAGAACAAACACAGATACAATGTGAGTACGGTTATAAATCAGTGTCTAAGGGTGTAATACCAAGATATACATCAGAAGCATAATTGGTTTACGAAGGTTGATCAAGGCAGGCTAATATTGATCATGGAAATGTTTCTGAATGAGACAGTGTTTAATCCTGACTTTAAAAGGCTTGGATCAGTAAAGCAGGATTTAGAGGGATTGAATATATTCGTGAGGGAGTTAGCAAAACCTCAGACCCTGAAGGTTACGAAAGGGATCTGAATGGCAAACCAGCTAGTCTGATAATGCCGTTTGTCACAGCAGGTGTATCTGGCCTAGCTCTTCGCGGCCGGGTGTGTCTTGCTCGGGCAAGATTAACTGTGATCCTCTTATAACAGAGTGAACTCAATGCATACAGTCAGGAGGTCATTACCGTTCTTGGAGAACTTGATCTCGTGCTGGAGAATCTTCCTGAATGGGTCGCTGCTAAGCCAGCTAAGAAGAATCTGTTCACCATGCTGGATGAGGCCTACATTCACTCAGAGCCCCTGGGAGTCGTACTGATTATCGGAGCCTGGAACTACCCTTTCGTTCTCACCATTCAGCCTCTGATAGGAGCCATTGCGGCAGGTCTGGCGTCAGTTTCTCTCTTCATGACCTTGGGGACGGGCTCATCCTCTCACGTGGTTGTAAATTAAGGATAGTGTCCAATTGAATACACGTGTTTGCTTTGGTGGTTTGCCTTTGTTTACACCAGCAGTGAACCGAGAATTAGAAAATAGTATCATATATTTCTTAGCAAGTTCCAAACAGTTTCTTAAAGTGAAATTACAACTCTCAAGGTGGGAGAGCAGGCAGGTCCTCCCGTGAGGTGGAAACAGCCCTGGGCTGTTTGGGATTGGGTATTACTGGGTCTCTCCGGGCTGAGATGAGCCATGTTGTACAAAAGGATTTTATTATTTTTAAGACTTAAAAAATAAATTTTTTTTTAAATGTTTATTTACTTTTGAGAGAGAGAGACAGACACAGAGTGCGAGAGGTGGCGGGGCAGAGAGAGGGAGACAGAATCTGAAACAGGCTCCAGGCTCTGAGCTGTCAGCACAGAGCCTGATGTGGGGCTCGAACTCACGAACCATGAGATCATGACCTGAGCCAAAGTCGACGCTTAACTGACCGAGCCACCCAGGTGCCCTGAAGGAATTTTTTTTTTTAAGTAATCTCTACACCCAACTTGGGGCTCAGGCTCAACAACCCCAAGATCAAGAGTCGCACACTCTATCGACTGAGCCAGCCAGGCACCCTTTTGTTATTATTTTCTAAATGGGCTCCAGAGATTTGCATGGTGACTGTTTTTTGTTGTGTTTTGTTTTGTTTCTTAATACCCGGAAAGTGAACCTGTGAGGTTCTAAAGTCGTGAGTTGACGGGCCCATGAGTTTGGAGTTAGCCGTCCATATTCCAGTGGTTTCAGTTGCCGGCCGTGGCCTCGGATGAACCACCGGATTCAGTCTGATCAGTTTCCTCATTCAGATACGGGCCCCGGCAGTATTGCTGGCTTGAGTATACAGCAGATGCCAAGAGGTTGCTTTCTCACTTCAGCAGGATCCGGAGTGACAGCTTTAATTGATGAGGCCTGTTTGCCCAATAACTCCAAGGCAAACAGGAAAGTCTAGTCGTGAGAGGGGGAGGAAACCGAGAGAAGAGCTGGAGCAGTCAGGGAGGGTGGTGGAGCCCGTCGTCAGTGACGTGAAGGGAATGAGAACCAAGGAGTTTGCACCTGAGGAAGTCAGACAGATACTCACTGAGGAACAGCAGATTTGGAGGCCAAGTCAGCACCTAGCCTGGATCCCCCTCCCCGCCTCCCACGGGCACCGTTTTATAGGTATTAAGGTTACTCGGGTATTAAATGGCGCTGTCCTGCTTTTTTTTGCCTTGTTTAGGAAATGCTGTCATTATCAAGCCTTCTGAACTATGTGAAAAAACAGCCACGGTCTTGGCCAAACTCCTGCCACAGTATTTAGACCAGGTAACGTTGTGTTGACCCACCTTCAATGTGTCTGCTCACGGTGGGGGGGGGGGGGGGTTGCACATCGGATCTTCCTGCTGGCACGTGTCATGGATGCCTGTCGACGTGGAATCACTGTGGAGAGGAGCCCTCGTCCAGCTCTCACGGAAAGGCAGCTTCAAAATGTCAGAGCTGCAGGGCCACCTGGGTGGCTCAGTCTGTTAAGCCTTTGACTCTTGATTTCTGCTCAGGTCGATTTCGAGGTACGTGGGTTCGAGCTCTGCACCAAGCTCTGTGCTGGGTGTGGAGGCTGCTTGGGATTCTCTCTCTCCCGCTCTCCCTCTCTCAAAATAAATACATCTAAACATTAAAAAATTAAAAACATTTTTTTTGTTAAAAATTATTTATCTATTTATTTAAGAAAAACATTTTTAAAAAAATGTTTATTCATTTTTGAGAGACAGGGACAGAACACCCGCAGGGGAGGGGCAGAGAGAGAGAGGGAGACACAGAATCCGAAGCAGGCTTAGAACCTGACTCGGGGCTCAAACTCAAGGGCTGTGAGATCACGACCTGAGCTGGCGTCGGACGCTTAACCGACTGAGCTCCCCAGGCGCCCCCACAAGCCACCTTTCGTTTTAGGGCCGTATCTCAGAATCTTTTGTGAGTCTGTGTTCGTTCCTTGCCGTCCATTCTCTGTCATTTCTCCCCCGGCTGCTGTTATGCCAGATACTCTCTTTCACAATAGCTCTTAATAACAGCACAGTGCACATAAGGGCTCGGTCCAAGGCTGTGTGACTTCTCCCCGGTAACAAGTGAGGAAACTGAGGCTCAGAGGTGTTCAGCAGGTCGCCCAGGGTCACACGAGCTAGTGAGTGACGGAGCCCAGGTGCGGTCCAGATCTGACTTCAAAAGTGAGTGCTCTCCCCCGCCGCTGCTTCGCACGCCCCTCATTCAGCGGACCTTTACTTGGTTCCTGCCACGGGTTAAGCCCTGCACTGTTGGTCGGGCAAGAACGTTCAGGTTAAGACATTCAGCCGGGACCTGTCCTGCGGTCTCTGACGGCAGACTCTTCACCAAAATCTTGAGGTTGCACAGCCCGCATCTCATGCATTTCCCTGGTCGAATCCAACTGTTGGCTCTCTTTGGCGCCTACCCTGCTGAGCTCAGGTGGAAAACAGTGGACTCTCTGGTCAGTTCCACCGCAGATTGATGGTTCTCAGATGCCATCGGACTGTGTTCTCCACTTGTCCTCTGTCCGTTCCCTCGTCTGTCCTCACAGGGGGCGGTCTCCGAAGGCGACAGGTTTATGCTGAAGAAATTGCTCGTCCGAGGATAGGGTTAACGTACCCACACAAGTGCTTGCGTTTCTCCTTCTTGAAGGACCTGTATGTCGTTATCAATGGTGGCGTGGAGGAAACCACAGAGCTGCTGAAGCAGCGATTTGACCACATTCTCTATACGGGAAGCACGGCGGTGGGAAAACTCGTCATGGAGGCCGCCGCCAAGCATCTGACCCCTGTGACTCTTGAACTAGGAGGGAAGAGTCCGTGTTACGTGGACAGAGACTGTGACCTGGACGTCGCCTGCAGGTGAGGCTGTCTGGTTCCCCCGGGGGGTTCCCGACAACCTGACGGGTTGATGGATCCTCTTGGCACTGAGACCCTGGGCCCCCCAGCTCTGAGAGACATCATGAGCCTACGGTGGTTGACGTCCTCAAGGGCACTGGGACTTGTTCCCAAGCTGACTCTGGTGCCACTGCCGGAAGAGCAGCGTTTCTGGACGTCGCGTGGTTGTCCTTAGGAGTTAGGAAAAAAGTTTTGTCTGGCTGTGGCAGGAGATTTAACTGTTTGGCTGGCAGACGATCCAGGAAGTAGATGAAGTCTCGTGCGTACCCAATAAAATCCTTAAATTCCCAAAAGAAAGGTTGTTGACCTCTTTAACAAGTCCCTTTGTTGACAAACTCAGGATGACTCAGACTCCTGTTTTAACTGAGAGTGACATCTCGCAGGGGCGCCTGGGTGGCTCAGTCGGTTAAGCGTCTAACTCTGGATTTTGCCTCAGGTCACGGTCTCACGGTCGTGGGATCGAGCCCCATGCAGGGCTCTGCGCTGACAGCATAGAGCCTGCTTGGGATTCTTTCTCCCCCTCTTTCTCTGCCCTCTCTCCCACTTGGGCGTGTTCTCTCTCTCTCTCTCTCTAATAGAGAAAAAAGGAATACCATCTTGTCAGGCTGGGAACCAGAAAACAAAAGGTTGCAGATTCTCTCTGCTAAATCAGGTTCATCTACCAGGAAGCACCCAGACCTAGAACAGACTGCGTGTTTGGGGTGGTGTGGCTCTTTTCTCCCCTTCAGAGATGGGCGAGGACGGTTTGTAGGCAATCAGGCCGCGTCCAGGTTGGCTTTGTAAATAGAAGTCTCCTTGCCAGAACATGAGGCCCCCAGTGAAGGTTTTGATCCATGTCTGGGCACAGCTTTCCAAAGTGGGGAGGGGGCTCCACAGAGCTGCGGGTGTCTTGGAGGCTGGCTGTTGTCCTGCTCGTACCTGAACATCTTGCCACAGCATTTAGAGCCACAACCAGAAGTGGAGTCTGTGTGGAACTCCTGTCATCCCTGATGTCCCCTTGGCTGAAGTGCGAGAAAAGGAGGGTGTGGGGGGGCTTTCTTTTCTGGAAGCAGGCCGTGGCGTCACTGCTCGTAAAGTGCTGTTTCCCATGAGCTGGCACGAGAATTCCCTTCCTCCGTAGAATGTTCTGTGTCAGTTGGAAAATGCATTCTAAGTTCCAACCAACTGATTTAGAGATGAGTTTTACAACATTTTCATTCTCTAAATGTTTTTTAATGTTAATTTATTTTTGAGAGAGAGACAGAGTGAGAGCAGGGGAGGGGCAGAGAGAGAGAGAGGGAGACACAGAATCCGAAGCAGGCTCCAGGCTCTGAGCTGTCAGCACAGAGCCCGATGCGGGGCTTGAACTCACCCACCACAAGATCATGACCTGAGCCAAAGTCAGATGCTCAACCGATTGAGCCACCCAGGCGCCCCAGCATTTTGATTCTTTATAAAGAGTATTAAGTAAATCTGTGAGTGCATGCTAGTTGCAAAATAAACAATACAAAAGTGTGTCAAATGAATAGTAGGCTGGATTTTATGGATGTTCTGGTTTCCCCACCTCCCCCCAGGCGCATAGCATGGGGGAAGTACATGAATTGTGGTCAGACCTGCATTGCTCCTGACTACGTTCTCTGCGAACCATCCCTCCAGAATCAAATTGTGCAGAAGATTAAGGAAACCGTGAAGGTTTGTGTTTTAACACATCTGATCTCATTGGTTTCGTTAAGGTAATGGAGTCAAATCAGCTCTTTGCAGGCAGCACCCCTGTTTCCCCTCCCCCCAGGGAAATTCCAGTAGCACATGTGGCTGCATTCATTTGTGGGCTTATTTAAAATGCCCCGTGCACCTTTCACAGAAGGGTCTGCTAGTAGCCAGGTTAAGTTGGCATTTAACCCACATCAACTGCCTAGTTTTGTTGACGAAACCACGGGTTAGCTGTGGCACATGCTTTGAAAAAAAGAGTAAATAACTGTGTTTCGTGGTTTTGAGAGAATGTTGCCAGTTCTTTGAAGTGCACCCAGAGGTCCTTCGGCATATTGGCCATTGCTGATTAAGGTTATCCGTTCTTGTGCATGAGGGGGCGTAGGAAGACCTGTAGTTTAGAGGGGATAGTTTATCCAGTACCTGTTGGTAGAATACTCTTGACTTGGTTATCAGTCTTTCGGGGTGTTGAAACTCAAGCTCTCTGTAGAGGGAATCAGGGAATGCTGTATGGTAGTGACCTGAGCTAAGCATCAAAGAAATGTAGGATTTGGATTGGAAGCAAGGCTTGGGGTGACTGAGCTCACCCGTCGGAAGGGGTCGTTAAGCCCCCTGAGTGGAAGAAATTATTGGGACAGTCATTGTTCACTCAACAGATGCTAACTGAGCACTGAAAGGAAGGATCAGGAACGCTGAAGGGTAACACACACGATCAGACAATGGAAAGCGTATATGCCAGGAAGTTTAGAAGAAGAATGGTGATCCAGGCACGAGGGTGGAGGGTGTTGATGGGGGAATTGGATGTGAGAGCTAGGACTGGAGATGGGGCCAGACAAAGAGAACATGGAATGTGGGGCGGCAGTGTGGGGTTCAGGATACCTATGGCACAGAAAGCCCTTGGAGATTGAGGACGTGCTTAGCTGAGGATGGAAATGAACTCGGTTTCAGAGGCATAAGAAAGATCTCCCCTCTGCCTGCCTTGCGGGCTTTGTATTCTTAAGCAGTTCGTAACTGAGGTTCACCAGGGAGCCATTTAATTAATGAAAAGTTTCTGCTCCTCACCTTGCAAAGGCTGTGACTCAGTTGGTCTGGGGTCTCGACGTGACCCTCAGGTACAGCCAGCATTAACAGCATCATTGGTGGCTCCGGAGTTGGGGCACAGGAACTCGCACCAGCAGGCTGTCACCCAGCCTTGAGGGCATTTGGTTGGAGGGTGGGTGAACGCTTGTTGTGATTGGAGAGCACATCGAGAGCGTTCACAAAGCCTCAAAGTGATGTGGCAATTCAGTAATTTTGTGTTTGTTTTACGTAATTGGTGCCGATCATAGGATTTCGTTTTCCTGGCACCTGTGACTGCTGGCAATACCAGTCCAGAGAAGCAGTAGCAGAAAGTTCAGCAAACTTTTTTCCGTAAAGGGCTAAATAGTAAATAGTTTAGGCTTTGCAGCAGGCCACGGGTTTCTGTTACAATAAGCAGGAGGAGGGCGGCCACAGTCGCATTGTAAACGAATGGGTGGCCCTGACTCAGAGCCAGACCTCCTCCTACACCCACATTTATCCCCCGGGACAGCCCCCCGGGGGTCTGCGAGGGATCACCATGAAGCCCCCAAACTATGGAGAGTCCTAGGTCTGTGCACGTGTCCTTGACCTGCCAGAAAGCTTAGACACTATTACTTGAGGGAGGAGGGTGAGGATATCAGATCAGGCCCCCCAGATCAGTTTTGGGGGCATGAGCGGGTTTTATAGTTATTAAGGAAATTGACACATGGGTCTTTTGTGGCAATTAAATGCTGTTGTTTTCAATAGGAATTTTATGGAGAAAATATAAAAGAATCCCCTGATTACGAAAGGATCATCAATCTTCGCCATTTTAAGAGGATACAGAGTTTGCTTGAAGGACAAAAGATAGCCTTTGGTGGCGAGACCGACGAGGCCACACGCTATATAGGTAATGGAAATTCACCTTTTGCTGTGGGGACGTGCAGTTTGATGGTTTTTATTGACGCCCTTTACCCATACTAAATAAGCCCTTAGATACGTAACGTTTAATCAAAGATTATAGACTGTCGTCTGGTATACTGCTTCCTAACCCATTTCAAGAGGGTTTTACGTCTTTATAAATAACACCCCCTGTGATGCACTGGCTTTTTGCCTCTACACGTTTCATCTGTTTTTTTGTTGGTTTGTTTTCCTCCTACAACCTGTAACCTAACAACCCTGAGAAGCAAAATAGAACTCCGTGTGATTATTTCTGGTTTCTGGCTGGGAAAACAACAGCACAAAGAAGGAAATCACTTAACTGCAATTTTACAAGTAACCAGTCGCGGTTCTCTTCCAGAAATAATGTGTTGAATCGCTTTCTCAGCCTTTTGGCTAAGATCAAGTGCAGAAATAATGTGTTGATCTGTTGTGCTGGACCTTATTACTTGCGTACTCTGTTTTTGTGTTCTTTTATTCTTTGCCATGAATATGTCTTGTTGTTGAATTTTATTTTTAATTTATTTTTAATGTTTATTTTTGGGAAATTCAGAGCACAAGTGGGGGAGGGGCAGAGACAGAGAGAGACACAGAATCCGAAGCAGGCTCCCGTCTCTGAGCTGTCAGCGCAGAGCCCGATGCAGGACTCGAACTCACGAACTGGGAGATCGTGACCTGAGCTGAAGTCGGACGCTTAACCGACTGAGCCACCCAGGCACCCCATCACTATTGAATTTTAAACATGTTGCTCTAAAATAACATAAGATGATGGGGATTACCGAGACACTTACTTGGCAAAAAAAAAAAAAAAAAAGCTGCCCCAAATAGCTTTACTTATCCCTTCTTAGCAGATCGGATGCTGCACGTCACCAGAAAACCCTAAAACCTTAAAGGACTTAAAACAGTAAGGAAAAATACATTCTCTGGTCATGAGCCATCCCAAGGCGCTTCTGGCCTGTTCATTTGGTGGCTCAGTAATGGCCTCAAAACCCCCAATTCTTTCATCTTTCTGTTCTCCCATCAGCCGTGGCTTTTGCCCACTCCCAGGCCAATCAGTGGCAGGAGGAAAGGTCTATTGTGATTCGCTCAACCAGTTAGGAACCTCCCCCTGACCTGGCGTCAGGGTCACCTTACCTGAGCACATGGCTATGTGGAGAGTATAGACACCCAAACCGAAACGGTTCTCTGAGCCCGGGCAGCAGCGGGCAGTGGGTTTGGGGTAGCCGCATAGGTCCCCCTGGAAGGTGCTGGCAACAGCCGTCTTCTGCCGCATCGCCAGGGTATCCTGGCAGGAAATTAGGGGGAAGCGAAGAGAGCAAGCTTGTCATCGTCGAGTGTCTTCCCTTTTCATTGGTGACCCAGCTTGTTTACAGCGTCTTTTGGAGCACTGCTCGTTGGGGACTGACCTGGCGCGGACGCCTGGACACTCTGCAGAGCTTCGTCAGCATCCATGTTGCCCTCCCTCCTTGCGTCCCTTCCCCACAGCGGATAGAACAGTGAACTAAGGGAGCCTTGGCCATTTTAAATACATTCTCCTAACCTCTCTCACGGAGTTGAAATAAGGTCAACGAGATCATATGCGTGAAAGCACTTGAATTAAGAAGTGGTGTTGATTTGATCCACAGAGGGGCTGTCTACACTCCCAAAAAGACCTGTCCACAGAAAGGTGGAAACATAACCTCCTGGTACATAGGAATATGGCTATGAACAGGGTTAAGTATGAATATACTCAGGTGTGTGGATCTTTCTCTCGGTTTGCATGGGGATCCCCTGATGCACACGCTCGGAGACACATGCACGGTTCATCCACATGCATCCTCGGGACTCTTTTCTCAATAGCTAATACTTGGGCAGGAGTGGGAAGGGGATGGATAGGTGACCCAGCGAAACAAATGGAGGATGAGAGTTTGGCATTCCTGTCTTCTACTTTAGGATTTCATTTTGCGTATTTCTTTTCTCAGCACCAACGATCCTTACCGACGTCGATCCCGAAACCAAGGTGATGCAGGAAGAAATTTTCGGACCAGTTCTTCCAATAGTGCCTGTGCGGAATGCCGATGAAGCCATAAAGTTCATAAACAACCGTGAAAAGCCTCTGGCCTTCTACGTCTTTTCTCATAACGAGAAGGTAAACTTTGCGGAGAACGGCTCCCTGGCAGAAGCCGCCACCGCAGACCGTGTCCCTTCTTTGCCACAAAGCAACGATGGTTTCCAGCAGAGTTCCACCAAGTGAGGCTGTAGTCGCAGCTTGCCGTCTTGGGTAATGAGGCTCTGGGGTTGTTGCTGTAACCTTTCCTATACTCCCTGGGGTTCAGCAGGAGTCTTCAGGGTTGTGTCACAAGTTCTTTGACTCGCAAACATCTCCCCTGGAATTGGAAGACTTGCGTGTTCTGCCGTTAACCCACAGGGCTTTCCTGTGTAAGAGCTTTGCCTCTCACCCTGATGGCATTCGCAGCCACTGAAGTGGGCCATGTGGCGCCACGATCTCTGGCACGGCCGTGGAGATGGTTGCAAAACCTCACACTTCCGTCTTTCCAGCGGTATCCCTTTGTTGTTCAAGCGATGGAACCATACCAGCCCAGGGAGCGTGTCATACTGTAGCCAGGGCAAGGCACTGGGCAGCCGCTTTGCTGCGGGGCCTGTTCGTTTGCATCGGAAGGGGACTGGCTCTTGCAGAGGGACAGTGGCCTCAAGGTGGGCAAGTAGGTTCGAGCCCTCCGAGAAGGGGACTGGCTCTTGCAGAGGGACAGTGGCCTCAAGGTGGGCAAGTAGGTTCGAGCCCTCTGGAGAAGAGGGAAATCTAGAAAGGGGAGATGGGGATTGGTCAAGGTCTGAGGAGTTCACAGACCACACGTTTTCAGGAGAGCCTCTCATGGCAGCTTCTAGAACCTGCTGTGCCGCGGAGATGAAGCTTTGTGAAGTGAGATCAGATGCATGGGGCTCAATACAAAATGGGTTATTGACGACGGTCATGACGTTTTAAAGGACCGTAGGTAACGTGGATAGGAACCTTGAAGCAGAAAGTCTGCCGGTCCGGGTACAGGTCAATGAGGTGCTCTTCCCACAATGGGGGTCACCTGTGGTGACCACAGGCCATTGTGACATTCATTCTAGAACTCTCAAGCGCTTGTTGGTGAGTTTCACCTAGGCAGTGAGGCGAAATTTCCCAGTCAGGTGTCATCATGCCTGTTCTGGTCTCAGGCCAACCATTTCTTCAAAACTAGAATGTCAGCTCTTTGCAATTCTCAAAACTAGAATGTCAGCTCTTTTCAATTCCCAAAAACTGAACAGCATCTATTAATTGTATGCCATGATTTAGAACAGAGATAGGGAAATCTTACCAATGTTTAACAACCAGATATGTAGTCTGAACAGTCCTTTCTTTTTTTTTCATTTTTTTTTTTTTAATTTATTTATCTTTGAAGGGAGGGGAGGGACAGGGAGAGGGAGACAAGATCTGAAGCAGGCTCCACGCTGTGAGCACAGAGCCCGACGCAGGGCCTGAACCCACGAACCGTGAGATCACGACCCAGGCCGAAATTAAGAGTCGGCCGCTTAACCAACTGAGCCACCCGGGCGCCCCCGGACTGTCCCTTCTAAACGAAGACTTTTGTGGCTACATTGGGTAGTCCTGCTCTGGGCCGTGATGGAGTGAGCAGGACTGGTTCAGTGCTGCCTCCCTCGAAGGACGAGACGTGCATCTAAGAAGTTAAGATACTGATCACACGTTTGCTAAATTGAACAGCCCGTTAAGTTGTTTACATGTCATGGAACGTTTGGCACAGCGTCCCAAACCCGGGTAGTCGTGCCAGCGCGTGAAGTCAGCAAGTGCAGGTCCCCCAGATGCTGCTGACCCGGAGCCTTTGTTCTGTTCCACAGCTCATCAGACGGATGATTGACAGCACGTCCAGCGGTGGCGTCACGGCCAACGACGTCATCATGCACTTCACGCTCAGTTCTTTACCCTTTGGAGGAGTGGGTGAGTGTTCCTCTCTGCCCTCCATGGCGTAGATTGCAAATCGAATCATCTGCCCAGGTGGTCTGGGGTCCCCGCTCGATGGTGTTCTCCCGAGGGACGCCACCCTGCCAGGCCCCCTGCTGAGGGGTGACTGTGTGTCCTGTCACCCACTTTCCATCCTTAGCACTCACCACAGTCTGGAACTGTTCTGCTCCTTTTGTCGACTTACTTGTATGTTGGTTCTTACTCAGTTGTTGTCCTTTCCCTAGACTTAGAGGATTTTTTTTTGGCCGGAAGTCAGGTCTCAAATTAATTGATAAGGTTCCCCTGTCTTTTTTTTTTTAATGTTTATTTAAATTAAAAAAATTTTTTTAGTGTTTTTATTTATTTTTGAGAGAGAGAGAGACAGAGTGTGAATGGGGGAGGGGCAGAGGGAGAGGGAGACACAGAATCCAAAGCAGGCTCCGGGCTCCGAGCTGTCAGCACAGAGCCCGACGCGGGGCTCGAACTCCTGGATGGCGACATCATGACCTGAGCCAAAGTCGGACGCTTAACCGACTGAGCCACCCAGGCGCCCCTCCATCTGTCTTTTCCAAGATGAGGTCGTGAATGACAGGTTCAGAATGCCAAGGGCAGGCAGCATTCTGGGGTTTCTGATGTCCGTGTGCTGTCTGCTCAGGGTGGCATCAAGTAGTCCTCAGTCCCCACCTGCACTGCTCCCCAAGCCCCTGGTGTGGGGACTAGCCTCTCCTCAAATTGTCTCGTGATTTGAGAAGAGCACGAGATGTCGTGTGTTCTAGAGAAGACGGGCAGGAAGTATTCCCAGTGAAGCTCCGTGGACACGTGCCCTTTGATGCCAGAGATGACGGCTCAACTCTGTATCTTTCCCTCAGGAGCTAGGTGGTAGGCCTCTCTAATAGCTCATCGAAGAATCACAAATAACGAGCGCATAGGAACTCTCGTAATAAAAAGCAGACAACAAAAGCTACCGTCTCGAAAGCTCTGCTGTGTTTTGTTCCTCTGTAAGAGCAGAAGTGAAGTCGTCCCTGGGAATGAAATGGCTCGTTTTAGCAGGACTACCTGTTCCCAGTCG
The DNA here is from genome assembly GCF_022079265.1 of Lynx rufus. Classification (NCBI taxonomy): domain Eukaryota; kingdom Metazoa; phylum Chordata; class Mammalia; order Carnivora; family Felidae; genus Lynx; species Lynx rufus. Next base: position 2,510,614 of record NW_025814843.1, read on the forward strand.
AGGCCAGCTCCTCCCATGGCCTGCTTCCGCCGCAGGCCACGTGTCCCTTCCTAGGAGGCGAAGGAATCGGCAGTACCCAGCGCAGGGCCGGCATACGCGAGGGGCGAGTGGGCAGAGGCCGGGTCAGGGGTCCGGGCTGGCGCGAGTGGTGGCTTGGACTTGGGTGGTTGGGGAAAGGGGCTGAGTGGATCCGGGGACTCAGGCGACAGGATTTGCCTGATGGATTGAGTATGTCGTAGGGGGGAGGTGGTGAAGGAAAGGAAGGGTAGCCTGGAGGACCGGGGCTGCCGTGATTCCGGTTTTACTGCCCAGATTCTTAGAGGATTCACTCCGACTCCAGTCTCCCGTTCCTCAGGGCCCCACGGGGTCCCGGTTCCCACCGAAGACTCTCACTGTTCCACCTGGAGTCACTGATGCCTCCCGAGTGCAAATCGAGTGACGTCTGTTCAGTCCCAACTTGACTACGTGCATTCAGTGTCATCGATCATACCCTCTTCTTTACAACGAAACAAACCCTTCCTCCTGTTAAATACAAAAGGAATACAGGCTTCTCTCATTTTTTTTTTTTTTTAATTTTTAAATTTTTAATTTTTTTAAAACTTTATTTATTTACTTTTGAGAGACAGAGTGAGAGGAGGAGGGGGCAGAGAGAGAGGGAGGGAGAGAGAATCCCAAGGAGGCTCCACATTGTCAGCACAGAGCCCCTTGTGGGGCTTGAACTCACGAACCGCAAGATCATGTCCTGAGCCCCAGGAATATAGGCTTCTTAAGAAAAGATGGGGCGCCTGGGTGGCGCAGTCGGTTAAGCGTCCGACTTCAGCCAGGTCACGATCTCGCGGTCCGTGAGTTCGAGCCCCGCGTCGGGCTCTGGGCTGATGGCTCAGAGCCTGGAGCCTGTTTCCGATTCTGTGTCTCCCTCTCTCTCTGCCCCTCCCCCGTTCATGCTCTGTCTCTCTCTGTCCCCCCCAAAAAAATAAAATAAATAAACGTTGAAGAAAAGAGAGAAGACCCCAAAGAATAAATACTTAGATTTTCCATACCCCACTATTTAGAGATAACCTTTGGGGCGCCTGGGTGGCTCAGTGGGTTAAGCGTCCGACTCTTAGTTTCAGCTCAGGTCTTGATCTCACAGTTTCATGAGTTCAAGTCCCACATCCAGCTCTGCACGTTCCTCACAGATCCTGCTTGGGATTCTCTTTCTCTCTCTGCCCCTCCCCCACTCGTACCCCCACAGGCGCGATCTCTCTCTCTCTCAAAATAAACTTAAAAAGAAAATAGTGTTTATGCCTGTATGTTTATGCCCATTCTGTAGTGTTTTATTTGTTTTGGCCCTTTTCCCCTTAAAACCTGTATTACTTTTAGAATTGGGAGAAAAAAGCATTTCACTTTCTAAGCCTTTGTAACACAGCACTTACACTCTTAGACCTCTTCCCTAAGGAAATAATGAGAAACTGCACAAAAATACATCAGAATCATCACACAAAAAGTGTGGAATCCTGAGACCCTAAGGCGGCATTCGTAGGCTGGAACAGCATGCAGTTACTAACTCGTGACGCACAAGCATACCGATGTGAGAAAATGTCACACGGTGTTGTCACAAACCGCGAGATCATGACCTGAGCTGAAACTCAGAGTCAGATGCTGAACCGACTGAGCCCCCCAGGCGCCCCCAGGCACAAACACTATTAACATATTGACGGTTTCGAGTTTTCTTTAAAAATGCATCTCGTTTGAGTATATTGCCAGACTTCTCCGCAGCTTTGGTTGCCCCTAAATGACGTCCCAGCAGCCTGCAAAGTACCAGTAAAGTGCTTCGTGGCCCCGTTCGCCTGTGCCTTATACCCTCGTGGCATACGCAGGTAGCTGCCACCCAGCACCCACGATAAGGATGTGAAAACTGTCACAGGGCATGGCTTTTTAAGAAGGCAGAGGTTTACGCTTGCGTATTATCTCTCACCCGGCAGTGGGAACCCTGTCATCCTGCCTTTGTTACTTTGTCGCATCTTTGAGGACATTAGTGGGTGAATAAGGGCTGTGGGTACCTAGAGCCACATGGAACAGAAGGAAGAGAGGACACAGTGCCTAAGAGTCCAGCCGACTTGGACGCAGCGTTCTGGCTTCGCATTCCCCACCTTGGGCAGGTTACCCGACCGGCCAAGCTCCCTTTCCCTGCCTGGAACTGGGGGCAATGGTGACTTTGTACAGTGGGGTTGTGGCGGGAACGAACACAGTGTGGTCTTCGGTATCAGTGACAGCCACTGCCGGAGAGCGGCAGGTCCTGGCTCGACTCCTGGGAAGCGTCCTGATTTGTCTTGTTGTTAATGTTTATTTTGTTTTGAGAGAGAGAGCATGAGCGGGGTCGGAACAGAGAGAGGGGGACAGAGAGAGAACCCCAAGTGGGCTCTGTCCCATCAGCACAGAGCCCGATGCCGGGCTCGATCCCACGAACCGCGACATCATAACCTGAGCCGAAACTGAGTCGGACGCTCAACTGGCTGAGCCACCCAGGCGCCCCGGAAAGCGGCCTGACAGGGAGGTTCACCTTGCTGGGGGTCCTGGGGGCGCTGGGAGCAATTTCCTGGAAGAGCCACTCACTGAGAAGCGAGAGGGGGGCATCCCCGGCGGCAGGAGCTTTGTGGCTTTCTTGTGGCTTGTGTCCCCTCCAGCGGAGCCTGTTTTGCTTCCTCTCTTTCAGGTTCCAGTGGGATGGGCGCTTACCACGGCAAACATAGTTTTGATACTTTCTCGCATCAACGTCCCTGCTTACTGAAAACTTTAAAGAGGGAAGGTGCTAACAAGCTCAGGTACCCTCCCAACAGCCAGTCAAAGGTGGATTGGGCCAAATTTTTCCTCCTGAAACGCTTCAACAAAGGAAAGCTCGGTCTCCTGTTACTTGCTTTCCTGGGCATCGTGGCGGCTGTGCTTGTCAAGGTAAGTCCCCGCCTCTCTGGTCCCACATGGCTGCCAGATGCGCGTCTTCTGTCTCAGGAGTTCCTCTGATTGTAGAAATCCGACTCCGTCTCTTAAATTAACCTTGAGTCTGGGACAGGGTCCGCGAACTCGCAGCCTGCTGGCCCGTCTTGCCAGGGGAACAGCCACAACCCCTCACTGACTCGTTGTAGCGAGAGTGGAGTCCTTGGGACAGGTGGCTGTGTGGCTCGCAGAACCTAAATGATTCCAGAAGTATGCCGAAGTATGCCGACCTCTGGTTTAAGAGTGTAAGGCCCCGTAAGGGGCGCCTGGGTGGCTCAGTCGGTTGAGTGTCTGACTTCGGCTTGGGTCACGATCTCGCAGTTCGTGAGTTCGAGCCTCGCATCAGGCTCTGTGCTGACAGCTCAGAGCCTGGAGCCTGTTTCTGACTCTGTCTCTCTGTCTCTCTGTCTCTGCCCCTCCCCTGCTCATGCTCTGTCTCTCTCAAAGATAAATCAATAATAATAAAAAAAAAAGAGTTTAAGGCCCCGTAGAACTTGTCACACTCTGAGCTGTTCAGCCCTCTGATCCTTCTGCCTCCCGTATGTCCGTGTCAGTCGTGTTCTCGAGTGTGCCTGGGGTCAGCAGGCCGTGGAGACAAAGGAGAGAATTGCACAGTGGGCAATAGCAGTGGTAGGACAGCTTTGGCGAGTGAGGCGTGGAATGTGTTTCCTCCAAAGTTAACTCTGCCACATACGTTCTGTCTTTGGCGATTAGTTATCATAGACGCGGGCTCACCGCCCGGCCCTCCTGAGAGCTGGCGTCCCGAGGCGGTCCGCATATCCTTGGGCTGAGGGAACAGAGCCAGGATTTTGGAAGTTAAGGTGGAGTAGGGCAGGGCGACCGTGTCCCTGGAGCCCTCGGCCAGCCAGCTGACGAGATGCGTTGAAAATAGCGGCAACACTCGTGGTCAGCAGCCTCGGAAAAGGGGCGAGATTCGAGCGCTGAATAGAAGGTGGCTTGTTCACATCTGTGTTTTTGTTTCAAGGTCAAAAAGGGGGTTGGCTTGTCTTAAACGAGGGTCACAGCTTTGGTGGAACTGGAAATACCAGTTGCATTTGAAATCGTTTGGGTTTTCTCAGAAATACCAAGCTGTGCTGAGGAGAAAGGCCCTGTCGATTTTTCTGGCATTTCAGACTCTGTCGTCCAGTAAGCAGTGATGAGAGCCGCCGAACTCAGGACCCAGCTCTGTCTGTTAAGAGTGAGGTAGGAACTGCTTGTTTTCTCTCTCTGTAAAGTGGGCCAGGCGGGGGTATGTTTTCTTCTAGTGGTTTCTGTATAGCTAGAGGCTCAGGGGTTATCGAACCAGCGTTTCACCTCTCTGTCTCCAGACATTTTGGAGCCTGGCCCAGCATCTCAGGGCATCAAAACTTACCCATACCGTTGCAAGGGCGGGGGTGGTTTGCGGGGATCTTAAAAAACGTGTGGAGGTGGAGGTAACGTGGCCCTGCTAGGTCTAGACGAAGCATGCAGCATTTCTAGAAGGGGAGTCACGTGAGCTCCTCCCCGCTCCTCCCCATCTACTCAGCTCTCCCAGAGGACGTGCCCACTGACCAGCTCAGATCTGTGAGAAGCACACGGACACAGTGAACGCTCTGTTTTGTAATTTGAGGCTTATCTTCTAAAACTCTCCGAGTCCCGTTTGGTTCTGCGTTGTTTCGGTGTTTAACAAGAAGTTTGGCTTTAGAATTCATGGTGGCAGACTGAGCGAATCAAAACATTGTGTGCAGCTGGGAGGCTTTCTGTTCCTGCCTCCGCATCGTCCTGAGGTCTCAGGTGTGCTCGGCTCTCTGGCCCTTACCTGTCTGTCATCTCTGATCCCAGGACATCAGTCCCCAGCCTGACACACACCTTCTTGCTGGGGATGGAACTTCGTAGCGTCGTGGCAAATTCGGAGGCTGACTGTGCTCCCCCTCTAACCCAGGAAGGTTCCCACTGCCGCAGCGCGCTGGGCCAGGCAGGCGGGGGCAGGCCGGGTAGCCCGCGTGAACTCCCAAAAGGGTTTGGCGGACAAGCCTCTCTCTGATAAGATCTAGAGAGGCAGCAGTGTGTAAAAACATGGAACCTGGTAACAAGAAAATGTGGCTTTAATTCCTGGTTCTGCGATCAACAGATTTCTGACTCTGAGCAAGGCCTTTTCTGAGCCCGCCTTGGGGCCTCACTTGGCTTGCTCGTCTCCAGGACAAGGGCAGCCTACAGCGATCTCCCAGGGCGCTCCTCAGTTCCCGTTACCGTGAGCTGACGTGTTCGTGGTCCACACCACTTTGGATTCAGTGTGAGACCGCTCAGGATCTGGCTTTCTTTCCCTCTTTGCTGCTTCTCTCTGAGCCTCTTTGTCCTCTTTCTCAAATCACCTCTTATTTTAAGTAAGTGATTCTAAGCTCAAATTGTGCTTTTGTTTGAGGAGTCTTTATTTATTGCAACTGCAATCATTTTTTTCTGAAACGGCTTTTCTGCACTTTGTGATTCTGTTACATGCTTGGATGTGATTTCATTAACTCTCTTTACCACAGTGAGGATGATGGTCTTGGAACATTTTTAAATGGGAAATTGAAAGTAGTGATTATTAGTCTAAAGGGAACAGGTCAGTCTCAGAGTGGAAGGGAGTGTTCCGAAAACATTTAAAAGATGTGTGTGTGTGTGTGTGTGTGTCTACACATCTACACAAAGTAAAGTTCCTATAAAGCTTAAGCCACCAAAAGCCTTGCAGGAGGTATGGGTGTTAAAACGTTGAAAAGCATAGAAGGTTTAAAATTGATAGAGGTCATTAGGCCCTTGAAAATGAACTATGACAAACTCTTGAGACGGCTGCCAGAACTCCTTTGGGCTCAGTAGGTATGGATTCTATTCAATACTACTTTGGACTTTAGAAACGAAAGTGTCGATCCATTTTCAGACTTCACGTAGAGACTTCAGCTCCCCACGCACAACAGGAGGATAGTAAATGAGTATTTTCCACTCCTGTGTCAACGCTGCTGTCGTCTCACTGATAACAGACAACACTGCCTCCATCGCCACCTTGTTGCTGTCGCTTTGCAGGGAAGGCCCTAATCTTGTATCAGCCCAGACTGCACTTACCTTCTTAGGGACACAGGGACCTTTTGTATACAGCACATTCAAGCATCTCTTAAAATAGCAGGCATTTGATAGAGTCCCGATACTGAGTTTGTGTTCCAGGGCCGGTTGCGTGGGGGTTTTAAACCAGCAGAGTAACCTGGCTTCCTTTCTCCTCTCTCTAGGCGGGATACTACTGAAGAAAGATCCTGTTCAACCTCCTCGTTGCCTGTACTGAATTATTCCTCTCTTAAATAGTTAACGAACCATTTTAAAATCCTGCCAAAAATAGGAAGGAAATATGCAAATGCACCCTAATCAAGCCTGCAAGTCATTGCCACTCACCATTAATAAAACTTCCCGTTTCATCTGACCCCCCCAGCCTTCCCCCACTGTGGGGGTACACTCAGAGAATGTCTTTTACGTTGTGTTCCTCAGCTCGCGGTGGGGGGCGGGGTGGGGGCGGAGAAGGTACTAGGCTGACTCCCAGGGAGATGTAAAAGGAGTCTCTGAACCTGTTGAGTGACTTGTTACTCCAGTTCATGGGACACAGGACCTCCCCCCCCCCCCACCTTCCGCCATCACTCTGTGAAGCTTCCAAGGGGCTCCTCCCTGCCCGGGGTTATCAACAGCCCTCTGTAGCCCGCAGAGGTGAGGAAAGATCTTCCCGGCCCTGCCTGAGGTTTGAGGCACTGGATCTGTGTGTTGGGGATGGGGGGAGGTCCCTGTCCCTCACCCACTGGGACTTAGAGGACTTGACCTTCCGGAGCCAGCCCTCCTGTCAAATGTGCTGTCTGACCAGTGGTCTTCCTCCTTTCCCGTCCATTCTCCACCGTCTCTCGTATTTGGTTTGTGAGGCTTTTGTGGCCATCCGCAGATGCCTTCTGTAACACCACGCAAGACATCCTGCAGATCCCAGGGCTTCCAGGGAAGACAGTTGCCAATTTCCATGCAAGTATCACCTGTCATTCTTACTGGGCAGGAGTTGTAGAATTCTGCATCTTCTAAAACCTAACTGGCACTTTTATTATGCTGTAATAAAATTACTTACAACAACACTTATTCCCGGGCGCCTGGGTGGCTCAGTCGGTTGGGCGTCCGACTGCAGCACAGGTCACGATCTCGCAGTTTGTGAGTTCGAGCCCCGTGTCGGGCCCTGTGCTGACAGCTCAGAGCCTGGAGCCTACTTTACATTCTGTGTCTCCCTCTCTGTCCCTCCCCAACTCATGCTCTCTCAAAAATAAATAAATGTTGGAAAAAACAAAACAAAACACTCTCAGGATCTTAAAAGTTTCAAGTCAGTGGATCTTCAAGGACAGATCTTTTAAGTTTCTTATTTCCATAGCACAATGCAAATAAATTTCACTTTTTTAAACTTCAGAGAGATCCCTTTTTGAATAAATTCAGCCTTCTGGACTTAACGTGGAAAGCCATTTCCTGTCACGGGCCAGAGGCCTTGGATATTCTGGACTGTGGAGCTTGAGAGCCTCAGGGGGGCTGATGGTGGAACATTTGGAGAAGGACCGTGTAAGCCACGGCATCCCGCTGGAAGAGAAGGGGACAGAGGACACAGGAAGGGGATCTCCTGAGCGTGGCTGAGACCTGAGGGACTTCAGCCAGGGTGGGAAGGAGCCCTGTGGAATGCAGCCTCCCTGCCAAGCATTGGTGACTCCTGGCTACGGTGCCTCCACCCTCCCTGCCCCCCCCCCCCCAGGAGAGAATGTAATTCACTTTAGAGAACGTGTAATCAGCTGCCTTGAATGAATCTGTCCCAGGGAGGCTGTCTGAAGTTCACTGTCTTCATCACAGGATGCGGTGTCAATCACTAGGCTAGTTTAAGATGTCAGGATAATCGGTCATGAAATACCTTAGACAAAATTTCAATACGGAGCTCTCGTTTAGCACATTAAATTGTGCCCTGTGATTTCTAGTTACGCTAAACCACTGGCTTGTCTGCTACTATGTTCTGCTGCAAAATAAATACGTCATATTTGATAAAAGTGGCATGAATTTTAAGATTCCTAGTGGGGAACCTCTTATGTCCCGATAGAGACCATTCTCTGGCCGGAAATTTTGCCCCAACGATAAATCCATTTTTTGCCTTCATCTGTTCAGAGGTGGTATTCATCAACTTTAAGTCCTGCTTTCTCCCTGAAATTCTTAGCCAAGAAGATTTTCTCCAGCTCTGCTTTCTCTGTCCCTTACAGGTTTTTATTTATTTATTTATTTTTTAGTAAAAAATTAATGCTTTTATTTATTTTTTTTTGATTTTTATTTTTTTTTATTTTTTTATTTTTTTTTATATATATGAAATTTATTGACAAATTGGTTTCCATACAACACCCAGTGCTCATCCCAAAAGGTGCCCTCCTCAATACCCATCACCCACCCTCCCCTCCCTCCCACCCCCCATCAACCCTCAGTTTGTTCTCAGTTTTTAAGAGTCTCTTATGCTTTGGCTCTCTCCCACTCTAACCTCTTTTTTTTTTTTTCCCTTCCCCTCCCCCATGGGTTCCTGTTGAGTTTCTCAGGATCCACATAAGAGTGAAACCATATGGTATCTTTCTCTGTATGGCTTATTTCACTTAGCATTACACTCTCCAGTTCCATCCACGTTGCTACAAAAGGACATATTTCATTTTTTCTCATTGCCACGTAGTATTCCATTGTGTATATATACCACAATTTCTTTATCCATTCATCAGTTGATGGACATTTAGGCTCTTTCCATCATTTGGCTATTGTTGACAGTGCTATGAACATTGGGGTACAAGTGCCCCTATGCATCAGTACTCCTGTATCCCTTGGGTAGATTCCTAGCAGTGCTATTGCTGGGTCATAGGGTAGGTCTATTTTTAATTTTCTGAGGAACCTCCACACTGCTTTCCAGAGCGGCTGCACCAATTTGCATTCCCACCAACAGTGCAAGAGGGTTCCCGTTTCTCCACATCCTCTCCAGCATCTATAGTCTCCTGATTTGTTCATTTTGGCCACTCTGACTGGCGTGAGGTGATGCCTGAGTGTGGTTTTGATTTGTATTTCCCTGATAAGGAGCGACGCTGAACATCTTTTCGTGTGCCTATTGGCCATCTGGATGTCTTCTTTAAAGAAGTGTCTATTCATGTTTTCTGCCCATTTCTTCACTGGGTTATTTGTTTTTCGGGTGTGGAGTTTGGTGAGCTCTTTATAGATTTTAGATACTAGCCCTTTGTCCCATATGTCATTTGCAAATATCTTTTCCCATTCCGTTGGTTGCCTTTTAGTTTTGTTGGTTGTTTCCTTTGCTGTGCAGAAGCTTTTTATCTTCATAAGGTCCCAGTAATTCACTTTTGCTTTTAATTCCCTTGCCTTTGGGGATGTGTCGAGTAAGAGATTGCTACGGCTGAGGTCAGAGAGGTCTTTTCCTGCTTTCTCCTCTAAGGTTCTGATGGTTTCCTGTCTCACATTTAGGTCCTTTATCCATTTTGAGTTTATTTTTGTAAATGGTGTGAGAAAGTGGTCTAGTTTCAACCTTCTGCATGTTGCTGTCCAGGTCTCCCAGCACCATTTGTTAAAAAGGCTGTCTTTTTTCCATTGGATGTTCTTTCCTGCTTTGTCAAAGATGAGTTGGCCATACGTTTGTGGGTCTAGTTCTGGGGTTTCTATTCTATTCCATTGGTCTGTGTGTCTGTTTTTGTGCCAATACCATGCTGTCTTGATGATGACAGCTTTGTAGTAGAGGCTAAAGTCTGGGATTGTGATGCCTCCTGCTTTGGTCTTCTTCTTCAAAATTCCTTTGGCTATTCGGGGCCTTTTGTGGTTCCATATGAATTTTAGGATTGCTTGTTCTAGTTTCGAGAAGAATGCTGGTGCAATTTTGATTGGGATTGCATTGAATGTGTAGATAGCTTTGGGTAGTATTGACATTTTGACAATATTTATTTTTCCAATCCATGAGCAGGGAATGTCTTTCCATTTCTTTAAATCTTCTTCAATTACCTTCATAAGCTTTCTATAGTTTTCAGCATACAGATCCTTTACATCTTTGGTTAGATTTATTCCTAGGTATTTTATGCTTCTTGGTGCAATTGTGAATGGGATCATTTTCTTTATTTGTCTTTCTGTTGCTTCATTGTTAGTGTATAAGAATGCAACTGATTTCTGTACATTGATTTTGTATCCTGCAACTTTGCTGAATTCATGTATCAGTTCTAGCAGACTTTTGGTGGAGTCTATCGGATTTCCCATGTATAATATCATGTCATCTGCAAAAAGCGAAAGCTTGACTTCATCTTTGCCAATTTTGATGCCTTTGATTTCCTTTTGTTGTCTGATTGCTGATGCTAGAACTTCCAGCACTATGTTAAACAACAGCGGTGAGAGTGGGCATCCCTGTCGTGTTCCTGATCTCAGGGAAAAAGCTCTCAGTTTTTCCCCGTTGAGGATGATGTTAGCTGTGGGCTTTTCATAAATGGCTTTTATGATCTTTAAGTATGTTCCTTCTATCCCGACTTTCTCAAGGGTTTTTATTAAGAAAGGGTGCTGGATTTTGTCAAAGGCCTTTTCTGCATCGATTGACAGGATCATATGGTTCTTCTCTTTTTTTTTGTTAATGTGATGTATCACGTTGATTGATTTGCGAATGTTGAAGCAGCCCTGCATCCCAGGAATGAATCCCACTTGATCATGGTGAATAATTCTTTTTATATGCTGTTGAATTCGATTTGCTAGTATCTTATTGAGAATTTTTGCATCCATATTCATCAGGGATATTGGCCTGTAGTTCTCTTTTTTTACTGGGTCTCTGTCTGGTTTAGGAATCAAAGTAATACTGGATTCATATACAGGTTTTTATTTTTTAAAGCACCTGTGGAGTTTAGGGTTTTTCCAGCTAAGCCCTCCTATCCCCATTTGCCAGTCTAAACCAAGTGTTTCCATAAGAGTACTCCAGGAACACTAATTCCATAAGGTTTTACACAAAAACTGATCCCACCACCCATCCTGTGTGTCGGGATTTGTAAAGCACACTAGCATCTCAAAGGATCCGAGTCCTGTAGAACCTGTGTGGCGTTTAGTGGGGGTCGTTTCCCAAACTTCCTTGACCGTGGAACCCTTTTCTCGAGATCCTTTTTCAACCTTAGAGCACCCTTGGGGAAACGACAGCATTGCTTCTCTGTGCCCCGTCCTCAGTCGTTTTGTTTGGTCGCCAGAAGCTCACTAAGGTGTCAGTGTCACGGACAAGGGTACCAGCTTCTTCCTCCCTGTGAGCGGGAGGCCCGGACTGTCACCAGGTACCGAAAACAACATGAATTCATGTTGACTCTTCAAACAGGGATTACATCCTGTGTGTACTTTGTTTTTTAATTGGCTTTGATCATTTTGTTTGTGAACGTGTGTAGAGCCACTGATGCCTAAGGGACTGTGGCAGCGGAGGCCAGACTGCCTCCACTTTGGATGACAGCGTGCAGCCTGAAAACATTCGGCAGTCCCAGGCCACAGAGAGAAGCAGCCTGGAATTTGGGTTGGCGTTGCATTCACCCCCAGGCTGCATGGCCAAGCGATGGATCTGGTTTTGCTACTCTTGTTTCTTTCTACCCCATCGCTGCTGTAAGAACAAGGGTTTCTCAAGGTCTGTGATCAGCACAATGCTGATGGAATGAAGGGTCTATGGACGGCCACCTGCCCCTTCGGGGTTGCCAGTGCCTGGATCTGCAGGGGCCCGTGGGGCACAGGGCACATGGGGGGTGTGGCGAACCGGGCTGCCCATGCAGGGCCCATGGGCCCCCTTGTCCAAGCTTCTCAAAGGCTTTGTGAACAGACAGGGGGGCGGCAGACTCACCTAGGAAATATGTAGCTTTTAATTGGGTAACTGGTTTTTTAAATTGTGTCTTGATTTGAAATCTCCCAATTTGAAGCAACCCTAGGATTGTCCCTCTCCGGTCGGCTGATGTCTTCTTTTTTTTAAAAAATTTTTTTTTTCAACGTTTATTTATTTTTGGGACAGAGAGAGACACAGCATGAACGGGGGAGGGGCAGAGAGAGAGGGAGACACAGAATCGGAAATAGGCTCCAAGCTCTGAGCCATCAGCCCAGAGCCTGACGCGGGGCTCGAACTCACGGACGGCGAGATCGTGACCTGGCTGAAGTCGGACGCTTAACCGACTGCGCCACCCAGGCGCCCCGGCTGATGTCTTCTTAAAGAGCAGAGCAGAGAAGGCCAGGTCGACAGAACCGTCACGTCACACGAGACGCCGGCTGAAGGTTTTGTTTTTGAGGTGCGGTCCAAAGTGTACATCCCCCCGCACTGGATCCCCAGGGTGCTGTTGTAGGGGGACCGGTGTGGAGGCCTGTGGGCGCGGCCACCCTTGGCCTCCTTTCCGTCTCCGAGCCGCTCAGCTAGTGTCTGGGGGCCAGGACCCGGATGACCAGCCCGGCCATCAGCGTGCCTGACGCCATCCCCAGGGCGGCCCCGCGGCGGATGGCCAGCTGTCTGGCTGACAGTCTGCTGGCCGGAGCTGGAAGGTCCTGGGCCGCCTCCGGAGTCCTGAAGAGGTCCAGGTGGCTCTCGGGCCTTGAATACATTGTCAGGGTGATGCCAGGAGAGGCACCCGTGGCCACTGCGGAGGCAAACGGGAGCAGTCAGCGGCGCCGGGGGCCTGGGAGACAGCTGTGGCCTTGGAACCAGGAAGCCTGGCTGCCTTTGTCACACTGGGTGCAATGATGTGGGAAAACACCTTCACACGTGAGCGTGATGCAGAGAGAAAGCTGCTCGTAAGATCACATGAGGCACGTTCCCGTCTGAGCCCTGTGATGACACGCGATGGCGTGTCACTCCCACACGTGCCTTCGGAGCACATCTTAAACGCTCAGACGGTCGGACCTCACCTTCGTCTCTTGTGATGCTCTAGGCTCCCGGAGTGTTTGTCAGCTAGCTCGCTGCTGTGCTGACGACGGCAGGGCTCCGGGGGAGATGAGGTCACCGGATAAGTGAGGGCTCTGGGCTGCGGACACCCAGACCTGGCACCCCTCACCAGCCCGGGACAGGAGGGCCCCTGCGCCTTGGGCCGAGGCCATCGCTGCATCACAGACAGGCTGGATATACACCAGAGGTGCCCGCCTGTCTGATGGGATACAGAGAGGCAGGCAGGGGAAATGCCCCCCACACCAGCCGGTCCAGCCAGGTGGACCGGCTGAGACCCAGCTGCCGTAGGCTGGGATGTGGCCTTCTGGCCCGGGCTGGGCTTCCGTGGTGGGCATGTGCCCTTGAGTCTGACGGGCCCACACTGGGATCATCTCACCTTTTCCGGTTGCGGGACCATCGTCGAGGGAGAGACCTAAGCTCTCAGCCTGGCTCCCTCACCCGAGGATGGGGCTACAGCTGGCTGCCTCACGAGGCTAAGGACGTGATGTGCTTCACGTGGGGCCTCTGAGTCACAGGGAGTGGTGTCGTCTTCCTGGCGCTTAGAACGCCATGTTTGTGCCAAGAGGAGGACCGGCAGCTTGGACTTGTACTTGCCCGGGGCACACAAGGAAGAGGCTGCCCCTGGCATTGGGGCCCAGCTGGCTGAAGCACTGCGACAATGTTACCTGAAGAGGTGACGGCTTCTGCAGGCCCGGGCTGGGGGACCGTGGCCACCGTGGCCACCGTGCTGTCAGTGCTCTGTGGCAGCAGTCCGGCATGTTTCTGGGCCTAAAAGAGCAGATTCGGGGTCTTTGAGAGTGCACTCCCCCTCCGTCTCTGCCTTCAGACCGAGCTGTCACCGTTACTGTGTCTGAGAAGCAGGTGCGGGCCTGCCCTGTTTAAAAAGTTCGGCCAAGGGGCGCCTGGGTGGCTCAGTCAATTAAGCGTCTGATTTCGGCTCAGGTCACGATCTCACAGTTCGTGGGTTCGAGCCCCGCGTCGGGCTTTGTGCTGACAGCTCAGAGCCTGGATCCTGTTTTGGATTCCGTGTCTCTCTCTCTCTGCCCCTCCCCTGCTCGTGCTCTATCTCTCAAAAATAAACATTAAAAAGAAAAAAAAATGTTTGGCCAAGAAGATGTTGGACAGAGTGATGGTGTTCCCCCTTCCAAAGTCGGGCACACACTCTTGGGGGCTCATCCGGGTTCAGACTAGTTTGAGCTCTTTGCTTTGGTTTCAAGCAGCTTGGGCTGGCCGTGGAAGCTTTTGGGTGTGTGTGCCTCTCCTTGAAATTAGACCGTATCCTGGCACTGTCTGGGGTCCAGTTACGGTGCCCGGAGATGTTGAGGCTGAGGGGGCCCCTCCGTGACCCCCCGCCCTCCCAGCTCATCCCACAGGTCACTGCTGCTGAGGCCTGACGTGCTCTGAGCATCTCCGCACGCTCACCTCCTCTGCGGCTAGCTTCCAGTCCATCCGGGCGGTGTAGACAGCAAACGCAGCAGCTCCCAGGAGGCTGCAGGCCAGCATGCCCAGCCAGAGGCCTGGGGGAGACAAGTGACAAATGGGGACAGCGTCCTCCCAGGCCTCCCCCCACTTTCCCTCACAGCACATACCCATGATTCCCATTCTGACCACAAAGGTCAGAACAATGCCCAGCGGGAGGCCGATGACATAATACATGATCGTGTTCACGACGGCTCCAAAGGCCTGCTTGCCGCTTCCTCTCAGAACTCCGCTATAGACGCACTGGGAGGGGAGGCAGAAAGGGGCGAGAGGTGGGCATGAGCCTGACGGCAGGGATCCTGCAGCGGGCTCTCTTCTAAGCCACTCATGTCGCACGGCCTGATTTCACTCTAAGCCCAACGATGGTGCTCTCGTCCCCATCCGTGGGGAGACCGAGTCGGGGCAAGTCACTTGCCCACGGCTGCACAAGAGTAGTTGTGTCTTGAACACAACTCCAGAGGCCCCGTCTTCCCCTCCACACTAGGACTGCCTCTCTAGAAAGTCAAGGTAAAATTGGAAACCGACCACCAGCTGGCCCCGGAGGCTGGACTGACGTCACACAGAGTTGTGTTGCCTTGGCAGTGCTGCTGTGGCAAATTACTGTAGATTAGTGGCTTGGAACAAGACACGTGCACTGGTTTCTGGTCCTGGAGGTTACGAGTCTGAAATGGGTCTCACCGCCCTCTAGTCAGGGCGGGTTCCTTCTGGAGGCCCCTGCGGAGAATTTGTGTGTCTTTGCCTTTTCTGGCCTCTACAGGCCGCCCTGCATTCCTGGCCCCCAGACAGTGGTGGCATCGGTCCACCCTCTCCGGCTGTCGTGGTGTTTCCTTCTCCTTCTGTCTCCCTCCCTCTCTCGCCTGTGAGAACCCTTGTGATTACTTTGGGTCATCTGGATAATCTCCCCATCTCAAGATCTTTCACTTAATCACATCTACAACGTCCCCTTTTGCCACCTGACATTCACAGGTCTGGGGATCAGGATGTGGAGATCTTTGGGGGGGGGGGCATCATTCTGGATACCGCACGTGGCAAACAAAGGTGTCATCTGCTCCAGATGAGACACGCAGTCCTTGCTTGCTCCTGTCCCCGTAATGCTCACGGACAAGAACGACTTTGGAGAAAGCACTATGCTTTATTTTCCTAGGGTCATCCTCCCAGCCTGAGATCTCAGAGCTGATGAACTAAAGAGAGAAAGGCACAGCTCATGCTTGGTCCGTGCTACTGACGAATAGCTATTTGGTTAGTTTCATTTTGTTAAGATAAAGGATGTGGAGCGGGGCGCCTGGGGGGCCTCAGTCGGTTGAGCATCCGGCTCTTGGTTTTGGCTCAGGTCATGATCTCGCGGTTAGTGGGTTCAAGTCCCACACTGGGATCTGTGCTGGCAGCACAGAGCCTGCTTGGGATTCTCTCTCTCTCTCCCCCTCTCCCTGCCCCTTCCCCGCTCTCTCTCTCTCTCTCAAAATAAATAAGCTTTAAAAAAAAAAAGATGAAGGATGTGGAATATTTTGTGGTTTGCTTTCACACTTTTGAGCAAAGAGGTAATGCATTCGGGATAGGAGGTGTGTGCCTCTTGAACTCTGAATGTGGCATGTTTGTTTCCCATTGTCATATATTTTGACATAGAAGATATTTTTTGGTTAGAAGAAGACTTCTCCCAAATTATGATTGATGAGCTCTAAACAAGTATATCTCAACCCCGGGGGCGACTTTCGCCCTCCAGGGGACACTTGGCAAGTGTCGGGGGATGGTTTGGGTTGTCACAACTGAGGAGTGCTACCTGCATAGGGTTGAAGCCCTGAATGCTGTTAAACACCTTACAGGGCACAGGGCGGCCCCCTTACAACCAAGGATTCTCCATCCCGAAATGTCACAGTGCCAAGGTTGAGAAGCCCTTTAAAGCATTTTGAGTCACGGTGACAACGTCAGAGGCAAGCACCCAGGAAGGGCCAGTGGCCCCACCAGTCTGTGCGGTTGAGAAGGTTTGGGTCTGTTAGGGAGAGGCGGCGGACCGGTGCGCTAGGCAGGGATTTAACAGGGAGGCGAAACAACCGGGTGGCGGGGAGAGGGAGCTCGATACGTTCCGCACATATTCCAAGTTGACTGCAGGCTGTGTGTGCACATAGCAGAGACCAGGGCAGGCCCCGGCCTCCCACACATCGTGGACAATGGAGCCTGTGCACGTGGACGGAAGAGACACGCGAGAACCCAGAAGGAAGTAAGAGCCGGGCAGACTCGAAAACAGCCCACATGCACATTCAGATCCTTCGGCAGAGAACGGAAGCCTCGCGAGCTGTCAGGTGTTTGAACACAACCTCCGACCAACAACTGCCTCAACACCGAGCTGTGCGGACAAAAGGGTGTGACCCCTAGGAAGCTAAGCCTAAAATAAGCATAGAGAAAAACCCAGAAAACAAAACTGAGTAGAGATCGCAGCTCCAGGCTGTAGAGGAGGCGGGATTCACAGAAATAAATAGTCCAGGCAAATTCCTAAATACAACAAGAGGCCTCAGAGAAAGGTCACACGCTTTGACGTTCTCTGGGATGGGGCTGTGCAAGGCCACACAAGAGAATTCAATTAGAGACGCCGACAAGAAAGAAAAATGGGCATGCCCCCAATATTTGGTTAACACAAAGAATAAATAGCAGGAGAAAGTTTTAAATATTTTGAACGAAGAATAGAACGACATATCAAATTTAGTAGATGCCACTACCACAGTGCTTAGAAACGCACAGCCGTAAATGCCTATATCCAAAAAGAAGAAAGGCCTCAAATCCATAGCCCACATTAAGAAACAAGGAAGAGCAAACTCTACCTAAATAAAACAGAAGGATGGGGATAATGATGACAGGGGAAATTACTGAAATCGACGACAGAAAAAAACAACAGAAAATCAACGAAACCCAAAATTTTAGGTCTTTGATAATATCCACAAAAAGGATGCACATTTGCCAAGGATTTGACCTTGGTAAAATAAGACCAAGAAAATAAGAAAGCGAAGACCCAAATGACCAAAGTCAGGTGTGAAAGAAGGGACATTACTACTGACCATACAGAAAAAGATTATAAGAAAATACTATTAGCAACTTGGTGCCAGAAAATTAGACAAATTTAGTTGAAGTAAATAAGTTACTTGAAAGACACAGATTACTGAAAGTAACTCAAGAAATAGAAAGTGAAGAGACAAATAAATAAATTGAATTAATTTAAAAATCTTCTGACAGAAACCCAGGCCCAGATGGCTTCACTGGTGAATTCTGTCCAATATTTAAAGGGGAGGGGCGCCTGGGTGGCTCAGTCAGTTAAGCATCCGACTTCGCTCAGGTCATGATCTCACGGCTCGTGGGTTCAAGTCCTGAATTGGGCTCTATGCTGGCAGCTCAGCCTGGAGCCTGGAGCCTGCTTCGGATTTTGTGTCTCCCTTTCTCTCTGCCCCTCCCCCACTCGTACTCTGTCTCTCCCTCTCTCAAAATAAACACACATAATTTTAAAAATTAAAAAAAATAAAAATAAAATGAGGATTCGGGGGCACCTGGGTGGCTCAGTCGGTTAAGCATCCGATTTCAGCTCAGGTCATGATCCTGAGGTTCGTGAGTTCGAGCCCCACATCAGTCCGTGTACTGACAATGCGGACCCCACTTGGGATTCTCTCCCCCTCGCTCTCTCTGCCCCTCCCCCGCTTGTGCACATGCATATTCTTTCAAAATAATAAATGAATTAAAAAAATAATAAAAGGAGACTTCAGTGTTTTGTTTTATGTCATGCTCTTTAAAATTCACGTCATCCATAGGGGTGCCTGGGTGGCGCAGTCGGTTGGGCGTCCGACTTCAGCCAGGTCACGATCTCGCAGTCCGTGAGTTCGAGCCCCGCGTCGGGCTCTGGGCTGATGGCTCGGAGCCTGGAGCCTGTTTCCGATTCTGTGTCTCCCTCTCTCTCTGCCCCTCCCCCGTTCATGCTCTGTCTCTCTCTGTCCCAAAAATAAATAAACGTTGAAAAAAAAAATTTAAAATTCACATCATCCACATCTGCACTAAATGAGACCCTTTCCTCTGAAATGACCCATTTCAAAGGCACAGAAAACTCAGGCCCCTCTGTGTTCTGGGTTGATTCACAGAGCATGGTTGCTGTTGAGCGTCTGACCAATAGGGGCATGGCTCAAAGCCTGTGGCCTCAGCTCTTGAGGAGGCATGAGGAAGGGAAAAAGATTTGTGAGTTTATGTGGGTGTAATTTTTCAGGTGTTTTTTTTGTTTTGTTTTTGTTTTTTTGCAAATCCGCATGCGTCTTTTGGCTTGTTGGAATTGCAGAAGAGAAGGGGATTGTTTTGAATAATAATAGAATTAATCCAAGCAGATACATTGGGCACTTACTACAGAGTTAGCCCTTTACATGTTTTTTAACTTTTATTTATTTTTTAATGTTTATCTTTGAGAGAGAGAGAGAGAGACAGAGCATGAGCAGGGGAGAGGCAGAGAGAGAGGGAGACACAGAATCTGAAGCAGGCTCCAGGTTTTGAGCTGTCAGCACAGGGCTGGACTCGGGCTCAAACCTCTGTGAGATCATGACCTGAGCTGAAGTCGGACACTTAACCGACAGAGCCACCCAGGCGCCCCATCCCCCTTTATATGTTTGAATGAGTTAATCCTCACAGCCCGACGAGGCCTCAGGGAGGGGCCGTGAGCATGGACTCCTACAGGGGAGTCAGGCTTCACATCAGGGCAGTACTCACACAGATGGCCTCAAAGAGCTGAAAGACTGTGTAAATCGGCAAGACCTTGTTCACCAGGGCAATGACTTGTCTGCGGGAGAAACCAGAAAGAACATTCACTTGGAGCATTAAGACATCACTGCGTTCTTGAGACCCACGCCCTCCCTGTTGTGCCTCCTCCTAAAAATGATTGGAACGGAGGTAGTTACCCCCCCCCAACAAACCTGACACTCTCAGCCCTAAGTTTCTGCATGGAGCCCTAAGCTCCAGGAGAGCCCCGCAATGTTGTACTGCCTGCCCTCAGCATCCTGTCTACGGACCAGCAAGTGACGGAGGCCGTGGTCCGGGGGGAGAAGCACCAATGCTAGCTTCTTCCCAGCAAGAGCAAAGTCGAGGCTGGTCCTGCTTCCTCTGGACCTAGTGCTGAGCCAGCCAGGTGACGAATCTCTGAGGACCAGCTGCAAGCCACTCTGACATTTCCCAGAAGTCAGTGAAGAACACTGATTACCTACTCATCATTTGTAAAAATACGCCCCAGTTTATTTTTCAGGGTGCTCAGCACGATGCCCACAACCAGCGAGGTGCCGCCTGGAAGAGACCAAAGGAAGAGCATTTGCCCCCAACCCCTGAAGGAGCAGCTTAGGTCAGTGCAAGGCAGGAAGGCATAGGAAATGCCTTTCCCCCTGTGGTTCTCAAAGTGGGGTTCTGGGACCAGCAGCAACAGCATCACCTAGTAACTTGTTAGAAATGGAGGTTCTCAGGGGCGCCTGGGTGGCTCAGTCGGTTAAGCATCCGACTTTGGCTCCGGTCATGATCTCGCCGTCTGTGAGTTCGAGCCCCGCGTTGGGCTCCGTGCTGACAGCTCGGAGCCTGGAGCCTGCTTCGGACTCTGTGTCTCCCCCTCTCTCTCTGCCCCTCCCCCACTCACGCTCTGTCTCTCTCAAAAATAAATAAACATTAAAAAAAAAAGAGAAATGGAGGTTCTCAGACCCCATCTCAGACCTACTGGATCAGAAACTCCATGGGGGGAGGCCTGCCAATCTGATTCTAATCTTTCCAGCTGATTCTGATAGTCTAAAGCCTGAGAACCACTGGTGTCCACAGCTGATCTGAATCTGTCAGCCTCAGAAAGGAGAGCCTGGGAGGAGGACACAAGGTCCGTTGGTCCCGAGGGGTGGGATGGGGCAGGGTCCTGAGATCCTTGGGGATGCTGGGAAGGCAAATTTGCAGAAGGCCCCTGGACATGGAGGGAGAAGTCTGGGGAGGAGGGGACTTCACAGGGTCACAGGAAGGTGGAAACTGGTGACCTGTCCCTGGGAGAACCCGAGAACAGCAGCAGGGAAGGAGTGCAGGACAAGAGAGGTTTGCTGGTGGGGGGGACGAGGAGGGAGTGGGGGAGGGGGCGGGGGAGAGGGTAGGAGGGTGGCGTCAATTCAGCCGGGGCTCCTCCGGGCCAGGTATTGCAGATTTGTCCCCTGCCCCAGGCTCCAACTTCCCAAGCCCCACCCCCACCCCCAGAGGATTCCACCCACCTGTGCAAAGCATGCTGACTTGGCCGACGCGCTTGGCTTGCGCTATATCTGCAGCTCCCAGGGCCATCCCCACGCGGACACAGACGGCGTTGCTGAGCCCCAGGGGAATCTGCGATCAGAGATAAGGGGCCATCAGCAGAATCAACCTCCTGCCCCTGGAAGGGGCTGGATCCTGAGCCAGGAAGAGGCCTGTGCCGGGGGGGGGGGGGGGGGGGGGGGGGGGGGGGTGGGAGGGGGCCGGGGGGAACAGCCCTCTAACCCTCCATCAGGGGGCCAGCTGGAGGACAGCAGGAAGACAGGATGGATCCCAGGAAGGCAGCGTGAGGAGAGAGGGCGTTCACAGCTGAGGGTTGGGAGAGGGGGTGGGGGCCCCCTCAGCGAGCCCGTCAGTCCTGCCCCCACCGGCACCATCAGACATCACAGGCAGGGGCCCCTGGGTGGCTCAGTCGGTTGAGCGTCCGACTTCGGCTCAGGTCATGACCTCACGGCTCGGGAGTTCGAGCCCCGCGTCGGGCTCGGAGCCTGGAGCCTGCTTCCGATTCTGTGTCTCCCTCTCTCTCTGCCCCTAACCCACTCACATTCTGTCTCTGTCTCTCTCAAAAATAAATAAACATTAAAAAACAAATTAAAAAACAAATCACAGGCAGGCTGGCCCTGCAACCAGAATCAATGTGTTGCCAAAACCTCGTACGTAAGTGCATTTTTAAGAGTTGAATGTGGGGGGCGCAGTCGGTTAAGCGTCTGACTTCAGCCAGGTCACGATCTCGCGGTCCGTGAGTTCGAGCCCCGCGTCGGGCTCTGGGCTGATGGCTCAGAGCCTGGAGCCTGTTTCCGATTCTGTGTCTCCCTCTCTCTCTGCCCCTCCCCCGTTCATGCTCTGTCTCTCTCTGTCCCAAAAATAAATAAACGTTGAAAAAAAAAAATTAAAAAAAAAAAAGAGTTGAATGTGGTCTTAAGTGTGCCAGAAAAGCTCCCTGTTAGAAAACAAAATTCTGGGAAAACCCTTTGTAAAATTAAGCACCTTATACCTTAGTGCTGTAAGTGTAGACTTTGGTGAATCATTTCCTTAAACTCAGACTGCATGTCCCCAAGGGGTCGCAGTCTGCATGTCCCCAGGAAGCTGGCAGAGGCATACGCAGTAACATGGGACAACTCATGTCTCTGTAAGAAGAGGAGGGAGCTATGGGGCTTTGGGGGGGTGGGGGACAGCAGTGAACCCCCCACCCAGGACGCGGGTCACCGAGCTCTCCCTGACTCGGGTTTGCAGGAATGTGGGCCTGCTGCTAAACGGAATGTCCCGTTTTCCAAGAAAATGCAAAACTTCAGATTATGATGTGAAATATTCCCGTTTTTAAGTGGCACTGATTAATTTAAAAATCCTAACATCATGGGAGTTCAGTATTACTCTCGGTGGAGCAGCTGGGGGCCACCTGTGTGTGTCTGGCAGGGCCCGGACCTAATGGGCACAAGGAGGTCATCTGAGAGAGAGATGGCCTTTAGGGGGACAGCCTGCCCCTCTTCTGTGACACCCCAGGCCGTCAGCGGGGCCGGGCCGGCATGGAGGGCGTGCGGAAGGTACCGCCATAACATACTCACCACGTAGACTGGGGTGGCCAATTCGTAGATGATGGCCTGGCCGGAGAGGTCCAGTACGCCGAGCAGGCCTGCGGAAGAGACACACGGTGAGCTCACGGACACGGAACAGGACTCCCCTCTGCTTTGGAGGCCAAGGGGCAAATGACTTCCAAGGGCAGCTTTGCAACAGAAAACGTTCCCGTTTGGCCTTCAGCCTGGCAGGAAAATCCCACCCAGCTGTGGTGGAATTTCTTACGGGCTGTTCGTTCCCGGTATGGTTTGACTTTCAAGTTGAAAGTCCTTGGTGTACATGGCATATAGAGAGAAAAGAGACCTGGACCAAGATCAGGAGACCCCAGTTTGGGTCCCAGCGCTGCCACTGGGACTCCGGGCAGTCTCTTGTTCTTGGGGCTCAGTTTACCTATCTGTAAATGAGGGGCAAGGGTTGGACCAGGTGCTCTCTCAGGGCCATTCTCTCACAGGGCCTTGAGATTCCTGGGCTGCGTGGACTCTGCACGGGGTGCTCCGGGGAACACTGGCGCGTCAGGTGAGAGACCTCCAACGCCTGCCTGGCCCCTGCACGCTCACACCCCACGTTGGTTCCGTCCCTCGCTTCCCCCACTGACTCCAACACCTGCCCAGGACCAGGCCCAGAGCCATGCTGGGTTCCTGACATGAAAAGCCCAGGCCTACCTTCTGGGAGTGCACAACCTGGAGAGAGCAACAGCCCCGACCTGGCCGAGGCCGCCAAACCACCCATCCGGAGAGGGGGCTTCCGGGCTGCCCACACGGTTCCCCGAGCCGCGCTCCTCTACATACCCATGAGGAAGCTCCCGATCTCGTAGGCCCCACCACTCCATGCACACCATGAGCATGCTGGGAACAGCCAGAGAGAAGAAGGGGCCCCAGTCCTGCAGGCACTGGCCGGACCAGCCTAGGAACAGAAGCCCCACTGGAGCGCAGCGCAGGGAGCCCATCGCGCAGGCGCACCCACTGCCCGGAGCCCCTGCCCGCCCTTGGCTCCGCCCACTCCCGGGCTCAGCTCCGCAAGCCCAGGCCTCCTGTGTTTTGCCCAAGGTGCACCACGGGGTGGCTCGGGATGGGAGCCTCAGGCGTGGGTGAAGGTCGCCCGCTCCACCCGTGACACCACGAGATCTTGGGCAACTTCCCTGCTCTTTCTGGCCTCCATTCCCTCCTCTGAAAATCTGAGTTCTTTGCCCAGACGCCCCAGAGGGGTTGCTGGAAGGATGGCATGAGGTCAAGGTCAAAGGATTGGATTCTCGGGGCAGATAGGGCCGTGCGGACAGGGAGAGCAGAGTGGCCATACAGGACTCCCTGCCCTGTGAATGAGGCCCCGTCCGGAGGGGCTGGTCCACAAATGCCTGAAAGCGGACCCCGAAATCTAGAGTTAGCTTTCAGGAGGCAGGAAAGCTCAGAACCGGGAGTACGTGGGCACGGGTTCGAGTCCAGCCCCACCGGGCGCCGCCTCTGGCGTTTTGAGCAAATTGTTTACCCTCACTCCATCTCCTCCAGGTAAGTAAAATGGGGATTATAAGGTGGTGTGGAGTAACTGGGGATCGGAAATGTCGAGCACTCGGCCCACTGCTGACACCTAGGGTTTTACCTGCGATCAGGGAGCTGGCCAGAGAGCCCCCTGGGGGCTGTCCCCAGCAGGGCTCTGCGCGTATCACATTGGATGGGGGGCACCTGGGCCTTTGGGGGTAGGGGTGCTGAGGGGTAGAGCAAAGGGGAAGGAGCCCCTGAAGGGAAGTGGAGGCAAGCCCGAGACAAGGCTCCTCCAAAGGGGCTCCCACCGGGCCTTCCGTCCACCTGCCAAATGAACACCCCATGCCCGAGCCGGGGTCCTGCCTGCTGCTGGTCTGCTCAGCCCCCCAAAGGCAGGGTGGCCCCCACACCTGCCCACGTCTCCAGGTGTAGCTTCTTCAGCACAATGTAGAGAAAGAGGAAGATGGTCTGCAGGATGTGGGAGATAGTGTTGGCGTAAGCAGAGCCCCTGGGAAAGGAGAGAGAGCTGAGCTGGGGCCAGGGGCCGACTCTGGCCCTGGGGGCAGGGGACTTCTCCCCTGAAGCCAGCATGGAAGGGAAGGGGGCCCAGGCATGGGCAGCCAGCACCCCCATCCAGAGATCAGCCACACCCAGGAACCTTAGTACAGTGTCCCTGAGTCCCCCTGCCAGGTCCCAACGCTCGGCCTCTCCTGGGGGGCTAGGGCAGGGATGAGGAGGGCTCCTCTCCTTGTCTCCTTGGTGGGGAGTCCCCCAGAACTTGAGGGACCAGCAGGGCCCCCAATTCCTCATGACACCCCACTTCTGGACGGCAGGGGCAGCCTCTGCCCTTTTGGCAAGGCAGGGATGGCAACTGACCTGCCCCCGTCAGGGGTGGGGTGCCTGGTGGCCCCCTGCAGCCCAGTGGTCCCGGTGCTCACCTGACCCCCAGGCTCAGCACAGAAACCAGGATGTAGTTGCCCAAGCCATTGATGCAGTTGCCCACAATGCCACTGAGGACTTGGGGCCAGACGATTCCCTGAAATAAACAAACACTGGCCTTGCTGGGGTGGGGGGCAGGGCCAGGGGGTGTGGACAAGCCCGGGGACATCCAGGGGTTGGCAAGAGGCTGGGGACACGCGGCTCCTTACTGGGCCTTGGTCAGTAGGTTCACAGAGGGTGCCGAAAGGGGAAAAGCCCCAGGCACCCCTTCTCGCTGGAATGGGGCAGTGTGTTGGGGCAGGGGTCGCCCCTCTGGCCAGGGACCCGTACCTGATTTTGCAAATATTTTGCCAGCAGACTGTAAAGAAAAAACGCCTGTGTAAAATAAAAACAAAAAACCAGACACACACATAAGCAACGACTACCAAAAAAGCAAAACAAACAAGCACATGATGAACATCAGGAGGTATTTCCCTGGCACCTGAGTGAGGGGCAGTTATTTCATCCAAATAGGTCTGGGACCCCAAGAAGCCCACTTAGCATCTCAGGTGCACTCTGGCCCTGCCTATGGGGAGAGGCCCCCTCAAGGCTCGGGCTCCACCGCAGACGAGATACGCAAGCAGCGTTGGCTCTCACAAGGCTCGTGTAAGAGGCCCAGCGCCTAACAGGCCTCCTTGCTGCCGGCTCGGACCTTGCATCAGCTCAGGAAGGCCACCCAGGGGCCCGTGCACAGAAGGGCCCATCAGAGTCCAAATCCACGGGCTGTGACTGCCCTTGAGCCTGGCTCTGGCTGCTGGAACCAAGAATCTGGAAGGAGAGGCCTTGGGCTGGGCAGGGAGATGAGGACCCAGCAGTGTGGCCACCGGTAGGCCCTGCTGAGGGGGTTCAAGCCCCCGTGGGGTGGCAGGACCTTTCCTGTCCGTGGAGGACAGAGAGGGCCTGCGTGTCAGTGTGTGCGTGTTAGGGGTGCTGCCCCTGCCCTTTCTGTCCTCTGCCAAAGCCTGGCCCAGGGCCTGTGCCCTGCTACCCCACCCCTTCCCTTTGCTTCCCTTTGCTTCCCTTTCCCTTCTGCTTCTCCTCAGTATAGCATGGGGCTTAAGAGCATGAGCTGGAACAGACTGCCTGCGTTCAAGGGTTGGCTCTGCCTTTTACGAGCTGTGCGATCTTAGGCAAGTCACTTACCCTCTCTGTGCCTCAATTTCCTCATCTATAGCAGGGATGATAATGTGTGTATGCTATGTATCCATATATATTTAAAGTTAATATCAGAAAATACGTATAAAACAGTATATGGCCCATTTAAGCATTCCAAATGTTAGGTAAGCGTTATGTAAATCCTGTTTGTCATTTTTATTGTTACTTTACTGCTAAGTTTTACAGCAGCATTTTAAGGCAAGGACTTGCTTTAGTTGGTAAAGGCGTTGCCACAGTTTTGACACTCTAGGAGGTTTCTCCCCTGACCCAGCCCAGGTGGCCCTGTTTGGCAAGATACCATCACCTTGGTCTGAAGGGCTGAAGTGTGTGCTCTAGCAAACCCTTGGAGGAGACAGACTGGCCTTTGCAGGTGGTTTCCATAATACAACGCAAATCTGGACCTGACCAGACCCCAGAGGGGTCATGGCACTGGCCTCTCAGGCAGGCAGGTGCGGCTGGGGTTCCTCCTGCCAGGCCTTGGCATGCTTTAAAGCACCCCACCTTCACCCTTCCCTGATCGGTCCTCCAGCACCCCACCCCCTGGTGTCATAGAGGGTAAAGGGGAGCTGTTGTTCCAAAGACACAACACTGCTAGCTAGTGACACGTGTCACTGAGTGACACGTGTCACTGTTTCAATAAATCAAATAGAGTAGCAATGGATTCCAGAGCAGAGATACAGGCCACGGGGTCAAGTGAGAAATCTCAGAAACTGACCTGACTAGATGCATTGCTTAGCTGGGATTTAACGAATTAGTGGAGAAAGGGGAGAACAGGCAATAATTAGTCTTAGTTATAAGTGTGTTAGGTAGATTAGAATCTTAAGTGTAAAAATAAAAGCCACGAGAGGGCTCAAAGAAAATATGGGCAAAATGTTTATATAATCTTGCAATGGGTTAAGTG
The DNA here is from genome assembly GCF_022079265.1 of Lynx rufus. Lineage (NCBI taxonomy): Eukaryota > Metazoa > Chordata > Mammalia > Carnivora > Felidae > Lynx > Lynx rufus. Next base: position 2,537,369 of record NW_025814843.1, read on the forward strand.
GTTTTAAGTTCATCAAAGACTTCATAAAGAATGGGATTTATGGGTCTGTTACATATACATTAAAAATTCCTGAGGTAGGGGCGCCTGGGTGGCACAGTCGGTTAAGCGTCCGACTTCAGCCAGGTCACAATCTCGCGGTCCGTGAGTTCGAGCCCCGCGTCGGGCTCTGGGCTGATGGCTCAGAGCCTGGAGCCTGTTTCCGACTCTGTGTCTCCCTCTCTCTCTGCCCCTCCCCCGTTCATGCTCTGTCTCTCTCTGTCCCAAAAATAAATAAACGTTGAAAAAAAAAAAATTTTTTTTTTTAAAAAAAATTCCTGAGGTCAAGGGGCGCCTGGGGGGCTCAGTCGGATAAACATCAGATTCTTGGTTTCCGCCCGGGGCATGATCTCACGGTTCATGGGTTCGAGCCCCACATGGGGCTCTGAGCAGACCGTGTGGTGCCTGCTCGGGATTCTGTCTCTGCCCCTCCCCTGCTTGCTCTGTCTCTCTCAAATACATAAACTTAAAAAAATTTTTTTTTTTAATTCTTTAGGTCAAAAATATAAAAAAATTAGAAGGCAAGTGACCAACTTTAAAAAAAAATTAACAGGCAAAGGGTTAAGATACTAGTTAACAAGAGTTATAATAATTAGGAAAAGATTAACCCACTAAAAAAGGGTCTGGACAGTTCTCAGAAGAAAAACAAAATGATGAAAAAAATACATGAAAAAAAGGTTCATTAGCAATAACACGCATGTGAAAACTGTTTCTAGTTGGGAAAAAATTAAAAAAAAATTTTTTTTTCTAATGTTTATATTTGAGAGAGAGAGAAACAGAGCAAGTGAGGGAGGGGCAGGGAGAGGGAGACACAGAACCTGAAGCAGGCTCCAGGTTCCAAGCTGTCAGCAAAGAGCCCCACGTGGGGTTTGAATCCACGAATGTGAGATCACGACCTGAGCCGAAGTCAGACATTCAACCAACTGAGCCACCCAAGCGCCCCGCGAAAAATATTTGAATAATAGTACACTGACAAGAGTGTTGCTAGTGGGGGTAAAATCTGTACAAGTTGGTATCAGAAGCCATTGACAGAACAACACCAATTCCCATGATGCACCTGAAGGGAATCGTTACAGATACAAAGATTTTTCTATAAGAACGCTTAGCACAATCTTCTTTCCGATAGTGAATATTGGAAACAACCTGAATACCTGACAAATTAGGATTGGCTGATAAATCATGACACTGTAGGATAGTGCATAGCCTCCGAAATGGATACTGTGGGAGGCTATTTAATCGTATCAAGAGACTAATATCAGGGGAAAAGCAGGTAATAACACAATATTACGCACATTGACCCTCTTTCAAACCGTACACGTGTATGTGTGTTTGAACCCACACGTCCACGCGCAGAAATAATCCTGGGAAGGGATCTGACCCTAGAGTCTCTCTGGGTGGCAGGATTAGAAGAGATTAAAATGTTTTCTTTCCCACGCTTCCCACAATTTCTCCAGTGAATGGTTTTCTCATCAAAAAACATGCCATGCTACGTCTTGAAAGTCCAGTCTGCGTGGACGGAATGGGACTGCAATTCTGCTGTCCCTTCGGCCAGCCTCAGCGGCACAGCGGAAAGTTGCTGCGGGCTCACGGGCTTCCCCAGCACGTGGCGCGGCAAAGAAAAAAGCCGGGGTTTAGCGGGGTGGAAGTCCACCGTCCTCTCAGCTCTGGGGACAGTGACACTTACCGGAAGTGCCGGGATGAAAATGAGCACGTACTCTTGAGTTAACCTGCGAAGGAAACAGAAGCTCCGGAACTGACCAGGCTGTGCCCGGGGCACCTGGGTGGCTCAGTTGGTTAAACGTCCAACTCTTGGTTTCAGCTCAGGTCATGATCTCACAGTTTGTGAGTTCGAGCCCCATGTGGGGGCTCCATGCTGCCAGTGTGGAGCCTGCTTAGGATTCTTTCTCTCTGCCCCCTCCTGTGCTCTCTCCTCTCTCTCTCTCTCTCTCTCTCAAAATAAATAATAAATAGAAATAAACTTAAAAAAAATAAGCAAATGACTTGCCCATCCTATAAAATGAACACACTATTCCCACGAGGGGACATTTCTAAGATTACTAACAAACGGTGTGATTCATCTGAACTTGGTTCAGCCCTTCTGTCTCTTTTTTGGAAGACGGTGTAGTGCACACTTCAAGTCTCCAAAAGCATCTGGGAAGCCCCAGCTACCTGCTGGGACAGGCAAATCCCATCCATTTTTCTGCCTTTCCTCCTGAATTAAAACTGGCCCTGTCTCCTCCCCCTGCTGGTCACAGCTGGAATCGCATGCCGGGCGGGAGAGTCCAAAAACCAAGAACCTTCCCCATAGGAGCTGCACTTGTGACGGCTTGTGACCCAGAGAAGCACGGGGGCCTAGGGCATGGCTTCTTTGGCAGCATGGTTGGGGGGAGGGGTGGGGTCCCTCCCCGGGTTCCCGGCAGAAGCCAAGCAGTACCTGGACACGGCTGGGTCCTGCCTGAAGAGAAGCAGGATGTTGTGGGTGTTGAGGAACAGTGCCCAGCAGGGGAGGCAGCAGAGAAGCATCACCAGGGTGCTCCTTTGCAGGATGACCCCCACGTGCTTCTTGTTGGGGCTCCCGAAGCTCTGCAAAAGAGCCCATCCCTGGGTCAAGCTGCTCACACCTTCAGTACCTTCCGTCTGTCCCCTGGGTGAGCCCAGCCAGGGCATCAACCTCCTAGCCAGTGCTGGTGCCGTGGGGACGAACCCAGGACACAACAGGCACCCGTCAACGCCTCGGTAGCAGGCATTTGGCCCCCTTTGATCGCAGCATGGTTGGCGGGCGGGGGGGGGGGGCGTGGGCTTCCTCTGCAGGGGCTCAGCCCGCTCGTAGAATCATAATAGCGGTTATTTGCTGAGCACTAGCTCCACGCCAGGCTCTGTCTACCTGTTGTCCCCGGTTCTTCAAAAGCACCTAAGTAGGAAGGCGTTATTCTCAGGGAAGCTCTGAGAACATTGTCAAGTCTCCATGCTGATAAGTGGCAGCCAGGACCAAGCCCAGGTCCCCGGGCCCACTGTGAGTCCAGACCCCCCCACCCCCCAGGAAAGCTGAGCCCCACTGGGCTGTGGCACCCCCACCCTCCACCCCGGGGGCAGGAGGGTCTGCTCTGTGCACCCTCAGCATTTGACACGTGAGGTCAGGGAACTGCTTCTGGCCCATTCCCTCCATGGCTCTCTAGCCCATCTGCTCAGACTCTTTCAAAATGAAGGGTCTAATTCCCTGATGGCACACAATCCTTGCAGGCAGGCCGGGACCAGCCGTGCCCCCCCCCCCCCCCGCCGCCTGTTTGATGGGCACCCCATCGCCCGACTCCAAAAGGCACACCTACCTGGGACATCAAGGTGTCACAGGCTGAGGACAAGCCTATTCCTATGGAAATTCCACAGACATTGACAAACTGGAGCCACGCACAGGAGAAAACACAGGGCTTGTCAGGGCCCAAGGAGGGGACCCTGGGAGGGGACCCTCCATTTGGGGGAGGCCACCCACCAGCAGCTCTGACCTGCAGCTGAGTCAGAGACACTGCCCCCTCCTGGCCAGGCCCGGCCTGCGCGTGCCATGTGCCGTTGGGCGAGGCCCCCCAGGTCCCAGCTCTGAATGCAGCTGTCAGCCCTCGAGCTGTCTTCTGGGGGCGGAACGGAGCAGGGAGCTATACTCACGGCCACCGAGAGGGTCACTGACACCAGCTCCACCTTGCCCAGGTGCCCACAAAACACCGAGCTCACAATGTGGATCATGAAGGCCAGCACCTGGAACAAGAACTGGAGAAAAGCAGCCAGGCTCAAGGGCCCTGTACAGCCCAGCCCCACACAGAGGCTTCTCCAGGTCCTGTGGGGGGCCTCACACCAGAGACCCTGCAAACGAAACAAAACAGAAAAACACAGGGCCCTGGGGCCAATCCCCTGCCCCAAGGAAGCTGGCATTGTGGCTGAGCCAGACACAGCGATCGGGGCTGGAAGTCAGGTGACCCGAGGCTTGCTCCCGTCCTGGCGTCAGCAGCTGTGTTAACCTCTGTGGTTAACCTCCAGGCTACGGTTTCCCTGCCTGAAAGTGCAGGAATGCACAAAAAGCACTCAGCAACACACAGAGCCTGGAGCCCAGAGAGCTTGATTCAAGCATCCAACACTCTACCGATGTTCTCATTTGGTCAGGTCACATACACGCAAAAAGGTAGGCGTGGAATAAAATACACCCAAATCTTGGCAGTGGCTATGTCCTGGTTGGGGGAGTAGATGACTGACTTTCTTCTTTTTCTGAATCATTTCTTAAACGTTCGCTTATTTTTGAGAGACAGAGACAGAGTGCAAGCGGGGGAGGGGCAGAGAACGAGGGAGACACAGAATCCAAAGCAGCTTCCAGGCCCCAAGCTGGTAGCACGGAGCCCGATGCGGGGCTTGAACTCCCGAACCGTGCGATCACAAGCCGAGCCGAAGTCGGACGCTTGGCTGACTGAGCCACACAGGCGCCCCGCATTGTATCTGCAGCTTTTATGGGGTGCCCATATTGATTCGTCTTTGTGGTCAGAAAAAAAAAAGGGTAGCTAAAGCAATTTTCCCGTGGGACGTAAAATGGGCAGAGGCTCCCTTCTTCCCCTTGTAGCAGAGGCCCCCGGACTCCTGCATGAATGGTCTCATTCGTCACCCTAGGGATTTTAGCCCAGCCTTCCCATTTGTTTCCTAAGGAGGATACACCTGTCCCTCCTTGAGTGGGGCTGCTGAGCGAGGTCAGGCCCCACTGCCACACCATGCACCTGTCCAGGGACGGCTGTCCTGTAGTCACCTGCTGTGGGTGGTGGGTGACCTCGGGTGCAGTCTGGACATGGTCAATGTGGGCAGTTCCTGGGGACAGGTGTGAGCGGCTCCTGGCGTAGCCCTGTCACACCTGGACGGCAGCTGCCGCCGGCCTTACTGCCTGCCCCTCACATCGTCTACTTACCAGGGGTCCGGAAAGGGCAAAGAGCGTCCACGCTTCGGCCCCAAAGCCGACAGGGACCAGCCTGCGGAGGGCAGGGCAACAGCCCCCTCGGTCTGGGGGGACCGTGTCCCGAACGCTGTCCAGTTCAAGACTGGGCTGCCGGCCACCCTGCATGCCTGAGCGCTCCAGCAGCCAGCCTTGCCCAGCCAAGCCCATGCTATTTTGTAGCCCGGCTAATGAGTAAGGGGCAGGAGGAGGGGCCGCTGCGGCAGCCTATCACACAAGCCCAGCGTCCCTGGGTTCTGCCACCAGAGGGGGACAGGATAGAGTCCTGGGCACCTGGGAGTCACCCAGGCTGGTGCCTGTGGGGGGCTTGTGTCCGCGGTCCCAGGGCGGGTCCCAGGGCGGTCAGCTGCAAAGCCCTGGGAGGAGGAGGTTTGGGGCAGTGTGGGGGCACATGGGGCCCGGATGGGCTGCGCTGAAGCACTGGGCATGCTACCCCTCGGCATGATGGTGCCGGGTGACGACTCCCATTTCACAGATGAAACAGTGGAGACTCAGAAAGGCGGGCAGCAGAACCTGGATTCCGTCCAGGTGGGCAGCGTCCAGAGCTCTGCCCCGGGAGTCGTATGGTGGGAGGGGGCAGTGGCCTGGAGCCAGGAGCTAGGATACCTGGGGAGGGACCCCCAGCCCTGCCTCTGCCCACCATCCCTTTGGGCAGCATCCCCGAGAGCCAGGGTGACCCCACTTGGGCAAACCGCTCACCCCTCTCGTCCTCCATTTTTTTCCAGGTTCCTCTCTGGCCCGACCAGTTCACCTTCTTTCTCTTCCACGCAGGGGTGGCCTACGACCTACCAAGGACAGGCAGGGCAGACCAGACCATGGGAGGCTCATAACTACCACCGTACTTGGCCCAGTCCTGGATCAGGCTTTGGGATGTGCGAGCTGCACAGAGGGAGGGAGGGAGGGAGGGAGGGAGGAGCAGACCCCCCCCCACCCCCCGCCAAAGGAGAGGAGTGAGGATGAAAACAAACCAAAGATGTGCATTCCAACCCACATCTCACACACCCTGTGCACTCGCTGCTCCCCACATGCACGCACAGACCTGGTCTTCGCGCAGAATCCCAAATGCTCCCCTGGCTTGTGCACCTGCTGCGTGATGGATATTCCTTCCCTCATTCTGTCGAGCTCCTAGCGCAAATTGCTACAACCTGCACACTAAACAGTAACGTTAGCTGCCACGGACAAAGGGGAAAGAGAAGACGTTTTATTACCGTTGTAATTATTAGGATACGACCCAAAAAAAGGCAGGGCAACGGGTAAAAGCCACAATGCCCTAGTAATAAGCTCATCACCAGTATTTATGATGTTGATCCTCCAGTGCCTTTTCCGGTTCTCCTCACCTTTGGCCCCTTCTTGGCTGGTTTGGCTTCCGCTTCTGAGAGGGCGGCGAAAAACCTTCCTTCAGGGCACCTGGGCCTCAGGAGTCTCTTCTGACACCTGCTGTCCCCAGACAGGGAGCCATGTGACGGGAGCAGTGACCCCGCCAGCCTAAGTCCACTGCCTTACTCCTGCAGCCGCGAAGTGACTTCTGTGGTCAGAGTCCATGTTTTGTGGGAGTCCCCAGCGGTGGGGGTGGGGGTGCCCTCCGTGAACCCCGTGGGTGTGGGGCAGGCAAGCAAATCTAAATCCAAAGTCTGGTTTAATGAAGGCAAACCCGCCCCCACCAGGATGGAAGGTATATGGTGCAAATGGCCTGCGTCCAGCACCTTCCGACTGCCTCCGGTCAGGCTTTACCCGTGCAGACCAGTGGGGCACTAAGCCACAGCAGGTCAGGGCCAGCTCGTTCTCCAGAAGGCAGCTCCTTGGTTGGACGTCCCCAAAGCATTTCCCACAATATTCCCCAGCATTTTTGCATAAGCTAATAATTCCTACATTTCCTTCTGGATAAAGCTATACTTTCTAACACTCTTTTCAGGCCCTGGGTGGGTGTCCAGGCCGGGGTGGGGGGGTGGTTAGGAACAAGGCATTAGGGCCCCGGTGGCATTGCAGGGTCGCTGCCTCAGGCCCAGGGGCACGGTGGGAACTGCTTCCTCCAGGAAGAGTCCTCCAAATGCTCCCACGTGACTGTGCTTCCAGACTTTTTCAAGGAACACCTTACACCCCACTACTAACCACCCCCCACCGCCTCCCACTTCCAAGTGACTATAAATTCTGCGTGTCTGTTCAGCCACCTGCAGACTCAGCCTCCCAGTCTGGTTTTCTGGGACTCCAGCTGCGACAGCCAATGTGGAGTGCCGTCCCCCAGGGAGGTGAGAGCCCAGGGGTGTCGGCGCCCCCCCCCCCCCCGCCAAGTTGTCCAGCACCACGGGGACCAGTGTGCCACCCTCCTGTCCCGCATCCCCTGCGGCCTCAGAGAAGCAGACACCACATCGATCAGCAGTTCAGTTCCCGGTATCAGGACCGTGAATCCCCGGTGACCTCGCGGAGCCTGTTACTTCCCTGGTGACCTTCCTCCCAGGGGCGTGGTGACCTACAATGTCCTCCCTCGCACCAATTTCAGTTTCGGGGTCAATCACAGTTCTTTGGTGGAAACAGGAGGAGCTGACTTGAGATAATGCCCGAAGAGCGAGGAGGTGGGGAGGGGGAGGGAGGGAATGCGCAGGGAATAATGATCGGCCGGTGATGATTGGCTGAAGAAAGCTGAGCAGCCAGCCGTGAAAACAAGAGAATCGGGGCAACTTTGGACCCAGGGCTTTTAAGACAAGCCCCTGAGATGACTCAACTCCAACACCTTCAGTCCCAGGGGCCAATTTCTGGGAAACAGGAGCAGGAGACAGCCAGCGCTGGGAAGGGAAGGGGAGTGGGCGGGAAGGGGTGAGCTGTGCCCCCTGGGTGGGGCAGGGGGTTCCCCCCAAAGACAGGATGCTGTACAGATAAATCACCCGCATGTCCTGCATAGTAAATGAGCCCCACACTTACCGTCTTAAGTCAGCCACCACTTGTATCACGAGTCTACTAGGCTGCTGGGATCAGCTGGCTCTTTTGGTTACAAGTTGGTAGGGCCGGCCCGGTCCAGCCTGGACAGTTCCAGAAGGGGGTGCCTGCTGTCGGTAGCCCGCTCTGCTGAGGCTGGCATACTGCCTACTTGCATCTTCCTTCACAGGGCCTCTCTGGGCAGCTTGGGCTTCTCACCACACGGGGTTGGCTTGAGGAGAGAACATTCCAGAAGTGCATGGAGGAAAGTACGCTCATGTCAAGACACAGCCTGGGAAGTTACACAGGTCACTTCTGCCCGTTGGCCAGAGCTAATCACAGGGCTTGCCCAGACCTAACGGCTTCTGCTCCCCGATGGGAAGAATGGCAGACCACCGGTCGCCTCTGTGACTCTCCCAAGGCACACTCGCTCCCCTCCCCCCTCCCGTCTCTGCTCTTCCTGTCTCCTCTCCCCTGTCCAGCCCATTCCTCCCGACCCCCACCCCCCACCCCGAAAGGGTGGAGCAGATTAAAGTCTCCTGCACACAGTGGGGAGGGGGGCTCAGGCCTGCCCAGGACCCCCCACAGGGAGGAAGGACCTAAGCTCACAAAGTCCTGGGAACAGTAGGAGGCGGGAAACGGAAGAAGGGGAAGGGGGAGACATTGCAAGACCCCCTCAACACACCCCGAGGTTAAGGAGGCTTTCAACCAAGGAGGGGGAGCCTGAAGTTGGTTTCCACTGTTCGCAAGGCACCTGGAGGGCTCACAAGAAGGGCTCAGCTCACAGGCATGGGGTAAGGAGACACGTCTGGAACTGCACTAGAAGCCACTGGCCCGGACAACTCACATGGCCCAGAAAACTCAGGGTGGGGGGGCCTCAGGCCCCCGCACCTGCCACAGGCCAGCAGCAGCAAATGCCAGCACGAGTCCTGTTGGGGGTGGGCCCGGTCCCTGGATCTGCCGTCGGGTGACTGATTGGCCGGGGGCGGGGGGTCCTGCCAGATACCGTGGATGTTGGGGCCTCTGTTAACCTTTCTTCACTTGGTTGCACTTTACCAGGCCTGAACCTGTTATTTGCCCTTTGGCTGCCCGGAGCCCCACATCCCCCAGGCCGGGGAACCAGAGTTTCTCTCTCTGACCCCTTCTCACTGCCCTGTGACTGGAGGACTCCCAGTTACCCACTGGGAAGAGTGGGGACTCTGGCCTTCCGGTCCCTCAGCTCCACACATCTTCAGAACAAAGGACAGCTGGGAAGGATAAGGTCGGCCTCCTGCCTGTCCCCAGGCCTCCAGCTGAGCGGTGACCAACATCTGCCTGACCAAAATGCCTGAGGTCACCCCGGCACCCCCAAGGCAGCTGCCTCCTTCTCTCTCTGCCTCCACCCAGCACCTTTTCCCTCCAGGCCTCACCCCTTCCTTCTTTCCCCCCTCCCTCCTCCCACAAAGCTTCACAGGACATCTTCCCCACAGAAACGCCTAGAGCCCAGTCCTGACAGGTAAGGGAGAGGGACAGAGCCAGCTGTCGAAGCCCCAGCAGGCACAGCGAGGCCCCCACCTAGGCCCTGCCAAGGGCAAGGCTCCAGGAACCAAAGATGGTGGGGGCATTTCCGGCTGGGAAAACGTTTGCAGGAATAAAAACGAACATTCGGCACTAGAAAGAAATGAGCTCTCAAGCCATGAAAGGACACCGAGCAACCTTAAATGCAGGTTGCTAGGTGAAAGAAGCCAATCTGGAAACGCTGTCTACTGTAAGATCCCAACTATAGGACATTCCGGAAAAGGCAAAACTATGGTGACAGTAGAAGGATCTGTGGTTGCCAGGGCTTAGGGGAGAGGGAGGAATGAACGGCAGGGAAGGAGGACTTTTAGGGCGGTGAAACTATTCTGTATGATACTACAATGGTGGATTCATGTTCTTGTATATTTGTCAACCCCCCCCAGAACACACAACATCGGGAGTGAACCCTAATGTAAGTTACAGAGTTTAATTAATAGAATGTACTAACATTGGTTCCTTAGTTATAATAAATGTATTGTCCTCCTGCTAGGGGAAACTGGGGGAGACGGAGAGTGGAAATAAAACTCTACATGTTCTGTACAATTTTTACATACACATACAAATGTTGTAAAAAGTAAAGTCTATTATGGCCGCCTGGGTGGCTCAGTCGGTTGAGCGGCCGACTTCCGCTCAGGTCAGGATCTCACGGTTCGTGGGTTCGAGCCCCGAGTTGGGCTCTGTGCTGACAGCTCGGAGCCTGGAGCCTGCTTTGGATTCTGTGTCTCCCCCTCTCTCTCTGCCCCTTCCCTGCTCCCATTCTGTCTCTCTCTCTCAAAACAAAACAAAACAAAAACGCCAGCGCCGCCTCTAGCTCGCCGAGCTCCAGCCGAAGGAGAAGGGGGCTAAGTGAGGAGGTCTCAGCGCCACGGCTCGTGCAAAGCAGACTGCCCGCAAATGGACCCGGGGGGTAAAGCACCGAGGAAGCAACTGGCTGCAAAAGCCGCTCGCAAGAGTGCGCCCTCTACCGGAGGGGTGAAGAAACCTCATCGTTACGGGCCTGGTACCGCGGCACTCCGTGAAATTAGACAAACTTCCGATCCGCAAACTTCCTTTCCAGCGTCTGGTGCGAGAAATTGCTCAGGACTTCAAAACACACCTGCGCTTCCAGAGCGCGGCTATCGGTGCTTTTAGGAGGCAAGGGAGGCCTACCCGGTGGGCCTCTTGGAAGACACCAACCTGTGTGCCCATCCGTGCCAAACGTGTGACAGTTATGCCAAAAGACATCCAGCCAGCGCGCGGCATACTCGGAGAAGGTGCTTAAGAATCCACTCCGATGGAAAACATTTCATTCTTTGAAAAACAAAAAAATTTTTTTTCTCTTCTTCCCGTTGTTGGTAGTTCTGAACGTTAGATATTTTTTTCCCCCCATGGGGTCAGAAGGTACCGAAATATGTGATTGCAAATGGAAAAATCGGGGACAGAAATCAGGTATTGGCAGTTTTTCCATTTTCATCTGTGAATTTTTAATACAAACGCGGGGACATAAAGCATGAATGCAAGTCGGAATGCTTCAGTGAACACGTGTCAGCAGTTCAACTTTATAACAATTATAAATAAACCTGTTACATTTTTCTGGACAATGCCAGCATTGGATTTTTTTTTTTTTTAAACAAGTAAATTTCCTATTGACGGCACCTAAGTGGTGTTTGTAGCATTTTTATCATACGGCAGATGCCATCCATTCACTATACCTTTCTGAGTTGTCGTACATGCAAGTACATGTTTTTAATGTTGTCTGTCTTCTGTGCTGTTCCTGTAAGTTTGCTATTAAAATACATTAAGCCAGGGGTGCCTGGGTGGCTCAGTCGGTTAAGCGTCCGACTTCAACTCAGGTCACGATCTCGCAGTCTGTGAGTTCGAGCCCCGTGTCGGGCTCTGGGCTGATGGCTCAGAGCCTGGAGCCTGCTTCCGATTCTGTGTCTCCCTCTCTCTCTGACCCTCCCCTGTTCATGCTCTGTCTCTCTCTGTCTCAAAAGTAAATAAATGTTTAAAAAATTTTTTGAAAAAAATTAAATAAAATACATTAAACTAAAAATAAATAAAATAAAACATCAAAAAAAATTTTTTTAAGTCTATGAAAAACAGTAGACAAGGGGTACCTGGGTGGCTCAGTCGGTTAAGCATCCCATTCTGGATTTTGGCTTAGGTCATGATCTCGTGGTCGTGGGATCAAGCCCCGTGTTGGGCTCTGTGAGTGTGGAACCTGCTTGGGATTCTCTCCCTCCCCCCTCTGCCCCTCCCCTGCCCCCGCTTGGGCACTCTCTCTCTCTCTCTCTCAAAAAATAAGAAATAAAATAAATAAAATTTTTAAAAAGGTAATATTTGCTGAGATTTCTAAGGAAAATGCTCTCCCCCCTCCATGCACCTTTAGTTTAAGAACGCAGTGGTGGCACCCTTCACAGCCACCGAAAAGTGGAGACACTCGGGCGTGCATCGGCCGATAAAGGGAGGAACAAAGAGAGGTCCAGCCAACACTGGAATTTTATTCCGCCATCAAAACGCATGGAGTACAGACACCTGTTACATTGTGGATGAGCCTTGAAAACACGCAAAGTGAAAGAAGTCAGTCACAAAAGACCAAATAGTATACCGTTCCACTTAGACGAAATATCCAGAAGAGGAAGCGATTTCCAGGGGCTGGGGGAGGGGAGGGGGGAAGGGGAGGTGACAGCTAAGGGGTCCAGGGCTTCTTTAGGGGGTGATGACAGCGTTCTCCAGTTGTGAATATACCGTGAATACACTCAAAGTTATTGAATTGTATACTCGAAAGGGGTGAGCTATAGCTCAATAAAGCTGTTTATTCTTTATTAGTTTTGTTCAATGTTTATTTATTTTTGAGAGCCAGAGAGAGACAGAGTGAGGGCGGGGGAGGGGCAGAGAGAGAGGGAGACACAGAATCTGAAGCAGACTCCAGGCTCTCAGCACAGAGCCCAACACAAGACTCGAACCCACAAACCATGATCCACAAACCCACAAACCAGATCACGACCTGAGCCGAAATCAAGAGTCGGCTGCTTAATGGACTGACAACCCCAGGGGGCTTGGCCCCATGCCTGGCGCGGGGCCAGAGGCTCTGACAGATTGTGTGAACCAGGCAAAGTCCACACTGGGGCCTGTCTGAACCCGATTCAAACCCCAGGTCCGCCTGGTGCCACCAGGCGCAGCAGGTGCACTTGGAGGTCCTGAAGGATGGAGAGACAGCAGGTAGGGCCAGGCCAGGCCAGCTCACCAGGAGCCCAGGACCAGAAGGAGCAGAAGCGGGCGCTCGGAGGGGGCAGAGGGAAGGAGGGGTGGCGAGCGGCCCCATTTGTGGGGCGCAGGGAGGTGCTTCGCTGGCGGGAGGCCCTCCAGAACATCAGCCCCAGACATCTGGACGTTCCTGGTGTCACTGCAGGATCCCGAGGAGGACACCAGGGTCCTCTGCCTGTCAGGATGAGCAACTCCTCGGAGGGAGAGAGCGGAGGGGTGAGACCAGTCCAGGGCTGTCACAAGGCTTCCAGAGGGCAGGGAAGAGAGAGGGAGGTGGAGAGAGGGCTATTCACGTCTCCCAGGCCAGGACCACCCTTTCCTTCCTCAATATTCCAGGCCCTTGGTGGCGGTGCTGGTGTGAATCAAGATTTCTCCTTTGCCCTTCACTCACCTGGGTCCTCCTTGTTTAGAAATTTCCACAATTTCCGAATCTAACCCTCAGGAGTTGTGCTTTTTAAAATTCCCGTCTCGGGGAGACAAGCCCCGGGAGCTGTTCTGTGCAAAGGCACAGAGGCACAGAACGTCCCAGAGGCACGTTCATTGACAAGCACGTTTTTTTTCCCCTTGAGTTCTTCTACATGTCAGGAACTGTTCTAACACCTGCCCTGGGTGAAGTCAAGGCCTCTTCCTGGTATGGGAAGAAAAGGGGTAGGAGGTCAAAAGGCCCACGCCCCCGTGTCTGGGAAGTGGCGTCAGACCTTCCGTACCCTGAGGCATCAGAAGGGACAGCTGGGGGGCTGCTTGTGGGTGAGGGGCCGGGAGCTGGAGCCCCTGGGCCTCCCCCTCACTCCCCACCACTTCCCTCTCCCCCAGGACGTGTCTGCTCTGCCCCAGAGCCCTCCTCAACTTCGAACTTCAGGAATCACAGAAGCACCCACACCTTTGAAATGTGCCGAATCCCTGGAACAGGAGAGAGCGAGGGAGGGAGGGATCCCCCTGTTGGAGGATTTGGTGGGCTCAGAGATCTCAGCTCCCAGAAAGGCTTATCCTAGGGGGAACCTCATGGTCAGGAAGCGGCTGTTTGTGCTGTAGGAGCCCAGGGACTTCCTCAGCCTTGCCGGACGGGGTCTGTCTGGCCACCAGCAGGAGCCATCCAGGGAGCAGGGCCTGAAGGTTTGGGCGCAGGGCTGCGGAGATCCCTCCCAAGGGCTGCCGGGGGACTAGGGACCACTGTTGTCCACAAGCAGGGAGTGACTGGGACTGGCCTCACGCAAGGGGCTCTCTGAGGTCAAAGCAAGGCCCGGCCAGTGCACCTGCCTCGGGCGCTAGAGCGTGACCCAGCCGGGAGCGCAAACAGGAAGCTGGGCCTTGGCTCCAGGCGGCTGAATGGTGGGAATAAACTTGCCTTTATTTAAAAACAAGCCGTAATTCAGCCCAGCCTGTGTGCAGATGGCCCGGATTACTGAGCCCGGGGGACACTGCCCGGTCACGCTGGTGGGCAGGGGCAGCTCGTGGACCTCGCCCAGAGAGAGGCCACCCAGGGGACACCCCGTGCAAACACCGGGACACCAGGCCCCTACCCCCTCACAGTGCCCGGAAGGGGGTGGTCCTGTGTGCCGCGTGATCGCCTCCAGGCTGGGCCACTCAGATTCACTCTCCTGGGACTTTGCACTTGGGCCTGACAGAAGGTCCCTGGTGAAGAAGGTGGCCGGAGACCTGTAAGTTTGGAGAAGCTGGCACCTGCTAGGCCTGGGCACCGCTGTGTGAAATCCCAAGCTAAGAGGGTCACTGGAGCCCTAGGCGGCAGAGGCAGCCCATTTGGAAGGAGCAAAGAGAAGAGCAGACCCAATGAGAGGCAGAGACATGGGTCTTGCCCATGAAGGGCCAAGGAGGCTCCCCAACCACCTAGCAAGACCTTTCCTGACCCGTCAGGTCGCATGCCAGCCTGGGAGGGAAGAGTGCATCCCTACTTTCCCCTCACTCCCGTCCCCCTTTCATGAGGTAGTTCGTTGAACCCCACTGTTTGCTCAGGGGAGCGTCACTGCAACGAAACGAACACAACATTAGACCGAAGTCTAATGTCTTCGTAGCCCATTTAAGCAAACCAAACCCCAAGCCTATAAACGCTTCAAGGTTAAGAAGTCAAAACCCAAGGACGGGGCTCTCCCCGGGGCTCCTGTCTGGAGTGTTCCTAAGCATTTCCGGTCTGGCCCTGCCTGATTCGAGTAGATTTCGACTCAACTACACTCTTCCCAGTTTTTAATCGGGCCTCATTTTGTCTTTCAACCGGAGACAGGGAAGTCTGTAAGGGCAGCTCAGTTACATCAGGCGGGTTAAATCCTGATTCTGCCACGTCCGCAGAATGTGGGCAAGGCACTGATTCTCGTCAGGTTTGTTCTTCCTGACAAGGGCGTGACATAAACGGAATGACCCCACGGTCCAGCCATTCCACTTCTGGGTGTAGACCCGAACGAATTGAAAGCAGGGACTCAAACATGCTTGTACGGTCCTTGTTTACAGCAGCGTTACTCATCATGGCCCGAAGAGGAGACAACCCATGTGTCCGCTGAGGGATAAAGGATCAAACAAAACGCAGTCTATACCTACAATGGGCAGTCATTCATCCTTAAAAAGGAAGGAAATTCTGACATGGGCCACACGACACACGTGAACATTACAAACGTTGAACACACACCGTGTTAGGTGAAGTAAGTCGGTCTCAAAAACATAAACGAGATACCTTGGGGCACCTGGGTGGCTCAGTCGGTTGAGCGTCTGACTTCAGCTCGAGTTGTGATCTCACGGTTCGTGGGTTCGAGCCCCACGTCAGGGTCTGTGCCAACGGCTCAGAGCCTGGAGCCTGCTTCAGATTCTGTGTCTCCCTCTCTCTCTCTCTCTCTCTGTCCCTCCCCCGCACACACCCTCTCTCTCAAAAATAAAAATAAGCATTAAAAAAATTTAAAAAAATAAATGATACACCTCTACGAGGTACCTAGCAGAGTCAAAGTCACACAAAATAAAATGGTGGGTGCCGGGGGCTGAGGGCAGGGGAGGATGGGGAGTCGTTTACTGGGGATAGAGTTTCAGTTTGGCAAAGCTAAAAAAAAGGTTCTGGAGATTGGTTGCACAAAAATACGTAATACGTAACCCTACTGAACGAAACACTTTAAAATCTTGAAGATGACTAATTTTATGTTGTGTGTGTTTTTTTTGCCACAAATTAAAAATGAAAAAAATCTAAACCTCACAGAAGGTGTTGCTACAAGAAGTCAACGAGCTAACGTACACAGAAGTGCCTGGAACATAGTAGACATTTAATAGATATTAGGGACTTTTTTCTTTCTTTCTTAAAATCTGGTCCTTGACTCGTAATATGGTAAAAAAAAGAAAACCATAGACTCTGGTGGGGCGCCTGGGTGGCTCAGTCAGTTAAGCGTCTGATTTCGGCTCTCAGGTCATGATCTCACAGTTCAGGAGTTCAAGCCCTGCCTTGGGTTCTGTGCTGACAGCCCAGAGCCCTTCTTGGGTTTCTTAAGTAGGTTGCATAATCTGCATAACAAATGTTGTGACGGACCTTACACCCTTTTTGGAGAAGGAGAAGCAGGAGGAGGAGAGGAAGATCCGAGAGAAAACGTGAGCTGTGCTTGTGGCCTTTCATCCCTACAGATTTCATGCAGACTATGTTTGCGTGGAGTGTAGGAGTGTATGTGTCGATGTCAGGGTGCGTGTAGAAACAGGCGTCCCTCCAACAAGCGCGCATGGGCGAGCAGCACTGGACCCGTTATGGAATTTGATCTTCCATCGACCTTGCCAGGTAGATAGGCTTATTTCTGATTTACAGATAAGAACACAAAAGCCAAGTGCTTGCTCAAATAAAGTGGCAGGGCCGGAATGGGAGGCTGGATCTGTTTTATACTGAAGTGTATGTCTTTCTACTACATCCGGGGTGAGAGCTTTTCTCCGGCCTGCTCCCGGCTGTACGGAGAACCACAGACGGTTCAGCAGAAAACAGTGCTCCGATTAACTCGTGATGTCTGCCCTGGGCCTGGGATACAGGAGTCATGGTGTGTCTGTCCTGCGGTCACCTTCCAAACCTCGTCACACTGGGCACGGCTTTGGAGCAGAAAAGGGGAGAAAACTTTTTTCTGTCTAGCAGCTGTTGGCCTGTTCTCTGAAAAAGAACTCAGTGTTGGAATGTTCCTCCAGCCAGGGCACAGCTGGAGTGGGTGCTGGGCCTTCTGTGGTCTCACTCCTTCGCCCTCCCGACACAGAGAAGTCGTTATCCTAGTTTCTTCCAGTCCCCGACCCTGTAAACTCCTACTAGGCAGACAAGCTTCAGGGGAACAGAGAGCTGTTGTCTTTCAAACGAAAGAGCCACCAGCACGAACATTTATTTACCAGAAGATCACATGAGGACTTGTGAGCTCATGTCTGGCCCTGACTCAAAGGGAAGATGTTCTGTGAACGTAGCACCCTGGGACCAGGCCTGGGCAGCATTCCCAGCATGGATGAGGCAGTTGTTCCGGAAGCTTGGCACCTGTGGGGCACCATTGTCATATGAGGGAACAGGGTGTGATCTTTCTCCCCATCTTGCTATTTAAAAGCCTGGGTCAGGGGCGCCTGGGTGGCTCAGTCGGTTAAGCTTCAGCTCAGGTCACGATCTCGCGGCTTGTGAGTTCGAGCCCTGCGTCGGGCACGGTGCTGACAGCTCGGATTCTGTCTCCCTCTCTCTCTGCCCCTCGCCCACTCATGCTCTGTCTCTCTCTCTCTCTCTCTCTCCTTCTGCTTTGCCAAGAGGCTGAAGCCAGTTGGAAGAATGGACAGAGGCCTAGAGCAAGCTCCCAGGTCGCTTGGCCTCTGGCAGAGGGGTAGAGAACTTGAGGGCCAGGCAGGAACCAGGGGCAGAGGGTCCTGTCCCATAGTGAGCATGGTTGGAAGATGTGCATGGGGATGGGTGGGGGGTCGGGAGGGCGCGGGGCTGCCCCCAGGCACTCCGCGTTCTGGATCTCGCAGAAGGGAGTGGCCGGCCGGCGAGAGACTGCCGGCGTCTGCCTGTCCTCCTCCTGGCTCTGAGCCTGGCCAGCTGCTGCACACGTGGCTGCTTCGCCTGCCCAAACAACCCATATTGCCTCTAAGGAATTAAGCAGTGAAAGCCACACCCAACCGGTGTTTTCAAGATTTTGTATAAACGAAGTCAAAGATGCGGGTTATATCACACCCCTGGCCTGAGAGACAACAGTTGCTGGCCTGGCGTGCGGCCAGCAGGAGCCGGGAGGGCAGGGTGTTGGGAGAGGCTAGTGCTGAACGAGGGCCTTGGTCGTCCAAGGCTACTGCTGGGCCACCCTCTCAGGGCCATTCCGTCTCTCCTCCCTGCAAACTCCAGTGACCTCCAGTGCCTATTCGCGAATAGAGGGACCGGCCCAGGCTCGGGGAACCCCAGGAGAAAGCAGCAAAAGTAATAACTAAAATTAATCAGCCCCTCACAAGGCAGCCGGCCCGGTGCTTTCCCTGCCATCACTCATCCTACCCTCACACTAATCCTACGAGTTAAGTGTTGATACCCCAAGAAACAGGCTGCAGGGGCTCAGTCATCTGCCCCAAGTTCACAGTGCTGCCCAAGGTCAGCTGGCTCTCAGCATCCATTTCTGCTTCCTGCTGGCAGCTTTCTTTCTTTCTTTCTTTTTTTAATGCTTATTTATTTTTGAGAGAGAGAGAGAGAGAGAGAGAGAGAGAGAAGGGCAGGAGCAGAGAGAGAGAGAGACAGAGAATCCCAAGCAGGCTCTAGGCTCCGAGCTGTCAGCACAGAGCCCGGCGTGGGGCTCGAACTCGCGAACCGCAAGATCATGACCCGAGCTGAAGTCAGACACTTAACCGACCGAGCCGCTCAGGCGCCCCACAGGATACAGAGTTTGGGGGCAGCAGCCTAAGTGAGCGGCCAGTGGGCATGGGGGTTTAGAATCAGGAGGCTCAGCTGGCACCTGCTTGCAGGGCTAGGGAGGGGTGACGAGGGAGGGACAAATTGCTGGGAATTACAAGCAGGAGTCTCAGGTAGGGGAACAAGCCAGACCCGGTTGGAAGACACTGGAACAAGGAGTGGACAGAGAGCCAAGAGGAGAGAGATGGACACCAGCTGAGGGGAGGGGAAGTGATTGGAGACTGTTGTGGGGAAAATGGTTGAGTCCCTCCAAGCTTTCAAATGTGAATAAGTGCAAATACTGTTCAAAAAAATTGTTTTAAGAACAATTTGCTATCACATATAACACAGACTCCAACAACAGGGTATGTAGAGTAGCCTAATAATGTCTTTGAAAAGCCAAGTTGTTCCCATCCTTCTGCCATATCCTTCTTGGTAGGTCCGCTTAGCCTCGGGGGGGTGAGGGGGTGGGGGAGGGGGCTGTCCTCCTGGTCACAAGATGGCTGCACTATTCCAAATGTCACATCCAGACACACCAACCTCTAAGAAGAGAAGTCATTCCTTCGTGTGCTTCTATTTTTATTAGGGAAGAAACGATTCCCAGAATCCCCCAGTAGACCTCCTCTCAGACCCTGTCGCCCACAACTGGATCCCATGTTCATCCTGAATCAGTCATCGGCTGGGAAAACACACTTCATTATTGGCTTACGTCGGGGCTCTCAACCCTGACAGTATATTAGAATCAGTTGGGGAACTTAAACAAAAAAACCCCCCAAACATATTGTCCAGGCTGCACCCCGGAACATGAATCAAAGCTCAGGATCCATGAAAATGGTATGCCTGTGCAGGTTCATCAGTCATAACAAATGCAAATATTGATACAGGGGAGGCTGTGTATGGGTGGAGGCAGGGGGCTTATGGGAAATCTCTGTACTATATACTCCATGTGATGTGAACCTCACACTGCTTTTTTTGAAAGCAAGAAAGAAAGAAAGAAAGGGAGAAAGAAAGAAAGGGAGAAAGAAAGAAAGGGAGAAAGAAAGGAAGGAAGAAAACGGGGCCCCTGGGTGGCTCAGTCGGTTGAGCATCCGACTCTTGATTTCGGCTCAGGTTGTGGTCTTACGGTTCATGGGATCGAGCCCTGTGTCAAGCTCTGTGCTGACAGTGCAGAGCCTGCTTAGGATTCTTCTCTCTCTCTCTGTGTCTCTCCCCCACTCTCTCTCTTTCTCAAAATAAATAAAATGAACAATAGCAAATATTGAAAAATAAAGAATGAGGGGGCACCTGGGTGGCTCAGTTGGTTGAGTGTCTGACTTCCACCCAAGTGGTGGTTTCGAGGTTCATGCGTTTGAGCCCCCCATTGGGCTCTCTGCTGTCAGCTCAGAGCCCGATTAGGATCTTCTCTCTCCCTCCCTCTCTGCCCCTCCCCTGATCATTTGTCTCTCAAAAATAAAATAAACACTTAAAAAAAAATAAAAAGGGGTGCTGGGTGGCTCAGTCAGTTGAATGTCCAACTTCTGCTCAGGTTGTGATCTCATGGTTTGTGGGTTCAAACCCTGCGTCGGGCTCTCTGCTGACAGCTTGGAGCCTGGAGCCTGCTTCGGATTCTGGGTCTCTCCCTCTCTCTCTGACCCTCCCCTGCTTGTGTACTCTCTCTCAAAAATAAATAAACAAACTTGGGGAAAAAAAGGAAAAAAGAAAGAATTAAAAAAAAAATGTTTAAGTTCACGATCCCAGGCGTTACTATCTTTTCAGAAGTCCCGAAAATTATAATATTCTAGCATGCCACCAGAGTTGGAGAACTATTGGCTTCAACTATTTGGTATTTGTCTCTGAGTTGAGGACAAAGTCACCCGTCCCGGGGGGGTGGGGAGGTGGTGAACATCTGAATGAAACAGGGATTCTGTTACAAAGTGGGAGGGGTGGACTTTCCTCAGGCAACCGTGAGTCTGCTGGGGTCACCGCGGTCCGCACCGTCGGTCCAAACCAGTCACGGTGACTGCAGAGAAGCAGTTCCTGAAGAAGCAGGGCACTCAGAGAAGGGGCTGGCCCAAGGGTGACGCTGGCCCCCCAGAAATGGCAGGGCCCAGGGGACCTCAGAATCAGAGCTGGAGACGGGCGTCCACAACCGCCGTCTGCCGTCCTCCCAGACTCCCTGAGGGAAGTATGGTGGGTTTCCCCATTGCCTGACCTCAGACGTGGCAGGAGACTCAGAGGGGAGCCCTGGCCATGGCATGCAGGGCCCTGGAGATGGTGTGGGGAGGGGGAAGGCCCAGGATGACACAGGGCCAACCTGGGGGTAGGGAGAGGGACAAGAACCACCGCAGGTCACGGTTAGGTCCCTGGGGTCCATGACAAGGGGTGTGTGATGCGCCCTTAAATGGTCACCTTTAAAAGGCCCAGAAGGTTCTCCATTATCTGCGCAGCACCGCCTTTTCCCAGGTGTTTTCCTTGTCTGTTGCTTCATGCATTTATTGCCCGTCCCCAGCCACGTGGCCAACCATTGGCCGCTCAACAAACAAAGACGACTCTTCACCCTGGCAGAACCGTGTGAGTGGTTCTGGCCAACAGCATGTGAGTGGAGGTGATCTGCCATGTGACCCTCTGGGTCTCCATCCCCCCCAAGTCCCGCACGGACACGGGACCTCCATTAGCGGTGGTCTCTGGCTTCCTTTGTGGAGCGGAGCCCCTCCAACCTCCTGCTGTGTTAACCACAAGTTCCGCAGTTAACTTGTTACCCCAGCATAACCCAGCCCACCCTAAGACACTCCAATCAACCGTAAGGTCAAGAGCACAGACCTCATCTGTTTCTTTCACCACCCACCACCCAGAAGCACCTGTTTCTTTCACCACCCAACACCGCCCGCTCAGTGTTTGTTGAATGAATGAACGAACGCGTGAAGGAACTCTTCCCGTTTTATAACAACAACACTTTATCATTTGGAAGAGGCTACAGCTAGAACAAAATGATTTTCTAATCTGAGACTCTAAACGCTAGAAGCAGCCAAACAAGGGAACCAAAGGATCATTTTGCTAATGTGGCTACGGGGCCAGGAACTGGGAGGTGACAGGTGCCCATTGCGACCAGCAAGCTGGAAATGTCACCTAATTTTTCTTGGTAACACGTGCGTTGTGACGATTCTTGGCCATTTGTGTTCGGGAAAATGGCAATTGTTTGGGAAGGTTGAATCGTAATTGTGCAAATATTGTTTTCCAGCTCATTTCTTCATCCAAGAAAACCGGTAGAAAGAACAACAATAGATTGAATCATGGTGTTGGGACAAGATCAGGTTTTTGTGGGTTTTTTTTTTTTTCCAATTGTTTTTCTCTTGGGTTCAAATCTAGTTTGAAAATAGGATTCGACCAGTATGGGTTGGGTTTGGGACATTTGGAATAAGACAGGTTACATGGTCCGTGGTAAGCTTTGTAATGATAGCGAAAAAGAAGGGGAGAAGGAGAATGGAGAGAAAAGGAAGAGGAAGGAGAAAGAGAATCCGGGTTTTTACCTGTCTGCTGTAAAGCTTCCCTCTGGAATAACGCGGATCAAGTCTTTGGAAGCCCCGAGGCTTCTTTTGTCTGAGTTGGGTATTCCCAGCTCTTTCCACAGCTCCTGCTGCAAGGGTTTTAGGGAGCCACTCAAAATGTCACTGCAGGTGACATTTCTGTAGTATCAGGAAAGAGCAGATGCCCTAGGGACGCGGTACCTGTGGCTGGGCACAGTGAAGTGAGACCAAGTGACAATGCTTCCTGAACCTCGGTTTCCTAACCTATAAACGGGCTCACAAGCCTTACTGCGTGGGACTGCCGGTGGGTGCTGGTGAAGGAGAGAAGGAAGTGGGCTTCCTCCTTCCCCCCACCCCTGGCTCTGCTCTCTCACTTATCAGAGCGATGCCTCTGGGAAGACAAGGGACCCGAAGTCTTTGATCAGGTCTTTGATCGGTCTTTGATTATCATTTTTTTAAAGTTTATTTATTTATAGGGGCGCCTGGGTGGCTCAGTCGGTTAAGCGTCCGACTTCAGCTCAGGTCATGATCTCCAAGTCCGTGGGTTCGAGCCCCGCGTTGGGTTCTGTGCCGACAGCTCAGAGCCTGGAGCTTGCTTCCGATTCTGTGTCTCCCTCTCTCTCTGTCCCTCCCCCGTTC
Organism: Lynx rufus; assembly: GCF_022079265.1. Classification (NCBI taxonomy): domain Eukaryota; kingdom Metazoa; phylum Chordata; class Mammalia; order Carnivora; family Felidae; genus Lynx; species Lynx rufus. The sequence goes on from NW_025814843.1 coordinate 2,560,095, forward strand.
ATGCTCTGTCTCTCTCTGTCTCAAAAATAAATAAACATTAAAAAAAAGTTTATTTATTTATTTTGAAAGAGAGAGAATGAGCAGGGGAGGGGCAGAGAGAGGATTCCCAAGCAGGCTCCGCACGGTCAGCGCAGAGCCTGTCGCGGGGCTCGAATTCACAAACCCTGAGATCGTGACCTGAGCCGAAATCAAGAATAAGTTGCTTAATGGACTGAGCCACCCAGGCGCCCCCAGGGTGTTGTCTTTACTGTGAAGATGTTTTCAGTTTCTGGCTGTTTTACTCTACAGTTGGCTCATGTGAGCTTATAGTCACCTAAAGTAAGGTAATTTCAGATGAGAAGATGGCAGGAAGGATGGGAATTTGGAGCAACCAAACCCCAATGACGTCATGTAAATTCTTTCATGGAAATATTTGTTGAGCACCTACTATGAGCTAGTCACTGACTTAGCCTCTAGGGATATACGGTGAATACAACCGAGGTCAGTGCTCGCATTAAAAAAAAAAGGTTTTTTTATTAGTTTTCTTTATTTTTGAGAGGCGAACTGACTCTTTGACTCTTTGATTTCGACTCAGGTCATGATCTCACGGTTCGTGAGTTCGAGCCCCGTGCCGGGCTCTGTGCTGACAGTGCGGAGGCAGCTTGGGATTCTGTCTCTTTCCCTCCCTCTCTGCTCCTCCCCACCTTGTGCTCCCTCTGTCTCGCTCCCTCAAAATCAATAAAGTTAAAAAAAAAAATAAAGCAGAATGTGAGGCACCCCACAGGCAATCCGCTAGGACGTGGCCAAGACGGAAAGGAATCCCACCTCCCTACGCAGCCAGGCGGAACATTCCATCACACACGTTCTCAAGATGAAGGATGACTAGGCCTCCAATGAGTCCAATGCTGAGACTTCACAGCACCATTCGTCTCACAAGGGTCATCCTAACTTCGGCTGGTATTCGGGGACACTATCTGTGTTAACTAATTGGCTTCATCCAGAGGACAAACGTCTATCTTCACGACAGGAGGTAGTTCTGCGACTTGGAGCAAGGTGCTGGTAAAGTGCGGCTCCTACGTTGGGAGACAGGGGGCGCTGTTTCGCTGGCTGTTCCCCTTTCAAAAACGTGGCTCCCAGGTCCTTGGGAAGGAAGAAGAGCGCCCGGCTTATGAGGCTGGCTGGAGGCTTTCTTAGCTTTTAAAAACACTTACGCAGGTTTCAAAGAGGCCGAGAAAGAACATACCCTGACAAGTTTTCGGAAGTAAGCAAACAGAAGGGAGAAAAACCTATTCCTTTATTTTTGACAGGAGGGGATGAAGCCTCTTATTTTTAATTATCTGCCCTGGCAGTGGCATGGTCTGATTTTTGGTCTAGGAATCTCCTCTGGGTGCTCAGGGAAGAATGAACCGGAGGGGAGCAAGACCAAAAGAAAGGACACCACTCGGGAGGCTCTCTGTAGTACCCAGACCAGGAGTGTGATGGTGAGAAGGCAGAGCAGGACTTACCTGGGGGCTACCTGGAGGCACCCTCCCCCCCACCCCCCGGGGGGCCTTGCTGAGGTCTTGGCCCTAAAGAAAAGCAGGGAGTCAGCATGCCTCCCAGGTTTAGGCTTGAGCCGTCCTCTGAGGGATGAGGCCACGTTGGCTTAGAGAGGAAAATCAAGAGGTCTGTCCTAGGCCTGCTAGCAATACGTTCGTGTTAAGAATCCAAGTTCAGGGGCGCCTGGGTGGCTCAGCCGGTTAAGTGGTGGACCCTTGATTTCGGCTCGGGTCATGAGCTCCCCGTTCCTGGAACGGAGCCCTGTGTTGGGCTGTGTGGTGACAGAGTGGAGCCTGCTCGGGATTCCCTCCTTCCCTCTCTCTCTGCCCTTCCCGCCTCTCAAAATAAATAAATAAACATGGGGGGAGAAAAAAGACTCCAAGTTCGTATGTCAGGCAGGCAGCTGGATATATGGGTTAGGAGCTCAGAGCCAGAACTGGAGACTTTAATTTGGAAAGAGGGTAGGAGGGGAGTCGAGGCATGGAGTCCCAGGACCCTGGAGGTGAGGGGTGTTGGACGGAGGGGTGACCGGGCAGCGGGGCTGGGAAGGCTGGCTGGGCGGTGGGACGGTGAGTCTGCCCACTTGGGAGTTGGCGGTGCCCAGACGAGAGCAGTTTCGGCAGAGCGGAGGTGACAGAGGCTCACCTGGCTGGCTCTGTGGAAGCACTGGGCTGTCCGGGAGCAGATAACCCACTGTCCGGATGAGTCTCTCTTGGGCAGGAGAGTGGGGAAAGGAGGCACTAGAGGGGCAGAGGTTCCGGGGACGATTTGGGCTGCATGAGTAAATTGTTTGGATATTTGCAAAATAAGGAAATGGTGCACCCAGTGAACATCCAAGCAGTACAAAACTTCACCCTCTGCCTGGTCCCCCTCCGCTTCCCCTCAAGTGGAGGGGATGAAGCCCAGGTAACAGCTTAAGGGCTTTTATTTGAGGTTGTATTTGGGTTTGGGGGGGGGGGAGGAGAAATAAGATGTGAGATATCAGAGGCTGGGAATGATCCAGCACAGAAGGGGGACCAGTGATGGAGGGGAGCTCCAAGGGGGATAATGATGAGAGTCAAGGTCAGGAGCAGGCAAGGTGGAGAGAGGCAGGTGGCCCTGGGACAAGTGGAGGGTTGGCCTTTGTTGGGAGCGAGGACGTTTTGGCACCGGAGGCGGGAGGTGGGGGGTGGGGGTGGTGCGGGGAGGACGGCCATGCTTTTACAGTCAAGGCTCCTGTGAGCACCACCACCTTCATCCCAGAGAGGGGCCAGCCCCAGTCATTGCGACCTGCCGCCAGGAGGGGGCGCCAGCCTGCCATGAACCCGGTTCGCTTCAGCAGGTCTCTCCCCCACCTACCCCTGTCCACCTGCTGGCCAGGTTGGGCTGATTCTTGGCTCTTGCTTCAGACCATCCTCCCCGGACCCTGTCCTAGCTCTTCAGGCCTCCGAGGCCAGACCCCCGGGCCCAGGCGCTCCCTGACCAAGAACTGTCAGGCACTGTGGGTCCTGGGGTGGGGGGTGGGGTGTAGGGGGCTTCCGCCCAGGAGCTGCGCTCGGAAATCACCCAAGGGTTTTGTGCTGACCCCTGCATGGTCTCACCGAGGGACCCCTGCCCTGGGTGCCAAACCCAGTGTGAGAGGAGCACTTTGGCCTCCAGTTTCCGAGCCACTTGCCATCAAGACAGCCCCCTCGGTCACCCCTTCGCTGGATACACCAGAAACGGAGCTCACTCCCCAAGTCGAGATGCAGGATAAATGGCTCCAGGACACCAGTGGCTCCTGCCTCGGGGCTCTGGGGGCCAACGCGGGACTTTGGGGAGGCCTTCAGTGCAAGTCGGGATTAGAACTGGCTGGGGCGGGGGCACGGGACCCGGGAGGTTGCGGGGGCTGCAAAGGAAGCAGGCGCACACACTCCTTGGTCCGGCTGGGGAACTTTTATTGGTCTCTACGTGTCCAGCGAGGGGGCGGGGACTTGGGGAAGTGAGGCCCGGGGCCCAGATGGGAGTGGGGGCATGCAGTGATCCTCAGGGGAGCAAGAGGGGGGCTCCGGGAGCAATTCTCCCAGGGCTGGACAGAGGGGCAGGGGTGCGGCGCGGGGAGGCCAGCCAGGTGCAGCACTTCAGTGACGGGTCATCTGCGAAGAGGACACAAGGGGGCAGTGAGGCCCGTGTCCTGTGCGGGCCCAGGGGCTCCCAGCAGCCGAGTCTCCCCGACGGCCTCCGCCCCCACCTCTCACCTTGGCCAGGCTTGGGGGGTATCTGGCTTTGAGGGACTCATCGTTCAGCAGAGGCCGCACCAGGCAAGAGCGTCGGTGGGAAAAGGTCTCAAAGCTCTTCTTGCCGTGGTAGGACCCCATGCCGCTGTTCCCTGCGGGGAGGAGCTGGCTCAGCCCCCGGTGGCCCGAGACCCCCAGACCCTGCCGACAAGCCTCACGTGCCCTTTCTCTGAGCCTCCCAGGGGTGGCCGATCCCTGGCGGATGCCCCAAGGGACACGTCCACGCTGGGGACAACAGAAGGTGCTCAGAAGAGTTGTTTCAGCTGTGGGACCTCCGGGCCATGTCCCCTCTCTCAGGGCCTCCCTGAAGCAGGACTGGTGTACCAGGTGACCCTTAGGACCCTCTAGGGTCTCAAGGTCGAACATGGCTGATGGATGTGCCGGCGGGAGCCAGAGGCCCACACAGGAGAGGTTAGTGGGGGTCTGAGGCCCAGGGCTGCTCTGGTCCCTCCTGAACTCCCAACCCAGGGCTGTGGAGGGGGGACACCTGGAGGGGGCAGGCAGGCAGTGAGCTCAGCCCCAGACTCACCCACACCCCCGTAAGGCAGGGAGTGCACAGAGTTGTGGACAACGACGTCGTTGGCCGTCACGCCGCCGCTCGAGGTCTCCGAAATCATCTTCTTAATCACCTGCAACAGCAGCCGGCCCCACCCCCCGCCTCAGTCTCCTTCCCGGACCCCCCAGGCCCCTCCCCACTCTGTCTGGGCACATCCCAGAGCCTTGGGGGTCAAGTCGATGGACTGGTTTCAGAGCGGAGGACAAAGAGGCTCCGAAAGGTTAAGTGACTTGCCCAAGATCACACAGCGGTAAGCAGTGACGCTGGGATTTGAACCTGGGCCCGTGGACCCCTGGATCCTGTTCACGCGAGTGCTGTGTCGGGACCCCCCCAGGACCCTGGGAGGAGGGCACCCCAGGCCTACCTTGTCATTTAGAGAGAACACATAGAGGGCCAGGGGCTTCTCCCGTTGGTTGATGAACTGGATGGCCTCCTCCAGGCTGCGCACACACACAATGGGCATCACGGGCCCAAAGATCTCCTCCTGCATCACCTGGGACTGGGGGTCCACGTCTGTGAGGATGGTGGGGGCTGGGACGGGAAACAAGCGGGAGTCAGCGGGTGCAGAGGCCCCCACCCGCCCTGCAAGCCCAGGCACCTAGCTTCTTCCTTCAATTCCTGTACAGGATTCGGGTGGGGCGCGGGTGAGCCCCCCCCACCCCTGCCTGGGCTCCATCACAGCAGACCAAGGAGAGAACTGTGGATTAACCTACACGTGGGGGAAACCCGGGGTCCACATCTGGAGCGGGCGGGCACTGTGCCCCGCTGGCCACCCGAGCCCCTGCCAGAGCCCTTCAGTCTCTGACAAGCTGGGGGCCGAGCGGGGTCGCATCGGGTGACCTTCAAGCCTGGGCACCGGGGGCCCCTCCAGCTGGGTACTCGTTACTCTTGGGGCCTTGCCATTCAGACCCCCTGCTGATGCCGCCTGGGCCTGGTGGGCAGAGGGCTTCTGGGCTGGGGATAGGCTTCCCAGGAGTCGTGCCCAGTCCCTGCCTGCCGAGACCCCCGGAGCATCCCCCCGACCCCCTCCCCCGCCAGGCCCACTGGATCGCGTCTGCTCCTCAAGGATAGCTGTCCACCCGCGGGGACCCTGGCAGCGGGCACGCACACACACACCAAGGGCGAGCACACACACCGATGTATCGGGTGGCCGCGTCCCCAGTGCCTCCATAGGCGACTTTCTGACCCTCCATCAGGCCCATCACCCTCTGGAAGTGCCGGGAGTTAATGATCCTTCCGTAGTCACGGGACTTCTTGGCATCCTCCCCGTAGAACTCCTGCGGACAAGAGGTGACAGGTTTCAGGTGAGGACGTGGACCCTCATCATGGCCATTGGCTGACGGGCGACCTTGGCCTGGGAGCACCCAGGGGCACCATCTAGCCCAGGACTGCTGAGCTGTCATGACACCTGCAGTGCTCCAAACTTTCACGGCGTATGAACAGCTGCGAGACAGCATTATTTGAAAGAAATCTGTGCACAGTTGTGTGGACGTTGTCAGAAGATCGAATGTGTGTCTTCACGGAAAGGAAGAGTGTGGGACGTACGAGGAAGGCGGCAGTGATTGTCGAGGCGGTGGGTTTCTAGCTGGAGCTTTTGTTTCTTTACATTTTATTCCTTTATAACCTTTTCTGAAAACTTTCTTTTAATGTTTCTTTTTGAGAGAGAGACACACAGAACGTGAGCGGGGGAGGGACAGACGGAGAGGGAGACACAGAATCCCAAGCAGGCTCCAGGCTCCGAGCTGTCAGCGCAGAGCCTGACGCGGGCCTCGAACCCACAAACCTCAAGATCGTGACCTGAGCCGAAGGTGGACGCTTAACCGACTGAGCCACCCAGGCACCCCCTTTTATAACCTTTCCCAAATTATTTACAGTGAGTGTGGATTATTTTGATGACCAGGAAAAAAAAATCCAGTGTGTTCTAAAGTCTAGACCCACCTCACTGCCTTGCAGCTTCTCACTCAGCCCCAGGGACCAACACTCACTTTCAGGGACTTTTTGAGCTTCTCCACAATTTGGTTCTGGATGGAGGGGTCACAGAGGATGTAGTCCGGGGCCACACAAGTCTGGCCACTGTTCATGAATTTCCCCCAGGCGATGCGTCTGTGAAAATTCCAGATTAGATTGCATCCTGGGAGGCATGGGAGGCTCCCTCGGACAAACGTCTTATTCCATTATCTCAGGGTCAAGGTAGGAGGGGCTGAGCACTGGGGGAGAGCTCTCAGGTACCCAGAAGCCAGAGGCTCCCTAACGTCCCACTGGTTTCTAGACACTGGACTGAGCAGACGCATGTCCTTGAACGTGTTTACAGGGGCCGATGGCATCACACGTGCTAATCTCATCAATGACTGGTGGGGGGTTTCTGGGAGACGTCTGGGGTGGGCAACCTTTGTGCCTCTCTGTCCATGCCCTTGAGCCCTGCATGGCCAGGTGTTATCTCTGCTCGGGGTCCCCACACCCTGGAAGGCCACGCATGTGGGATGTGAAAGGATTCTGGCTCGACCTCTTTCCCGCTGGAAGCCTTCCCAGACTGCCTTGCACCTCTTTTGTGGGTATGGTACCCCACCCCCACCCCCGGCTCCCACCCAAGACCGCAGACACCGTGAGGGCAGGGACGATGTCTGTGTCCCTCACGGCAGAACTGTGGTCTGCGTGAGCTGGAGGGCAGCCAGAATGGCCACTCACCTGCAGGCGACATCCAGATCACAGTCCTTGTCCACATAGCAAGGGTTCTTGCCCCCTAGCTCCAGGGTGACGGGGGTCAGGTGCTTGGCTGCGGCCATCATGATGATCTTGCCCACAGCGGTGTTCCCGGTGTATAGGATGTGGTCAAATCTCTCCTTGAGGACCTCTGTGGTCTCAGAGATGCCCCCATTGATCACCGGGTACAGATCCTTCCGTGCAAGGAGAAGGCGGGGCTCAGAAAAGACCACAACACTTCCTCCTCGCCCTGCCCACCCGGCCATCACCAAACAGACCCCCCTTCTCCTGACCCCGGGACTCCATTCACCTCAATGGGAGAGGCCAGCTGTCATTGGCCCCAACCCCAGGCTTAGCCCCTTGCTGCAAAAATTCACTATTTCTCAACCCCCAAAGACCTGGGGAGCACCTCACCCTGTCCAGGTACTGAGGGATGACGGTGGCCAGCAGGTTCGCCATATTCTCACTCAGCTCCGAGGGCTTGATGACCACCGCGTTCCCTGCAGAGCACGCAGAGTCAGGGCCCTGCCCTCCCAGTGACCACGCCGGGAGCCCCTCCGTTCTCTGCGTCCTTGGCGGAACGGACAGAAGAGCGGAGGGCAGGCGCCCACAGAAGCTGCACCACCCGCCCTCTGCGGAGTTCAGATGCGGGAGGAGGGGGAAGAGAAGGGAGGGAAGGGCCTGGGCCCTGATGGGAGAGCAGAGCTGGTCCCAACTGGTGGGACTGGTGAGCCCAGATGCATCTAAGCTGAGAGCCACCCGGCCCCGCATACACGGCCGGCAGAAAGGGGTGGGCCGCGGTCACTTCTGAGCCAGGCCGGGCTTCGGGCACCAGGGGGGCCGGCTAAAGAGTTTGCTCCCTGAAGCCTCTGGGGAAATTCAGACCCATCGAACCACTCCCTGAGCCCCAGCTCCACCCCATCTCTGGGACAGTGATCCCTCCTGACGCCCTCGCGAGACAGAGCCCGAGTACCTGCAGCGATGGCGCCCACCATGGGCTGGACCGTGACAGTGAAGGGACAGTTCCAGGTGCCGATGATGAGGACCACGCCCAGGGGCTCCGAGTGGATGTAACACTCATCCTGCTGGGTCTGCGGAGTCTTCTCCACGGGCTCGTCCGCAGCCCACTCGGGGAGCTTCTTGATCACGTGTTCGATCTCTTCCAGGACATACACCACCTCCTCGTAGTAGGCGTTCCACTCGTTCTGCGGTGGCGGGGGGCGGGGGGCTCCGTGTGAGCTCCCCGGTCAGAGATCCAGGGCCGTGCAGCCAGGCCTCTGCTCAGGGAGTCACCGGGGCTGCCTGTGGTCCTGGCTCACTGGGCCCTAGACGTGTGACCCTGAACGAGCTGCCCACCCTGTCCTAACCTCAGTCTCCAGATCTCGAAAATGGGAGCATTTTTAGTACTTCACATGCTGGGTGGGCACGTTGGACACAGCCTGGCATGTTCAGCTGCCAGGGTGATGGGGCTGTTTACTGTGCGCTCCCCAGGCCAGGGGTCCGGGCCACCGAAGGCACAGTGGGGCTGCGGGCAGAGCTGAGGATTTGCCGCTGGGGTGGTGGGTCTGCGAGGGCCCCTTTCTGACAGTGTGGAGGGCCCGGGCAGTTTGCACATGCCAAATTCATGGTGCCTAAGAGGACCTCAGACCTGGGTGATGTGAAGGTCATTAATGGGGGGGGGGGGGGGGAAGCGAGCTGAGGAGGGTCCAGGAATGCTTATAGATTAAAATGAGACTTGAACTCAGGACGAGCCCTAAGAAGGCCACCTTGAGGAAATGGGTATAGGTTAAAGGCTGCCAAAGAGAGGAAAAAATCCAGGAGAACCTCTCAGCAGGGGAGGGAGGGAGCAGGCCAAGCCTTCAAGGGATCCTCCTGGAGTGGGTGGGGAGGAAGCCATGCTGCAGGGGTGAGGGGAAAGGAGGAGCAGACAGCAGGAAAATAAAACACTTCCATGAACTTTGGCTGTGAGAAGCAACGCAGAAGTCGTGAAGCTTTTGTTTTAAGATGAGGAACCAGAGATTTAAAAAATACAGCAGCGGGGGCCCGGGTGGCTCAGTCCGTGAAGCCTGGGACTCTTGATTTCAGCTCAAGTCATGATCTCAGGGTTTGTGAGTTCGAGCCCTGCATCCGGCTGTCTGCTGTCACCACAAAGCCCGCTTCGGATCTTCTGTCCCTTTCTCTCTCTGCCCCTCCCCTGCTTGCTCTCTCTGTCTCTCTCAAAATAAATAAATAAACTTAAAGAAAAAAAAGTTAAAAAAAAATACAGCAGCAAAGGACTGTGAAACAGGAGGGGCATGAGCTCGAGAGTCGCTCTGCTCTCCTCCAAGGCAAAAATGGAACGGGTGGAGTCAGGGCCAGGCGACTTGGGGGGCAGCAAGGCGAAGGGGTTGAGAATTTGGAGGTGTCTGATTTCGCTCAGGGTGAGGGATGGACGGGGAGGGAGGGCCCTCTGGGACGCCAAGCTGGGATGCTCTCTGGTTAGGGGAACCCAGGTGGCCCTGCGTGGGGCTGAGGGCTGGGAGAATGAGGAGACCCGACGTTCGGGGTGTCGTGTCCCCCGGACAGGGCTACAAAGGGGGGGTCTCACGCTCTGGCGCACCCTGTGGAGGTCCGCTGTCAGCGCGCCCGCGATGTCCTTCTCGTGCTCCTTGATCATGCGCCGCAGCGCCTCCAGCTGCTGGATCCGGAACTGCAGCGGGCGCGTCTTGCCCAAGTTGAAGGCGGCCCTGGCCCGCTGCACGACTTCGCCGATTTTGCTCATGGTGCCTGGGGACAGAGAGCATCTTGGAGCCGGGGAGGAGGACGGCCGCATCCCTCATCACCAGGACCTGGGGGCTGCAGAGGCAGCATCCTCATTGCTCCTCCGTCGCGTTTCTTTTGTAAGAAGAGAACGATCCCCCAGGAGAGCTGGGGAAACGGCATTCTTTTGCCTTCTCCTCAGCTCCCTAGCCCAGCTGTCTGGCCCCCCTGGCCCCTGAACTGATCACAAAGCATCTGCACGGAGGGCCAGGAAGCAATGGCATGCGACCCTAACTGCTCACGGTGAGATCCTGGCGGTGTGCGAGGGAGGGGAGTGCAGAGGTGGGGGAGGCCCTTCCTAGCATCTCTCAAGCCCCGCCCCCACCGCTACCCGCTTGCAGAGCCGGAGACACTCCCCCCCCCCCCCCCCCCCCCGCAAACACTCCAAGAGCTCCGCACACCCAGCCACGCCACATTCCGGATTAGATTGGCTGGCCCGGGTTGGGATTCCACGCCCGAGCTGATTAAAGAAAGCCCAGCATCAGCATACCAGCACCACCTTCCTGGCTCTGCGATTGTTCGCAAAAGCATTAGCTGCCTTGCGGGTGGAACCAGCCTTGGCCTTTAAACCAGTGCGTGCCCGCAACACCTGTGAGACACAGGGCACACGCCAGCAGAAGTCTCCCGTCTCCCAGGGCCTCCGAGTTGCACACGGACGTGTGGAGGGGATCCCTGCTACCAGGGCGAGAAACCGTCCTGGCACACTGGGCTGGTTCTTCTGGGGGCCGTTCGGCTGCATCTAAGCAAAAGCCTTTAAAACGTTATTTCCCTTTGAGAGTGTAGGTCCACATTCAGGAGCCTATGGAAATGACAGCGTTTCTAAACCTGAATGAGAAAGGTCATCAAGTCTTTATGTAACGGAGAAATACTGGAAACATCCGAAACGTCCATCAGCGACTGAAATGAGCCATACAGCACCTGGGTGATGGCCCGTTGTGCAGGATTTAGGAGGGAGGCAAAATAGATGTTTCTGCACCTTCATAAGGGCACTGGCTGTGCTGGATGTGTCCCAGGCACGAGGCATAAGAAAGAAAACCGGGAGCAGGGCAGCAGGAACACTAGGTATGCACGTGTGCGTGTGTGTGCGTGTGTGTGTGTGTGCTCTTGAACACGCAAGAAAAGACTAGAAGGGTGGCTCCCAACATGGCGACCATAGACGGGGGTGACATCAGCGGTGACCTTCGCTTCCATCTTCCGCGGTGTTTGACTTCTTTTGCAATGAGCTTGCATTTTTTAAAAATGCTTTGTAACTTTTTGACTAGGTAACACATGCTCGTGGTGGAAGAAATAAAAGATAACAAAAGGGGCACAGAGAAAAGCCTCCCTTCTCCCTGCTCCCTCAGCAATTCCTTTCCGTCTTCCCGGAGACACCCCACCTCTTTCAGACACTGCATAACTGCTAATAACAGGAAGAGAACCACGATAAGACTATTTCTACTTTGCAAAAAAAAATATATATATATATATGCCATATATATTATATATGCATATGTTTGACATATATACATATATATGTATGTAAATATATGCATATATGATATATGTAGTGTATATGGTATATATAATTTTTTTTTGGCAAAGTGGAAATAGTTCTGTGTGTGTGCGTGTAATCCTGCTTGAATTCCAGCAGGTGGTTTCTGGGATCTCCCACTGCCTCCCCTCTCCACGGTGCTGAGCCCCACCCCAGGCCTTCTGCACAGAGAGGAGGGGCCCCTGCTGGCCTCCAGGGCGCTCCTGCTGACCACGACCCCAGCCACACAGCCTCGCAGGAAGGTCCTGCTTCCCTCCCCAGCCTCAGGTAGTCAAACCAGAGCATCAGCCTCTGGCCAGCAGCCCCCAAGGCCGGGCGGTCCAGGGCGGAGTGGGTGAGTGAGACGGGGTGGGCACTTGGTCCAGCACTCAGAACCATGTGGTCTCTGGGAAGGAGCCCCCTCTGCACAGCGTTAATAATGGCGCTGCCTCTCAGTTATTAGCGATTCACGGAGCTGGAGGGAGTCTAACTTTGCACCTGGCACACCTGGGAGCAGCTGGAGCTCCTTTCCCGGGACCAGCTGCCTTCCCACGTCTCCACATGCCACCTTCTCACCTGTGCCGACTTTGCCCCTGGACGTCCCCGAGGATGGCTCCCCCTCAATCCTCCCCTTTGATCCTCACAAAAACTCCACAGCAGCGCCCCGGGGAGGAAGGAACTGTTAGGAGTCCATTTAACAGCCGAGCAAAGCGAGGCCGAAAGACACTAGGTGTTCTCACCTAGGGGGAAAAAAAAAAAAAAGAACAGGGTGGGAGGAAGGGAGGGGAGAAGATTACCTTTGACACAGCCTTTCCCAGCGCCTTGAGCTTCTGGAATGAGCAGCCTAGAGGGGACACTTTTAAGGACCCTTCTTCCAGCCCACGTGGCCTGGGAGTCCCTGCCCAGGAAGTTTGTGTAACAGGAACAAAACAGTATTCAAATAGGGGTTGTAGCTAACGGACCTCTCCTTCCTATGAGCCCCAGCTTTGGGGATTAGGCCTTGGGTTGTTTATTTTTTTTCTGTTCTGAAATGCAAGAATGCGTCTGTGAAGGCTTGGGTGGGGCGCACATCCAAGCTTCAAAAGGAGCCTCTGTGTTTGCCCTGGGCAAGGGGGCCCTGATTGATTCAGCCTGGCATGCACCTCTTCCAGATTTCCGAAATTCAATTGCCAGAGGCTATTGTCCCAATTGCCCTGTTATGTAAGGTCAGCAGAGGGTGAGCTACGAGTCATGGTGAGTGTGCGTGCACGCAGCAATCCCCACACGCACCAGTGCATGGGCCCGTTCTTGTCCCCCTCACCTCTCCGCCCATGCACACAGGTGTCAGGGCCCCTTCGAGGTAGAGGTGTCCCACCCGAGGAACCGCAGGCTGGGGACTTTCTCCGTGAGGCCCCACTGATGCGCGGATCTGCCCTCCTGTTGCAGAGCAGAGCCGATGCCAAGAACCCATCATGACCGTGTGGTCGCCCAGGAAACCAGAGACGCTTGCGAAGGAAGGAATCTAGAAGCCCCTCCCTCGGCCATTTGCCAGATGCTTGCTGGGCATGTCCTCTGTGCCACCTCAAGGGGCACCTTTATCAGGTGGATGTCACCTACTGTCGCGTCTCTTCCCTCTCCCGCTGCTGCAGACTCTTGGTCTCTTCCTACCACACTTCCTGCCAAACTTCCCCACCTGCAGGCCCCTCTCCAGCCAGCATTCGGGTGCCCCGGCTTCCCCTTTCGCTCAGAGGAAAACACGAGGTCTCCACGGTGGCCTGAGGGTGTCCTGCTCCTCTCCCGTCCCTCTCTAGGAGGCCCTTCCCTTGACATCCACACACAGCTCCGCTCAAGTGTCATGGAAAATGGTAACCAGCCCAGCCTGTCACTTTCTGTCTTCTTCCTCCATTTCATTTTTCTCCCGGGCGTTTATTGCCCACGGACATGCTATTCATTGGTCGCTTATTTCATTTGCTACCTGCCGCCCTTCGGCTGGAATTTGGTGTGCTCCCTGCCGTCATCCTCGCACCTTAGAATGATGTCTGGCACCCAGTAGGTGGTCAAGAGATACCTGCCGAATGATGGGGCAAAACAGGAAATTTCAAAACCGTATGGCAACAGTAGCAACTGGATGCACAAGACATTGACCGTGACTCAGACGAAGCTGACGCAGGAGGGAAATGGCATCTGTGCTGAATGAGGGCTATTTAAGCAAGGAACAGCAAAAAGGTGTGGAACAGCCAAAGCGAAGGCACAGAGGCAGTCAACAAGGTCATGCATCCCCTGCAGCTAATAATAAGTGGTGGTGATGTGTATGGTGCTGCCCCAGGAGGTGAGGGGATGGACGGGGCTCCAGGGGCAGGGGACTCGTGGAGGCCTGTGGGCTGTGGGTTCGGTGGGCACGAAGGAGCTCATCACAGCTTATCAAAATCAGACCTTGTTTTCCGAGAATCTGTGTGGATAGGGCACAGTCTTGATGAGGTCCGGACCGAAGGCCGCAGTGTGCGGGAGGGACGCAGGCAAGGAATTCCAAGACCCCGAACTAGACTGACAGAATGGGAAACCTTCCAGAATGGCAGGAGGAAACACCAGTCGGATCAGGTGCCTGGGGAGCCTGCACTGGGCGGTGGGCAGAAGTTGGGCGTGCTCCGAGATGGGGAGGGCCAGGGGGGCACACCAGGCCTCTTGTGCCGACCCGGAACCCTCCCCTTGCTTTTCCAGCGGTGACGCCAGATCTTTACAGATGACACCTTCGCCCTCTGCTGCAGCCTCGCCAGGGGGAGCGTGGGTCCCCCCCAGCCTCTCCCGGGACCTGGATACTGAGTGGAGGGCAGGCTTCGAGGCCCAAGGCTGCTGGAGCTGATTCATCATGACAGCAGCTCCCTGGAGGGACAGCCCGCTTGTCCACTCGCCAGTTCTCTGACCGCCCTGGCCCCCACCCTGCCGAGCTCTGCTTTTCAGCTCCACTGTTCACCGGATTGCTGACCACCAGGGGCATGTCCTTAGACAAGTGATTCAATGTCTCTGGGCCTCAGTTTCCTCATCTGCAAACCGGTGCGGGGAAAAGAAACAGAGACACCAGCACCCTCCCACCCCCGGGTCGCCCCCTTCCTGGTCCTTGGCTCCACCCGCCTTCCGTGAGGCTCTTCTGCGGCTTTCGTTGCCCCTAAGCCGCCTTCATCCGTCTCATTTCCTCCTTCATCTTTTAGCATGAAATTGACCTCCCCGAGGAGAGTCATGGAAGCGACTGGAAAAAGTGAGTGCAGACAACAATGACCGTGTGGCACGATGGGAACGGGGCCTGGCACACGGAAAGTTTCGTGTAAATGCTAGAAGCTGTTGCCTTTGTCGGAAGTAGCAGCTCTTGGGGCGCCTGGGTGGCTCAGACTCTCGATTTCGGCTCAGGTCCTGATCTCACGGTTCGTGAGTTCCAGCCCCGCGTCTGGCTCTGTGCTGACAGTGTGGAGCCTGCTTGGGATTCTCTCTCCCTCTCTCTCTGCCCCTCCCCTGCTCGTGCTCTCTCTCTCTCTTTAAATAAATAAGATATAGATAGATAGATAGATAGATAGATAGATAGATATAAAGCAGCCCTCATCCCGGAGCCTTGAAACTTGTTTAAATCCATGGAAGACAAAATCTCTAGATTTTTGTTCGTGAAGAGTTTCAGTTCCGGCATAAGCTTGGGTTGTCACAATGTTGCAGATGCATGGTTTTTAGTTTTTAAGGGTTAAAGGTTTTAATCTTTGCCCTGATGGTCCATCCCAATGCTTCATACTTGCCCAGATTGTCACACACACACACACACACACACACTCTCTCTCTCTCTCTCTCTCTCTCTCTCTCTCCCTCTCTCTGGAGCCACTGCCACCTGTTTGTTTTCCTGAGTCCCTGATCACCTCTCTGTGGTCCCTTCTCCAAATATCGACAAAAGGGCCCTTGGGCAATGAAGACTTGAGCATATTTTCCCCCCATTGACATCCTTCAGTGGCTTTCTACTACTCTTAGGGAAAAAAAAAACCTTCCCTGGCCTTTGAGACCTGCACAGTCTGACTCCTGGATGCCTCACCAGCCTCATTTTGTACCGGTTTCCAACATTTTCACTGAATTCCAGTCCATGGGCAGTTCCTGAATGGGCCACGCAATTTCCTGCCTCAGGGCCTTTGCACATGATAGTCTCTCTCCCTGGAACACTCCCCCTTCCACTCTGCACCAGGGTAACTCTTGTTCCTGTTCAGACCTCAGCTTCTCTGACCCACCCCTACCCCCCAATAATACCTTCCTTACTCCCAGAAATCTGTCACAACTTGCAATCACATATTTGTTTCTGTGATTATTTGCAGATTATTTTTCTTTGCTCCTTGTCCCCCTACAGACTCAAATTTCCATGAAAGCAACGGTTTCAACTTTTGTTCAATATCATATCCACAGTGAATGGCATATAGGAAGACCTAGAAAATAATGGAAACAGGTCAATGTACCAAACCATCCCAAATCAGCAGGTGGGGCTGGGCAGGATCTAAGCAAAGATTGAGAGAAATTATCACTCCTTTAGCAAGGTGATTTTCAAAAACACTCCTAAAGCTGGCAAAACATTTTTGGATGAATGAGAAAACCAGCTTAAAAGTTACATTGCTTAACTTTCAAGGAGCAATTAGGTTAGAATAGCTTTTGGGAGGGAAAATCCACTTTCTTTTTAAGAACAGGTGGGAAGGGGCGCCTGGGTGGCTCATTCGGTTAAGCATCTGGCTTTGACTCAGGTCACGACCCCGCTGTTCCCAAGTTCAAGCCCTGTGTCAGGCTCTGTGCTGACAGCTCAGAGCCTGAAGCCTGCTTCGGATTCTGTGTCTCCCTCTCTCTCTGCCTCTCCCCTGCTCACGCTCTATCAAAAGTAAACATTAACAAAAAATTTTTAAGAAAATCGTATCTTACTGCTTAACATCTGTTACATGTTATAAATATATTTATTTGTACGTATATATATTTGCAAAATTATATTTCATAATTAAAACTGGCAATGATGTGAATGTAAGAGATCTTGTATAGGTTCATGACACAGAATTCGGTTTACATTTTTCAAGTGGCCAAGGAGTGAGGGTGACAGCCTAAGAACCTTGGGGTGACACCTGGGTTGCTCAGTTGGTTAAGCATCTGACTCTTGATTTCGGCTCAGGTCATGATCTCATGGCTGATGAGTTCAAGCATCAGGCTCAGTGCTGACAGCGTAGAACCTGCTTGGGATTCTCTCTCCCTCTCTCTCTGCCCCTCCCCCTCCTCTTTCTCTCTCACAATAAATAAATAAACTAAAAAAAAGGGAAATTGTTCTAAGGGGCAAATAAAGTGTTTCAGTGGTAAACATGAAATTATTAGACAATGGCCAGTGTCATGTCAGCCCTGAGGCTGCTTATGATCACCATGGCCACCATTTATTGAGCACTTAGTGTATGCCATGGACCGAGGGCATGATACCTTTAATCATAATTCTACAAGAAAGGTGTTATTGGGGCGCCTGGGTGGCGCAGTCGGTTAAGCGTCCGACTTCAGCCAGGTCACGATCTCGCGGTCCGTGAGTTCAAGCCCCGCGTCAGGCTCTGGGCTGATGGCTCAGAGCCTGGAGCCTGTTTCCGATTCTGTGTCTCCCTCTCTCTCTGCCCCTCCCCCGTTCATGCTCTGTCTCTCTCTGTCCCAAAAATAAATAAATGTTGAAAAAAATTAAAAAAAAAAAAAAAAAAAAAGAAAGGTGTTATTATCCCCATTTTATAGAAGGGGGAACAAAGGCTCATAAGAACTCTCCTCCAGGGACACCTGGGTGTCTCAGTGGGTTGAGCATCCAACTTCAGTTCAGGTCATGATCTCGCATTCGTGGGTTCAAGACCCACGTCAGGCTCTGTGCTGACAGCTCAGAGCCTGGAGCCTGCTTTGGATTCTGTGTCTCCCTCTCTCTCTCTGGCCCTCCCCTGCTCATACTCTGTCTCTCAAAAAATAAAATAAAGTGTTAAAAAAAAAAAAGCCAAAAACCTTGTCCAGGCTGTCACAGCTCATAGGGGGCAGAACCAGGGCTTGAACTCATGCTTGGCAGGTACCAAAGTGCATAGACATATAGATGTATGGAATAGAACCAGGAGTCCAGAAATAAACCCTTACAGTTATGGTCAATTGCTTTTTGACGAGGGTGCCAAGACAATTTGGTGAGTCTTTCTAACAAATGGGGCTGGGATGACTGGACATCCCCATGCAAAAGAATGAAATTGAACCCTTACCTCACATCATATACAAAAATGAACTCCAAATGGTTCATTGACCTAAACATGAGGCATAAAAATATAAAACTTCTACAAGAAAATATAGGAGCAAAGCTTCACGTTCTTGGGTTAGGCCATGATTTCTTAGATACATCACCAAAAGCACAAATGACCAAAGAAAAAATAAATAACCAAATCACATCAAAATTAAAAACTTCTGTGTTATAAGGTATACCATCAAAAAAACTGAAGAGAAAACCCACAAAATAAGAGAATATAATTGAAAATCATATATCTGGTAAAGGGATTTATGTCAGAATATATAAAGAACTATTATAACTCAACAATAAAAAGACAAACCAATTTAAAAAAAATTTTTTTTCTTAATGTTTTTATTTTTGTGACAGAGAGAGACAGAGCATGAGCAGGGAAGGGGCAGAGAGAGAGGGAGACACAGAATCGGAAGCAGGCTCCAGGCTCTGAGCCATCAGCACAGAGCCCAATGCGGGGCTTGAACTCACAGACTGTGAGATCATGACCTGAGCCGAAGTCGGACGCTCAACCGACTGAGCCACCCAGGCGCCCCAAACCAATTTTAAAATGGGCAAAGGAGGGGCACTTGGGTGGCTCATTTGGTTAAGCATCCGACTCTTGGTTTTGGCTCAGGTCGTGATTTCACGGCTTCATAAGTTTGAGCCCCGCATCAGGCTCTGTGCTGACAGTGTGGAGCCTGCTAGGGATTCTCTCCCTCCCTCTCTCTCTCTACCCCTCTCCTACTTATACTGTCTCTCTCAAAATAAACAAATAAACTCAAAAAAATATGGGCAAAAGATTTGAACAGACATTTCTCCAAAAACAGTATACGAAGAACCAGTTAATCCACGAAAAGATGCTTGTCATTATTAGTCATTAAGGAAATACAAATAAAACTACAATGAAATACCACTTTAGACCCGCTAGGATGGCTATTTTTCTTTCTCAAAGACAGAAAATAACAAAGTGATGCAGGGCCACTTGGGAAAAGAGTATGGAAATTCCTCAAAAAGTTAAAACTCAAACTACCCTACAACCCAGCAGTTCCACTACTAGGTATTTACCCAAAGGATACAAAAATACTATTTCAAAGGGATACATGCACCCTGATATTTATAGCAGCATTATCCACAGCTGCCAAACTATGGATGTAGCCTAGGTGTCCATCGGCTGATGAATGGATAAAGATGTGGTGTATATACAAGATGGAATAATACCCAACCATCAAAAAGAATACAATCTTGCCATTTGCGACAACGTGGATGGAGCTAGAGTGCATTAGGCTAAGTGAAATAAGTCAGTCGGAGAAAGACCAACACCATGATTTCACTTATATGTGGAATTTAAGAAACAACACAAATGAGCAAAGGGAGGAAAAAGAGAGAGAGAGAGGTAAACCAAGAAACAGACTCTTAACTATAAAAAACCGATGGTCACCAGAGGGGAGCTGAGCAGGGTGGGGGGCAGGGATGGGTGAATAGAAGATGGGGATTAAGGCGCGCACTTGGGATGAGCACTGGGTGTTGTATGGAAACCAATTTGACAATAAATTTCATATTTAAATAAATAAATAAATAAATAAATAAACATAAAAATAAATAAATAAAATAAAGGGCAAAAAAAGAAAAAAGAAAGAAAACCCTTTTGGAATCTCCTTTATAGAAGTATTCAAAATAATGTATATAGGTAATGCCCTCTGAAGCAGGTGGTACATAATCCCCTTTCCCTAAGTGTAGGACGTGTAGTGACTTCCTTCCAAAGAGGACAATGTGGACAGGTCAGGAGAGTTGGCTCTACATGGAGAAACCCAATGAACACCACCTCACCAGGGGGTCAAGGTCAACATCATCAGCGATGAGTCATGATGGCAGCATGTTGCCTGGATATGGTGTGATGAAAAAGAGCACTTCTTGGGGCACCTGGATGGCTCAGCCAGTTGAGCATCCGACTTCGGTCAGGTCATGATCTCGCAGTTTGTGAGTTTGAGCCCCACATCAGGCTCTCGGCTGTCAGCCTGTCAGCGCAGGGCCCACTCCGGGTCCTCTGTCCCCGTCTCTCTGCCTCTCCCATGCTTGTGCTCTCCCAAAAATAAATAAATATTAAAAAGAAAGAAAGAATGAATGAAAGAAGGAAGGAAGGAAGGAAGGAAGGAAGGAAGGAAGAAGGAAGGAAGAAAGGAAGAAAGAAAGAAGGAGGAAGGAAGGAAGGAAGGAAGGAAGAAGGAAGGAAGGAAGAAAGGAAGAAAGAAAGAAGGAAGGAGAAAGAAAGAAAGAGAAAGAAAGAAAGAAAGAAAGAAAGAAAGAAAGAAAGAAAGAAAGAAAGAGAAAGAAAGAAAGAAAATGGTCCCTTCACCTCTGTGGTCTTCCCCAAAGAAATCCAAATCAAGCATGGAGTTCAGTTAATAGGAATGCACCAACATTGGTTCATTACTTGTGACAAAAGAATCCACTAGTGAAACATTAATGACAGGGGGTCCGAGTGCAGACTATACGGGAACTCTCTAGAACTATCTTCTGTAAATTGAAAACTCTCGGGGCACCTGCGTGGCTCCGTCGGTTAAGCGTCTCTTAATTTCAGCTCAGGTCATGATCTCACAGTTCCTGAGGTCAAGCCCCACATCGGGCTCTGTGCTGAAGTGCAGAGCCTGCTTGGGATTCTCTGTCTCCCTCTCTCTCTCTGCCCCTTCCCTGCTCGCATAACCTCTCAAAAATAAACAAACATTAAAAAAATTACAGTACTGTGAATGATTTTTTCTTCCTTATGATTTTCTTAATAAATTTTCTTTTCTCTGGCTTACTTTATCATAAGAATACAATATGTACTATATATGACATACAATATATGTATTAATTGACCGTTTATGTTATCGGTAAGACTTCGGGGCAACAGCAGGCTGTTAGTTAGGTATTTGTGGAGTCATAAGTTATACAGGGATTTTCCACTGCAGGGGTTGGGGGTGGATGGTGCCCCTAACCACCAACCACCCACACCTTCCACCGCCGATGTCCAAGGATCAACTGTATATCACTAGGTCTTTGCCTCTGGGCACCTTGGTATAGACCCTTCAGCCTCAGGGCGGGCTCCGTTCCTCTGCCTTGCCACCCATACACAAGCCTTCCCTCTCAATTCCTGCAGTGAGCTCTCCCCACTGCCCTGTGGATACCCTCCTGGTGTCCATGAAGGTCACCCCCCCACCCCCCCGCACTGAGATCCAGCTGTAGCACCCCTCCAGCTGGCAGGGCAGGAGGGTAAACTTGAGGATGAGGCACCAAGAGTGACACTTGCTGACCTAGAGGGCTGACTGCCGGGGCTTGGCTGGAGCCAGGATGATGAGGGGTGGGGTGGGCCAGGCTTCCCCCCAGCTGCACATCATTTCTGACCTAGGGGTCCCCTTTCCTGGCTCCCCTCCAATCCCTGCACTCGCCAGGCCCCCTGTTTCTGGCCAACCAGTCTTAAATGCCCGATGGTGGGCCACAAGAGGACACTGGTTTTTCTCAGGCAGCTACTGTTTACAGACTCTCCCCTTTGGGGGGAATGAGAGAAGTGCCCAGCCCGGCGCTCCCCCCAGCTGCAGGTGCACCTCCTGGGAATATGTAGGGAAGGTCTCTGGGTCCCTCTTCATGTCTCTATCTGCTGCTCATCGCGGTGCCTTGGGTGGGAGAAGCTGCCGGTTTGCAGGGAGTCGGTGGGAGCAAGAAGGAACCCACGAGGGCGCCGGGCGCCGTAGGGCCCCCCTCCTGTCACCCTGATCCTCGCCTTCCGGCTGTGAGGGCTCTCAGGGAGCACCCAGGGGGCACCCAGGAAGCCTGGCCGAGCCAGGGCCGCGGAGCAGCCCGGGTGGCGCAGCAGGCAGGGGGGGCGCTGCTGGAGGGGGCGGCTCCCACGGGACCCCCAAGTGCAAAAGTGCCAAGTCATGGAGACCTGTGCACGGCCCGCCTCGGAGCCACCGCCCTCCTCCTGGAAGGGAGACACCTGCACACGTGGGGTGGGGGTGGGGGGCTCTCCAGGACGCTGGGGCCTCAGAGCTCCTGCCCCTGCGGGCTGGGGAGCCACACCCCGTAATTAGCAAACAGACCCAGTGCATCCCCATCACACACGAAGTGCAATGTTCCCTGGAAAACTGTCGAGAAACTTTCCCTTTTATTTCTACCCAGGAATCGCACACGGTAATTCCACAAACACGCATAAAGGAGATGAGACTATATTTTTCAGGGTAGTCTTTTTCTTTCACACCTCCTGGGCTTGCGTCCCCCTCGATATCAGCACCCCGTGACCAGCCCTGTGCTTTTCTCAACGCTTATGTAACACAGGATGTCCATGTAAATGGGCATGACTCACGGGGAGTCGCTATTGCTTCAAAAAAAAAAGGGGGGGGTTCTGATCAAACACACATTTCCGCATCTTCCGTTGCCACTCAGTGGTTTGTGGACACATCCCTCCATGGCAGCTGGGACCTCGGGACCCCATTCTGTCCATTCCTGTGGCTGGTTGATAGTCATTTTCATAATGCTTACTTAATATGCATGTGGCCACAATGTTCCCTGTGGATGGGAAAACACTTTGCTTCCAGGTTGTGGGCACTGGTGTTTTTGTTTCTTTGTAATAGATGCCCAGGAATATTTGCATTTTTCAAGTCCATAGGTGTTGCCAGATGGCCTCTCACAAAGGCAGCCCCGTTCCGGGCCAGCAAAGCTGTCAGAGCGGGTCAGCCTGATGGGTGCAAAGTGCTTTCTCTGTGCTCCCCAGGTCCGTGTTTCCTGCCTGTAGGTGAGCTGGGGCAGTTCCCACACATACACTGGCAATCCGTGCTCACGCCCTGGGTCCTGCCCTCCCTTGGCCCATTTCTTCTGCCCTGTTTTGTGTTTTCCTTGTCAGGGTTTAAGCGCTCTGTGTATCATAGCCATCTGAGTTACCAGTATTTCCCTCAATCTGTCATTTGTCTGTGGACTGTAGTCAGGGTACCTTTTGCTATCCAAAAGTTTTTATATGGCCAACTAGAACATTTCCGTGTTAGCCTGGGTGAGGAGGCTCCTCTCCAATCCTAGGTTGTTCATCTAACTCCCTAGATGTTCTTGTAAGAGTTTGATTATTTTATTATCTCCTCCGAGCCCATCATGGATTTATTCTACATTTGAAGATGGAAACCCACGTTTATTTTCTTTCAGCTGGAGAGCCTTGTGTGCCGTCACCATTTAACAAAAACACCACCAGCGGTAACAACAGCACTTACGGAGTCCTTAGCAGATGCACTTTCCATGTATTAGCCCATTAATCCTCCCAGCTACCTAAGAAGTAGGAACTATTATAAGTTCCCACAGCTAGTAAGTGACAGATCTAGGTGTCACCCAGGGCATCTGACTTCAGTGCCCCGCCCCCACCAAGGTTCATACCCTTCTTTTTTTTTTTTTTTTTAATGTTTTATTTATTTTTGAGAGAGAGCAAGAGGGGAAGCTGCAGAGAGGGAGGGGACAGAGTGTTCGAGAGAGCGGGGATCGAACTCACAAACTGTGAGATCATGACCCGAGCTGAAGTCTGACGCTCAACCGCTCAACCGACTGAGCCGCCCAGGCACCCCAAGGGGTTCATACCTTTCTGCACCATCCACGTCCTCCAGGTTTTCAAACCTGTTGCCATCGTGTTGAATATGTTTCCTTAAAATTCTTTTACTCTCTCCTGAATCTGTGCTTATGTCTCCTTTCTCATGCTTAACCTTGTACATTTCTATTTCATTTTTCCTTCACCAAGGAAAGTGCAAGTCATGGTGAGCTTGGCTTTTTCTGTGCATTGGGGCTTGCAAAAACCAATTAACACATGCTTATTCTCTCTAATAGAAATATGAATGTCAGTACAGATCTGCTGTTCTAATTCATTAATTTGTCTTTGTGTCTTTACCAATTCCAACTTCCTGATTTCTTTTGGTACTTAGACTGAGCAAGTAGGTCCTTATTTTTGTCTTCCTGTTTTAAGACTAAAGACATTTAAGTTTGATTTTCCACTGAATGTGGTTTTGCTGTGTCCCAGAGGTTTGGGAATGAAGCATCCTTATTTCCAATGCTTTCCACTAGTTTTTAATTCAATTTCCTTCTTGATGTCCTCTTTAAGTATTATCTAGAAGTGTGTTTCCTCATATCAAAGTAGTTAATAGTGTAGTCATCACCTCTTTATTATTGACTGATCTGATTTCACCAGATTAGGATAAAAATGTGGCCTTTTTCTTGGCTTTTCTGCACTGGTTCAGGTTTTCTTTGTGGTCAAATAGATCATTTCTGCAGCAGTTACAGGGACACACGAATAGGAAGTATGTTTTCTCTTCATAGAGGTAAGAATCCTCACCTATTAAATCAGATTTATTGACCACTCCTGCATATCATTCCTTTTTTATTTACTGAGCCTAATTCTGAGAGATGTGTATTGAAATCTCTCACTGTAAACGCACTGCTGTTCAAGTACTGGTACTTATTCTGGTACTTTTGCTTTCTGTGTTTAAACACATGTTGCTTAGTTCCTATGGGTTTGTGACACTTTGGTCTTTATAACTTTTGCTTTTCATCTTCATAGGTCTTCACCTTAATGTCCACCTTATCTGATGTTAATAATACTGGTCCGGGCTTACTTTTATTTGTGCCTCTCTGCACCTCATTATTTCCAGCCTTTCTTTATCCTGCTGTTTTGCATGCATTTCTTGTAAATAACGTCTAGCTAGGGTTTGTTTTAGGTACCATTCTGATGTAGTGTAATGACCGAAATCCTTGATATTATTCTTTCCACTTCCTTTACGTTTACTATTTACATTGTTCTCTCCTCTCAGATGGTTACTATTCCTTCCCTTTCTCCTTGTTAATTTATAAGCTTCCCACAGCACTGACGGTCCCCTTCCTTCTTCCCTGCTCTCCTGACAGATGCATATTTTTCTACAATTATTTGAAAGCAAAATTCCAACTGTTCTCCCCTCTAAGCCGCTCTGTCCCTCTCCTGTCCCAAGACAGAATCTCTAGATCCTTTCCCTTCCTACCCCCTCTCCCTGGACCCCCAGGCCTTGGTTGTGACATTTAGGTTGATCTCACTTTCTGCCTCCCCAGCATCTGTACCCTTTGGAGAGTTTTGTACTTTTAATTTTAGACTCGTGTTTGGACCAAGTGAGACAGGAATACAAAATGGTTTTTTGAATTTGTTTTCGATCAGTGCCTCCGACTGTGCTCTGTCACATCTTTATTATACATCCCTTCAAACATTCCAAGCAGCTCCCTTCGCTTCCTGGTTAATTTCCGGTAGCAGAAGCTCAGTCCAGACTAATTTAACACTTTGATCTCCATGAATACTCTCCCTCCTGGCTCAGGTCTGGCCCCGAGGAAGGAGTGGGGGGTCTCGCTCTCCCTCCCAACCCATGTCTCCTGAGTCCCTTTGCCCCTGGGAGCTGGGGCTGGCAGGGGAAAAATGGACTCGGAGCGAAGTCTTTCTACTCAGCTGGTGCTCCTGACGCCCTCCCTCCGTGGGCAGATAATCCACACCGACTCGCGAGAGCCCCCGTGGCACTTGCCCACTTCATAGTTCCCAGGAAAGGGAGAGATTTTTCCTGCCGCCTCATAGCTCCTACCCCTCCCCACCCTCCACATCGCTTCCCACAGGGGTCCCCTCACCCAGCTAGCAGCTCCCCTGGCACCCGCAAGATGGTTAACGCGGCAAGCAGTTAGCTCAGAGGAAACACACACGTGTTCACCGTGCCGCCACCCCACCTTTGCCCTGACTTCGCTCTGGTCCTTTTTTTCTCGCTCAGCCAGCTCGGATGACACAGAGGGGAGCTCAGCAAGTCCCCTGCATGAGGATATGTCCCAAGGGGCGAGGATTTGCCGGCCCCCTTCTTTCCAGGCACCCCGGTCTCTATCAGTGACTCTCTTGAAGCCCCGCTTGGTTGGCCTGGGGATGCGGGGATGGTGGGGAGGAAGGAAAAAGGCCACAGTCCCTTCCCTTTAGGCTCACGACTCCCCGACTCTTACAGATGCTCCAATTTCCAGTTTTCTGTATTACGTGGCAGAGAGATGCTGGAGGAGACATTGGAGCCAGTTCTGCCCCCTCACCCCGGCCGCGAGGTCTCCGTGGGGACACAGGGCCAGAACCCACGGGAATGGGACACTGCAGCCCTGGGGTCTTTGGTGGGGCTTGGAGGGCTGGTGAGTCCCACAGATGACTCCCACACTGGAGCTCACACCATTTCCACCTGCACCGGGGAGGGCAGGCAGCTGCTCTCAGGACCACGAGACACCTACCCAGCGCGCGGTCCTCCTCGAACCATCTGCACGATGCACAAACAATGGAGTGTTCTTAAGCCTTGAAAAGGAAGGAAATCTGACACACGCGTGGATATGCACGGACAACGCGGATGAACCTTGAGCACATTATGCTGGGTGAGATCAGCCAGCCGCGGGACACATACTATGATTCCGCTTCCGTGAGGGACCTGCAGTGGTCAGATTCACGGAGACAGGAGGTGGCATGGTGTTGCCGGGGGCAGGGGTGGAAGGGGGAGAGTGTTCAATGGGGACAGTTTCCATTTGGGAAGCTAGAAGGGGTGTTGTGGGTAGATGCCGGCTTGGCTACATAACAACGTGAATGCCCATAATACTGTTGAAGTGTATGCTTAAAAATGGTGAGGGTGAGGGCCCCTGGGTGGCTCAGTCGGTTAAGCATCCGACTCTTGATTTCGGCTCAGGTCATGATCTCATGGTTCGTGAGTTCGAGCCCCACAACGGGCTCCACGTTGATGGTGTGGAACCTGCCTGGGATTCTCGTTCTCCCACTCTCTCTCTGCCCCTCCGCTGCTCTCTCTTTCTCTCCAAAAATAAAATAAAATAAAATGTTTTTTAACGGTGAAGATGGCAACCTTTGTGTCATGTATATTTAACCGCAATTAAATAAAAAATGTTTTTAAACCCATTCATATGGACCCAGTCATGCAACAAACCACCCACACCGTTTAGTGAGCTCCCCCTGGGTGCCAGGTGCAGGAGCCACAGTGGTAAAAAATAAATAATAAGAGGCAGAGAGGGCCCTTGCCATCACAGAGCTCCCATCCAGCAGGGAAGGCAGACCGAAGTGGCTGGGGTGACAAGGGCAGAGGCTCCCGGGGGCTGACTGGACAACCAGAGCCACATGGCCAGTGAGCCCAATCACAGAAAACCCAAGACGGAGAGATGTGCCAAGGTCAGATGAAGTGGTCCCAGCACACATCCGGTGCAAACCAGCCCCAGCCTTGCGTGGCTAACACTGCACTTGCCCAAAGGCGTGTGTGGAGGATGATAAAGCCAAATCAGGACAGTGAAGACATCTGGGGGGGGGGGGGAGGGGGAGGGGGACAAGCATAGATAAAGGGCACAGCTGGCTTTCAATGTATTTAACTTCTTTAAAATTTTTTCTTTTCCTACATTTTTTTTTAACGTTTATTCATTTTGGAGAGAGAGAGACAGAGACAGAGAGACAGAGCACGAGCAGGGGAGGGGCAAAGAGAGAGAGAGGGAGAGGGAGAGAGAATCTTAAGCAGGCTCCCCACCCAGGGCAGAGCCCAGCCCAGGGCTCGATCTCAAGACCGTGAGATCACCACCTGAGCCAGAATCAAGAGTCGGACGTTCAACCGACTGAGCCACGCAGGTGGCTTATGTTTCATTTGCAAAATTAAGACCAATTTTTAGAGCCATGTTAGACACAGCAAAATTGAAGGGAAGGTACAGAAGTTTCCCATTTACTCCCAACCCCCACCCACGCATAGCCTCCCCAACTGGGTGAGGCTCCCCAACTCAGTGTCCCCCAGCAGCATGGGACATTTGCTACAACTGATGAGCCTACATGGGCACATCACCATCACCCAAGGCCCATAGTTTATATCACGGCTCACTCTTGGTGTTGTACATTCTACGAGTTTGGACAAATTACGACAGGGATTCACTACTGTCGTATCATACAGAGTATTTTCACTGCCGAAAAGAAGACAAACATAGGGGAGCCTGGGTGACTCGGTTAAGCATGTGACTTCAGCTTAGGTCATGATCTCACAGTCCGTGGGTTCAAGCCCCGCGTCGGGCTCTGTGCTGACAGCTTGGAGCCTGGAGCCTGCTTTGGACTCTCTGTCTCCCTCTCTGTCTGCCCCTCCCCCACTCGTTCTCTCCCTCCCTCTCTCTCTCCCTCCCCCTCTCTCTCTCCCTCTCTTTCTCAAAAATAAATAAACATTAAAAAAATTTTTTTAAAAAGGGTAGATGTTCAGGGGCACTTGGGTGGCTCAGTCGGTTGAGCATCTGACTTCAGCTCAGGTCATGATCCCACGGTTCGTGAGTTCGAGCCCCACATCAGGCTCTGGGCTGACAACTCAGAGCCTGGAGCCTGCTTCGGATTCTGTGTCTCCCCCTTTCTCTGCCCCTTCCCCACTCATACTTGGTGTCTCTCTCTCTCCAAAAAAAAATTAAAAAAAAATTTTTAGAGGGTAGATGTTCATCATGTATTTATATAGAAGAGAAGCAAATCTTAAAATTGTACATTTTCTGTCATCCCATTTTTGTTAAAGATTTTGGGTACAGGCAGGAAAAATAATCTGGGCAGGACAAACTGAGATGTTAACGTAATCTCTGGGTTTATGGGAGGTTTGTTCTCTCTTCTGCTTATTTGTATTTTAAGAGGTTTTTGCAATGAACACAAAGTACTTATAAAATAAAAAGGGGGAGGGGGGTCTTCCTCTGTTCCCTGGGTTCCCTCTGTCCGTTCCTAGGACGTTGAGAGAGAGAAGTGGCCAAGAGCAGAAGGGGGCTGTGCACGTCCATCAAGGTAGCAAGCACTTCCCAGCCTCCCACCGTGGGCCAGGACCTTGGGGATAAACCCGGTTCTCAACAAGCTCCCACAGTAGAGGCAGGAACTGGGGGCCCCAGTTCAAGAATCCGAGGCAATCTGGAGAGGAGTCACTGGGGGAGGGCAAGGTGAGGGGCCCGGGGCAGCACTGGGGGTGGCAGGAGGGACTCTGTCGGGCAGGAGGTGAGAAGCCTAGCCTCGGTGTGGAGTGGGGTGTCAGGGAAGGGGCTCCGGACAGTGAGGGCATCTCAAGGGACAAAGCTGGGGGCAGGGCACTACAGGCCACATCTTTTCAGGGAGCCCAGAGCGGTTTGGTGAGCTCTGCAGGGCCGGGAGCAATAGGGAGCCATAGAATGTTTAGAAGGACACGTGTTGACCAGGCTGTGCTGCAAAGTACAACCCAAGGCAAACCACCCTCATCCAGGCAGTGGGGGTGGGGGGAGATATAGGGACCAGCTTCAGGCCTGCATCAGGGACCCCGTTCCTCCCTCTCCATCTACCTCTCTCTGTTCTGCTTGTCTACACACTCCCCTTGTTCTCTCCTCCTGAAAACCAGAGGAGGAAGAGGAGGGAAGGAAGAGAGAAAATATCCACCAGCCTCCATCACGGCCAGTATCCGCGCCCCTGGCCTGGCCCCTCCACCACCCTGCACCTGTGCCACACCTGCCCAGCCCCCTGCCCCCCATCTGCCCAGACCCCTCCCCGGGACCTTCTGGAAGGCACAGCTCCGCTCCTCCCTGGCTGAACTGGAAATCCGGTTTGCCCCTAAAGACAAGGAATGTGGCCTCTGGGGCCCTCCCCGGGGGCAGTTTTCCTCTTGAGTCCCTGACCTCAGGCTCCAGGAGTGGGCAGGGCTCCTCTGGACCCCTCATGGGGGGTTCCAGACCACATCAGTCTTCTCTCCCTCACAAATCCACTCCCCCGCTCCTGTGCAGTCCCATTTCCAAAACCCTGGGCCACTGCATGGGGATCTGGCTCTGTCCCCCTCACTGTGGTCACTTACCGCTCAGCCCCAGGGCCTCTCTGTTCTTGGATCTCACTGCACTGGCCTCCCTTCCGCTCCAATTTTGCCTCCCACTATCACGTGCCTCCTTCAGACTTTTACTTATTTACTTTTACTGTGAAAACTAGGACAATAGGAAAAGGTAAGTTTTGTTCTCACAACTGACGGTGCCTGTCTGGGACCAGCTCAGACAAACAAACACCTTAGTTCTCCAGGTACACGCACCCCCGGCGGGGCGGTGGGGGGGGGGGGGGTTGCAACCGGTAAATACGCCGGACGTAAAATTTACCATCTTAACCATTTCAAGGGTACATTCTGTGGCTCTGTTGTGCTACTGTCACCCCCCTCCATCTCCAGAACTCTTCGTCCCGCAGATCTGACACTCCGTCCCCGTTCAGCACTAACTCCCTACCCCTCTACCTGCCAGCCCCTGGCAACTGCCATCCTACCTTCTGTTTCTGTGAATTGGACAACTCCAGGTGCCTCGTGTAAGTGGAATAATGGAGTATCTGTCCCTTCGTGACTGGGTGATTCCAGCCAGCATGTGGTGCTCAAGGTTTATCCACGTCTTAGCAGGTGTCAGTTTCCTTCCCCTTTAAGATTGAGCACACTCCAATGTCCCACTGTATCCATTCATCCATCGCTGGACACATGGGGCATTTCTATGCTTTAGCCACTGTGATTAATGCTGCCGCGAACACCGGCATAGAAATCATCTTCTCGTGTCTCTGCTTTTAATTCGTTGGGGTGCGTACCCAGAAGTGGAATTCCTGGACCGTCCAGAGAGTCTATGTTTCATTTTTTGAGCAGCTGCCATATTGTTTCTCACAGTGGCTGCACCAGCGCACGTTGCCACTGGCAGGGCGCAAGGGGTCCGGGATCCCACATTCCCACCACGTTTCTTCCAGCAGATGGGAGACCACCCAGCAGGTGGTCCACACAGTGGACCAGGGGGGTGGGGCGGTCTCATGCTGTGCTGCTGAAAACCCACTCTTCCTCTTTTCCCACCGATCTGTGGGGCTAGTTCTTTCCAGGGCGAGTTCCACCACATTCCCGTGCCCTCTGATCTTGCCTGACTATCCAAGTCCAGCCGGTCAGGAAAATGTCAGGCCGGAGCGATCCTCACATCCTCTTCGTTGTTTGTGGTCGATGGTCATTATGAGCTGGGCATCCCCACTGCCCCTCAACTACAGATGCCCTGGGGGGAAACGGGTCACTTCTCAGCTGTCCCACCTCGCTCGTCCCCTTTCTCCTCCATGTCTTGGTGACCTCCGGCCTCACCAGGGTTGAGGAGTGAAGATGGGGAAGCGGTCAGGGAAAGCTTTCTTGTCTGCACAGTCGGAGGGAGGGTTCCTCTGGCTGTGGCAGATGTCAAAAACTTTCTCTTTCAAGTGGTAGATTTTGGAGAGCCTTCCTGTATTCTATCTACCCCAGGGTCTGCTGTCCTGGCTTCGCCCGACACAGGAGACTCCATCTGTCCAGTGACTAGCTGTACTCTTGCCCCTGGTCTGAGCCTGTGATGGAAAACCTCCAGTTTTTCCACCAGGGTCCCCTTCACATCAACCCACGCAGGCCCCCAGCTCTTCCTATCAGGCCCCCAGCCGACACAGCTCCTTCGAGACACTCCCGCACATCCTTGGGCCCTACAAAGTGTTTGACAGCTGATGGCCAGTTATGAACTCTTGGCCATGTGACTTTTCAGGTATCAGACACCCTTCTAGAATGTTCCCCCGGCTTCAGGAGGTTTTTTTTTTTTTATTTTTATTTTTATTTATTTATTTATTTTTTTAAAATTTTTTTTTCAACGTTTTTTATTTATTTTTGGGACAGAGAGAGACAGAGCATGAACGGGGGAGGGGCAGAGAGAGAGGGAGACACAGAATCGGAAACAGGCTCCAGGCTCCGAGCCATCAGCCCAGAGCCTGACGCGGGGCTCGAACTCACAGACCGCGAGATCGTGACCTGGCTGAAGTCGGACGCTTAACCGACTGCGCCACCCAGGCGCCCCGAGGAGGTATTTATAAAAGCTCTCCCACAGGTCGTGCTGGAGGGACTGCTGAGCAGCCCTTGGCCCTCTATCTTTGGGGGACGCTCCAAGCACAGTGTTGGCCTGGGTATCCCAAAAAGCAGAGTCGGAGATAAAGGCTCATCGCGCATCCAGGGACTTCGCTGGGGTGTGTGGTTCCAGGGGAGCCTGAGTGAGACAGGGAAGGAAGAGAGTCAGTGCAAGGATGTGCTGCTGAGTATGGGACCCCTCGACCCTGGCTGCTGGCTTCTGCAGGACCATCTGAGGACCAGCCTTTATGGAAGGTGTCGGGACCAGTCTGGCTGGTCTCACGAGAGAGCGGTACAGTGAGGTCGGTATTGGCCTCTGCTGCTGGTAGGTTGCACATTAGCAAATATAGCCTTCGAGGCCCGTGGATGGCCTCCAACTCTGTCACCGTGGCCTACTTGTTGTGGGCCATGGACAGGCTGGTAGACCTTCCCAGGACAAGACATCCTGTCTACCTGGTTTGCCTAGTGCCCCCTCTGGTGGCCACTGGTATGAAATACAACACTGTGTGCCCCCTTCCCAGGTCATCCACTCATCCACATGCCTGGTCCCCAGATCTCAACTCCAGTTTCTCAATCTTGCTTCTTCTTGACCCTGACCACTCAGCAAAGCCATTCACCACCACCCACGTGTTCACGTATACCCTTAGCTCGGACCCCTCTTCTCCAGCCATTCAAAGATGACCAGGCATGTTGCTTAAGGCTCTGTCCACCCCGCAAACAGGGTCTTGCACGGGATAGAGCTCCACCAATGCGACAGAACCACACAAGATCTTAAAGAAGGAGCAAAGTGGGGGCCTCCGGGGTCTTCCTCTCTGACACCAGCAGCGGCTGTCACAAGATCAAACTCCCAGAGCAGCAGTGGATGCAGGATTAAGGCAATGCAATGATGTCCTTCCTATACCAGTTCTGCATGACCTGATTTCTGATTTTGTTCCCGGTTCTGCAGGCCTTCCCCAAATTCTTTTCCCAGTCACTTTTTTTTTTTCCCAAATTCCTTTTTGCTTAAATCAGCCAGTCGTTTCTGCTTGTGGTAGCTTACAAAAATGGCCACAGGAATTCTTCCCATAGCCGTGTTCATGCAGTTTTGCAATATGTCATTGCAAAGTCTATTTCTCCGCCCTTGAATCTGGACTTGACCAATGCGACATTAACAAATATGGTTCAGGGGCGCCTGGGTGGCTCATTCAGTTAAGCATCCGACTTCAGCTCAGGTCATGATCTCACGGTTTGTGAGTTCGAGCCCCACATCGGGCTCTGTGCTGACAGCTCAGAGCCTGGAGCCTGCTTCGGATTCTGTGTCTCCCTCTCTCTGTCCCTCCCAACTTGTGCTCTGTCTCTCAAAAATAAATAAATGTAAAACAATTTTTTTTTAAATAAACAAACAAACAAAAACACCAAATATGGCTCAGTAGGGGCTTGAAGAGTGCAAGAACCCTGTGGCTTGGTCTCTCATGTCCATGGGATACTGTGACATAAACGGGGCTGAGCTAGCCTTCCAGATGATGGCCGACAGGTGGCCAAATCATCCTTGCTACCCCAGCTAAAGATCAAGCAAACCTACAAACACAAGTGAGGCCATCCTGAACCACAGAGCAACAGCCATGCTGAACCAGATCAGAAGACCTACCCAACTGGACTGAAGAATTTTTTTTTTTTAATTTTTTTTTCAACGTTTATTTATTTTTGGGACAGAGAGAGACAGAGCATGAACGGGCGAGGGGCAGAGAGAGAGGGAGACACAGAATCGGAAACAGGCTCCAGGCTCTGAGCCATCAGCCCAGAGCCCGACGCAGGGCTCGAACTCACGGACCGCGAGATCGTGACCTGGCTGAAGTCGGACGATTAACCGACTGCGCCACCCAGGCGCCCCATGAATTTTGATAAGTCGTACATATTCATTGTTTTAAGCCATTAAGTTTTAGGGTGATTTGTGACACAGCAAAAACTAATGCACACACTATTTCTAGCGAAGGAGAACCCTACCTGACACACGCCTACGTCGTATTCGTCTCTACATCATGTTGATTTCAATTCTCATTTCAATAAGTTTCAGTTGGTGTCCCTGTATCCATTGGTGCCCCCTCCGATCTTTTTCCAACCTGCCAATTTAATCAGCCACACCTTCTACTTAAAACCCTTTATATACCGCCCCCCTTCATTTTCCACACATGCTCTGACCTGCGGTCACACAGTGATGGTGCCTGTGAGCCTACGTTCCATCATGGGATGGAGTCCCCTCCTTGCTCACATTTGCACAGACGTGCGTAAAACAGTATGCACACGTAAGCAGACTCATCAGGCTCTCTTTGCATTTGGGGACGGGGTGCAAGGGAGGAAGCCTGCCTGAGATAGGTCCTGACTCAGGCACTTACCGCCTGGGAGAAATCAGCAAGTTGAGTAACGTCTCTGTACTGCAGTTTGATCACGGTGCCGGCTTTGAGGTTGACATCAGTTCGTGTACGTAAGATTCTTACGACTGTGGCTGGCACATGGAATGCATATAGATCGGCCAGCAGCACCATTATCATTTTCCACAAATACTCGCTGGGTGTCTGCTATTGGCCAGGCACTGTCCTAGGGACACAATTAGCAAGACAGGAAGATTCCTGGCTTTCGAAAGCTGACATTTTAGAGAGGTGAGTAGAAGAATAAACAAGTAAGAATATAAATACAATAATTTCAGGGGTGCTTGGGTGGCTCAGTTGATTAAGCATCTGACCCTTGGTTTATGCTTAGGTTATGATCTCTTGTGGAATCCAGCCCCACATCTGGCTCTGTGCCAACAGCATGGAATCTGCTTGGGATTCTCTCTCTCCCTCTCATAATAGTTCCTTGAAATGTATCTGTCAGCTTCTGACATAGGAAACATCTCACAGCAGAGGGAACTCCTTCCCTAGACCCTCCCTGCCTTACGTCAGACACTTGTTCCCTAAATTCTAGGCCTTTACCCCTAAATCCAATGATAGAACAATTTGGGCCTTTGTCTTCTATATCCTGGTTGGCTGGGGGCCTGGTCTTTCGTACCTACAAAGGCCCATCCGGGGCTGATCTCACACACGAGCCTCCACTGCCTGGCTGAGATAGAGGTGAGGGGCAGAAGTCAGAGGGAGGAGGGGCACCTGTGTGGCTGTCGGTTGAGCGTCCGACTTCGGCTCAGATCAGGATCTCACGGTTTGTGAGTTTGAGCCCTGCGTCGGGCTCTGTGCTGACAGCTCGGAGCCTGGAGCCTGCTTCGGATTCTCTGTCTCCCTCCCTGTTTTTTTCTCTCTCTCAAAAATAAATAAACATGCAAAAAAAATTTTTTTTTAAAGAAAAAAGAAGTCAGAGGGAGAAGTAAGGGCAGCCCCACACCCCAGGACTCTCTGTCTCTCTTTTGGGGCCAGAACCAGGAAGAGATTGAGAGACTCTTTGGGGCAAGAGTTTCCTGGTGGGGGGAGGGGTGAGTATGGTGAGGACTCACCTCACTGCCTCCCCTAGCAAGAGAGCTGGGCTTCTGGAAAGCACCAAGGGAGTTCTCTGAGCTTTGTCCTTGCGAGCTTGTGCACCTTCTCTGAGGTTTCCCTGGGGCTCTCAAAGGGGTCCATGACCCTTGGCAAGGTGTTACCTTACTGTCCACTCTACCAGGACTCCCTTGTCTCTTTCCCTCTCTCTCTCTCTCTCTCTCTCTCTAGGTGAAGTGGGGAACCCAGACCCATCCCAGGGCCCCCGTGGGCACCCAGGAAGCCTCATTCCTGTGCATAGGCACCCTCTGTCTGCTGGGGTCGGGACACATGGTGGAGGTGGGGGGAACCTCAGCCTGGGCGGAGGGAAGGAGACAGCCATGGAGGGCCTCATGGGGGACCAGTGGGAGAGGGGGAATCTGACTCTGTCACAAGTTCCTTCTCCAAGGCCAGAGAAGGCCTGAGGTGGCCCTGCTGAGCTGTGGGCCACGGAGGTCCACAGACTCACGATTTCATAGGGAATTATTTGTTTTAATTTACATGCACACATTTATTTCACATTTTAAACACATCAAGAAAATAGAGCTGAAACCTTTCAGGATCAGCCCTGTAACAAGACACTGGGGCTTGGTTTTGTGAAGTCGGCGTGCCCATGCTCCATGCTGAGAGCTGAGGCCCACGGAGAGGCTCCCTGGCATGGGTCCGGGAACGGATGCTAACTTTAGCATTTAGAACAACTCCAGGCAGCTGTTTCTAGGAACAGGACCTGCAGCCCCGCCCAAGAGAGCATAGCATTGCGTATTTTTAGTATTAAAAGCAAAACTACCACCATTTATTAAATGCGCGCTAAGTGCTATTGCGCAAAGGGCACCTTCCCCACAAAAAGTGTTTTAGCAGTTTTCTTTTTTTTAATCTTTTTTTGGTAGGGTTTCATTTTTTGAGAGACAGCGTGATCAGGGGAGGAGCAGAGAGAGAGGGAGACACAGAATCCGAAGCAGGCTCCAGGCCCTGAGCCGTCAGCACAGAGCCCGACGCGGGACTCGAACTCATGAACTGTGAGATCATGACCTGGGCTGAAGTTGGATGCTTAACTGACTGAGCACCCAGGCCCAGGCGCCCCAAGGGTTTTACATTTTTAAATGGATAGAAAAAGTAAAAAAAAAAAAAAAAAAAAAAAAAAAAAAGGAGTAGGACTTGACACTCGAAAATTGCATATAAAGTTTTTACTGGAACATAGCCATGTTTGCCCGTGCGCGGTCTACGGCTGCTTTTCGGCGTCCAATGGCAGGGGGCCGCTAGCTGCAAGAGACTGCTTAGCCCCCGAAGCCAGAAATACCCTCTAGTCCTGTACAGAAAGTGTGTGAACAGCTGGTATCTCGGGCCGCCCTGTCCCAGATTTCCTCAGTTAGCATGTGACGGAGGAACGTATGATGTTTCTATGACCACGTGAAAGGAAACGGTGGTCTTTACAATAAGCTGCTTATGTAACAAGCATCCTGTCTCCCCGACATACACTGGTTTTCCTATCCTTTCTGAACCGACATGACTTGGTCAGCTGCCGGCTTGTTAGCGAGCTAACGTCGATGTGCGCTCCGATCGGCTTGCCTAAGCGATGTGGTTTTTTGTTTTGTTTTTTAAGTTTATTTATATATTTTGAGAGAGAGAGAGAGAGAGTCGGGAGGGGCAGCGAGAGACAGAGGAGAGAGAGAATCCCAAGCAGGCTCTGTGCTGCCAGCACAGAGCCCAACGGGGTGGAGGTAGGGGGAGGCTTGAACCAACTGTGAGATCATGACCTGAGCTGAAAGCAAGAGTTGGATGCTTAACCGACCGAGCCACCCAGGAGGCCCTGTCTAAGCAATGTTGTTCCGGTACATTCTCCGTGGAAAGAAGAACTCGGGTCTCCAAAAAAAAAAACCAGATGTGAGAAAGAGAGTACAGCACACAAGTGGTGGAGGGGAGGACAGAAGTGAGTCCTGCCCCGTGTCCCAGTGGTCAGTGGGGAAGATACAGCCAGGCCCTCGGGCCTCGGCCCTGGCTCTAATCCTGCTGTGACTGCCACTGATCCTGCCACCTGGTGTTTATTCAGGGCTCACCATGTGTCAGGAAGGGGTGTGAGCACTGCATGTATGATTTTGTTTAATCCTCATGATAAGCTTGGGAGGCAAGTTCTATTACCATCTCTGCCTCACAGGCGAGGAAAGTGAGGCCCGTGTCATAGGGCACATGGTAAGGAGACACAGAAACACGCGTCTGGGGGAGAGGACCCTAAGGCCTCTTGGATCCATTTCCCTCTCCTGAGCTGGGTGACTCAGAACATCTGTTGGGAGCCTTGGCCTGCTCGGCCTGCGGCTCATCTATTCTGCTGCTCCCGTCAGGCCTCTGACTGGGGACGGTGGCGGTGGGGGGGGGGGGGGGGTGGTACATCAGGAGCAAAGGGAATTTCCTGATTTTCTACTAGCCTTTCCCTCACCGTCACCTCCCTTCATCTGTTGTATTTATGGCAAATACTTTCCCTAGTTGTGATTTGCCTCTTGGAGTTTTCCTAGACTTAAAGAGCCTTGTTTAAAAAACGACACAGGGCTGGGGCGCCTGGGTGGCTCAGTGGGTTAAGCGTCCGACTCTTGATTTCAGATCAGGGCGGATTCATGGTTGGTGAGTTCAAGCCCCGTGTCTGGCTCTGTGCTGACAGTGTGAAGCCTGCTTGAGGTTCTCTCGCTGCCCCTCCCTCCCTCCCTCCCTCCCTCTCTATCAAAAATAAACTTAAAAAAAAGAAATGACACAGGGCTGTTTTGCCTTCATAGTAAAGGGGATTAAGAAGAAAAACCTCATGCTCAAAATATTCTGGGTTTCCACTAGAAACTGTGTCTACTTTCCGCTCTCAGTTTAAGGCATGCCATACCAGCTCGGCTGCCCGCACCTTCTGCTCCTTATGCGGGTTCCTAAAGGAACCATCACTGGGCGTATTTCTAGAGTGTGCAATCCATTTACCCGTCATCTTTACAGAAACCCGCTAGCTGGAACTGAAAAACAGCCTGTCTTCCTCCCCAGCCTCTCCTTGTGGGGAGGGGAGTGAGGGGAGCCCTGCCCCAGGGGCACAGGACCCTCATCACCGAGATGGGGAGGGCAGGACAGGAAGGTGAGAAAATGGGTTGGGGCCTTGGCGGTTTGAGACAAACAAGAGAAAACCCTGGGGGCTACGCTCCTCCTGGTGGAGGGGCTGGCGTAGTGTGAACTCCACGCTGGACAGGGCCCAGGTGAGGGCGTGGGGCCGCTTGGCCGCAGTGGGGGCAGACCAAGGAGTTCCTGGGGAAAGGGTTTCTGCCTCCATCAACAAAAGAACTGGTCCCAGGACTCGGCCAGGGCTGTGTGCGTGTTGGGGTGGGGGTGGGGGTGGGGTCCCCTGGACAAACCCGGATTGAGGCTTCTCCCACCTGGTGCTGCACCTGCGGTTCGAGCTCACTGGCACAGGTAAGACCAAACAGGGAAACTGCAAAGTGGGTCAATCAAATGCTCAAGTTTATTGATACGTCATAGACGCCCTTTCGCTGGGAGGTTCAAGGGTGGTTTCTGAAACCCACTGTTCTCGGCCTCCAGCCCCAGGCCCAAGAGGGGCTGCACAGAGCTGTTGTTGACTCCACCTGTTCTCGAAATCTGCCTTCTGTTAGGCAGAAGATGGGTCCAAATGGCACAGAACTCTACTTTTTCCCCCTCTTCCTGGACATCACCAGAGAGGTGTTACAAGGACGTGCGGGTGAGGTTTGGGGCACTAAGCACATCACAGGGGGAGGGCTCCCCCACACCCAGGCTCCCCAGCCCAGCAGTCCAAACCCCTGCTTCCGCCACTACCTGGCCTCAGGGCTTTTCTCTCGGAGCGGGGATTACTCTCCAAGTCTGTTTCTTCATCGGTAAAATGAGGCAAGTAAGGGTTGATATGCCGATCAAATAAATGTTGGCTCGATACAAACACTTCACCGTAACTGCCAGATTGACCTAAAAGGGTAAATAAAGGATGTCTCAACGCAGCTTGCCGGGCGGGCCAGCCAGGGAAGGAGGCAAGTCCTTTCAGAAGCTGTCCGGCTAGAGCAAACGTGGTTCCAGGGAGCCCTAAATCCAGGCCTTGCCCCAAACAAACACAGGCTGTTCTCCACCCCTCCCCAAAACGACACAGTGGGGAGCCGTGGACTGCCACCAGTCCAACAGCGAGCTTCGCTGAGGATACGCACGTCCCCGGAACGGCCCGAACTTCGTGCTCACTAACCTGTTTCATCCGCACCCCACTCTCTGAGCTCTGCGCCCTTGCCCTCTGGACACACAGCTCTGCACGGGGCAGCTGGAGTCTGGGACCCGGGGGACCACCACGCCGAGGAGGCAGAGTGAAGCTTTCAGCAAACAAGTGCTCGGCTGGCCTCTCCTAGTGATGGAAGCAAACTCTGGGAAGGTCAGGACTGTCTCGGAGGAGGGCACGCAGCGTGGGGCGGTCCACGACCGTGCGCCAGGCAGCCTCGCCCAGGAGAGGCCCACCGCCTGTCTCCCGAGTGCAGACGTCGAAGGAGCCGCTGTGCCAAGGGAAGGAGCAGGTGCGGGGCTCCAGGAAGCAGCCTCCTCGGCTCAGATCCACTCCCAGGAGGCACCCTGGGAACACACTGAACGACAAAATCCACATGGCCCGTTGAAAACTGGGCTAAGAGACTCTCCGTGAAAAGGGGGAGCCCATAGGTGAGTTCCGCTTGCAGGGGGCAGACATGCGCGCCCAGGGCCCTGGTCTGTGCGGCCTCCGCGGGGTCAGTGTGCCTGCAGCGGCGGGGACAGCAGGCTCCCGGCCCCCGGTTCCTGTCTCTACCACAGTCTGGTCCCTGAATTCACACTGACCCTTCCTGTTTGGCTCTGCCCCCTCCGCAAAAGCGGAGATTTTCGGGGCTGATTGTCAGTTTCCCGGAGAGCCACGCTTTTCTAGGTGGATCGGTTCTGAGGTGGTTCCCTCTGACTCTGGTAAGGAAAACACCGTCTTGACCCTCTCCCACAGGCAGTCCTCTCACAAGGGCTTTGATAAACGAGGAAGAGACGCGAGCGGGTCCCGAGAGCCTCCGGGGCTGAAGATTCACGGGTCCAGGCCCCAGAGGTGAACCGTCTCAGGGCCGCGTGGAGATGGGCACAGATGCTTCGAAGACGCACCTCTCGGTGGAGGGAGAACATCACGCTCCCCGAGCAGTAGCTCCTCGCTGTCGCGGACACCAGCAGGCAACCCTCCTGGAGCCACACACCAACGGCGCTTTATCTCAGAAAGGATTTAAGACGGTCTGTAGAGACTCCACGCGTGGGAGGTCGTCCTGCAATCACTTCTGTCACCTCAATGGCTTCCCAGATACCTGAGTCAATGGCTTCATGTCCACTATGTCCCCGCTCAGCTTCTCCCTTGTGGCCCTGTGGAGACTGAGGAGGACCCGGCCCTGCCAGGAAGCTCCTC
Source organism: Lynx rufus (assembly GCF_022079265.1). NCBI lineage: Eukaryota > Metazoa > Chordata > Mammalia > Carnivora > Felidae > Lynx > Lynx rufus. Next base: position 2,600,470 of record NW_025814843.1, read on the forward strand.
TCCAGGACTCGGGCAGAAACAAGACCATTGCTGCCTCGACTGTTCCTCTGGGCGGGGATAAGGGCGCATGGACTGTGGGAACCGTTAGGTCCAGGACAGGGTGCCGTTATAAAGGCAAACTCTTACAGCGGGAAGAGCTGGTTAGCAAACTCACCGAGCAGGCCTCTGTTTACATGCGTGTGCTCAGTAACTTCCCACGTTATGCCTTCAATACGGGTGTCAACCCATGGATGTGTAGACTGGCCCATTTCTACCGTATGAAACAGATGATACGGAATTAAAAAGTACTCGTGGAAACATAAAGCATTTATTATTGCTATAATCAAGGCAAGATCTCTGAAAACAATCGGCCTTGAAAATGGAAGTAGAATCAGAACCGTTATTCATGAGTTTACAGTTTGTTCTTTGCTGTTCAGACCTCACGGTTTCACACACAGCATCTATCACAAGACGGACCTTCATTATACAAGAGGAGGAAGAATGAACTTGGAAGTCACAAAGCATGGCTTAACTACCTCACTAGTTACCTGACTTCAGACACATCACTTACTTGCTGAGAACCTGTTTCATCCTGTTTAAAGAAAAAAAAAAATAAAAAAAAAAAATAAAGGACAGGGCGGAGGGGCCAGAAGGAACCCAGCCCCTTGGAGGATCTACTGAGAGAACGCGGCTGATAACTACGAGAAGGTGAATGAAATTGCTCGGTATGCTTGAAGGAATTATACAAACTAGAGTGTCCCTAATACCAGTGCTTGTCACCCCCGCAGGGAGGCACAGGAGTCCTCATCGCGTAGTCTACATGCTTGGCAGCCCGCGCTGACAGTCACCGAGCATCGGAAATCTTGGGGCAGGACAAAGGATATTAGTGACCAAGCCTCCAAACTCACTGAGGAAGGAGCTGGCTTGACAAGCCACGTAATACGGACCCAGCTTTGCCCTAGAAACACTTTGTCACTTTTATTTTACCTCAATATACATCTGTACAGGCAATAATAAAAAGGCTATTACACAACAATTCAGTGAGTTTTACCTAGTTTCAAGAATAATGCATATGCAGTTACAAATGGGAGGTAGAAACACTGTATTAAAGACCTAAAAATACAAACATCATATAAATAAATGTTCAAATTAAGTGCTGGAATTTCATACAGATAAATAAGGTAAAAATTACATTACTTCGTCAAAGTAAAAGAAAAACCATGTTTTTGTTTGTCTTTATCAGTACGCTAAAATTAGATTAATGCCAAAGAGCTTCTGTGCAATTTGTCAGAGTTCAGATTATATTATCTAAAAGGATAAAGATATAAGGATTAAAAGTGGAGAATGTTTATTCAAGTATTCAAGCAGGTGAGTAAAAGAAATCAAACAATACACAACGTAGGAACGGTTTCTGGAAGGATGTTAACTGCCCGCATTCTCCACGTCTAGCTATCTGGTGACTAGCTATCTGGTGAACTGTCAGGATTAACGTGAAAAATACACATTAGGCTGGAGAGAGAGCTGCCCATTTTCCTAAGAGAAAACAAACCTCATTTTTCACTAACTTCATGTAGAAAACTCCACATCGCTAACAAGCCTTTGGGTCGCCAACTTTGTTGTGGCCCGGCTAAAATTCTTGAGAGTCTCCCGATTGATACTCTTTCTAATACTGTCCAAATAAACCTTGCCTTTAGTAAACGTAGAGATCACAGGCGTCAATGCACATTCTGCATGCACGGTAAAAAATAAAACCAAAGGCAAACGACCAGCAACTCAAAAATACCACTGAGGAAATCTGTTACGTGTGGATGAACAGGTTAAAAAAATGCAACGGTCCACATGAACACAAGTTTTTACCGTTTAAAAGTCCACTAGACATTACATGTGAATTCTGGAAAGGGTGTGTGTATAGAATATAATCAAGTAAAATATTTTAAACAAGTCCATTGTGCCTCAGTTAGTTTTAAATTGCAAAATCCAATGCACAGTTGTTTTAATAAATTAGTGCAATATGAAAGATTGTGGAAGAGTAACATGTGTCCATATTAGATCAGATGGAAGATTTCACAATTTCTTCCAAGAGCCTTCTTTCAGCTGGTTCTTAAGCTATTTCCTCCTGAGCTGTTTAAGGATGCGTGCTCAGATTTAGACAAACCTACCCCAGATATCAAACTGCCCGGATGAGATGTAGATTTTTTTTTTCTTTTTACTTTCATACCTCAGTAAATACATGGAATTTCACACACTGCTCCGATGAATGAGTAAAGAGCCACTCATTTTGTTCCCCTCTTAATCGTCTTTAAGAATAACTGCACTGATAGTTCTATTTCTAAGGTACGTTTATTTACCAGGTTCGAACTGAGAGCCAAGTGGAATACTCTTGCTGCTGCTTCTACAAAGAAAAGGGGAAGGGGTGTCGTCTCCGATAAGGCAGATTTCCTACAAGTATGTAGTTTTGGATTGTTCTTCCTTTGTGAAGTCACTGCTTGGTCTTTGGTAGTCACCAGGTGAGAAACTACGGTTTCCTGGAGATGGGGAACCAGAACCCGAGCTGTCATCCCAAACTTCTGTCCTCAATTCCACCACTGGTCCAGGGGCCGGACCGGCTGCCGCTCACAGGGTCGCGGTGCTACAGCAGAGTGCTGACAATCTTCTTTCAATACTAGTTTTATCTAGAAATAAAGTAAGTTCAGAGCAAAAGTCATTTCTGTTTTCAAAACCAAGGGCAGAACAAATGGAAAAAAAAACAAAAACAAAAAAACAAAACCCAAATCACTTTCCACCTACACCCTTGTCGCTGTTCTATCTTTGCCCCAAAGTGAACCATTCTGAAGATTTTTTCTTCTTTCTGCCTGATAATTGTTTAGATATAATGTCTAGCTCAGTGATGCACAGGAGCAAAATGTAGGTTAGCAAGTCAAATAAAGAAAATTTAGGTTTTAATAGCTAGCTTGCTCACAACTGCACATAATTTTAGAATTGCAGTCCCCTTGAGGCTCTTCAAAATGTGGCGTGACCACATACGCTCCCAAGCCCCTCCTCAAACACCAGGGCTTATACTCCACAAATGGTATCATCATCCTGGCACTCTCTAAATCTCCACTCTGTTGTCTATACCAGATCTGGGGTACGTAGGATCTTCATAAAGTTCTTTTTTTTTTCCCTCAATTTTTGAGAGGAGAGAGAGCACTAGTGGGGGAGGGGCAGAGAGAGGAGGGAGAGACAGGATCCGAAGCAGGCTCTGCGCTGAAGCCCACAGGGCTTAAAATAGTTGCATGTATTATTATTTAACAAAAACAGAGTTCTCTACATACACAAACACACATCTTCCAACACGGTAATGCGGTATAAAAATCAAAAGCCATCACTCATTACATTATAAGCATGATCTCCGTTCCTCAAACAACTCTCTCATCTTTTAGAAGCAGCAGCAGACCGCAGTAAGAATCAATGACTTGCCCAAAGTTGGAAAGCCAAGATTCAAACGCAGGCAGTACGACTCCAAACTCCAAGCTCTTCCTGCTGCACCCGTAGGAGGCAACTCGGCTGCAATCAATAACACACCACTTTCCAAGTCAACTTACATTTATGTACGTTTTCAATATCTGCAGGGTCCTGGAGGATCTTCGTTAGGCCTTCCAAAAGAAGGGCTGCCTTATGATAGCGATAAACAATATCTTCTGTCTGCTGAAACATCTCATCCAGGGCTGCAGACTGAACCTGAAGCCAAGTCAGCAAGAGCAAGGAGATTCTCAACTTTTCCACGAAAATACACATCCATCTGGGCAATGCAGCTTTCAATGATATCTAACACATTTTGATGAGATGATATAATCTACCAAACTATACAAAACTTACTCATAAGACTCATCAGATGAGCAGTATAAAGGAGCTTCTCGATGAAAGTTACTTTGCCTTCAAACATAATCCCGTACTCAGAGAGATTCATGACTCAACATTTATACTTCTAAATTGGCTCTTCTATGGCTACACTAAAAAGTTTATTTTAAACATATACTCTCACACTAGGGAAACCTGACATTTCATTAAGGTAGATTTTGTTATAATAAGATAATTAAATGGTGGTAAAAGCCATTTAATAGCTTCCTTTAGCCAAAGAACTTTCTGGCGTAGTCACCCATTCATTCGGGGGTGTTTACAAGTGCCAACCACTGCACATACCACGACGGAGAACTCAGAGTCTGGAGGGACACACAGGCCTGAAAACATGGCTTGCTAATTCCACGAGACTCGTGGTTGTGCAGGAGGAAGCCCCGAGATGGGACGGAACACATACCGGGCACATCTAACCACCCCGTGGCACACGGAGATTAGGGAAAGCCTCCAGGAAGTGGTGTGTCGGCTGAGTCATAAAGGAGTAGAGGTGATGAGAAAGGTGGGCAGGGGCTTTCCAGAAAGAGGAGACTGTAGTATTATGCACAGGTCATGACTATTTGAGAAGTCTTCTCAATGGTATTCTGATTTCCTTGTTAAAAAGTAGATGACAGGCCCAAAATGGCACCACTTAGGCCAAGTCAGTAAGCCAGGACCTCACCTCACCTCACCTCACCTGACTGCATACCTCACCTGACTGCAGTTCCAATACCCCAGGTACGTAACCTCGAACCAGTCAACATGGCATTTCCTGGTCAGCACTAGGAAATTTACTGATTGACCCCTTCCTTCCCCACTTCGGTTTCCCTTAGAAGGGTAACTTTGCCTAAACAACGCATTCCTTGCTAATGAACTCCTTTCCTCTTTTTTACCTACCCCCTTCTCCCTTCAAACACCTTTGTTTTATTTAGCTCAGTAAAGCTCTCCTCTACTTGCTAGATGAAATGCTGCCTGATGCATGAATCATTTCACAAAAGCCAATTAGATCTTCAATTTTACTTGGTTGAATTTTGTTCTTTAACATTCTCTTCAGTCATTAAAAGCTGGGACTGCCAGTAACCCAGTATCCTGAGGTGTACTTGCCGATATGATCTGTTTCTTTCAAAAAATACTTGAAAGCCACTTACAATAAAACAAATAAAATGGGTACAGAAAATCCATTCTGAAAAGGATGAGGAAATGAGTAAACATGGTGCTAATATCACAAAGTTTGCTGTGCAGCCAGGTCAAAAGGAGGGACTTATTCAAGTTACACTGCTCTTGTTATCAGAAAAGGAAGAACAGCCAAACTCCTCAGGAGAGGACATTTTTCTTGGCCCCAAGTTTTAAAAATAATTTATCATATGAAGTCTCAAACCAGTATAGAGTGATACAATGCCTATTATTCATATCAATAGTTTAGAGCAAAATAATGTATGTTATGCTTATCAACAGTTTATACTCCAAAGTCATTTTCATTTGACTTTTTTTTTTTAAAAAAAAATTTTTTTTTTTTAACGTTTATTTATTTTTGAGACAGAGAGAGACAGAGCATGAACGGGGGGAGGGGCAGAGAGAGAGGGAGACACAGAATCAGAAACAGGCTCCAGGCTCTGAGCCATCAGCCCAGAGCCTGACGCGGGGCTCGAACTCACGGACCGTGAGATCGTGACCTGGCTGAAGTCGGACGCTTAACCAACTGCACCACCCAGGCGCCCCTCATTTGACTTTTGATAATGGCTTGCAGAATAAGGCCAAGGGTAACATAACCGTACAATTCAAAGTAGACATATTCTGGGGCGAGGAGGTAGATTTATTATGTTAATGTGGCAAAAATAAGATTGCTCAATAATTTTTTTCCCCACTAAACTACTTAACTAACAGTCTCTAATTTCATCACTACTTCAGAGCAACTTTTCCCCCATGAGATAGAAACAAATTATTTCCAATAGTAGACCCAAGTAATTGGAAAAGCAGATTTTACTTTGTGTCGAATGCTTCAGTAAGGTCAGTAAGTGGAATCTGGGCACGTGGACTTTTGTGGACTGGTAAACAGAGCGGTATTTTTCCTAATGTTTTATTATGCCAGAATTTCTTAGACAGTACAAAATGCAGAAACAGATCCAGCCAAAGCGTTTAGATGCAAAGTATAAGAAGATTAGATCATGCCTAAGGTTAGCAATTTTTAGGAGGTACAATAACACTTCACCGAATGCGGTAACCAACGTGATTTAATGTGTCACCTGTGCTCGTGAAGTCCAAGTCCTCCTTTAGTAAGAGGCTATCACCGTGTTTGGGACTTGGGAGCAGTCAAGGGCACAAACTCTTTTTAAAACGATAAGGTCAAGCAGGTATTCAACTCAAAAGATACTCTTAAATAATGTTAAACCGTAGAAAGGGTTACCATTTCTACAGCACAATTATAGATGAGTTTCTCTGCAGTCACGCTGCTGATTTCATCAATAAATCTCTGTTTGTCAGAGAAGAAGCGAGTCAGCTCTTCCGTAAGTTTCTTGCACATGGTGATGCAGAATTTGTATCGTTCATTCAAATTCTTGACAACTGAAAAGAAGTTGAGATGAGAATTTTATTTTTCCTCCACAAGTAAAGTCACAGTGACATGCACCTTTCCTGCTGATTTAAGGAAAGTGACATTAAATGATCATTGAAAAAAAATGACCGGGGTTGGGGTGGGTGGCTCAGTCGATTAAGTGTCCAACTTCGACCCCGGTCATGATCCCACAGTTCATGCATTTGAACCCCATGTTGGGCTCTGTGCTGACAGCGCAGACCCTGGAGCCTGCTTCAGATTCCGTGTTTTCCACCCCCTCTCTGCCCCTCCCCCCACTCTCAAAAATAAACATTAAAAAACAAAAAAGACCAGAAATCAGATTCTTTCATGTGTTCTCTTCCACTTCACTTCCAACTGTTCCCTGTATGAATTAAATGGCAAAAACAAAAAACAGAAAGATCAGAATCTTTGCCCAGTTAAGAATATTTAAATGTTTTTTGAAAATTATTATCTATCTATTTTGACAGAGAGAGAGAGAGGGAGGGGTGGGGGGAGGGGGGAGAGAGAGAGAGGGGGGGGAGGGAGAGAGAGAGAGAGAGAGAGAGGGAGAGAGGGAGAGGGGGAGAGAAGGGGGGGGAGAGGGGGAGGGAGAATCCCAAGCAGGCTCTGAGCTGTCAGCACAGAGCCTGACTTGGGGCTCGATCCCATAAACCGTAACATCATGACCTGAGCTGAAATCATGAGTCTGATGCTCAACCGACTGAGCCACCCAGGCACCCCTACGAATATTTACCAACACAGGGATTCCTCATCACAAACTCTCAGTGCAAGGGGGAAAGGAGCAGCTCGAGGACCGTCACGCCCCACCCATACCTTGTTTCACGGCCGTGGATGGGCTCAGTTTCCCGGACTTGACCTGGGCTTTGGCGAGATGCAGCGATGCGGCTAGAAGCTGTGCCGCCTTCATGTACAACACCAGCTGCTCCACCCGCCTGTGCCCAGAAGACAGCAGAGTGTTATCCTGGGACCCACATGCCAGACTCAGCTCTCTACTCATCAGGTCACCATTAAAACAGCATTTCTAAAGGAGTATCATTCTCCTGGATACATTTTAATGCACAAGTAACTCTGGAAGGAAGAAGGTTCATGAAAAAGATGTGTGTGTGCTTTGAACACAACAGGTCTACTCAAAGAAAAATCAGTACGATCCCTTTCTCACCAAATACCTTCGACAGTGTAAGATACAAAGAGAAGGCAACGCTAGGGTTACAGAATCTTCAAGTCTTGGCTCATATAGTGAGATCTCGCACAACGGAACAGCTCGGGGCTCCCTTGAAGCCCTGAGATGGGATGTGATCTCGGCGTGCGACAAGGTCTCCATCTCAGACGTGAATTTACAGAAAGCACGGAGGATCTGGAAGTGAATGGCTGGGGAGCACCTACCCCCAGTCTTTGCTTAGTTGGCTGATCTGGTCCACGACCACGCTCTCCTGGATCTGGTACAAGGAGACGGCGGATGAGACAGCCGACGCGCACAGCTCCGGGTCTCCTCCCCGCGCGGCTGTCAGGTCCAGCACGCACTCGGTGAACATCAGCATCACACTGAGGTGGCGTAAGGCGTCTGTGTGTTCTCGCTGTGGCAAAGCCAATTTGTCTTAGAAACTTTCAGTGAAGAGGAGGCGTGTACTCTTTCCTGTATATAAGCCATGGCCGGCGCTAATGTTTTTCTATACTTATGAATATCAGAATGAGCAAAACAGACGAAGATTTTTAAATTCCAGAAGACTAGTAAGAAAATAAACACAGGTGAAACCAAATGTGGGTATGTGCATGTGTTTGTGTGTATGTATGAGAGCAGCCCCAAAATTAAGTGTCAAAGGAATGAGGTCACTGTGTTTTACCAGAAAAACAAAAACAAAGACAAGCACAACCCCAAAACTAAACAATTAAATCAACATACTTGAGACAAAAACATGACCAAATAAGCATCAGGATTTTAAGGATATTCTTTACACTAAACCACCCTTCTTGCTAGTTTAGTAAATTCTACTGACTTAGAGTTCCAGAGATGTTTTATTTTAATTTCTGGTGAGTTTTCAGTTCACAGTGACTCCTAATACCAAAGCTCTAAATTTCTGTGAGCTGTTCACTTAAAGAGGGGAGTATAGCCATAACAGCATGCTTTAAAAAATGAGCATTCTAAAAGTAATGTGGGTTTTTGTTTTTTTGTTTTTTTTTTGAGAGGGCCCAAGTGAACCAGGGGCAGAGAGGGAGGGAGGGAGGGAGAGGGAGAGAGAGAGAGAGAGACAGAGAGAGAGAGAATCCCATGAGGGGCAGAAAGAGAGAGAAAATGAGAGAGAGAGAGAGAGAGAGAGAGAGAAGGAAAGGGAGAGAAGTGAGGCTCACCCAAAGCAAGGCGCGTGCTCACCCATTGCAGGGCTTGAACTCACGAACCCTGAGATCATGACTTTAGCCAAGGCTGAGCAACCCAGGCACCCTAAATTAATGTTGTTTTGAGATGTGCTTTTAGCTATAAATGTTTTTTGAAAGCTCAAATAAGACTAAGCTTCTCATTCTCCTTCTATGATGAAAAAGGGAGAATCATTTTCCTAAAAAAAGGAGAATAAACCAATTAACTTTTGAAAGTCTCTCTGCTCTCTGACAGCATATTGGACTGTACATTCCAATACACTGGAAAATGTATTAGAACACAATTTGTGTCTAGTTTGATGGAAACTGAAAAAACTCTGAAAACTGCCTTCCCAATCTTAGGACTGGATTGTACATATTTTCAAAATCACAACTAAAACTTCTACAAAATCACTACTAAATTTTGCATGCAACATTTTATAACTTTTATGTGAAATATTTAATTCTCATTCATGCAAAATAAAAACGTTAGTTGGAGGTCCGGCATGGAGAGGGAATTTGTTCTCTGTTGGCCCGGAGAACTGATCGTTTTAATTTGAAATGCTAGCTAAGTCAGCATTGTAATCGGGACTGAGGACACAGTGTAGGCCACTGGGTGCTGTCCTGGAGTCGAGTCTGAGGAACTGAACTGGCACAGTCTTTGGAGTCGCAAAATTAACTTCTGTCGTTCTGAACGTGTGTTCAGCGTGCTTCAGATTAGGCTGCGTTTTTCCCTGTGGAACTGGCTCCACCGAGGGAGGGTGCTGGTCTACAAATGTGAGCATTTGCTTGGCAGGTTTATTTCTCAGTGCGACTAATCTGGCATTATGCTTTATTATTTCATAAGCCAGAGTGTATTGCTTTTATCTTATGAAGAAAAGCAAGCGGTGAGAATAAAAAGTTACGGTTTCAGGACAAAGACTGTGCTTTACAAATCCCATAACTAGCAAATAAACTTCAGATTAAAAAAAAAAAACCTCCATGTGTCACTCCCTCTCAACCAATGCTTGTTCTGGATGAGTGTCACTGTTAACATTACTCTAAAAACACATCAGCAATGTTTTTCAAGGAGAAAAGGACAAGGTGAGTTAAAGAGAAGAAAAAAGCTTCAGAACTTTTGTGTATTCCGCCCTTTCCTCATTGCTAGAACCTTCTTCCGTGCTCTCGACATTACAGCGACACGCCACAGGGGTCTCTTCTCTACCTCCATCAGTGTCTCCTCTGGCAGTTCAGGGGCTTCAAAGGTGATGAGCCCCTCTAGGCTGGGGGGTGAAGCACCATAAGGCATGTATCTCAGGCCGGGAGCCGCCTCCGCTCCCGGAGGGGAGGACCCCGAGCACGGCCCTGGCGGGGAGCCCACGCACGCGCGGCCGCTGGCGGAGCACAGGGAGCCTCCGGAGCCGCTGGAGCCCGCTGCAAGAGAACAGGACATGCGGCGCAGGGCCCGCAGTGAGCGCCTGCGCCCACCATCCAAGGAACAAAGGAAATGTTAAAAGAAAAGGCACCGACCCCCTGGGTTTTAGTTTTCCAAGTTCCCCTCCGTTCTTCTTTTATACGTACATTCCATAGACATCATCATGGCTCGTTTTAAACTAATTTGCGACATGCACATCTCTCCCTGTTGCTCCGTAGTCTTTACTGCAACATGCGGTCGGTGCAGAGCAGTTCACTAAATTTTTATAGCTAACGATTATCGGAAGATTTGTACCATTTCTGATTTTTGTATCACAAATAACACTATAATGAAATCCAAAGCGTTTCCTTCCTCTGAAAGGCTCGTTTGTGATCAATACTCCGAAGTGCTGGTGTAAACAGGAGTGGGATTTCCACAGAGCAATGTGACCCCCGCTTTTACAGCCTTGGGGACAACCGCCTCACGGCCTCCTACGTAGTGGCTGTGAGGCAGCGCACCGATCCCGCCAACCTTCAGCAACGCTGGGCGTCAGTCTTTTAGTGTTGGCTTAGTTAACAGGTAAAAAACGTTACTTTCTGAAAATTGTATTTTATTATTACTTAATACTTCTAATAATCCGAAGAACAAGATCGTTGTCTCTACCTCCTCTCTCGTTATCTGTTTACAATCCTTTGCTTACGAATCTACTGACATCGTGATCGGTCACTTACTCAGTGTAAGAGAACTCAGAGAACCCACGGTCCAATATAGAAGATGATGTCAAATGAGAACTCATTTCAAGTCCAATCTAAGTGCTTTCTTCATTTAGGGTATTAATGACCTACGTGTAGAGTATGGAGGATGATAAAACCAATCTATTGACCTATCTCAATGCAGACAGGATTCAGTGCAAAGACTGGGCCCCAAGGTACAAAAAAGGTAAGACTCAGGTTTCTAAAAGGACAAAGCAAAGACAAACAACCATCTACCATTTCAAAACATGTACTAAACGTACTAAGTTAAGCCTTTAATATAAGCTAAGAAGCACCATATAGGCATAGCTGCTTCATCATGGAGAAGTCGCACTTCGATTGTATCGCTGTAATATCGCATGTTGTAAATATACAGTACTTTTATTTTATCAAGTTTCCCCCTCCCACAAATAAGGTCCCATTCATACCTTACAACCCTTTAAGGTAAAGACAATGATGATCTCCATGTCATTGGTAAAGAAACTGAAGTCCAGAGAGGTCAAGGGACTTGCTCAGTCACACCATTAAGCCATCAACAGAACACTGTGCTCCCAACACTAGCCAAAATCATAATAAGACGATGCTTCACCTGAGGTTGTTCTCGTTCGAAGGACCATATGGGTACAAGTGGGGGCCGTGGCACTGTGTGGAGGAGATCCTACAGTGAACAGGACAGCCCTGGAACTTGCTGCTGTTCCTATGGGAGGTGCCAGTACCACACCACAAGCTCCTGCGGGGGCTACGGTGAAAAGGTCACAAGATGTTACATCGTTTTGATAGTGTTTCTTTTGGGGGCTGGGATTATAGGGAGACCTGTACTTTTATATCAGGGTTTTTTTTTTTTCAATAAGCATTACTCTTAAAATCAGAAATGCAACGTAGGTCTCCACTAATAGTGTTTTATAGTAATCTCTTCACAGCTGTGAATCTTCTTTACCCCAAAGCCTTGGATGCAGAGTCACTTCCGTGAACTTCCAGAGTATGTGACCTGCAGTCATGCCTGTTGAGGGTCATTTGAAAAAGTGGAAACCAAGTACTTAGAATAAAAACGTGAGGTAAAGCTGAAGGAAGAACAGGAGTCTCCACAGAGTAAGAGCTTGAAAAGAGAGAGAGAGTGGAGTCGAAGCACGCGCCTTGGAACCGCAGCCGTGTGTCTGTCAGGGGGGTGTGAGGTGGGTCCAATGTCGGAGGGGCCTGATGGGCTTAGCGTGGGCTAAAGGAAGATGAGGAGAAAAGTCCCTCTCCACCAAACTAAAGCAAATGAACAGAAGTCGTCCAAAGCTTTTTCACATCCAAGCATCTCGAAAACATTACATTTCTGAGGTCACAGGATGGAGGCAAATCACAGATTTAAAAGTAGAAACACTGAACCAGACACAGAAAAAAATTGCCATCAGTGTCCGTGATCCACAACAGAGCATGACAAACTTGAAGCATCTAATTAACAGAACAGACAGTTCATGAAAATCTTCTAGGGAGTAAGGGAACAGTAAGTGGGAATCAGTTAAATAGCACCTATTGTCACACAAGATGTACAAAACGACACAGATACTCTCTTTCTGTAACATTGTTATGATGTTATTTTATTGGGTATACATGTATTTAAAGATAATCATGGGTATATTTTAAGGGCCAATGATCCTATTGTTTCTTTAGGGCTTATGTTTTTATTTTCAGAAAAGGAAATTTCATGATTAGAGAAATGTGCAATTTCAAATGCTGACAATAAAGTTCATGTGGAAGATGGAAAAGAAAAAGAGAATAAAAATAATCAAATATGCATTTTCTGCCTAAATATTGTTTAAGGAGAAAAACCTGGTTTCACATCCACAAACTCGGACTGAAATCAGAACATATATTCATGTAGAACTTACACAACCTATAAATTTAAATCTATTTGTGAAGGAGAACGAGACATAATATGCTCTTTCAAAAAAGCTATTTTCAAAAACGGTCCCAACAACCAGTGACTGACTTTTGGCAGAGAGCACACAGAGCAATCACTCCCAGAAGGGGCAGTGTGTGAGGGGCATCGCAGACCTGCTCCTCGGTGACACACCGTAACTGGTGGAAATTACTTCTCAAAAAACAACCACTTAAAGCGGCTGCAAAATGTCCTGAGGGCATGCAGGAAATGAAACATTTATTCAAGAATATCTACCACATCTCAGTAAGAACCTGTGTCTCCACCCAGCCCCCACTCCGAGGGTGGAACCGGGGCGCGTAGATGAAATGCTAGAGCTTTACTGCCCTCACCTCAGTTCACTTGTCGAGCAGAGGTCTCGGGCCTGTAGAGAGAGGCAAGCCAAAAAGACCAGAGGCTTCCAGCCCACCCAGCACCCAGGTCACAAAGCAAGGGAGTCACTCTGAAAGAAATGGGCCAGCATCCTCACACCCAGCTCTAGAGAAGGGTGCCCAGGATTTTCCACGGTGGTGGAGACACGGAACGAAGAATTCTGAAATCCTCCCCAAGGAAATGGACTTTATTTGAAACAGATCACGAGAAAGTTCTCTGAGTGCACTGTCAAAAACAATGAAGATTTTGGGGCGCCTGGGTGGCGCAGTCGGTGAAGCGTCCGACTTCAGCCAGGTCACGATCTCGCGGTCCGTGAGTTCGAGCCCCGCGTCGGGCTCTGGGCTGATGGCTCAGAGCCTGGAGCCTGTTTCCGATTCTGTGTCTCCCTCTCTCTCTGCCCCTCCCCCGTTCATGCTCTGTCTCTCTCTGTCGCAAAAATAAAAAAAAAAAAAAAAAAAAAAAAAAAACAATGAAGATTTTGGTGATAAACAAATGAGGAGGCTGCTGGCTCCATGAGAGCAACAAGCTACCAAACAGACCATCTAGAAGGTTAATAGAGAGAACCAGGGAGAGAGACAGCTAAGAAGAGCCCTCCTGTGGTCAGAACGAGGCTGAAAGAAGACTGGCTTCAAAGACTACTTCTGCAAAAGGGCCAGCATTTAATCAGACAAGACCGGAACAATTCACACCCAACACAATTTGTCAAAAATAGAGCCCTCGGAGGGCAAGCCGCAGGGCCCACCAGTTGGCTGTGGTACCGACAGAGGGAGAGCCTGAGAGACCAAAGAAAGAGTGGAAGAGAGCCCTGTCAAAGCCACCGTCATCCCAGGGCAAGTGTACACATGGCCAAAGCTTGCTCTCTGAAGACCGACGCCAGAGGGTTCACACTACCAGGCCTACAGATTTCACGGGAAGAGTCCAGACAAGACTAAACACATTAAGCCCAAAACAACAAGCCAAAGGGTAAGGGACTGGAGGAGTCAGAATTCAGAACTGCTATAGAACTATTATACAAAATGTCTGGTTTTCAACAATAAAAATGTGATATGTGCAAATAAACAGTAAAGAGTGACCACACATAGGGCGCCTGGGAAGCTCAGCCGGTTGGGCATCCGACTTTGGCTCAGGTCATGATCTTGTGGTTTGTAGGTTTGAGCCCCACGTTGGACTCTATGCTGACAGCTCGGAGCCTGGAGCCTGCTTCGGGTTCTGTCTCCCTCTCCCTCTCTCTCTCTGTCCCTCCCCCACTCGTACTCTTTCTGTCTCTCAAAAATAAACAAACATTAAGAAACAATTTTTTTAAAAAAAGAGTGACCACACACATGAAGAAAAATAAACAGAAACTGCCCTTGAGAGGGCTCAAATGTCAAAATTAGCCGACTTCAAAGGAGCACTTTTATTTTTTTTTTTATTTTTTTTATTTTTTTTAAAAAAAAATTTTTTTTCAACGTTTATTTATTTTTGGGACAGAGAGAGACAGAGCATGAACGGGGGAGGGGCAGAGAGAGAGGGAGACACAGAATTGGAAACAGGCTCCAGGCTCTGAGCCATCAGCCCAGAGCCCGACGCGGGGCTCGAACTCACGGACCGCGAGATCGTGACCTGGCTGAAGTCGGACGCTTAACCGACTGCGCCACCCAGGCGCCCCAAAGGAGCACTTTTAAACATCTTCAAGTAACTAAAGGAAACCATACTTTAAAAAGTAAAGGAAAACTTTACACTTGTCAGAATGGCTAAAATAAAAAAAAAACGCAAGAAATAACAAGTGTTGGTGAGGATGTGGAGAAAAAGGCACCCTCACGCCCTGCTGGTGGAAATGTCAACTGGTGCAGCCACTGTGGAAAACAGTATGAAGATTCCTCAAAAAATTAAAAATAGAATTACCCTATGGTCCAATAATTCCACTCCTAGGTATTTTCCCAAGCAAAATGAAAACACTCATTCAAAAAGATTTATGTGGGCCATTTATGTGGGTGGCTTAGTTGAGTGTCCAACTTTGGCTCAGGTCATGACCTCACAGTTTGTGGGATGGAGCCCCACATGGGGCTTTGTGCTGACAGTGCGGAAACTGCTTCAGATTCCCTGTCTCCCTCTCTCTCTGCCCCTCCCCTGTCCATGCTCACTCTCTCTCAAAAATAAATAAATATTTAAAAAAAATTTTTTAAACCAAAAAGATATATGCACCCCTATGTTTATTGTAGCATTATTTATAATAGCAAAGATATGGAAGCAACATAAGTGTCCATCAACAGATGGCTAGATAAAGAAAATGGTGTGTGTGTGTGTGTGTGTGTGTGTGTGTGTGTGTGTGTGTTATCTATACAGTGGAATGCTATGCATCCATAAAAAAGGATTGGCATCTTGCCATCTGTGACAACATGGATGTACCTGGAGGGTATTTTGCCTAAATGAAACAAGTCAGACAGAGAAAGACAACACCAAATGATCTTATTCATATGTGGAACCCGAAAAACAAAACGAATAAACAAAAAGGAAGACTCAGACCTACAAATACAAAGAACAAACTGATGGTTGCCAGAGGGGAAGGGTAGGGGGAAAGGCAAAATGGGTGAAGGGGAAAGGGAGATACAGGCTTCCAGTTACGGAATGAGTAAGTCATGGGAATAAAAGGTACAGCATAAGGAAGAGAGTCAATGATATTGTAATAGCATTTATGGTGACCGATGGTAGTTACACTTATGGTGACCAGAGCATAATGTATAGAGATGTTGAATTGCTATGTTGTATATCCAAAACTAATGTAACATTGTATGTCAACTATACTCAAGAAAAAAAAATGTTTTTGAGAGAGAGCATGTGCAAGCTGGGGAGGGGCAGAGGATGACAGAGATTGAGAATCTTAAGCAGGCTCCATACCCAGCACAGGGCCCAATGCAGGGCTTGATCTCATGACTGTGAGATCATGACCTGAGCCAAAATCAAGAGTCGGACGCTTAACCAACTGAGCCACACATGCCCCAAGAAAAAAAATTTAAAGTATGACATTAATGTCTCCTCAAATAAAGAATAGGAATACAAAGAAAAATTATTAAGAAAAACTTCAAATGCAAATTCAGGAGTTAAAAAGAATAAGTGAAATTAAAAATTCACTACAGGGGTTCAACGGCAGATCTGAATTGGCAGAAGAAAAAAATCCATGAGCTTGAAGATAAACCTACAGAGAGTGTGCGATCTGAAGCATCAGGAGAAAAGAGAAAAGAATCTCAAAGAGCTATGAGACACCATTATGGGTACCTATGCACAATGTGTATTATATGCATGATGGAAGCACCAGGAGGAGAGGAGAGACAAAAAAAAAAAAAAAAAATCCAAGTAAATAGTGGCTGAACATTTCTCAGGTTTGAAGAAAAACATTAATCTGTATATCCAAGAAGCTCAACAGACTCAAAGTAAGATAAAGTCAAAGAAATCCACACCCAGATACATCAGAGTAAAACAGCAAAAACTGAAGACGAGGAGACAACTTTGGGAGCAGCAAGAG
Organism: Lynx rufus; assembly: GCF_022079265.1. NCBI lineage: Eukaryota > Metazoa > Chordata > Mammalia > Carnivora > Felidae > Lynx > Lynx rufus. The sequence goes on from NW_025814843.1 coordinate 2,617,186, forward strand.
AAAAATGACCTGTCACATACAGGGGTTTCATTCAATCTACAGATCAATTGGGGAGTTAACAATAGTAAGTCTTTGATCTATAAACATGGGTTTCTTTCCATATTTAGGTCTTCTTTAATTTATTTTATCCGTGCTTTGTAACTTTCAGAATAAAAGTTTTATCCTTTTATTAAATTTATTTCTAAGTATTTAAAAAAAAAAATTTTTTTTTGCATGTATTTATTTTTGAGAAACAGAGTGAGACAAAGCGTGAGCAGGGGAGGGGCAGAGAGAGGAGGAGACACAGAATCCGAAGCAGGCTCCAGGCTCTGAGCAAGCAGTCAGCACAGAGCCTGATGCGGGGCTCGAACCCACCAACTGTGAGATTGTGACCTGAGCTGAAGTCGGACTCTCAACCAACTGAGCCACCCAGGCGCCCCCTAAGTGTTTTATTTCTGATGGTATCTTACATAGAATTGTTTTTTTAATGTCATTTTCAGATTGTTTCTTGCCAGTGTCTAAGAAATACAGTGGATTTTTGGATATTGATCTTATACCCTGTCATGCTACCGAATTTATTTATTAGTTCAAATAGTTTTTTAGTGGATTACTTGGGATTTTCTATATACAGGATCACGCCATCTGTGAATAGAGGTCATTTTATTTCTTCCTTTCCAAGCTGGGTGTTTTGTGTGTTTGTTGTATTGTTGTAGTCATTTTTGCCAAGTTGCCCTGGCAAAAGCCACTGATGCGATGTAAAATGGAAGTGATGACAGCAAATATCTTTGTCTTGTTCCTGATCTTGGGGGAAAAGCATTCAATCTTTCACCATTAAGTATGATGTTAGTTGTGGGTTGATCAGGTGAGTAAACTCACTTCTATTCCTAGCATATTGAGTGTTATGTATTACCTTAATTGATTTTCATATGTTAAAGCATGTGAATCAAGGGAAAAATTTCATCTTAGCAGGTGATGCTAATATTCATATTGGAAACTCAAGGACCCAGGATAACCAAAACAATCTTGGAAAAGAACAAAGGGGGAGGACTCACATTTCCTTGGTTACTATAAAGCTATAGTAATCAAGGCAGTATGGTACCAGCATAATAACAGACATATAGATTGATATAATAGAATTAAGAGTCCAGAAATAAATGCATTTATAGTCAATACATTTTTTACAAGGCTGGCAAAACAATTCAATGGAAGAGAGAATAATGTTTTCAATAAATAGTGCAGGAACCACTGAATATCCACACACAAAAGAATGAAGTTGGACTCCTACATCACATCGTCCACAAGAAATAGGTCAGAGCAGATCACAGATCTAAATGTAAGAGCTAAGATATAAAACTCTTAGGAGAAAATATATAGTTAGCCAAAGGTCGGATGTTATTTAAGGAAGGGTATCTAGGGAAACTCAAAAACAACAGAGAAAAGTTTAGCCTGACACCTACAGGTACAGGAAACACTAAGCATAGCCTAACTCCTAGCCAGAAAAACGAAAAACCTCATACTATTTAACTCAATTCCTTTTATCCAATATATCATATCACACACAAAAAAATTAAAAGAGAAGCTAAAAGGTAAAACTAGTTTGATGAGACAGGGTAACCATCAGAACCAGACTCACAAATAGCAGATTGGAATTATCAGATTAGAAGTTTAAAATAACTGTGATTAATATGCTAAGGACTCTAATGGAAAAAGCAAACAACATGTAAGAATAGATGGATAATATAAGCAGAGAGATGGAAACTCTACAAAAGAATCAAAAGGACACATTATACATCAAAATCATCAAAACAGAAATGAATAATGCATTTGATGAGCTCATCAGTAGATGGACATGGCTGAGGAGAGAATCAGTTAGCTTAAAGATATGTCAATATGAACTTCCAAAATTGGAAAGCAAATACAAAGAAGAATGAACACAAAAACAAAAACAGAATATTCAAGAACTGTAGGACAACTACAAAAGTATAACATATACATGATGGGAATATCAGAGGGGAAGAAAAAGGGAAAGGAATAGAAGAAACATATGAAGTAGTAATGACAGACCAAACCACAGATCCCAGGAAGCTCAGAGAACACCAAGATGAGTACCAAAAAAATTACACCTAGACCTATCATATTCAAACTACAGAGAATCAAGACAAAGCAAAAAATCTTGAAAGAAGCCAAAGAAAAAGCACCTCACCTATAGAGGAACAAGGGTAAGAATTACATCGGACTTCTCTTCAGAAACCATGCAAGCAAGAAAAGAGTGGAGCATTCTCTTTGGATTAGAAACCATGTTCAATCAGATATCTGATGATCCAGATATTTCCTTCTTTGGAAATATTTCCTTCTCCTAATGGGAGAGTCAATAAAAAAATTCTAGAGAAAACCAGAACAAAGAGATTACAACAGTGATTCTCAAATTTAAGTGTATATAATAATCATGTGGGGAGCTCATTAAAAATACAGAATCCTAGAATCCATTCCCAGAAAATGTGATTAAAAAGTCTGGGTTATGGTCTGCAACCTGCCCTTTGTTTTTATTTTTTTGACAAGCAGTCCAAGTAATCTAGAGGTGAGTCTATGGACACAACAGTCCCTGAAACAACTATGAAAAGGCCAGGGGATCTCAGTGACCTACGTTTTTTATAGGATCTACTCACAGTAGAAGAAATGCTCAAGAGCATATGTGTATTTAAGCTCACTTTGGCCAGTATTATCCTACCAACGTAACCCAATCTTGGGCCAGAATTCCTTCTAACTCCTAGCTGTTGATCATCCAGTTACCTAACGAGCCCCTATCTTGTTGTGCTGAGAAAGAAGATGAAATGACAGGAGTGGGTGAAGAAATCTGGGTCAGTAGGTTCATGAAGAGTCAACAGAAGCAGACAGGTGAAATCATTACTTTCTCTTGCCCTCCCACACAGCCAAAGATGGCCACGTTCTAATGCCTGGAAACCATAAGTAGGCTACGTTAAATGGCAAAGGGTAATTAAAGTTGCAGATAGAACTGAAATTGCTAATCGGCTGGCCTTAGAATAAAGGGATTATCCTGGATTATCCAGTGGGTCCAGTGTAATCACCAGCATCCTTTAAAGGTCGAATAGGGAGGCAGAAGGTCAGAGTCTAGACTGGTCCCCAATGGGAAGGGATCCAAGCAAGGACTGAGGGCAGTCTCTAGATGCTGGAAAAGGCAAGGACATGCATTCTCCCCTAGAGCCTCCGGAAGAAATGCAGCCTTGTCAACACACTGATTTTAGCCCAGTAAGACCCACTGCAGACCTCTGACCTCCAGAAAGGTACGATAACACATTTATGTTGTTGTAAGCTACACGCTTATGGTAACCTGTGGCAGCAATTATAGGAAACCAACGCATGCACTCACAAATTACCTGCCTAAAAAGAAACCACATTTGTCTTACCTATATCCATTGGTCGTTCTGTATTTAAGCTGTCCGTGCTGCCCTGATGTCCACCTAAAGGTATCTTTACTTGTTGATCTGATAATTTCCCAGTACTGACAGACCTAAAAAGAAGAATGGCGTTAATAACGGGAAAGTATACTTTAAAAATCCAGACATTTAAATAATAAGGGGGATTTAAGCCAAGCCACAAAAGGGTTAACGGGAAGTCAGAGAAGAAGGAGACAAAAAATAGATACCAAACAATTCAAGGCAGAGATGAACTTCAATACAATAACTGAAATAAACAAAAAGCAGAGATAGAACATTCAGGAAATTCAGTGAGAGCTCTGTATTCACAGTTGCAGGAAGCACCTGTAGGTTTTCAGAGATTCTAAGGGTACACAGTTCATATTATTAACCGTGTGGCATAAACCAGCTACTAACCCAATTTGGTCTGGTTGTCTTTATACCAGAAATATATGTACCATTACAGTTTTCATATCAAAGGCTGGAAGGAAATGCTGTCTTTTACCTGCCAAACACTGCCTTGTTCTGCTGCTCAGACTTCTGCCTCTCACTTCCTTGTACTAAGAGACAATGAGAACATTCCCGTGGGTCACTCCCATCTTTAGACTGCCCTTCAGAAGGCCCATGACGAGTAACCAAGGCTAGCAGGTTGGAAGACGCTTGTGTTTTAGGTATTTTGAAAGGAGCTGTGGTCTGAGGAAGAAACATGTGAAAGCAAGTTACTACCATGCGGGCAGCATTCAGAGTTGTCAGGCTGCGCGGTGCGGCGCTCAGAAGCACAAGTCAGACCCAGGTTCACACACTGGCTCTTCCACTCCTGGACAGTTGGTTCATACCCTGTAGCCTCAATTTCCTTTCTCTGGGATTAAGTAGGATCATGTGTATAAAGCATTCAGGAAGTAAAGTGGCTTTAGACTGTGCCTAAACTAAGACTGTGCCTGGCACCCAGCAAGTGTTCATTAAATTGTAGCTGTTTTCACCACGAATCTTTTCCCTAGTGTACAAGAGTCTCCCTATCCGTGGTTTCGTTTCCCGCGGTCAACCTTGGTCTGGAATAGATGATCCTCCTTCTGAGGTATCATCAGAAGGTCAGCAGTAGCCTAACACTGCATCATAACACCTATATCACTGACCTCACTTCATCTCAACACACAGGCATTTTATCATCTCACATCATCACATCCCACTGTAGTGACCACAGTATGGTATTCTGAGAGAGAGAGAGAGAGAGAGAGAGAGAGAGAGAGAGAAATATCACATTCATATAACTCTTATTGCAGCATATGTAACTGTTCCCTTTTGTTATTAGCTATTATTAATCTCTTATTGTGCCTAATTTATAAATTTATCGTAAGTATGTGTACATAAGAAAAAAACAGTACATATAGGGTTTAGTACTGTCTGTGGTTTCAGCTGTCCACTGAGGGTCTTGGAACATATCCCCTGGGGGTAAGGACTACTGTACTTAACTATACTATACACTAGCTCATGACCTACTGTCAAGAGTTCAGCTGGGCTACTCCACAGTATTGCTGCCTCTGCATTCAATTTGTGTGGCCATATGGCCTGCAGGACCTTAAATGACCTTGAGCCCCTCATGTAAGCTTGTGACCTAGACAGCGGTTTGCACAGTCACAAGGAAATGTAAGTTCTGGATAGGACTCCTCCGACAGCCCTGGTCGTCAAAAGTCTCTCCCAGGCTTTCCCCTTATGTGTCCCATAGATAAGACTCCTGTGGAGCTTACCAGAATCTCATTCTTCTGGTTTGAATTGACCAATTTAGCCCAGGAACCCCAAAGAACTCGATCCATGAACCCTAATAAAGGCATGTGCCCCAGGTCCTGTCTCTCTCCGTCTGCACCTGCCTTCACGTCCCCGTGTGGCCTCTCGAGGCATGCCAGGTACGTGTGCCAAGACAGAGGAATGGAATTCTCTATTTCAATTTCTCTTGTGGTCTACTGCTGAACCTTGGCTCAACATCCGGCACTCGATGCTCCATTTAACAAACGCTAATTTAACAAAGTCCTAACACTGACAAAAGAGTTTAACAAACATACCTTAGTAGGAGAGCCAATGATTGTTGGTAAAGGAGTTTTAAAGAGCCAGTCTGAACTCCGAGGAGAGGACCCCATGTGCTTGGTGGGAGAGGTTCCAAGGCCACCAGGCCGACTGGGCTGAGGTGAGTAGCTGTACCCAACCCCAGCGGGGGATGGGCACACAGGGTCCGAGTGCTGCTTTCTGAGTTTCTGCTTGTTCTGGTAGATGTCAGTGAGGGTAGGGGCGCTCTGCAATCTAGCACCCAACAGGAGAGACTGTGGTGACTGGGCCTGTGGCACTGGAGAACCTGCCAAGAACGCAGCCAATGTTCACCCAAAGTGTGGGGCAAAACTTAACGGTTACGAAGACAATTCTTAAAGTGAGAATTCTAACAAGTGTCATATTTTTCAGGAGCTATTTAAAAAACTGTTTATTTGGCAAGAGACTATTTTCAAGCATCTTTTACAAAACAGTAACAAGCCCACAGTCATTGGGATTCTCAGGAGATAGAAGTTGATGACGGGTATGTTGGCTGTTTTTATCAGCAGCTAGCAAATAACTCAGATTAATGTATAGTCTGACTAGCACAAAAGAGAACTATATCATAAATTGTTAAAGTTAATTAAAACTACAAAAACCTATATTGAACAAAATGATTCCTACTCTTTATATGAATATATACTTTGGGGATACCAATGTAATTATTCTCTTTTCTCACGTGGCAGCTAAAAGAAACTTTTCTTAAAAATTTTTTTTCAAAGCAACCCAGAATAACCCTTTAGATATGGGGAGATATATATATAAAATTAGATAATACAGTTTTCTAGGATTTTATTTTACTTGTCTAAAAATAACAAGCTAATTCATTTTTTTATGGATAATTCATTTTTTATCAGTTTCATTAGTGAAATTCACTTGTAACCTAAAGAGTCCATATTCTCTACAAAGAAAACACTTGTCCACAGATTCTTGCCTCTTAAGGGCACACCATATCAAGAGCACACCATATCAATAGGATCTTTTTGGGGTTTTCTTTGAGAGAGCGAGCACACACATATGAGCATGAGCAGGGGAGGGGCAGAGAGAGAGAAGAGAGAGAATGTCAAGCAGGCTCCAGGCTGTCAGAATAGAGCCTGATGTGGGGCTTGATCCCACGAACCATGAGATCATGACCTGAGCTGAAATCAAGAGTCAGATGCTCAAGCCACTGAGCCGCCCAGGTGCCCTGAAATAGGGTTTTGATACGGTAAACAGTTGGCAGCAGCAAGAGAATTCACCACACAAACCTTGTTGTGGCCAATTCAAGGTCTACTACGTAAGCCTGGAGCGTCAGTTACAAATTCTTTGGAGCTTCTTGCAAGCCACACTACCACCAATAATGCTAAGGATCTAAAAATCTCCTTGGTGACCCATAACCATCATCTTCCCAAAAAGAAATTAGAGCTTTTGCTGCTGCTGCCCACTCCTAGCTTACTCTCTTCCTAAATCTGGGATTTTATCTTTCAGAACTGGGCACTGCCGTGTGTATGTGTGTGTGTATGTGCACGTATACATACCCATGTGTACGTATGTACACATATATACACACAAGTAAATAAAATTAACAGCAAAATGTTATGATTTGGAGAAAGTTACCTAAGACTTATTTTTAGGGAAACATAAAATATGAAGAACTAAGAAAAGAGTGATATTCTAAGTACCACAGGATTCCTTTAATTGGCCAACTCTTCAAATGCACATACAATAAAACTTGACTTACAAAAGTGTGATTTACACACATCTTTTCAGGCATATACATATTATATAATAAAGCAAATAAACATCTCTATTTCCTGTTTATCTCAGGTAGCTCTTATCTAGAATAGTAGTAATCAAAACAATGAAATTTCATTTTCTAGATTGATTTTCATGATCTTTGTGACAATGACCAAAATTTAGCTCAGTTACTTAACTTCCAAGACTTACTTTCATAAAAGAATCATCTACCCAAAGAGAAATACTTTGTGGACTGGATGATACACTAAAACATATGAGACCAAGATTCTAAACAGTAGGATAACAGATAAAATATTTCATGCCAGTTCTATTCTTTTGATAAGACTAGAGAAACATAACACAAATCCACTTACAACAGGATTAAAATTATTAGTACACCAAATATATTTCCTACCTGATGAGTTTCTGCTCCTGGATTCATGACCCTGAGGATGCCCACAGCAGCACTGACTAAATTGCTCAGGAATGGTACCAACTATGAACGGGGAAGTGGGGAAAAGGAGAAATGATTCAAAACCAACGAAGGACGGAAACAGGTAACACATGCACAAATTGCACAGTACATCATAGTTCACCAAATTTGATTAGGCAGAGATTTCTTTCTGCTGACACTTACTGAGCGACCCATGTGCTGGGTGCTGGGCACGCTATACTCTGCCTTGAAACAAGATCACCAGGAAAGGAAGCCACGTAAACAAATTAAAGCCTGTTAACAGGGGGCGCCTGGGTGGCGCAGTCGGTTAAGCGTCCGACTTTAGCCAGGTCACGATCTCGCGGTCCATGAGTTCGAGCCCCGCGTCAGGCTCTGGGCTGATGGCTCAGAGCCTGGAGCCTGTTTCCGATTCTGTGTCTCCCTCTCTTTCTGCCCCTCCCCCGTTCATGCTCTGTCTCTCTCTGTCCCAAAAATAAATAAAGGTTGAAAAAAAGCCTGTTAACAGGTAGGTCACTTAAGACAGAGAAGTACCAAGAGCTTGCCGTGTTTGAGGCGGGTGGAGCCGCAGGGGGCACAGCTGACTCACAGCCCAGCTGCTGTCCCTCTGCACCCACCCCATCCCTGAGGCTCCTGACAAGGCCAGTTCCCCAGGGCTGCTCCCAGACAACGACCGACCGCATGTGGGCGAGGCACTAATTCAGGTCATTCCAGCAGGTCAGGGAACCTGGACAATGCAGTGTTTGGGGACGCCCCTTGGGCCTGGCTAAAAGGTTCCGAGAGCTCACGCTAGTCAAGACGTCCCCGCCCACGCCTCCTAGCTTCCTCTCCCCCTCCCAGGAGTCAGGCCTGCAAGGTGATCTGAGGGGGCTCCCCCAGATTCCTGCTGCCCCCCGACCCCAGATCCATCACAGGCGTCTCCCGAGTCACTCTGGCATGTTCCTGCAGCTACCTTCTCTGCACCCACCTCTGAGAACCCAAACTAACAGGAGGAAGCGCTGAGAAGGCCCAGGGGGTTTAAGCAGACAGGAGACATGGGTCTTTAAAAACAAAAAGGTACTGACCCAGTAGGTAGGCGGGCAGGCGACGCTTAGGTCCCGAGGAAGGGCCTTTTCCTTGAGTGCAAGCATAAGGCTTGGACCTTGTCTCCGGAGACCCTGAAGTGCCCCCAAGCGCTGCTGAGGGGGTGAAGGAGGGCCAGGATTTTGTTCGGGGAAGATTTTTCAGCTAAGAAACAGCCTCAAAACCATTGCAGGTGAGGTGGAGAAATAAATTTTTAAAAACATTATCATTATGGTTTTGTGTTTTTTTGAATCAGGGCTCCTGGGCACCACTTCCATCCTTCTCACTCCGCCTCCTCCTGAAATTTCCTCACGTGCCCTCGCTCTTACTCCAGCCGTTTTGCCTGAGGGTGGGGCCCTCTTCTTTTAGAAGTAAAAAATACATAAATACATTCATATACCTTGCAGGGGTGGGGGGGGCAAGTTTGGGATCTGCACCACGAGGCCTTAAGACCTGCTGCCCGGGCCCTCTCTGCATCCCCTGCCCCTCCCCACCACACCGGTGAGGTCTCTCACGCACTCTGCCTTCTCAGCGGCTTTGGCCTCTCTTGCTTATATCCTGAAGTTGGAGCACTTTCTCTCTCGATTCCACCGAAACTGTGGTTTAAGGTTCGCTTTTTGGTTTGTTGCTGCTGCTGCGTCCCTGCTTGTTCTAGCATTCCCCTTGCCCTGAGTACGGTTTCCACGAGAGGTGGAAAGATCCGTGACCAAGCCGCTACCATCTTCCTCCCAGAGCTGGGAGGCCTCTGGAGAACACGAGCCAGCACGCAAGGTACACTATTGTCTTCTGATCCTCGTAAATCGGGAGTGCTGAGTGGGTAGGCCTTTCATGTACTTTCCTCTAGGGTTTCCGATGTTGTGTGTTTACAGCCCAAGCCCAATGGAGAGACTTTTTATCCATAAGGCTCATTTATTATTACATTTCCAGTAGCGGTCCTAACAAATTTACACAGAGATGCTCAGGCGGGGGCCAGGTATAGGGTGGAGCTGGGGGAAGGATATGGCTCCCCATCAGCTGAGAGTCACTGTCGTCGCGAGCCACCGTCACGACTGACATAAAGAGCGTCACGTCAGATTTGTCACAGCGAACAAAAAAAGTTGAAAACAACAGCTTTGCTCTCCTTACCCAAAGGGGAAGGTGAATAAGGTCTGGAAGACCCAGTGGAGAGTCTCCGTCCAACTGTCTGCACTGTGTCTGCTGGTGCCGGGGAGCAGGATCCCAGCCGGAGGAAGCCCATAGGGCTGGTGTTCGACCTTCGTACCGCTGCAGATCTGAAAAGAAAAATAAAATTGTTCCCTCTCTGGAAGGTTCTAGGACTCTATTTCTGTCTTGTTTTTTTTTTTTTTCTTTCTAAAACTTCCTGACAACCTGCCATGGAATAGAATTTTCTTTTTTAAAAGTTTATTTTTTTGAGAGAGACGGAGACAGAGCAAGTGGGGGAGGGGCAGAGAGAGAGTCCCAAGCAGGTTCCACGCCGTCAGCACAGAGCCCGACGTGGGGCTCGGACTCATGAAACCATGAGATCATGACCTGAGCCGGAACCAAGAGTCAGACGCTTAACCAACCGAGCTGCCCAGAATTTTTTAAAATATATGGTATGGTCACATGGAACAAATGTAAAATGTATAAAATTACATGGCGTGAAGTCTCCCTCCCATCCTGTACCCTGTCTGCCTGATTCTCAACATTTCCTCAATCCTACTCCAAAGGTTACCATTATTTCCAGTTTCTAACATATCCTTCCAGAATTCCTTAATTTACACACAAGCAAACAGACTGAAAATAAAATCTTACTTCCATCTTGATTTAACTATTTTCAATTTTTTTGGTTTGAGGTTCCCTTCATACTCCTAAAAATTACTGAATATCCCAGAGTTTTTGTTCATGCAACTTATATCTATTGATATTTACTGTATGAGAAGTTAAAACTGAAAAAATTTTGTAACTAGTAATTCATTAAAAGTAACAAACTTATTACATGTAACATAAGGTTATGAAAATTAATTATATCTTCCAAATAAAATACATTCATGAGAAGCGTGGCATTGTTCTACATTTTTTCAGATCTCTTATGTCTGGCTCAATAGAAGACAGTTGGATTCTCATACTGGTTTTTGCATTCAATCTTTTATGTAACACAGTACATATGGGGGGATGTACATGAAGAAAATACAGCCTTATACAGCCTTCCTCCTCAAAAAAAGGAGGAATATTTTGGTAGCCTTTTCAAATAATTGTGATGCTCATCTTTGATACTATACCAAAACTCAGCAAATGGACATTTAAAAAAGATTAGCTGCAATGTAGAATCTGAAACTACTTCAATGAAATCTTGTACTCCATTACATTAGACTCTAATCTTTTGCAAAGTCCCTTGTACTTGGACTGGATCTTGTTCTTTTGAGCCCGACATGGAGCTCGAACTCACGAACCACGAGATCATGACCTGAGCCGAAGTTGGACGCTCAACCAACTAAGCCACCCAGGAGCCCCTGGACTGGGTATTTTATCTATGCATGGTTTTTAAACATTCGGTCACTTGAAAAATGTTGGTTGGTATTCCAAATGTCGACCACATCACTGGGTATCAAAAAGTCACATTCATACCAAAATATCACCACAAACCTTAACAGAAGTGGCTGTCAAGGCATAGCAGAAGCTGTCAAGATCACAGCAGTGAATCAAGAGTTTTCAAAAACTCTAAGTTTTGCTCAAGAGCTCACATTTCACGATACTTATTTTCTAGGTGGTGGCAGACTTGGCTCATGAGCCGCCAGACGCCCACAGCTGGAGTTTGTCAGTTGCTCTTTCACGAAAACACGGCGCTCCGTGAAAAAGGGGCTATGGTTCAGCTTGCAACTGAATCACACGAGAGCTTCTCCTTAAGAGAACTGCAGCAACAGTGCTTTATGCCCACATGCCACTCGAGGTGGCGATTTCCAAAGAGAAATAATAACTTTGCAGGCTTCATTAAAGACATTCCTTGGTACCACAGTGCTGGTGGCAAAATATACAAAAACTCACAGTGTGGTTGGGTGCCACCACCGTGATGCATTTTAAGGCACCAGCAATTTGCACGTCATTGCTTTTGCACTATCAGTGCATGTCCACACAGTGAGAGAAAGCAAACGATGTCCCAGTATCATTATGAAAACAGGTTTGACCTCATGGACCTTCTGGAAGGGAGCCACACATGAACCACACTTTGAAAACCACTGCTAATCCTGTTATCACTTTGCTTGTTTCATTTTATAAAATACCTTGGAAATGTTTCTACCTTAGTGCACATTAGAGAGCTTAGAGAGCTTCCTTCCTCTTTTTATGGAAGGTGCTCTGTTGTCACAGGTGGACCTTACAGCAGTCACTTACTGGTGGGAACTTGGCTTACTTCTCATCCTTTGCTATTGTAACAATTAACGACCTGTGTATATGTAACTTCATACACAGGCAAGGACTGTATATCCATAGAATAAATTGCCAGAAGTTAGAGTGCTGGGTTCAAAAGATACATCCGTTAATAATCTTCACAGATACTGCCAAAATGCTCTTTGTAGAAGTTTTCTCAGTTTACATCCTATGAATCTTCTTCCATTCACTGAGCTCTACATTAGGTGGGCCCTTTTAACCTAAAATCTTGTGTTTTCCAATCCTGGAAAACTTTCTCTTGATTATTTCCTGGAAATTTTCTTCTTCACCATTTTACTTGTTCTTTCTGGAATGCCTACATTAATTAACACTTGAAGATTTTTTCTTTTTTTTTGTTTTTAAGTAAGCTCCATGCCCAGTGTGGAGCCCAGTGTGGAGCCCAGTGTGGGGCTTGAATTCATGACCCTGAGATCAAGATCTGAACTGAGATCAAGAGACAGACACCTGGGGTGCCTGGGTGGCTCAGTTGGTTGCGCATCCGACTTTGGCTCAGGTCATGATCTGGTGGCTCCTGAGTCCGAGCCCTGCATCAGGCTCACCACTGTCAGCACAGAGCCCACTTCAGATCCTCTGTCTGTCTCTCTCTGCCCCGCCAGGCTCACGCTTGCCCTCTCTCAAAAATAAACAAACATTAAAAAAAAAAGAGAGAGAGAAAGAGACATTTAAGCAACTGAGCCACCCAGGCACCCCTGAAGAATATATTTTATTCATAGTTTCCACCTTCTTTATTTGATTCACCTATTTCAGATACGGCCTCAACTTTGTCTTCCAACATTTATTTTTATCTATTTCAGTTATATTTTATAACATCCAAGAGGTCTTTTTGATTTTGATTATTTTCAAAAACATTTTGTACCAATTTATGGATGCAGTCTCTTTCCTATTTCTAAGGATACAATGTTTTTTTTTTTTTAAAGATTTTAATTTTAAGTAATCCTGACACCCAACGTGGGGCTTGAACTTTACAACCCCCGGATCAAGAGTCGCATGCTCCACCAGTTGAGCCGGCCAGGTGCCCCGGAAAGTAACAGATCTTTGAATAATAACAACACATTTTTTAAAAGAAAAGGAAGAAAAGAGAACGCTAGCTTACCTTGGAGAACCGTGCAGATTTGTGCCAGAGCTGGCAGTAGATGTAAGATTCTGCTCTATGCGCTGATAATTCCTTATCTGAGTAGGGACCGGAATTGGTGCTGTCTCACTGTGAGGGGACACAGTAGGCTGGCACTGCCTGCAACCGTAATTTATTGAAAAAGGCAAGAAATCCAAGTAAGCCTGTTTTTCTTTCATTTGACACATTGGTGATATTTAGAGAAGATTCTAGAAGGGGCCAAACAATCGCTTCTATGTGAATAAAAAATGATCATCTCAAAAAAATAAGGCACAGAAAATCACATTAGTCATTTAAAAGACTCTCCAGACATTCAGATGCTTATTGAGGATGAAGAATTCTAACAAAAACTGGAAAAACATTCCTCTACGACAATAGGAAAAGTCCGTAGGTTGGCAAAGCTCAGTTTCATCTGCTCACATTCTGCTATTCATTATTATGTGAGAGAAAAAAAATATTTCTAGGACAATATGCTGGGTAAAAGAACAGGAAGTTCATGAGCAAAGATGACAGGAATGTTTACAAAAGTTATGAATGCGGTAAGCATTCCCAAAGAACTTCTGACTTTTAAAAAGACTGCAAACAACACTGTGCAACTCTCAAAGCACATTATTGATCTGAGGCCCACATGGTGAGGTGTTAGTACTGGGTTTCTGTAACAGCCTCTCCCCTTGATTTTCATAAATTCAGAAACAGGATGTCCTTGGATGACTTTCAATTCAATTTGCAACCTGTCTTGACACATCAGGGACAATACCGGGCCTTAAAAGATGATTTATTTCATTTTTCTGTCCTCCTATAAGTCCAAAAAAGCCACATGAATCTAATACTTTTTCTCAAATTACAATATTACAGATATCAAGAGACTGTATACTTATCTAACAAACAATATGATATTCATCTAAAGTGTCACTTTAGAGCTTTTGAAATATTAGAGCATTTCATATTTAAATAAAATCTCATCTCTAATAGAGATGTTAGTTGCTTTCTCCAATATCCATTCACCCACTCTTTCTGACTAGCAGAACTCAAATTTTATGGAAGATGGCAATTTGCTCAGTGAAATTATGACACATCCCAGACTCCTTTGCAGCCATGAGTAGTCATATATCTTTCCTGGTCAATGAGATGTAAGTGGAAGTCTTCGATCCACTCTTCCTCCTTCCTCCTGCCTGGACTGTGGGTATGCTTGCCGGAGCTTCAGCAACTACCTTTCAACTATGAACAACAGGCCAAAAGAATTGGAGACAACTTCCTTGAGCCAAAGAAACGAAGACAACAGCTATTTATTTTGACTTCTCATCTTGCAAGAAAACTAAACCTTTAGTGTGAACCACGCTACAGTCAGGACTGTTGTTTCTAGCTTTTTGTCTATAAGCTCACTCTATTTTTCCATTTAGGTAATTCTCATTGTCGTGTATTCATTTATCCATCCATCCATCCATCCATCCATCCATCCATATTGAAGTACAGTTGACACATACATTAGTGTCAAGCGTAATGTTAAGTATCTTTTAAATACAATAATGTGTTTTTAATATCTCTATATCTGATTGTGAAGTTTACCTACAACCTGAAAATGAAACAAAACAAAACCAAAAACTAGCGGAAACTAAACAGGTTTACAAGACTTCATTAACCAACTGTGGTGCCTGCAACCCAGAGCTCGCACAGGCCTGAGAGCCTAAGTTCCTCAGTAAGACAATAGCCAGCACGGCCATCAAAGATCAGAATGTGAATGAACAAATGTTCATTCCTACTGTCTCAATTCAATGAGTTAGTAAAGACTTAGTGAAGCAAGTACATCTGGGAATTTCTTTTAACATATACATCGTCAAGTTCTAATATCTTTTCACCAAAGGGAAATTAGAAGCTGAGTAAGAGTACCCTATGATATAAATTGAGCAACTTCATACATAATTCAAAGCACCTCTCTCAGGGAATCCTAAGCAATCCTCTCCCAGCATATGAGGAGATAAGCAGCCATGACAGGTGTTCTGGAAATGTGGTCTCCGACAGTCTCTGGACAGAACCTTCAAGCAGACCTGCTCAGT
Organism: Lynx rufus; assembly: GCF_022079265.1. Taxonomy (NCBI): domain Eukaryota; kingdom Metazoa; phylum Chordata; class Mammalia; order Carnivora; family Felidae; genus Lynx; species Lynx rufus. The sequence goes on from NW_025814843.1 coordinate 2,632,495, forward strand.
CTACAAAGTCTTCCCAGGAGAAATCCCCAGAGCACCAGCTAGCTAAGACCACTGAAGCCAAATTTCTGTCTAGCTTTATATTAATATCAATATTTAACCATTACTTGACTCCCTAAGCCCAGGATGAGGAGAGGGAAGGTCTATGCATGCCCTGAGTCTCCAGCACGGCCTCCCCACCCCAACTAAGTAAAGCAGTTCAGAGGACTCTCTATGTGCAAAGTCCCATTTGACCTGCATGGAATACTAGAAAGACTAAGCAGGCTGCCCAAAATACAATACACTTTTATTTTATGGAAATGAGTCATTTTTATCTAGGGGTCAGAAATTTTCCTGGAAAGACTTAGGTTAAATATTTCAAACTACTTTCAACAAAAGTGAGGCTCCAAGGAAGAATGAGACCTACTACTACCAACATTGTATAGACTGGCATATGAGATGACAGTTTCGGATACGGAGGTGCAAAGTTTTAACGACTTCACAAACAATGTCTTGTACCTGCATCAAACCATTTTATTTTTGCATACAGCATAATTTCAATGTATTTTTAGTGATTTCTGTTTTCACCTGCACTTAATATCTTATGGTAGAGTGTTTTTTTGTTTTTTTGTTTCCAAAATACTCACTACCTCTCTCTGGACCCATTTCTATACTCCCTGGTGTGGGCACTCCTGCCACAAATCCCGGGAGGTAGGTTGAAAGAACAGCTCCCAGTTAGGACATGCTGTTCTCAAACCAGAGGGAAACAGACCGATGACAGAAGAGAAGCTTTCAGAGCCATTATGTAGTCCTGCTATCACTGTTTTCCCCTCTCGTTTAAGATCAGCATGTCCCAATTCTTATATACCATGTAAGAGACAAAAGTACCCCAAAGCCCATAAATCTATGATATTATTAGAAACACATGGGGTGCCTGAGTGGCTCAGTTGACTAAACGTCTGACTTTGGCTCAGCTCATGATCTCACAGATTGTGGGTTTGAGCCCCACATCCGGCTCTGCGCTGACAGCTCAGAGCCTGGAGTCTGCTTCACATTCTGTCTTCCTCTCTGCCCCTCCCCTACTCGTGCTCTCTCTCTCAAAAACATTTAAAAAATTTACAAGAAAAAGGAACATATAAAGATGCCATTTGTGACATCAATAACATAAATGGGGGTAGTGTACTCCCATACTCTCCATTAGGAGGGTTTTTTAAAATATTTTTTTAATGTTTATTTATTTTTGAGAGAGAGAGAGAGAGAGAGTGTGTGTGTGAGAGAGAGAGAGAGAGAGAGCAGGGGAGGGGCAGAGAGAGAGGGAGACACAGAATCCGAAGCAGGGTCCAGGCTTCGAGCTGTCAGCACAGAGCCTGATGCAGGGCTCGAACTCACGAACTGTGGGATCATGACCTGAGCTGAAGTCGGACACTTAACGAACTGAGTCACCCAGGCGCCCCAGCAGTAGAGTTTTTGCAGGCAATTGAAGTTATCAGTTAAATGAGATTGTTGTAACTGTTAGGATATTTCATGTAGTCCCAATAGTATTCACAAAGAATATATCTATAGAATACACACGATAGGAAATGTGAACTGAAGCATGTCACTACAACAAGGTCAACAAAACACAAAGAAAGGTAGCAAGAGAGGAAATGAGGGACCAAAAAGCCTCAAGACATACATAAAAGTAACAAAATGACAGTAATCTATCTTCCCCTATTAGGCTGAAAGTGAAAGAATATCCCATGCAAATGGTAACCAGAAGAGAGCAGGCACAGCTATAATATCAGAAAAAAAGACTTTCAGTCAAACACTGTTACAAGATACAAAGAAGGACATAATGTATAATGATTAAAGAGTCACTTAACCAGAAAAATATAACAATTATAAATATTTATGCACCAAACATCAGCTCTCCCAAATAGATCAAGCAAATACTGACAGAATTGAAGGGAGAAATAGATAATTCCATAATAATAGCTGTACCCCCACTTTCAATAATGGATAGAACAACCAGATAAAAGACCAATAAAGAACCAGGGCTTGAACAACACTCTAGACCAACTGGATATTGTAGACACACACCGAGCACTCCTCCCACCAACAGAAGAACATTTGTTCTTCTCAGGTATACACGAAACGCTCTCCAGGATAGACCACACATTAGGTCACAAAACAAATCTTAAGAAATTGCAAAATACTTGTCAACAAGCTGGATAACCTGAAGAAATGTATAAATTTCTACACACACACAGGCTACCAAGACTGGATGATAAAGAACGAGAAAATCTGAACAGACCCATAACTAAGGAGACTTGATCAGTAATCAAAAACCTTCCAACACCAAAAAAAGCCTAAGACTTTCACTGGTGAATCCTACCCAACATTTAAAGAATTAACATCAGGGGTGCATGGGTGGCTCAGCTGGTTAAACGTTGGACTTCGGCTCAGGTCATGATCTCATGGTTTGTGAGTTCGAGCCCCCCATGGGGCTCTGTGCTGACAGCTCAGAGCCTGGAGCCTGCTTCGGATTCTGTGTCTCCTTCTCTCTGCCCCTCCCATACTTTCATTCAGTCTCTCTCTCAAAAATTAAATAAATGAAAGAAAGAAAGAAAGAAAGAAAGAAAGGAAGAAAGAAAGAAAGAAAGAACATCAACATCTCAAACTCTTCCAAAATATTAAAGAGGAGGAAATACTCCCAAACTCATTGCATGAGTTCAGCATTATCCTAATACCAAACCACACGTAGATACTACAAAAACAAAAAACTACAGCACAATTTCCCCTATGAAATTTGATGCAAAAATCCTTAACAAAATATTAGCAAACCAAATTCAACAACACATTAAAAGGATCATAAACCATGACCAAATGTGATTTATAACACACCTACATCAATAGAAAGGACCAAAACCACAGGACTATCTCAATTTATGCAGAAAAAGCATTTGACAAAATCCCAACATCCTTTCATGATAAAATGCATTCAACAGGGGTGCCTGGGGGGGCTCAGCTGGTCGAGTATCTGACTCTTCCAGCTCAGGTCATGATCCCAGGGTCCTAAGATTGAGCCCCTCACTGGGCTCCGTGCTAACTGTGGAGCCTGCTTAAGATTCTCTCTCTCTCCCTCCCTCTGCTCCTCTCCCCAGCTTGTGTGCTCTCTCTCTCTAAATAAAAACAATTTTTGAAAAAGCATTCAACAAACTAGGAATTGAAAAAAATTACCTCAACATAATAAATGCCATATATAAAAAGCCCACAATTAACATCATACTCAATGGTTAAAGACTGAAAGCCTTTTCTCTATGATCAGGAACAAGACAAGGATGCCTGCTCTCATCACTTCTATTCAACTCTTAGCCAGAGCAATTAGGCACAAAAAAAAGAAATATAAGGCATTCAAATTTGAATGGAAAAAGTAAAATTATTTTTGTTCATGGAAACATGATCTTAAATGTAGAACATCCTAAAGATTTCACACACAAAAAGCCTTTAGAACTAATACATTCAGTGGGGCACCTGGGTGGCTCAGTCAGTTGAGCATCTGACTCTTAATTTCGGCGAAGGTCACAATCCCAGGGTTGTGGGATCGAGCCCCATGTTGGGATCCACACTGAGCACGGAGCCTGCTTAAGAGTCTCTCTCCGCACCCCACCCCCGCCCCACCCTTCTCTCCTGCTTGGTCTCTAAAATACAATACAATAACTCCTAGAAGAAAACATAGGAGAAAAGCTTCATGACATTGGATTAGGCAATGATTTCTTGAATATGACACCAAACACACACACACACACACACACACACACACACACACACACACACAATAGACAAATGAGACTACATAAAATTCTAAAACTTCTATGCTCAAAGGACTGGAAAAACAATCTTTGGAATGGGAGAAAATATCTGTAAATCACATATCTGATAAAGGGTTCGTATCCAAAATATATAAAGAACTCCTACAACTCAACAACCAATGACATACAAATGGCCAACAAGTATATGAAAAGACACTCAAAACCACTCATCATTAACAGAATTGCAAATCAAAACCACAATGAGCTATTACCTCACACCCAAAAAAAGAAGTAACAAGTGCTACTGAAGATGTAGAGAAACCAGAACCCTTGTACACTGTTGGTAGGAACGTAAAATGGTACAACCACGGAGGAAAACAGTATGGCAGCTCCACAAACACTTCTAATATGATATGAATCCAGCATCCCCACTGTTGCATATATATCCAACATAACTGAAAGCAGGGTCTCAAACAGGTATCTGCACATTCACATTTATAGCAGAAGTATTCACAATAGCCAAGGGGTAGAAGAAATACAATTGTCCGTTGAAAGAAGAATGGATAAAGAAAATACGGTATGTGTGTAGAATGGAATATGATTCAGCCTTAAAAAGGAAATTCTGACACATGCTATAACATGGATGAACCTTGAGGATATTACGGTGACTGAATGAAGCCAGTCACAAAAAGACACGTGTTGTATATCCTACTTTTTTGAGGTATATAAAATAGTCACATCCATAGAAACAGAAAGCAGAATGGTAGTTACCAGTGCCTAGGGATGGGAGAAATGGGGAAGGCTATTACATAATGAGTACGGGGTTTGACTTTTGCAAGACGAAAAAGTTCTGGAGAGTGGTTGCACCACATCGTGAATATACTTAACGCTACTACACTGTAAGCTTAAATACGGCCAAGATGACAGATTTCATGTGTTTTGCCACAATTTAAACTTTGTTTACAAAAAACGACACATTGTGAAACTAAATTTTAAGAATCAGGAACACAGTCAAAGTCCCCTAACTTTCCTCACAAAATTCAAAATGAGAGCAATCTTTTCATTTAATATACGTAAACATACCCTCCACACACCAAGAACTCGTTTGAAGCACGCTTGCCAGCAGCTCCCATTGGCATGTCATCTAAAGGAGAGAGAGGAAAATACAGTCAGTTCTGCTCGACCATCTGCTCACAAGACGTAACTTGTTCCAACACGATCATTAGGAAAAATCTGAGCACGACACAAATTGACCACTTGCTTATGTTGCAGTTTCCTCCATGAGTAAAAGCAGGTAAAAACCGCGAGGAGAAACACCGAAGACGCTGCACCCAGCTGAATGCACAGCCCGCAGCGCTTCAACGACCGTTTCTAGAAACAATACGGTCTTTACGAGGTAAAGTGTCATATTTATTTCAGTGTTACGTATTTCTCCACCATCTAACACACACGGGAAAACTGTGCTAACGTTTCAATCGTGTTCTTTTTAATATGTCACTCACCAATGTCTGGAGTATTATGCCTCCAATTCCAATTTGCCCATAAACTCGGTGGTTTTTACTGAGCAATTTTTTCAGACTGTGGTAATTTTCAGAACACACATGTCACATTCCAGCACAACAGACTGCAAACAAAGTCGAGTTCACACCAGTGTTGGAGCACCCCCATCCTCCTGCATAACAAACACTCCTGTGTCCTGAATGGTTGTTGAGCGAGACGTGGAAGCTGGGGCTTCTCAGACACGGCAGCACATGCCACAGGCCATCGTCACCTACTCCTACATATCTGTATGTGGGAACAGAGCTGGGCTCAGATGCAGGGGCCCCTCACTCCTTGTCACTGGTATGTCCACTCTATCACATTGCCTGTGTGATTTTAAATGGCCGTAAACGTGGGGCGCCTGGGTGGCTCAGCTGGTTAAGCGTCCGACTCTTGATTTCAGCTCAGGTCATGATCTCATGGTTTGTGAGTTCAAGCCCTGAGTCAGGCTCTGCACTGACAGTGAGGAGATTCTCTCTCTCTCCCCCTCTCTCTACCCCTCCACCACTCACACACATTCTTCCTCTCTCAAAAGAAATAAACTTTAAATAAATAAATAAATAAATAAATAAATAAATAAATAAATAAATGGCTGTAAAGGCATAATTAATGTGTTGATATGACACAGCAAATAATATCAATTTTTTAAAAAGTACACAGCTAACCTATACTCAAAAGGGGGGAAAATCAACACAAATATCCCTTTGAATGGCCCTAAATAAGATTTGAGAAATGTATTTATTTTAGCACATCTCAAGTCCCTGCTCTCTTGAAGCTTACATTCTATCAGTGAAAGAAGGTAATAGTGTCAGGCATGATAAGAAATATAAAGGAAAATAAATCACGGTAAGAGAATAAAGAGAAGTGAGGAAGCAAGGTATCTATTTTAAAGAAAATAGCTGCCGACATGGGAACAGGGCAGATGGGGTAGAGATAGAAGCTACATTTCACTAAGTGCACTTCATTCTGTAGCTTTGAGTTTGGAACCATACATAATTATGAAACAAAATAAAATCAAAAGAAAAAATATCCCTAGAAATCAAAAGCAAAGCACGATAATGTTTTGCCATTCATAACCATATATCAACATATCTGTATTGTCACCAGAAGGGAATTCTTTCAAGTGACTTTAAAGCTCAGTAATTTGATTGGACATCCCTAATGAGATTATCCTAAGGACAAAAAGACCCACAGAAAGAGTTTTTGTTTTGTTTTGTTTTCTTTTGTTAAGTAGTCTTCATGCCCCATGTGGGGCTTGAACTCTTGACCCTGAGATCAAGAGTCACAATCTCTACCCATTGAGCCAGCCAGGCACCTCCCATAAAAAGATTTTAGTAATTATATCGTTATCTTGATACCACATTGGGGAGGCAGAGAAAAGAGAAGAGCCTAAACTCACAAGGGCAAAAAGAAAAGTCAACAGCCACAAAAACTTAGAAGCTATAAAGTTGATATAAGCCTCATTTGATTTAGGAGACCCAAGAAGACAGAATCCTTAGCCAGCAGAGGTTCCCCCATATTGTATCAGGGAGTCTTCTCTGGGAGATGTGAATGGCCCTCCAAAAGGGAAGCATTCTAAGGCAAGTCAAGGACTCAGCCATATCGTGTCCCTAAGACCCACCACTTACAAAGCTTTCAAACAATGTTCTAATTTTCCACTCTTAATTATGAGTACACAACAACCACCAAACATCCAAGGAGGGAAATCCAATCTGAAAACCAGATTCCCAAACAACCTGGGGGAGATAAAAAAAAAAAAAGAAATATTTTCCAGGGAAAGGTTAAAAGATGTATATATAATTAATGTCCTCGGATAAAACGAAATATTGCACCCTGAAATAAGAACAATGCTCAAAGGGAGGAGGGAAGCTTCTGAAAATTAAAACATGAGAACATAAATGAAAAACTCAGTGAAAGAAAACATCAAGGAAATTTCCATAAAATTAGAGCAATAAGACAAAAAAATGTAAAATCTGACAAGAGATAGGAAAATCAGAGGACTGTACTCAGGTATTTGTCTTATGTTATTACTTTTAAATTGTATACATGTTATTTATTTATTTATTTATTTATTTATTTATTTATTTATTTATTTATTCAAATCGTATAGATGTTTTAAAAATCTTATACGAGGACTTCCGCTTCCCAGTCTCACATGTAAGAAGCCTGGAAGTTGCCATTCCATCCCAACAAGTAAAAAGTTGAACAGACGGAACAATCAACAATTCTTCTTGGTGGGCGCCTGGGTGGGGTGGCTCAATCAGTTAAGCGTCCAACTTCAGCTCAGGTCATGATCTCACGGTTTATACGTTCAAGCCCCCCCCCCCCCCTCGGGCTCTGGGCTGACAGCTCGGAGCCTGGAGCCTGCTTTGGATTCTGTGTCTCCCTCACTCTCTGCCCCTCCCCCACTCTCACTCTGTCTCTGTCTCTGTCTGTCTCAAAAATAAATAAACATTAAAAAAAATTCTTCTTGGATCCAAAAGAGAGAGAAGGACAAAGGGCAAACTGATGCCCTAGGATTAGAGAGACAGGCAAACACAGGGACTTGTGGCTTATCTGAGATAAGATTTACCAGCAGAATGCTTGAGGAAACAGAGCTGGGGTGGCAAAACATGAACCATGACTGACAATTTGCTAGAGGATCACTATGGACAACTCTCAGAGTTAAAAACTCCAGGAGGATCTAGTCATAGGGAGGCTCACAATATTGCCAGATTTACCTCCAGGAATTCAGAAGCTCACAGTAAATACCAGAGAAAAATCCCCTTCTGCTTCTGCTAAGATAATGGAAGAGAGACCATTTTTATTTTTATTTATTTATTTTTGATTTCTGCTTTTTCTTTTCTTTTCTTTTTTTATTTTTTAAATTTTTTCAATATATGAAATTTATTGTCAAATTGGTTTCCATACAACACCCAGTGCTCATCCCAAAAGGTGCCCTCCTCAATACCCATCACCCACCCTCCCCTCCCTCCCACCCCCATCAGCCCTCAGTTTGTTCTCAGTTTTTAACAGTCTCTTATGCTTTGGCTCTCTCCCACTCTAACCTCTCTCTTTTATTTTTTTCCTTCCCCTCCCCCATGGGATCCTGTTAAGTTTCTCAGGATTCACATAAGAGTGAACACATATGGTATCTGTCTTTCTCTGTATGGCTTATTTCACTTAGCATCACACTTTCCAGTTCCATCCATGTTGCTACAAAGGGCCATATTTCGTTCTTTCTCATTGCCACGTAGTACTCCATTGTGTATATAAACCACAATTTCTTTATCCATTCATCAGTTGATGGACATTTAGGCTCTTTCCATAATTTGGCTATTGTTGAGAGTGCTGCTATAAACATTGGGGTGCAAGTGCCCCTATGCATCAGTACTCCTGTATCCCTTGGGTAAATTCCTAGCAGTGCTATTGCTGGGTCATAGGGTAGGTCTATTTTTAATTTTCTGAGGAACCTCCACACTGTTTTCCAGAGTGGCTGCACCAGTTTGCATTCCCACCAACAGTGCAAGAAGGTTCCCTAGAGGAGAAAGCAGGAAAAGACCTCTCTGACCTCAGCCGTAGCAATCTCTTACTCGACACATCCCCAAAGGCAAGGGAATTAAAAGCAAAAATGAATTACTGGGACCTTATGAAGAGAGACCATTTTTAAAAAAAAAAATTTTTTTTTTTCAACGTTTATTTATTTTTGGGACAGAGAGAGACAGAGCATGAACGGGGGAGGGACAGAGAGAGAGGGAGACACAGAATCGGAAACAGGCTCCAGGCTCTGAGCCATCAGCCCAGAGCCTGACGTGGGGCTCGAACTCCCGGACCGCGAGATCGTGACCTGGCTGAAGTCGGACGCTTAACCGACTGCGCCACCCAGGCGCCCCGAGAGACCATTTTTAAATAGGTCTGAGCATTCTGTTCGGAACAAGGCCTGCCCTCAGGGGAAACCACTTAATCAGAGCCTAGCCGACCTGGGGGCAGGGAAATGCCCAACTCCAGTCCCCTACGGCCATCCGGTCCCACCTAAGGCAGGAAAAAGAAACTGGGAAACACTTATGCCCACAGAGCAGAGACCTAGGCTCACTAAAAGACTGAGACCTAATCACAGGGCTACAGAACACTTCTACATACAGGCCTACTACTTACTTCCCCTCCTACTTACTGAAAGGCCTAGTTACAGCGGTTCCTTTTACCCAGTACATCATGTAGGACTATCAAGAAAAAGTCACAAGGCATACCAACCAAAAGGCAAAAAACAAAACAAAACAAAAAAAACCCCACAGTTTGAAGAGACAGAGCAAGCATCAGAACCAGACTTGGCAGGAATGTTAGAAGTATCAGGCTGGAGGGGCACCTGGGTGACAGATGATTAAGTGTCTGACTCTTGATTTCCGCTCAGGTCATGATCTCACCGTTGGCGGCATCGAGCCCCACATCGGGCTCTGCACTGACAGCATGAAGCCTGATTGGGATTCTCTCTCTCTGCCCCTCCACCCTCTTTATCTCTCTCTCTCTCTCTCTCTCTCTCTCTCTCAAACTAAATAAAAAACATTTTAAAATATCTTTAAAAAGATCTATCAGACTGGAAATTTAAAACTATGAATAATATGCTAAAGGCCCTAATGGAAAAGGTAGACAACATGCAAAGACACATAAGCAACATAAAAAAAATATGGACATACTAACAAAGAACCAAAAAGAAACACTAGAGATTAAAAAGCACTGTAACGGAAATGAAGATTGCCTTTGATAGGCTTATTAGTGCACTGGACACAGCTGAGGAAAGAACATATGGACAGAATCCTCAAAAACTGAAAAACAAACAGAATAAGAACAAAGACTTTTAAAAAAGTCAACAGAATATCCAAAGTCTGTGGGACAACTACAACAGGTGTAACATGTGTAATGGGATTACCAGAAAGAGAAGAAAGAACAAAAGGAACAGAGGGAAATATCTCAAACGATAATGACTCAGAATTTCCCTAAATGAATCAGATTCAGGAAGCTCAAAGAACTCCAAGCAGGATAAATGCCCAAAACAACTACACCTAGGCATATCATTTTCAAATTACAGAAAATCAAAAGTAAAGAAAAAAGAATTCTGCAAGAAGCCAAAGAAAAAGCCATACTTACAAACAAAGATAAGAAATCACATTGATGGGAATGCAAGCTGGTGCAGCCACGCTGGAAAACAGTAGGGAGGTTCCTCAAAAAACTAAAAATAGAACTACCCTACATCCCAGCAATTGCACTTCTAGGCATTTCTCCACGGGATACAGGTGTGCTGTTTCGAAGGGAAACATGCACACCCGTGTTTCTAGCAGCACTATTGACAATAGGCAAAGTATGGAAAGAGCCCAAATATCCATCGATGGATGAATGGATAAAGATGTGGTGTGTGTGTGCGTGTGTGTATACACACACACGTGCGCGCACGCGCGCGCGCACACACACACACACACACACACACACAATGGAGTATTATTCGGCAATCAAAAAGGATGAAATCTTGCCATTTGCAACTACGTGGATGGAACTGGAGGGTATTATGCTAGGTGAAATTAGTCAGACAAAGACAAAAATCATAGGACTTCACTCATATGAGGACTTTAAGACACAGAACAGATGAACATAAGGGCAGGTAAAGAAAAATAATATAAAAACATGGAGGGGGACAAAACAGAAGAAACTCATAAATATGGAGAACAAACTGAGGGTTACTGGAGGGATTGTGGGTAGGAGGATGGGCTCAATGGGTAAGAGGCACTAAGGAATCTACTCCTGAAATCATTGTTGCACTATATGCTAACTAATTTGGATGTAAATTTAAAAAAATAAAAAACAAATAAAAATAAAAAGAATCACATTGACTTCTCAGTAATCATGCAAGCAAGAAGAGAGTCAAGTGACTTAAAGTGTTGAGAGAAGTAAACCACCAACTTAGAATTCTGTACCCTGCAAAATTATTCTTCAAAAGTGAAGGAAAGGGGTTCCTGGGTGGCTCACTCTTGATTCTGACTCAGGTCATGATCTCATGGTTCGTGGGATCAAGCCCCAAGTCAGGCTCCATGCTGGGATTCTCTATCTCCTCTCTCTTTGCTCCTCCCTAGTTCACGCTTGCTCTCTTTCTCTCTCAAAATAAACTTTTTAAACAAGTGAAAGAAAAATAAAGACTTTCCCAAATAAAAATTGACGGGATTTGCTGACAAAATAATAGTATATTCAGTTATGTATGCTAAATGTTTATGTCTTATGTATATATGTATATGCTTACATATGCTTATATTTAACTGGAATGAATGACAGCAATGATACAAGGGATGGCAGGAAGGAATGAGGATTTTATTATTATAAGGTACTTCACATTACCCATGAAGTGATACAGTTTATTTGAAAGTGGACCTGGATTAGTTACAAACGTATATTGCAAACTCTGGGACAACCACTAAAAAAAAAGTAAAAAGTTTAATTGATATGAAGGAAAGAAAAATAGAGTAATAAATGCTCAATTAAACCCACAAAAGGCAGGGGCGCCTGGGTGGCTCAGTCGGTTGAGCGTCCGACTTCAGCTCAGGTCATGATCTCACAGCTCGTGAGTTCGAGCCCCGCGTCGGGCTCTGTGCTGACAGCTCAGAGCCTGGAGCCTGCTTCTGCTTCTGTGTCTCCCTCTCTCTCTGCCCCTAGCCCACTCACATTCTGTCTCTGTCTCTCTCAAAAATAAATAAACATTAAAAAAAAAAATTTAAAGGCAGAAAGAGTGGAAGACAAAAATAGAACAAAGAACAAGGATGATGAATAGAAAACAGTTAACAAATATGTTAGATATTAATCTAACTATATCAATAACCCTTTTAATGTCAATGGGCTAAATACACCTATTAAAAGACAGATTTCAGACTATATTAAAATACACAACCCAATTATATGTTGTCTGCAAGAAACTCACTTTAAATATAAACACACATAGATTAAAAAAGTAAATGGGTAGACAAAAATAGACCATGCTAACACTAATCAAAAGAAAGCAGGAATAGCTTTAATCGCCAACACAGCAGACTTCAAAGTTATCAGGAATAAAAAAGGGCATTACACAGTGATACATTTATGTTTACATAAACATAGATCCTCCAAGAAGACATAATAATTCTTACTCAACAGGTACGCATGCCCATAACAACAGAGCATCAAACTATGTAAGGCAAAAACTTGAAAGGAGAAAGAGGTGAAACCACTATCATAGTTGGGAGACTTCAACACCCCTCCCTCAAAAATGGACAGATCCAGGGGCACCTGGGTGGCTCAGCTGGTTAAGCACCTGACCTTTTTTTTTCTAATGTTTATTTTTGAGAGACAGACAGACAGACAGACAGGGCATGAGTAGGGGGGGGGCAGAGAGAGAGGGAGACTCAGAATCCGAAGCAGGCTCCAGGCTCTGAGCTGTCAGCACAGAGCCTGACACGGGGCTCGAGCCCACAAACCGTGAGATCATGACCTGAGCCGAAGCTGGACGCTTAACTGACTGAGCCACCCAGGCGCCCCAAGCACTAGACTCTTGATTCCAGCTCAGGTCATGATCTCATAGTTTCGTGAGTTTGAGCCCTGCATCAGGCTCTGCACTGACAGCGTCAGAGCCTGCTTGAGATTCTCTCTCTTTCTCTGCTCTTTCCTTGCTCATGCTCTCTCTCAAAATAAACAAATAAACTTAAAAAAAAAAAAAGTTTTTTAAAGGACAGCTCCAGCAGGCAGAAAATCAATAAGGACATAGTTGAACTCAATAACGCCGTCAATCACCTAGATATAATTGGCATCTACAGACAACTTCATCCGACAACAGCAGAGTACATATTGTTTTTAAACTCACATGGAACATTCAGCAAGATAGACTACATTCTGGGCCATAAAACATACCTTAACAAATTAAAAAAAAATAGAAATCAGGCAATGTCTATTCTCAGACCACAAGAGAAATAAACTAACAATCAGTAACAGAAAGAGATCCCACTGAAATTAAAAGGATAATAAAGGGATACTATGAACAACTCTATGTCCACAAACTTGACAGCCTAGACGAAATGGACCAATTCTGTGAAAGACACGATCTGCCAAAACTCACTCAGGAAGAAACATGCAATTTGAATAAAGGCCTATTTCTATTAAAGAAATTGAGTCGGTAATTAATAACCTTCCAAACCAGAAAGCACCAGGCCCAGATGAGTTCTCTGGTGAACTCTTACCAAACATTTAAGGAAGAAATTATACCAAATCTTTATCTTCAATCTCCTTTCAGAGGATAGAAGCAGAGACAGTATTTCCTAATTCATTCTATAAGGGCATCAGTACCCAGAAAAATCTCCAACAAAACATGAGCAAATTGAATCCAACAATGTATAAAAAGAAATATACACCATAACCAAATGGGATTTATCCCAGGTATGCAAGGCTGGCTCAACATTCTAAAATTAATGTAATCACATTAATAGACTAAAAAGGAAAATCACAGAAAAAGCATTTGACAAAATCCAATAAACATTCATGATAAAAAACTCTTGGTAAACTAGGAATGGAGGAGAACTGTTTCAACTTGATAAAAAAAAATCTACAAAAAGCTACTGCTAAAATCATACTAAATGGTGAGAAACTCCAAGCTTTCCCACTAAGATCAGGTAAGAAGATAAGGACATCCTTTTTCTTTCTTTCCCCCCCCCCACTGATTTTTTGTGGACTGTGGTTATTACAGTTTCACATAATCTGTGAAAGATGTCCTTTTTTACCACTCCTTCAACACTGCACTGGAAGTCCCTGTTAATGCAATAAGTCAAGAAAAGGAAATGAAATGTATACAGCTGGGTAAGGTAGACATAAAACTATTGCTTGCAGGTGACATGATTATTTATGTAAAAAAAAACAAACTCAGAGAATTGACAACACACACACACACACACACACACACACACACACACACACACAAAATCTCCCAAACTAATAAGTGATTAAAGCAAGGCTGCAGGATACAAGGTTAATATTAAAAAAAATAAATTGCTTTCCTCTATCTCGGTAATAAACAACTAAAATTTGAAATTGAAAGCACACCACCATTTAAAAAAAAAATTTTTTTTTAATGTTTATTTATTTTTGAGACAGAGAGAGACAGAGCATGAGCAGGGTAGGGGCAGAGAGAGAGAGAGAGGAAGACACAGAATCGGAAGCAGGCTCCAGGCTCCAAGCTGTCAGCACAGAGCCCGACGTGGGGCTCAAACAAGTCAACCACGAGATGATGACCTGAGCCAAAGTTGTACGCTCAACCAACTGCGCCACCCAGGCACCCCAGCACACCACCATTTACGTCGGCCCCCCACAAAATGAAAATATTTAGTATAAATCTAACAAAATACATACGAGATCTGTATGAGGAAAACTACAAAACTCTGATGAATGAAATCAAAGAACTAAATAGATGGAGAGATACTCTATGTTAGGAAGACTTAATATTGTCCACATGTCAGTTCTTCCCAACTTGATCTATAGACTCAATACAATCCCAGTCAAAATCCCAGCAAGTTGTTTTGTGGACATTGACAAACTAATTCTAAAGTTTAAATGGAAAAGGCAAAAGACCCATAATAGCCAACACAATACTGAATGAGAAGAACAAAGTTGGAGGACTGACGCTACCCAACTTCAAGACTTACTATAAAACTACACTAATCAAGACGCTGTTGTATTAGTAAAAGAACAAACAGATCAACGGAACAGAATAGGGAGACCAGAAATAGACCCCATAAATATAATCAACTGATCTTTGACAGAAGAGAAAAGACAATACAATGGAGCAGAAACAGTCTTCAACAAATGGTGCTAGAACAATCAGACATCCACAGACCAAAAAAAAAAGAATCTAGATATAGACCTTACATCTTTCAAACAAAATTAACTCAAAATGGGCCATAGACCTAAATGTAAAACAAAAAACTACAAATATTGTAGAAGATAACATAGGAGAAAACCTAGAGGACCTTGGGTGTCATGATACCAACACGAAACACAATCCATGAAAGAAATAAATTGATTTAAATAATTTAATCATTAAATTTAATGATTAATTTTAACTTATCAAAATTGAAAACAACCACTCTGTGAAAGACAGCATCAAGAAAATGAAAGATAACCCATAGACTGGACAAAAATATTTGCAAAAGACACATCTGATAAAGGACTGTTACCCCAAATATACAAAGAGCTCTTAAAGCTCAACAGAAATGGGAATGCAAACTGGTGCAGCCAGTCTGGAAAACATAATGGAGGTTCCTCAAAAAATTAAAACTAGAACTACCCTACGATCCAGCAATTGCACTACTAGCTATTTATTGAAGGGATACAGGTGTGTTGTTTCAAAGGGGCACACGTACCCCCTTTCATAGCAACACTATCGACAATAGCCAAAGTATGGAAAGAGCCCAAATGTCCATCGACGGATGAATGGATAAAGAAGATGTGGTATATATATACAATGGAGTATCACTTGGCAATCAAAAAGAATGAAACCTTGCCATTTGCAACTACGTGGATGGAACTAGAGGGTATTGTGCTAAGCGAAATTAGTCAGAGAAAGACAAATATCATAGGACTTCACTCATATGAGGAATTTAAGATACAAAACAGATGAACATAAGGGAAGGGAAGCAAAACTAATACAAAAACAAGGAAGGAGACAAAATAAGAGACTCTTAAATACACAAACTAAAGGGGCGCCTGGGTGGCTCGGTCGGTTGAGTGTCCGACTTCGGCTCAGGTCATGATCTCACGGTCCATGAGTTCGAGCCCCGCGTCAGGCTCTGTGCTGACAGCTCAGAGCCTGGAGCCTGTTTCAGATTCTGTGTCTCCCTCTCTCTCTGCCCCTCACCTGTTCATGCTCTCTCTCTGTCTCAAAAATAAATAAACGTTAAAAAAAAAAGAAATTTTTTAAAAATACACAAACTAAGGGTTGCTGGAGGGGTTGTGGGTGGGGGGATGGGCTAAATGGGGAAGGGGCATTAAGGAAGACACTTGTTGGGATGAGCACTGGGTGTCATACATAGGGGACGAATCACTGCAATCTACTCCTCTTTTTTTTTTTTTTTTTTAATGTTTATTTATTTTTGAGACAGAGAGAGACAGAGCATGAACGGGGGAGGGTCAGAGAGAGAGGGAGACACAGAATCGGAAACAGGCTCCAGGCTCCGAGCTGTCAGCACAGAGCCCGATGCGGGGCTCGAACTCACGGACAGTGAGATCGTGACCTGAGCCGAAGTCGGATGCTTAACCAACTGAGCCACCCAGGCGCCCCTGCAATCTACTCCTGAAATCATTATTACACTATATGCTAATGAACTTGGATGTAAATTTGAAAAATAAATAAATAAATAAATAAATAAATAAATAAATAAATTCCATCAGTAAAATGAAAAACAAAAACAAAACAAAAAACTAAACCAAACCAAAGAAAAAGTTCAACAAAAAGATAACAAAAAGGGACCAAAGATCTTAAGAGACACCTCACCAAAGAAGATATATGGATAGTGAATAAGCATACGAAAAGATGCTGAACACCACGTCATCAGAGAAGTGCAAATTGAAACAAGACACCACTGCACACCTATCAGAACAGCCTAATCCTGGAACACTGACAGCACTAAATGGTGGTGGGGGTAATGGGGCAACAGGAACTCCCGTTTACTGCTGGTAGGAATGCAAAATGGCGCAGCCACTTTGGAAGACAGTTTGGTGTTTTCTGACAAAACGAAACGTGATCTTACCATACCAGCCAGGAGTCATGCTCTTTGGTGTTTATCCAAAGGAGTTGCACACTTATATTCACACAAAAACATGCACACAGATGTTTATAGTAGTTTTATTCTTCATTGTCAAAGCTTGGAAGCAACTAAAATATCATTCAAAAGGTAAATGGATAAACTGTGATATAAAACTATACAGACAAAGGGGTTAATGGTTTCCAAGGAGTAGGTGGAGAGCATGGAAGATTTTTAGGGCAGTAGAAATGCTCTGTATATTATAATGATGGAAACGTGCCATTACACCTTTCTCCAAATCCACAGGATGTACAACAAGAATGAATTCTAAGTAGACTGTGGACTTTGGGCGATTGTGATATGTCAACGTAGGCTCATCCTCAGTGACAAATGGACTGTTCTGGTGAGGTAGGCAGGAGGTGTGGGGGAAACCTGCATCTTCCTCTCAATTTTCTTGTAAACCTAAAACTACTCTAAAAAAATGAAATCTTTGAAAAAAATATATGTACGTTTCAAAATAACAAATTTTTAGCAATTAAGAAGAAGGGTGTGGCCAACTATAACACACGCTGTAAGTACATCAAAAAGATGAAGACCAAGAAATGACCTCTGAGGTTTAGAGGCACAAAGACTTCAACAGAAGCAGTTTGAAAAAAAAGGTTTTCATATATTTACACAAGCACAAAAAACAAAGGTAACTAGAATAAAACAAAAGATGTGAAGGTCCTTTATGTAGGAAAATATAAAGATGTACCAAAACATGTTAAGGAGAAACACATACTCTTGATTTGACAATTCAATATTGTAAAGATCATTTACTGCCTCTCAATAGGTCTTATAAAATCAACACAATTCCCATAAAAATCCCTAAATGGTTTTTTGTAGGATTTGTCAAGCCAAATTTAAACTACATGGGCATAAAGGGGGCCAAGAATAGCCAAAGTGATTCCAAAGAATACAAGAATGCTATCATCACCCCTCCCCACAATCTCTCCCCCCTACCTCACACACACACACACACACACACACACGCATGAATTTAAAAATGATTTATTTAAAAATTAAATAAATGTGGGGCGCCTGGGTGGCTCAGTCGGTTAAGCGTCCGACTTCGGCTCAGGTCATGATCTCGCGGTTCGTGAGTTCAAGCCCCGCGTCGGGCTCTGTGCTGACAGCTCAGAGCCTGGAGCCTGTTTCAGATTCTGTGTCTCCCTCTTTCTCTCTGACCCTCCCTCGTTCATGCTCTGTCTCTCTCTGTCTCAAAAATAAATAAACGTTAAAAAAAATTTTTTTTAATTAAATAAATGAAATTTAAAAATGATTTATAATATAGACAAATAGACCAATGGGACAGAAAACCTTAAAAAAAAAACCCTTAATCCTTTATATAAACCTGATTATGACAAATCTGGAATTGCCTATCAGTAGAGAAAGGACAGAATATTCAATAATAGGATCCCTACTTTATTCCATCTACAAAAATGAATTCCAGGTAAAGATTTTTCTTTAGAAGGTACCATTATACCATTAGGGGCAGCATGGCAGAGGCTACTGACTGGCTACAACTTGTGTGAACCAATATTTTGTAGATTTGAGGTTGAAAATTTCTGAAGTATCCATGTGGAAGGAACTCTGACCCAAGGACATCTGTTATAATACATTCTGAATAGTGAAAAGACAGAAATAATCCAGGTAACCATCAGCACAGAAATAGACAAACTGTGGTTTAGTTGTACTGTGCGATTCAGATATTAAAATGAACTAGACACACACCTAGATAGATAGATATATATATATCTAGCTTCGTAGCAAAACCATGCATAAAAAAACAAACTATAGAAAGCTTCTTTATACTATTTACTTAAAAACTGTATAAACACAAGAATACCGTATGTTATTTACAGATCCTGGCATATGTGGAAGTATAAGAAAAAATCAACGCAAAGAATTTACCTCTGGCAAGAGTAGAATAAGGACAAGGACTTTAGCTGACCTGCAGCATTTTTATCTTTAAAAAAGGACATCTAAAACAAAACGGCAAAATGTTGACATAAATAAAATTAGCATGGTGGTGACTGGAGTATCTGTTGTATTACTTCCTGTTTGAAATATTTCATAATGTTTAAGGTTTACTTACTTTTAAAAAATAAAATAAAATAAAACCCCCAATGTATGCTGGACGATCTTTGAAAGGTAACTCTGAGGTGGGAGAGCACTGATCGTAAATTGCCATCTACTCCTGCTGCGGCGTCCATAAAATAAATGCTAAAGTGCGCTTGCTCTTCACAGCAGCTTAGCATGGTGCCTGACACAGCAGCTGTTAAATCAGTATTTGACAAATGATTAAAGAGACCTCTGGATACCAACTTCTCCAACCACCTGTTCGCACACACAGTCAACCTGAGACTATTTAAGTACCAAAGTAATCAAATTTCTAGTTTTTCTGATCCAGTTCCTTCACAACCAGACTATTGTTCCTTTTTTGTTTTGTCTAAGTCTCTTTTTTGCAGGTTTTCTGGTGCCCTTAGTTATTCCATTAGAGCCCTGACCATATTTAGCCAACTTGGATTCTGCTTCCTTTATAAAAATTCTTCCTATACATTTACAAAACTCATCCCCGACCTTACGCCAGGATCTTCCGAAGGGCATCCAGATTGACTTTAGACTCCCTTGACTCTTAGGCTGTCTTGCAAAAGAGGCGTACTTTTCGCTCCTTTCCTTAGATTTAATTTCCCTTGGTCTGCTGGCTTTTCTATTTCTGTTTCTACCGTCTCCTGTAAACTTTCCATCTACCTTCAGAATCCAAAGTTACTGCTTTATGGGAGGTGCCTGAGCAGATTTTAGAAAGGCGGGTACATAACTCTGGGAATTCCAGCCGCTAAATAACGTGACCGTTTGAAAGGCCCCCTACACAAGAGAGCATGATATAAAGGTTGAAAATAAATGCGAGTCTAGCCAAGTAAGAAGTATGTAACGTGTACAAGCAGAAAAGGTTCTCACATGAGTGGTCTGACGAGATGCTGTGTGGAACCAAAACAAAGTCATCCGTATCACAGGAAGAGTTCTTGCTACTAGTGCTGGCAGAATCTTTGGACACTTGCAGACAGTTGGGAGGACCCAACGGTGGGGAGGATAAGTTCTCTTCCTGAATATGCTGCATATCTGGAAGGGACTAAAATGAACAACAGAAAATTAAAACTGGCCTAATAATACAATGCACATCAGAATAGCCACAAGACTAAGGAATACTGTCTTCATAAAAGTGGGCCTAAAGTTCAATTCCAGCTTAAAATTGCAAAAAAAAAACACCTCTCTTTGGAAAATCTCTCCCTTAGAAAAGCAGTTTTAAAGTGTCTTTGCATAAAGACGTCTCAAATGTTCTCCAAAAATGATACTTAAAAATATATCATACCACTTATCATGTACATGTCTGCTTCTCCTGCAATTTTCGAGGTGCGTTTTTATCATTTCAACATCCCCAGTTTCGGCTCTTGGCCTAGCAAAGCAGATACTCAATAACTGTTCACTTAATGACTAAAACGCAGAGACTCTAGGTTAATGACATCCTGCACAACTTGAAAAAGTTTTAAACCTATGATGAAGAAAACATTATAAACAGGAAAGCAAGAGAGCATGTTATGTCAAAAAGTAAAGAAATCAATAAGGATAACTGCATTCAAGCCTAGAGGTTCACTTACACTCACAGAAAGATTTGGAAAACCTTACAGGTGGTGGCTACGTTCCTTTGGTTTCTCTTTTGTTAGGGGGTAGGAAAAGAAAGGAAGAAAAGCCTATAAGATACATTTAAGCAAAGACTTAGATGTAAGCAGCTATATATCTTTTAGCAGTTGCCTAGTTCAAGGACTCTAGTGACACCTCTAATTAAATGTCTTGATGATACAATGGTTTTCTAAAACAATGAACTTCCTAACTTATTGTGTTAAGTCCCCTATTACCCTGTTTAACCTCTGTTTCTATGTAAGAAAAGGAAAAATACCACAATGTCCTTTAAACTTAAACCCATGTCTTAAACACCCAATTCACTGCAAGGGCTCTTTGAATGTCACTGTGCAATGAAAGCTGTCTCAAACCTCCTACCGTGTGCATGTGTGTGTGTGTGTGTGAGACAGAGAGAGAGAGACATACACATGACATACAATCTCCTCATCACTTTTTAGAGAGACCTTATGTGTCAAGGTAATAAAGAGAAGGGACAACGTAGAGACTTACACTACTGATCGTCACTGTGGGCTAGACACTGTTAAGAGCTTTCCATGTATTACTTAACTCCAATCATGTTCTGAAACCCATTTATATATAATATATAGATATAGAGATATACATCTACATACACACACACAACTCAGAAGTTTAGGAAATTTGCCCAAGATCATACAACTAAAAAGCGGTCAAGTTGAGATGTGATTCTAAGTATTTAACTCCATAATTTCTTTCCAGTGGTTTAGGCAGGAACTTTCTCACTTTCTTCCCTGCATTTGTAATATTATCTGCACCCACAACATCTGAGTGGAAGAGATCTCCTCGCTTCTCCACGTGTGCTCTAATTCTATTCCCCTCCACCTCCTCACCTCCTCAGAGACCAACTTCCCTCTGCCCGACACTCACCCTCTCCCTTTTCCTCTCTGCACATGAACACATGTCATTTTGTCACGTCTCAAATCCCTGCAGCCCGCTTAATTACCATCTTCTCTGACTACTTTTTAACAGTATCTCTTGAAATTATCAATCTTCATGGGCTCATTCCTCACCTCGTATGTATCCCTCAACCCACCATAATCCACTTTCTACCTTCAACTGTCCAATAAAATGGTCTTTATTATGCTCATCATGACCTTCCCATTGCCAAGTCATGTGGACTCTCGCTCTCTTCCTTAATTTATCCGAGCTACGTTACACTTGCCCTGCAGACCATTCTTGACACTCTACCCCTTCATTCAGTGACCCTGCTTTTCCTCCTACTTCTCCATCTGTTTTGTGGATACCCGCTTCTCATCTGTCCCTTAAAGGAGACGAGTAGAGTCTAGAGTTCCCCAAGGTGCCAGTCTGGACCCTCTACTCCTCACATGCTTAGCCTCACCCCAGGGACCACTCTCGCCCTCCTGCCTTCAAGTACCACCTCACCTCTGCAGCCTGGATATCTCCAGTGAGCGATGGACCAACTCACCACCTTTACTCTCCAGAGCACCCCCCCACACACACACTCCCACACCCAGCGACTTCATCATCCATCCGTTCAGTCCCCAGTTCAAGCAATTCCAAGCTCTGCAGACTACCTTTCTCTTACCTGGTCCCACCTTCCCCTTAGCTCAGGCCCTCATTCTCAGGGGAAAAAAACAAACAAACAAAAAAAACCAAACAAAAACAAACAAACAAACAAACAAGAAAGGTGCAACAGTCTGCGGTTGTTCTCCTTCCTCTACCAGAGAGACCACTCTACTCTCTATCAGTCTCAAATCCAGTCCTCCACCCTGCTTTTAGGAGAATCTGGCTAAAACACACAGCGGGTCACATCACACTTGCATTCAGATGGCTCACCGCAGCCACACCCTGTCAAGATGCAGCATCTCCCTGCCTCTCTAGCACGACGTCCACCTCCCCTCGCCACCACCGCTCTCGGCATCCACCAGTCTGGACTGCTCCGAGAAGCCTTGTCCACAGAACCTCCGGCGATGAGGGAGACAGTCTGCATCTGAGCTGTCCAGCATGTTACAGATCTACTAGCTATCGATGGCTACTGAACGTGACTAAGGAACAAAGTTTTAAATTTCACTTGGTTCTAACAAATTTAAATTAAAGTGGGTACGGGGGGGAGGGGGGCCTACAGAGTTCCTTCAGTGGGCCGTGCTTCCGTGACTTCACGGACAGGAACTCCTCCACCTACGATACCATTCTTTCACTACTGCACCTCGCTGCGTCTTTCTCCAAAACGCAGCCGCTCCCTGCCTTCCCCAGCAGCCCTTCTCAGTTGCTGCTCTGACATGATGCTCCTCATTCGTGTTCCCACAGGCAGTAAAGAGACACACACACACACACACACACACACACACACACACACGCTTCTAATAGCGTCCCATTTCCCGGCCTCCTCTCCACACAACTAAACTAAAAGCTCCTTAATGTAAGGGACCTGACTGTCTCCTCCATTAGTATCAACCAGAACCTTACACAAAGTAGACATTTAGTAAATATTATGAAACCAATAAATACTCAAGAAGTATCACCTAAATAGCACTTAACCTATAGCCAGTATCATAACTGAAAGACTAATTATTCATTTTGTTTTTTGTTTTTCTGCCTCTCTGAGATTTCCCTGGGGGGGCGCCTGGAGGGCTCAGTCAGTCAAGCATCCAACTCCTTATATCGGCTTGGGTCGTGATCTCTCTGTAATGAGACTGAGCCCCATGTCGGGCTCTGCGCTGACAGCTTGGGACTCTCTCTTTCCCTCTCTCTCCCTGCCCTCCCCCACTCGCACGCAAGCACTCTCTCTCAAATACACATAAAAAAAAGATTTCTCTAGAGTAAAGCAGCAGCTGGAGATTTGTGTGAGAAGGTGAAAAAGACAATGTTATGTGTACGTGTCTGTGTGTATCAACCCTGAGTATGAGAATCAACTCCAGCCGTAGGAAGGATGCATGTATGCAATAATCTTACTTTTGTCAGATTACATTCAAAGCAAGGCTTGTTAAACCATCCCATTTTCTTTCTTTCTTTTTTCTCTTTTTCTAAGCAGGCTCCACACCCAAAGTAGGCCTTGAACTCACAACTCAGAGATTAAGACTCGCATGCTCCACCAACTGAGCCGTCCAGGTTCCCTAAACCATCCCATTTTCTGTCTCGCTATCTGGAAATTACACAGAAACACTCTTGATTTCCTTTTATTCCCCAGCTTTCCTTTTTACTTTCACTTCAAGCATTAGCTTTTAATAAAGGCCTTCTAAAATGTTTTTTCCACCACAGTTTGTGGCATCTAAATATGCCTCTTCTCTCCCTCCTGTGTGTCCTCACTGCTGTTAACACTCCATCTCTTCCCTAGCAGCCAAGCTTGTAGCTCTGTAGGCTCTCCCTTTCAATGCCACCCCCCCCCAAAAAAAAAAAAAAAAAAAAAAAACAACAAACCAAAAAACCCAACTTGCTCTCTCCAGTCAAAGCAATTTCCAATTCAATGTCCCTCCTACTGGAACCCCTCTTTCTCATTCCCTGGTCGTTCTACAAACAGGCTCCTTTATTCTTACTCTCCCACATCTCTCCCATAATCAGATCCTTCCTTGTGGTTCCTTTCTCAAGCCTAAACTTTGCTTTTCATATTATGTATCACACTGTATCAAATGCAGACTTCATAATAATAGCTACAGTTTATCAACTACTCACTACGGCTGCTCTTCGGGCAAAGCGCAATGAAGCCTGCGCTACAGATGAGGGAGCCACGGCTCAGCTCTGGAACCGACCTGCCCAAAGTGAAAGGTGAGCAAGCAGCAGTTGTGCCCAGCTCCAAATAACGCCAGCTGTCTTTCCATGTCAGTACTTCCTCCACACTTCTCCCCAATCACTCCAAAGCAGTGTTTTCTTATACTCCGGACTGAAGTAGGAAATACACAACACTCTTTTTTTTTTTCCTCTTGGGTTCCCCCCACCCACTCGAGGTTTTTTCAATTCATGGAAATATAATGTAAGTCTTATTAGCCCATCTGCTTTTTCTACTTGGCTTAAGTCTGCAGGGTTATGCAGAAAGGTTTTTTTGTCAGTTTTAGGAGTCATCTTTTTGCGATAGGCTGCTTGGCATCTGCTCTAGCTAAGGGGCTATTAGGTTTTCCTTGAAAATAATAATAACATTAGTTGCCACAGAGTATTTACTATGTACCAGACAGTGTAGTAAAAGTGTGTTTGCTCATTTATCCTTAAAAAACTCTACGAAATAGGTAAATGACACTCACTTTACATATGAGAAACGTGGTTAAGAGAGTTTAAGTCATTTGTCCTAGTTAACTGTGGCAAGTAAGGGATACAGAAGTCCCAAGCCCCATGCTCTTAAACCTCTGAGTTGAACCCACTAATTACACAATCATCTCCTTTTACAACTGCCCCACGCTCTGCCAGCAGAATTCAAGAAATTCATGTCTGCCAGGCTAATCTGGAAAATATTCACAATAGCTGACGCAAGAGCCCTTGGACCTTCAGCTTATGGAAAAGCCTCAAGGTCACAACCCACACTGCAACAGAGATTTCGGGCAAGGGTCAGAAAAGGGCAAAGTAAAACCCTGGGAGAGTGGAGTAGGAAGATGTAGTGAGCAGAAGCTCTCAGGGTCTAGAAGAAGCACTTAGGTTGGAGGAAAGACAACCGTGGGAGAAATGGCCAGGGAGCCCAGGAGGAAGAGGAGGCCAGTGGGGAGCAGGTCTTGAAGGGCTGGCAGCCGCCACTGTGGGGGTCCGGGTCCGCGGAAAGTGCACTCACCGCCACTGGAAATTCTAGATACCATAACTACCCAGCTGGTGTCATGACACTCAGCTAAAATAAACATTACCTGTCTACCTGTAATAGGTACCCTTTGCAATGATCATTCTTTCCAACCCCCTAAGGCACGAGGTGAGAGTACTGTACCCGCTGTTCAGAGGCAAGTGGCCCAGAGAGCTGACATTCCTTGCTGCAGCTTACATAGCTACACAAGGGCAGAGATCCACATCTAGGTCTATTTGACTCAACAATAATGCTCTTTCCCCAAACCTCAGTTGCCCCAGTAAACACGACACATAAAAAGGTCATCCACAGTGTGCCTGTAGGCTTAGGTGTGGACAGATGCAATAGCACTAACTAAAAATTACCGTCAATGAAAGCAAAGCTTACCGGTGGAGAGGCAAAACGACAAGATGGGGAGCTGCCACAGGAGCTGCCGGAGACAGAGCCAGCATACACGGGCACCGGGACGGGGCAGGCTGGGGGAAGAGACACGGATGAAGACAGACGTCACTCTGTACGGCAGTTACACGGCTTGTCTAACAGAAAACCTGTCAAAACCACTACAGCTTCGGGGCGTCTGGGTGGCTCGGTCGGTTGAGAGTCCGACTTCAGCTCACGTCATGACCTCACAGTTGGCAGGTTCGAGCCCCGCATTGGGCTCTGTGCTGACAGCTTGCTCAGAGCCCAGAGCCTGCTACAGATTCTGTCTCCTTCTCTCTCTGCCCCTCCCCCGCTCACGCTTTGTCTGTTTCTCAAAAATAAATAAATGTAGGGGCGCCTGGGTGGCTCAGTCGGTTAAGCATCTGACTTCAGCTCAGGTCATGATCTCGCGGTCCATGAGTTCGAGCCCCGTGTCGGGCTCTGTGCTGACAGCTCAGAGCGTGGAGCCTGTTTCAGATTCTGTGTCTCCTCTCTGAACCTCCCCCATTCATGCTCTGTCTCTCTCTGTCTCAAAAATAAATAAACGTTAAAAAAAATTTTTTAATAAATAAATAATTTAAAAAAAAACAAAAAAAAAAACCCTACTACACCTTCATGTTGACCCCAAATTCACACTCACCAACTTATTACACCTCCCATGGATAAAACTGAAAATGCAGCAATTACTAAAACTGTTTCCACCCAGATTTGGGACAAACAACTGTAATTAAGTAAATACAGCTACGGGTATTTAAGAAAAGCTCAATGAAATCTTGAGAAGCACAATTAAATTAATTTTGTAACACAAAACACTAATTTCTCCTTAAGTCTGCATTTACTCTTCACGTAAAAATGCAAAAAAATGGGTACTCACATTTTTTCACTGGAACTTGCTCAAGAAAAGGATGGTTGAAAAATGCTTCTGTAAGGAAATAGGAGAATACAGCCTTTAAACTGATGCTGACTAGCAGACAGGTTAAACCTTTGTCAAAGAATTTAACAGAGTGTCTCTTCGATCATAATTATCATTAACTTCTTCACGTAGGCTCTATCTCTTTCAGTGTAAAAGCATATTATTTTCATAACTCATCTATAAAAATGATCAGATTGTAAGTAACTCTTAATCAGTGAAAAATTAAGAATAGTAATTTGAATTCTCAAAACACCCATTACCAACACGGGAAGCCCTGAGCTACTGAAGCAGACACGTTCCCTGACACATGCTGTCCCTCAAGCAGCATCCCCACGGACGGCTGTGAGCAGGCCTTTCCTTCCTAAGCATGTGTATGAAGCACGGCTGTTGTAAACTGTCCCAAGAGGCAATCCAGGCAGCTGATTTATGCAATAAATCCTATCCTTCTATCCCAGAAGAGAGATTCCTGCAGCTGGCTTCATATTTTTTTTAAAAACTCTAGGTTTGATTTAATTTCTCTGGTTATCCGCCAAGGACAAAATCGACACAAGCCTGCTAATTAGATAAAGATAAATAAGCAGGTGAGTACACGGTAGTTTGTTATTTTAGTTTATTTTATTTTCGTACGTGTTTAGAGTGTTTCATTATGTCTTTAAAAACCCACAAAGAAAATCTCATCTGTCATGAAGTCCCAGACCTGTGTGCTATTACATCTCACAGAGCAGGCAAGGAGAGCAGCACGGTACCAGCATGGAGGTCGAAAAGAGGCAATACAAGACCAGGAGAAGCTTAACTCAGGATCTAACGTATCTTCCTTCTACTCTGACGGGTCCCATGAGTCCCGCTTCAAAGCATCGCCAAAAGCCACTCAGAGTAAATTATCAGTTATGAGACTTGCCAAGGAATTGTGGAAGCTTTTGAAGGAAAACGTGAGTTTTCTGAGTTCATTTTTAAGATTTTTAAAAAATCTTTATTTATTTTTGAGAGAGACAGAGTGTGAGTGGCGCAGGGGCAGAAAGAGAGGGAGACCCAGAATCAGAAGCAGGCTCTAGGCTCCGAGCTGTCAGCACAGAGCCCAATGCGGGGTTGGAACCCACGAAATGCGAGATCATGACCTGAGCCAAAGTCAGGCGCATAACCAACTGAGCCACCCAGATGCCCCTACCTGAGATCACTTTTAGAACAATCATTAATATACATATATATAAATTATAGTTTGCCACATAAGATTTTTTATGCTGATTTTTACAACGGACATAATAGGGATGAAATAGAAAAGATTAAAAAAAAAAAACTGAACGCAAACACTCTGAAACCGCATTCCAAATCAATTGCCATGGTATGGAAAGTACATAAATATTTAATATAATCTATCGTTTTTTTTAAGTTGATTTATTTATTTTGAGAGACTGAGAGAGCACAAGCAGGGGAGGAGCAGAGAGAGGAGAGAGAGAATCCCAAGCAGGCTCCAAGCTGTCAGCTGTCAGCACGGAGCCTGACACGGGGCTTGATCTCACTGTGAGGTCATGACCTGGGCTGAAATCACGAGTTGAACGCTTAACTGAATGAGCCACCAGGCGCCCCTATAATCTATAATTTTAAAACTATTATCCATGAACATATTGTTTCACTATTGACCCACATTTCTCATGGTTATAGAGCAACTCTCAATTTCATTTCTCCATCTGAAAGATAAAAATATCTACCAAGTAGATTGCTGATATTTAACTCCAACTTTACAAAACTTTAATACATATTCAAGCTATTTCTTCTCTTCCCCTATATGGAAACTACTAGAGCCACTGTCTACTAAGAACATATGCTAGGACAATGTTTCACATACCAGGTCATTGAATCCACACAAACTTAATGCAAGGCATTACCTTCCTTGTATGGATAAGGAACTTAAAGCACATAAAGGTCATGTATCTTCTCTACTGTCAAAGAGCTAGTAAGTTTAGAGACTAGATTTCAAACCCTGGTCTGTCTTATCCAGAAGCCTTTGTAGACTTCCACAATACACATTAACAGACCAAAATTCTGGAATAAGTTTTTGCAAATCGCTATTACTATTACGACTAATTACTATAGGAAAAATCAAACATTTTTTTTTCCCTAAAAACATCAAGGTCAAGGTTAATTTAATAAGCATTTTCACTGAACATGTTTTATAGTTTTTCTGGTCTGACATTTAAGTTTGAGTCATGTTGTTTTTACACATGACTGCTAAGAACAAGATTGAAAAGACAATCTTTTACATGTTTACATTGATAAGAACAAGTTAACAAACTGTGCCCCAAAGAGAAGCTGAGACCCAAACAATTTCAGGGAAAATTTTCCTTTCAAAACCTTCAAGAACTGGATAATGCCTACAGTATTAAGCTTTCCAAGTTCTTTCATCACACAAGAGGTGGTAAAATATTATTTGAAAATAGACTGTGTTAACTTAAAGTACTTAAAGTTTCAGCTTCAGTGATTAGATTATAAAAGAAGAAAGGCTCAAAATCAATGATAGAAGCTTTGCCTTAAGAGTCTAAAAATCTAGGGGCTCAGTCGGTTGAGCGTCCGACTTCAGCTCAGGTCATGATCTCGTGGTCTGTGAGTTCAAGCCCCAGGTGAGGCTCTGTGCTGACAGCTCAGAGCCTGGGACCTGCTTTGGATTCTGCGTCTCCCTCTCTTTCTGCCCCTCCCCCACTCATTCTCTCTCTCTCTCTCTCTCTCTCTCTCTCTCTCTGTCAAAAATAAACATTAAAAAAAATTTTTTTTAAAGTCTAAAAATCTAAAACCACAGCCTCCATGGAGCACCCACAGCTGCTCTCCTAAGGCCACGGTGAGAACCAAGCGGCCACAGAGAGCACATGTTCACAAGGGTCACTAACACGGAGCTGCCCCTCCCTGTCTCCCTAAACTCCATCTTTGAGGCCAGCGACTTTTCGACCAGGATTATGGAGTGTTTCTCTTCTCCTTCCTCCCAGACCTTCTCCCAAGTATACCCTCAGCCTAGACCTGTCCTCTGAACGCCAAGTGCCTTCTGACATCTACAGTTACACAAATGCTTATCTTCACTTTAACATGGTCAACCCCAAGTCCTGATTTACCCCATATCCTGCTCCAGCCTTTCCTGTGTCTGTAACCAACAACTCCATTCCTTCACGTGCTCAGGCCAGAAACCCTGGAGTCCTCTTTGAGTCCTCTCTCTCTCTCACACCGCACACCCAATCCATCTGTAAACACTGCTGCTTCTACCTCCAAAAAGATCCAGTAGTCACCACTTCTGCTGTTATTATCCCAGCCTAAGTGAGCAACTGCCGTCTCCCGACTGGCCTCCCTCGTCGGTCCTCGGGCTACCTCCACACCCTTCACCAGAGTTCAAAACAAGCAACCAGAACGAGCCACTTGAAAACATCGGTCAGATCCCATTACTCCTCTGCTCAAACCCTCCCCAGCACACTGAGTGAAAGCCCCAGTCTTTAACTGGCCCTCTGATTGTTCCTCCAGTTTACAAGTCACGCTCCCAGCTTTGGGCATTTGTACTGGCTGTTCACTCTGCCTGGAAAGCTCTTCCCACAGATATGCACACCGCCCACTGCCCACTAGCTCACTATCCTGCCATCCATCAATCAAGTCTTTATTCAAAGGCCACTTTCTCAGAAAGGGCTTCCTTGGCTGCCTTATTTAAAATCTCCATCCCTTCCCCACCACATTTCTCTTCCTTCTTTTTCTCCACAGCACTTATCACCTTCTATATGGTTTATAATTATAGTTTATCATCTGCCTCCCCCCCAAGAGAATATATGCTACATGAGGACAGGGATTTTCTTTATTACTCTATTTCCTGTACCTAGAACATAGCAAGCGCTCAATAAATATTTATAAAATAAGTGAAAGAAAAAAGACAAAGAGAAAGAAAGAAATTGACTTTAATTTTCTTCTGAAAATTCCACAGCATCTTCTCAAAATCTTTTTAGGATACACAGAAATACAAAATTTGAAAATATTACTTACCAAAGTCCATTCTGTCTTTTTGGTTTCTCTGAAGCAAACCCAAGAGGAGATTAGCCAAATAAGGTGATGTTTCTCTGGGAATACTGGGAAAAAGGAAAAAAAAAAAAAAGGATCTAAGTGATGAGTTTATACATACTTGCTATATGACCTTGGCCTTCATTATGGTAAAGGAAAAGGCAAATGCACTTTCACAAATACTACATTTCATATGAAGATGATTGCAGTAAAACCACATTTCTTACAGGAGAAAAACAGAAACAAAAAACAAAGCACTAAGCAACTGTCTTTGAGAAAAAGCATCCGTCTGGGAATGTCCCTGCACTGTGCTTCTCAATATTATTTGTTTGAATGTAGGCAGCGATAAAGCACTTCACAAGGGCAGCCTGGAGTTTAACACCACTTTAGCTTGGCACTAATATCTGCTAGAGTTCTCTGTTAGAAAAGGAGCCACCTCCAATTCTGTCTGGAAGAGGGCATGGCTTAAACAAATGCAAGTGAGAAATAACCCAGCCTCCCAAAATCCAATAAGAAAAAGATAAAGCACACACGCGCACGGAAACACTTAAAGCACAGAGTTCACTTAACGTTGTATTCACAGACAACAAAACCCAGTGTAACCAAAACACATACCTAGGCATTAAGCTCCTATTTTTTTCATAAAACATCCTTAAGTCTTGAGGACTATTGGCCTGTTAAAAAAAAAAAAAAAAGGTTTTATTTCCTAAATAATGGGGGCAAAAATTTCAAATCATGTGATCCATACTCATATTCTTGCCAAAGAACATAGACTCTGAACCTGAAAGTCATGGATTGCTAAAGGAACCACAGGTGGACACTAGGAACCTAAAAACCTCTAAAATTGGGCGCAAATTCTGCGTATCCAGGCATAATGTCTCTTTTCTCAGTTCAGCCTCCTAGAGGAGCCTGAAACTTAGAAAAAGTTAAGAATCACTATTCTGGAGGTTACATTACCAAACAGGTACAGTTCTGTTGTGTAAAACTCAAGGTATATTTTACCTTAGGACTGTCAGGGGTTCAAGGGAGAGAACAAAATATACCTACCTCTAAATTTTAGTCCCTCCACAGCAACAGGAAGGACGCTCAGAACAAGAGCTGCTGGCTTAGTGAAGCTGCCCGTATGTGACAAACCAGACTGAGAAAGTTAAGTGTCTACACTGGCTGTGTCACTGTTTAACACCGTTTTGGACAGATAATTTTACTTTGCTGCAGTTTTCAGATTCAAAAAACTTCTTTGAAACTGGGCAGTTATGAACTCAGGAGGGGTCATCATGATGAGTTCTAAAGGGCCTCTTTTTGATGGGATATGGGGGTGGGGTGGGAAGAAAAACCCAAAATAATTTCCATAAAGACTGAACAACTAACTCTCTCTCACCCAGCAGTGGTGGCAAGAGAGAGCTGAAGACAGTTTCCAGTTACCTTCCCAGACCAGGCCCAGCCCTCACCTGGGAGTGCAGGACCCCCAAACCAAGCCAAGCAGGGAGCGCCGACATCACTGTTCACCCCCATTTCCCACCAGGCTGTTAGTCCGGACCCTGGCTAGTTTTCATCAGCTTGTAAACATACAACAGGCTTTATGCTCAGGCCAGGTACAAAGGGAAGGCAGGTTAAAAAAAAAAAAAAAAAGGAAAAGCAAAAGACATTCTAGCTCACTGTAGCAGTTTCTGCCTGTAAGAAAATCAAACTAAGTCACAAGGGAACCCAAAACACTGCTTTCAAAGTATTCCCCGTTTTAGAAGTCAGAGGCAACTGCAAAATGAGAAGATCCCAAAATTAAGCGCATAAGTAAAAAGTCAGGCTACCTGAAAAGGTGGCTTTCCAACTAGGCATTGATATATCACCGTTCCTATGCTCCACAGGTCTGCCTTAGCATCATAATGTTGAGACATAATAACCTCAGGAGCCTGGGGATAGAAACATTCCACACACATGCATTATGTTATTTATATAATTAATATGCATAAATTAATTAACTGGTAAAGGTCATGCTTCTAACAGAACTAGTGAAATAGGATCACATTGTGACATTTCCCTGATCAGATGATCCTGCAGTGAACTTAAACCACATTCATACATTGGGATTTCCTGGTAAATCGCAAAAACAATGTGGCATGAAAAGAAGCAATTTATAGAAACAAACACTTCTATATATTACCATGGACAGCAACACAGTAAGAGCATTAAGTTTATAATAAAGAAAAACACACACCAACTACAAGACAGAGGCTACTTCTGGGGTAGGAGAGTGGAAAATGGAAAGAGGGAAAGATATAAAGGACTTGGACTGTTTCTGAACTATTTTCCTTCTTTCTAGGAAAAAAAAAAAAAAAGATCAAGACAAACATGGCCAAATGTTAACTTTGTTAAATGTGGACAATAGGGACACAAGTTTTTTCCTGTCATTTGAAAGCTTTTAAAATATACAAACTATCATGAAAACACGGTAAAGGACTGTCTAAAAAGCAAAGACGTTTTCTCTTTTGCTTTGCACAGCTCTGTTCCCACCTCTCACTAGATGTTGCTTTTTAAAAATACCATCAATCTGGACAAATGTTAAATAGAAATGTCAAATATACCTAAAGCAGTGAAACTTTCTTTTCCACGTGTACCGTTTTTATTTGTCGTGCCTAGTATGCTTCTCACTGAGTCGACTCCCTTCAAGAACTGGCCCAAGCACTCTCTCCATCCTCAAGGCGATGGTTCAAGCCTGAACGCATTTCATACTCAAGAAGTACAAACTCACTTTTAAGTGACATTAAATGATAAAGTTTATTGGATAAGCAGTAAAATTATGATCAAGAAAGTCAATCTAATTTAAAAAAGATTTTTTTTAACTTTGATTATTAGTTCCTTAATCTCAGAGTTGATTTAGATTAGAGGAAATCCTCATTGAACACAAACCCATTTTAAATTTTGAATTAAGATAGGCACACTGAGGTACTTTGCAAAATTCTGAAGGCCCAGAATTAAGCTATTTCCAGGCCTGATGCTTCACATTAGTTCAGAAGTTTCATAGCCTTCCCCTATCAGACCTGACAACATCCATATGAAAGGATAAAGGGGAGAACTAAGAATTTTCAGCTTTAAGTGTAACACTAATTGAAATACCATTTATTTATTTATTTATTTGTTTGTTTGTTTGTTTGTTTATTTATTTAGAGGAGAGGGGAGGGGCACAGAGAGGAAGAGAGAGAGAATCCCAAGCAGACTCTGCACTGGGGCTCAAACCCATGAACCGTGAGATCATGACCTGAGCTGAAATCAAGAATCAGATGCTTAACTGACTGAGCCACCCAGCGCCCTGAAAAACCTTCTGACACAGGGATCTTGTCAAGAGAAATAACATGCAAAAGATGAGCATGTTCACCCTATAAATGAAGAAATGCCCCCAAAGGTTGTGGTTTTTTTTTCAAGTTTTCCCAAATATTACACATCAAGTGTAACATGACCATGCTTAATCAATTTTTATTTTCAGTGTAATATAATAGGAAATTCCTACCATAATAATTAATTTCTTTTTTAATTTAAACTAGTGGGTAAAAGTGACTTTTATGGTCCACTATGTTAATAACTTTTTTTAATGTTTATTTTTGAGAGAGAGCAAGCGAGCGAGTGTGAGCATGAACAGGGGAGGGGCAGAGAGGGAGACACAGAATCCAAAGCAGGCTCCAGGCTCTGAGCTGTCAGCACAGAACCCGACACAGGGCTCAAACTACAAGATAATGACCCAAGCCCAAGTCGGATGCTTAACTGACTGGCCCACCCGGGCACCCCCGGTCCACTGTGCTAAAGCAAAAGATGACTTATAGCATTATCAGTAACATAATCAATGTTAGTAATTATTAGCAATTACAAACGACAAGATATAGACCATACATAAAAATCCCATCTTACTTGGAAACTACCATTATACTTAAATCCCAGGGCTAAGGCGCCATCATCTACACATGTCAGGACAAAAAAAACCCTCACTCACCATGTACATTGGGGACCCACACAGGGTTGCGGCCATCATGTTACTATGCAGGTAACGAGCAAACCCAAAATCCGCTGTATCACAAAATAAAAAGGAGAAAAACAAACGATACTTTTACTCATGCTTGACACAGATCGTATCTTCAAGATACAAGAGGGCACAAGGAATTGTGAGAGATTTGTGGCTTATTGAATAAGCCTGTCTGCCAAAGAGAAAAGTTGCTACCTCAATTTCCACAGGCTAGAAAACAGTGTTGGCCACCAGCCGAACAAGTCACTGCCCTGCCAGTCCTGAAACAAGGAGGGAACACCAAGCTTTGCAAGACAAAGTGCTAACTGTAACAGATGATTCATTAAGGCAGCTCTCACTAAATACGATACCAGGTATAGAATTTGAACTGGGTTTTTTTTTTTTTTTTTTTTTGCCTTCTCCAGATCCATATGTAACACATGTAAAATCAGAAATTTCTTTAAATACTGGTAAGAAAAAAAAAAATATATATATATATATATTTGTACTTTTTTGTACAAAAAGAAAAGCTTGAAAAATACCTACTATTACAAAAAAAAAAAAGAAAAAAAAAGAAAAAATGCCTATTATTACAAACTGCTTGAAATAATTGTGACATACAAGAG
The DNA here is from genome assembly GCF_022079265.1 of Lynx rufus. Lineage (NCBI taxonomy): Eukaryota > Metazoa > Chordata > Mammalia > Carnivora > Felidae > Lynx > Lynx rufus. The sequence continues at coordinate 2,668,015 of NW_025814843.1, forward strand.
CCAAAAAGGAAAGGCTGAGTTAAATGGTCTCTTCGACCCCTTGCGTTAAAATCCCATGAGTTGTAAAGAACCAGTGTCATTCCATTGCTGCCAGGACTGTACCACATCAGCTTCCCTCTGATGAGAAGCAGGATAGGGTTTGCTGCTGGGAATCCATGGGCCCCTGGGTCCTAAGATTCAGCATATGCTACCAGTAATGTAAAGTTTCCCATATCCAAATGCACCTCACTGAACTCAATGAAAATGCCCAAAGTGCATCAACAAAACCCGTCATTCTACAAAGCTGAACTGAAATCATCCAAAACTACAAAGTCTCAAAAGCGTCCTTTCGCATAAAACGCTATGTGGCCATTTACCTATTTTGATGCGAATACCACTGACGTTGGACTTTCTGCGATTGGCGTATGACAGCAAGATGTTCTGTGGTTTGAGATCCCTGTGGATTATTCCTTTGCTGTGCAGAATTCGCATGGCAGCTGCAATCTGATGCAGAAACACTCTAATAGTATCTTCGCTGAGAGTTCCCTTAGCTGGTAGAAAAGGAATTGCATAAATATTTCAGCACACAAACTCAAATACCATCTGCATCTTCTATCAACAGAATCGAGTTAAGAATGTAGGGGGAATAAGGAACCAGGTTTTTTTTTCTTCCTTTTACTCTAATAATTTAAGTCTATGAAAAGACATCAGACACCTCAAACATTTTACACAATCTGTACTAGAGAGAACTGATTTACATTTGCATTTCATTTCACTGGTGTTTTTCCTTTCCCATTTTTACTGTGAAGGTGTCCACATTACTGCACACACAACAGGTACTTCCCCTTAAGAAGACAAAAAGTCAAGTTCCCCTTCTTCCTAGCCAAATATCTGGGATAAAGGTCCATATGTACTTCCAACAATTAACAAGAACACAAATTAAAGACAGCTGAAATCCTTGCATAGAGACCTGGACCTCACCACCACTCGCAGGTGTCAGGCAGGGATCCGTGTTCCCACATCGCCCTCCCCTCATCACCCCTGCCCTGCAACACTCCTGACCTACCACAGTATCTTTCACTACTGTAAAGAGACAGAATGAACATTATTGGAGGGTGCTCATCATTCAGTAAATCCTGAAGTGTGCCTGTGTGTATGCTGGAGCATGGAATGGTTAACAGCTGGGTCTGGAGTCAGGCTGCCTTTGTTCAAATCCCAGCTCCTCCTCCTACTTCCTGTGTGACCCTGGAAGATGAACCTTCTGTGCCTACTTCCTCATCTATAAAAAGCCAAAATCAGACTAACCACCTGGGGCTGTTGTGACCATCAAACAAGACAGCACCTTTAATAATGAAGACTTTAGAAAAAGCCTGGCACAGAGTAAGTACTCAAACATAGTCAGTACACAAATACAGACTTTTTATTCCTGTGGATCTCTAAAAGTCCCAAGCGTGATTCCTGGAAGCTACATTAGGATTTAACATCCACGACCCTGTCTACTAAATCCTCTGTGAACATACTTCTGCCCTTACAACTCTAGAATATGTTCCACATGACCTTTCCATATGCAATTAAGAAGATAAAAATAACATTACATTTGGAAATGAAATATTATAGTTTTAAAATCATTTCAGTGACATGTTATAATGACATTTTATGCCCTTAACACCCTCAAATAAAATATATCCTCTTGGTTTAAAAAATTATCAAATACTTTTTTCTGTGAGGGCTGTTCTTAACCTATCCCCCATTTTTATTCTTTGATGCTGTCAAAAAAGAAAGAAATCTAAATACACTAAAACATATAAAAAGTGATATCTCCCATATGCCATCCCTTAGAGATAAACACTGCTAAAAATATGGAGGGTATTCTTCCGGATCTCAGTGGGTGAGTCAAACCAATGATGGGAGTGTGGAGCTTTATTTTTGTAATGCCTACTTAAGTTACGTTGCAAAAATTAAAATGGGCAGTATTTGTTTTCTGTTTCATTCATTTACATTTTCATTTTAGGGATTAGAAACATTTTGTTACTTCAAATGATTGCAGATGCTTAGAACTTGTATTTTTGCCCCATGACATACAATTGAATACACTTAAAATTTATTTGCTTCAGAGTCCAAATTCTAACGCTGTTCTTGTGTGTTGGTGGGTGGGGGAAGGGGATTAATGATCTAACATAAGCTGTTTCTGAACACACGCTGTAGTAAATATTCATATTTTCACGAACGTGGAATGCATATTTCTCATCACGATCCTATAAACTGTATTTCCCATGTTAAAAACTTACTATTTTAAAGGCATGGCCAACATCGACACTCTTCCAAAAAAATAAATGCAAAAAGCATTTGAGCAAATCAGCCCGGAGGAAGCAGGCTCAGCCACTCCTGCCACACACAATATTCTGCTGGAATTCATGTTGAAGTACAACTTGATAATTAACTTAAAATTTGTTTTCAACTTGCAATCAGTAGAATCCGTGTTCTAGCTTTTGAAAACGTTAATAGCATTTTCCTTAACAAAGCAAATAGAAGGATTAAATGATCATCATCGTGTTGTGAAGTAATGGCATTAGATCTTCTAGACCAGCGCTCTCCAACAGAAACAGTATGTGAGCCACATTCATAACTTTTAAATTTTCTAGTAGCCACATTTTAAAAAGTAAAAAGAAACAGGTGAAAACAATCATCCAAAATATGATTTCAACTTATAATCAACATACTTAATGAGATAGTCATTTTCTTCCTTGAAGCGTTCGAAAATCAATATATTCACATTTACAGCACATCTTCAGGCTAGTCCACATTTTAAGAGCTCAATAGTCCCATGTGATTGGCGGCTACCATACTGGACAGTTTAACTCTCGAAAATTCCTTGAGGTCCAGATTTCTCTTATATGCCTTTACAAGTATTTTCAAATGACAAGGGACTCCCGTAAGAACTACAGCAGAGAGGCACCAGAAGGAGGCTAAGTGACTCGACCAAAATCACAGCAATCAAGGGATGTGAAGAGCGGCTTGCCTGTCTGACTCCGACATTCAGGCTCATACACCCCTCACTCTGGGGCCTCCTGTTCTAACACTACTGCTCCGGAATATCAAATATGGAGTTCAACATAAGGGACAAAACTGCTGTCAAAGCGACCTACCCCAGTAACAGTGCCTGTATCACTGAGTAGGACTTCTGTCGGTGAGGGAAACTGATACTCCAATGAGGGCACTAAACTGATAGGGTGCCACTCAATCTGACCCCGGGGAAAGGTGCGTTTATCTGGATCACTGAGAACATCAAGGAACTAGAGAGTCACTGACTGAGAAGGATGTAGAAGCAGGGTGTTTTCCAGCTTGAACTTTCCACCAGTGGTGACCCAAAGTGCCTGTCTCATGTGTCCTATTAGTGACATTTGACATATACATATATAATCAAATGAGAATATTTACATAAAGCACCAAATGAGGATTAAGAAAAAAAGAATCTCGGTTGGGAAAAACACAAACTGCACATGGAATAAACTACCAGATTCCAGATAACCATTGTCTTTAAGGGGGAAAGCCAGGAGAGGACTACAGAAGGGCTTACACTGGATCTTCAACTATAATCTTTTTAATGGGGGGGGGGCATTTATACCAGTTTCTTCCCTCCCTCCTCCCCCTGACCCTTCCCAGCAATCACCTAGCCCTAAAAGGAACTTCCAAATCCAGTCTCTCTCCGGGGCCTTCCCTAAGGCATGCTGGCTTTAGAAGAGGCACAGCCCTCTCCCTAGGCTGATGGGAAGGGCCCACAGCACTGGAGGGCAGGGTAGACCCCCCCCCTCCCCACCCCCGGAGACCACCCCCATCCCCACCCCACCCCCGGGTAGCACTTCTGTGCGAGGGAAGCCGGAGAAGCAGCAGCCTCGGAGCCCCGGTGGTCTCCTCTTGGGGCAGGAACACAACACGCGGAACTAACGGGCCGGGGAGGGGGGGGCATGGCGCAGAGACAAGGAGGGTCTTGGCTCCTCTCCCGCCCCCATCTTCCAGGTCAGGTTGAAGCTTTGCTGTCGTTCGCCCGCTGTGCCCGGCGGAAGAGCCCATGTGACATCCGCAGTGTCGCCCGGCCCCCGGGGTCGTCGCTGTCCCCTGCACGCCCGGTCCAGGCCAGGAAGGAGATGCTCCAGAGCCTCAGGCCCAGGGCCACTTCACCCCGCACCAACCAACCGGTCGTGGCCTGTGGCAACACTCCCAGTGTTGTTTCTAGTAATCTCCACGCAGCTTTTGAAAGTGAGCAATGTTTTATACTTTAAAGACTTTTAAATTTGCAATTGCACTCCTTGATTACTAGGTGAAATGGAACATTTTTAGTATGCTCTTGTAAACTGTCTATACCCTTTGCAAGTGTATCCACTGATGTCGTGACTTCGCCATCAACTGCCCGGATCTATCTAGAGGTTGGGGTATTATCAACCTTTCACTGTTTTCTTTGTTTGTTTTTTTTTCATATTTCCCTTGCATTTTAAGGAGTGAACAAGTAGATGCCGGCCTCATCTAACACCATTTAGAAATTACTTGTGAGAGACACAATTGATCTGAACACCTTTTATCCTATGCACATACATTCTGGACGCAGAATTTCTAGCACCATCTAGTACTAAAATCTCACCTCTGTGCCACGAAATAATTTCAGTGTTACCTTTAATCCTTTGTAACTTTTTAATTTACAAGAAAGATTCTCATTAACAAACACATTCTTAGATACATGTTTTCATCATTTTTTTTTGTTTGTTTTTTAAAGAAACAGAAGGAACTAAAGGCCCACTGATGGCAACTCAGCAGAGTCTTTTGAAGAAAGGAACCTACATATTTGTTTTTTTCTCTCTCGGGGAGAGGACTCGTCTCTCAAACACTGTCAGAAAGAGGCACACATAAAGTAAGTACCTAGAAGCAAATAAAGTTTAGGAATAAAACCACAACAAATGACAACCGGTTGGCAAAGTGACCACACTTAAACAAGTACACAAACATTTATTGACTGTTTCTATACAAGTGCAGAGAACAGGGTCAGCATTACTTCAGAAGCAACTCTCAGGATCCAACAGACCACACACAGTACTATCTTCACTGAACACTGACAGACAGACAAAAATTACCTTGCAAATAATCTGCCAGGTCTCCACCATTGCAGTACTGACACATAGAAGAAAAAATAATTAAAATAAGGGAACCGATTCAAGATTAATTCAATCTGCAACCAGTTAATTTCAATTAAAAATACTTTGTGTACAATGTAAACCTAGTCTGAAAAACATAAGCACTATGGAATCAAAAAATTTTATATTCCTTATAAAGTAGAATATAAATCACTAAATGGAGTTTAATTCAAAATTTCAAGTAAAAATAATCTACTGTCAATTTTAAAGTACATATTAATCAAAAGGAATCTGAAGTAAATTAAACAGCACATATTACTACCTACCTCCATCACCAGAAAGACAGAGTTGGGTAATTCCTAAAAAGTAAACATTAAATATAATTTAGAGTAGGGAAAGAAAGAAGCCAAAATTCACAAAATCTATCGGTAAGTGAAATTTTAAATCCCCAGCACAGTAATTTAAGCATCCCAGCCTCAAAGTCAAGTCAAGTTTTGATAACACTAACGTAGTCATTAAGTTCAATTCTGCTTATGGAAAGAACTAAAGAAAGATTCATCCTTTGGTCAAAGCTATGGTAAATTTGTGAGGAAAAAAAAAAAGAAAAGGTAAGATTCTCTGGTCCTCAGGGAAGCGCTTCTACTTTGAAAAGTTTATGATTTAAGCAGTGACTCAAAAATCCTATCTAGCAACACTAACTGCACAATCTGATTTCTGGAATACATGACCCAGGATGGTTAGTCTTTTTCTTTTCTTTTTTTTTTTTTTAATGTTTATTTATTTTTGAGACAGAGAGAGACAGAGCATGAATGGGGAGGGTCAGAGAGAGAGGGAGACACAGAATTGGAAGCAGGCTCCAGGCTCCGAGCTGTCAGCACAGAGCCCAACGTGGGGCTGGAACTCACAGACCGTGAGATTATGACCTGAGCCGAAGTCAGACGCTCAACCGACTAAGCCACCCAGGTGCCCCCCTGGTTAGTCTTTTTCTGGAGGCAATCACATTATCTGGGAATTGGTGGCAAAGAAAAGACAATTATTTCTCCTCACATATCTTAGTAACAGATTGATTTTTAAGGAATTAAGAAATTTTACTAAGTTTCTCAAATTTCACATAGCTCCAGATCTGTTGCTTGGGCAATTCAAACACTGACGTCCTGATTCTTCAGTAACAATATTTCAAAGTTAATGAAAAATGTTTATTTATTTTGAGAGAAAGAGAAAGCATGAGTCAGGGAGGGGCAGAGAGAGGGGACAGAGAATCCCAAGCAGGCTCTGTGCTGTCAGCACAGATGTGGGGCTCGAACTCACGAACCGTGAGATCATGACCAGAGCCTAAGTCGGATGCTAAACTGACATCTGTTTAGTGCCCATTAATGAAATTTTAAATTGTGCTTCCTATACCCTAACTTGAGACAGTGCTCAAGTGTGATTTAAGATACAACCTTTCCCAACAGCACTTGGCTTCACTAAGCTCCTAAATTCAAGAATGAGGAGTCCTATGTGAAAAAAGAAAAAAAGAAAAAGAATGAGGGGTTCTATCAGAGAACAAAGGGAGATGTAAGGCAGTGTCCCTCAGAGCATTGTTCAAGGACCAGTGCCAAGCAGTGAATTATTTGGTATGAGCCCACAATGAGATAATTATAGAAATTAAAAGAAATTTTAAAAGTCTTAAAGCTATAAAATAATTTTATGTCTGCTAATCCTAATAATAAAAACCTTGGACATCTGTTCATAGGTCCTTTTTTATTTCATTCTGACAAAAATTCATTTTTATTGGCTTTTATAAATAAAGGATCAGTTCACACAGATTAGAAATACAAACTGGTGTCGCAGCACTTCTGGTCTAGAGCACTTCTGTGCAACAAGGAACAGAAGGGGCTGCCACAAAGTGGTTCCACCGTGTTCACCAAGGGTCTGGATGCCCCAGGCAAGATCTGAATTAAATTATTTTCTGCAAAAAACTCAGGGACTTGGGATGATTTACTTCACTTAATTTTCAGGACTAGACAAAAAATTCAAACCCCTTGTGCCCAATTCTTTGAGCAACCCCCTCGCCCCCAAACACACACACATAGAGGCACATGGGAGTTCAGAAAAACAGCAGTGCTTTCTGCTCTCTGCTGGGGAACCAGGAACCAGGAACCACAGTCCTGCCTGAGCAGGATGGCGGGCGTGGAGAGCCAGGCTGCAAACCTAGAACAGACACTTGGGTTTCCCAGAACAGCAGCACTCCCATGATCAGGAAGGAAGTAGAGACCAGTCAGCCTCCAGCAGGCTACAAAAGCAAATCTGTAAGAAATACTTATTTCCTTTTATCATAAGTAAAAACAAAAATCTACTCTACGAGTGAAATCATCTCTATGGTGAATCAGCCTTAGGTTTAGCCATCTCACCTGATCAAATCCAGACCAAAATACCCTATCATCCCCCCAAATACCCTATCATCCCCCAAAATACTGAGATATAATTAAACCAGTAACTTTCAACACAGTTTTCTTCTTCTTGAGTAGGAGTTACAAAAATATTATCTCAAATCAGTATTGCTTAATCAGATAATGGCACCATATCCTAACTACTGAAGAGAAAAGAGAACTAATAATTCCTTAGGGGAGACTAAACTGCTAACTCAATGTAAAGATATCAAAAGAAATATTTTAACATCCTTGATTTCTCAGGCAAACCTTCTTTTGCCCACCTTTAAAGCAGTGAGAATCTCCACTGATCCTATCATTCTCTCCTGAACACTCCCCTCCTTAAGGGCCTCCAGTACAAAACAGTGCACACCTTTCAAGTGAAGCACTTAGCTCTAAGAGCCAGGAAAGAGTCAGCAAAAAGAAAAGAGAACTGAAAAAACAATCAAGTCTTCAACAGACAAACTGAAACTCTGATGGTACTGGGGCACCAGGGAAGAACTTGAAGAGATACTTAAAGGGACAGAAAGGCTGAGAAGTGAGGCCAACAGACCTGTGAGCCAGACCACAGAGGGTTTCCCAAAGTTGAATACACATCTGTCCTCCTTTTCTAAAATCAGGAAACTAATCACCCTCAACTCCTCCCCAGAACTTCCATCCACAAAATTAAGTATAATGAATTTCATTTTATCATTCCCCTACTCAAACTCTTTAATAAGATAGAAAATCCCTAAGGGCGGGGGGGGGGGGAAGGTATTCTTAAGAAGAACTCTATGCCAGTATACAAAAATGTAGATGAAAGAAACAATTTGGGAAGCAATTTGTTTGAGTAAAAACACAATCCTCAGAATTATTTCTCCTTGGGGTTACATGGGACCAGACAGCCTCATTGCATCCTGTAAGTAAGAAGAGTTGGATTATCATCCCTCCTTTACCAAGGGGGTGGTGTTAACAAATAAAAAAATAAAGTCTTTTGAAGGATGCACGACAGTGGAGGGTTTTTTTTTTGGAAAAAGAACTAAGGGGAGGTGTCAGAAGAGGGCATCTCTTCATTACTTAATACACAACTAGGCTATTTAAATTGTTTTTCCACCCAGGCCCTATTACTTTTGTAATTTAGAAAACAATAAAGAGAATTTAAAAATCAGACAGCATGACTAGGTGTTTTCTCCAGCAGAATTTAGATGCTCAGGATCAGAAGGGGAGAAACAGAAAGTAACAAAAGAATTAAGTAAATAGCAAGAGAAAGATTCAATAAAAATCCTTGGCTCCTAAAACCCATCCCTCACCACTTCTCTGCTACTTTTCCTGATTTATTCTCCATGCCTCAGGTGACTCCTATGGGTTATCTCATAAAGAAAAGAAAATCCTTGTGATCTGCTAAGGGATCAGATATGGAAGGATCTTTTGTTAGTTCTTGAGGTGACCTTTGGAAAGTCCCCTAAGGATAGGGCCTGGTTTGCCAGAGAAACCAACAGTTGGATCAGAGAGTTGGAAATTTCAGCCCAACCCCTCCTCACCCCATCCCACCTCCAGGGAAGGGAGAGGAGGGGCTAGAGACGGAGTTAAATCACCAGCGGCCACTGATTTAATCAAGTCAGCTATGTAACACAGCCTCCGTAAAACTCCAAAAGGATGGAGCTCAGAGGCATGTGGGGAGTGAAAGCTCTCCCCACATACCTCACCCTATGCTTCCGTCTGGCTGTTTCTGAGTTATGTTCTTTTATATCCTTTTATAATAAACCAATACCCTAGTAAGTGAAATGCTTTTCTGAGTCCTGTGAGCCACTCTAGCAATTAATCAAATCCAAGGAGGAGGTTGCTGGTACTACCTCCATTCAGACCTCAGTGGGTACTTTCTAATTGATAAAGTTCTTCTTCTTAACTCAGGCAAAAGCCCTGGAGGGCAAAGCGAGACGGACGGGGTCCCAACCCCACCAAGACCCCCTGTGATTGACCCTAAGACAGGGATTGACCTGACCTTTACTGCCCACCTGCAGGTACCCAGTGACCTTTGCCCCATATTTTCCTTAGGTAAACCTAGACGTACTTTCAGCACTTTGGAGACAATCTTTGAGACCCTGGTCCGCTGTCTTCCCGGTAGTGGCCTCACTGAAAATCAAAATCCCTTTCTTGTTTCACCTACGCTCCTCTCTCTGCCTTCGGACTTTGTCCAAACCTGGTCTGTTTGGGACCCCGGGAGCCAGGTGCTCTTGTACCCTCGGGCCCCGGTCACAAACTCAGGAAGTGATAACAAAGTACCCACCTAATCTAAACCTGATTTGCCCATAAGTCTCCAAACTGCCTAAGTCCTAACTGTTTGTAACAGTAGGGAGGGGAGATAGTGTTGGGGAGGGGATTGTTCATTTTACTGAGGGTGGCTAAAGAAAGCTTTTGAAAACATAGTGTTTGGGTAAAGACCTAAAGAAGGTTGGGAATATACCTATATATACTACAGACATGTAGAAATATCTGCACATACAGTGTATCTGGGAAGAAAGGTCCTGGGGAGAAGGAAAAAGGGGGCAAGGGCCCCGAGAATGGACTGCAACAGGAGCCGTCAGAAGCAGCAGCAAACACAGAGAAGCACAAGACAGACGGGGTGAGAGAGAACGCGGTTATGCTGTGCAAATAAGGACTTCGGCTTCCACTCTGATAAAAATAGGGAGCCGCTGCAGAATCCCAGTCTGAGCAGAGGACTAACAAGCCCTGACTTACATTACCAGGATTATTCTGATTGCAACGTCGAGAATATTCTTACAGGGTGACAAAATATTGTCAGATAGCATGCCAAAAATGTTCTTACGATTCACGTTTCTACCAGTGATCCATGAGCATATTTCACACCTCCTACCCAATTCCACCAGGAAGAATTAATGCACTTTTTAATTTTGCCAAAGGGGTGAGTGAGAAGTGGCACCTCACTGTTACTTTAATTTACGTTTCCCTGACTGCTTGTCCGTGAATATCATTTCATACATTAGCCATTTTTATTTCTCTTATGAGAACCAACAGTTTATATCCTTTGCTTACTGTCTCTTTGGGTTATCTTTTCCTTACCAGTTTGTGAGAGATTTATATGTTTCAGATATTAGCCTATTATCTGTTGTGTTGTAAATACTTTCTCCAACTGGTATCTGTCAATTGCCTTTTCTTGAATTATGTTATGGTCTAATGTACACACATTAATACACAGAGATTTCAGTGTGCAGTTCAATGTGCCGTGACAAATGGATACATTCACGTAACTACACTTCCAGCCGAGCTACGGATCATTTCCGTCGCCCCAGAAAGTTCCTTCATCCTCCTTGCGGTCAACCCCCACCTCCCCAGAGGCACCCTCTGCTGTATTATCCCCGATTTCTACCACCCTAGTCTCCTCTTGGAACTCACAAAACAGAATCAAACAGTAGCTTTGTGTGGCTGGCTTCTTTTTCTCAACATGGTAGAGGCCACTTTTGGGCAACAGCTTGAGCAATGGAAACTTGAGCAAGGCAGTGACCACAGTGACCACCGAGCTGAACGCAAACAGGCTCATCAAGCGACCCACCTCAAAATGGCCACAGGCCCTAAGTGGCCAATGAGTTACTCACGACTGGGCACGGTTACCAAAAAAGGGAAAACTTCCTCTGTCCCCGTACTCCCTCACTATAACTAACTACAGCCCCCCACCACCGCATCCTCGAAGACGCGAGAGACAGCATCTCTCCTTCGCTGTCCTGCCCACTGCTCCCTTGCACTGTATTCGATAAACTTCTATCTCCTTAGTTCTGCCTTGGGTGAATTCTTTCACCGCCTGCACCACCGGCCCCCACCCAATCGGGACACCCCACAAGCATGTTTAATACATCATATGCTGTGGCATGTATCAAGTTTGTTCCTTTTTATGGCTATCGATTTGTTCATGGTATTATTGGCCATAAAAAGAAGTTTTTAAAGATTTTATGTGCCTACTTCCCTATTTATTTATTTATTTATTTACTGAGAGAGAGAGAGAGAGAGAGAGAGAGAGAGAGAGAGACGGTGACAGTGTGAGCAGCGGAGGAACAGAGACAGAGGGAGAGAGAATCCCAAGCAGGCTCCGTGGTGCCAGCACAGAAGCGGAGTGTGACTCAAACGCCCAAAACCGTTGAGGTCATGACCTGAGCCGAAACCAGGTCAGAGGCTGAACCGACTGAGCCACCCAGGCGCCCCTATATCCCTATTTCTACAGCTTCAGAGTTTCTTATCTTGATTTAAAAAATCTTTCTAACTCTTGGGTTATATACAGTCATCTATGTATTATGCTAAGGTCCTTATTGGGTATTTTATATATTTAAGCCTTTCATTCATTTGGAAATTGTTACGGAACATGATGAGAACAGGGATCCAACTTTACTCTTTCTCAGATACTCGGTTTTGCCAGCACCATTTATTAAATGAATCCTCTTTTCCCACTACGCTAAAAATTACCTAGTGGTGGATCTTTATCCAGGCAATTGACCATCATACAGGTAAAGTACTCCTAACTGACAATACTTACCTCTTGCCCAGAAGGTTCAAAGATCTGTATCTTCTGAAAAACAGACATATCACTCTCCTGCTCTTAAAACTCTTCAATGGCCCTGCGCTGCCCTCAGAACAAAGGTGGCCCCTGCCAACCTCGCCAGCATCGCCTGCCGCCACCCTCCCCTCACTCCCGCACTCCCCTCGCCCAGCCTTCCCCTGGCTCCTCAAGCTCTCACCCTCCTGCCTGCTCTCCACAGAAGGCTTCATCTGCTTGGGACACTTCCCTGCTCTTCTCCCACCTGCCCCAGCCTGGCTGGCTCCCACTCTTCTGTCAAGTCAGCTTAAACATCATCTCTTCACCAAGTCTTCCCCAGCCCGTAAAGTGGGTAGCCCCCATGTGGTGTCCTCTCAAAGGTCTTCAACGGTTCTGTCTCACTGCACTGGGCACGCTTAGAGTAAGTGGCTATTAGCTTCACGTCCTCTTCCCCACTATACTGTGAGCTCTACAAGGACGAGGGCCATTGCTGTTTTGTTCACCACTAACTCCCGCATACCTCATTAACTGACTCAAGAAATACCAATTGCAAAGAAATCAGTAAGAAAGATGAACACAACAGAAGCATCACAGAACAGCAACAGGAAAGCCACAGAAGAAATATAAAAAGGCAAATAAAACATTAAGATGGTCAATGCACTGGGGCGCCTGGGTGGCTCAGTCAGTGAAGCGTCCGACTTCGGCTCAGGTCATGATCTCACGGTTCATGAGGTCAAGCCTGGCATAGGGCTCTGTGCTGACAGCTCAGGGCCTGGAGCCTGTTTCGGATTCTGTGTCTCCCTCGCTCTCTGACCCTCCCCCGCTCATGCTCCATCTCTCTCTCAAAAATAAATACACATTAAAAAAAATTTTAAAGAAAAAAAAAGATGGTCAATGCACTAATGATTTAAGAAATAAAAATTAAAACTTAAGCTACTGTCTTCCCATGAGATTGTCAAAAAAGGAAAAAAAACAGGCTATTGGTATAACCTTTCGGAAGGCAATGCAGTAATATCTTTGGCCAAACAATTCCATGACAAGGGATTTATTCTACAAGAACACTCATACAAATGAGCAAAGATATGTACACAACTTTCTCTCCAGCACTGTTTCTAACAGGAAAAAATACCAAACAACCCAAATGGCCACAACTGGGTTTTAAGTAAATTATCATTTAGCCCTATAATACTGTAGTGACATGAAACTGTATCCAAAATACATTAAGTCCAATAAAACAAGCTGCATTCATGTACAAATACTCTTCTATTAGTAAATCTCTCACAATTAAAAGGTTAAAAATCTAATTATAAATGGTTAAAGAGGCATAAATGTATTCTGAAAACTCTACAAGAAATGTAACAGTGGTGTCTCTGAGAATTGCCATTTCTTTTAGAATTTACTCATGTTCATAATGATTATTTTAACTAGGGGGATATATTAATTTTATAATGGGAAAATATGTTGCTTTTTAAATGTCATCTAAACTGAAACCAGATTTGTTAGAAACAATGTCAAAGTTCTCAATTTATAAAAGTGTATCCATAAATTTTACATCTCCAAAACTGATGGCCGGGAAAAATAATGTTCAAGTTGGTAAAATTACTGTTCTACTGTCTCTATAAACATACAGTAAACAACTAAATTTATAAGGGGGCAAACCTAAAATAGTAGATCAAGACTCTGTTCACTCATTAGCCAAATGCTCAAGAACATATTTACTTGACTGAGAGGTCTTAACTTTATGTATTTCCAGTAACATACAGTGGATAAAATATAAACATTTTTAATGCAGTCACCTTCATATTCCTGATTGTTTGGTAATTCAGGTTTTTGAGTACATGTTCCCCTTAAGTATCTCATTCTACAACCAAAGCTAGTACTTAAAAATATTTTTCTAATGGAATGAAGTTTAAGTACACTCTCTCTTCTGAAAAGAAATTCTACTCTGCAATTGACAGGGTCTTCGGTGCTTCTCAAAAAATGGGATATTAAGAGTTAATATTATTTAACATTTTTTGTACCGGGCACTGACTTGCACCACTTGGTGCCCTCTGTCTCCAAAGACCAAGACAGGCTGCACAAACAGCTCCGAGGAGAATCTACATTTCAACTAGGGATTGTGAGAGAAGTTGAGTTTTGACTCAAGTTTTTTCTCCTTTCTATGCTGCTCTATCTGGGCTGAAGGAATGAGTTACACCTATTTCAATAGGTAATAAAATACACCCCACAGTCACTCACAACAGTCTGTATGTGAAATTTAAATTGCAATTTTTTTAGAGAGTAATCACACTCTAACACCAAGAACTTTAAAATTACCCTGGTAATTCCAATTCTAGAAACTGAACATAAATAATCTAAGATATGTCCAGAACTTCACTATTATCCCCATAGCACTTTCCTGTAATGGGAAAAAAATGACACATCTTGTAACATGGGTTTAAATACTTTGTAGTATTTCATGGCTGCATGAAAAATGACTATACACAAAAAAAGAAGTACGTTGAAGAACGGTCCATTTCGCTCCACCCCACTAAAATTAAGCACACTGAAAGCAAGGACTTTGTTTTACTCACTGCTTTGTTCCTACACTTAGAATGATGCCTGGTGCAGAGCAGCCACTCAAAACCTTATAAAACTAATGAATTTGAGTAATGCGAGTGTATACAGAAAAAATTTTAGCTAGAAACACATACAGCAGAATCACATAACATGTCCATCTACTTTACTGGAATTCAACTGTCCAGACTAAGAAAAACAAAAGAAGGAAATAACGTAAATCGTGCACCCTAGTCTGCTTTGAAGTGAGAATCCAGGGGGAAGCTGAGTCGGCTGGCTGCCCTCCCTGCCCCCTCGGTAGATCTCAAACCCCTGGGGCTGTCACACAAGCCATGCTAAAGAAGAGTGGTTTTAGTATTTAAAACCCAATATGCCCCTAAACATAAAAGCCAACTGCTTACTCTGGTGCCCCCCCCCCCCCAAAATAGTAATTTTCTCCAACTTGGGGCTTTTCAAAAGGATTTCCAAGGGTAATTTTGTCTGTATAGAAATGTCGCCTTAGATGATAACTTGAGAACCCAGCCTTCCCACCTCCAAATAAAGTGTAACTCTACTGTGATGATCAGATACATCAGGGTGAGGAGTATGCAGTTTCCTTGCTTTTATTTATTTTCTAATACCTCTACAATTAGCAAGTGTTGCTTTTGCAATAAGAAAAAAGCTCTAATTTTTTAAGAACCCACAACAGTCCTTTCTACATTTATCACAGAAATGCCAGATCTGGTATCAATATTCCTCTACCTGACTTAAAACACTACTCCCATAGTACAACCATACTCATGCAGCACATCATTTTAACCTATCGCTCTCTGCTACTTTAAACAATTTATTAACAAACATATAACTCAAACTATATACCTTGCTAACAAGAATAAGGTAGTTTTCTATTTCTATTATGATTCATTTACATTTGTATGAAACAGAAAAGTTCTTTATTGACATGCAAATTTTAAAATAATAATAATAAGGTACCTGAACATCATAGAGGGCTACAATATTTTCGTGCTGAAGTTCCTGTTAAGGAAATTGAGAATTTAAAATATTCGTTCTAACACATTTCAATATGCAAATAGATATTAAGTATACACACACATACACATACATACATACAATTTCTATATACCACACTTCTGATGACTGGATTAGAACAATTCAATTTACGAAAAAATAAGACGAAATGTGCCTGATCAAACTTTACTTGGGCCCTAAATGTTTCTTCACCACGATCATTTGTTAGACTCTTAACACAGGGAGTACTCTTGTCTACAAAATAAATATCACAGGTAGTATGACCGCAGACTTTCTGGGAGTCTTTTAAATTCAGTATACAACTCTAACAGCACTAAAGGCATAAGTTCCAAAATGCTTTTAAAGAGCAGATAATTTGTCTGAAAGAAAACGAAGCATAATTCTTAGCTCAAAGAGCTAAGAGGGTAGTAGTCTTGATGAAAGCTAGTGTTAGGTGAGGGGTCTATGTTCTTATCAGTTTGGGAAACTAGTTACATACATCTAAACTAGTTTCTTCATTGAGCAATTTTTCAGACTTTCTTTACTGAGCAAAGTGCTTTGTGAGTGACTCTCCAAGAAGTATGTAGTGGACAGGATTTTCCACACTCATTTGACTAGGAGACCATTTTTTTCCTCAAAGCATCTCATTGCGATAACACTGCTCCTGAGTGATCTAAAAAGGCCACTTGCAAGGTAGGTAATTCTTTTCAACTTACAAGGAATAAAGATTCCAACTGTCCCCAGTCCCCTTCTCCCCCAAATACTTAAATGTAACACGAAAGGGATCAACAGAAGAGCTAAATGATGGATAAGAAGGGCCTGCCTCTTCTCAAACAGTAACACAGTAACTAAGGAAAAGAAATTAGGAGAAGCTAAAATCAGCCTTCCCAGAACCCCTTCTAAGCACTGGCCAAGAACACAAACATCTATTCTTAAAAACAGTTTCCAAGTACTCAAACGTTTCAAAAAATGACAGCAACAGGTGAAAATTCTCAAATTTGGCTCCAACCACCAAAATGACAAAGGATGTCATCACACATTAATTTAAAATAGGTTTTAACCTACTATGAAATATCACATAAAGAAGCATACCTTCAAGATTTTAATTTCCTTCCCAAGCAGGATTTGTGATTTTGACAAGTTCTTTTTATTAATACTTTTAATAGCCACCTCCCAGTCAGTTTTCTGAAAAGGAAAAATAGTGTTACTCCTGGAAATTATTTCACAGAAGTAAATCTATAAGCACAAAGATGTTTTTAGCCCACTCATATACATACAATGGAAAGGGTAAATGGAAAGGACCCTGAATCTCCAGCAACAGGCAAATGATTTCATAACTTACAAACTAGTACCTTATAAGACAGCCACTAAAAATAATAGATAGGAGGACCACAAGTGAAACAAAGAACACAGTTTACAACCACTTTAAAGTTATGGAGAAATGCGGATAATAAACTGGAAGGTGGCATTTCAAAGCTTGGCAGGATTAAGCCTCCTGCTTAAATTATTTTTTGAGTTTTAAGCTTTTCTCTTAAGAAAGGAACGCAGTTTTTACTACTCTATCTGATAAGTAACAAAATCAGCCCACTTAAACATGCCTCTTGCCAACAGTCAGAACTACCAAGCCCCTTTGATTATTTCCACTCTCTAGGTGCTCTTCCAAATTCTTTAGATTCTAAAACCTCGTGTGACCCTATTTACGAAACAGCAAAAGCTTTAAAAAAAAAATTTTTTTTTTTTTTTTTGGAACCTGCTTTCATGTTTACTTGGATTGAAACAAGAAGCGTCCGCCCATCTTTTCCAGCCGCCCATCTAACCCCAAGAAGGGAAGGTGGTACGGGGCTCGAATGGGGTGTAGACGAACCAATGCTGGGAAATGCGATACCCCCGAGTTTGAGAAAGTCTCGAGCTAACGGGAAACAAGCCCGTTTTCCGCTGGGTCTGCAATTATCGACCTCAAAGGCGACAAGCCTTGGCAGCCCAGGGCGCGGAAAAACCTAAGGTGCGCGCTTCCACGCCCGAGCCCCGCGCTGGGGAGGGGACCGAGCACTCCTTTAGGACTCAGATTCGGGTCACGTTCAGGCGGAAAGGCGTGTGTCCCGCCGGGCCCCGGCGGTGAGCCCCTAAGAGCATTCTGGTTACCAGGCTCTCTGCAAGCAGGGGAAATCAGAGGCCGAGCGGCCCGTCGGTAGGTGGAGCGCTGCCTAGCGGCTTCGGCCTCAAAACAATCCCCGCCCGACCAAAACAAACCCAGCGACACTGACAGCGCGCACAATGGCAGGCCTCGGGGCGACGAGCCAAACCGGGGGGTGGGGGTGGGGGGGCCGCGCCCGCGGCGTCGCCAAGTTTCGGGACCACCCCGCCTGGCCGCAGCCAGGCGGAGGTGCCGCGGCCCACACACCCCGGCCTCGCCCCGGCGGACGGGGCTCACCTGGCGGTGCCGCCCCCGGAAGACCACCGCGAAGGCCCCGTGTCCCACGAGGTCCCTCTTGCTGTACTCGAAGTCGCCCACTACCTCCATGGCCGCGCCCCCGGGGGCATACAGCGGGCGGGCGGGCAGCGCAGCGCGGCGGGCCGGGATCAGCACCGCGGGCCCGCCGGCCCTGAGCGCGCCCGCGGGCCGCCGGACCGGGGCAGCCGCGGCCCCCGGCCCGGGCGGACGCTCATGCCGAGAGGCCGGAGCGGAAACGGGGTGGAGGCCTCCGCGCGGGGCCGGGGTCAGCGAGGCCTGGCCCGGCCCCGGCCGCTCCTCATGGCCCGGCCCGCCGCCGGCCGAAGGTTCCCTTGGCGAAGCGGCCTCGGCGCTTGCCGGGCCAGCGGCGCCGCAGCCGTCACTGTGCGGCCCCGGAGCCGCGCACGCGCCCGGGAGAGGTGCGGGACCCGGTCCTCCCCATCCCCAGCTCGTCCGGCCGCGTCGGCCCCCTCCGCTCGGGGGGCTGCTGCGGTGGCAGCCGCCGCCCTAGGACCGGCACAACCACCGTCCCCGCGCGCCTCCCTGCCTCGCTGCGGCGCCTAACGCACACGCGCGCGCGCCGGCCGCTCCCGAGCCGACTGCCGGCCCTCCGCGACGTCAGCACGTCTTGTAGGACGCAGCGCCCGCCGAAGCCCGCTCCCTCCGCCAGGAAAATGAGTGCGCGCGCGCCCAGGGGAGTGGCGCCGCCTCGAGGGCGCGTCCCCAGTCGCTCGCCCGGGCGGGAAAGGAGGGTGCGAGCCGCTGGGACCGCAGCTAGTTACCCGCCGCAGCCTTTGCAGCCTTCGCGCTGGGCCTGGGAGCAGATTCCAGCCTGCCACGCCCCAGGCTGGAGCCCGCTGGGAGGCGGGCGTCGGGGAAGCGGGTCTTGAACTCTGACTGCAGGAGGGACGGGGCGTCCCTGGTGCAGTGTAGACCCCAGGGAACCGGTCGGGGCAAAGGAGCATCTCCTAGAGCTCGGCCTTCCCCGCCCCCTCTAAAACCCGAGGAGGTCGTACCGCCAAGCTGCAGGTCTCCCCCAACCCTTCTGCCTTTACTCCTCAGGGTCCCTGAAGAGATGGTGTCAGGCAGGGGTTCTGCACCTTTTGGGGTCCCTTGACTTCTGTGAGAAGCTGATGACGGCTCGGGACCCTCTTCCCGGAGAAATGTTTATGCACGTAGACTCAGTATTGAACACAGTTTCAAGGGCTGTAATGAGAAGCCCTGCTCCCCAGCCACCACTGTATCCTGCCGGTTTGACCTCAGGCTTACCTTTGAATGGCTTTAAGGGAGTTTTCTTTTCCTCCTGCTTATTGAAGGTCAAGTGTCAGGAACTGATTTGTCCACTTTTCCTCAAGGAAATGCCATACGAGACCATTTTATAAACAGTAAGCTTGAACATGTCAGAGAGAGGCGCCTGGGTTGGGCGTCTGACTCAGGTCATGATCTGACTGTTTCATGGGTTCCAGCCCCCTGTCGGGCTCTGTGCACTGGCTGCGTGGAGCCTGCTTGGGATTCTCGCTCTCTTTCTGCCCCTCCCCCGCTCATTCTCTCTCTCTCTCTCTCTCTCTCTCTCTCTCTCTCTGTCTCTCTCAAAATAAATAAATTAAAAAACATTTTTTTAAAGAAAATGTCATAGAAAACTCAGACCCCACACCATACCCTTTGGTTTGGGTATTTGCTCTCAGGTCATCCCTTACCACCAGAATTACATTTCCCACCCCGGGCCCATCCCAGAAAACTGACCTGAAGGCTGCCCAGAAACCCTAAGAACCTCCAGGTGGAATTCTGAGAGGAATCCCCTCCCTTCCTCAAACCTTGAACATGTAGGGTCTTGGATCTCTGCTCTCACTACTGTGCACACCTACATCATTCTATCCCTGCTTCAAAATCTGGCCCAGGTGAATGTTAGACACTGTGGAAGTCTGGAGCCTTCAAAAACTAAAAGCAAATGAAGCAAGTTTGCACAGAGACACAAAAATTCATCTGGAGAGGACTCTTTACCTGTTTGAAAGCTTCTCTGTTGCAAATCTTTAAATATGGATGTTTAAATTGGATATGGGATTTAATGTGCCAAATCCCTAAAAAAAAAAAAAAAAAAAAAAGCTCTTCAGGAGGCACCTGGGTAGCTCAGTCTGTTGAGGGTCTGACTCTTGATTTCAGCTCAGGTCATGATCTCACAGTTGGTGGGTTTGAGCCCTGCATCCGGCTCTGCACTGACAGCCCAGAGCCTGCTTGGGATTCTCTCTCTCTCCCTCTCTCTCTCTCTCTCTGTCTGCCCCTTCCCCACCCGTGCTCTCTGTCTCTCTCAAACTAAATAAAGTTAAAAAAAAAATAATAACTCTTCGGGAATATGTATCTTAGGAGCTGAAAAAAATTTTTAATGTTTGTTTATTTTGAGAGAGAGCATGAGTGGGGGAGGGGCAGAGAGAGAGGGAGAGAGAATCCTCAGGAGGCTCCATGATGCTTGACCCAGGGCTCCATCTCGCGAACTGCAAGGTCATGACCTGAGCTGAAATCAAGAGTCCCACACTCAACGACTGAGCCACCCAGGTGCCCCATTGGTTCTATTGTTTCTACTTTGCTGCTGCTGCTGCTGCTTTGAAATTCTTGTGTATAGTTCGTGTGCAGAGCTTTGATATCTACATATGCATGAATTTATAATAAATTATGGAAATAATCCCATAAAATGAAGAGATGGCAAGATTTGGATATATTTCTTAAAGCTTTTAGAAATAGCATAACCACAATTCTTCTAAATCATAAACACAAATCTTCTGAAATTATACCAAAAATAGACTTCAGCCTAGGAATTTTATGATATTCTGATAATATCACAACATCAAGGAGCATCTTTCCATGTCGTGCAAGAATCAGTATAAAATTTGCATTTCTCTTAAAAAAATTTTTTTTAATGTTTATGTATTCATGACAGAGAGACAGAGAGAGAGACAGAGAATGAGCGGGGGCGGGGGGGGCAGAGTGAGAGAGGAACACAGAATCAGAAGCAGGCTCCAGGCTCTGAGCTGTCAGCACAGAGCCCGATGCAGGGCTGGAACTCACAAACCGAGAGATCATGACCTGAGCCGAAGTCGGATGCTTAACTGACGGAGCCACCCAGGTACCCCATAAAATTTGCCTTTCTAAAACGAAAAACAGGGGTGCCTAGGTGACTCATTCGGTTCAGCATCCAACTCTTGATTTCGGCTCAGGTCACGATCCCAGGGTTGTGGGATCGAGCCCTGCGTCCAGCTCCAGGCTGAGTGTGGAGCCTGCTTTGGATTCTCTCTCTCTCTCTCTCTCTCTCTCTCTCTCTCTCCTTCTGCCCTCCCCTGCTTGCATGTGCTTGCATGCTCTCTCTCTCTCAAAAATAGATAGATGATAGATAGATAGACAGACAGATAGAATGAAAAACAGTTTCATTATTTCAACCAAGATATCAAGTAGCTTATTTTTGCTGTTGCCATAACTGTTATACCCAGACAGTCCTCACAATTTGAATCACTGAAAGTTAAAGCAGCTAACCACATATTTCATAGGAATGGCCATAATACCCTGTTAATGCCAACGGGCAAAATAAAGAATATTTGCAAATGTCACTGAGATAAAATGCAAGGAACATCATGAGTCAGTTTTCCAAATAAAGCATCTGAAATAGTAAAACTCCTAAAGGAAATACGTTATTGATGTGATGATAAAGAAAATGAAAAATGTTTAATTTCAAAAGAATTTTTTTTTTTTTTATTTTTGGGACAGAGAGAGACAGAGCATGAACGGGGGAGGGGCAGAGAGAGAGGGAGACACAGAATCGGAAACAGGCTCCAGGCTCTGAGCCATCAGCCCAGAGCCCGACGCGGGGCTCGAACTCACGGACCGCGAGATCGTGACCTGGCTGAAGTCGGACGCTCAACCGACTGCGCCACCCAGGCGCCCCTAATTTCAAAAGAATTTTAATCAAACACTGACACAGCATTTTCTGTGAGGTCTAAAACAGAATGCAACATCTTCAGCCATGAAGCATTTACTAGAACTTCAAAAAAGAACAGAAACGTATCATTGTGATCTAGATCTTTGCTCCCTCTTATGAACCACGTACCTACTGACCTGAGAAAACAGTGTGCCAGGTGGGTTCTCCAGAAATAGGCGCTGAGTTAGGGTGCAAGATAATTATTAGAAATTAACACAGGTGGTGGGAGGGGCTGGAAACAACACTGGCGAAGAGGGAACTGGGATGCAGGCAGGGCCACCCCAGCAGAAAGCTCTGGAACAAAACGTCACACTCGATCTGCATTGAGCCAAAATGCCCCAGCTCGCCCGTCACCTGATGGGGCTGCCCCGGGAGCTGTGAGCTCAGGCGATCTAGGCTGCTGTCAGGCTGAGACCCTGAAGGAGCAGAGAGCTGGAGGCAGACCGTAGTTCCCCAACTAAACAGCACATCCTTCCTCCCGCAGAGGTCTGGACGGCACATCTCCAAGTCGACAACAATGTTTTGGAAAATTTCTGTGTCAGGCTGTAAAATTTCTATCAGTGTCAATGACGTGTCTATTGTTTCCCAAAGAAGTATGTTTGTTTTGCCTTGGCTTTTTTTTTTTTTTTATTAAGAAAAAGAGTTTATTTTGGAAACTTTCAGAGTGCTGCTGTGCTCCATTCGTCCATCTGTTTATTTGTCCAGAAGTACCAGGCTGTGGGGCGCCTGGTTGGCTCGGTCAGAAGAGTATGTGACTCTTGATCTCGGGGTCGTGAGTTCGAGCAGAGATTACTAAAACAATTAAATAAACTTAAAAAAAAAAAAAAAAAAGTACCAGGCTGCTAGGGTGGGCCCAGAAACTACACCCTGGCTGAGCTCTGAAGCTCAGCTCCCAGAAGGCTGATTCCAAGATCAAGCCACAGGTGGAATAGTAAGGTATTACATACTGATGTACTCATCCCTGGACTTGGGCGGGATAAAGAGTTTGGAAGGAGGCTGGAGGAGGCAGAACCCAAGCTTAGCACCTAGCAAAGGGGTTAGACTTCCTGAGAAATTCCAGGGCTGGAGGCTGAGGGGCAGGAAGGAGTGTTCCAAGAGGTTCCAAATTCTGGGCTGGGGTCCAGAGCTATTCAGGTGGGGCCGGGGGGGCGGGGAGAAGAGGAAGATGCTACAGCTACTTTCGTTCACATCTCCAAGCGATCTCGCTTCCCTTTGCAGGGTCACCTCACGTTCCTGACTCAGCAGGAGTGTCAACTCTCTAAGGCTGAGTGTTGGTTCCCTGGCTGTTCCTTCTTCACAAACCCACCTGCCCGCCGGCAACCAGCGTGTAGCTACTCCAGCCACACCCACACCCGCTCGTCCTTCCTCTTACCCAAGAGACGCGGTGTGGGGAAACTGGCCTCATCGCTCAGATAGTAAATGAAGGCCCGAGGGGGTGTGGCGAGCCAGTTCCCGTCACCCCAAGACCAAGCATCCTAAAGCTCTTCCTCCTCTGGTGGGAGCTGGACAGGGGAATGGGGGAGAGGGAAGGAATGAGACAAACAAGTCTCAAAACAACGAGCAAACAAAGACACAAACCATTTCCAGCCCCACTCATTTCCTTCTCCCAGCAATGGGCCAACCATCCCGCACCAGATCGTCTACCCTAATGGTCTGGGAGTCTGGACCAAAGGGTGCAGGCTGGGGGGCCGACCCCATGTGTCCCGGCTGCACCATTCCCAGCTGTGACCTTCGTCCCCTCCACGCCGTCTGCCTCAACCTCGAGCTCATCCCGCTATCTGGCTGTCCTAAGTGCGGTGGCTCTGGTCCTGCACTTTCTCTGGGTGATGTGGGAGGCCGCCCCTCTCAGAGCAGCCCCATCTGCGCTCTGGAGGTGATGGAACATGTCTGCAGCTCACCTGGACCAGACTCCCATCCTCCTGAACACATCAAACCCCTTGGTCGCCAGCTGCCCAAGGAAGCCTTCCTCCTCATCCAACTCCTGGGCCCCATCCGCTTGGTGGGTAAAGGTCCAGACAGGGAGCCCTTTATTCGCGGAGGTGTGCACTTCTGAAGGACTGTTCCAGTGTCCCCCGAAGCCGCTTGGCTTTCTCCTGGCTCTACGTTCCCTGAAGTCATCCTCCACAGCCATCTGCAAGGCCGGCCGGGGACCCCAGCACGCGTGCACATTGCACATTTCCCCCCAGGCCTGCCGTCATCCGGCTGCGGACCCCACATATGGGTATTTTAATAGTGTACTCACAGTGCAAAATTGAAGGCTCGGAAATTGTTTAACGGTTCTTAGGGATGATGGAGCACTAACAGGAGTAGCATCTTTTTTTTTTATTAGTTTTTTTTTTTAATGTTTATTTATTTTGAGAGACAGAGAATGAGCAGGGGAAGAACAGAGAGAAAGACACAGAATCCGAAACAGGCTCCAGGCTCTGAGCTGTCAGTACAGAGCCCGACGCAGGGCTCGAACTCACAAACCGTGAGATCATGACCTGAGCCGAAGCCAGGCGCTCAGCCGACTGAGCCACCCAGGCGCCCCGCATCTTTTTAAAAAAAAATTTGTTTAGTGTTTATTTATGTATTTTGAGAGAGCGAGAGAGAGCAAGTGGGGAGGGGCAGAGAGAGAGAGGGTCAGACAGAATCCCAAGCAGGCTCTGCACCATCAGAATGGAGCCTGATGTTGGCCTTGAGCCCATAAGCCATGAGATCATGACCCGAGCCGAAATCAAGAGTCGGGCGCTTAACTGACTGAGCCACCCAGGCGGGCGCCCCCAGGAATAGCATCTTAAAATCATATCTTTATTTTGGTGGTCAGTGCTCCAGAAAAATGGTTTCAATGAGAAATATGCATATGAAAACTTGATTGGGTTTTGTGTCCCCGGTCCCAGTGCCATGCTAGAGGGAGAAAATCTAGCATTTCAGAGTTTTAGAAAACCTTCAGATGTTTTCGTTGGATGCTTAGTCACTGTATTCAGTGATCTCTGGGTGATGCAAGAAAGTTGCAAACCAAGTAACTCACTTTAAATCTTCCCTTGATAAATGTTGTATTTACTAGCCTGTGTCAAATAAACAGCAGAGAGAATGAAACAAAGTATCTGAGAGCAGGGAGGGAAATAATGACAGCCGGATGAGGACTTGGATCTTGTTAGCCAGCCTGTTATTATCCTAGAATGACAAAGGAGTTAAAAAATTCTATCAGTCAGGGCACCTGGCTGGCTCAGTCAGTGGAGCCTGCGACTCTTGATCTTGGGGTTGTGAGTTCAAGCTCCACGTTGGGTGCAGAGATGGCTTAAAAAATAAGATACGGGTGCCTGGGTGCCTCAGTCGGATAGGTGTCCAACTTCGGCTCAGGTCATGATCTCACACTTTGTGAGTTTGAACCCCGCATCTGGCTCTCTGCTGTCAGCACAGAACCTGCTTCAGATCCTCTGTACCCACCCGTCTCTGCCCCTCCCCCAAACTCTCTCTGAAATAAATAAACATTTAAAAAAGTCTTCAAAATAAAATAAAATACCGTAAATGCTATTGATCCTGCTCTACAGAGTTTGATAAAAATTGTAGAGTGGGAGTGGCTAAATAAATAATAAATACGTGGGAAAGTTTATGTGTTTGGGTTTAATAAGCGAGATTACGTATTATCTGTTATCTATTACAATAGAACACTCAGTACTTTACAAGATAGACTGATAGAGCTTGTATCTTACAAGCTGATAGATCAATTCAATGGTCCTCAAAGTGTGGACTCCTGAATATTTCTGACACTTTCAGGGGTTCTGTGAGATCCGACCGTGTATGTATTTTCTTAAAAACATGAAAATATGAGTTGCCTTTTATGTTGTATTAATATTGGCACTAAAGGCACAAACGTCCCTTTTCTTACTAAATTTGTTTCAGAAAACAGTTATTTTTCATAACAATATGTTTTTTATGTTCACTTATAATGGGCTTGTTATTGTCTTTAAATAAATTAAGAATAAATCTATTTTGCATTTCTTAGTTTTAATTTTAATTTTATTGTTTTTAAAACAAGATTTTATTTTTAAGTTATCTCTGCACCCAGCATGGGGCTTGAACTCACAACCCCTAAGATCGAGAGTCGCTCACTCCACTGAATGAGCCAGCCAGGTGTCCCTTAGTTTTAATTTTTAATCCAGTAAATATGTTGGGTCTTGAAACTACACAGTTTGAGAACTGCTGGATTAATTAGGCACATGATAAAAATGATTAAACATACAAACCTAAGGAAGGGAATCTATGAAAGAAAAAGAGATGTAGTATGCTATTAGAAATTTTAGGGGCGCCTGGGTGGCGCAGTCGGTTAAGCGTCCGACTTCAGCCAGGTCACGATCTCGCGGTCCGTGAGTTTGAGCCCCGCGTCAGGCTCTGGGCTGATGGCTCAGAGCCTGGAGCCTGTTTCCGATTCTGTGTCTCCCTCTCTCTCTGCCCCTCCCCCGTTCATGCTCTGTCTCTCTCTGTCCCAAAAATAAATAAATAAACGTTGAAAAAAAATTTAAAAAAAAAAAAAAAGAAATTTTAAAAAGGTATCAATTCCAAGGCAAAATTTTGGTTGTTTAATTATGTAATAAGGAAATTATTTAATGACACAAGTGAAAATTACAGTAAACTTTTAAATCTTTATTTAAAAAATTTTTAAATGTTTATTTATTTTTGAGAGAGAGAGAAAGAGAGACAGAGCATGAGCGGGAGAGGGGCAGAGAGAGAGGGAGACCCAGAATCCAAAGCAAGCTTCAGGCTCCGAGCTGTCAGCGCAGAGCCCGACACGGGGCTCAAACCCACGGACCGCAAGATCATGACCTGAGCCGAAGTCGGACACTGACTGAGCCACCCAGGTGCTCCTAATTCTTTTCATTTTTTAAATTCTGAAGCTTGTTCAAATGATGTTTTGGCTTCATGGATTGAGGATGAACAAAAAGTCCTAAGATGATGCCAACTGATGAAATAAGACGTACCAATAATTTTCTATATACTCGATAATAAATACGTCAAATGTGCTTTTTAAATCTCTGAGATTATTACACAGATTGAAAAAGGATCCAGAGCCACGAACAACATAGTTAATCTTAAAAGACATCGGCTACTTATTTAAGAATATTGGAATTATTGGGGCGCCTGGGTGGCTCAGCTGGTTAAGCGTCCGACTTCAGTTCAGGTCATGATCTCAAGGTTCGTGAGTTCAATCCCCGCGTCGGGCTCTGTGCTGACAGCTCGGAGCCTGGACCCTGCTTTGCATTCTGTGTCTCCCTCTCTCTCTGCCCGCCCCCCCCCCGCTCATGCTCTCTGTCTCTCTTCCTTTCTCAAAAATAAATAAACAGTAAAAATTGTTTCTTGAAATTCATCTGTTCCTAAGGCCTAAAAATGGAATGTTAACAACTTGTTCTTATTAAAGGAGGCACCTCTGTTTTGTGCTGTCCCCATCATCCCTTCTGCTTCCTTCCGCTGTGCCGCCCCACCTGGGACGACCATGATGGAGGCTTGAATAATTGACATTTTGTAGGATGGCTACGTGGATACAGGGTTGGCTCTGAGAGTCAAAGTTCAAAACCAGCGGGATGGCTCACGGCAGAGTCTCTGTGAGATGTCTTAGAGAAAAAATACGACTCCTAAGACCTTCAAGTTGAGCATATCTGAAGAAAGCCTGTGCCAATCACAAAGGGGCTAGGAACCTTGGAAGAATAAAAAGGTGGAGTCAAGGAGGCGATGAAAGGAGAGGGAATACTGGTTGAGACTTTAGTTGTCTTGACGTGAGGGAGTGTCTCTGACGCGCCCGTATCAGCAGATGACCTTGGCTCTGATTCCAGCGCACTCAGTACCCCTGAAGCTCTGACTTCCCACGTGGCCTTGCGGTGGTGAGGCACGTCGTGATCTTGTGATCCAAGCATTGCAGCCCGCTGGACAGTTCCCGGACGCACGCATTCAACAAGTAGTTATGAGTGAACAAAACTGACAAGGTGTCTAAGCTTATTCTGTGGTGGGGAAACAAACCATAAATAGGGTAAATAAAATAAAATGTTAGCTAGTGATAGGTACTAAGGAGAAAACAAAATCTAAGAAAGGAGATAGGAAATATGGACAGAGGGGTACTTTATTTATTTATTTATTTATTTATTTATAAGTAGGCTTCACGACCAACGCGGGACTTGAACTCACGACCCTGAAATCAAGACCTAGGCTGAGATCAAGTGTCAGATGCTTAAGTGACTGAGCCACCCAGGCGTCCCAGGATATAATTTTTAAAAAGATGGCCAGGAATGGCTCCACTGAGAAGGTGACATCTGAGCAAAGACCTGAAGAGAAGGAGGGAGGGAGGCTGTGATCCATGCAGATATTTAGAGGGAGAGCATTTCAAGTGGAAGGAATCACAAGTGCAGAAGCCTGAGGCAGGAGAGTGCGTGTAGCCCAGAGTGGCTGCAGCTAGTGACCCAGGGGGAGGATGATTAGAGATGACGCCACAGAGAAAACAGGCCATAGGGTCTCATTGGTCATTATAAAGACTTTGAGGGGCCCCTGGGTGACTCCGTTGGTTAAGCGTCAGACTCTTGATTTCAGCTCAGGTCATGATCTCACGGTTCATGAGTTCGAGCCCTAAGTCGGGCTCAGCGCTGACAGCATGGAGCCTGCTTGGGATCCTCTCTCTGCCCCTCCCCCGCTTGCTCTCTATCTCCAAAATCAATAAATAAAAATTTAAAAAAGAAAAAGGACTTAGGCTTCCCCCCCCCCCCCCGGGGTCAGATGAGAAGCCTTTGTAAGGTTTTTAACAAAAGAACAACATCATGGCAGCCAAACTGAGCCGAAAGTTGCTCCCACCACCTCTGAGACAACAGACATGTTAACTAACTACAATGGCCGTCATGCGGCAATATAAATGTATCACATCGGTATGCTGTGCCCCTTAAATTTACACAATGTGGTATGTCAACTATGTTTCGATTTAAGAAACTGAGCAGAGATTTTCCACATATGCTCTGTTCCTACACGTGCACATCCTCTCCAACTGTCCACACCCACACCAGAGAAGGCTATTTGTTACAACTGATAAACCTACATTGACACGTCGTTATTATTCAAAGCCCATACTTTACATTAGGGGTCACTCTTGGTGCCGTACATTCTATGGGTTTGGACAAACGTCCAAGTGGAGGAAAGTTCTCTATTCCTGGTTTGCCCAAAAGGGTGTAGGGTTTTGTCAAATGCTCTTTCCAGTTTACTTACTGACAATTGAACTTTTTCTTTTTTTTTTTTTTAAGTTTTTAATGTTTATTTTTATTTTTTTTATTTTTGAAAGAGAAAGAGCCCAAACGGGAGAGGCGGCGGGGGGGGGGGGGGCGGGCGGGGAGCGGGGAAGCCGTGAGGACAGAGGGTCCAAAGTGGGATCTGCACTGAAAGCAGATGTGGGGCTCGAACTCACGAACCTTGAGATCATGACCTGAGCAGAAGTCGTACACTCACCTGACTGAGCCACCCAGGTATCCTGAACTTTTTCTTTTTTTTAATATTTATTTATTTTGAGAGAGAGAGAGAGCAAGAGAGAGAGAGCAGAGGAGGGGCAGAGAGAGGGAGGGAGAGAGAGAGAGAGAGAGAGAGAATCCCAAGCAGATGGGGGGTTGAAACCCACAAATGTGAGATCATGACCTGAGCCAATATCAAGAATCAGAGGCTTAACCGACTGAGCCACCCAGGCGCCCCTGAATTTTTTCTAATAAATCAACAAACCGGTCCTCTGGTGTATATTTCTGTGTCACAGCCTCTGGGAATTAGATTAAAGTGAACTGTTCTAGGGGCGCCCGGGTGGCTCAGTCGGTTAAGTGTCCGACTTCGGTTGAGGTCATGATCTCGCAGTTTGTGAGTTCGAGCCCCGCGTTGGGCTCTGTGCTCACAGCTCAGAGCCTGGAGCATGTTTCAGGTTCTGTGTCTCCCTGTCTCTCTGACCCTCCCCTGCTCATGCTCTGTCTCTCTCTGTCTCAAAAATAAAGAAATGTTAAAAAAAAAATTAAAAAAAGATACAGTGAACTGTTCTTGAGAGAATCTCTCGCCCTCATCTCCGGATGCTCGTGCAGTCAGGTTCGTGTGAATTCTCTAGAGGAGGCTCCCCTTGCAAAGCCTTTAGGGAGGTCAGCGGGACAGCCAGCTGCTCCCAATGCCCCCGCTCCCCATCAAAGCAGTGCTGAGGGCACACAGTCTCTCCGAGCCTCCTTCCCCAGCGGCCTGGCATGTCAGCTCTGTGGCTGACCTCAGGCAGGCAGAAGAGATTGCTCTGGGCCCTGCGGTCGGGACAGAATGTTCACTTCCTGTTGAGCTGGGCGAAGCTATCAGATCAGCAGTTCTCCGCAGTGGGGAGAGAAGAAGGAAAGCTCCTTTTCCCAGGGCCGGCAATTACACAACTCAAATAAGTCCTCACGATCAGAGACGCCTCTAATGAGGAACCGAGGGCCCGCACAAAGCACTAGGTGTGCACTCTGAGAGCGGCCTTGGAAGTAAGATTATTGGAGGGGGTCTTTCCTTGTAATACTCTAAAGAAACCCAGCACTTCGCCCTCTTCTTCATAATACATCAGCAGCACCTTTCGATTGCATTGCCAAATATCTCTCGAACCGATGAGCCTCCTCCTCTGCCACCGCCAGTTGCTGAAGAACAATCATCTCCATTTCTACAGGGGCCCAGAGAAGTGAGGGAAATACTGAAGATCCCAGAGCAAAGAGGCAGCACAACAGGGAATTGGATCTTTTTCATGCAAGTAGCACGGGGCAGATGAGCTCTGGCCTCCCTGGTGCGGCTTCTGCGACTAGCCAGAGGTTGGGCAGGTAGGGAAGTTCTCAAACTTTTCTCTCTCAGAACCCCTTCCTTCTCACTCTCCTGGTGGATCTTGCCCTTTGAATCTTTGACCTATGCATGCTTCTGGGCCTCACGCATTCGTCATTTGGAAAATGTTGGTTCATTGGGTTATCCAGATCTTCCAAATGTTGGCGAATTTCACCACGCAGGATCAAAAAAAAAAAAAAAAAAAAAAGTCAGGGGCGCCCGGGTGGCTCAGTCAGTTAAGCATCCGACTTTGGTTCAGGTCATGATCTCGAGGTTTGTGAGTTCGAGCCCCGCATCGGGCTCTGTGCTGACAGCTCAGAGCCTGGAGCCTGTTTCAGATTCTGTGTCTCCCTCTCTCTCTGCCCCTCCCCCACTCATTCTCTCTCTCTCTCTCTCTCTCTCTCTCTCTCTCTCAAAAATAAGTAAACATTAAAAAAAAATTTTTTTAATCACATCTGTTAATCAGCTCTCCATAGAAATGTCCTTTCTATTGTGAGCTATCAAGTTCACAGTGGTTAATGTTGGTTTTCCAAAAGTCTAAATTTTGCTTGAAAACTCAAACTTTATCCTTGGCAATAAATACTGTCAGTGTTGTCTTCTCGAAGCCCTAAAGGCTTGCTTCATTCATTTTCCACAAAATACCTTTTATGTATTAAAAACTGTTTATTTTTATTTTTATTTTTATTTTTAAACGTTTATTTATTTTTGAGACAGAGAGAGACAGAGCATGAACGGGGGAGGGGCAGAGAGAGAGGGAGACACAGAATCGGAAGCAGGCTCCAGGCTCTGAGCCGTCAGCCCAGAGCCGGACGCGGGGCTGGAACTCAGACTGCGAGATCGTGACCTGAGCTGAAGTCGGACGCTTAACCGACTGAGCCACGCAGGCGCCCCTAAAAAATGTTTTTTAAGGTTTATTTATTTTTTTGAGAGAGAGACAGAGCATGAGTGGGGGGGGGGGTAGGGGGCAGAGAGAGAGACACAGAATCTGAAACAGGCTCCAGGCTCTGAGCTGTCAGCACAGAGCCCGAGAAAATGCCTTTTAAATGCCCAAGTCTCTGGGGGCGCCTGGGTGGCTGAGTCTGTTGGGTGTCAGACTCTTGGTTTCAGCTCAGGTCATGATCTCATGGTTTGTGAGTTCGAGCCCCAGGTCAGGCCCTGAGCTGCTGACACAGAGCTTACTTGGGATTCTCCCTCTCTCTCTGCCCCTTCTCTACTCGTGTGTGTGTGTGTGTGTGTGTGTGTGTGTGTGTGTGTGCACATGTGCTCTTTCAAAATAAATAAATATTTGAAGAAAAAAAAACACCCAAGTCTGAATAACCAGCTTGTCTGGTCTTTCACATAGTCCATGACCACAGCGGCCAGTTCTGCTAACAAGTCGCACGATTGCCTAAGTGCTTGTCCTGCAGGCCACGTGCAGAAGTGCTTTATGCGTGCTTCCCATTTTGTCCCACAGGCGATTGAAAAACATGTGTTTGAGATTTAATAAAACTAATAATTGTTTCTGCTTCGCCAAGGACATTCTTAGGGGAAACTGGCTTTTTTTTTTTTTTTTAATGACAAGTCACACAGTGGTGAAGAATACAATGACTGCTGGTAGTTTGGTGTCACTGTCTAGATTCCTGCTAAGATTCCAGAAGTTTCACCATTGTTTCTGCATTATCAGTGCAAATATCCACACGGTGCAAAGGGCGATTAACGTCTTTAGTGTTATTATGATACATAATTTTGACCACGTAGACCTCCTGGAAGGGTCTCAGGACAGTCAGGCGTCTGTAAGTCAGACCTTATGAATTGCTGGACGAGTGTAAGACATCCCAACATCAACCTCTTGCCAGGAGCAGAAACCCCCTTTAGCCCCTAAGGCACAGGAAGACTTGGTTCTGAATCTGTGCACATAGGCCTGGAAGACCATTAGCTGGGCCTGATTCATTTAGAGCAAGCCCCCCACCCCCCAGCATCTCCTGAGCCATGCTCCTCGGGGTCAACCCCAGGCCTTTCCTGGGAAGAGCTTCCTCACATCTGGTGAGACAGGCCCAGAACCAACCCCCCATGACACCACATTGGATGGTGTGTGAGGATGTGCTCAGAGCAACTCAGACGGACAGGGCATCAGGGAAGGTTTCTAGAGGAGGAGGCAAGGGAGGAAGGGAGCCAGCCTTCAGAAATGAGGACTTCTTGGGGCGCCTGGGTGGCTCAGTCGGTTAAGCGTCCGACTTCGGCTCAGGTCATGATCTCTCAGCCTGTGAGTTCGAGCCCCGCGTCTGGCTCTGTGCTGACCGCTCAGAGCCTGGAGCCTATTTCAGATTCTGTGTCTCCCTCTCTCTGACCCTACCCCGTTCATGCTCTGTCTCTCTCTGTCTCAAAAATAAATAAAGGTTAAAAAAAAAATTTTAGAAATGAGGACTTCTTTATGCGGAGTTTAGAGAAGGGCATTTTAAGTTGTAGGTGTTGCTTGAGCAAAGGCACGGGCTCAGAGGGGTAAAAGCCCACTGAACAAAGGATAGAAAGGGGTAGGTGTGGTTTAAATTCTAGTGTGGAGCGTCCAACTTTGGCTCAGGTCGTGATCTCACTGTTTGTGGGTTCGAGCCCCACATCGAGTTAGTTCTGTGCTAACAGCTCGGAACCCGAAGCCTGCTTCGGATTCTGCGTCTTCCTCGCTTTCTGCCCCTCCCCCACTTGTGCTCTCTCTCAAAAATAAATATTTAAAAGTAAAAATTAAAAGAAATAAAGTCTAGTGTTCCAAGACCTAGGCAGCTAGATCAGTCAGTATGTTAAATGCTAATTAAGGAACTTGGGAGTTCATTAATGATATAGGTGATCTTAGATTTAAGGCAAATCCCTATTTTCCTAATGAAAAGATTGTTAAAAATCAAGGGGTCAATCCGGATATTTAAACTTTTAGGAATGTTGATGAAATAGTCAGATGTCTAATCATAATATCTAATTTATTCAGTTACACATGCATATTTAAAATAACATTATATACAATAATACAGTAATACAAAATATTGCTCCCCCCATTCTTACATTTCAAGTAACAATTTTATTCCAACCCTCTACATGCATCTTGGACATCAACGTCTTCGTCACATCCAGAGCCACAGTGTCTTGAAGAACATATCCTTCAACTGCATCCAAGTTGTTTGAGCTGCAGCATTTTAAAATACTTATCTGACATCGTCATTGGAAAGTTTGATCCAAGTCACCACGTGAGGGCAGTTCTTGCCCCACCCCCAACTTATCGTGTAGGCGCAGGTTTGTAATCCTTACAACGAAAGTAGTCACTTATTGCTTTTGAAATTGCTCTTTGAAAGGCTGGTTTACAGAACCTAACTCTTATAATAGTGAGGGCATACCCCTCTGGGATACTTACTAGGTTTCTTCCCCCTCCCCCCCGCCCCGCCCCCTTTTCACGCATCCCAATGGGAGGAATCTAGAACTGTACTTGCACCGTTTGGGATTATGGTGGGCTAAAATGTGAGGGGAAACCAGAGGTAGAGCAGTTGACAGGAGGTGACAAAATCTAGTTATGGGTGTGACTGAAGAGTAAAACACGTTCTTGAGAACGAGGAAGGCCAAAGAAGTCTAAGCTGGGTGGGTCATCATCATGGACAGTGGTTTCTTGGGGTGGGAATGATGCGGTGATGAGTCAAACACGTGGAGAAAGATAGCCAGGAGTGTTCTGGAGCTGGGCAGGTGGCAGAGATGAGAGCACAGCCTCCCCATGTGGCAATGGGGGATGTGGAACAAGGATATGGACACAGCCCTGGCCAGCAGCGGGCAGTCGTGAACCATGCCAACATGAAGTCGTGGTCCAGTTGTGGGGTTAAGGGGGAGGAGTGGCCTGCATGTGTTGGGACTGGGAAGAAACAGTATCTTGAGGAAAGAGATACGTGCAGAATGCACATGTTCTGGGGGAAGACGGAGATGATCAGGAAGTCTGTGGCTCACAAAGAGGGGTTCGCCTAGACTGCCCCCGACAGATGCCCCGCTCTCTCTCCCGTTAACACTCATCACATGAATTACCATTGTCTTCTAGGCTGCAAGGAGGGGTACTGCTTGTACCCCCAGTAACTGGAACAGGCATATAACGAGTCCTCAGGAAATATGTGCTGAAGGAAGAAATGGGGAGGAGGGAGGTGAAGAGGGGAAGAAAGGAAGAACAAGGTACCAGTGTCCTACGGGAGGGACTCGACAACGAGGGCAGCAAGGGAGAGACAGGTCAGGAAAGTCATGGTCAAGACCTCAGAGGGCAGTTGGCATCAAGGACCTGGGGGAAGAACTGGAAGAAAATGGACAAGACAGGGATTGTGCACCTTGGGTGGGATGCCAGCTCAGTCTCAGCCCTAAGGAAGCATGTCAGGTGCACTGTCCACAGCAGAGGCACAGCGCATGGTGGGGCAGGGGTGGGAGCTCAAGACCATGGGGGCTGAGA
Source organism: Lynx rufus (assembly GCF_022079265.1). Lineage (NCBI taxonomy): Eukaryota > Metazoa > Chordata > Mammalia > Carnivora > Felidae > Lynx > Lynx rufus. The sequence continues at coordinate 2,703,273 of NW_025814843.1, forward strand.
CTAGCCTATGGCCTTACCCCCAGGGGGAGACTTGCCTCCATGGTCTCAGACCTGCCCAGTGACTGAGACAGTGGGGTGGCGTTTGGGTGTGCTTGGCTCCGACCTCTGAAAGTACTAAGAGATGCGTGTGCTTGTTTTGGTGAATCATGAGTAACAAAGACTCAAATTGCGTTTCTGTGTAGCACGGGCATTTCCAATAACGGAATGAAAACATTCAGTTCCCAATTTATAGGAAAAGACTTAAAGGCAGTGATTCTCCGAAGTCAAACGTCTGGTCTCCAGAGCAGAATAGCGTCATCTAGGAATGTGTTAAAAATGCGAATCCTCAGCCCTTGCCCCAGACCTACTAAATCAGACACGGGGTTAGGCCCAGAAATCCATGTCTTAACAAGTTCTCCAGGGGATCCTGATGCACGTGAAAGTTTAACTACTGCTTTCAGGTAACGGATGGAGTGTTTTCCATTTTAAAGCCACGATCCCGTTTTCCTAGAGCATCTATGCCAGGCTTTCGTCAGCACGAAGCAACAGCAGCACAATGAGAGAAGAGCCCGTGACGATTTACAGGGGGGCCGAGCACTGGGGAAGCGGGCAGTCTCACCGCCTGGACTCGCTTCTTCCACCTCTGAAGCCTCCGCCCCCCTCATACAAGGGCAAGTAGGCACTTACCTTACCAGCGCCTGGCACAGTGTAGGCACATTTGCTTGTGCCGGTTACTGTCATTATCGTTAAAGTCGAACTCAGAACGAGCAGACTACCTCTTGGAGTCGGCTCAATAGGTTCTTCCAAAGGCTGGGATTTTATATCACGTGCATGTAATGACTTTACACTAGCTTCTGTGTTTCTGTTTCTAAGAATTCAGTTCCCGAAACTCTGCACAGAGCCCCATGGGGCTCAGACTGATCCTTTGGCCTCGGCTAAGCCTACCCTACTTAGACTTGCTTGATGGCCTCAGACATCAAGGTGCCCACTCCTTGTTGTCAGCCCGGTGCTCCGTGGCAGAGCGACCCCTCCTTGGGCCCCCTTCAGCCTGTGGGTGTCTTTTATGGGTCGGGAAAGCCTAGTGACTTCCTGCAGGGCTTTGTAAGGAAAGGGTGTTAAATCATAGGCTCAAAAGGCAATCTTGAGTCAAAAAATCCCAGCACACAGTATAGACGGAAGCTTCCAGCTTCTTATCACCTCCTCGGTAGAATAGAAGCGGCAGGGGGCTCACAAGTTTTATTCCCCTGTCCCTGCACTGTAAATAGTGCCTGGCACTTAGTAGGCATTAAAATACTTCTAACTTCGCGAACATTTGCTAAACCAGGGGCTCTGTCATTAGAAGGAACAAAGGTTGTTTGTCAAGATGAGGAAATCTAGGGTCTGGGTGGAGCCCGCTGGGTTCTGATGAGCACACAAGGCTGGGCCCCCCACTCAGAGCTACACATAGTGTGGAGGCTGGCACTGTTCGGCGAGGGCCTGTCCTCGAGGGGCATGGCGCAGAGGCCTCTTGCTGTGGTGCAGGGAGAGGCCAGCTTGGGACCATTTAGAGGTGAGCCTGAAGGCACATTCAAGATGGGGGACTCATACCTGAAGTCAAAGGAAATGCCAGGAGCTGAACTCAAACTCACTTTTTCTAGGCACCTTGCCTGCCCAACGTAGGCCCCAGGGGCCCAGCTACCCCAGCCTGTGCTCACGAATAGTCCCGTAGGTGCCGCAGCGGTGCCTGGGAGCGGTGCGCTACCACTCTTTGGCAAGGGGCTTCATTATTCCAGGTGAGTTCAGATACCCTCACTGTGCCAGAGCAGGCAGTTTGGAGGGAATGGGCTGAGGATAAATTAGTTGCATAAAATTACTAAGGCAGAAATACTCACTACCCTGCGTGATAGGCAAGCAAGCAGATGAACTTCTCTCTCCCTGAGCACGAGTGCCCTCCAGGCTTTTGCTCATACTTATCCCTCCAACACTCTCCGTGGCCACTCCCACCTGCCCAAGATCCATATAGTACCATACTTCGGACTCCGAACCACTCTCAACCCTGCCCAAGCAGAGACCCCGTAAAGGCCCACAGTGCTAATCTGTAAGTGGCCTCCTAGGGTGACTCTTAGTGTGGGTCTCCTAAGTTGTAAACTTGAGGGTTTTGCTGGGATTTACTCCTACTTATGGCTCCAACCAAAGGCCAGACATCTTGCCTTGTATGTAGAAGTGGTCAGCATTGACCTGTTTTTGATAATCACTGCCCTCTCATCATTTGAAGCTTATTATGTTACTCATTGATAGAATGCCCTCTATTTCTGGGTTTATTAGAGTTGCTACAAGCGGGGATGGTGCTTATCCTTTGGAGGGATGTTGGGAAGCAAGAGGAGGCCCTGGTCCGGAAGGCCTGAGTTCTAACAGGGACTTAGACCTCCCCTTTTCCCAGGCCTGAGTAACTCCTCCCTATATAAATGAGGGAGTGTCTTTTAGCTCCATTAGTTTAGGATTCCATTTTGAGAGAATTCACAAAATGACCAAGGAAGGTTTATGAAAGAAGAATGCTCCAGAATTCAGTGGTACTTTGCAAACACACTGAGGACACGATCATGAGTAATTAGAACAATCTGGCAGTACTTTAGTCAAGGTCCTTTTGGTTGCATGTAATAAAAATTCACTTCAGACTGACTTCTGAAAAGCCAAAATGCATTCTAAGGATACCTGAGGGATTAGTAGAGTTCACAGCAAAGATGGAGAACCAGATCCAGAAGCCAGCCAAGTCCTCGAGGCCACTGGGGTGGCCCCTCTGGCCCACTCGCACTCATGTTTCTGTATTTCTATTTTAAGCCTCTCTGCCTGTCATGCGGTGCAGCTCATGGGTCCCCGCTTTCTAAGCGCCCCATACCAGCTGCAATCCCAGAGGGTCTCTCTCCTTCCCCTTGCAAAACTGTTAAGATAAAGAATTTTCTTGGGCCTGTTTGGGTCAGTTCAACCCTGGTCTAATCAACTGGTGTGTGGGGGAGGGAGGAAAGGGAAAAGGTCACTGTGTGCAGACATGTCAGCGTGAGTCAGGCGGGTATCCCCCAAACAGTGTCATTAGAGAGAAAAGGTCAGCTGCTTCAGCAGGTGCTCAGCTAGCTGTACTGAAATAAGACAACAAAGAAGATTGTAATTTTCTGCAATCCAGAGTGACCTTCCCCTCCAAATTCTTACTGAACTAGTCACAGCTCCAGAAATGGACATTGCCTCCATTTCATAAAGCTCTACTGAATGCTGAAACCCAAGGAGAAAAAGCTGCAAAACATTGCTCCCTGCTTTATCACTCATCACTGGACTCAGCTGACATCTGCTTTTCACTTTTCATCTGTAAGATCCTGTAAGATTTCTTACAGGAGTGATTGAAGACGTGGTAAGTTACAGAAGGTACCACTGCTTTACTAACACCTCTTCTTCCTTAACGATTTGCGTTGATGTCAACAACATGATAAGGATGGGGTTCAAATGATTCCTTGAACCTATGAGAGCCTACACAGGCAGCACATTTTGTGGGCGCACTGCACAGAGCCTGGAGCACACTGTGTGCTCAATGTTATATCGCATCCCATTCCAATTTTAAAAGAAGTCCAAGGATCTACTTCCCATCAAATATTAACTCTGCCTAGTAACTTCAGGCCACAATCTGCCTCTGTGTCCCACAGCAGGTGGGGCAGAAAAAAGTAACCAAGTCTCAAACTTGCTACTCTTCTCTGTATAAGAATCTTACAACCACTGATGTCTCCAGCTCGGAAGCACAAAATGTATACAAAGGACTATATATACTCTTAACTAAAAGCAGTAGTTTAAATTAGCCTAGAGTCTTACAGAAATTGTTATTCCAAAACATGCAGAGGCAGCAAGAGTCACCCAAAACCACATTTTATTCTATGACCTTTATATTGCTTTTCTCTTACTTAAAGGTTGAAGCAAAGTGAAAGGATGGCAACATTGTGTTAAAAGAACAAAACGAGTTAGTCACAGCAAATACACCTAATAAAACCTCAGGTCTATGCCATTCACTCCAAACACAGGGCTTAGTCCAGGAGTGGCTCGTGTCTGGGTTTTTGTAAAGCAAACGGAAATATTTGGAAGAATCAACACGTTTCAGGAGAAGAGCCACGAGTGCCCTGAAAGCAGAAAGTTGACACCATTTTAAATATAATTCATATATATATATATTTTTAAAATCAAACACAATTAAATAGAATATGGGTTAAGTACATGAATACTTCGCTTTAGAAGAATAACAGTGGTGGTACACAGTACCAAAAACTTATACACAGCCTTTTGCTTCTTCTGTCGATGAAACAGTGTGCCTCTATACAATCAAATATTGCAATGGAATAAAATCTCTATTCATTCAAGACTTTCTCAAGGACAGAGGTGATTAATAATTATATATTTATATATATATATATATATATCTTTTTTTGTTTTCTTTTTTGCAAAGTCTGAGCAAAAGCAGTAACGCCTAAGAGAACGTTCCTTCCCCTCAAACAGTCACGCGCAGCGAGGAGGCGTTGGCACCGTCTGGCCAGTGGAGTGTGCTCGCCAATGGGGCGGGCCTGCTGACGGCGGTGAGGTCCGGACCCGGTAGCCGGCTGAGTGGAAGGGCAGGCAGGGGGTCGCCTACTATCCGAAAGACAGAAAGCAAAAAGGCCACCAACTGCACAGCGGAGAAGGGGGAGGCAGCCGAGGCTGGGTGCTCTTCCCGCCCCCAACCCTTGCTTGTCAATATTCTTAATTTACAAAAAAAAAAAAAAAAGAAAAAAGAAAAAAGAAGAAACAAAACAAAAACCGCGTAGTCTGGGAACAAACATTTTGTTCAAGGTACCACAGGGGAAACGGGAGTGACTGCTACTGTACATTCCTTCCCACACGTATTCTGAAGGGAAAGTGAAGTAACCTGGAGGAGTATTCCAGAAGAGCAAGTCCTGATGCGCAAAGCAAAGGAGACTCCTCTTTTTTGTTAGCAGGGGAGAGCCTGGTTTTCAGTATACTGCATTTTAGGAGCAATTAAAATGTAAAAAGTGTATGCTGTCACCACAGGGAAGGACAATGTCACTGAGATGACCTATCAGCTGGCTTCCTTCCAAATTAATGCCTCTGCGAATGCACAATGCCGCTGAAGGAAAACCCGCTAGCACCACGCTGCCTCCCTGAGCTGCCTGGCTCTCGGAGGGGCTGACTCACCTCTTGGTTTAGGAGGCCAAAGCAAAGCACTTCTGGTACCTGCTTTATGATACTTTTAGGGATGGGTTACCGCTACAGAATGGGCATCGAGTATCCGCTCTGCGCTTGTCTGCCTCCCACAGTATGTGGTCCCTGTCTATTCCAGTGGACTAAAATTGTTTCGTAAATGGGTTATTGCCATTGGAAAGCTATTAGTTTTCTAGTAATGTAAACAATACCACTTTGTCTCTTTATGACTTTCACTGTGTGAACATCATGTGCAGCAAATGTCTACATGTCACTCTGCTTAGGATGGAAGTCTAGGATTGTCTGCCATTCTTTCTTGGGAACAACAGTGATATATTCGTGAAAAGAAATACAGTGCTTTGTCTTCATTGGCTGTGTTGAAGAATCCAACCAAAGGAAAAAAGTTCTCTTATTTTTCAAAAGCAGATTTCTTTTATCTCAGGTCTTGAGTCATAGCTGAAAAAAAGAAAAAGAAAAAGAAAAAGGTAACGTACATTTCTACAGCCAGTGACATTATTACAGATTAAGAAGGGAATCAAAACCTAGTGTTTACTACATACCAGCATCCAGGACAGCCAGGATTGGACCACAGCCACTTGAGGCAGAATACCAGAACTACCTTCATTTCCATATGAATGAATGAATGGATGAATGAATGGATGAATGGATGGATGGATGGATGGAAGCTTTAACAAGGTCAAGCAACTCACCCCAGCATTACCCAACAGGACTAGACTGGCAACCAGATTTGCTTTTATCTCTCCATTTTGGCACCAGATTATTAGAACGAAATACCTACCTTTTGACAGAGTAATTCTGCTTCTAGCAATTAACCCAACAGCATACTTGTAAGAGAGGGCAAAGACTTCTATACACAGACATGCATTAAAGTACTGTCTGTAATAGGGAAAAACCCCAAACAACTTAAATGACGATCCTTAGAGGATTCACTAAATCAGGAGAGCCATAATACAGAATACTCCAACACCTTCAGAAAGAGAAAAAGAACTCTGACCTCGCCTCCTAAGACCAAGATCTTGAGGCTGAGACCCCTGTACTCACAGCTCTGGGGAGGGAACAAACATCCCGGGGAGACAAGGTCTTGGGGACAGATACACACGAAATAACTCAGTAATGCCGTGAGGTAGTTCACGTTACATTCCCAAGTACGTTTCATAGACACGCGCAGAGTAGGCGATTCCGAGCACAGAGGCATCAACATAGGCTAGAGAGAGGCTGGGCACTGCTTCGTGGAAGCAGCTCACATTCATATAATCATAGAATGAGAATCAGAAAGAGATCTTATGAGACTGTCTTGTCCAATTTTTCTGATCTACTGATGAGGAAATGGGGACTGGAAAGGAAAGCAACTTGCAGAAGGTCCCACGTGTTCACTAAAAGTGGACTGAAGACGTTCTGTTAGCCCAGCACTTTCTCCATACCAATACACTGCTGATCCCTAAAGGACACACAGGATGGTCATCTTAGCCAGCCAAAGAGAAGGCTAGCGAGCTTAAAAAACAAAATATAGCAAAATAGACGTAATATTTTAAAAATGAAAAGCACACGGTAATAAAATCCGAACATACAACTCAAATAAAAAGCCCCAATTTTAAATACCTGCTTTCTAAAATGGTGTTGAAAAGAACATTTTCACGTTGTCAAACATTTGATCATCAACGATAATGGGGAATCACAACTTCATACACCTTTATCTTGCTCTTTGCTATTTTAGGTTTGACTGAGCCAGTGGAGATAGACAAATATTACCACCCTTACACAGAAAAAAGGATGGAATCTGCCACAGTGAACAGAGCTTTGGTGTGAAATGGCTCAGTGTGAAGTTCAAAATTAAACCAACCTCTGGTAATGACAGTGCTTGGAGTAAAAAGTTGGCAAGGAAAGGGTGATGCTGGACCTAAATTTCAATTCAAGCCCTCCAAACTACTGTGGGTTATACGGGGTGTCATCTGAAGGTATTTGATTCTGATTCCTGATTTTTGCTAACATAAATAATAGAGGAGTCATTTAATGCCTTCATAATGAACATGAGCAGATATTCTCCTCTCGCATTAAGTCTCTGTGATCAACTCAAGTTAGGGAAAGTAAAACTGTTGAAAAAACTGGGAATGTTTGGCTTGAGGAGAGGACTGGGGGGTACGCTATGTGGCTGCCTTCAACTTTCTAACGGTTACTTGCATGACTTCTCACAGGTACTACTAGAACTAGCTGGAGAAGCTACTGAGAAACAGTATTAGCTTGAGGCAAGTCAGAATTTCCTAACCATTACAGCTGCGGGCCTCCAGACAAAGATGGAGAGTTGATCGCACTCATTCAATTCACTCCTTCCTAAAATAGCAGTTAAAAAAAGAAAAAGAAAAAGAAAAAGAAACAAAAATTCACACAAGTGGGGAAAGTGAGAGAAGAGGCAGAACAAACTTGCAGAAGCTGGAAGCAAATGTATGAGTGGTAAATGACTTAGCTGGCCCAAAAGACTCAATCCTAAAAGGAAAGTGGAAAAAGTGGAGAAGCAACCTGATTTACAATGCAGAATCCCTCAAAGTCCAGGAATTGGTGGCACCAGTATGTCTCATAAAGGGAATGGGGGCTGGGTGCAAACACAAGGATTTCTTAAAAGCCTGTTTTGGAAGTTAGTAATCTACAGTTAATCTGCAATTCTGCTCAACCAGCCCCTGCCCCGAAACCAATCTCAGCAGAAAAATCTGAGATTTTTTCTCTGAGCAGAGTAAGACAGAGGGTCTCTGGGCTGACCTACACCAAACACGACCAAGTACAAGGATTCTGTCCTGAAAAGAGGGGGATTAAGGAGAGGTATAAATAAGAATAATGAGACTTCCCTAGCTTTTTCCCACTTGCCTCCTTGGTAGCCTGGCCTTCATCCTCCAGGCTGGAGACTGCTAGTGTTTTCTCTGGAAATATGATCAGTCCAAGAAGAAAACTTAAATTAAAAAAAAAAAAAATCTGCCATCAGAGTTTCCCAAGGAGATACCTGGCTAGTATATATTTCACTTTTTAAAAGGCTGCCAAATTGTTTTTCAAAGTGGCTATAGCAGTTTGCATTTCCACCAGTAATATGGTAGGGTTCAAACTGCTCTACATCCTTCACCTGTCAATTTCAGCCATTCCTTTAGGTCTGTAGTTGTGTACCATCGTGACTTTAATTCGCATTGCTCTTATGACTAAACATGTCGGGCACATCTGCATGCGAATATCTGCCATCTGTATATCTTCTCTGGTGGAATGTCTGTTTATCTTTTGCCCATTTAAAAAATACCAGATTGTCGGGCTTATTATCAAGTTTAAGGGTTCTTTATATATTGTGGATACAACCCCTTTCTCAGACAGTTGTTTTGCAAATATCACTTCCCAGTCTGTAACCTGCCTTTTCATTTTCTTTACAGTGTCTTTTGACAAGTACAAGTTTCTACTTTTGATAAAGATCAATTTAACGCTTTTTCTCCTTTATGGCTCATGCTTCGTATGATCTAAGGAATCTTTGCCTAACCCCAAATCACAAAGATTTTCTCCTACGAGTTTTACTTTTAGCTCTGACATTTAGGTCTATGATCCATTTTGAGCTGATTCTGTATATGCTATAAGGAACAAGGTTCGCTCCCCACCCCACCCCCACATAGATATATATATGTAACTGTAAACTGTAAACTAAAAAGACCATCTTTTTACCATTGGATTAGCTTGCACATATGTCAACAGTCAATTGACTTCATATATTTGGGTTTACTTCTGCACTCTCTACATGTTCCAACAATCTATACATCTACCCTTATGCTAATATCACTCTGTCTTAATCATGCAGCTTTACAGTAAATGTGTCTAGGTAGTGTTAGTCTTCCAATGTGTCTCCCTCCCCACCACGTTTCTTGTTGTTGTTGTTGTTGCTATTCTAGTTACTTTAAATCTCCCAATAAATTTTAAAATCATCTTGTCAATTTCTACAAAAAAGCCTGCTGGGATACTTACTGTGATTGTACTGAATCTATCAGTAGTCTTGGATAATCTTGTACAGAATGGAGAGTATAGTCAATACTGTATTACATATTTGAAAACTGCTAAGAAAGCAGATCTTAAAAGTTCCCATCACAAGAAAAAAAAAATCTGTTAACTATGTATGCTGATGATGTTAACTGGACTTATTGTGGTGATCATTTTGCAGTGTACACAAATATTGAATCACTATGTTGTACACCTGAAAAGAATATAATGTTACATGTCAGTTATACCTCAACCACCACCATCACTATCCCGGGTTGAAAAAGCACCTTTAAAAAAATTTTTTTTAAATTTATTTAAATCCAAGTTAGTTAATATTTAGTGTAATAATGGTTTCAGGAGAGTTTAGTGATTCATCACGTATACACAACACCATGCTCATCCCAACAAGTGCCCTCCTTAATGTCCATCACCCATCTAACCCATCCCCCCTCGAAATGGCTCCTTAACAACACTGAGTCTTTTGATTCACAAACATGATTTATTTTTTATTTAAATCTTTAATTCTGCTCAGTTATAGTTTATAATGTATGAATATTATATACATATTTCATTAAATATATTCCTAAGAATTTCATGTTTTGGGATGCTACTGTAGATTGTATCGTTTTTTAAATTTCGATTTCCAACTGTTAATTGCTAGTATATAGAAATGTACTTCATTTTTGTATATTAACCTTATATCCTTTAGCACTGCTAACCTTAGTTCTAATAGCTTTTTTGTAGATTCCTTCAGATACTACTATCCAACAGTCCTTTCTGTGATAATGGAAATGTTCTGTATTGTGCATACATGGCTAGTCACTACCATACTGGATAAAGTAGCCTTAGGAATTTCTATGTAAGTGATGAGGTCTTCTGCAAAGAAAACCAGTTTTCCTCCTTCCTTTACAATCTATAGGTCTTTTCTTCTTTGCCTTTTTGCATTGGCTAGGACTTCCAGTGCAAGTGTCCTTGCCTTTTTCCTAGACTCATGGAGTCTTTCCCCATTAAAAATGATGTTAACTGTCAGTTTTACCAGGTTTAGGGTGTTCTGTTCTGTTCCTAGTTTTCTGAGAGTTTTGTCATCAATGGCTGAATTTTGTCAAATTCTTTCCCTGCATCTATTAAAATGATCATATGCTTTTCTTTTTATGATGAGTAACAGCAACTGGTTTTCAAATATCAAAGCAAACCTGCTTTCCTGGGATAACTCCACGTGTCATGGTGTTCTACTCTTTTTATATATTGATGATTGGTTTCCTTGTATTTTTGTCAAGGATTTTGCATGTATGTTCATGAGGGATACTAGCCTGTAGCTTTTTTTCCTTGTAATGTCTTTGTCTAGTGTCAAGGTAATGCTAGCCTTATAGACTATGTTGGGAAATATTACCTCTTCTTCAATTTTCTGGAACTTTGTCTAGAATTAGTATTATTTCTGTTTTATTTTTTGGGCTTGGGGTTTTCTTTGTGGGAAGGAAATTCAATTTCTCTCCTCTACCCTCCAATTTTACTGCTATGATGGACATAATACTGTTTAAGTTTAAAGTATATAACATGATAATTTGATATATATAGTGGTTACTACATCTATCACCTCATATAAATAGCTTTAAAAAATAGTAAGAATACCTAAGAACTACTCTATTAGCAACTTTCAAGAAAATAATACAATTATTGTTAACTATAGTCACCATGTTGTACATTAGCTCTCCAGAACGAATCGATCTTGTAACTCGAAGTTTGTACCCTCTGACCAACATCTCCTCATTTCCCCTACCCCCTCCAGCCCAAGTCCCTGGCAACTACCATTTTTGCTGTTTCAAGGAGTTTGACTTTTTCAGATTCCACATACAAGTGAAATCACACAATATTTGTCTTTCTATAGGTCTGACTTATTTCACTTAGTAAAATGTCCTCAAGGTCCCTCCATGTCGTCACAAACGGCAGGATTTCATTCTTTTTTTAAAAAATGTTTATTTTTGAGACAGACAGTAACAGAGCACGAGCAGGGGAGGGGCAGAGAGAGAGGAAGACACAGAATCCGAAGCAGGCTCCAGGCTCTGAGCTGTCAGCACAGAGCCTGACACAGGGCTTGAACTCACAAACCACGAGATCATGACCTGAGCCGAAGTCGGACGCTTAACCGACTGAGCCACCCAAGTGCCCTGGAAGGATTTCATTCTTTTTGATCCATTCAACCATAAATGAACACTTAGGTTACTTCCATGTAACACATTTAGGATTCTTGCATAGGATTCTAAATATGCAATGAACATGGGGTGCAGATATCTTTTCGAGGTAATAATTTCATTTTCTTCAAATATATACTCAGAAGTGGTATCGCTAGATCTATACGATAGTTCTAATTTTAGTTCTTTGAGGGACCTACATACTGTTTCCCATAATGGCTGTACCAGTTTACGTTTCCACCAATAGTGCACAAGGATTCCTTTCTCCTACATCCTCGTTAACATTTGTTACTGCTTGTCTTTTTGCTAACAGTCATTCTGACAGGTGTGAGGTGATATCTTATTGTGGTTATGATTTGCGCTTCCCTAATGATTAGTGACATTAAGCACCTTTTCATGTATCTTTTGGCCGTCTGTATGTCTTCTTTAGAAAAATGTCTTTCCAGGTCCTTTGCCCATTTTTTAATTTGAAAACAATTTTTTTGTCTGCTGAGTTCCTCATATTTCATACATATGTACATATATATAATGTATCAATATGATAATATCATAAATATAAATATATTTAACTCCTCAAATTCAATTTAATAGATACAGCATTATTCAGGTTACCATTTCTTACTGAGTTTTGGTAATTTATATATTTCAAGGAATTTCTCCATCTCATTCAAGCTGTTGAACTTATTAGCATAAAGTTGTTCATAATAGTTCACTAATATCATTTTAATAACTTTAGGATCTGTAGCGATGTCCCCTTTCAATCTTTGTATTGGTGATTCATGTCTAATCTTTTTTTCCCCCCTCAATTAGTCTGGCTAAAGGTTTATCAATTTAATCGATCTTTTTAAAGAGACAGCTTTTAGGGGCGCCTGAGTGGCTCAGTCAGTTAAGCGTCTGACTTTGGCTCAGGTCATGATCTCACGGTCCGTGAGTTCGAGCCCCACGTCGGGCTCTGTGCTGACAGCTCAGAGCCTGGAGCCTGCTTTGGATTCTGTGTCTCCCTCTCTCTCTGACCCTCCCCTGTTCATGCTCTGTCTCTCTCTGTCTCAAAAATAAATAAACATTAAAAAATAAATAAAGAGCCAGCTTTTGACTTTTCTCTATTATCTGCCTGTATTCTATGTAATTGATAATCACTTTTTATTTTATTATTTCCTTCTTTCTTTGGGTTTAATTTACTCATTTTTTTAGTTTCAGGTAGAAGACAGAGACTCTCTTCTTGTCTAATATAAACATTTAATGCTATAAATTTCCTTTGAAGAACTGTGTTAGCAGTATCTCACAAATACTATGCTGTATTTTCATTTTAATTCAGTCCAAAATATTTTTAACCTCTATTTTGATTTCTTCTTTGACTAATAGGTAACTTAGAAGTATGTTACCTAATTCCCAAATATTTGGGGAATTTTCCACATATCTTTCTCTAACTGACTTCTTGTTTAATTCCTTTGTGAGGAGAAAACAGATTGTAGGATTTCAATCTTTCAAAATGTACTGAAACTTGTTTTATGGCCCAGAATATGGTATATCTCAGTCAATGATCTATATGTAGGCCAAAATAATGTGTATTCTGCGCTGCTAGATGCATTATTTTCTACAAGTCACTTAGGTCAAGTTGGTTGACATTGTTATTCGAGTCTTCTAAACACTGTTCTATTACTGAGACAGGGCTGTTGAAATCTCCAAGAGTCATTATGGATCTGTGTATTTTTCCTTGTAGTTCTATCAGCTTTTGCTTTATGTGTTTTCAAGCTCTGTTGTTAGATGCATACACATTTAGGATTCTTTTTTTTTTTTAACGTTTTTTATTTTTTGAGAGACATAGACCGAGCACAAGTTGGGGGGGTACAGAGAGTGGAGACACAGAATCCAAGGCAGGCTCCAGGCTCCAAGCTGTCAGCACAGAGGCCGACACAGGGCTCGAACTCACATACTGCAAGATCATGACCTCAGCCAAAGTCAGACGCTTAACCGACTAAGCCACCCAGGTGCCCCCACATTTAGGACTCTTGATGTCTTCTTAATCAACTGACCTTTTTATCATGTAAAATGTACTTTGTGCCTGGTAATATTCCTTGTTTTGAAGTTTAGTCTGACTTGTAGTAATATGGGCAGTCCAAATTACTTTTATTAATGTCTGCATGGTATATATCTTTTCCATCCTGTTTTTACTTTAAGTCTTTATGTTTAAAGCAGGCTTCTTACACATAGCATCTGCCATTATCTAATCAATCTCCGATTTAATTATTTATTAATTTTTTTTTCGATTTAACTATTTAGACCATTTACATTTGCTATGACCACTAATAGGATTTCACTTAAACCTACTATTTTGCTATTTGTCTTCTATTTGTCCCATGGATTCTTTCTTTCCTTTTCCCCTTTTTCTTGAGTTCTTTTATATCCAGTAATTTTCTGGGTATGGTTTCTATAGATTATGTTTTTCTTCTGATTGTGGGTCAAGTTTTTCTGCTTCCTTGCATACCTAGTAATGCAGTGGATGGCAGACATTGTTATTTTTATACTGTTGAGTGCTGAATTTTACTGTGTTCCTTTAAAGCGGGCTGGCCTTTGTCCTGTCATGCAGTTGTTATTTACAGAGCAGTTTGATCCTTTCAAAGGTTGCTCTTCAGTTTGGTTAAGGGGCTTTACACTAGAGCTTTTTGTTTTTTTTTTTTTTAAAGATTATACATCTATTTTGAGAGAGAAAGAGAGCTTTCATGTGCGCACAAAAGGGGCAGAAAGAGAGAGGCGGAGAGAGAGAATCCCAAGCAGGCTCTGTGTTGTCAGTACAAAACCCAACGCAGGCTCGAACCCACAAACCATGAGATCATGACCAGAGCCTAAAATCAAGGGTCGGTGCTTAAACAACTGAGCCCACCCAGGTGCCCCATACTCTAGGGTTAATTTAGCTCCAGCAGTAAGGCATAATGTTTCTGAGGAACTACCCAATGCCTTGTACATTACAAGACCTTGGTTAGTAGGGGTGGGACCTATTCCTAACCCATGTTTCAGGAATTAATTTCTGTTATTTTTTCCATGGCCATGGGCATTTTCACCCAATATACGTATAGATCAGTATTTGGCCAAGCCCTTCAAGGGACCTCTCATAAAGAGAGAAACTCTGGAGCTTTCTTTCTGTGAAGCTCCTTTTCTGGTATTCTTCTCTATGACTTCTAGCCAATTTAGGTTATCCAAACTTTGATTTGGGCAGTGAGCTACAGATCACCTCCATGTTACCCTTATTTCAAGAATTACAGACCTCTACTGCCTTTTGTCCAATATCTGGAACTAGTTGTTTCACTTAGTTTGTTTTCTAGTTGTTCATGATGAGAGGGCAGTTTCCATAGCAGCTAATCCTTCAAAGGCAGAAGCAGAATCTCCCTTATGCCCTTTTTTAATATCTGGAATTTAATTCTTTCCAGTTTTTATACAAGCTAGATCAGAACACATGTCATTCTTACCTTTGTAGACCTCTCTAAGGGCTGATCATATTGTGCCTGTTGCATAACATCACTGACTATCATTTTAGCAATCTTCCAAGCTAGCTCTTCTTGGGCCTAAAACAACAACAACAAATCATTTCAAACTGTTGATAATGGTTATTCATTAGAAAAGTTAAGACTTACATTATCAGTGCTCTAAACACAACTGTATGTGATAGGACCTGGGCCACCCTCTGGCTATGCTACATTAACATGCTATTTGTTCACTGTCTTCTAGGGTGAGCTACTGGGTACCCAACATCATGACTATTTTCATGTTAGATGATCAAAACATTTTTCTCTTTCCACTCACATCTCTCAATGTACTTAACAAGTCAAAAAGCAAGCCTCCTCTTCTGCAAACAGAAGTGAGGAAAGAAACATTTGAGCTTTTTGTTTCTATGGATGCCTGATGGTTGATGGAAATTTGGAGGTATGTCTATTTCTCAGTGGCTAGAGTCTCTGAACTAAAAGATCCTGCACTGACCCCACAAGGCAATTGTTAGATACTAAAAAGGGCCCACCCTTTCTTGTTACCTCCTGGATAAGGGAGCAATGATGTGCCATGTTGCTTAAACGTGGGAACTAAGGAAAGAGAAAACCTGAAACTTTACTTAGACAAAGTGCCACTTATAAACAGGAATTTCTTTACACTGAAAGTAGAATTTACCTCATCAGTATTTCCTTGCACCCATTTCTTCATAGCTTGTGAGAACATGGATCCTAGTAAATAAAACCAAAATTGAATGTAGATTTCATGCACAATTTTACATTAAAAAGGTGCTCTTATTCAAAAGCTATTTCCAGAAATGGATATTCTTTTTTTGTACAATCTCATCTAAAACATTAAGGAATATTACCGTTAACCAAAATTGATTATCTCCATTAACAAGTATTTAACTTGCAAAAGACTTTTGAAAGTCTGTTTCAGAGTTCTGGACTTTTCTTCTATTCTCCTCACTTGATAAAAGAAAAGTATTATCGGGGCACCTGTGTGGTTCAGTCAGTTAAGCGTTCAACTTTGGCCCAGGTCATGATCTCATGGTTCACGAATTCAAGCCCCAGGTCGGGCTCTGTGCTGAGAGCTCAGAGCCTGAAGCCTGTTTCAGATTCTGTGTCCCAGAATTCTGTGTCTCTCCCTGCCCCTTCCCTGCTCATGATCTGTCTCTCTCTCTCAAAAATAAAATAAAAACATTAAAAGAAAAAAAAGAAACTATTCTCTAGTGTTAGATTTTCAGCTAATATTAAGTGAACAAAAGAAAACCATGACTAGGATTTGGTCTTAGATAAGAGTCTAGCGGTACGTCAGGAGGTATCAATCTACTTGTTATATATCCAAATTTTTTAGACCAGCTCCTATACAAAAGGGCTTCCAGTAAAAATTACACTGCCACATGCTCAATCTCTGGTCTGTATAAATTGGCTGATTAACAGCAGAGTTTTAAATGGCCATGCTCTGTCCAGGCCACAGCACACCTCAACCCCCCAGGAGATACACACAAGCCTATCTTCGTATAGGTAGGTACTCAGGTGCTGAGGAATCACCAAGACATAGACTAGCCACTTTTTCCATTAATGAAATACATAGCTTATCCTTTCTTTAACACAAATAAGCTCCTTTCTAACTCGGCCTTACATCAAGCAGTTGGTAGATTATTTCTTAGGCAAGGTACTGATTAAGTCAATGACTGGATTAGAACTATATATAGCATTCATGAAAAGTGCAAAACCTGCATCCTTTCCCTTGATAATTTTTAGTATTAGCTAAAAGTCTGAAGACTGGTCTAGTTAAACTTTATGGCCAACCAGTCAATAAAGCCACATTACACACTCGGCCTAAAGTCTCAAATGGCTGTTGAATTGCCCAGTGCACTGCTCTCTCTCAGGCTAACCCAAAAAGCCACACTGTGACAATCTCCTACATGTTTAACACCCTCTCCCCTTTTCAATGCACACAAGTTTGGCTCCTTTCTGTGCCTCCCCTCCCCTTTTAACACGGAACTTCTCCAGGACCCCATTTCCAGTCTTCTTTTCTCCTTTGACAGATTTTCTCTGGGGCATCTCATCCCCTCCTGTGGCCTTAACTTCCTTCAAAATGCAAATAATCAAAAAACCTGACCTTGGGCATTAAAATTCATGGACTTAGAAATTGTCCTACGGTATCTCACAATTAACATGTTCCAAATTGAACTTGTCTGTTCTCTACCTACTCTTTTTTTTTTTTTAAAGTTTATTCATTTATTTTGAGAGAGAGAGAGGGAGAGTGTGCAAGCAGGAAAGGGGCAGAGAGAGAGAGAGAGAGAGAGAGAGAGAGAGAGAGAATCACAAGCAGGCTCTGCACTGTCAGTCCTGAGCCTGATGCAGGGCTTGATCTCCTGAACTGTGAGATCGTGATCTGAGCCAAAATCAAGAGTCTTGATTTCTTGCTACCTGAGGACAGTGTAGAGCCCTTGCTGGCCAATACCCCACAGAGGCTGTCTAATACTTCCTCTACTCCAAAGCTACCAGTCACTTCTTCTTTGTACTCATTTTTTACCAATAAAATACACTATTAGACTCTAGGTTTCTTAATGGCAGGATCTGTATGTTCTAACCTGCCCCGTGAATAAGAGTGCACAGAGGCACTACAAAATTATTTACTGAATGAACTGTGCAGACTTCTTTCCGTCTTTGTACTTTTCCCGACTGTGTACCTCAGGCTTCTCTGGCAAATTAGGAAATAAAATCAATTATTTAAATAAACTGATAGGGTAAAATAGGTTAACAGGCCCTTTTTGGGTCTAAATGATTTCAATAACTGTTGCATTTTTTGCTTACTCTGTCAATGTATATCTGACCCAAAAGTAGATTGCTCACCAACACCAAGATTATTCTTTACTCAAGTAGTAGTTGAATTAAAAAATAAATATAATACAGGCACCTGGCTGGGCTCAGTTGCTGGAGCATGTGACTCTCGATCTTGGGGTTAGGAGTTTGAGCTCTACGTTGGGGGTAGAGTTTACTTAAAAATAAATAAATAAATAAATAAATAAATAAATAAATAAATAAATGGAATGCAATCCTATTAAATTCAATAGGAAGATTAATAATAGCTCTTAATTTTAAACACATTTCTCAAAATGGGAGATTTTCTTCTTCTTTTTTTAAAGTTTATTTTGAGAGAGAGAATGTGGGAGGGGCAAAGAGAAAGAGGGAGGGGGAGAGGGAGGGGGAGAGAGAGAGAGAGAGAGGGAGAGGGACAGAGAGAGAGAAAGAGAGAGAATCCCCAGCAGGCTCCACAGTACCAGCGCAGAGCTCGATGTGGGGCTCAAACTCATGAACTGTGAGGACACGATCTGAGCCGAGACCAAGAGTCAGACACTCAACCGAGACATCCAGGTGCCCCTGGAACACTTTCTTCTTACAAATTAGTGTCTTTTACTCAAGACAATACTGTCAATCCAACCACACTGAAAAATTTCTAGATCCCAAGTGAATGGATCCACATTGGTTTTTAAAATCTTCCTTGTAAACCAACTGTTTGGAAGCTGAAATCAGTCACAAATAATGTACTCGTCAAAAAAGATTTGTGTTTAACTCTTGCAACTAAATGAGCACTCTCCAGGTGATTTTAAATGAAGGACTTGAATTTCAACCTCTTCATATTTTTCACATATATATCATGTATTTGAAATTTCAGCAAATTAGAGGAAATTTAATGAATTAAAGGGTCTTGAGATAAACCTCAAATCCAACCTGGACTGGGTATTCACCATTTTTGTTTTTTAAGTTTATTTATTTTGAGAGAGTGTGTGTGAGCGAGTTGGGGATGAGCAGAGAGAGAGAGAGAGAGAGAGAGAGAGGGAGGGAATCCCAGACTCCGCACTGTCAGCACAGAGCCTGATGTAGGGCCTGAACCCAAGAACCATGAGATCATGACCTGAGCCGAAGTCAGACTGACTAAGCCACCCAGGCGCCCTGGGTATTCACTATTTTAAATAAAAAAGTGACAAATATTTTTTCATGCAGATGTGCTTTCTGGAATGGTAAAGCAAATTCAATACCTTTCATTCAGAGACTGTACAGAGATGTGATTACACAAAGCCCTTGTGCTCAGCTGTGACTACAAACACAAGGTGAGAGAGAAGGCAATTATTTCATAAAATAAACTGTTTAAATCTTAAATGATCCTTCACTTACAGTCACTGACTAATGTGAGCAAAGGCTTAACAGGGAATATGAAAACACCACAAACCTTTTGATTTCTTTACATCAGGTTCAGGCTCAGATTCTCGGATGAATTGCCCCAAGTCACTTACTCTTCCAAATGTCATCTTCCTAAATAAGTACAAAAAGAAAAATATGATTTCTAATGATCAATACCAAATTAAGGAAAGAAAAATTCCACTCTTAAGCATCTCATTTAAATGTAGGAAGCTAAAAATACTGTGTCATGTTATTCAAAGCAAGGTTTATTATTTTATTTTATTTTATTTTATTTTATTTTATTTTATTTTATTTTATTTTATTTTATTTTTTTAAGCAAGGCTTATTTTAAATAGAACTGTCCCCTAAAGAAAGCAAAATAATCTTTAATTCAATGCAATTCCATTCAAAATCCCAGAAAGGTTTATGAAACATGATGGGTGAACAGGTAGCTCACAATTCTAAAATTCATATGGAAGACAAAAGGCATAAGAATAGCCACGATAATTTTGTAAAGGAGATAAAAAGGTAGGAAACTGTCTTAGATCAAAATGTGTATTACAGAGCTAGAGTCTATAGAGCTAGAGTCATTATATATTACATATAGTCATTATATATGCTATAAAGCTACAATAATATCAAGCAAACTTGAAAGGCAAAGAACACAGTGAAAGACCTTATTTAACGGATTACTAATCAATAATGAATATTCAAAAACATAAAGAATTCCAACAAGTAACTAAGAAAGACAGAAAAATGTAAAAAAGAGACGAACAGTCACTTCACAGAAGAGAAACCTGAACGACCAACAAACATGCCAAAAGCAACTTAATCTCAGGGGCAATAATCCAGATTGGTAAAAAATCAAACATCTGATGTTATTTAGTGTCAATAAAGATACGGGGGAAACGAGTATCTTCCTTAACGGGGGGTAAGAATGCAAAACATATAGCTACTCTTAAAGGGAAGCTGGTTAACGGGTGCCTGGGTGGCTCAGTCATCAAGCATCTGACTTCAGCTCAGGTCATGACCCCATGGTTTGTGAGCTCGAGCCCCATTTTGGGTGAGCAATGCTTCTCTCTCTCTCTCCTTCTCTCTGAGGGTCTCTCTCTCTCTCTCTTTCTCTCTCTCTGTGTGCCCCTTGCTCACTCGCACCCTCTCTCTCTCAAAAAAATAAAGAAAATAAAGGTAAACTGGTTAAGATCTATTAAAATTTAAAATCTGCCTCTTGGTACAAGGAAGTATATAGAAGTAATTCTTTGCCATTCTGTGCGTAACAGTGAAAAATTGCAAACAACTTGAATATTCATCAATACCCAAAGGGCCAAACAAAACAGTGGCCACAGTTATGAGCTATAATTAAGATTTTATATGAAACACTACAAATAGTCAAAATGAGGTAAATCTGTATATACTACTATAGAAAAGTCTCCAAAACTCACTGGACTGAAAGCACAAGGTACCAAATAGAGTGTAATATCGATTACATAAAAATAAGCAAGCAAAAATACATACTATAATGTCACAGTGATTATCCTGAGTAGGAAGGGGAGAGAATAAGCTCTGGTGTGTGATCAAAGGGGACATCAGCCTTATCTACACATTTAATTTTTATAGGAGATTAATGTATTTGTAATTAAAAGAAGGAAAAGAAACTGTGACGCCCATGTATTATTTCACTCGGGCCATGGTGGGTCTTATTTTAGGGTTATCCTTCCCAGTAAGTTGTCATTTCACATGTGCTTGCAATACACCAACAGACAGAAATATGTCTGCCTTGAGAAACATTTCAGGAAGATGCCAAAACCATAAGACTAAAACCCAACACTGAAAACTATCTTTAAAGATGAAGAAAAGTTGGGGGGCGCCTGGGTGGCTCAGTCAGTTAAGCGTCCAACTTCGGCTCAGGTCATGATCTCATAGTTCATGAGTTCGAGCCCTGTGATGGGCTCTGTGCAGAGCCTGGGGCCTGCTTTGGATTCTGTGTCTCCCTCTCTCTCTCTGACCCTCCCCCATTCATCCTCTGTGTGTGTGTGTCTCTCTCTCAAAAATAAATATTTTTAAAAACTAAAAAAAAATTTTTTAAAGATGAAGAAAAGTCATTATTTCTCTATTTCTGACCCATTTTATATATTATCTGTTAAAATACATTTATTTTACACACATAGCAAAAAACTACAGAAGTAAAACATCTTGCAATTGACAGACTGCTTTAAGTCAGGTTTTAAGTAAATGAACTAACAACGATTCCTTAAGAATAAATATAATCTTTGGGAATTAAATCATTTAGGCTTATTGTCCACCATTTCCTAAAAGAAGAGATAAAGATCACCATATTGATGCAGCTAAAGCATGCTTTCTGAAGACAATGTGGTCCCACAGCTTTAATTTACTTCAAAGTACATCCCACGACTCCCTGGTCTTCCAAATATCACTGTTACTTTCTGATAAACTCAATTAAACATGTTGAAATCCCTTTTTATGGCATTGCCGGGACTGGGGTTGGGTCTGAGTAGGGTAATCAAGACTTTACACAGGTTTATATGTTAATCAAGCCATCTTTAGAGAGGAGGAAGTGATTTTGTGATCTGATCTGTGGTAAAGGTCAGCAAGTGGTACATGCTAGGAATTGATGTCTTTTTGTTACAGGATAAATTAAACATCCAATTCTTAATTAAATACAAAGAAATAATTTTATTCCATTTTCAAGTATTAGTTACACAGTATTAGTCACTGTACTTTACTTTTGCTTTTAAGACAGACTTTGAAATAGCTAACATACGAACCAAACGAAACATGGAAGAGATACAGCCTAAAACCTGTTAGATAAACATGATACTCATCAACCTTGTACAGCATGGTGGAATGATGACGGTAATGACATTTATGGAGTGTTTACTAGATATTAGGCAAGGTTTTAAATGCTTTTTGTGTATTACCTCATTTAATCCCCTGAACAACCCAATGAAGCAGTAATATTAATCTCAGTTTAGAAATGAAAAAACTGAGACACCAAGAGGTTAAGTAGTTTTCCAATAAGTGACTGAGCCAAGATAAAAACCCAGGAAGTCACTCCTGAGCCTTCACTCTTAACCATGGTCTACTGCATACTCTATATAAGTAAGTGCTGGCTATATAATAGATGAGAAACAATTTTTAAATCTTAGTTGTTTTTAATGTTTATTTACTTTTGAGACAAAGAAAGATAGAACATGAGTAGGGGAGGGACAGAGAGAGAGGGAGACACAGAATCCGAAGCAGGCTCCGAGCTGTCAGCACAAAACCTGATGCGGGGCTTGAACTCATGAACTGCGAGATCATGACCTGAGCCCAAGTCAGACGTTTAACCGACTGAGCCACCTGGTAACCCCCAAATTTTTAAATTTTAAATTGAAAAATAAAAGAGACAAAATTCCATAAACTTGTAAACATTTTAGACACTCAGTCAAGCTTACCCTGCATATGTCCGCTGATACAAAGATTCTGGATCCAAACTGGCGGCATCCACAATGATCGCTTCATCAAAATTTTTCAGAATTTTAACACTGGCTTTTTTCATACTGGACTACAACAGAAATTGTAAAATCAGCAGTATATTATTTGGGAATCAAACAATCCTGGGTTTGAGATAGGAAAGATCTGTACAAAATCTTCAGTAATTGAAATACACATAATTTTCACTCAACCCCATCATGACTGAGATGCGAAACAGTAATGATTCTGAAATGTAACCTCGAAATACAACTGCAGGAGGAAGCACAACATTAAAGTGTACAACCCAAGCTTTTAATGCCAAATCTGTTTGTTTTCCTGGTGATCTAACAAATGTGCTGTCTTTACAGGCATTGTGTTCCCAAGGGTGCAAGACACCCATCCATCCGGGTATATATAGCTTAGCTAACTTTTACAAAATAAACACGCATACTTTTGATCTTCAGTGAGGCCAAGAGAAGCTGAAGAAAACTTTCTAAAATGACCAGCCAGAAGAGTGTAGTAAGTTCTCCTCCAGCATGTTATCTCCCACTCATCCCACGAAAAAGCAAGTCAGAATTGTTATTTCTATAAAATACCAGAGCCAAGTGTTTTCTCAGTTATTCCACTTCTAAAAATTCAATTACAGACAGACTCAGCTTAACAAAATGACTAATATGCAAGATTATTATTCACTGTAGCATTGTTTAAAGTAACGAAAGGCAGGAACGTGTTTAAAATCTGTGACTAAGGTACAGGTTCATACCCATGACTCACGTATAGGTTAATATCCATGGTTAAGGTATAGGAACAGATGCTTACAGAACACACTCCACAGTACATGGGGTTCTCTTTATGTGCTAAGAAGGGGTAAATAATTAAAAAGAAAGAGGCACCCAAATAAAGAAGACAGAATACTTCCTTGAGGCTACTGTTAACTCAGTTACCAAAACTGGACATCACAAGAAAAGAAAACTACAAATCAGCGTAAGAATTGATGCAAAACCCTAACAAAATACTAGCAAACTTATAAAAATAATTACATACCACCACCAAGTGAGTTATCCCAGGTATGCAAGGTTGGTTTAATGTCTGATAATCAATTAATGTAGTACACCATATCAACAGAGTAAAAACCAAAACCCACATGACCACTTCCATTGATACAGAGAGAACATTTGACAGAATCCAATACCTTTCATGATAAAAAAAAAAAAAAAATTCAACAATTAGGAATACTGGGAAATTTCCTCAACTTAATAAAAAGCATTTATGAAAAATCCATACCTAACATCATATTAAAAGATTAAAAACTGAAAGCTTTCCTCGTGAGGTCAGGAATAAGACAAGGATGCCAACTTTCACCACTTCTGTTCAGCACTGTACTGGAAGTTTTAGCTAGAGGAATCAGGCAAGATAAGCAAATAAAAGGCATTCAAAGAGGATAGGAAGAGAGAAAACTATTTCTACTAGCAGGTGACATGATCTTATATAAAAAAAAAAAATCCTAAAGAATCCACAAGAAAACTATTAGAGTTAACAAATGAATTTAGTAAAGTTGAGGTACAAGATCAACACACAAAAAAGTTATATTTCTATGCATTACCAGTGAAGAAAAAGAAATGGAGAAAGTAACTATTTATAATAGCATCAAAAAGAACAAAATATTCAGGAATAAAATAACTCAAGGAGGTATTAAGACTTGTACACTGAAAACTACAAAACATCAATGAAAGAAATTAAAGGCTTAAATAAATGGGATGACGTCCCATGTGCATGGACTGGAAGACTTAAATGGCAATACATCCCAAAGCAATCTACAGATTCAATGTAAACCTGATCCTAAAATTCATATGGAATTGCAAGGGACCCAGAATAGCCAAAATAATCTTATGAATGGAATGTGAGTTGGAGGACTCACAGCTTCTGATTTCGAAACTTATTAAGCTGTAATAATTAAAACAATATTAGTATTGGCGTAAGAAAAGACATGTAGATCAATGAAGTAGAACTGAGAGTCCAGAAATAAACCCATGTATCTAAGGTCAAATGATTTAAAAAATAAATAAATAAATTTAAGTTTATTTATTTTGAGAGAGAGAGAGAGAGAGAGAGTGCATGCGAGCGATTGAGTGGGGGAGTAGCAAAGAGAGAGAGGGAGACAGAGAATCCCAAGCAGGCTCTGCACTGACAGAGCGATGCTGGGCTCGAACCCATGAACTGTGAGATCATAACCTGAGCCGAAACCAAGAGTCAGACACTCAACCAACTGAGCCACCCAGGCGCCCCTAAGGTCAAATGATTTTTGACAAAGATGCCAAGATCCTTCAATGGTAAAAGAATAGTTTTCTCAATAAATGGTCCTGGGACCAGATACCCACATACAAAAAAATAAAGTTGGACCTTACCTCACACAACATGCAAACCTAACTCAAAATGGATCCAAGGCCTAAACTCTTAGAAGAAAACACAGGTGGGCATGGGAAGTGACAGCTTTATGTTTCATTAGCTAGGTTTCCATTTGGGGTGATGAAAAGTCTGGAACCAGACAGTAGTAATGGTTGTACAACACGGTGAATATACTAAATGTCACTGAATTATACACTTTATGATAGTTAACTTTATGTCAAGTGAATTTTATCTCAATTAAAAAAATTATACTTCTATACACTTACAATGAAAATGTGAATATGAGAAAAAAATTCCATTTATAATAGTATCAAAAAGAATAAAATATTTAGAATAAACTTAAGAAATACCAAATGGATACTTGAAAACTACAAAATGTTATTGGAAGAAATTATAAAAGATGTGAAAAAATGAAAGGCATCCTGTGTACATGGATTACAATATTAAGTATTGTTAAGACGGCAATATGTCCCAAATTGATCTATGGAGTCAATACAGTCTCTATCAGAGTCCTGGCTGGCTTCTTCATAGAAGTTGACAAACTGATCCTTAAATGCATTTGAAAACTCAAGGGACCTCGAGAAGTCAAAACAATCTTGAAAAAGAAGAACTAAGTTGGAAGACTGTCAGTTCCTGATTTTAAAACTTGTTACCCAAGCAATGGTAATTAAGACAGTTAAATAGAACGATTATTTGATCTAACAATTCTACTTCTAGGTATATACACAAGAGAAATGAAAACCTATATCCACACAAGAACTTGTACAACAGCATTATTCCTAACAGCCAAAAGAGAGAAACAACCCCAATGTCCATCAACTGATGGATAAACAAAATGTGGTATGTGTGTAAAAGGGGATGTTATTTGTTCATAAAAGAGGACTAGTTCTGATACACCCTAAACATGGATGAACCTTGAAAACATCATGCTAAGTGAAGGAAGCCAGTCATAAAAGACCACGTATCATATGGCTCCAATGACCAGAACAGGCAAATCTACAGAGATAGAAAGTAGGTTAGATTAGGAGTAGCCTAGGGCTGGAGGAGTGGAGGATTTGGAGGGTAGTAAAGGACACACTGTTTTTTTTCTTAGGTGAAAAACTCTTAAATTGGCTGTGGTGACAGTTACGCAACTCTATGAATATACTAAACACCACTGTATTATGTAATGTAAATGAATGAACTGTATGATTTGTGCATTCCATTTCAATAAAGCTGTATGCAAGAAATAAAGGAAAAGAAAGAAAGAATATATAAGGAATGATTTCAATTATATAACTGAACAGGTAACACTAACCCACACCATCAAAATCAGGATAGTAGCTACCTGGCAGGGAGGATAGTGACTAGAGAGGGGCACAAGAGAGTTTATGACATACTGGTAATGTTATGTTTCTTGATTTGGATACTGGGATACATGCGTTAGGTCTGTTTATGAAAATTCTTTAAGCTATATAGTATAGGAGTTTTCTGTACATATATTATACATCAACCAATAATGTAAAACTATATTTTATGGTCAGCACTTAGACCCTGTAAGTGCCTAAATAAAAACAAAACACTCTAGCCTGTATCAAAAAACAAAATGGCAACCACATTCAGCAGGTAACCTAAACAGGAGGAAAAGGTACTGGGGAGAGCTTTGTTAATGGTAATAAATAATATTGTCTTATAAATTAAGAAAATTATCCAGGGCCCTGTGTCAAAAAATCTGAAGTGTTATTTATTTATGTGTCAACAGTGTAATGAGAAAACAATTATGCTACATTACGGCAAAGAACACTAGACAGGGAATATGTTTTGGCTCTACACTTACTGTGTGACTTGAAAAAAATCAGTTAACTTTTTAGCACTTCCCTAAATCTCTTCTCTTGGGGACAACCCATTTAACGTGATTTTGGAGAGAATCCGAGAAGTCTGATACATGAAAGTACTCCAAAAAAAAAAAAAAAAGGGTTGAGGAAATGTGCAATGGCACTAGAATTTAAAATAAAATCAAGGGATTCTGGGAAGATGGCGGCGTAGGAGGACGCTGGGCTCACCGCGCGTCCTGCTGATCACTTAGATTCCACCTACACCTGCCTAAATAACCCAGAAAACCGCCAGAGGATTAGCAGAACGGAGTCACCGGACCCAAGTGCAGACGAGAGGCCCACGGAAGAGGGTAGGAAGGGCGGCGAGGCGGTGCGCGCTCCACGGACTGGCGGGAGGGAGCCGGGGTGGAGGGGCGGCTCGCCGGCCAAGCAGAGCCCCCGAGTCCGGCTTGCAAAAGCGGAGGGGCCTGACGGACTGTGTTCCGACAGCAAGCGCGACTTAGCGTCTGGGAGGTCATAAGTTAACAGCTCTGCTCGGAAAGCGGGAAGGCTGGAGGACAAAGGGAGGGTGAGCTGCGGAGCACCCGGACGACAGAGCTCAGTTTGGCGGGGAACAAAGGCGCTCGCCAGCGCCATCTCCCCCGCCCATCCCCCAGCCAAAATCCCAAAGGGAACCGGTTCCGGCCAGGGAAATTGCTCGCTCCGCGCGAACACCCAACTCTGTGCTTCTGTGGAGCCAAACCTCCGGCAGCGATCTGACTCCCTCCGGCTGCCACAGGGCCCCTCCTGAAGTGGATCACCTAAGGAGAAGCGAGCTAAGCCTGCCCCCCCTGCCGCCGTGCACCTTGCCTTCCCACCCCAGCTAATACGCCAGATCCCCAGCATCACAAGCCTGGCAGTGTGCAAGTAGCCCAGACGGGCCACGCCACCCCACAGTGAATCCCGCCCCTAGGAGAGGGGAAGAGAAGGCACACACCAGTCTGACTGTGGCCCCAGCTGTGGGCTGGGGGCAGACATCAGGTCGGACTGTGGCCCCGCCCACCAACTCCAGTTATACACCACAGCACAGGGGAAGTGCCCTGCAGGCCCTCACCACACCAGGGACTATCCAAAATGACCAAGCGGAAGAATTCCCCTCAGAAGAATCTCCAGGAAATAACAACAGCTAATGAGCTGATCAAAAAGGATTTAAATAATATAACAGAAAGTGAATTTAGAATAATAGTCATAAAATTAATCGCTGGGCTGGAAAACAGCATACAGGACAGCAGAGAATCTCTTGCTACAGAGATCAAGGGACTAAGGAACAGTCACGAGGAGCTGAAAAACGCTTTAAAGGAAATGCAAAACAAAATGCAAACCACCACGGCTCGGATGGAAGAGGCAGAGGAGAGAATAGGTGAACTAGAAGATAAAGTTATGGAAAAAGAGGAAGCTGAGAAAAAGAGAGATAAAAAAATCCAGGAGTATGAGGGGAAAATTAGAGAACTAAGTGATACACTAAAAAGAAATAATATACGCATAATTGGTATCCCAGAGGAGGAAGAGAGAGGGAAAGGTGCTGAAGGGGTACTTGAAGAAATAATAGCTGAGAACTTCCCTGAACTGGGGAAGGAAAAAGGCATTGAAATCCAAGAGGCACAGAGAACTCCCTTCAGACGTAACTTGAATCGATCTTCTGCACGACATATCATAGTGAAACTGGCAAAATACAAGGATAAAGAGAAAATTCTGAAAGCAGCAAGGGGTAAACGTGCCCTCACATATAAAGGGAGACCTATAAGACTCGTGACTGATCTCTCTTTTGAAACTTGGCAGGCCAGAAAGAATTGGCACGAGATTTTCAGGGTGCTAGACAGCAAAAATATGCAGCCGAGAATCCTTTATCCAGCAAGTCTGTCATTTAGAATAGAAGGAGAGATAAAGGTCTTCCCAAACAAACAAAAACTGAAGGAATTTGTCACCACTAAACCAGCCCTACAAGAGATCCTAAGGGGGACCCTGTGAGACAAAGTACCAGAGACATCACTACAAGCATAAAACATACAGACATCACAATGACTCTAAACCCGTATCTTTCTATAATAACACTGAATGTAAATGGATTAAATGCGCCAACCAAAAGACACAGGGTATCAGAATGGATAAAAAAACAAGACCCATCTATTTGCTGTCTACAAGAGACTCATTTTAGACCTGAGGACACCTTTAGATTCAGAGTGAGGGGATGGAGAACTATTTATCATGCTACTGGAAGCCAGAAGAAAGCTGGAGTAGCCATACTTATATCAGACAAACTAGACTTTAAATTAAAAGCTGTAACAAGAGATGAAGAAGGACATTATATAATAGTTACAGGGTCTATCCATCAGGAAGAGCTAACAATTATAAATGTCTATGCGCCGAATACCGGAGCCCCCAAATATATAAAACAATTACTCATAAACAGAAGCAACCTTATTGATAAGAATGTGGTAATTGCTGGGGACTTTAACACCCCACTTACAGAAATGGATAGATCATCTAGACACACGGTCAATAAAGAAACAAGGGCCCTGAAGGAGACACTGGATCAGATGGACTTGACAGATATATTTAGAACTCTGCATCCCAAAGCAACAGAATATACTTTCTTCTCGAGTGCACATGGAACATTCTCCAAGATAGATCATATACTGGGTCACAAAACAGCCCTTCATAAGTTTACAAGAATTGAAATTATACCATGCATACTTTCAGACCACAATGCTATGAAGCTTGAAATCAACCACAGGAAAAAGTCTGGAAAACCTCCAAAAGCATGGAGGTTAAAGAACACCCTACTAACGAATGAGTGGGTCAACCAGGCAATTAGAGAAGAAATCAAAAAATATATGGAAACAAACGAAAATGAAAATACAACAATCCAAACGCTTTGGGACGCAGCGAAGGCAGTCCTGAGAGGAAAATACATTGCAATCCAGGCCTATCTCAAGAAACAAGAAAAATCCCAAATACAAAATCTAACAGCACACCTAAAGGAAATAGAAGCAGAACAGCAAAGGCAGCCTAAACCCAGCAGAAGAAGAGAAATAATAAAGATCAGAGCAGAAATAAACAATATAGAATCTAAAAAAACTGTAGAGCAGATCAACGAAACCAAGAGTTGGTTTTTTGAAAAAATAAACAAAATTGACAAACCTCTAGCCAGGCTTCTCAAAAAGAAAAGGGAGATGACCCAAATAGATAAAATCATGAATGAAAATGGAATTATTACAACCAATCCCTCAGAGATACAAACAATTATCAGGGAATACTATGAAAAATTATATGCCAACAAATTGGACAACCTGGAAGAAATGGACAAATTCCTGAACACCCACACTCTTCCAAAACTCAATCAGGAGGAAATAGAAAGCTTGAACAGACCCATAACCAGCGAAGAAATTGAATCAGTTATCAAAAATCTCCCAACAAATAAGAGTCCAGGACCAGATGGCTTCCCAGGGGAGTTCTACCAGACGTTTAAAGCAGAGATAATACCTATCCTTCTCAAGCTATTCCAAGAAATAGAAAGGGAAGGAAAACTTCCAGACTCATTCTATGAAGCCAGTATTACTTTGATTCCTAAACCAGACAAAGACCCAGTAAAAAAAGAGAACTACAGGCCAATATCCCTGATGAATATGGATGCAAAAATTCTCAATAAGATACTAGCAAATCGAATTCAACAACATATAAAAAGAATTATTCACCATGATCAAGTGGGATTCATTCCTGGGATGCAGGGCTGGTTCAACATTCGCAAATCAATCAACGTGATACATCACATTAACAAAAAAAAAGAGAAGAACCATATGATCCTGTCAATCGATGCAGAAAAGGCCTTTGACAAAATCCAGCACCCTTTCTTAATAAAAACCCTTGAGAAAGTCGGGATAGAAGGAACATACTTAAAGATCATAAAAGCCATTTATGAAAAGCCCACAGCTAACATCATCCTCAACGGGGAAAAACTGAGAGCTTTTTCCCTGAGATCAGGAACACGACAGGGATGCCCACTCTCACCGTTGTTGTTTAACATAGTGCTGGAAGTTCTAGCATCAGCAATCAGACAACAAAAGGAAATCAAAGGCATCAAAATTGGCAAAGATGAAGTCAAGCTTTCGCTTTTTGCAGATGACATGATATTATACATGGAAAATCCGATAGACTCCACCAAAAGTCTGCTAGAACTGATACATGAATTCAGCAAAGTTGCAGGATACAAAATCAATGTACAGAAATCAGTTGCATTCTTATACACTAACAATGAAGCAACAGAAAGACAAATAAAGAAACTGATCCCATTCACAATTGCACCAAGAAGCATAAAATACCTAGGAATAAATCTAACCAAAGATGTAAAGGATCTGTATGCTGAAAACTATAGAAAGCTTATGAAG
The DNA here is from genome assembly GCF_022079265.1 of Lynx rufus. NCBI lineage: Eukaryota > Metazoa > Chordata > Mammalia > Carnivora > Felidae > Lynx > Lynx rufus. The sequence goes on from NW_025814843.1 coordinate 2,734,448, forward strand.
GTAACTGAAGAAGATTTAAAGAAATGGAAAGACATTCCCTGCTCATGGATTGGAAAAATAAATACTGTCAAAATGTCAATACTACCCAAAGCTATCTACACATTCAATGCAATCCCAATCAAAATTGCACCAGCATTCTTCTCGAAACTAGAACAAGCAATCCTAAAATTCATATGGAACCACAAAAGGCCCCGAATAGCCAAAGGAATTTTGAAGAAGACCAAAGCAGGAGGCATCACAATCCCAGACTTCAGCCTCTACTACAAAGCTGTCATCATCAAGACAGCATGGTATTGGCACAAAAACAGACACACAGACCAATGGAATAGAATAGAAACCCCAGAACTAGACCCACAAACATATGGCCAACTCATCTTTGACAAAGCAGGAAAGAACATCCAATGGAAAAAAGACAGCCTCTTTAACAAATGGTGCTGGGAGAACTGGACAGCAACATGCAGAAGGTTGAAACTAGACCACTTTCTCACACCATTTACAAAAATAAACTCAAAATGGATAAAGGACCTAAATGTGAGACAGGAAACCATCAGAACCTTAGAGGAGAAAGCAGGAAAAGACCTCTCTGACCTCAGCCGTAGCAATCTCTTACTCGACACATCCCCAAAGGCAAGGGAATTAAAAGCAAAAGTGAATTACTGGGACCTTATGAAGATAAAAAGCTTCTGCACAGCAAAGGAAACAACCAACAAAACTAAAAGGCAACCAACGGAATGGGAAAAGATATTTGCAAATGACATATCGGACAAAGGGCTAGTATCTAAAATCTATAAAGAGCTCACCAAACTCCACACCCGAAAAACAAATAACCCAGTGAAGAAATGGGCAGAAAACATGAATAGACACTTCTCTAAAGAAGACATCCGGATGGCCAACAGGCACATGAAAAGATGTTCAGCGTCGCTCCTTATCAGGGAAATACAAATCAAAACCACACTCAGGTATCACCTCACGCCAGTCAGAGTGGCCAAAATGAACAAATCAGGAGACTATAGATGCTGGAGAGGATGTGGAGAAACGGGAACCCTCTTGCACTGTTGGTGGGAATGCAAATTGGTGCAGCCGCTCTGGAAAGCAGTGTGGAGGTTCCTCAGAAAATTAAAAATAGACCTACCCTATGACCCAGCAATAGCACTGCTAGGAATTTATCCAAGGGATACAGGAGTACTGATGCATAGGGGCACTTGTACCCCAATGTTCATAGCAGCACTCTCAACAATAGCCAAATTATGGAAAGAGCCTAAATGTCCATCAACTGATGAATGGATAAAGAAATTGTGGTTTATATACACAATGGAATACTACGTGGCAATGAGAAAAAATGAAATATGGCCTTTTGTAGCAACGTGGATGGAACTGGAGAGTGTGATGCTAAGTGAAATAAGCCATACAGAGAAAGACAGATACCATATGGTTTCACTCTTATGTGGATCCTGAGAAACTTAACAGGAACCCATGGGGGAGGGGAAGGAAAAAAAAAAAAGAGGTTAGAGTGGGAGAGAGCCAAAGCATAAGAGACTGTTAAAAACTGAGAACAAACTGAGGGTTGATGGGGGGTGGGAGGGAGGGGCGGGTGGGTGATGGGTATTGAGGAGGGCACCTTTTGGGATGAGCACTGGGTGTTGTATGGAAACCAATTTGTCAATAAACTTCATATATAAAAAAAAATAAATAAATAAAAAAAAAATAAAAAAAAAATAAAATCAAATCAAAAGCTCTTCAGTGAAATACAGTATTAACAAATCTAGGCGTTCACTCAATTATTCTATAAAAAAAAGCATCCCCAGTGTAGTCACTAAAATTTCCCAAGTAATTACACTAAATAGCTCTTCAGAGGCTCTAAATGCATATTATTTGATTACGGAGAGCACCAGCTGGAGTGTCAAGCAGAATAATGGCCTGAATGAAAGAGGACAATACCTTACAATATAATATACTGTTAATCACCACAGATACTCTGATTAGAACATATAGTAAGTAGGCTAATTTTATTTTCTCTTTCGTTTCTTCTGCAACTAAAACTTACACACAGAATCTGTTACTGGTATTTGAAGGAAAGGATTTGTACACTTTTCTTCCTAACGGCAGAGGCAAACTGGTCAATACCTGAGAAGCTGAGCCATCGGAACCGCCTGGGTGAGAGTCATCAGGAGGGCCGACAGAGCCAGGAGCAGCCAGTGAAACGTTCCCTCCCAGAAATTCATCGCCTCGAACCGAATGGATGAGATCATTCAAATATTTATAATAAAGATTGCTGGATAAAAAGCCAGGCAAAAAGACCTGAAAAAGAGGACAAGCATTATTTTAAAGTTGAAGTCAAATACGACTAAAATTTTATTTGCAAACAAAATTTTACCCGCAGTTCTACCAGGTGGTACAAATGATTTTGTCACACTACCAAGTATTATCCCTTCATACACAGTTTACATTGTGACTACAATTAAGAGTACAATTTGTAGGTTTTTTTCCCTAAAAAACACATGCCATAAAACTATTACATAGACTTGATATTTAGACTTCTTAGTGACCAGAAAACATACAGGGAGTGAATATAACCTGACACTACATTTTTCTGGTTTGCTATAAATATTAAAGTCCAGGTGTATGTATTGATAATTTACTTTTGAACTGATTTCCTTAAATTACCAGCTGTGTGATTATTGAGTTAATAAACAGCATGAACATTCTAACTTTGATATATATGGCCAATTTACTCTTCAGAAGGATGTTGCTAATTTGTATCATTGGCAATATATCAAGGTGTCTGTTTTGAGACCGGCTTTCCAACACTGGATTGTGTTTTTCCAAATCATTGTTAAATAAGTGCCTAATGATGGATGTTTTTCTTTGCATTTAAAAATTATTAATGATGCTGAATAAGCTCCCATGCTTATTACTGGCATTTCCTATCACCAACTTTTCCTTCATAGCACTTAGCCCATGACGGTGGCACTTAACATGTTTTTAACTTGTGCCTTCTTTATAGACAGAGCTCCAAGAGGGCAGAAACCACATTTCTTCGTTTACCCCTGAAACACCAATACCTAGCACAGAAATTCTCAAAGTACTGATGAACAAACCATCTAGGTCTTTTTCTCATTTATCTACTTGATAGTATTCTTAAAATCAGTGTAAGTTCTTTCACATATATACATTTTATAAGAAATATTTTTATGTTCTGTTTTTCTGTGTATTTTAATTTTCTTTTTTAGCCAGAAAGCTTGCACTCTTCACATGATACAGATCTGGAACTTTTCCTTTAAGATCAGAAAGATTTTAACTTTAATTTCATTTAGTTTAATTAAAAAAAATTATGCCTGGGCCATAGCTGATACTCTACTCAGTTTAGCACTAGATTTTAATGATTTGAATTTTATATGTAACTCTTCCATGTTCCTGAAATTCAGTTTTTATGTGTAGTATTATTACAGTGCTTACTTAACCCCTTCCCACCTAGATACACATGACATACATAAGCAACAGAACCTCATGGGCTTATCCTGGGCTCTGTGCAATTCCTGGCAAAATCTGCTCTAGTTCATTAGAAGAATAAATCATTCACAAATTCCAACACCTTATTATTAATAAGCTATCAGTGATACCCCAGAAGTTATGATACACAAAACTAGCACTCTAGCCCTGTTGACAGATTGATGAAATATCTGGAACACCCCTAGGCTAACTTCACCCAATATTGCTATCGAATCATTTTTGAAAATGTGATAACAACAGGCTATGTCAATAGCCATTAACATTTTTTAATGCTTACTATGTGTCAGGCGTAACATTAATAGTAACTGCATCCATCTTACCTCATTCTAATCCTTAAAATAACTTTAAGTATCCATACTATCTCCATTTTACCGGTGAGGAAAACGGCATTAAAGAATTTCAGTAACTGCCTGAGGTCACTCAGCCTATAAAGGCTAAGATGAATACATACCAAGTCAGAGTCAAAGCCTCTGCTCTTAATCACTATGCTCCACTCTTTCCATTTTCCACTGTTCTGTTACATTTGGTTTTTCCCGTGTTATGTTTTCTGGGTTTCACCAGTAAAAACTTCTTGCGGTTTTAATATTTTTGAAGTTCTTGGTTACCTTCTCCATGGTCGTCCAGGCCTGACGTAATGGAGTTGTGAAACAGTTAGGGAGTGGCCCACCTTCCCTGCAGATATTGGATTCGATTTCTAATCGCACAACATCATCAAATCCAAGAGGATGTGTGGCTTGGAGGGAGAAGTACCTATGGTACAAAGACAGCCAAAGAAAGTAAAACCAAATTCCACAGCCAGTAGAAGCAACTTTTGGTACCTACACTAGAGAATCTTCTATGAGGCTACTTGATTCAGCCTGCAGACCTAGGACTCTAGAACTGGCTGACAGCTGGGCTGCAACCTTGATTCCCACGGCCCTAAAGTCAACTTGCTACCTTTGTATTATCTCCTTCTGTCATCCTTAGCCCTTGTTTAAGTTTTCTGAGGGTCAACTGAGACAAAGAAATCAATCAATCACACACATTGAATGGGTACCCATTCTCTGTTCAGCACTTGGGAGAGAGAAATCGACTTAAAGGAGGGTAAGACACAGTTATTTCCCCTGGAAAGGGAGCAGAAAAGATCTCTGCATAGGCCACAATAAGAACATGCCATCATAACTAAGAGACCCAAGTAATGTACAAGTAGGAATTCAAAACAAAAGAACAGTGAGGGGCAAGTAGGTGGATTTGATGTATTTGGATAGGATAACAGGACTTGATGATTGGGTGCAGAAAGGAGAAGGAGTAACTGATCAGTGATACCTCAAAGATTTCTAACTTCTTAAGATATAATGCAAAACTAGTGTCTTGGTAAGCTGATTATAAAGTGGATACCAAAAAAAGGAGGATTAAAAGAAAAATACTATCTTGGGGACTTCTAAATCCTGTCTACGATACAAATAAAGACTGATTAGATAGGACTGTGATGTTACATACATAATATACAGAAGACATAAAAACAAACAGGGATTGGTAAAGTCAAATATGGCCCAATGAACTTGACAAAATGACAGTGCGAGTGGGATGCCATACGGTAACCTTCATTTACAAAAGGCTCCCAATGTGACAATGGGATCCAGTAGGAAAACAGACTCTCTGCTCTGTGGGGTCACTGACCTCCAGCCAGGATCTCACTACTAGTACCATTTTTCTGTTCCAGCATAAAAAAATATACATATATATTTTTTGTTATCAGCCTTTTCTTAACAGAAAGTTAGTCTCCCATCTTGTAATGAGTAAGTTGGTAAATACTCTTCCATGATTGGAATTTTGGAGCATCTCAGACCAAATTTCTAAATGTAAACATCTGCTGTTTCAACGTCCATGTAACAATATTTCTTATATAATATTTCCCACAAATACATTATACTAAAATAAACAGTGAGAAAACATCAAGAACTGTATTCCAGCTTAAGTTATGCCACTAACTCGCCCTGTGACTTTGAGAAAGTCACTACCTCTCTGGGCCTTCATTTTCTCATCTGCAAAATGGGAAAATCGGACTAGATCCCTAATCTGGCTATTCATCAGCATCATCTGGGGAATCTTCTAAAAATAAAGATTCCTGGGTCACACCTCAAACATGCTGAATCAGAATCTCTCTCAGAGAGGACTGGAAACCTATTTTTAACAAGCCCCCAGGTGATTTTCACACAGACAGCCCAGCATGAACTTGCAGAGCAATGTTTAAGAATCACTGACCTAGATGCACTTGGCTCTCTCCCAACCCTGACAGTCCATGGATTCTCCTCTACCATCAAGTTATCCTCTTAGCAGTTGCTTGTGGATACAAATAGCATATTACTTTTCTTTACAGAATATGGAAAATTAAATGAACAGCATACGGGCGCTGGCCTTATCATTTAACTGACCAAATGTTTTCAGTCTGTTCACTGTAAGATTTTGCCATCCTCTCGTTTGCAGTGAAGACAAGTGAAAAACTATTATTCACTGAGTATGAACCAGGCTGAGCAGATCTGCACCACAAAATATGATCCGCCTATAGAGAGTCAAGACCCTTTTTAATATATCCCAGTTAGTTTCATCTTCCTTTTTATTTTTTAGAGAGGGGAGAGAGAGCGTGTGCATATGCGCGTGCGTGCGGACCGGGCAGAAGGAAGGGGAGAGAGGGACTCTCAAGCAGGCTCCACGCCTAATGCAGAGCCCGATGCGGGCCTCAGTCATCTGACTGTGAGATTGTGCCCCAGGCCGAAATCAAGAGCCGGACACTTAACCAACTGAGCCACCCAGGTGCCCCCATCTTCTGCTTATATTCCCTACCCAAGTTTTACTTACCCAAACTCAAGTTTCCTGAAAGTGCCACATTCCCCTAAGTTTCTCTGACTTTGCTTGTGCCAATCCCTCTGCCTAGGATGTTCTTTCCTGCCTTCTCTGGCTAGCAAATTTCAATTTGTTCTTCAGGATCCAATTCTCATCTTTCTCTTGTGAAACCCTCCCTGAACTCCACCACCATCAACCTTCTTGCCACACACAGACCTCCTATTCCCCCAAGACCTTTGTTCTAACAGTCCTAAAACTATACACACCATATGAAACGTAGCTTTTCTGCTACTCCCTGTGAGCTCCTTGACAGCAAGGACTGAATCTATTCATCTTTATTTCTGAAGTACCTATCAAATAACAAACACTTGCCAAACGCTGAATACATCAACAAAACTCACTTGTCATATAAAATCATGGCATCATTCTGTGCCTCCTGTCCATCATACTGGCCCTTCTTGGCAGCCAGCTGAGACTGGAAGTTATCTGCTGCCAACCAGAACTGTAAGATATTCACTGCATCCTCTTTCTCCATGTACTAGGAAGGAAAAATACAAAAGAAGAAAAAAAGACCATAAACAGATTTCTCTCCCCATCTCTAATCTCTAAGTCCAACCATTAAAATACAGGACACGAACGCACGCGCGCGCGCACACACACACACACACACACACACACACACACACCAAAACACAACACAAAAACAGATCCACTTGTTCAGTTAATGCCAGTCAACAACTTACAGTTATTTGAGATTGAAAAGCATAAAGCCATTCTTGTAGGGAGAAAATACAAAAACTAACAACAAACAACCACACTGCTGGATATAAACTTAAGTGAACTGGAATAAAAATCACGGTAAAGATGATTAGTGGTCCCTCGCTGGCAAACATACACAGAGTAAACTAACCAGACCAAATCTTTTATACCTGATCATTTCCATCACTCCACGCAGCCAGAGTAACGGGAACAAATGCTGGACTTAGGCTGATGGCAAACGAGGGAGTGAGAAAGCAGATCAACTGAACGGGCTCTATTCTTGGGAGAGGCAGAGTCAAGCGTATCCAAGTTATGCTTTGTGAGCCTGGAAATCCTCTCATCTCTACTTAATAGTCATTTGCTTTGCAGCAAAAGCATTTCCTTTGCCGAAGCTGAACAAATACCATTACGCTAAACTGTATGCCTCAAAGAGATTAATATATTCATTGCTCGAGAAATCCTATCCAGTGGCTAAAGTAAAAGGGACGATAGTAGGAAAAAGTTTGTTACTTTTCTTTCTCTCTTCTGAAGTCTGGTCTGCAAATATGTGTGCATTGGAATCATGTACCAAAACTGTGGTTTTTTAAAACAGCTCCAAATAATCAAAAATATGCATTCTCTTATAAGCAGATGTTTAATAAGTTTTTCAAAATTAGAGTTATCTTACACTGAATTTTCACATTCTCTACTCTAACACGCCATCAAAGTACCCTTGCCATTAGATACAACTTAAAATAGTACTGTGTCATTCCAATTGATCTTTTTGGAAATGACTTGGCTCTTCCGTGTTATTTTCTATAGAGGGGGCCCCAGCATTTCTAGTTCAGAGGCTGGAATGCTCTAACAGAGTGTGAAAGGAAATGCAGACTTTACCTCAGAGAAATAAAAGAGGGCTGACTCACAGAAGAGAATGTCAGCCAGGTAAACAGTTCCACTGGTCAGCACTTCAATCTGGTATTTACAGAAATGGTGACTTCGCAGAAACTCACTAAAGTGCCTGCACATGGACAAAAAGGGAAAATTTGAGGGAACGACCAAGGAAAGAGCTTAACTGGGAAAAATACACTCTTTCCATTCTGTGCCTGTTGTATCTTAAAAGCCTAGGTCAACACTACCTCCCTTCCCCTGGTGTCGTTCCTGATTCTTACACCTGGAAATAATCTCTTCCCGCTCTTGGTGGCTTTGTAGTTTTCCTCTGTGACACGTGCTACCTCCTATTACGGTAACCAAAGATCATGCCCTATTTCTCTCATTAGGCTCTAATTTTCTTCAAAGAAGGCATTGTATCTAACTGTGCCTTGCACAGAGCACCCTTTTCAGAAATGCTAAATGAATCAATATGTAGATTTTTTTTTTTAAGGGCATGCAGCAGTAATTAATCTAAAACAAAACAAAACAAAACAACTTTGGAGGCCGTTTCAACAAATCTATGTGGATTTAGTAGTAACAGCATCCATTAAGCCTAAAGCATTCACTAACAAATTAGGATATCCACCTGCACATGTGCATTGTTTGAACAGAAACCAATTGTAACAGTCACACTACACCCACATCACCCCCAAATGACTTCAGAATTAAAAACAAATTCTTTTAACCTGGGAAATATTAACATTAAAAATGAACACGGGTTTTATTATTTTTAAGAGTTCACATAATTTATATTTAAAAGACACCATTAACCAAAGTAGTCTTAGAGCATAAGTATGCTTAAACGATCCTGTAAACATTCAAAATACTTAAGTCCTCAGAGACCATTTGTTTTTAGTTGAGTGAACCCAGATCCCGAAAATGCAAATGGGAAAGTATGTAATTAACTTACTCTTGCTCCATTGCACTAAAGACTATGGACTGTGCCAAAACAAAACAGTTGGGGTCCACCTGTCCATCTTCTCCACAAATCTTTGCTGTAAAAGAAATGGTAAATAAATTTCTACTAAATCTGAACTATACACCTTTGGGAATCAGAGGAATAAAGGTAGAGGCATATGAATCAGAAAGTTTTAAATAGAGCTAAGAAAAATACAGGTGCACGGCTAATCTTGAGGTAGGGAAGGTCTTTCTAAGCATATACACAAAAGTAGAAATCAAAAGATTTAACAACATAAAATTAATTTTTATACATGAGAACACCTCCGAAACAAAATAAAACTGGTGCAAAAAATTCACAGCATGAATGACAATTTACTTTGTATGTGACAGATTATTATCATTCATATATCAAGAGCTCCTACAAACTAGTAAGAAATGTCCTGGAAGAAAAATGAGCCAAGGACATGAAAAGACAGTTTACAAAAGAACAAATATAGGGGCGCCTGGTTGGCTCAGTCAGAAGAGCATGCTACTCTTGATCTCGGGGTTATGAGTTCAAACCCCATGTTGGGTACAGAGATCAATGGAAAAAAAAACAAAACTTTTTTTTTTTTTTAAAGAACAAATTATAAAATGGCCAATATGCAAAGATATGCATGCTCGCTGGTAATCAAATAAATATAACTACAAATTAGAATAATGAGGCACCCCACCTTTTGTCTAGCAAATTGGCACAAAACTGTTACAACAATGCATATGTTTAATTGCGTAACACTACACTGCCTTGTTTGAGCAAGGGCATGGGAAAACAGACACTAGCATTTGTGGGAAAATAGTGGTATATAATTTTCCGGAGGGCATTCTGGTAGTTTCTAGCATAAGCTTTAAAAATAAACATGCCCTTTCAATCAGCAATTCTATTTCTAAGACTGCAACCTAAAGAGTTATGGATTTGTAAAAAGGTTTATCTGTAAAAAGTTTAGCAAAATGTTATTTGGAAGAAACACAAAGTGTGCTAAAATTAGGAATTACCTAAATCAACTGCAGCAAGTGGGTAAGCCCGTTGGTTAGCCAGCTATCAAACATGGCTGAAACCCTCCCGCCCACGATGGCTGGTTTCACTTTAAGTTCATGACCTTAGCACGACCTTAATGAAACCCAAGGATCATACTACAGTCTCCTGGGCCATTTTCTCTCATACTCTACCGGACAACACACAACACATCTTCTTCTCTCTCCTTAAAAATGATATACATCTTCGAATTCTCTTTGCTGATTACTCTGCTTCCTACTTCATTAAGAAAATAGAAGCAGTCAGAAAATTATTTCCATCTCCTGCCACCCCATCTACCAACTCACCTGCACCTCTACCCACACACTCTGCATTTGAGCACCGGACCCCTTCCTCTTGCCTCAAGACTTCTTTCTTACAGCAACTGTCCCCTCGGTCTCCTGCATCGCTTCTTTGCTGCTGCCTCATATTCACCAGCTATATACAGTCTGTCTGTATGTTACACATATGAACTTGCTTGTATGCTATACCTTATATGCGTATAACACATCACCACAAAAACAAAACCCACTGGCCCTTGACTTAACATCCCCTTCCAGTTTATCCCTGGAGCAAGATGCCTCAAAGAGTTGCTCATACTTGCTGTCTCCACTCCGCCTCCTATTCTAAGACTCCTCTGATGAAGTTTTCGTCTCCACTGGTACCCTGAAATTAAGATAACCAGTGGGCCAGTTGTCCACAGGGTTGGCAATTCCATTTCCATTCCTAGTACTCATCTTACTTAACCTCTCAGCAGGATTTAACACACCTTCAATCACTCCCTTACCCCCAGAGACGTTTTTTCACTTGGCTTCCAGAAAAGAACTACTGTCCTGAGACAGAGTTGATAAAGCGGGGCCTACTTTACTAGCTGTTACTCCTGAGTTTCTGCTAGCTCTTCCTCACCTGCCAGACTTGTAAATATCAGGCCTGCCTCAGAACTGGGTGCTTAAGACTTCTTTGTCTTCACTCATCAGATTTATGCTGAGGGTAATGTTATCCGTGGCTCTAAACCACCTATATGCTGATGACTTCTAAACATGTATCTTCAACCTACACCTCTTTCACGAACTCCTAGTGCAGATATCCAGCTGCATACTTGACATTCACCATTTAGTGAACACCCAAACTCCTGATTTTCCCCATAAGCCATTACCCTCACAGTCTTCCTCATCTTATAAATGGCAACTCCAGGGGCACCTGGGTGGCTCAGTCGGTTAAGCGACCGACTTCGGCTCAGGTCGTGATCTCACAGTTCGTGAGTTCAAGCCCCATGTCGGGCTCTTTGCTGACAGCTCGGAGCCTGGAGCCTGCTTCGGATTCTGTGTCTCCCTCTCTCTATGCTCCTCCTCTGCTCGTGCTCTGTCTCTCAATACTAAATAAACGTTAAAAAAATTTTTTTTTCAAGTTTATAAATGACAACTCCACTCTCTTATTCAGGTTTGTTTGTTTATTTGAGAGAGTGACAGCATATGAGCCAGCGAGCAGGGGGAGAGAGGCAGAGGAAAAGGGACAGAGAATCTCAAGCAGGTTCCAAGCCCAGTACAGAGCCCGAAGCAAAGCTTGATCCCGTGACCCTGGGATCATGGCATGAACTGAAATCAAGAGTCTTACATTCAACTGATGGCCACCCAGGTGCCCCATTATTCAGGTTTGAAAAACAAACAAACAAACATGAAGTCATGCTTAATGCCTTTTTCCCCTCTCACACTACTCAACTTCCAACCATCAGTAAATTCTATCAGCTATACCTTCAAAATATCTTTAAAATTCTACCACTTCAAGGATTTGCAGAAGATGAAGGAAGCAGTGGAAGCACAGTTTTTGGGTTATTCTGAGTCCCCATATAAACAGGGAGTAATGAGCCAGCAATACCAGAAACCCATGGATAACATTTACAACCAAACTAGGCAGGTGGGATACACAATAACAGCTTAAGTGCAGACTTCTTCCAACTGTGATGTACTTGAAGTAGAGCTGTGTAGAGTATTCCAGGGGCGGCTGGGTGCCTCAGCTGGTCGAGCATCTGACTTCAGCTCAGGTCATGATCTCATGGCTCAGAGTTCGACTCCGCACCGGGCTCTGTGCTGACAGCTCGGAGCCTGGAGCCTGCTTTGGATTTAGTGTCTCCCTCTCTCTCTGCCCCTCTGTCGCTTGTGCTCTCTCTCTCTCTCAAAAATAAATAAACATTAAAAAAGAAAAAACGCATATTCTAACTGAAAGAGAAGAAAACAGAGTAGGATTCAGAAGAATGAGGTTCAAAGAAGAAAAATGGTCTAAAAACATAGGTAATTAACATTTTAACTTTCTCAGATCTCTTGATCACTAAATGTTACCAACTTATACTTCAAAAGATTTTTTTCCCCTCACGGGATTATATCATTAATTTGATAAAGAAAAGGAAAGAAAATAATTGAAGTGATATTTCATTTTTAAATATTTTACTTGAATCCCCCCCCCCTTTTCTCCCCTACCCCTGCATAGTTTGGTTATTCACTGGCACAAACAAATCCCCAAAGGAATCACTAGCCAATCAATATCTCAAATAGCCAAATTCTAATCAGTTAGCACACCCCAGTTGTCCTGTTGCAGAGGAAATGCTGGTCTAGAGAAGTGTGGAAGATGGTTGTAACAAATTCCCACATAAAAATAGAGGAACTGCATAGAAAGGCCAAATTCCAAAGACAACATTTGCAACAAAACTGGGTGAAAACCCAAAATACAAGCAAATGGGGACAATCAACAGCCTCAAGACCTGTATAAGAGTCTATCTGTGTGGGAGAAACAAAAGGAAAACAATGGGGCCAACATCTGACAAGCCCTAAAATAGTCAACAGTTGTTCACTGGAAAGTATGGTGGGCCAAATTAAGAACTACAGTTTAGATAGGAAAAGGTTTTGCTGTCTCCAATAATGAATGAATGAAAAGTATCTGTGATAAAGACTGAAAGAGCCCCATGCTGGGAAGAATCTGCTAGAAGAATAACATGCTATATTTCATAAATCAAAAATATCAAGTTTCTGTAATAAAAATATAAAACTCAGTACCAGGACTTGATGGGAACATAATAAATATTTGTTTAGGGGCGCCTGGGTGGCGCAGTCGGTTAAGTGCCCGACTTCAGCCAGGTCACGATCTCGCGGTCCGTGAGTTCGAGCCCCGCGTCAGGCTCTGGGCTGATGGCTCGGAGCCTGGAGCCTGTTTCCGATTCTGTGTCTCCCTCTCTCTGCCCCTCCCCCGTTCATGCTCTGTCTCTCTCTGTCCCAAAAATAAATAAAAAACGTTGAAAAAAAAAATAAATATTTGTTTAATGAATAAACAAATCACTTTCATCTGTGATTACAGGTGCCTCTAAGGTCCTTCTTATACAACAGAGTGAAAACTTTCTTTTTTTTTTTTTTTTTACTATGACCTACAGAGAAATAGGTTTACATGACATAGTATATACATACATACATAAACATATGATGAAAACAATTTCCTGAAATGAGGTTTGCCCTTACTACTGTGAAGCACTTTCATTTTTCTATTCTAGTCTTTTTTTGGCAGGAAGGTGTGGTCATAAGAGGAGACTAGTCTGAATTTACAGTATGAAAAACATTGCCAAATAGCATACCAGTCAACGTGTAGTGGTCTATTTTCTCGCCTTTTCTTTTTTTTAACGTTTTTATTTTTGAGAGAGAGACAGCATGAGCAGGAGAGGGGCAGAGAGAGAGGGAGACACAGAATCTGAAGCAGGCTCCAGGCTCTGAGCTGTCAGCACAAGGGCCTGACACAGGGCTCAAACCCACCGACCACGAGATCATGACCTGAGCTGAAGTCAGACAGTTAACTGACTGAGCCACCCAGGTGCCCCTGTAGCGGTCTGTTTTCAAATCCTGAGTCTGCAATGTCTGAGGTGTGTTATCTTGGACAAATAATTAAATCCCCTCTTTGTGCTTCAGATTTCTCATTTATAAAATAATAACTGTATTTATATTACAGGTTTTTAGAAGGTTAGAGTTTATCCACAGAAAGTGCTTATAATGCTGTCTGGGACACAGTAAGAATTCAACATTTTTGAGTGTCACTACTGTTTTTGCTGCTGCTGTTATTTGAGCCAAAGTCCAAGAATTTACATCTGACGTATGAAGAGAAAACTTTTAAGTGAGCTACAGTTGATATACTAAAGTACTCTGAACACAGACTAAGAAGGGATATGTTGACTTCCATTTTCATAAAAGATTCTCTTAAGTAATAACCAAAGACAGGCATTATTTTTTTTTTTGCCATAGCTTCAAGCACTGCTTACCTATGATGTCATTTCTCATTGCTTCTGTAATCGGTATTGGTTTAGCAGCATCTGGAGATATGTATTTGGTAAAAGTATTCACTGCATCTTGTTCTATGCCTGCAAGGGAAGAAGGGGACAACTTCAAAATTCAAAGCACACTTGGACCAGTAATGGGCTACAATCATGAACAGCAGGGCTGTTTGCTGTATGCCCAAGCGTGTGCGTGCACACACACAAATACATCCACATTTATTACAAACATAAATATATAAAAAAATATGTACGGGAGAAAACAATGTTGCTTCTTCACCGTTTGGTTTGTGAACAGAGAAGTTACGTCTGAATTCCGCCCCCTATTCCTCCTCTAAACTAACCAACTGCTCCTTAACAGCAATTATTTATGCATGTCCTCTTTCCATGTCTCTTCTCCAAAATCTCAACGTAAGGGACTTGCTCAGCAATGTTAACAGCAGGAACTGCAAAATTATTTATAAACCTGCACTTAAAATATTTTACAAAATGATTTCAGGTTTATGAATACCTTCATTCGACTTTCAACAACCCTAGAAGGTTAAAACAACAGATCTCAAACTGTTTAGTGTCAGAACTTCTTTGCAACCTTAAGTTAAACTGAAGAACCTAAAGAGCTTTTGTTAACGTAAGTTTTATCTACAGGTATTAACATGAGAAATAAAAAATAAGAAAATTGTTGATTCAGTTAAAATTAACAATATTAAATCTGTTGTAAGTTAACATAAACACTATTTTTTACGTGAGAAAAAAAAAAAAAACGATTTTCCAAACTGAAAAAATTAGTGAGAAATGGGCTTTGTTTTACATTTTGCAACGCTCTTTGTCTTGATAGCAAACTGCTGGACTTTCATGATCTGCCTTGGCATTCAATCTGCCGTACTATTCTGTGTTGGCTGAAGTATATTCTAATGTGCTGGTGCATGTACACACACACTGTTCATTCTGGTTCTGGCACAGAGCTTCTAAAAGCAACCCCTAGAATTTCCTAAGCAGCAGGGGTGAGAGGAGCATATTTTGTTATTCATAATGAGCCCCTTTCAACCACAGGAGTGTTTATGGTAATGAGGTGACTCGCAGAATGGGGCAGGTTGCCAGAGGAACAAACTGTGTGATTACAGAACTAGAATTTTCACCCCACTCCCCAACCTCCAGGGAGGGTAGAGGGGCTGGGGATCATCAAGTTAATCACCCATGGCCAATAATTTAATCAATTATGCCCATGTTGTAGAACCATGAAAACCCTAAATGAAGTGGTTCAGAGCTTCCAGGTTGGTGAATGCATCTATGTGCTGGGAGGGTGGCACACCCCCAACCCCTCAGAGACAAAGGCTTTGTACTTGGGATCTTCTTGACCTTGCCCTATACACCTCTTCATTTGGTGGTTCGTTTCCATGCTTTATGATGTACTTTATTATTATTTGTTAAGTTTATTTATTTTGAGAGAGAGACAGAGAGAGCAAGCAGGGGAGGGGTAGAGAGAGAGGGAGAGAAAGAATCCCAGGCAGGCTGCATGCTGTCAGCCTGGAGCCCAATGTGGGGCTCAAACTCACAAACCATGAGATCATGACCTGAGCTGAAACCAAAGGTCAGACGCCTAACCAACTGAGCCACCCAGGCACCCCTTGATGTACTTTAAAATAAACCAATAAATGTAAATAAAATGTTTCCCAAAGTTCTGTGAGCTATCATAAGAGATTACAGAACCTGAAGAGAGGCTGTGGAAATCCCAGATTTATAGCTGGTTGGCCAGAAGTACAGGTGACAAATGTACTTGGGACTTGTGACTGGCATCTGAAGTGGGAGGCAATCTTGTGGAACAGCGCCCTTAACCTGTGAGGTCTGTGCTAACTCTGGGTAGTTATGGCCAGAATGAATTGAACAGTAGGACCCCCAGTTACTGACCACAGAGAGAACTGGAGAAGTGCTTGGTGTGGAAAGCCCACGTTTGGTGTCACAAGTATTGTGAATAGAGGAATGGGTTTCCTTTTACCTATATTAAGAAACTCTTGCCTCAGATAGGCAGAGATGGGAAAAGGAGTATTTTAATGGCTGTTTGAGATCACTGTGGATAAATTCTTCTTTGATACTACACCCAAATGTGACAGTGGTAGTTTCTTAACGGTAAGTTAGAATGGTAGAAGTGCAAACCCTATCAGTAAACTTGTCTGTTACATTAAAATCCAATGGTGTATCTCCCATGTTAGGAGACCTTTTACTCATGATTTTATTACATCATATATACATATTTTTAAATTTTTTAAATGCTTATTTATTAATTTTTGAGAGCGAGCGAGAGAGCAGGGCAGGGGCAGAGAGAGAGGGAGACAGAGAATCCCAAGCAGGTTCCACACTGTCAGCACAGAGCCCAATGTGGGCGGGGCTCAATCTCACAAACCGTGAGATCATGATACGAGCCTAAGTCAAGATTAAGTTGGATGCTTAGCCAACTGAGCCACCCAGGTGCCCCGACGTAAATTTTTTGGAATATTTTGGAAAATATTGGTTCACTGACTTATGTAGACCTTCCAAATGTTGATGCCCTGCATCATATAGTATAAAAAAAGAAATCACATCATTAATATCACAAACATCTTATCAGAACACTCTTTAAAGCTGTCAAAGCATAGGGTGGTGAATACCAGTTTTCCAAAATTCTAATTTTCATTGAAAAGCTCAAACTTTACCCACGGGCAAATACTGTCAGCTGTTTTCCGTGAAATGTCAAACTTAATTCATTCATTTCCAAGAAAATATCTGACAAATACCCAAGTCTGTAACCATAGTCATTCTTTAGAGTAAAATGGTATTCCATTAAATAAGCAGCTAATTGAGCTCACAAAAACAAAGCCATACACCCATGTTGTGATGGGCTCTAGGTTTTGTACAGAAGTGCACACCTGAAACTAATACTACACTGTAAGTTAACAAACTGGACTTTAAACAAAAACTTAAAAAAAAAAAAATAACAACATTTACATCTTAAAAAATACATGCACCCAAGAGTTTAGATTTAATAAAGTTAATTATCTACTTCCCCAAAGACATCTTTCAGTAAAAGTGGCACTTAGTTTTATTGGGAGTATGTAGCAGCACAAAATGACGATTTGTACAATCTGGCCCAAGGCCAGCAGGTTTTCCCACAATTGCCTTTGCACCATCACTACAAAGGTCAACACAGTGAAAAAGACAAATAACATCTCAGAATTACTGTGGAAACAGTTTGGACTACATGCAACCTGTTGAAAAATTCTCGGGGACTCTATGGGTGTGCAAACCATACTTTGAGAACCCCTGGGTTAACAGAATAAATTGTTTTTAACAATAGATTATTATTCCTATTTTTACAGGAAAAAAAAAACCTTATGTACAAAAATTTTAAATGACTTATTTGAGTTAAGAAAGTGCTGGGGTGAGGGTGGGGCCAGGGAGAAGCAAAAACAGTTTTTGTATGTGATTGAAGTTGTTATCAGCTTAAAATAGATTGCTCTAAGATCTTTTATGTAAGTCCTATGGTGACCACAATAAAAATATCTACAGAAGATATGCAAAAGAATGAGAAAGAAATCTTAAGTGTGTCACTACATAAAAACAAGGAAACACAAAGGAAGACAGCAAGAAATGAAAAGAGGGAAAAAACCTAAAAGCCACTCACAAAAACAAGACAAAATGGCAACAGTAAACCCTACCCTATCAATAATTACTTTAAATGTACATGGATTAAATTCCCCAAAGACAAAGGCTGAATTTTTTTTTTTTAAATAATAAAGATGCCACTACATGCTGCCTACAAGAGACTCACTTTAAATTTTAGTTTTGAGAGAGAGACAGAGAGACAGAGCATGAGCAGGGGAGGGGCAAAAAGAGGGAGACAGAACCAAAGCAGACTCTTGGCTCTGAGCTGTGAGTACAGAACCCGAAGGGGTGCTCGAGCTCACGGTTCGTGAGATCATGACCTGGGCTGAAGTCAGACGCTTTACCGACTAAGCCACCCAGGCACCCCAAGAGACTCACTTTAGATTTAAGGACACACATAGGCTCAAAGTGAAGGGACGGAAAAGATACTCCATGCAAATAGTAACCAGAAGACAGCAGGAGGAAGGGGACTAACCTTATATCAGACAAAAATAGACTTTATGCCAAAAACTGTCATAAGAGACAATGATAAAAGGGTCAATCCACCTAGAAGATATAACAATTATAAACACATCTCTGTATTTATTCTGATGTACCTAACATCAGAGCATCTAAATATTAAATCAACCACTGACAGAAGTGAAGGAAGAAATAAACACTAATACAATAATAGAAGATGTCAATACCACATTTTCTTTTTTTTTTTTTAATTTTTTTTTTTCAACGTTTATTTATTTTTGGGACAGAGAGAGACAGAGCATGAACGGGGGAGGGGCAGAGAGAGAGGGAGACACAGAATCGGAAACAGGCTCCAGGCTCCCAGCCATCAGCCCAGAGCCCGACGCGGGGCTCAAACTCACGGACCGTGAGATCGTGACCTGGCTGAAGTCGGACACTTAACCAACTGCGCCACCCAGGCGCCCCAATACCACATTTTCAAAAATAGATACAGAATATCCAGACAGAAAACCGGAAGGAAACAGAGGACTCAAACACCACCACAGACCAAAAGGACCTAACAGACATACACAGAACATTCCACCTTACAGCAGCAGAAGGGAATACACACTCTTCTTAACACATTCAGATCATTCTCCAGGACAGATTACATGTTAAGTCAAAAACAGGTTTTAGATTTAAGACAGAAATCATAACAAGTATCTTTTCCAACAGCAATGGAATAAACCCAGAAATCAAAAGCAAAAAGAAAACTGGAAAATTCAGAAATATGTGGAAATTAAACAATATATACTCTTGAACAATGAATGAGTTGAAAAATACATCAGGAAATTTAAAAAATATCTGGAGACAGGGGTACCTGGCTGACTCAGTCAGTAGAGCATGCAACTTTGGAAGTTGGGACGGTGAGTTCAAGCCTCACACTGGGCATATAGCCTACTTAAAAAAAAAAAAAATCCTGAGACAAATGAAAACACAACATACTAAAATGGGATGCAGTAAAACCAGTATCCAGAGGGACATTTATAGCTATAAATGCTTACATTAAGAAAGTAGAAAGATGTCAAAGAACATCTTTACAGAACTTCACAGAAGAAACTAGAAATAACAAATTAAGCCCAAAGTTAGAAGGAAGGAAGGAATAACAATTAGAGCAAAAATAAGCAAAATACAGGATAAACAATAGAAAAATCAAGAAAAGAGTTGTTTTTAAATTTGTTTATTAAAAAAATTTTTTAAACATCTATTTATTATTGAGAGACAGAGACAGAGCATGAGCACAAGAGTGGCAGAGAGAGAGGGAGACACAGAATCTAAAGCAGGCTCCAGGCTCCAGCTGCCAGCACAGAGCCCGACGTGGGGCTCAAACTCACAAACTGTGAGATCAAGACCTGAGCTGAAGTTGGGATGCTTAACCGACTGAGCCACCTAGGTGCCCCAAAGAGTTGGTTTTTTAAAAAGATCAACCAAATTCACCAACTTTTAGCAGACCAAAATAAAAAGACAACTCAAATAAATAAAATAAAAAAGGAGATATAACAACTGATGCCACAGAGATAAAAGTTTTAAGACACTATTATGAACAATTATATACCAACAAACTAGATATATGCCAACAATCTAGAAGACACAGGTAAACTTCTAGAAATATACAACCTACTAACACTGAATCATCAAGAAACAGAAATTGAACACATCTATAATTTGTGAGGAGACTAAATCAGTAACCAAAGCTCTTCCAACAAAGAAAATCCCAGGAGAAGATGGCTTCACTGGTGAATTCTACCAAACATTTAAAAGAACTAACACTAATCCGGGGCGCCTGGGTGGCTCAGTCGGTTAAGTGGCTGACTTGGGCTCAGGTCATGATCTCACAGTCTGTGAGTTCAAGCCCCGCGTCAGGCTCTGTGTTGACAGCTCAGAGCCTGGAGCCTGTTTCAGATTCTGTGTCTCCCTCTCTCTGACCCTCCCCCGTTCATGCTCTGTCTCTCTCTGTCTCAAAAATAAATAAATGTTAAAAAAATTTTTTTTAAAAAAATGAAAGAACACTAATCCTTTTCAAACTCTTTCCAAAAAAATTAAAAAAGAAAGAACATTTCCAAACTCATTTTATGAGGTCAGCATTACCCTAATACCAAAACCAAAGACACCATAAGAAAACTACAGAACAATATCCCTGATGAACATAAGTGCAAAAACCCTCAACAAAATACTAGCAAACAGAATTCAACAGTACATTAAAGCATCACACACTATGACCAAGTGGAATTCATCCCTGGAGTACAAGGACAGTTCAACATATAGAAATCAATTCTAGTGATACACCACTTCAACAAACTGAAGGATAAACATCATATGACCTACTCAATAGATGCAGAAGCATTTAACAAAATTCAACACTTCCATGATTTAAAAGTTTCAACACACTAGGAACAAAAAAAAGGAAATGATCTCAACATAATAAAGGCCACACATGAAAAATTCACAGCTAATATCATACTCAATTGTGGAAAACTGAAAGCTTCTCCTCTAATATCAGCAACAAGGCAAGGACGCCCACTTTTCACACCTCTATTCAACATAGTATTAGAAATCTAACCAAGGTTATTGGGATAGGGGGAAAACAAAGGGCCTCTAAATTGGAAAGAATGAAGTTAAATACCTCTATGTGCAGATGACTTAATCTTACATGTAGAAAACCCAGGGGCGCCTGGGTGGCTCAGTCGGTTAAGCATCTGACTCTTGATTTCGGCTCAGGTCATGATCTCACAGTTCATGAGTTCAAGTCCCACACTGGGCTGTGTGCTGACAGTGCAGAGACTACTTGGGATCCCCTATCTCCCTCTCTCTCTGCCCCTCTTCTGCTTGTGTTCTTGTTCTCTCTCTCTCTCAAAATAAATAAACTTAAAAAAAAAAAGACACAAAAATTAGAAAAAAACCCTGACAGATTTAATTCAGAGTTATAGGATACAAAAATCAATATGCAAAAATTAGTTGCATTTTGGGATGCTTGGGTGGCTCAGTTGGTTAAATGTCCAACTTCGGCTCAAGTCATGATCTCATGGTTAACAGGTTCTAGCCCTGTGTCAGGCTCTGTGCAGACAGCTCAGAACCTGAAACCTGCTTCAGATTCTGTGTCTCCCTCTCTCTCTGACCCTCCCCTGCTTGTGCTCTCTCATTTTCTCTAAAATAAGTAAAAACCAATTTTAAAAAATAAAAAAAAAATTAGTTGCATTTCTGTATACTAACAACAAACTATCCTATCCAAAAAGGAAACTAAGCAAATAATCCCACTTACAATAGCATCACGAAGAATAAAATACTTAGGAATAAATTTAACCAAGGAAGTGAAAGATCCGTACACTTAAAACTGTAACACACTGCTGAAAGAAATTAAAGAGGACACAAATAAATGGAAAATCATCTTGTGTTCGTGCAATGGAAGCCTTAATATTGTTAAGATGTCACTACCCAAAAGTGATCAACAGACTCAACTCAATTCCTATCAACATCTCAAAGGTATTTTTTTCAGAAATAGAAAAAACAATCCTAAAATTCATAAAGAACTACAAAGGACCTGAATAGCCAAAAACAACCTTGAGTAAACAGAACAAAGCTAAAGGCATCACACTTCCTGATTTCAAAATATATTATGAAGCTACAATAATGAAAACAGTATGGTACTGACATAGAGACAGACATACAGATCAAGAGAACAGAACCACAATGAGATACCATCTCATACATGTGAGGATGACCATAATAATAACAAAAAGAAAACACAACACGTTAACAAATGTTGGTGAGATGTGGAGGAATTGGGAGAACTGGAGTCCACATATACTGTTGGTGGGAATGTAAAATGGTGTAATTACTATGGAAAACAGTACGGAGCATCCTCAAAAAATTAAAAACTGAACTCTTTTATGATCCAGCAATGCCACTTCTGGGTATTTATTTAAAAAAATTGAAATCAGGATCTTGAAGAGATATTTGTACTCCCATGTCACTGCAGGATTATTCACAATTGCCAAGTTATAAAAACAACCAAAGGTTCATGGATGGATAAATGTATAAACAAAATGTGGTATATACATTCAATGGAAGACTGTTCAGCCATAAAAAAAAAAAAAAAAAGGAAAACCTAACTTATGTAACAACATAAATGAACCTTAAAGGCATAATGCTAAATAAAGTAAGTCAGTCACAGAAGGACAAATACTGCAAGATCCCACTTATATGTGGTATCTAATACAGTCAAACTCAGAGAAGCGGAAAATAGAACTGTAGCTGTTAGAAGCTGGAAGGGGAGAAATAGAGAGTTGTGATTAACAGGTATAAAGTTTCAGTTACCCAAGGTGAATACGTTCTGGAGATCTGCTATACGCCATTGTATGTATAGTTAACAGTATTGTACTGTACACTTAAGAATTTGTTAAGAGGGTAGAGTTCATGGATCTCGTTTACCACAACAGAGAAAGAAAAAAGAATTCATGGAAAGAAGAGAAAGTCCCAGAGTTAGGACAAAAGTTCAGGTATGACTCATGATCAGTACTGTCTCTAATGTAGAGAGCTATAAAAAGGTATGTTTTGGGGAAGGGAAGTTGTGCTTGTTTTTTCTCTACATTAATTAATTAATCCTCTCTACACCCAGGGCCTTGAAGAAAGGTATCAATTGTGAAGATTCAGGGGGACTGTTTTGCCTTTAACCAGGTCTAACATAATCCAAGCTAATTCCACTCTCTCAACAGATGTTTATTGTATAGCCACTATGAGCAAATTATTAATCAGAACAAAGACACTAGTTTTGAAGCAAATGCCTATCAAAAAGCCTAAAAATCAGAACCTGTGTTGTTTCTCAGTTTTTGCTTTTCCACCAACTAAAAACAGCTGCCAATCCCAGACAAGTACTGTAAGATGTTGTACAGACGTTAATGCACATTTTTGAGGGGATTAAAACTAACTGAAAGAAGTTTTGATACCTTTAAATTTTTTTTTTTCAACATTTTTATTTATTTTTGGGACAGAGAGAGACAGAGCATGAACGGGGGAGGGGCAGAGAGAGAGGGAGACACAGAATCGGAAACAGGCTCCAGGCTCCGAGCCATCAGCCCAGAGCCTGACGCGGGGCTCGAACTCACGGACCGCGAGATCGTGACCTGGCTGAAGTCGGACGCTTAACCGACTGCGCCACCCAGGCGCCCCGTTACCTTTAAATAAAATATTAACTGTATTTCATTTCAGAAACACAGAATGAAGTTACACCCTTCTTTTGGATCAGAAAAACTCAGTTTTAAGAATAAAAGGACATTAACATATTTTAAACATTTTAAAAAATTAATAAATGAAACAGTTTTTACTCAATAAATGCTTGGCTAAGCAAAGATAAATGCTTTGGTTCAATTTCTAAAATACTCTTTTAATAAAAGAACAAAGGAACATAGAAATGCTTAAAACATCTGCTTTTTAAAAAACATACCTTTTAGGAACCCATGAGGACAGATTACTGGAAGTAAAGAACTTTCCTTCAATTATTTGAGTGATGTTCAAAACTCCATTACTCACTTTAGTATTTCACTAAGAAGTTTTCAATTTTTAAAAAAACGGCTATTTTGAGAGATAAAGAGGGAGAGAGACAGCAAGCACTCAAGCACAGGAGGGGTGGGAGGGTGGGCGTAGAGAGACAATCCAAGCAGGCTTCACTGTCAGCACAGAGCCAGACTTGAGGTTCGAACCCACAAACTGTGAGATCATAACCTGAGCAGAGATCAAGAATCAGACGCTTAACCAACTGAGCCACCCTGGCACCCTAACTTAGTGTCTACTTAAATGCAAGTACAAAACACCAGTATATTCTAAAGAAGTTACTCGGAAGAAATTACACGTCAATTCTGAATTCTTAGTATAATCAATCTTTAGTTATAAAAGCAATAGGCCATTACAAATTCCTTTACGGTCACCTTGTGAAGCTCAAGAAGTTTTAATACAATGAAAATGATTACAACAGAAACCTTAGAGGCAGGTGTTAGACCATCATCTTCTTAATATATTTGCGTTTTAAGGGGAAAACAGAAAATCTATATAGGATACTCATTCTTTGATTTGCTCTGAAATCCTAAGGACCGGGTCAAGATGAAATAAGCACACCTCACCCACCCCACAGAATGCAGCTAAAAACACTAGACAAATGTATCTGAAGACCTGGAAATGGTAGCAGGCAGACAGAAAGGAAACCAGAACTCAAAGTGCCACCAGAGCAGAGCCAAGTGTCCTGCTTTGTTTCTCCAGTATCTCCTGGCCTGGACTCCAAAGCTGAAACTGCACAAGGATGCACAAAGAAAAAGCTCCAGAGAAGCCCTCTATTTCTGGTCTAAGGAGCAGGAAGGGGTTTCATATGGATAGCAGAGAGTGAGGGAAATCTCCTGGGCTTTCTGTCACTCCAGTCTCCATCCCCAGGCAATGGCAGCAGCACTCAGGCAGGCTCCAGAAGCTCTCCAAACTCTGTCCTTTGACAGAGAAACCGTAGTCCCAGTAAGAAGAGGAGAATCCCTATTTCTTTTATCCACTGTCCTCTGGCTGCTTGGCCACAGAAGCTGACATAGTGGTAGAAAGTGAAGCCCCAACTTTCTAGCCAAACAACCAGGAAGGTAGGGTCCCCTAGGCACCAGAAACTGCTAGGGAAACAGCAGAAAAGAAGAAGGCCTGTGAAAAGCATATCAAGTTGTGTGTGTACTCCTGGGCTCACACATGAACTGGGCATGCATGGACTTGACTGTAACAGCATACCAATGGGTGTGAGAACTAAACTATGTCCTTTCCACTGGACAGGTCTCAGACTGGACCCTAGCAGGCATAGATACAAATACAATCCAAAACTGAATGGACTCTAGAACCACAGCCTACAGAATGCTAGTTGGAACATGGCTGAACCTAACCAGGTGAATTTCTTGCTAAAACAAAAATTCAACATTCTTCACAGGATCTAAACATGACCCAGAATCATGCAAGTCAAACTGTCCTTAATACAATCCAAAATTAACTGCCATACAAAACCCCAGAAAATCCCATTATCTCACAAGTGAAAAGACAAGCAAGATGATACAGATACACAGATGCTGGAATTACAGAACAAAGATTTTTTTTTTATAATCATGTTCCAAGAAGTAAGGTCAAATACTCTTGAAACAAACAGAAAGACAGCCTCTGCAGAGAAAAAGATTAAAAAAAAAAAAAAAAAAGCACAAGAAGGAAGAGGAGGAAGAGGAGGAGGAGGAGGAGGAGGAAGAAGAGGAGGAGGAGGAGGAAGAGGAGGAGGAGGAGGAACAAATGGAAGGATGAGAACCAGAAAAAAAAAAATAACCTAAGGTTAAAATTCACTGGAAAGACTCAAAGCATGATGGAAATGACAGAGGAAAGAATCAGTGAATTCAAAGATATACGAATAGAAAATTTCCAAGCTGAAAAACAGGAAAACAAAAAATTAGACAAAAGCACATAGAGCCTCAAGGATCTGCAGGACAATGACAAACATACAACATTTGGGTCATTAAAATCTCAGAAGAAAGAGAAAGAAGTATGGGGCCAAAAAAAAAAAAAAAAAGTGAAAGAACAATCAATGGCTGAAAACATCCTCCTTTGAAAATCAAAAAGCTCAGTGAACTTCAGATGGGATAACCAAACTGCTGAACATTAGAGACAGGGAAAATATCTCAAAAGCAGCAATAAAAAAGATGCTAAACATAAGATAATAATGATTCCAAGACTGCAGATTTCTCCCAGAAACCATGGAGGCCAGAGGCAGCGAAACAGCACTTTTAAAGTGGTAAGAGAAAAGAACTATCAACCTTGAATTCTCTATCAAATGAAAATTCCTTCAAAATAAAGAAACTCTTAGATGGAAAATTACTGAGAAAATTCTGACAGCAGTCCTGCTCTAGAAGAAATGCTAGAGGGATCTTTGAGATGCTGGTGAAATAACAGAAATAACAACTGAACTTCAGGAATGAAGGAACAGCAACAGATATGGCAAATACCGGGCTTACACGTAACAGACAATTCTTTTTTTAAGTTCTGTAAGTTGTGTCCAACAGTTGAAAGCCAAATTCCCAACACCGTCTGATGGGATTTTCAACAAAAGTGGATGACACTACACCACATGAGTGGGGAGACAAAGGGACCTACATGGCCCACTTGATGTAATAAAATGATAATTTTAGGGGCGCCTGGGTGGCTCACTTGGTTGAGTGACCGACTTCGGCTCAGGTCATGATCTCACAATCCGTGGGTTTGAGCCCCGCATCAGGCTCTGTGCTGACAGCTCAGAACCTGGAACTTGCTTCAGATTCTGTGTCTCCCTCTTTCTCTGCCCTCTCCCACTCATGCTCTGTCTCTGTCTCTCTCTCTCAAAAATGAATAAACATTAAAAAAAATTAAAAAAAAAAGATAATTTTACATGGACTGTGTATGTATGATGGTATGTATACTGCAATCCCTAGAGAAACCACTAAAAACCTATACAAAGAGATATAATCAAGAACTAAATAGATAAACTCTTAAAAAAATTCAAAGAATCCAAAAGAAAAAAGAATAGGAAATCCAAGGATGGGAACAAACAGAAAAATAAAATGGGAGACATAAATTCAAACACATTAATAATTACTTAATATAATTATATATGTTAAATTAACAAGTACTGGCAATTATATTTACATATTAAAAGGTAAATAATCACGTTGTAATTAACTACACTTAATATAAAGAACTACACTACAACTTACACTGAAATAAATTTATCAACAAAAAACCAGATTGTCAGAATGGATTAAAAAAAAATGACCCAACTACATGCTATCAAAAGAAACTCACTTTAAAAATGATAAAGGCAAGGGGTGCCTGGGTGGCTCAGTCAGTTGGGCGTCCCTTTGGCTCAGGTCAAGATCTCACAGTCTGTGAGTTCAAGCCCCACGTCAGACTCTGCACTGACAGCTCAGAGCCTGGAGCCTACTTCAGATTCTGTCTCCTTCTCTCTCTTACTCTCCCCCACTCACACTCTATGTCTCTCTCTCTCTCTCTCTCTCTCTCTCTCTCTCAAAAATAAAATAAAAACATTAAAAAAAAATGATAAAGGCAAGTCAAAAGTAAAGCGAAAGAAAAAGATGTACCATGAACTGCAGTGGCTATACAAGTCAGACAGAAGAGATTTCTGACCTTAGAACAAGTGAAGTTACCACAGATAAAGAGGAACATTACAAAATGGTAGGATCGATTTACCAAGAAGATTCAATGATTCTAAATAGGTACAAACCTAACAACAGAGCCTCAAAATACATGCAAAAACAGAACTGAAAGCACAATTGGAAAAATCCACAACTATGCTCAAAGACTTCAACACTCCTCTCTAACAGATATAAAAAACATAAAAGTACTGGCAATGATACAGAAAAACTGAACACCATCATCAACCAACTCCATCGAATTGACATTTATAGAAAACTATCAAATAGCAGTATGTTCTTTTCATTGTATGTGAGTTATTCACCAAGATAAACCATATCCTAGGCTATTTAAAATTTTTAACAAATTTAGGGGCACTTGGATGGCTCAGTTGAGCATCTGACTTCGGCTCAGGTCATGATCTCACAGCTCGTGAGTTCGAGCCCTGTGTCGGGCTCTGTGCTGACAGCTTAGAGCCTGGAGCCTGCTACGGATTCTGTGTCTCCCTCTCTCTCTGCCCCTCCCCTGATCGCGCTCTGTCTCTGTCTCTCTCTCAAAATAAACATTAAAAAATGTTTTAATAAAAATTTTTTTTAACAAATTTAAAAGAATTGAAATAATTCAAAGTATGTTTTCTAACCATGATATGATTACACGGGAAGTCAGTAACAAAAAGATCACAGATAAAATTCTTCAAACACCTGAAAATTAAACAACATATTTCTAAATAATCATGGGCAAAAGAGTAAGACTCCAGGGAAATTAGGCATTTTATTTTTATTTAATTCAAAGTATCAGAATTTGTGGGGTGTAGATAAAACAGTGATTGGAAGGAAATTTATAGCATTACATGCTTCTCTTAAAATACAAAGGTCTCTGGGTGGCCTGGGTGGCTCAGTCAGTTAAGTGTCTGACTCTTGATTTCCACCCAGGTCATGATCCCAGAGTTGTGGGATCAAGCCCCGCATAGGGCTCTGTACCAACAGCGCAGAGCCTGTTTGGGATTCTCTCTCTCCCTCTCTCTCTCTGCCCCCTCCTGCTTGCATGCCCACGCACGTGAGCAAGCTCTCTCTTTCTCAAAATAAAGAAATAAGCTTAAGGGGCGCCTGGGTGGCGCAGTCGGTTGGGCATCCGACTTCAGCCAGGTCACGATCTCGCGGTCCGTGGGTTTGGGCCCCGCGTCGGGCTCTGGGCTGATGGCTCAGAGCCTGGAGCCTGTTTCCGATTCTGTGTCTCCCTCTCTCTCTGCCCCTCCCCCGTTCATGCTCTGTCTCTCTCTGTCCCAAAAATAAATAAACGTTGAAAAAAAAAAATTAAAAAAAAAAAAAGAAATAAGCTTAAAAAAAAAAAAAAAAAAGGTCTCTTGGGGCACCTGGCTGGCTCAGTCACTAGAGTATGCGACTCTTGATATCAGTCAGGGTTATGAGTTTGAGCCCCACACTGGGTGCAGAGATTACTTAAAAAAATAAAATCTTTCAAAAAATTTTAAAAAAAAAAGGTCTCAAATAAACGATCTAAGTTTCTATCTTAAGAAATGAGAAAAAGTAGGGGCGCCTGGGTGGCGCAGTCGGTTAAGCGTCCGACTTCAGCCAGGTCACGATCTCGCGGTCCGTGAGTTTGAGCCCCGCGTCGGGCTCTGGGCTGATGGCTCAGAGCCTGGAGCCTGTTTCCGATTCTGTGCCTCCCTCTCTCTCTGCCCCTCCCCTGTTCATGCTCTGTCTCTCTCTGTCCCAAAAATAAAAAATAAAAAAAAAAAAAAAAAAAAAAAAAAAAAACGTTGAGAAATGAGAAAAAGTAAATCTAAAACAAGCATGAGAAGGGGCTCCTGGGTGGCTCAGTTGGTGGGGCAACTGACTTTGGCTCAGGTCATGATCCCCGCATGGAGCTCTGTGCTGACAGCTCAGAGCCTGGAGCTACTTCAGATTCTGTGTCTTCCTCTCTCTCCACACCTCCCTCACTTGTGCTCTCTCTCTCTCTCTCAAAAATAAACATTAAAAAAAATTTAAAGCAAGCAGGAGGAAAGAATTAACACATAGCAGAAAAATCCATAACACTGAAAAGAGAAAAACAGATAAAAAAAATCAATTGTAAATCAAAAGCTGGTTCTTTTAAAAAGACAGATTAACCCCCTATGTATGCTGGCAAAGAAGAAAGAAGACACAATTACCAATATCAGCAATGAAAAAGGGGTATTACTACAAACTTGAGACTAAAAAAGAAAGTAAGGGAATCCTAGATAATTACATGCCCATAAATTCAACAATTTAATGAAAATAACAATTCCTTCAAAGCTGCAAAGTACTAACATTCCCTCAAGAAGAAATAGATAACCTGAACAGTCCTAGATCTATTAAAGAAACGGAATTTATAGTTTGAAACACTCTGAAAAAACACACAAAAAAAACCCAACAATTCTATATGATCTTTTCCAGAAAACAGAAGTGGTGGGAAAACGTCCCAACTCATTTTGGGGGGCCAACATTACATTGATACTAAAATCAGACAAAAGCAGTACAAGAAAACTACAGACCAAATCCATCATAAACTACAGACCAAATCCATCATTTATGCAAATTTGCAATTTTGTCTATTGCAAAATTTTATGCAATTTTGTCTATTGCAAAAATGACCAACAAAATTTAGAAAATCAAATCTAGCAACATATGAGAATAAAACACACCACACAACCAAATGGCACTAAACCTGGGAATGCAAGGTTATTCAAACTTTCAAAAATCAATCAATATAACCCATCACATTTACAGACAAAGAAAGGAAAACTACATGGTCGTATCAAACGACACAGACAAAACATGTGACAAAATTCAACACCATTCATGATTCAAACAACTCTCAAGAAACCACTAAGAGAAGCAGACTTCCATCAACCTATAAAGAGCCTTTATAAAAAACTCATGGTTAACCTCATACTTCATGGTGAAAGACTAAATGCTTTCCCTCCAAGATCAGGAACAAGAATATTCATTCTCACCACTCCTAATCAACACACTACAGCAAGTCCTAGCTTAGTGCAAAAGGCAACGGGAAAAGAAAAAAAAAAAAAAAGATCAGAAAGCAAGAAGTAACTGTCCTTATTCACAAACAACATCAATATAGAAAATCCCAAGTAATCTACAGAAAAACTACTAGAAGTAGTGAGTTTCATAAGGTCACAGAATAGGTTAACATATAAAAGTCAATCATATTTCTATATACTAGCAATAAAAAATTAGAAACAGAAATTTTTTAAAATAGCATTCACGGGGCACCTGGGTGGCTCAGTTGATTGAGTATCCGACTTCAGCTCAGGTCATGATCTAATGGTTCGTGAGTTCAAACCCTGCATTTGGCTATCTGCTGTCAGCACAGAGCCCGCTTCAGATCCTCTTTCTCTCTGCCCCTACCCCACTCACACTCTCTCAAAAAGAAATAAAAACATTAAAAACAAAATTGCACCCACAATAGCACCAAAAAGAAATACTTAGATATAAGTTTAAAAAAATATATGAAGGATGTGTACACTGAGGACTACATATTGCTGATAAATAAATAAGATACCTAAGTAAATAAAAACATTCTCCATGTTCATGTATTCTAAGACTTGATACAGTTAAGATGTAAATTCTTATCAAACTGACCTAAGGATTGAATGCAATTCCAATAAAAACTCCATCAGGATTTCTTTTCTTTTCTTTAATGTTTATTTATTTTTGACAGGGGGTGGGAGAGACAGAGTGCAAGTGCGGGAGGGGCACAGAGTGAGGGAGACACAGAATCCGAAGTAGGCTCCAGGCTCTGAGTTGTCGGCACAGAGACCCACACGGGGCTTGAACCCACCAACTGTGAGATCATGATCTGTGGAAAGCTGGATGCTTAACCGACGGGAGTCACCCAGGCACCCCTACCAGGATTTCTTATAAATATAGACAAGATTGTGCTAAAGATTATATTTAGGGGGAAAAAAAAAAACTAGAATAGAACAATTTTGAAAAAGAAAAAACAAACTTGGAGACCTCATACTATCTAATTTTAAGACTTACTGTAAAGCTACAGTAATGAAGACAGTGGATACTGATTGGTGAAGGAACAGACACATGTATCAATGGAACAGAACAGAGTCCATAAATAGACCTACAGAAATATGGCTAAGGTACAAGGGCAAGTCAATACAGTAAGGGTAGTCTTTTCAATTAGTGGTGTTGAAACAACACCATATTCATATGCAAAAATAAAAAACAATACAAAAATATTTGACCACCCCTTACATCTTAGACAATATTAACTCAAAATAGACCATATATCTAACTGTGAAGGATGAAATCATAGTACTTTTAGAAGAACACACAAGAGAAAATCTTCATGACGGTTAATTAGGCAAACAGTTCTCAGGGTATGACTCCAAAAGCACAATCCATAAAAGAAAAAAGTCACTAAATTAATCAAAAAGTCCTCTTGTTCTGTGAAAGACACTATTAAGAGAATGAGAAGTCAAGCTATCAACCAGGAGAAAACATCTGAAATCACATAGCCAAAACAGTTTTATACCCAGAACACACACACAAAAAAACCTCTCAAAATTCAATGTCAGTAAAACAGACAATCCAAGAAAATATGGGAGTATGTTGCTGGTGGATATGCAAAATGGTACAGCCACTCTACAAAACAGTCGGACAGTTTTTTATATAATTAAACATATACCATATAATTCAGCAAACTTACCACTTGGTATTTGCCCTAGAGAAATAAAAACTTTTGTCCACACAAAAAATCGTATACATGCACAAATGTTTATAGCAGTTTTATTCATAATCATTAACAACTGGAAACAATCCAGACGTCCTTAAACTGGTGAATGGATAGTACATCCATACAATGAATATTACTTAGCAATAAAAAGCTATGAACATCTTGACAGAACATGGATAAATTTCAAGCCATTATGCTAAGTCAAAGAAGCCTATCTCAAAGGCTACATATTGTAAAAATTCATTTGTATGGTACTCCAGAAAAGGCAAAACTACAGAGTCAGATAGATCAGTGGTTGCCAAATGATGTGACAGAGGAGGGTTTAAACACAAAGGTGACAGAACTATTCTTATCCTGTGAGGACAGTTACAGGAACCTATGCATGTGTTAAAATTCATACAAATATACATCAAAAGAGATCAAATCTATTGCACTAAAATTTTTTAAACTAATGAAAAATGAAAAAACAAGTACTCTTTTAATAACTCCACTATTTCTTTCTCCTTTTTTTTTTTTTAATTTTTTTTTTTTCAACGTTTATTTATTTTTGGGACAGAGAGAGACAGAGCATGAACGGGGGAGGGGCAGAGAGAGAGGGAGACACAGAATCGGAAACAGGCTCCAGGCTCAGAGCCGTCAGCCCAGAGCCCGACGCGGGGCTCGAACCCACGGACCGTGAGATCGTGACCTGGCTGAAGTCGGACGCTTAACCGACTGCGCCACCCAGGCGCCCCATCTCCTTTTTTTTTTTTTTAACATTTATTTATTTTTGAGAGAGTGTAAGAGCGTGCGTGCAGGGGAGGGACACAGAGAGGGAAACACAGAATCGAAAGCAGGCTCCAGGATCCAAGCTGTCAGTACAGAACCTGACATGGGGCTCGAACTCACAAACCATGAGATTGTGACCTGAGCTGAAGTCAGATGCTTAACCGACTGAACCACCTAGGCGCCCCATCCTCCACTGCTATTTCTATGTTTTATCGAAATAAACTACCACCAAACCAAAAGGCTTCCAAAAAAAAAAAAAAGAAAAGAAAAAAAGAAAAGGAAGTGTATTACAATTAAACAGACTTCCATTTCCAGAAACAGGCCAGACTAGATGTTTAAAAAAATTCTTCGCAATACTAAATTTCCCATACACTAAATATCCCACCACAATAAATTTCGTGGTAAAGCAAGGGAAACAGTGAGAGGAAGAAAACAAGGACAAGCAATTCCTTAATCTGAAAACTGTGGGGCCAGTAACATTTTAGAATTCAGAATCTGGGCAGTTTTTATAGAGGTAATGCACCGTGTTTATAGAAACCAGGTTAATCCTCTAGCAGCATGTGGGACAACACCACATAATCAAACACATCTACGTTTCTGCAGTAAGTTCATACCAGTCCAGGTCAGGTTTCGTCCTTTTAAAAAATAACCTGGGATAGTCAAAGCTTTCTGGATTTCTAAATTGCAGATGAAGAACTGCGGAGCTGCAGGAGCCAGTGCAAATCAAGATGGGCGTGAGTACAGAGGGGAAGGGCATTCACCTGGGAAAACCACCAATGTCAAGAGACTTAAGTGTGCCTTTTCAAGAGCAGTTGCCCAGGACCCAAATAGGGTAGAATTTGGGTTTTAAGTGGTAACTAAAACTAATGGATGGTACTGAAGCTGGCCCCAGATGCAGGACAAATGCAAATGCAGACATAATCTGAAATAGGCCCATTTAAACAGATTTCTCAAACAATTCCCACAGATAAAAATCCAAAAACCTATGTTCACAGTCAAAACCACTAAAATCACAAGCTACCAAGAGTGTAAATCTGAAGAAACAAATACTGAATCAGATCCACAAAAACTACAGCTATTGGAATTATCAGATGATGAATATATATTTAATAAATTTAAATAGAAAATGGGCTCAAGAGTGGGATGAAGGGATAAAGGAAGAAGAAACTAAAAAATGATGAGGCAAATTTGAATTGTAAAATTTTTTTCTAGAAATAAAAAATTCAGTTAACTTTTAAATAAGAATAACATTAAAAAATTATTCAACAGCAGATTAGACAGACCCATATTGAAATAATCGATGAACTAAATAAAAAACAGATCTGAAGAAAACACCACCAATGTGGAAAAGTTACCTACTATAGATTTCAACTCTAGGATAGTCTGGAAAAGGCACTATGGAGACAGTAAAAAGATTAGTGGTTGTCAGGGATAAGCAGGTAGGAAGAGATGAATAGACAGAGTACGGAGGATTTTTTAGGACAGTGAAAATACTCTAACACCATAAATGATGGATACATGTCATTATACATTTGTTCAATCCTGTAAGAATGAACAACACCAAAAGTGAACTCTAATGTAAACTATGGACTTTGAGTGACTATAAGGTATCCAGGTAGGTTCATCAACTGCAATAAATGTTCCACTCTGGTGGGGGACGTGGATGACGGGAGAGGCCTCTGTATGTGTGGGGCAAGGGTATATGGGAAATCTCTGTACCTTCCCCTCAATTTTGCTGTGAACCTTAAACTGCTCAGAAAAAATAAAGTCTTACTAGAGGGGGGAAAAAAAAAGAAAAAGCAAACAAAGAAAAGCCAAGAAAGAAATCACCTAGCCCTGTAAGAAACAAAGAACAGATAAGATAAAAAAAAGAGGAAAAACTTGGAGGCTGTCTAATCAGAATTCTAGAAGGTAATAACTGAAAAATTCAGAGGGTGTAACTCCCAAATGGACAGAGAAGAAATCAAGAAAGAGGTGCTATTGTTGAAATGCCTGGACTTTAACTTTAGCTCCACCCTCTCCCCTCCCCTCATTCTATAACCAGAGGCAAGTTCCTTTACTTTCCTAAGTCATGATTTTCTCATGTGTAAAACAGGCTAAGGATGGCGATCTCATACAGGTGTTGGAATTAAGTGGAATTCAAGGGCAGCACTTGGCACAGAACCTAACAGAGGTCACCGGTTGGAAATTAACAAATAATCGCATCTATAAAGTTCATTAAAATGGTAGTAAATTAAGAATAAGATGAGGATGAAATAAGCATTTCTGGGTTAATGATTTGATTTCAAACTCTGTGGAAGGGAAAGGCAGGACACTTAACCCTTCCTCACTGGTTAATTCTGCGAATATCCTTCTTAGAGGATCCAATCCTGTAGGTATCCCTGCTGTTCCTTTTTTATATGCCAAGCCTACTCAGGACACTCTCCATCCAAATCCTTCCAAATGTGCAAGTGGGTGTGAAGAGAAAAGAAACATTTTCTAGTCCTAGCCTCAGCAATCAGACAACAAAAAGAAATCAAAGGCATCCAAATCAGCAAGGAGGAAGTCAACGTTCACTCTTCCCAGACAACATGATATTCTATGTGGAAAACCCAAAAGACTTCACCAAAAAACTGCTGGAACTGATACACGAACTCAGCAAAGTCACAGAATATAAAATCAATGTACAGAAATCAGTTGCATTTCTATACACACACTAATAATGAACCAGCAGAAAGAGGAATCAAGGAATCAATCCCATTTACAATTGCACCAAAACCCATAAAATACCTAGGAATAAACCTAGCCAAAAATGTGAAAAATCTATACACTGAAAACTATAAAAAGCTTATGAAAAGAAACTGAAGAAGACACACAAAAAAATGGAAAAACATTCCATGCTCATGGATTGGAAGAACAAATATTGTTAAAATGCCAATTACTACCCAAAGCAATCTACACATTCAATGCAATCCCTATCAGAGTAACACCAGCATTCTTCACAGACCTAGAACAAGCAATCCTAAAATTTGTATGAAACCAGAAGAGACCCCGAATAGCCAAAGTAATCCTGAAAAAGAAAACCAAAGCTGGAGGCATCACAAGCCCAGACTCCAAGCTGTATTACAAAGCTGTAATCGTCAAGATCATATGGTACTGGCACAAAAACAGACACATAGATCAATGGAACAGAACAGAGAACCCAGAATGGACCCACAAATATGTGGCCAACTAATCTTTGACAGGAAAGATTATCCAATGGAAAAAAGACAGTCTCTTTAGCAAATGGTGTTGGGAAAACTGGACAGCGGCGAGCAGAAGAATGACCCTGGACCATTTTCTTACACCATACACAAAAATAAACTCAAAATGGATGAAAGACCTAAACATAAGACAAGAAGTCATCAAAATCCTAGAGAAAACAGACAACAACTTCTTTGGCCTCAGCTGCAGCAATTTTTACTTGACACATCTCCAGAGGCAAGGGAAACAAAAGCAAAAATGAACTACTGGGACCTCATCAAGATAAAAAGCTTCTGCACAGCAAAGGAAACAATCAGCAAAACTAAAAGGTAACCAATGGAATGGGAAAGAATATTTGCAAATGACATCTCAGATAAAGGGTTAATATCCAAAAGTCTATAAAGAATTTATCAAACTCAGCATGCCCAAAAAACAAATAATCCAGTGAAGAAATGGGCAAAAGATACGAATAGACAGTTTTCCAAACAAGACATCCAGATGGCTAACAGACACATGAAAAGATGCTCAATATCACTCAGTATCAGGGAAATACAAATCAATACCACAATGAGATACCACCTCATACCTATCAGAATGACTAAAATTAACTCAGGCAACAACAGATGTCAGTGAGGATGCAGAGAAAGAGAAACCCTTTTGCACTGCTGGTAGGAATGCAAACTGGTGGAGCCACTCTGGAAAACAGTATGGAAGTTCCTCAAAAAATTAAAAATACAACTACCCTATGACCCAGCAATTGCAGTACTAGGTATTTATCCAAAGGATACAAAAATGCTGATTCGAGGGGGCACATGCACCCCAATGATTATAGCAGCACTATTGACAACAGTCAAAGTATGGCAAGAGCCCAAATGTCCATCAACTGATAAATGGATAAAGAAGATGTGGTATATATATACAATGGAGTATCACTCGGCAATCAAAAAGAATGAAATCTTGCCATTTGTGACAACATGTATGGAACCAGAGTGTATTATGCTAAGTGAAATAAGTCAGCCAGAGAAAGACAAATATATGATTTCACTCACATAATGGAATTTAAGAAACAAAACAGATGAACAGAGGGGAAGGGAAGCAAATATAAGATAAGACAGAAGGAGACAAACCATGAGACACTTAAATACAGAGAACAAACTGAGGGCTGCTGATGGGTGGAGGAATGGGCTAAGTGGGCAACGGGCATTAAGGAGGGCACTTATTGGGATGAGCATTGGGTGTTACATGTAAGTGATGAATCACTAAATTCTATTCCTGAACTCATTATTACATTATATGTTAACTAACCTGGATTTAAATCAATCAATCAATCAATAAGAAAATGATTCCAACCCTTCTATTCCCCTCAAGTTCTACTTTGTAAACTGATTAAACAAACAAACCAAACAGGATAAAGAGAAACAAGAAAATCACATACTTACTTTTCATTAATTTTCCTGATAAGTCCTTCAGTGGTGAAGAGGGACTATTTCTACTGGCTACTAGAAGTCTGGAGGAGGATTCTTGGGTTTCCATGGAAAGTTGATGAGTTCCCGTTCTGGCCATTTCAAGATGGAGAGAATGGGCACTGTCACATTCCCGGGAAAGCAGCAAGTGATTCTGAATGTTGCTAGTTCTATTATTCACGTCAATTCCTTCTGATTGAGTCATAAGCAACTGGGCTGAGCAAGAATCCTCCAATCTCTTGTCAAGAGACTCAGTTATAAGAGACGTTGTAGTTTCGTGCTTTTTAGATGGAGAGACAGGTTCGGCCAATGAGCTCTGCTTCACTGTGTTCAGACTGTGTGCTCTTATTCGAGACCAAGTTGTAGAGTGAAAACTTTCAGCCTCTAACCAAAATTTAACCAAATGCTCCATTCTCCGAAGTTCCATGAATTGAATGAAATAAGGGAGGACAACTGTGTCATGTAAGACTTGTTCAAGAGTCTTTGAAAGACTGGATTTGGTCTCTTGAGTCTGGTAGTCCAGACAAGATCTGCCTAAAAGAAGCAAAAGATTAGCAGCTCAGTAACAAATAATTTAAGATTGACAGATAAGTCAGTCACTTTTAGCATCAGTGGTACCAGAATTCTTGAATAAAGTTTACTTCCCTAGCAATTTAAATGAATAAAGAACTAAAAACTCTATAGTTCTGGCTTCTAAACAAGCAAAGAAACAACTGTCCAAAACTTATTTAATCCATCATAAAGCTCTTTGTAACTCAAGTATTATCTCTTTTTTTTTTTAATTTTTTTTTTTTTTTTTAGCGTTTATTTTTGAGACAGAGACAGAGCATGAACAGGGGAGGGTCAGAGAGAGAGGGAGACACAGAATCCAAAACAGGCTCCAGGCTCTGAGCTGTCAGCACAGAGCCTGACGCGGGGCTCGAACCCACGGACCGCGAGATCATGACCTGAGCTGAAGTCAGACGCTTAGCCGACTGAGCCACCCAGGCGCCCCAAGTATTATCTCTTTTAATGGCAGTTCAGACCATGTAAATTCTTAAAAAAAAAAAAAAAATCTTATGATACTAGTCCCAGAGAAAGGAAAAAAGGCCAATAAAAATATGAAAATATATTCAATCTAGTTAAAAATCCCAGAAAAGCAAATTAATACAAGGTCACATTTTTGTCTGTCAAACTGGAAGATGTTGTTTCAAAAAGTAACAATTAACAAAGGCAAATTAAAAACAGGCCAACATTGTCACCCACTGATGATGAGAAGAAAAGATGGGAAAACCTTTTTGAAGGAGCACTCAGTAACAGACAGCAAAGCTTTAGAAATCTCCATGATTTTCAATCTAGTAACTCCACTTCTAGGAACTTTTCCTGAGGAAAATTGTGGATGTGTGGATATAGCTAGAAAAACGTTACCAACTCTCAGCACTGATTACAACAGAATAAAGAACAGTTCTTGGAGATTAGCTAGGAAAATAAAATTAAATAAAACCTAATAAAAATATGTTCATTTTACATTAGACTAAATTTAGGTTATGATTCTAACCACAAACTAGTTATTAAACAAAAAATTTAAAAACATTTTTTACATTCACAGCAGTGGCATATTGAGGTTCATTTTCATAAAATTAACAAGGGCTTCATCAATTTTTCAAAAGGGCTTTTCTTAATCCTTTGATATTCAAATCATTTTCTTTTGAATCTCTCTGGGAATCATCCTTGCTGGCTGTCTCATTGTCAATGTTAACTAGGGCATCTTGGTCAACATCACTTTCATGAACTTCAGAAAATCCTGACCCTTTACGAGACTTACAATATTTTATTTTTTTAAGTTTATTTAATTTATTTTGAGAGAGAGCAGGGGAGGGGCAGAGTGAGGGAGAGAATCCCAAGCAGGCTCCACGCTGTCAGCACAGAGCCCAGTGCGGGGTTGGAACTCACAAACAGTGAGATCATGACTTGAGCTGAAACCAAGAGTTGGAGCCATGCAGACGCCCCTAGAATTACAATTTTTTAAATTAAACTTCTAAAAAAATTTTTAATGTTTGCTTATTTTTGAGAGAGAGAGAGAGACAGAGCGGGTGCGGGAGTGGGTCAGAGAGAGGAGGAGACAAAGACTCCAAAGCAGGCTCCAGGCTCTGCGCTGTCAGCACAGAGCCCAATGCAGGGCTCGAACTCACAAACCGTGAGCTCATAACCTGAGCTGAAGTCAGACACTCAACTGACTGAGCCACCCAGGCACCCCTAAATTAAACTTTTAATTTTGAGATAATGGTAAATTCAAAAAAAAGTGTAAGACACAATATAGAGATCCCATGTACCCCTTACCCAGGTTCCCCTATGGTAACATCTTACAAAACTACAGTACAGTATCCCACCAAGGTACTGACATTGATACAATCCACCAATCTTACTCAGATTTCCCATTTTACCTGCACTCACTCATGTACTTTGTTCTATGCAATTTTATCACATGTAACCACCAAGATACTCAACAGTTCCAATGCTACATGGATTCCTCATATGGCCTTTTATAACCACCTCCTCTGTTCCTAACCTCTGGCAAACACTACCGTGTTCTTCATTTCTCTAATTTTGTCGTTTCAGGAATATTATACAGAGGCGCCTGGGTGGTTCAGTCAGATCCTCTGCCCCCGCCTCTGCCCCTGCCCACTTATGCACACACGCTCTCTCAAAAATAAATTTTTAAAAATCATTTAAAAAAAGAATATTATACAGATGGAATCATACTACACAAATATAACATTTTGGGACTGGCTTTTGACTCTCAGCCTAACTCCCCCGAGATTCATCCAAGTTGTTAGGTATATCAATAGTCTGTTCTTTTTTATTGCTGAGTAGTATTCTGTGGCATGGATGTATCAGTTTATTCAACCACATTCACTCACCTGTGGAAAGACAGTCAGTTTTTGGCTTTTAAGCTGCTATGAACATTGGTATATAGGTTTTTTATGTGAATGTAAGTTTCTACTTCTCTGGGATAAATGCTGAGTAAAACTGATGGGTCATATGGTAACTGCATATTCAGCTTTATAAGAAACTGCCAATCTGTTTTCCAGAGTGGCTGTACCATTTCACATTCTCACCAGCAACACAGGAGTAATCCAGTAAAACTTACAATTTTATTTTGTGACCAATACAAATGTTGTTTGCAATGTACTGCTGAGTGCGACCCATCATAAATACTTTGGCACCTTTGAATAAACACTAATGTTAAGTGAAGATGGCAAAAGAGGGATTAATTTTATTAGACATCAATTTATTCATGGGATTGTTTTTTCAATTTGTGATACCATGATATGCAATTTTTATAAGTGCAGAAATCTGGGTGACAAAGATTCAGAAAACATCAATCTCCTTATCTTTAGGGGTGGGGGACAAGGGAGAAAGAGAAGCTATTTTAACATAATAGGGATCCTACTACACACAGTTATGCGACCTGCTTTTTAAACTTTCACCTTAGGAGCGCCTGGGTGGCTCAGTCGGTTAAGTGTCCGACTTCAGCTCAGGTCACGATCTCACGGTCCATGAGTTCGAGCCCTGTGTCGGGCTCTGGGCTGATGGCTCAGAGCCTGGAGCCTGTTTCCGATTCTGTGTCTCCCTCTCTCTCTGCCCCTCCCCCGTTCATGCTCTGTCTCTCTCGGTCTCAAAAATAAATAAACGTTAAAAAAAAAAAATTAACTTTCACCTTAGATATTTCTCTATGTTATCTTCAGATTTTTAAATGGCTACCCACTATTTCAAATACAGGTATACCACAACTTGACTGCTTCTTCATTAACAGATATTTACCTTGTTCCTCGCTTTTTTGCTATCACAAACAACACACACATACTTGGATATACATCTCTTTGCATATATGTAAATATATCTGAGGGCTAGATCTTATATTTTATATTTTGATAAATACTTCCAAACTGCCTTCCAAAAAATTTTCACCAA
The DNA here is from genome assembly GCF_022079265.1 of Lynx rufus. Lineage (NCBI taxonomy): Eukaryota > Metazoa > Chordata > Mammalia > Carnivora > Felidae > Lynx > Lynx rufus. The sequence goes on from NW_025814843.1 coordinate 2,776,164, forward strand.
TTTATACTTCCACTAAATAGGAGTGGCCATTTCTCTTCATCTACATTAACATTCAAATTATCAAACTTTAAATATTTGCTCATGTGTTGGGGGAACTTATTTAAATTTGCATTTCCCTGAGTATGCATGAAGTGAGGCATCTTTTCCACATAATTAGTAGCCAAATATATTTCTTCTGAAAATGGCCGATTTTTCTACTGAGAATGCTTCACATTTTATACTTACAGGAACACAATAGAGTGCCATTCATTATACTTATAGCTGTTATTTTAAATACGTTTTTTCAAAGCCTGTTCCAATTGTAATTCCAGTATCCTCCAGCAAGAGTTTCACATATTACACTCAAATCCTTCCTTCTATTGGAAGTTAACAAAAAGTGAGTCACTTACCCAGGTCACCAAAATGAGCAGCCTCCATGTGGCTTGGCTGCTTCTTAAGTGTTGCTGTCCTGCTACTTGAGAAGGAGTCCATGTTGGCAGAAATGGCATTGATTGCAACATGACTTGGTCCTGCTGCCTCCAGCAAGGCATGATTTTTAGTGCTTTTTTGTGGGGAATGTACAGATATTGAAGCTGTAATTTTTCAAAAACAAATGGTTAAAAGTTAAACGCAATTTGATCATCTAAAACTGTCTCATAAAAGGGCTTTAAGAGAACCTTAAAAATTAAATTTTGTTAACACCTCTCTTAGGTATGCACTCAAAAATACTTAGGGGAAAGGTAAATCAATCAAGGGGCAGAAAACTGGAAGGAAATGTCCTATTATTATTTAAAACTCTCAAAATACTGTGCTAAAAACGAAACTGAAAACAGAGAGCTTTGAGAACTTCTGATGATAGAAAGTGCCAAAGCCAGGAAACATTGATATATGGACCCTTTTCAATTCCTTAATCCTTTTTTGTCCAAAGAACAAAAAACTAAAACAAAATAGGGGGAGAACCAGAAAATACTCTTCAGAACGCTTATATTACTTTTACCTTTTATTCTCATTTTTTTTTAAGTAGGCTCCACACCCAACATGGGGCTTGAACTCATGACCCTGAGATCAAGAGTCACATGTTCTAATGACTAAGCCAGCCAGGTGCCCCTTATTTTACTTTTTAATTGGGTAACAAATTTCTCTATTTAATAAAAAACATTTCTAATCAAATTTCAAGCTGCTTAAACATAAAGCACACTTAAAAAATTCACAAATAGGGGCACCTGGGTGGCTTAGGTAAGCATCTGACTTTGGCTCAGGGCATGATCTTGTGGTTCATGAGTTTGAGCCCCGTGTTGGACTCTGTGTTGACAGTTCAGAGTCTGGAGCCTGCTTCAGATTCTATGTCTCCTTCTCACTCTGCCCATCCCCTACTTGCGCTCTGTCTCTCTCTCTCTCTCAAAAATAAATAAACATTAAAAAACAATTTTTTTATTCACAAAGTATATTTTCTTTAGTAGTCTGAAGAAAGATCCTATTGACATCAGAATAAAGAGACTAGTTACCTATTTATTAATAGGAAATAATCAACTCAATATTATAATACTGTCAAAGTAATCCTGTGACCTTGTTGCTACACAGCTGGATCAAAATTCTAGCTATCCCCCCAAACATCAATGACTCTTATTCAAGGTTTTGAAGAAGTTTTGGTTTAGCACATTGCTACAGTGAGAAGGATAGAAGAGATACAGGTCACGTAGCATTCCATACCCCACACCCTCAAGATAAATACTCTTAGATAACTAAACTTGTAGCCACCAACACTATTTATTTTACTACACTGCCAACAGATAAGCACTCCTCAATCTCAGCAAACAGTTCCCACAGATTCTGAGCAATACCAGGTAACATTTCTTATGAAGAGTACAGCATACTGTAATTCACTCTCTTACTCTTCGAGACATTTTGATAAATAGGATAAAGCAGGTAAGAACATGAATGTCCATACCTATTTGTCGGGTACCTATATTTACCAGTCATTCAACAAGAGTTGGGAGAATTACAAAATGGAGTTGTCCTCAAGAGATTTTTTTCAGTTTTAGAATCAAGTCTTGTTTTTTGTTTTGCTTTCACGATAAATTGAAGAGAGCAAAATCATTTTAGCAAGTTTATAAACAATAATGGTTTTTTGTATAGATAACAAACTACAAATAACATTCTGTAAGAACGGGTAAGATTAATGGTTTCCTTATTAGATGTATATAATGATACAAAATGCTATTAATTTATTTATTTCTCCTCTTTCTTATTAGAACTATTGACTTATTATTATTTTTTAATGTTTATTTTATTTCTGAGGAAGAGAGAGACAGAGAGAGAGAGAGACAGAGAGACGGGGCATAAGCAGGGGAGGAGCAGAGACAGAGAGAGACACAGAATCTGAAGCAGGCTCCAGACTCTGAGCTGTCAGCACAGAGCCTGACACAGAGCTCGAACTCACAAACGGTGAAATCATGACTTGAGCCGATGTCGGACACTTAACCGACTGAGCCACCAGGCGCCCCTTATTTTAGATGTTGCTTCCAGATAGTCTACCTTCCTTCGGTTTCCATGGTACTATGTGCTCCTTAATTTACTTTTCTACAGAAAATATCTTTTTTATCTGTGCCTCCCTTTCAAGCCCTTAGAACACATTTATTAGTCCACTGTGTCAGATATGATCTCCTTCCATGACTCCTCAGGACCCCCTCTTCCTGAGGTTCTCTGTTCTTCTATTCTTCCTGCTAGAAACAACATTTATTCTCAAACCTCAAATTATTGCTACAGCAATCTTTTTCAAACATTTTTTTTAAACCGTAAACACGCTCTTTTTTCCCCCCCAAATAAACTTAAGTGAGGACCCTGATACACCTGTAAAACAAATCTCTAAATAAAATAAGTATCTAAAACCTAAACAGATATCTAAAAGAGATTTAAAAAGAGAGTTACTAGTAACTGGCGGATTCAAGGGGAGAGTCTCACTCATGCCCTGGACCTCCAGCAACAGCTCCTAGATTGTACCTGTGTGGTAGTAGAACCCCGGTTAGAACCCCTGACCTGTATCTGAGACCTGTCCTTTGATCTGGGCTTTGATCCTGTATCTGTAATAACTTACTACTAGCTATTCTCACTTTGACTTTACCATATCAAGACCAATTTGTCCAAATATCAAACTTACTGCATCTTCTTCCAAACTAAATCTCCTACTCAATTTCCCTGTCTCTGTTCAATCTGCAAGTCTCCAAAGCTCAAAATCTTGGACCCATTCTTTTTTGCTCTATGTGTTTACCTGCCAAGATCTGTTGACTTTTCCTTCAAGATCTTTAAACATCTACTTGTCTGTTTATTATCAACACCACATCTTTAATATAGGCCTTTCTGCATTACAGTAAAAGAACTTCTAGGATCTCCATCCTACAAAACGCTTTCAGACTAACCTTTCATAAATACTGTATGTAAAGCATCAACATCCTGTTCAATAGCCTGCAGGCTCCCTATTTTTCTGTCTCAACTCTCTTTTCTGGTCTTCATGGCCCTCATAATGGATATCACTCTTCTGTAAAAATATCTTTACTTGTCTGAATGAAGGTCCCTCTGCCCAATATATACCCAAAGAAACAGGAAGCTGCGCTGGTAGGAGAAAAAGAGACAAAATCGCCTCTTTCATTCAAATCCTTCTTCTTCAACTTTTAGATACGTTAAGTCCCATTTCTATAGTCTTCCCTACACTCCAGAAACCATTTGCTGATCTCAAATTCCTCTGAACTCCTCACAGCACTTCATTTAACGAAGTCAAAATATTGAGGGCCTCTCCTGCTAAAACTAGAAAACAAGAGCTACCAATGCAGTACGGGTTGCTTCATAGACGTTTTTGGGGGTACGTTATTTCGTTATTTCTCACAACAATTTTGCAGGACCAGTATTTTCCCCATTTTGGAGATGTGGACACAGACAAAAGTTAAATACTTTGCCAGAAGTCAATGAGATGGTAAAGAGTCATTTGTTTCAACACGCAGGATTTCAACTTTGGTCTGCCAGACTCTAGAAAATCACTTTCACCTCTGGATGGAAACTCAGACTCTAGAATTACTGTGTGCATAAAATATATGTAAATGTCTCCAAAGTATCTCCCACCCAACATGCCAAAACTGAACATATAATTTCCCAACCTGGTTCTCCACCGGTCTCACTGTTGGGCAAACCAGAAAAGTAGGTGTCAACCTTAAACCTCCCTTTCCCTTACATCTCATATTTATTCAGTAACAAAGTTCTATCCATTTTAGCTCTAAACTGATTTATCCAGATCACTTTATTTCCATCACTACAGATTCTAGCCCATGCCATCTGTGGAATCACCTGATTAACATGCCTCTCCCCTACCAATCTATAAGTTCAAGGACTACAGGATCCAAGTCCTTTTTGTTCACTGTTACAGCCGCAGTTTTTTGGCTAATGCCTAGAAGACAACAGGTGCTCAAGAAATGGTAGTTATTAGTATGTTGGGGTATATGCTACTATTCTGCATCTAAGTTCTAATCAGACTGCTAACTTCGTGAGGGCCTGTTTCCTGTCTTGCTTCTGTATTTTCCAAGGTAAGTCAGGTAAGCACAGATTATATATTGTCACAGAGTATGAACATGGAACTTTTTAGCCTCATATAGACTTAGTGAGGCAGGCCAGTTCTCTCATTCTGCAACGAAGAACCGAAAAAGGTTACGTCACTTCCCAAGGTCATACTGTTAGTAGCAGAGTTTAGAGTAGAAGATCTGTGTGCCTGAGACATCAAAGTCTATTCCTTCTACAATCAGATCTTGTCTTCACACACATTGCTTGCTAAGGGCTTGAAGCCAATCAAATTTTGCTTGAGGAGGGCAGTATGAACAAATGTGGAATCCAACTGGCTTTAAATTATCAGAAATAAGCAGAAAATAAGACTGCAAGCTACCCTAGTTTTTCCCTAATTTTACAAATCTCTTAAGTTATAATCAGTCTCTCTGGCAAATTGATCATATACAGTTAATACTCACTGCTAGCTACATAACAAACATTTGAAAGAAAAATCTAAGCAGCAATCTACAAATTTCACGTAAATAAATTTTCTTTAAGAAACTTACATGTAACAGCTATAGAAACAATTTCCATCATAATCTTCCATTCCAATCTTTGTACATGGACATGATGAAATCAGTCAAAACTATAGTAGGGATCACAACCTAAAAAAGCATGCTCTAACCTATAAATAAGGGCAATATATTGACTACAATAAAGTACTCTGAATAAATTTTAAGACCATTCATCCAAAGTAACAGAGAAGTTAAAGCTGTGATCATCCACACTTCTAGAAAACCAAGCCTTAGAAGTGGTAGTTCTTTCACTTAGCTGTCAGCTCGGTTCAGAGTATTTTTCGCTTTTTGCTTTTTTAATAGAAAGACAACTAATTGCTTTTAGGAATAATCAAAGGGGTGATTAATAAGGACTGGTTTACTGTATCACTAGGACAGCCAACAAGCGCTTAGTAAAAAGCCTACCATGTGCTAGTAAGTATATAGGCTGAACAAGGAAATAAGTCACAACCCTAATTATAAAAGAAGACAGAGACAAATAATGGCAAAAGAAGGGGGAAGATACCAGGATTCAATAGCCTATAGATGCGGAACACATCACTTTTTAATACAATGGAATGACGTGGAACTCACCTTTAATTGACTTGCCATCTGAGGTCTTCTCTTGTTCTTTGCCTTTCACTAGAAGATAAAAGAGCATCGTGAGCAACTTTCACAGTCGAAAAGATCCATTCTATATGCTGTAAAAATTAGACAAGCTTTATTCTAACAGATGAATATTCAAAGTTGTACAATAATAGAATAAGTGCCTTGGGAGGGAGACAGGGCAGGACAATTGTCGGGGGAAGTTTCTCTAAGGAAGTGACCTTTGAACATCATTCATTCAAGAGCACAAGCACGGAGTGTGCTTACGGAGAGACAATGCAGAACACCTGGGTTCCAATTCTAGCTTGCCACTTATTACACAGCGATGTGATCCTGGACAAGTTACTTCTCTGGGTCTCAATTTCCTTGATGTATAAAATTAGGTCAGTAATAACACCTATCTTAGAGGGCCGTGGGTGAAAAAAATAAATATTTGTAAAGGGTGTAGGAGAGTAACAGGCACACAGTAAATTTAGGATGTTAACTAATATTATTAAAAGATGCCCACTACTAGATACATCCTGAGGAAAAGAGTTCTTTGTATCTCCTATCTTACTTCTTGTGTATTACCCTCACAGTATCCAATACAAACATTCTAAACTTACCTTCTAAACTTCTAAAACTCAATCAAGGCCCAACAATTTCTCTTAAAAAGCTATACAGTTTCTTCTCCATTACACGAAACAGTAGAAATTGTACTGCAAGTATGCTAGTAATATAATATCCAAGAAAGGAAGGTACATGGCAGCTTAAGCAAAGTGTGAACTCTTACAGGATCTAACCTAAGACTATTTTTAACCTTTCTTACTTTTCTTGTATTTTTTTTCAACATTAAATTTTCTTTAACCTCACCACGAAAAGCCAATCAAAATAAGAAATCTCAAAATGTGACCATCTCTCTACTCATGCTCTTAAACATTAAACACCAGTAGCAGGAAATAACTAGCTCTCGCAGTATCTGATAAATTAATCCGTCAACAAGTTATTTGAGTGCCTCGAATGTGCTAGATACGCTCCTGGCTCAGAAAAGAGCAGTCCTGCCTTCAAGAAGTCTACATGCATGAATGTGGAGACCAACACGGACAAATATAAGCAAGATCATTGCAGGTACTAATCACTACTCTTAGGAAGATCAAACAAGGAAATAAATGCAGAAGGGACTGGGTTGCAGCCCTCACCACGGCGTTTGCCAACTGACTACATCTCCCACTTGAAACGTGAACTTGTCTTGGCTTCCATAGCACTCCACTCTCCCGGTTTTCCAGCTGCTCCTTCTCAGTTTACCGCCTTGCCAACTTCTCCAAGTGCCCACTGGGAGTTTCTCAGGGAAAGGGTCTGAGCACCTTTTCTTTTCACTACATACACATATGTATTTCCTGGCTGAGCTTACCCATTCTTAAGGCTTTCAATACCAAATGTAAGTTGTGAATCCTCTATTTCTATTTCTAGTTTAAGTCCTTTTTGACCTTAAATTTAACCATCTCCCTGTCATCTTCCAGAATAACACTAGTCCAAAACGGAACGTACCATCTTTTCCCAAACCTATTCTACCTCAGTCTTTTCTCTCATGAATGACACGATCACCCCAGTTTCTCGGGCCGAAAACCTGGAAGTCATTCTTTTTTTTTTTTTTTTTAATGTTTTTTTTTCAACATTTATTTATTTTTGGGACAGAGAGAGACAGAGCATGAACGGGGGAGGGGCAGAGAGAGAGGGAGACACAGAATCGGAAACAGGCTCCAGGCTCTGAGCCATAAGCCCAGAGCCCGACGCGGGGCTCGAACTCCCGGACCGCGAGATCGTGACCTGGCTGAAGTCGGACGCTTAACCGACTGCGCCACCCAGGCACCCCTTGGAAGTCATTCTTAACATGCCTCTCTCTTACCTCCTACACCCAAACCACTTCTAAGACCGACTGACTTTACCACCAAAATATATCTTCACAGTTCCACTTCCGTCACCCTCAATACATTCTCACCTTACAAATCAAATCTCCTAGTTAATATTTCAAACATAAAAGTACACACACAATCCAGCTTCGCCAAATATTAGAGGTCTGACTTACCTATTCCCTCCCCTGAAATATTATACATATAGTTAAAGGATCCTATGAACCACTACCTGATCCCATTGCCCTTCTTCCCTTCCCGGAGATAAATTGGTCCTGAATTGGATGTTTACTGCCCTGTATGTTTTTAGACTATTCCTACAAATGACTTTTAAAAATGCTATTATTCTGTACATCTTTAAAAATTGCAGGGGCGCCTGGGTGGCGCAGTCGGTTAAGCGTCCGACTTCAGCTCAGGTCACGATCTCGCGGTCCGTGAGTTCGAGCCCCGCATCAGGCTCTGGGCTGATGGCTCGGAGCCTGGAGCCTGTTTCCGATTCTGTGTCTCCCTCTCTCTCTGCCCCTCCCCCGTTCATGCTCTGTCTCTCTCTGTCCCAAAAATAAATAAAAACGTTGAAAAAATAAATAAATAAAAATTGCATAGGGGCACCTGGGTGGCTCAGTCGGTTAAGCACTTGACATTGGGTTTCAGCTCAGGCCATGATCTCACGATCTCACGATTTCATGAGTTCAAGCCCTGCATTGGGCTCTGTGCTGACAGTTCGGAGCCTGCTTGGGATTCTCTCTCTCCCTTGCTCTCTGCGCCTTCCCCGCTCACACTGTCTCTCTTAAAATAAATAAACTTAAAAAAATTAAAAGTACATAAATAGTATTTTTCAATACATATCTGACACTTGTATCCATTCCGTAATTTCACTTTTGTCCATACTGATGCAATTCTAGTAGATTCATGTAGCTCTAGTTCATTCACTTTAGCTGCTTCATTCCTAAAATGCACTTTTATTTACCCATTTTCCTGTTAATAAACATTTAAGTTTTATTTCCTAGTTTTCATGATCACAAACATTGATGTGATCAACAATCTAGTATGTGTCTTCCAACGTATATAGGTAAGAATTTCTCCAGGATAATACACTAGAAAGGGAACTGTTAGGTAACCAATGATGGGTATTTTTAATGAAAGTGGCTATATAAATTTTTCAAATGTCACTTGATGGTGTTTTGAACTCACTTCCTTGATTTCCTTTGAGGGGATACCTTTCATGTTTATTGGCTGTTTAGGTTTCCTCTTTTATGGGCCGCCTATTCATGTCCTTCATCCTTTACTTATTGGTAGGAATGCCATAGTATTCTGGATACTAATCATTTGTGTTGCAAATACCTTATGTATATTTTACTGTATGGAAGCTTTGGGCACCTGGCTGGCTCAGTGGAAAGAACATGATCTTTATCTCAGGGCCGTGAGTTTGAGTCCCATGTTGGGTGTAGAGATTACTTAAGTAAAAAATAAACAAATAAATAAAACTTTATTGCATGGAAGTTTTAAACTTTAATTAGCTAAATTTTCATTATGTGGACTGTATTTTCCTGTCTTATTGTTTAAGATATCTTTTCCTGGGGCGCCTGGGTGGCTCAGTCGGTTGAGCGTCCGACTTTGGCTCAGGTCATGATATCATAGTCATGAGTTCGAGCCCCGTGTCGGGCTCTGTGCTGACAGCTCAGAGTCAGGAGCCTGCTTCGGATTCTGTGTCTTCCTCTCTCTCTGACCCTCCCCCGTTCATGCTCTGTCTCTGTCTCAAAAATAAATAAAAAAACATTAAAAAATTAAAAAAAAAAAGATATCTTTTCCTACCCCAAAATCAGATTTCCCCCCTATATTTTCTCCTATGGTTTCAAGTTTTGCTTTTTAAAGTTCTGGGTTCTTATCCACCTGGAATTTATTTATCAGAGACTGGGAAACTACAGCCCATGAGCCAAATCAGGCCCACCCCTAGGTTTTTATATAAAGTTTTATTTTAGCATAGCCATGTCCATTTATTTACATACTATCTATGGCTACAAGGATAGGAAAGAATGAGACAAGAGACTCTATGGCCTGCAAAGCCTAACAAATATATTTACCATCTGGTCTTTTACAGAAAGTTTGCTGACCCCTGATGTGTATGATAGGAGGTAGAAAATACTGTCTTTTCCCAGAGGAATAATGAGCATCATTTACTGATTAGTCCAACCTTTCCCAAATGAACGGAAATTCTTTGTATACTAAGTTCCCATACATACATGGGTCTGTTTCTGAGCATTTAAGTCTATTGTCTTAGTTACCTAACCATATAATCAGACTTTGGCAGGGCCAAGTCCTCTACCTTATTCTCTCTTGAAACTATCTCCCATATTAATTACAGGGTTAACTTGTTTTGATCCTAAAACCTCCATGAGAGTTTTTAAAGCAGCACTGACTTACTTAATGATTAACTTGGGAGAGTTCACATCTTTCCAGTACTGTATTTCTATCCATGAACATAGTATACCTCTCCATTTATTTAGGTCTCCATTCTTGTCCAATTGGGTTTTGTAAACTCCATAAAGATTTCAGTCTTTTGTTTTTACTGGCATACAGTGATACAAGTGAATTTTAAATACTTACATATAAATGCATATATTTAAAAATTTTTTTTTTCAACGTTTATTTATTTTTGGGACAGAGAGAGACAGAGCATGAACGGGGGAGGGGCAGAGAGAGAGGGAGACACAGAATCGGAAACAGGCTCCAGGCTCCGAGCCATCAGCCCAGAGCCTGACGCGGGGCTCGAACTCACGGACCGCGAGATCGTGACCTGAGCTGAAGTCGGACGCTTAACCGACTGCGCCACCCAGGCGCCCCATAAATGCATATATTTTAAAAACCCAGCCAAACTCTTTTATGAGTTCTAATAGTATGTGTGTAGACTTTCTTCAATTTTCTATGTAGGTAAACATGTTATCTGGGAATTAGAATTCCTTTGTTCCCCTCCTTCCCAAAACTTAAATTTCCCTTTTTTTTTTGTGTATGTGTTCCTGTGAAGACTATATTAGCTTTCTTTTTGTCTTATATCTCTAATATATTTTCCCATCCTTTTACTTTTAACCTTCTCATGATCCTATTTTTATTTAAGTAGTATACAGCAGGAATCCAGTCTATAAATCACCATTTCTTCACTGTCTGGGGCAGCCCATTTCTTTTTATTGTGATTACTACTCTTGATTTATAAAGAAGACCATTCTTAAAACTTCAGGATTATTAATTTGTTGATTTCTCTTGGTAATTTTCTGTATTTTGCTTTCTGTATTTTGAGACTGATAATAGGTACAAAGCAGTTCAGAATTTTATTTTCCTAGTACTGTGTTCATCCTATAATGTAGTGACCTTTTTAGCCCTAATAATGTTTTGTGCTTTAAAGTATGCCATCTGCACACAGCTTTCTTCTGGTTAACATCTGTCTGCTTTTTCTTTCCATTTATTTTCAATTTTTCTATGTTCTTATGCTTTAGTTGTGTTTCCAGTAAAGAGTTTATGGTTGGATTTTGGTTTATTATCCAATTGCTTTATCTTTTAGCTATATAGCTTTTTGCTAGAATTTGGTCTATTTATATTTATCGTGACTACTGATCTTTGTAGGTTTATTTCAGCCACCTTATTTTGACTATGCTTTTTGTTTCTATATATTCTTTTAATGAAACATCTAAAACAGAGACAATACTAGAATTTGAATAACATTCAGGTTTGAGCAACACTCAGTCTTCTCAAATCTTAACATTATGCTGTACTCGCTTCAGAAAAAATTTTCAAAAGAAATAAAACATGCAGGTGCAACTGAAGTCTCTCCCTGATCTCATTCCCCCTCTCCCTATGGAAATAATTTCATAAATTGAACATTTATTGTTTCCAACCATATTTTTACTCTTTAAATACATTTACGTATCCATAAACCATATAAAGCATTGTTTGAAAGTTTTTGACCTTTATACAAGTGGTCCTACAATTGCAATTCCCAACAGCAGTGTACCCTAACCAAATCTTGGTATAGTCAGGCTTTAATCTTACCTCTTAGGACTTCCCAAGAACTTTACTCCCACAAATTAACACCTCTCTTCTCTATCATTTTCTCCTCTCTACCAGATCATTCCTATCAGCATACAAACGTGCTCTGACATCTTTTATCTTAAAAAAAAAAAAAAATCCCTTAACCCAAAAGCCCCTTTTAGTTCCTTTTCACTGCAAAGTTTCTTGGAAAAGGTGTTTTTTAGTTTTACTCTTGCTACTTTCCACACTTCACATTCTCCCCTCAACCCATTCCACTGATACTACTCTTAAAGTGACCAATTACTTCCACATTAACTGAGTAGCTATTTCTATCTTGATCTTGCAAGTGACATTCAACACAATACTCCCTTCTTTTTGAAACATTATCTTCTTTTAGCTTCCATGACATCGCACTCCTATATGACTGGCATTTTATTTTTGATTCTCCTTTGTCAATGGCTCATGTTCCTCAATTTCACTTTTTTAAACATTTTTAAAACTTTTTAATGTTTATTTATTTTGAGAGAGAGAAAGCAAGCAGAGGAAAGGCAGAGAGAGAGGGACACACAGAATCCGATGCAGGTTCCAGGCTCTGAGCTGTCAGCACAGAGCCCGACACGGGGCTCAAACCCACAAAATGTGAGATCATGACCTGAGCTGAAGTTGGATGCCCAACCGACTGAGTCACCCAGGCGCCCCTCTCAATCTCACTTCTAAAAGCTGGATTAACTCCAGAGCTCTCACCTAGGCTCCCTTCTTGTCTACAGTATGGCAGGAAATGCTACCATGGTCACTGAATTCATGATCACTCCTCTTCTTGGCAAGAGGGCTGTAACCTAGCACATAACTGGCTAGTTACTTTACATTTCCTAGGAGCCTCTGCAGTTAGCTATGACCATACGACTAAATTCTCACCAATAGAATATGAATAGAAGTGGCTATGTGCCACTTTCTGGCTAAAGCTGCTCCTTCCTCCTTACCACGGGTCAGAAGACTGAGGACAGACAGAAGGGGCTATGACATGGCTTTGATAGAAGAGACCATACCCTAAGGGAAGGAGCTGTAACAAAATGGGAAGAAAACGATCCCTGAATGACTGTGAAGCAAAGCCACCCAATGACCATTACACTCAAGAGAGTAATAAAAATCTCTCTTGTCTGAGCCATTACACTTCAGTGTCTCTGTTATAGCCTCTCAACGTAACGAATTCACATATTACAGGTATTCTCTAGGTGATCTCTACAGAACCGTACATCCCACTGCCTCCTCAACATACCCCATGGATGTCTGAGAGTTGCCATCAACTCACAACTTCCAAAAGACAATTCCACTCACTCCAAGTCATGTTAGCTCCATCTCCAAAACATATCCCATTCCCAGTAAGTTCCAGCCTTTTTCTGGTTCCTTAAACACAGCCAGTTCATGCCTGCCTCAGGACATTTGTGCTTCCAGTTTTCTCCGGCTACAATGCAGTCCCTTTCATCTTTTGTGAAGCTGGCTCCCTCTCCTCATTTAGATCTCAATCTAAATACCATCTTCCCAGACAAGCCTTCCTTTATTATCTGAACACAAATTGTCATCCTGTGATCTACTCCCACATCAGTTTAAATTCCCAGCACAGCACTTTTTACTAGCTGATATTTTTCTTTTGTTTTATTCACTTACTCAACAAATATTTACTAAAATCCTAACTATATCCCAGGCACTGGACCTAAACCTGGGAATACAACCACGAACAAAACTCAGCTTCCATCTTCATAAAACACATAGTAAAGCAGATGGTGATAAATGCTGTAGAGAAAGTAGGGCAAGGGGATAGGAGTGCAGGGGCTGGGGGCTGCAATGTTAAAAGCAGGATGGACAGAGAAAACTTCACTAAGATGCCAAATGATCAAAAACCTGAAGGAAACAAGGGAACAAATAGTGGGTATCTGTGGGAAGGGGTTTCCAGACAGAAAATGTAAGTGCAAAGGCCCTGAGGTGGGAATGTATTTTACAACAAAGAGGTCAATATAAACGGAACAGTGATGAGAAAGGAAAGCAGGAGATGAACACAGGAAATGGGACCTCAATAAAGGAGGGCCAAGTACAGGAAGTCACAGGAAAAATTTGAAAAGAGATGTGGCATAATGCAATTTGAAAATATACCATAGGGGTCAAGGAGGGAAGGGAAACCAAATTGAAATCTACAGAAAAATAATTCCGTTCTTGATTTTCATAAAACCGGCTTCCTCTTAACATTTAAGCTGAAATTTGAATGACATCCTTGAAGATGTTAAGGACTTCCTTAACTGCCCAATCTAAAGAGATGACTGCTTAGACCAGGGATCAGGGATAACGAGACAAGGTTGAATTTGGATATGTTCTGGGATAGATCTAGCAGATTTGATGTAGATACAGAGTAGGAGAGAAAGAGAAGCTCAAGAATATACTCAAGTTTTAGCCTGAACAATTAAAAGGCCAGAAATGGAATTTATTGAGGTGACAAAAAATCTGGAGTTAAATTTTAGATATAGTAAGTGAAAGATCCATGTGTTAGTCTGTCATTTCTATTAATAGATATACCTATATCTACTAGGTAGAGGTATAAAGTGGACCGACAGTTGGATATACCATTCTTAATTCAGGAGAGAGAATTCAAGCTGGAGATGTAAATTTCAGGAGTCATCAGCATATAGGTGGTATTTAAAGACTGGATGGGATCCCTAAACAGAAGCATCTCCAGCTTCTACTCTTGCCACATTCAGTCTGCAAAAAGCATCTACAATGATCTTTTTATAACATAAGACCAAATCACTCCTCTTTAAAAATGTTTAAATAATATCATCTCTGCACTTGGAATAAAACCTAACAACTATGGCTTACAAAGCTCTGAATCTTGTCTACCTCTCTAAGCCCAAGGCACAGTGGCCTTCCTTCCTTTCTTGAAGGGCACCAGACTCTTTCTTGACTCACAACCTTTGAACATGCTATTCCCTGTGCTTAAAGTGTTCTTCCCTACCCTCTGTGACCTCCTACAGATCCCTCAGCTCTGAGTTTCAAGGTCACCTGCTGAGGCCTTTCTCTATCCTCAAACCAAAATATGCTTCTTCTCTCCAGTTCTCTCTGCCGTAATATGTTATCAATTTGTAAACACACATACATAAGAAAGAGAAATTTCTTGTCCGTCTGCCCCAGCAGACAATAAGTTCCATGGGTGCAGGGACTTTGTCTTGTTCAGGGCTTAATTGTGAGGGCCTAGCACAGTGCCTGGCAAGCAGCAGACATTCAAATGTTGAATAGAGACAGCAGTCTTATTATGCAACATGCAATTTGCCTCATTATACACAGAATGCTTTCTTTCCCCTTCAAAAACAAAACTAAACTAAACACTGTCAAACAAATTAGAGCTTTTAACTATACCAAGGTATGTTATCAACAAAGCTTCCTTGTACCATTTCACAGGTTTCCTTCATTCAGCACTGCATTCATTCATCACAGCTTCATTCACTCACCCCATGACATCAGTTACTAAAACTCGGCCGTGTACTTAAAAGGAATTCTTGAATTCATAGCTGAATGGGGCCTTTACGAATCATCTAATTCTCAGTTGAGAGAAGAGAAAAAAGTGGGTTAACACTTTTCTGTCCCAGGTTACAGGCAGTAGCAGAGCAGACATATGAATCCACGTTCCGGTTTTAGTGTTGCTTTTTGTTGTTGGTTTGTGTTTGTGTGTGTGTGTGTGTGTGTGTGTGTTTTCTGGTACATTTTCTCTTAAATAACAAGAATTCAAAGAACCACCATCATCCAAAATGACCTACACTTGTTCATTCTGCATATATATTTTTAATGACACAACAACTTTATCCAGGATCAAAATTAAGCTGCCTCTACTTAAAAACTGGGCAGCTATTAAAACGGAAAATCAGAAATATAAGCAGTTTACAGAGTGAGCGTCCCAGTAGTTAGACTTGCTAAGTCATCAAAAGAACTAGTTTCTTTCATTAGGGAACTTTTAGCAATAAGTAATGTTATTTTAGGAAGTGCAGAATCCCCTTCCCCCCCCAAAAAGGAGGAATCTGGAAAACAGCACTAGTTGAAGAAAACATTTTCACATGTTGCTTTGACACATAAAACCCTCAGTATTCTGAAAAGTCAGAGACTTCCTTAACAAGGTACTAAAGGAATTTCCTTTTTTTTGATTCACAGTTTAGACACACACACACACACACACACACACACACACACACACACATACACAAACGCGAAGGCTGTTTTTACGCAAACAGGCATTAACTTGTGTGAATTTCGGCAAACACTTTCGGACCAGCGAGACAATTCCCCTGACCTCGCGCGAGGAAGCCACCTTCTCCCTCCCTGCAGAGTCCGGGAGCAAAGCGAGGCACGCAGGGGGCGTCTGCGCGGAGGCCGAGGGCCCCGCCGCCGCCCGGGAGGAAGCCCGTGCAGGCCCACCTGCCCCACCGCCGCCCCTGAGGCCCGGCCTGGCTCCCCGCCGGAGCCCCCCTCTGCTACCTTTCCGCCGGAAGAAGGACATGGCGGGGCCCGGGTCGGGGCGGAGGGCGCGGGGGGACTGTCGCGGGGAGGGCCCGGCTCCCCTCATTCAGCAACCGGCCCGGACTTCCGGGTCCGCAGCGGCCGCCGCACTAGCCTGAAAAGAGACCCTTCTTCCGGGTGTGGGCCCCACCGCCTCCTCGAGAAGCCCAGGCAGCTCCTGCCGCCATATTATCAACAAGCCACCCGCCCGGAGTTCCGGTCCTTCCCCGCGCGAGGCTTCACGGGAGGCCGCGCTGTCGGCCCCGCCCCCATCCCCGCCTCCTCTCGTGGATGCGGGGGCACGCGCCCGCCCCGCTCACGTGACCCTGCGCGCGTGCGGTCTGTGCCCTTTCACTGATACCGGGTGGCCGGGACGGACGGCGTTACTGTCCGTGTGCTTTCTCCGATATTCGGTGGCCCGGACCTGCGGCGGTACCCCGGCGCAGCTTGGTGGTGCCCGGCTGCAGCCCCGGGTGGAGCGGGACAGACCTAGTCTCCGCAAAGCTGACCCTCCCGGAGCGGGAGCGCTCCCCAACCCGGGGCTGGATGGTGCGGCGCCTCAGGTCTGGGGCGCGCGGCCGTGGGCGCTCAGAGCATGCCCTTGTACGAGGCGAGGCCGGCACTGCCACGCTCTGGCTTAGCCCCTCCTGTTTCTCGGTTCCAGTTAGGCTGAAAGGCACTGGCCGGTCGGAACGGCTTCGCCCTGCACCCCCAGGTCCTGCTCTAGAGCAGGACCCCCCTCCCCTCCCTGGTCGCGTAGTTTCCCGGGGGTCAGGGTTCCTCGAAAGGGGAAGAGGAGGCATGACCTGCTTTATGTGGCTCCTCTCTCAGTCACAGTGACCTCGGCAGTAAAAAAAGGAGAAGTGGGCTTATTTTCAGAACCAAATCCCTGCAAATGCTCAAGTTTGAAAGGGTAACTTAAAAGCATCGCCAGTAATTACAAGGCAAACTCGTGAATCATCCAGCTTTGTTCACATGCACTTCTGGCCCAGCATCCGTCCCTAAAAGCAGAGCTAAATGAAACAAGTCTTTATCCCTCGGTGTCCCTCACCACTGGGTGAGTGTGCTCAGTGCCTGATTAATAATTGTACGTCCTCTTTTGGGGAAGGAACCTGGAAGATAGCACTCAATAAATGTTCACTGAGTTTTGTTTTTTGTTTAATCCGTGAAGTCCATCGTGTGATGGTTGGGGAAACAGGGCCGAAAAGAAGTCCAACTTGTCTGAGATTACTAAGTGTCAGTGTTGAGACTATAACCAGAAACTGGGGTCTTTCACCATATAATTAGAGCAACTTAATAGGTTTGTTTTGGTCCAGGGCCCGTAAGGTAATCAGACCTGATGTTTATTGAAAGTTTTCTATGAACAGTTACTGTGCCAAACCCTGCAGATTAATAATAGTCTTTGGAGTCTGTCTTGGTGTGGGGAAAACTAGGCACAGAAAAATAGCCTACCTAGGGTCACAAGCTAACTAGGGGTGAACCTTGGATTTCAAATCTAGGGAGTTGGCCTCTAGAGGCAAAGATCCAGCCTCTGCCTGAGTAAAGAGAGTGTGTTCAGGCAGAAGCAGGAGAGACTGGCCTAGACTCTGGTTGCCTGAGTGTATCATCCACCTGAGTTGGTGCTGAGAATGGATGTCCGTTTGACTCCTGCAGGCTTCAACAGAGGCTGCATAGGAATTGGGGCAGTGTCCTCCCGGGATCTGAAGGGCTATTGGAAAGGAGCCTGTGCTCAGAGGTGGGGGGGGGGGGAGGCGGTGGGCGGTGGGATCTGCTGTCTGTGGCCAATAAAAACAAAGATCTTGCCCCTCTCTCCTTGGAAATGGGGATTGTCTGAAGTCAAGCGGGAGTGGGGTCTGGGGTACAATCTGTATAAAGGGAATAAGCAGTATCTAGGAGAGGTATAAGCACAGGGCATCACACACTTGGCATGAAAACACAGTGCCCCTCTCCCTTTCCCTTCTTGTTGTGAGTTCAATCCTTTGTTGGCAGCGGCTTTTTGTCTTTGTTGACTGGTTAGTTGCATGGGACAGAAGGGGGAGTGCAAGAAATCCCCTGAATATCACCGAACAGGAGCAGTGCCAAGGAATGTGGGCAGAGTGGTGGGGATGGTTGGGATGGATCGTTCTCTAATCCCTGTAAATCTCCAATCCTTTCTCATTTTCTTCGCCTAAGCATGGGATCAATGTCAAAGCAGTGTCCTTTCCCACCTTCCAGTGTGATGACTGCTCTTGAGCCCCTCCTAGCAGAAATTCTGGAGCTGCCTTTATTCCTCCAGGCACCAGTCAGGTGATAATAGCTGTCATTATTTCTTAAGTACTTATTATGTGCTCTCAACGTACCAAGTGCTTTATAATCACAATCTCACTTCATCCTTTACTTTCTCCCCCGCAAAAGACCCTGTAAGATGCCTAATATCATTACCCCCAATTTACAGATGATGACCTTGAGACTCAGAGTAACTTACCCAGGGAGCACAGGCTAGTAAGAATTTCAATCACTGTCAGTCTGACTCCAGAGCTATTTGTTTATATCACTTGCTGTTCTCTTTTCTTCCACCTCCAGCTAATACCCATTTAGCCAATGTTCCAGCATGGGGTGTCTATTTATTGGGCAAATAAGAGGTGATGAGTAATATCTAGCAGTACAGATGCCTTCTGAATCATCACCCATTAAAGTGTTTATACGCTTAGGGAAGCTTTAAGAGTACTATCATTTAATCTGTAAGAATTTGATGATCCACGTGTGAATAAAGTTAGGATAAAATGAGAATATAAAAATAAGCAAGGGTATTCCACTCACCTGAATACCCAGTTGTGGCAAACGGATATTCTGCATTGCATTTCTAAGTTACTTTGTTACAGCCACTTTAATTTACATGTAAAACAAAATACATTTTCACCAGCAGGAATTCTGTTAATTACATTCCTAATTTTCAGGGACTCCTCACGGTCTTTTTAAACCAGTTGTATCAGTTACAACAAACCAGTGAGGTAAAATCAGCAAGGTAATTATCACAAAGCCAGTGAATAAAATTAATCTCCTATGACTAACAGTTTAAAAATTTAATGAAGAATTCTACAACAGGGGCGCCTGGGTGGTTCAGTTGGTTAAGCATCCCACTTTTTATCTCAGCTCAGGTCATGATCACATGGTTTGTGAGGTCAAGCCCTGAGTCACGCTCTGTGCTGACAACACATAGTCCGCTGGGGATTCTGTGTCTCCCTCTCTCTCTGCTCCTCCTCCTCCTCCTTCCGCTCTCTCTCAAAATAAATAAAGACTTTTTTAAAAAAGAATTCTAGGTTCTGGGTGGCTCAGTCGGTTGGGCATCCGACTTCAGCTCAGGTCATGATCTCGCGGTCCGTGAGTTCGAGCCCCGCGTCGGGCTCTGTGCTGACAGCTCAGAGCCTAGAGCCTGTTTCAGATTCTGTGTCTCCCTCTCTCTCTGACCCTTCCCCGTTCATGCTCTGTCTCTCTCTGTCTCAAAAATAAATAAACGTTAAAAAAAAATTAAAAAAAAAAGAATTCTACAACAGGCACTCAACAAATGTAGTTGTCTATATCAAACATTCATAACCTCAAGGACATTATTCAAATAAATCTTTTGATACCTTAGAGAAAGGAAGCTCCCTGTACCTTATTAGTAAGCAGATAAAAGCAACTCAGATTCATGACAAGACTCAGAATAGGTATAGACGTAACTTAAAATTCTTATCAACCGTGAAAGGCTAATTCTTAAACCAGTGTTTTACATTCTCAAAAGCCTTTGTATCCGCAGCTTTGTAAAATTTATCTCCCCCCCTCAAAAAAAATGTGTGGTCTCTGAGTTTTAGTCAAAGCTAACTCAAAAGCAGTTGGGGCTTAACGTAATTTATTTCTTCCATAGTCTCTAATCATGCCAGATAAATGGGAGTTTAAGGCACATTTTTCCCATCAAAGGAACCCAAAACAAGTAGGAGATATGAGAATAATCTCTTAAAAATGCCTAACAGAGGAGGGCCTGGGTAGCTCAGTTGGTTAAGTGTCTGACTCTTGATTTTGGCTCAGGTCATGATCTCGGGGTCATGGGGTTGAGCCCCACATCGGGCTCTGTGCTGATGGGTCTGATGGATCCTGCTTGGGATTCTCTCTCTCTCTCTCTCTCTCTCTCTGCACCCCCCCCTGCCCCCCCGCTTTCAAAATTAAAAAATATGTATATGCCTAACAGAGACTTCCACTTCTGTGTGAACCAGAGCAAAGCCATCTTGGACAAATCCACCTTGATGGGTGCTCTATGATCAGAAGCCTTCTTGAGCACAGCACTTCACCCCACATTCTTTCTTTTTGTCTAACCACACCCTAATGTACACCCCTGGGACATAACATCCTTGATCTTCTCTGAAAGTAAAACTATGACACGGAGTGGGGCGCCTGGGTGTCTAAGTCGGTTAAGCGTCCAACTTCGGCTCAGATCATGATCTTGCCATCTGTGAGTTCAAGCCCTGCATCCAGCGCTGTGCTGACAGCTTGGAGCCTGGAGCCTGCTTCAGATCTGTGTCTCCCTCTCTCTCTCTCTCTCTCTCTCTCTCTGCCCCTCCCCTTCTCATGCTCTGTCTCTCTAAAATAAATAAATGTTTTTAAAAAAGTAAAAAAAAAAAAAAAAGACTATAATACGGAGCTATTCTCTAGCTACTAGCATGTACTTCCCAGCCTCTAGAGCTAGAAAAGCAGGTCTTACTGGCTCTGGGGTTGTGGAAACCCACTGGGCTTACGGTCTCCCAGGACACACTTCTGTCTGTAAGTCCCCTTAATAAGTCATTTCTTATCAAGATGGACTTGTCAGCCTTTTCCTTCAGTCTTATGGCTCCTTTGGCCTTTTGGAGATACTTCTGGATATACCTCCCTTTCATGGGAGGTATAGTAACAGTGCAGCAGGTCACATGGACTAGCCACCTGCTGAGGAAAGCAGAAAAAAAGGAAAACTGAACCCCAAAACTACAAGACATTGAAGCAAGAAGGGGGTAATGAAGAATTAGCAGATGGAGAGAGAAGAAAAGAAAAACAAAATCGAGTGAATTAAGTCCCGCCTTTGTGGCCTTTTCTCTGGGAGCTTTCCTGTTCAGGGAAAAGAGACTGAGAAGCTAGCTGAAGGGTGCTTTTGAAAATGTCACAGACTAGAGGAAAAAAGTTGGAGCCCAAAGTCTGCTCTGGGTCAGGATTCTGAAAAAGCTACACCAGTGGGGCGCCTGGGTGGCTCAGTCGGTTAAGTATCCGACTTTGGCTCAGGTCACAATCTCACGATTTGTGAGATTGAGCCCCATGTCGGGCTCTGTGCTGACAGCTCGGAGCCCCAAGCCCGCTTCAGATTCTGTGTCGCCAGGAACAAGAACCAAGGGAAATAATGAGCAATAGAAATAGTGATATGGGAGTTCCAGATACTGGAATTATTGGTCATAGATTTTAACATAATTATGCTTACTATGATTGAGGATATAGAAAAGAAAATTGGAAATTCGGGCCGAAAACTAGATAGTATAAAAACTGACGCTTATATACACAAAAAAGAAGCAACTAGAAATTCTAGAACTGAAAAACAAAATACCTGAAACGAAGAACTAACTAGATGGATCTGTAAGCAGAGTTACAATAGAGAGAATTTATAAAATGGAAGACAGGTCAGAAGAAACTATCCAGAATGAGGCACAGAGTGAAGGTAAGAGACCTAGAGAAGAATACAGTGAGAAGTTTTACCATTTGCTTGATCAAAGTCCCAAATGGAGAAAAGAGAGAGAATGTAGCAGAGGAAATATTTGAAAAATTAGTGGCTGACAATTTTCTGGAAGTGATGACAGAAACCAACCTACCAATTCAAGGATCACTGTGAACGCCAAATAAAAGGAAATTCACACCTAGGTTGTTAATCATGAAACCTCAGGAAATAAAAAACAAAGACAAATTATTAAAAAATAGCTAGGGGTTGGGAAAACAGATTACCTTCAAAGGAGTGACATTTAGGGATTAGCTGATTTTTTCAATAGCTACAGTGGAAGCCAGATAACTATGGAATTAAACTCTTCAATGTGCTGGAAAAGGTAACTAGCAACCTGGAATCTTATACCCATCAAAGATGACACAAAATAAGGCATTTTCAGATGAAAACAGGAAAACAAATGTCACCACAAGACCTGAATTTACCAAAGGATTTACGAAAAGCCATTCCAGATGCAAAGTGTGAGATATGAGACAAAGAACAAAGAGTGTGGTAAATATGTGGACAAATATAAACATTTAATGATAATGTGAAAATAACCAACTGTGAAGTCAAGGGGCACAGTCTACACGAGATCACTCTCAGTTGCAAGTTTGGGGTCCCCAAGACCACTCTTAGTTTCACTAACTTGCTAGAAGGACTGGCAAAATTCATTGATAGCTGTTATACTCAACAGCTGTAGTTTATTACTGCTGAAATATACAGATTAGAGTTAGCCAAGGGAAGGAATATAGAGGGCAGAATCCAGGCAAGTACAAAACACAGAGCCTCCAGTTGTCCTCTCCCCATGGAGTCATTATTTTCCTGCCATTTATATATACAATATTGATGGATTTTTGCCAACCGGGGAAGCTTACCCAAGGTTAGTGTCCAGAGTCTCTATTGGGACTCTATTACACAAGCACGGCTAGCTGCCTTTGCAGCTGATCTCAGTCTCCAGCCCCTCGAGAGGTCACACTGATAACCACGTGACCCAAAGGCCCCACCCCAAATCACATTGTTACAATATGGCTGGCCCAAGTCATAACAAAACACTGCTATCAGGCATGACATTCCAACAGCCCGGAGATGACAGCCTAGTAGCCAAGAGCCAAGGCGAGGCCTCTCTTTGGGCAAGTTAAATGATTTTCTACACAAACATCTAACAGATTTAAAATTTTCACCGATGTGGCTGGCCCAGGAATCTTTGTAGGGCTTATATCCCACCTTTTGGCATGTGTATGTCTTACAGGGTGTCTAGAATACCTGCCGTTTCTTGTTCACTGGGTCTAGTTAGCATGATGTCATCAATATAGTGTCCCAGTGTGATATTCTGCAGAATGTCTTGACAATGAAGAATTCTTTAGACCTGCACTGTCCGATATGGTAGCCCCTAGCTACATGTAACTATTCTGCTCTTGAAATGTGGCTAATTAACATGTGCTATGACCATAAAATGCACAGATTTAGAAAATTTGGTATGAAAAAACAATGTAAAATATCTTATTAATATTCTTGTGTTGATTACATATTTATTTAATTTTTTTGAGAGATAGAGAGCGAGCATGCAAGCAGGGGAGAAGGGCTGAGGGAGAGAAAGAGAGAATCCCAGGCAAGCTCCAAGCTCAGTATGGAGCCTGACAAGGTTGATTCCACAACCTTGGGATCATGACCTGAGTCAAAATCAAGAGTTGGATGCTCAACCTACTGAGCCACCCAGATGCCGCTATATTGACTATATATTACATTGATTACATCATCAATATTTTTGATGATCTATTTTTTTTTAATGTTTATTTATTTTGAGAGAGAGAGAGCAAGAGAGGGGGGAGAGAGAATACCAAGCAGGCTCCACACCATCAGTGCAGAGCCCGTCACGGGGCTCAAAATCATGAACTGTGAGATGATGACCTGAGTTAAAATCAAGAGTCAGACACTCAACTCAACACTCAACACCCAGGCGTCCCCATAATGATAATATTTTAGATACGTTGTGCTAAGTAAATACATATATTATTAATTTCATTTGTTGCTCTTTGACTTTTTTTCAGTGAGGTAACTAAAATTACATATGTGACTGATGTTATATCTCTCTTGAGCAGCACTGCTTAGACTATTTTGATACTGAGTGTGATGGTTAGTTTTATGTGTCAACTTGACTGGCCACGAGATGCCCAAAGCAAGCATTGTTTCTGGGTGTGTCTGTGAGAGTGTTTCTGAATGAGATTAGTATTTGCGTTGGTAGACTCAGCAAAGTAGATTGCCTGCTCCAATGTGGGTGGGCATCATACGATTGCTGAGGGACTGAATAGAACAAAAGGTGGGGAAGGAGGAATTTAGCCCCTGTTTTCCTGCCTCACAGCTTGAGCTTGGACATCCCATCGCATGGTCTCCTGCTGTCAGACTGGGGTTTGCACTATCAGCTCTCCTGGTTCTCAGCCCCTTGGACTTGGACTAAATTATATCCTTGGCTTTCCTGGGTGTCCAGCTTGCAGATGGCAGATTGTGGAACTTCTCAACCTCCTAAATCACAGGCGCCAATCGTTGCTAAAAAATAAATCTCTTGGGGCACCTGGGTGGCTCAGTCGGTTAAGCGTCTGACTTCGGCTCAGGTCATGATCTCACGGTTTGTGAGTTCGAGCCCCGCATCGGGCTCTGTGCTGACAGCTCAGAGCCTGGAGCCTGCTTCGGATTCTGTGTCTCCCTCTCTCTCTGCCCCTCCCCTGCTCGCGCTCTGCCTCTCAAAAATAAATAAACATGTAAACATCATAAATAAATAAATAAATAAATCCCTGTCTTTCTCAGTTCTATTTTACTGGAGCACAGTGACCAGTGCACTGAGATCAGTAGAATGAACAAGGACTGGACAAGACTGGATTTGTGCTATTCTCCATCCCAGGTGAATGCAAATTGCTTTACAGCCTCCTTCTTAATGGAATTTGACGACAATGTATTTGCTCAATCAATAGCCACATCCTAATTGTCAGAGGCTGTGTGAGTCTGGAATGGCAACTAACGTTAGGGCTACATCTTGGTTAAATTTACAGTAGTCCATCACCATCCACTATGATCCATCTGGGTTTTGCAGGGCCATACGCCCATGAATGAGACAGAAAGTAGAATGGGAACCACAATCGTTCTTGCATCTTTCTGGGAGGCTGTAATCTGTCATTCTACCCAGAATGCCATGTGGCTTGATTTATTGTCTTGGCCAGATATTAGGAATAGTTTCAGGAGCTTCCAGTTGGCCTTTTTTTCTCCTTAAAAAAAAAAAAATTAGTGACTCTAACTCAATAGGTCAGGGAGCCAATGTGAAGATTCTGCCAAATTCTAGGAAAATCTGTATTGATTATGCCTCAGAAATGACTAAAGGCCTATTTGGAGAAAGGATTGAGAGAATAGCTACTATATATATTTGTTGTGACATTTCAGGGTTTCTGAAGAAGATTTGGCCTCATTTTTTTTTTATTTTTTTTCAATGTTTTATTTATTCTTGAGAGAAAGAGAGACAGAGCATGAGTGAGGGCGGGGCACAGCGCGAGAGGGAGACACAGAATCCGAAGCAGGCTCCAGGCTCTGAGCTGTCAGCACAGAGCCCAACATGGGGCTTGAACCCATGAGCCGTGAGATCATGACCTGAGCCGAAGTTGGACACTCAACCAACTGAGCCACCCAGGTGCCCCTAGCCTCCTTTTTTCTTGCTGGGCTCAGATCTTAGAACTGTCTCAGGTTTGGAAACTGAAGAAAGATCATGACTTTTCCATCATGGTAGTGACATCAGCCTTCTGATATCTAATCTTGATCTTTTGATTATATGAGCCTCATAATACCCTTGTTTGCTGCCTGTCTTAGTCCCTGCAGGCCGCGATAACAAAAATACCACAGACTGGGTGACTTGAACAGCAAACATTTATTTCTCACAGTTCTGGATACTGGAGAGTACAAAATCAGGGCACTGGCAGATTCTGTGTCTGCTGATAGCCTGGTTCATAGACGGTCATCTTCTCTCTTCGTCCTCAGAAGGCAGATGGCACAAGAAAGCTCTCTGGGGTCTCTTTTATTTTATTTATTTATTTTTTTAAATTTTTTTTTCAACGTTTTTTTATTTTATTTTTGGGACAGAGAGAGACAGAGCATGAACGGGGGAGGGGCAGAGAGAGAGGGAGAGACAGAATCGGAAACAGGCTCCAGGCTCTGAGCCATCAGCCCAGAGCCTGACGCGGGGCTCGAACTCCCGGACCGCGAGATCGTGACCTGGCTGAAGTCGGACGCTTAACCGACTGCGCCACCCAGGCGCCCCTCTCTGGGGTCTCTTTTATAAGGGCATTCGTCCTACTCATGAGGGCTCTCTGATGACCTAATAATCACCCCCCAAAGGCCCTACCTCGTAATAACATCAGGAGGTTAGGATTTCAACATATAAATTTTGGACACAAGCATTCAGTCCATAACACTGCCCATCTATTCATTCCAAGAACATAATCATCATTAGCCATTCCCACTTATCCCTGTGGGTCAAGGCACTCTTGGTACCTTTCCCACCTGTGTGGAAATTATATCTATCGTGTCTCTGACAACTTAGGGCTGTCACATGGGCTCTGCTATTCTGGAATCCTGTCATGACCATTGACACTAAGGAATCCAATTCTATAACAGCATCTCCTACTGTAAGACCTGGGCCACCATTCAGGTCCTCAATAATCCAGTAACAGTAGCCTTCTCATGAATTCAATCCTTGTTTTACAGAGGGGGGTGACCTCTGGGACCTCTTAGGAAATATAGTCAGCCAGTGGATCCTCTGGAATGGCTTAATGCATTCTGACATCCCCACCTCTCTGACCTGAGAGTCTCTCTCTGGAAAGCCCAACCTGCTCCCTGTATAAGCCAGCCGAAAGACCACAGCCAAAGACTCACCGATGCTTGCAGTAGGAAGCTATCTGATTACAGTGCACAGAAATAGTTAAGTGCCCAGGGGATGCGGGCCAGGTACCAACAGTGTCTACTGCATTAACACAATTCCTACTTTGGGGCTGAGGAAATAACCACCGAGCGGGTCTGAAGACTCACTGGGCCCATAGTCAGCTAGATTTGAACCCGGACTCGATTTGCCTTCATTTTAGGCACAGGAGCATGTGATGTCTCCTGGTTGCAATCAGTCTTATCTCAGATCTGGGTATTCTTTTTACCGTGGTGCGTAGTTACCCTGGCATATGACCTCAAGTCTCCCTAGGAGAATGATCGGGGAAAATTTTACTATAGAGATTTATGGTGGTATTGCACAGTCCGTCCTTAAGGGGACCTGGCTTCCCTTTCAAACACTGAGCTCTGGGCCTGTGAACTAACGTTCACTTGGGAACTTGAGAAGGAATGTGGTTTCCATTATGGCAGCTGACATTAGCCTTCTGCTCATGAGTTCTTGCTTTCTTTTTAATTATATAAAGAAGTATGCTGTGCTCAGTTGTCTGCATCTTTCTCCCCTCTAGTAATACTATGATCTGTTAGCCATTTCTCCAGATCCCTGTGGGTCAAGGAACCTTGATGGCTGGTTCAGCTTTGCTTTCCAACACAATAATTACACTCACTTTCCTTTGATATTTAAATGCAGTCACCTGGCCTCTTGACCTCTCACTGTCCACACTAGCCGAGAGAGGATGGTCACCATTGGGTGTCTCAGAGTTGCTGGTGGCCTTAATAAAAGCGGTGTCCTCTGATGGGTTCTTAGGTCTTACACAGTGAATCAGTTCCAATGTCCATACTTCTATAATCCTTTTGACCTTTCCTTGATGCCGTGTCAAGGAAGTTCTGGTAATATCCTTTTCATTTCTCTAGGCCAAGCTCCATCCCAACAGTCAATTAGGACCAGCTTTAGGTATCGTGTCCACAGCTCTGGATCTCGACTTGTGGATGAAGGGCCCCCAAGTGGGGGAAACTCCCCTTGCCCAGGCATATCTTTCACCTCTCCCCCAATCAAACAGCTTCAGATCTGCTCTCCCACAAGCCCCCTGGGTTCTTCCCATATGTTGTGGCCAGGGCCCGCAAGCCCTATGGTACGTGTACTATTTTCTCCCAGAGCAGAGACTTTTTCTTGTCTAGGATACAGAGAGCTGACTTTGGTTACTTACTTTGAAAGAGTCAAGAGCGGAGGGGTGAATCTTCAGTAGGACATGTGGCATCTTACAGGGCTTCTGCCTCAGCAGAGGTTGCGGTATAGTCTCCTCTGAGAGAAGGAGGTTTGAGGTGTTTCCAGGTTCAAGCTTCTCAGGCGAATCTACTCAAACATCATCATTTCACAGCTCAGATTCCACTCTTATCCCTCACACTCAGACTATACCTGGGAAGCCATTAAGATGATGCATTCTCTTTTTCTTTTTTTTCATATTTATTTTGAGAGAGAGAGAATGAGAATGAGTGGGGAGGGGCAGAGAGAAAGGGAGACACAGAATCTGAAGCAGACTCCAGGCTCTGAGCTGCCAGCACAGAGCCCGATGCAGGGCTCAAACCCACAGACCATGAGATCATGACCTGAGTCAAAGTCAGAGGCTTAACTGACTGAGCCACCCAGGTGCGCCTATGCATTCTGTTTTTCAACTCTGCTACTTTTTTATTTTATTTATTTAACTGAAAATTATTTGTTTATTTTGAGAGAGAGAGAGAGAGAGGGAGAGAGAGAATCCCAAGCAAGCTCCTCGCTGTCAGCACAGAGCCCGACGTGGGGCTCGATCTCACCAACCATGAGATCATGACCTGAGCCGAGATCAATCAAAAGTTGGATGCTTAGCCCACTGAGTCACCCAGGTGCCCCAACTCTGCCACTTTTACAGTTAGATCCTGGGCCTGCTCTTTGGCGAGGTCTGTCCTGCACCTGCTTCTTGGAAGCTGCCAAAGGAGCCCTGTGGCTTTTCACAGTGTGACTGGAATTGGCAGTTTTCAACCAGAAGGCAGACCTATCACTAAACTTCATTTCAACGAGAGGCAAAAGCCTGAGTAATTGTGATGGATGAGGTTCCCCTCTGCTTGCACGGGATTATTTGCATCTCCACTCACCACTACTCATAGTGTTTTTATTGCCATCATGCTGGTGAATAACTCCCAAATCTCAATCACCCAGTAAGGTTTAGCCTAGGTTCCCCAGGATGCAGAGCTGAGGGCAGAGGGCTCACAGCAGGACTATGTCAAGGAGCACTTGCCCAGACAGCAGGAGTGAAGAACAAGGGGAGTGAATCAGGGACGGAGGGGAGTCAATGTGAGATGGTGTTATTGAGTGGGCTGCTACCAAGTGGGAAGCATTGCTGGGTCTGTAGGGTTGTGCCCAAGAACCTGTATAAGTGCACCCGCCAGCTCTCATCTCCCATTGACCATGATTCACTCCACAGGGCTTAACTCTCTGGCACCTCAGGGCTGTGCATACAGCCCCCAGGCATTGCCAATATGGAAGCCCTGGGGCAGAGGAGAGAGGCACAGTAGGGGCAAGAAGGGAGGTACCGTCAGATTACCCCTGTGTGAAGTTGTCTAGAGCCCATGCAGAGCTGGAACCAGAGCCACACGAGACCAAGAGGGTCTGGAGTGACCCAAGAGAGGAGTGGGAAACAGTGGGCGTGCATACGTGCTCCACCCCGACTCCACACCTGCAAGTTCAGAGTGTCCAGGAGTGAAGCCAAAGGAATGTGTTTATAAGGGTCACAAAGTTGCAGGGATTCTAGGGCACCTGTAGGGCCTCAGGTTCGGACTGCCCATATCTTTAATGTGCTGCTGGGAGTGACGGCTGTAAAGAAACGAAACAAAGCTAGAAGGGATCTTGGCGAGGGCCTCACACAAGTCCCCATAGCCTGAGGATCCGAAAACTGAAGCCTCTCACGGTGTAATAATAGTAACAATCGTTACCACCATGGTGATAATTTCAGCTAGCATTTTTGAGCACCCACTGGACATACCTTTTGAAAGACTTAATCGCCATAAGAGCTCTCATTTTGCAGATGAGGAAGAGTCTCACATAGGCTCTGATGTAATATCAGTCTTGGTGATTCTGATGACTAGTATGTAGAGACTGATGTTTAACTTAAAATTGTTTTGTTTCCCTGACCCTCAAAAGGAGACAAGTGAGCCTGAACCTTTATAATCAATCCTCTTGCCCCTGTCCTTTGATTGCCTGTCTACCTACAGTCATCAAATAAATTTGGATGACGTTTCCCCCAGATACTGTTATTTATAAGGATCTATTCCTATATGCTCGGTATCTACATAAAAAGGTAGAGACAAGAGACTCACGTTTGTTGAGTGCAGACTGTATGCCGGCTGTTGTCCTAGGGACTTTTCATTTCGTCAAGTAGTGTTGTGTTTAATCCTCACGACATCCTGGGATGTTAGGTATTATTATTTGCCTCATTCTGCAAATGAAAAACTTGTCGTCAGAGAGATGAACTGAACTGCCAAAGATCTTTTAGTGAATAAAAAGGCAGAGCCAAGGATGGGGACGTGGTTCTGTCTGCGTCCAAAGCCCCCCTTTTCTTTACACCACGCTGCATCGAGATCTGGTCTGGTAAATTTAATGGGTCCTGTGATTTGGAAGTGATAACCAGATTTCACATGGGTGTGTTTTTTTGAGAATGGAAGTAACTGAGAGGTTTTCAGTTCCCGGTTTTCTGACTTAAACTCCCTCTCTTTGTCCTGACTTAAAAGAGTTAGAAACAGGGACGCCTAGATGGTTCAGTCAGTTGAACATCCAACTCTTGATTTCGGCTCAGGTCATGATCTCATAGTTCACGGGATCAAGTCCCACATTGGGCAGTGCAGAGCCTGCTTGGGATTCTCTCCCTCCCTCTCTGTTCCTTCCCCACTTGCACTTTGTCTCTCAAAATAAATTAAAAAAAAAAGTTAGAAACAAGTGTGATACGTGGGTCTGAATGCAGAAATGCAGGACACCTCCAGGGAGTTTTTTTTTTCTTTTCTTTTCAAGTTTATTTATTCATTTTTTTTTAAATTTTTTTTTCAACGTTTATTTATTTTTGGGACAGAGAGAGACAGAGCATGAACGGGGGAGGCGCAGAGAGAGAGGGAGACACAGAATCGGAAACAGGCTCCAGGCTCTGAGCCATCAGCCCAGAGCCCGACGCGGGGCTTGAACTCACGGACCGCGAGATCATGACCTGGCTGAAGTCGGACGCTTAACCGACTGCGCCACCCAGGCGCCCCTATTTATTCATTTTGAGAGAGACAGAGACATCGTGATTGGGGGAGGGGCAGAGAGAGAGGGAGGGAGAATCCCAAGCAGCTCCACACTGTCAGTGCAGAGCCTGATGTGAGGCTTGAACTCACAACCATGAGATCATGACCTGAGCTGAAATCAAGAGTGGGAGGCTTAACCGAATGAGCCACCCAAGTGCCCTGAGAACTTTTGTTTTCAGGTCAAGCAAAGCCACAAAAACCCCACGAGGCCGGGGATAGACTCCACCTGAAGTGGGGTTTGTCAAACTGAGATGCTCAAGGATGAATTTTCTATCCAGAAGTCTATCCAAGCCTATAGTTGTATTTTGGTACAAATGTATGTAAGACTTCTTTTGGTAACAGCTGAATGTCCAGAGAAGCTAAACCTTGCCCTCACTGCATCAGGCAACAGTCAGCTATGCAGATAGTCGGATATGACGATAGCCCCTCAGACTTGTGCAATCCCACTTCGCACAGACTGCTGGAACCACATCAGCTAATTATACCACCAGGAAGCTGGAAAGACCAGAGCTGCACCATAATCCCAAGGCAAGGTAAGAAGAGGGAAAATGAGGCCCATGTTCTAGAAAGAGGAAGGTCTTGGGGCGTCTGGGTGGCGCAGTCGGTTAAGCGTCCGACTTCAGCCAGGTCACGATCTCGCGGTCCGTGAGTTCGAGCCCCGCGTCGGGCTCTGGGCTGATGGCTCAGAGCCTGGAGCTTCTTTCCAATTATGTGTCTCCCTCTCTCTCTGCCCTTCCCCCGTTCATGCTCTGTCTCTCTCTGTCCCAAAAATAAATAAACGTTTAAAAAAAAATTAAAAAAAAAAAAAAAGAAAAAGAAAGAGGAAGGTCTTGTTTGGGGGGTGGGGGTGGGGTCTGTGCATAAAGGGATCAAAAGGCACTTCTTGTCTAGTCTTTCCTCACTGTCCATGGCAGAGCAAGGTGAGCCCATCTCTTTACAGTGACAACCTTTGGATGGGCAGGGGAGACAGAATCCAGATTATGGTGGTCACACTCCTTAAACATCTTCTAAGTGTCCATGACATGTCTGTTCTTAAAAGATGGCACCTCATACCAGAAAGAATGTAAGTTTGGGGGCGCCTGAGTGGCTCAGTCGGTTAAGCGGTCTGACTTCGGTTCGGGTCATGATCTCGAGGTCCAGAAAGAATGCAGGTTTGAGAACATTAGTGCTCTGGAGACCTATCCCAACCCAGTATTTGTCCTTGGGTAAATTATTTACCCTTGATGGGTGGCATCTGTAAAATGACAATATCACCTGTCTCAGAGGGCAGTTGTACCTCTATGTTTTTTTTTTTTCAATTTTTCAATTTTATTTAAATCCAAGTT
The DNA here is from genome assembly GCF_022079265.1 of Lynx rufus. NCBI lineage: Eukaryota > Metazoa > Chordata > Mammalia > Carnivora > Felidae > Lynx > Lynx rufus. The sequence goes on from NW_025814843.1 coordinate 2,808,544, forward strand.
AGTTAACATCATGTAATAATGATTTCAGGAGTAGAACCTAGTGATTCGTCGCCTACATAGAACACCCAGTGTTCATCCCAACAAGCGCCCTCCTCAATCCCATCGCCCATTTAGCCCATCCCCCTACCAATCCCCCTACCCTACCCCCCTCCAGCAGCCCTCAGTTTGTACACTTAAAAATAATATATTCGAAGCGTCTAGAACAGAGTTAGGCCTGCAGAAATCATTCAATAGATAGTAACTGCTATTGCCATTATTGCTGGAATTATTTCTTAGCTTTGGTTATTTATATTGACGGTCTCGCCCCTGTTCTAGGCCCTGGGGCAGATGCATGGAAGATTAGACTCTGTTGCTGGCCTTGAGAAGTGCTCTGTAACAGAGGAGACAGAGACCTGAAGACTCTGTGTTCATCGGGTCTGAGGGAGAGGGGAATAAGTGTGACCAGGCCACCATTTGCACTAATAATAATCCTCGAGTGTCGAGTGCCCTTCTGGCTCTTCTCTCCATCTCCTGCCTTTTCTTCAGGACTCAGCTCCAGATCCACTTCCTACAGGAAGTCCTCCCTGACTAATCCAGCCCTTGCAGACTTAACTGGTTCTAAATTGTCATACTTGTAGCAGTACATCTACTTATTATTGATACCTATTATGGGCAAAGCACCCTTTGTGTGTTATCTCAGAGCCTTTTTAACACCTTTGGGGGGGGGCAGGTATCGTTATTCTGATTTTACAGATGGAGCCGTTGGGGCTCAGGAAAGCCTTGCCGGGCTTCTATAGATAATCAGTCACAGAGTCAGAATTCTAACTCAGATCTGGGTGACTCCAAAGCAGGAGTTGGCTAACCAGGAATCCTGGGGCAGATCCAGTCCATTCTTTGCCTATTTTTGTAAATAAAGTTTTATTGGAACACAGCCACGCTCATTATTTACATATTCTCCACGGCTGTTTTCGCAGCACAGAGCGAAGTTGAGCAGAGTCACAGAAGAGTCCATCTGGCCCTCAAACCCTAAAATGTTTGCTCTCGGGCCCTTTACGGTAAAAGTTTGCCAGCCCCCGCTCAGAGGCCTATGTTTCTGCCACGGTGTCTCCCTTGTCCCTCTACCTGTGGTTGCCAACACTTGCTCCCAGAGGTAGCAGGACACAGCATGAGAAGGGCCTCAGCACCCGCAGGGATGATTCAGCAAACAAAGGGTAGGATAGAATTTTCCTGGGATTCCAGTGAAGGGTGGGGCTGTGGTGACATTTAGATGAAGCCGTGTTTTGATGGGCTCACAGCAAAGCAGGGCTATGTGTTGAACGGTGTATGTTGGACCCAGAGTCTTGTTCCTTTGGAAAAAATAAATTTAGGATGCCTGGGTGGCTCAGTTGTTAAACATCTGACTTCGGCTCAGGTCATGATCACACGGTTCGCGAGCTCAAGCTTCACATGCAAGAGTCTTGCGTGGGGTGAGCATGAGCCCCGCTTCGGGTAAAACACGAGCCCTGGATGAGCCCTGCTTCTCTCTCTCTGTCCCTTGTGGGATTCTCTAGAGCTCTCTTTCTCTCTCACTAGTGCCATCTCTCTCCCAACAAAACATTTAATAGAATAGGAGGGTCTATCTAGTTCTATATCAGAAGGAAGGATGGATATTAGGGGCAACTAACAGTTTCTTCTTCAGTGGCAGAGCTCAGATTTAAAATACATCTGAAAATATATTTAAACATTTAGAAAAAAGTCTTTATTTATTTTTGAAAGAGAGAGAGAGTGAGTGCAAGCAGGGGAGGAAGAAAGACACAGAATCTAAGCAGTCTCCAGGCTCCAACCTGTCAGCACAGAGCCTGATGCGGGGCTTGAACTCACAAACTGCGAGATCATGACCTGAGCTGAAGTCCGGACGCTTAGCCAACAGAGCCAACCAAGTGTCCCCGTGAATTTTTTTTAAATTAAAATAAAATGCATCTGTCTGATTCCAAATGTAGAGAACAAGGGAGTCACTCGTGTCAAGCAGAGGCCTGTATCAAGCAGTGAGACAAGCAGTTAAGGGCAGTACAGCTACAGGGTTGCAGAAACCAGCATCAGCTGATACCCCTGAGGTCTGCAGGGGCCCAAGCCTGATTAAACCCCTTTAAAAAGGGAGGATTTTTGCAGCAAACTGTCAGACGCTTCAGCCACGACCCCTCTGTGTCTTACCACTTAAAAAGAAAGCAGCGGTTGCCCAAGGATCTCCGAACAGAACCGAGATCCTTCCTTGCTGGAGTGTGATGGGCAGTAAGAGCCGGGAGCTGACCCAGACCGGCCAGAGGCTTATCTCCATTGTGCACCCACAGACTGACTTCAAGTTTGGTCTGTTAGCCCCTCCGTTATCTTGTTTGTCGCGTGACTTGTCTTATGTTCTGCTTTTCGTGCTGTATAAGAAGATGAGTTAATTACATGGTGCGATGTCACTGAGTTTGGAATCCTGAACCTGCTTGACAATTACATTACCTTGCTTTAGGACTGCATAAAGCTGTCACTGTGGAAAGACACAACTTGTTTGTGCAACTTTAGAGCGTGCTCTTGATATCATTCATTTAATTCCACCTGTAGACATAGAAAAAAAATTTTTAATGTTTATTTTTGAGAGAGACAGAGCACAAGTGGGGGAAGGGCAGAGAAGGCGGGGGTGGGGGGGACATAGGATTCAAAGCGGGCCCTGCACTGTCATGACAGCAGAGAGCCTGATGAGGGGCTCAAACTCACAAACTATGAGATCATGACCCGAGCCAAAGTTGGATGCTCAACTGACTGAGCCACCCAGGCGCCCAGACCTAGAAATGTTTTTTTTCCCCCCAATGTTTTCTTCATTTATTTTTGAGAGAAAGAGACAGAGAGAGAGAGAGAGAGAGAGAGAGAGAGTGTGTGTGTGTGTGTGTGTGTGCGGGGGAAGGGCAGAGAGAGAGCAAGACACAGAATCCGAAGCAAGTTCCAGGCTCCAAGCTGTCAGCACAGAGCCTTATGAAGGGCTTGAGATCATGACCTGAGATCATGACCAGAGCTGAAGTCAGACGACCAACCAACTGAGCCACCCAGGCACCCCTAGAAATGTTTTTATTACTGTCATGGCTTTAAGGTATATACGCATCTAAAGTCACACACATGAATGTTCCTTCATATAAAAAGTCATCCACTTAGACCTGGGGCCTGTTGTCAGGTTTTCTATTTGCACGTTCTTCCTGCTTGTTCCTCAGTTTCATCGCCAGCTAACACTCAAGTGTATGGGGAGATTTGGAAGAAAAGGTTTAAATAGGAAGACTTCACACTTCTTTTACGGTTTATAGTCCGTGTTCAGAAGTCAGGAAGTACAGATATATTTGTATTTCTGGTGGCCTGGAAACCACAGGACTGAGCAAAGTCCTCTCCTCTCACCGCATCTCACACTTGATTCTGCAACATGAGAAGCCCAAGTTAACTGACTTCTGAGGGTCCTTCAATCCCTTGGGTTTCCTTTGATCTCAAGTCTGGGAGCAGGTTCCACCCACCTTCATCACCCCTCCAAAGCTTCCTTTTATCTGTGGAAATACCACAGTATGTGGACTGAGGCTGTTACTTGTGTGTGCGTGTGTGTGTGTGTGTGTGGTAAAATATACATAACATAAAATTTACCATTTTAACCATTTTTCAGTGTATAATCCAGTGGCATTTAGCACGTTCATGCTGTTATGCAACCATTATCACCATCCAGCTCTAGAACGTTTTCATCTTCCCAAACTGAAACTCGGTACCCGTTAAACACTGACTCCCCGTTCCTCCTCCCCCTCCCCCTTGGCTACTCCACTTTCTGTCTTTCTGAATTTGACTGTTGTAGGTATCTCATATCAATGGAATTGTACAACGTTTGTCCTTTCGTGACTGGCTTATTTCACTTGGTGATTCATTCCTGTTGTAGCATGTCAGAATTGTATTCTTTTTTAAAGGCCGAGTAATATTCCATTGTATGTATACATCACTTTTTGTTCATCCTTGGGTTGTTTCGACTTTTTGGCTACTGGGAATAATACTGCTATGAACATTGATAGATAACATTGGTTAGGTCCTTACTTTTGATATTTTGGGGATATATACTTAGGAGTGGAGTTGCTGAATCATGTGGTAATTCTATGTCCATTTTTTAAGGAAATGCCAAGCTATTTTCCACAATGCCTCCACCAATTTACATTCCCACCAGCCATGCACAAAGGTTCCAGTTTCTCATCAACATTTGTTCGTTTCTGGTTTTGGTTTTATTTTTAAAAAAACAATAGCCATCTTAATGGCTGTGAGAAGTGGTTTCTCATTGTAGCTTTCATTTGCCTTTTTCTCATAGCTAGTGATGTTGAACATCTTATTTATTTATTTATTTTTAATTTTTTTAATGTTTATTTTTGAGAGAGAGAGATACAGAGCATGAGTGGGGGAGGGGCAGAGACAGAGAAGGAGACACAGAATCTGAAGCAGGCTCCAGGCTCTGAGTGGTCAGCCCAGAGCCTGACATGGGGCTTGAACTCGGGAACGGTGAGATCATGACCTGAGCCGAAGTCAGACGCTTAACGGACTGAGCCACCCCAGTGCCCCTGAACATCTTTTTTTTTTTAAGACTATTTTTAAAAGTAATCTCTGGGGCGCCTGGGTGGCGCAGTCGGTTAAGCGTCCGACTTCAGTCAGGTCACGATCTCGCAGTCCGTGAGTTCGAGCCCTGCGTCCGGCTCTGGGCTGATGGCTCAGAGCCTGGAGCCTGTTTCCGATTCTGTGTCTCCCTCTCTCTCTGCCCCTCCCCCGTTCATGCTCTGTCTCTCCGTCCCAAAAATAAATAAAAAACGTTGGAAAAAAAAAAAGTAATCTCTACACCCAATGTGGGACTCAAACTTACAACCCAAGATCAAAAGTCACATGCCCTGCCAACTGAGCTGAGCGAGCCAGGTGCCCTGAGCACCTTTTCGTGTGCTAAATGCCCATTTGTGTATCTTTGAAGAAATATCTATTCAAGGCCTTTGTCACTCTTCACTTGATCTTAGCTAAAAGGCTGAGAAGCAACGGGCCTTTGTTACCCTTAAGAGCCCATTCTGTCCTTTCTCCAGGCCTGCTGTATCAGTCAGTGTAGGCCAGGTTATGTTGCAGTAACACACAACTCTAATAACCAGGGGCCGAAACAACAAAGCTTATTCTTCACTCATCTTACATGTCCCACACAGGTCCACAGGGGGCCTCTGCTTATTGTGGTACTCAGGGACATGAGTTGGCATTGACTTCATCACCGGGCATTATTCCACTGTTCTGACATCAGTGCAAAAGGGGGCATGTTGAAGAATGTGCCAGGTCTCAGAGCTGCTCACCTTACATTTACCAAAGCAAGTCACGTGGCTATGCCTAACTTCCAAGGAAACTTCAAAGGTACGTGTTAATTTTTTTTTAATGTTTATTTACTTTTGAGAGAGAGAGAGTGAGAGAGAGGAGGGAGGGGCAGAGAGAGAGGGAGACACAGAATCCCAAGCAGGCCACAGGCTCCGAGCTGTCAGCACAGAGCCCGACACAGGGCTTGAATCCATGACCTGCGAGATCACGACCTGAGCTGAAGTCGGACGCTTAAAGGACCAAGAAGGATCCTTTAGAATTGTGCTAGAGATCAAGGAAGATTTGACTTGACCTAGCTGTTGCACGCTCTGAATTCCACTCTATTTTCTCACACTATGTGTGTTTCCCTGTGGGTCAAAATCTCACTGGGAAGTAAACAAATAGTTCAGGGATAGTTTGTAAATAGATGAATTTTGAGTCTGTATTTAAATTGTATTTGTATTTGAAACTGAATTGAATTTGAGTTCTGAGGTTTTAGTTAATTCCCTTATAAAACAGAGGTTTTATGCCGACAGCTCAGAGCCTGGAGCCTGCTTCAGATTCTGTGTCTCCTCTCTCTGCCCCTCCTCTAGTCATGCTCTGTCTCATTCCGTCTCTCAAAAATAAATAAATGAAAAAAAAAAAAAGCAGCCTCCAGGTTGGGGCACTGAATTTCGGTGCACACAGTTCAGTACTAGACAAGTCCTCTAGATGGCAGCAAAACCCTCAATATAAACATTCCCTCTGGTCTCTGGATTTTCTAGCACCAAGGATGGAACCCAGACCCAGAGCTTCTTCCCACTATTCAACTGGTTCACCTCAGCATGAGCTAACCTGCTAAGGTGCTTACAGCTGTGATTGTTGGCTCCATATTTTGAATACTAGATTGATTTCAGTAAGGGTTCAGGTAGTACAGATTGGAAAATCTGAAATATGGATTTTCCCCACAAAAAGCTAGAAGAACACTGATGATACTTTGAAAAAAAAATCTTAATTAATTAATTAATTTATTGATTGATTAGTTTACATCCAAGTTAGTTAGCATATTGTGCAATGATTTCGGGAGTAGATTCCAGTGATTTATCCCCTATGTATCAACCCCTCCAGTAACCCTCAGTTTGTTCTCTGTAGTTAAGGGTCTCTTATGTTTTGTCTCCCTCCCTGTTTTTATATTATTTTTGCTTCCCTTCCCTTCCCTTATGTTCACCTGTTTTGTATCTTAAATTCCTCATATGAGTAAAGTCATATGGTATTTGTCTTTCTCTGACTAATTTCGCTTAGCATAATACCCTCTGGTTCCATCCACGTAGTTGCAAATGGCAAGATTTTGTTCTCTTTGATTGCCAAGTAATACTCCATTGTATATATATACCACATCTTCATTATCCATTCATCCATCGATGGACATTTGGGCTCTTAACACTGATGATACTTCTAACATTGCTGTAGTCTCAGTCCCTGGAACAGAGCTGTTTGAACAAATGCACGAGTGGATTACCATAAGAAATGCAAAATATTAGGCACCACCTGAGTTGGAAAAAGGCCATATATGTGGAAACCCCAGTGTACCAGCTAAGGTTCTTGACTGCAAGCAACAGAAATCCACTCTGGCTGTCTGAAGCAGAAAAGGAATTTGGGGGACAACATGGGCGTAGATTACAGAATCATGAGGAAGCCTTCAAACTTTGGACTGTTCCCTTACTCTGCATCATGTGTTCTAGACTTGTGGGTGGATAGATTCTTTGACAAAGTCCAAGTCATGTGCCAGGGCCCCGGCTGCCAAAGGGTGAAGAGGAGGGGGATCTCTATGATGCAGCTTCCCTGTGGGAAAGGCAGTGCCTACGTCTACCACACCGCACATGGACCACCTGTGTCCCCCGGCCTGCTAGGTGGGCTGCACTAGAGCGTGTCAGGGGTCTTCTCCAGCCCCTCCCCACCACCATATTTTTATTACCACTTACTTCTTCTTGACTTCTTGGGATAGTTGTAAAGACTGCAGATATTTTTGTCTTGACTTTGTTTTAATGGTTATTTTTGACAGAGAGAGAGAGAGAGAGACAGAGAGAAAGAGCACAAGCTGAGGAGGGGCAGAAAGAAAGAGAGTCCCAAGCAGGCTCCACACTGCCAGTACAGAGCCCAACGTGGGGCTCAAACTCACAAACCTTGAGATCATGACCTGAACCGAAACCAAGAGTCAGACGTTTAACTGAGTGAGGCACCCAGGCGTCCCTTGACTTTTTTTTAATGCAGACAAGCATATATGTTATATATATCATATATATATATAGAGAGAGATATATATCTATCATATATCTAGATATCTACCTATATCTATGAAAGATAGATCTATCATAGATATCATCTATATATATATATATAATCTGTACATATATATGATAGATCTATCATATAGATAGATATCTAGATATATATAGATATCTAGATATCTATACATAGAGAGATATCATCTATCTATATCTATGATATATCTATCATAGATATATCTATCATATATATGATATATCTATCATAGATATAGATAGATGATATCTCTCTTTCTCTCTCTCTCTCTCTCCATATATATATATATATATATATATATATATAAGTTTTAATTTTAATTCCAGTTAGTTAACATACGGTGTTATATTAGTTTCAGGTGTACAACATAGTAATTCAGCAATTCCATACATCACCCAGTGCTCATTGTGACAAGTGCACTCCCTAATCCCCATCACCTATTTCATCTACCCCCCCCGCTCCCCTCCCCTCTAGTAACCAACAGTTTGTTCTCTACAATTAAAACTCTGTAAAGAAGAGTCTGTTCTCTATAAATAAGTCTGTAAGTTGTGTACACTCACACACACACAAATACACACACACAACGGAATATTACTCAGCCATCAAAAAGAATGAAATCTTGCCATTTACAATGATGTGGATGGAATTAGAGTGTATTATGCTAAGTGAAGTAAGTCAGTCAGAGAAAAACAAATACCCTATGATTTCACTCATATGTGGAATTTAAGGGAGAAAACAGATGCACATATGAGAAGGAAAAAAAATGAGAGAGAGAGAGGGAAGCAAACCATAAGAGACTCTTAACAATAGAGAACAGACTGAGGGTCGATGGAAGGAGGTGGATGGGGGATGGGCTAAATGGGTGATGGGCATTAAGGAGAACATTTGTTATCATGGGCACCGGGTGTTATATATAAGTGATGAATCACTAAATTAAAAAACAAAAGAGTCAGGGGTGCCTGGGTGGCTCAGTCAGCTAAATGGCCAAATTTGGGTCAGGTCATGATCTCACAGTTTGTGAGTTTGAGCCCTTTACTAATTTGTTTTTTTCTTAAGTTCCACAGATGAATGAAATTATATGGTATTTGTTTTTCTCTGACTGACTGGCTTAGGATTGTATTCTCTAGCTCCTTCCATCCATTTCATTGCAAATGGCAAGATTTCATTCTTTTTTGGACGTGGATAATTTCCATTGTATATATATATACCACATTTTCTTTATCCATTCATCTGTGGATGGACATTTGGGCTGCTTCCATATCTTGGGCTTCTGCACAGTGAAGGAAACCATCAACAAAATTAAAAGGCAACCTACGGAATGGGAGAAGATATTTGCAAATGACATATTTGATAAAGGGTTAGTATCCAAAATATATAAAGAACTGACAAAACTCAACACCCAAAAAACAAATAACCCAGTTGAAAAATGAGCAGAAGGCAAGAATGGACATTTCTCCAAAGAAGACATCCAGATGGCCAACAGACACATGAGAATATGTTCATCATCACTTACCATCAGGGAAATGCAAATCAAAACTACAATGAGTTATCACCTCACACCTGTCAGAATGGTTAAGATCAACAACACAAGAAGCAAGTGTTGGCAAGGATGTGAAGAAAAAGGAACCCTCTTGCACTGTCGGTGGGAATGCAAACTGGTGCAGCCACTGTGGAAAACAGGATGGAGATTCCTCAAAAAGTTAGAAATAGAACCACCCTACCATCCATTCAGCAATCGCATTACTAGGTATTTATCCAATGAATACAAGAATACTAATTCAAAGGGATACATGCACCTCTGTGTTTACAGCACCATTATTTACAATAACCAAGACATGGAAGAAACCCAAGTATCCATGGATTGTCTTGATTTTTGATGGGAATATTTCTAATATTTCACCATGGGGTGTTGTGTTTACTGAAAGCTTCTGGTAGCAAGATCTTCTATCTGGTTTAGGAATCTTCCTTGTATTCCCAGCTTACTAAGCATTTTTGAAAACAGAAATCACGCTTGAATTTTACCAAATAGTTTATGGACCCAGAGTTTTCCTCCCTTTGAGGAGGAAAGCTGATAAATGCAAGTAAAAAGGGCCAACCAGATGTTTGAGGTCAGATACTCCCTTTGCATGCTTTTGGCTTTTGCAACCTTGCTTGCATCAGCCAGCCGCTGGGAACCAGACGCTTGACTATACTAGTCTTGCCCAACCTGGAAGCACATATGTATAAAGATCGGGAGAACCTGAGCCGGATGCTTAGCCTTTGCAGGTGACTCTGCTGGGCCCGCACCACTGAGAAATAAACTTTTCTGATTCCCCAAGTGCTTGTCGATTGTCACTTCCTGGGGGCCGAGCGTTTGCTGTAACACTTTAATGTATTGCTACAGAGAATAACACTAACAAATTTTTTTCTTTTCTCTTCCTTTCTCTTCCTTTCTCTTCTCTTCTCTTCTCTTCTCTTCTCTTCTCTTCTCTTCTTCTCTTCTCTTCTCCTCTCCTCTTCTTTTCTTTGCGGAGATAGAACTTTATTGAATACACTGCAAGGGAGTGACGGGCAGGAAAGGAGGGGCTGTCTGCCAACACTAACAAATTCTCTAATGTTGAACCAGTCTTGCGCACGTGAGATTAATTTTGTTCAACACTTCACTCATTTCGCAAATATTTATTGAGTGCTTGCTATGTAAACAGAGTGTTTCCACCATTGGGGATGAACAGAATGAACAGAACAGCAATGAACGAAACAGAAACAAAGTGTCTTCCTGCAGGGAGCATACATTCTAGCTGGAGGAAGACAGACAATTTTTTTTTGAAATGTAAAACATAAAGTATGTCAGAGAGCGATAAATGCTGTGAACCAATGTTGTTCAATAACTCTCGTGTTGAAATTTATTTCAAGGGAGTTTATAATTTTGGCGTTTATTTCCTCTTTCTTCCCTGACTTGAGTGATTTATAACATCACGTTGTGGTTAATTTATAATTTTATTGCATTGGGTCAGTGTGAGTGTTGATTTTTGGAATTTTTCAAGGTTTTTCTTTGTGGCCTAACATTTACGAATGGAACATTTCCCAAAGTAGAAATCATACAGATATTTCTATTTAATATAGCACTGTAAGTTCATCCCTTAAATATAGCAAAGAGATAGATAGAAAAAAGAACAAAAATTAAACATAAAATCAGACTCAAAGACATTGAATATATCTCCGTGGACTAGAAATAGGGAAGAAATCCAAAGTGGGGTGCTGGCCTGAAGCCATTGGACTGCTGGACCCTGAATCTGGAACAAGGCAGAGAAGGCTGGGAGTTTAATTCTGTGGGTAACAGGATCTAAAACTTCCTCACAAGAGATGGGGCTGTAGAGGGTGGGACTCCTGGTTCCTGAAAGAATGATAAGAAAAGCTGCTGTCCATCCCTGCCTAGGATTACAGTTTATGTGCAGGGACCTGTGCAGGGAGACGAGAGGACACAGGCACCCATCTAAGTGAGCCTCTGGTTTAGTAACAGAATCGGCAATATCTTCAATATGCCCAAGGACAGGGACCCTGAACCACCCCATCTAATTCCTGTCTAGACTGAGGATGGGTGGGTGGTGTTTTCCAAAGGGTGAGTGGACTCTAACACTGATGGACGGTGGGGGAAGGGGGGAAACAAGGTTCTCCAGTTGAAAATAAGACTGCAATAGAAACTCCAAACTCAATAATCAAAAGGTAAGCACCCTTGAGGTAGAAGAAAGGATTGAAAATGGATCTGTTTTGGACGTGGTGAAATACAGTTGAAATTTCCCACACCTCTTTCAGAAATTACCTGAGTAAGGAAGAGTATGAGACATAAACATAAACACCATCTTTCATGAAGCTTGGAGGCAGTGAAATCCCCAACCATAAAACAGGGGAGGGCTGGGGTGCCTGGGTGGCTCGGTTGGTTAGGTGTCCAGCTCTTGATTTCGGCTCAGGTCACATTCTCATCATCATGAGATGGAGCCCCCTGTCGGGCTCCGCCCTGGAACATAGAACCTGCTTAAGATTCTCTCTCTCCCTTTCCTTCTGCCCCTTCCCTGCTCTCTCTTTCTCTCTCTCAGACAAATGAACAGAAACAAGAGAGGGCTGACAGAAGCTCCTGAAATCAAACGGGAGAAAACTAGATCTCTCAGGAGGAGCTGGCCAAGTTTACCACCAAGGTGACAGTAGACCCGAATATATAAAACCCTTCTTAGGAACAATGGGAATAGAGTGCTTATTTACCCTAGAATTAGATGAAAATAACGTATTAGAAGAAATATTTAAAGATTTAAGAGAAATGGGGTGCCTGATTGGCTCATTTGGTAGAATATGTGACTCTTGATCTTGGGGTGGTGAGTTCTAGCACCATGTTGGGCGTAGAGCTTATTTAAAACAAAACAAAAACAAAAACCTCTAGTCCCTGGGCCCAGAATAGTACCTGGCCTAGAGTTGCTTAATGAACGTATGCTAAACAATTTGTAGAATGAACTAGTCATTAAGTGATCCTACGACAACATGACTCATCCTTAGTATTCGTTTTGGGGGTCCCTGGATGGCTCAGTCGGTAAAGCATACGACTCTTTATCTTGGGGTGATGAGTTCCAGCCTCATGTTGAGTGTAGAGATTACTTAAAAAAGAAAAAAAAAAAGATCTAAGAAAGATGACCAAATTAAAAAGATGAGTTGAATCCACACAGCCAATCCATTTTTTCCCAGGAACTATCCATCCGCAATGATAATTCCAAAATGTGTAACGGTGAAGTTCATGGATTTCATAAACAAAGAAGTAATTCTTGGGGCAGCAAGGCATTTACATCGCTTGTAAGAAAAAAAAGAAAATCAGGCTGGTTTCAGGTATCATCGTGGCAGAGAAGACAATGAAGCAATACATACACATTTCTCAAGAAATAAAGTACCGCTCAAGAATTTCGTATTCAGCCAAACCTTTTCAGGATAAAGGCAACAAACGTTTTTGAACGCGAGAAACTCAGAGACTATCATTTCCATAAATTGTGCTTGAAAAAAACTAAAGCAAGATCTCCACAAGATGAGATCTCAAGATGACATCACGAGATGGGATGGATCACAGGATGGGATGCCACAAACTAAGTGTGTGGCGAGGGGGGTGGGGACACTTTGGTGAAATCACTGTGGGGGTTCTGAGTCCGCTTACCTGGAGGACCCAGATGAACACAAATGTGGGGCTGATGGTTACAGAGCAGAATGTATGATTTTACAGACCCAGTAATGTAGAAGTGGTCTAACTAACAAAAATTGGGATGAGAAGGGAAAGTAAAGGAAGGGGTCTTTAAAGCACATTGATTTCCTTATTTTTTTATAGCCAGGGGTGGAAATATTTCATTTAAAGCAGATAAAAAAGATCAAGGGGTGCCCAAGTGGCTCGGTTGTTTAAGTATCTGACTTTGGCTCAGTTCATGATCTCAAGGCTCATGAGTTCGAGCCCAGCATCGAGCTCTGTGCTGACAGCTCAGAGCCTGGAGCCTGCTTGGGATTCTGCGTCTCCCTCTCTCTCTGCTCCTCCTCTGCTTGTGCTCTGTCTCTTCCTCTCTCAAAAAATAAATAAACATTAGAAAAAAAATTTTCTAAACAAGTAATAGAAGTATGTGTAAACATATTTAATTTTAAGAGAAAAGCAGACACCGGGGTGGCCTGGGTGGCTCAGTTGGTTGAGTGACCAACTTTGGCTCAGGCCATGATCTCTGGGTTCATGAGTTCAAGCCTTGCATGGGGCTCGCCAGTGCAGAGCCTGCTTCAGATCCTCTGTCCCCCCCCGCCCTGTGCCCCTGCCCGTTCATTTTCTCTCTCTCAAAAATAAAAATTAAAAAAAACAACAAAAAAAGCAAACATTAAAGAAATACAAATTCCTTTGACATTGGATGTGGAGACAGGAGGGATAAAGAAAAAGGAAACGTACTCTGTTATCGTTGTTCAACAAGCAGTAAACGGAAACAGTCTGGAGCGGTAGAGGACTGAGGGTATTATGTACAATCACAGTTGTAAAGGCAACTTTTTGAATAAAACTTAAACCCTCCAAATCCTCAGGAGAAACACACCCAACACAGCAAAGCAAACACCAAGCACATAAGAAAAGGGTAAAGAAGAACCTGAAAGGCTGTGAAAACACAGCATAAAACAACATAACCATTACACGAATAGGGCTAAACCCATCTATTCCAAGAAAAAAGACTTTCAGATTAAATCACAAAACAAAACTTGATGTTCGATTCAAGGGATTTGCCTAATTTACAAAGGCTTCAGAAAAGATGAAAACAGAAGGGCAAAGCTGTATTGGGCTGACGGCAAACAAAATTTAGTAGGCTTGTCATTAACATCGGACAAGGTTAAAGTCAGGGCAAAGGTCAAAAACATCAAATGAGACAAAGGTCATTTTATAATTTAAAGGGACAATTCACAAGAATATAAGGATATTTGTGCACAGATAACGTAGCATCATCATTTACAAAGCAGGACTCCACAGAAATAAGGAGAAATAAAAACGCAATAGTAGTAAAGTTTTTTTTTAATGTTTATTTTATTTTTGAGAGAGAACATGAGAGGGGGAGGGCAGCGACGGGGGGGGGATGGAACACCTGAAGGGGGCTCTGGGCTGACAGCAGCAAGCCTGATGCGGGGCTCGAACTCGTGAACCCAGAGATTGTGACCTGAGCTGAAGTTGGACACTCAACTGACTGAGCCACCCAGGCGTCCAGATAGTATAAAGGTTTTAATTTACTTCTCTCAGATTATATCAGGTCAAAATACATGTAAGGACATGGAAGGTTCACATGACATAATTAATAAGTTATATTTCATTGATATGTGTTAAAATCTGTATGCCAAAAACGGAATATGCATTCCTCTCCAGGGCCCTTAAAGCATTCACAAAAATTGACTCTAGTTTAGGCCGCAAAGAAAACTCAAGTATTTAAAAGATGCGAAGTAGTAAGACAACATTGATCTCTGATCTCTGATCACAATGAAACAAAACTAAACTTTAATGACCCGGTCAGAAACAAAAGACTCTAACCCCTGGAAGTTTTATTTATTTATTTATTTAATTTTTTTAACGTTTTTATTTATTTTTGAGACAGAGAGAGACAGAGCATGAACGGGGGTGGGTCAGAGAGAGGGAGACACAGAATCTGAAACAGGCTCCAGGCTCTGCGCTGTCAGCACAGAGCCTGACACGGGGCTCGAACTCACACACCGCGAGATCATGACCTGAGCCGAAGTCGGCCACTTAACCGACTGAGCCACCCAGGCGCCCCTAACCCCTGGAAGTTTTAGAACTCTACCACCCTCTCTTAAAATTTATTTATTTATTTGTTTACTTGTTTATAAAGATTATTTTATGTATTTATTTTTTAACGTTTATTTTTGAGAGAGAGAGAGAGACAGAATGTGAGTGGGGGAGGGGCAGAGAGAGAAGGAGACAGAGAATCTGAAGCTGGCTCTAGGCTCTGAGCTGTCAGCACAGAGCCTGATGCAGGACTCGAACTCATGAACCATGAGATCATGACCTGAGCTGAAGGTGGATGCCTAACCGACTGAGCCACCCAGGTACCCCATCTTTCTACTCTCTTATTCACCAAAGATGTCACTCATAGTAATGTAAAAAGTGATCTGCCTATGTGTATGGCTGTTTCCACATCCATGTGTATGACCTCAGCTCCTCTATTCACCCCACTACTCCAGCAGGGCTGTGCTGCTCACTGCACAAACTACATAAGGGTACTCGGTGGCCTGCCTCCACTCCACATTAGCCATCTGTCCTCACATCCTGACCTGGTCATCAGCAACCATCTCTATTCTCTTACCGGAAATTCCTTTCCAGGTTGCTTCTTCGATTACTCCAATAAGATAAATAAATCTCGGACCCCCATCAAGATTCCCAGTCTGTTGAACCCACTTCTCCACCATTCAGCTCTCTCCCTCTCCTACTTCTCTTCTTATGCAGCTTAGCTCCTATGATTCAGCATTTGATACACACACACACACACCACACCTATCTATCCTCATAGACAACTCCCTCTCTCCTCTCCAGAGAAAACTCTGGCTTTTTCTTCTTTCTTTCTTCCTGCCTCATACAACAGAACAGGCTGCTGTCCAAGCCAGGACTTCTCAATTTCAGCATCATTGACATTTTAGGCTGGAACATTCTTTGGTGTGTGTGTGTGTGTGTGTGTGTGTGTGTGTGTGTGTGTGTAGCTGTGCATTGCAGAATATTTAGCAGCATCCCTGGCCTCTACCCATTAGATGCCAATAGTACCCCTAGTCACAATCAAAAATGTCTCCAGACATTAGCACATTTTCCTGGGTCGGGGTGGGAGGTAAATCCCCCCTGGTTGAGAACCACTAGTCGAGACTCATCCTTCTGCTTGTGCCTGGGACTCCACCTCAACCCTCACATATATACAATCTTTTCAGGAATCATACAGTATGAAAAACCCTTTCCTCTCCTGTATGGTCAGAAGCTCTTTCTCAACTGGATTCTTTTCATAAATATTTAAACGTCTTTTAAAAAATCCTTCCTCAGCCACGCTTCCATCCCCAGCCATCAGTACCTCTTCTTCCCTTCCCCACCACATCTTGCAGAAGTTGGTTATTCATACTGCCTCCTCTATTCCTCCCTCCTCTCTCCTTCAACTATGACTCAGGGTTCTTGCCATTCCACCCCTGTAGCTTTCACTACGGTTTCAAGTGGCTTCCATGTCTATAACTGCAGTGGGCAGTTTTTAGCCTGTGGCCATAGGCACAATGGAGGAGAACTAGATGGAGGGAAGTAAAGATCATGAATTTTGTCGTGATCCGGTGGATTTCAGGTGTCTCAGAGGCATCCTGGAGGAGATGTTGGGTGGACATTGAAACAATGAGGGCTGGGGTCAGAGGAGAGGTCTGGGGTCAGAGGAGAGGTCTGGGTTGGGACATAAACTGTCTGGGTCTCCCCCAGTGTACGCAAGGATATACAGGTGTATATGTGTGGGTAACTAATGCCACAAGTGTAATGTTAAGTACCTTGGCAAGGGGGCGATAGGGTGGCAAGTACCTTGGCAAGGGTGTGGAGAGCAATTATGATCACTCGAAGGGCTTTCAAAATGCAGATTTCTGGGCCTCACCCCCAGATTTTAATACAGGAAAAACTGAATAGCCTCCCTGTGATGGAGAATTGTCATTTTTACCAAGTTCCCAGACGATGCTGAAGCTGCTGGTGCAGGTACCACCACATTTTGAGAACGACTGATCTAGAGCGAGGAGAGGAGGCCCAGGGCTCGACTGGAGCGTTCCCACACTTATTAGCTAGAAGCGGAGGTGAGCCCCTGAGGGAGACAGAGAGGAAGCACGGGGGAAGAAAGGACCACCACCAGTTCGTGGATGGAGAGGGGCGAGGGTGAATGTGCAGCGGCCGCAGGACTACATCTCCCAGGATGCCTCGCGCCGGCTCTCGCCCGCCCCCTGGAGGCGGCTGCGGGAGGCGCGGGTAGGATCCCAGGGACCTTTCGCGGAGCATCCGTGAGCTCGGGGAGCCGCGGCGGCTGCGGGCTGCGGCGGCGCGGCGGGAGCGAGCGGAGCCGGTGAGTAGGCGCCGCGCTGGTCGCCGGCTCTTTTGCGCCTCAGCTGCGTCGTCTTCCCGGGTCGGGCGGGCGAACCCTGGGGTCCGAGGGTCCAGGCAGCGGGGCGCAGGACTGTCCGTCCGAGACGGAAGACGCGCTGTTGCCGTTGTCGCTGCGGTGGCCCCGGTCCCCCACCGCCCGGCGGGTCCCGCCCCCAGCCCGGGACGGACCTCCTACCCTGTCCTGCCCACTAAGCCCGGGAACTGCGGGACCGGTGCCGCAGGTGGCAGCGGCAGGGGGCCGCCCCCCTCCCTTCCGGGCCCCAGGGGTTGGCGTAGGAGCCCAGGACAGAGGGCCAGGTGACCCCAGAGGACTGCGGCCCTGAGAGGCGCCCCCCAACCCTCGCCGCGGTGGGACAGGTGCGTGGGCACGCCCGGCCGGGACTCCCCCGGCCCCCGGAGCCTCCCGCACCTTTCTCCTGGTGCTGTCCGGGGGATGCGTGTATGTCGGGGACCGGGTAACCCTTGGCCATCCTCCGCGTCCACAGAGCTCCGATCCCCCTGTTGGCCTGGGGTGACCGGGGAAGGCGCTGGCTGTGCGTCTCCCGGGTCAGCCGGCGGTGCCACAGCGCAGTGCACCTGTGAGCCCTGGGGGACCGTTTGGATGCTTAGGGGTGGCCCGGTGATGCGGAGCCTGCCAGGAGTGCAACAGCAACGACCTCCTTCCCAAATGTGTTTGAAATGAAATGAGTTTTAGGTCCCCCCCCCCTTTTTTAAAGGAAGTTTGACCCTGCATATCTCATTTTTATTTTGAGCGAGCTGCAGTTTTCAGCACGTAAGTTTATATAATAAGCAGTATAAGGCTTGGGAAAAAAAAAAAATTACTGCGAAGGTGCTCTTCCTTGCCCTCTATCGGAAGAATTATGTTGGACTGGTTGACATGCTTATCCATTAGTAACTGCGGTAGCTGGAGGCAGGAGATAACGTGTTTTTGAGGGGAGGTACAATTCAACTCTTCAGGACAAATTTTGGTTTGAGAAGATTTTGGTTATCCGGTTGCAAACACGAAGCTTTTGCCACGTTTAAGACGGGGGAGGAGAGACAGAGCAAGTTTGTCAACCTTAAGGTCTTACTCCACAGAAAACAGCTTTGCGTAGTACATTTGAGAAAGCAAGCACGTTTAATTTGGTAGCTTAGGCTAGATCTGAAGCTGAGCCTTCATACGAAACTCTATCCGTTTTAATAGTTTTTCAGTTGACTTGTTTGGTTGTTGTAGGCAAATACTCTCTCTTCATCTGTTCAAAGGGAGCAGACGTCTCTTACCAATGTTTGTACTTCTTATTTCTTATCTTCCATTGACCACTGTCTCTACAGTCCTGGCTATTAAGGTTAGCTAGGACAGTTTGTTTCGGGCTCGGTTTTAGGGCAGTGATCCAAGGCGATCTTCACTAAATATTTTCTTACCATATTAAGTAAGTTTTCATTTATGCCTAATTACTAAGAGTTTCAAAAGTTAGGAGTCAGTGTTGAATCCTGCCCCCCCCAAGTGCTTGTGTATCACATGTATTGATATGACTGTGTAGTTTTCTTCTTAAAATTGATAACATCGGTGATTATACTGCTAGATTTTCGGTCACTAAAATCCTGGCATAAATTAAAATGCACTTTTGGGTTGTTTGATAGATTCAATAAGCTAACATTTAATTAGAGTTTTAGCATTTATATTTATAAGCGAGATCGGTAACTTTTCCCTCCTGCCCCCCTTTTTTGGTCTGAGTTTATAATTATGCTGATTATGTCCTCACTGAATCAGTTGGGAAGTTTTCCATCGTTTTCTCTGCTGTGGAGCAGAAGAATTATCTGTTCCTTAAAGTTTGGCAGAATCTGACTGCAGGCTGCCTGGGCTGCTGGTGATCATATTTTTTTAAGAAGTTGATGTCAGTACTTAACTATCTTTTCTATTTTTTCCACGACCATTGATTTTCCTCAGGTTTTCTATTTCTCCAAAGTCAATCTAGTGCTTTATATCTGCCCAGAAAATCATTAACATTATTGGAATTTAATGTGTGTTTGCATAATGTTGTAGATAGTCTTCTGTTGCAGGAAAATAGTTCTTCCACATTTATGGTGTGTTCGTCTTGTTCACACTCTTGTGTGTGTGCCTTTTCTCTTTTTTTGTATCGGTCAGGCTTGCTTCCTCCTTGCTTATTTTATTATCTTTCCAAAGCACCAGTTCTGGATTTATTGATTAATCCTGTTACTTTTATTTTTCTACGTCAGTAACGTACATTCTTAATCTTCCTACTTCATTTGAATTTATTTTTGCAAGTTCTAGCCTTTTGAATTTGAAGGCTTAGATCATTTATGTAATCAATAAGTCCTCCTTCTGAACAAGGCAAGGACTTCTAATATTTTCACTCCAGTTACCTCCCATTTGGTGTTAAGCTCTGTTACTACTTCAGTCCTTTAAATTGGACATTATTGGGGTGCCTGGGTGGCTCAGTCCGTTAAGCGTCCGACTTCGGCTCAGGTCATGATGTCACGGTTCGTGGGTTCGAGCCCCGCATTGGCTCTGTGCTGACAGCTCGGAGCCTGGAGCCTGCCTCTGATTCTGTGTCTCCCTCTCTCTCTCTCTGCCCTTCCCCCGCTCATGCTCTGTCTCTCTCTGTCTCTCAAAAATAAATAAATGCAAAAAAAAAAAGGAAAATAAATAAATTGGACATTATTGCTGATGTTACTATTATACCGATTTTCTGGGTCAATATTTATTAGACTTCTGTACCTGTTTATCTATCTTCTTCACTCTCCATTCCGTCTTTTTTTTTTTTTTTTTTTTGAGACAGAGAGAGACAGAGCATGAGCAGGGGAGGGGCAGAGAGAGAGGGAGACACAGGATCTGCAACAGGCTCCAGGCACAGTGCCTGACACGGGGCTCGAACTCACGGAGTGTGGGATCATGACCTGAGCTGAAATCAGACGCTTAACGGACTGAGCCACCCAGGTGCCCCATTCACTCTCCATTCCTTCTTATATCACTTTGAATCATTTTCCTTCTCCCTGAAGTACATTCTTTAGAAGTTCCTTCAATGATGATGCATTCTGTTTTTATAATATCTGAAAATGCCTTTATTTTGCCAGGACTCTTGAATTTTGGCTTCACTAGGTTTCTCTAGTCCATTGATTTTAAAGTTGTTGTAGTTTTTTTTTTTTTTTTTTTCCCTTAGCAGTTTTTAAAGATGTTTTGTGCCTGGAAGGCTTTGGGATCTCTAGTCTGCCGTATTGCTGAAAGAAGGATGGAGATGAGAAAACAGAAATTAGTTTGTAATCTAATGAGCTGTCAGTTTTTGTGACATTTTTCTGCATGAAATTGTAGATTTATTTCCAATTTATTAATTACAAATTATGTTCTCTGTCTCCTTAGCTTACTTTTTCTCTGTTTGATCTGTTGATTCTGAGAGTTGTGTTAAAGTTTTCCACTATGATTCCCAGTGGGTTTCTTTTGTTCTATTTCTATTAGTTTTTGTAATATGTATACTTACAGACCACCTGTAAATAGTGCTTATCTATTTACATGTGTTTTTGAAGTTATGTTTTTAGATACTTTTTAATTTTTTTAAATAAAGTTTATTTACTTATTTTGAGAGAGAAAGCACATTCGTGCATGTGCAGGGGAGGGGCAAACAGAGAGGGTGAAAGAGAATCCCAAGCAGGCTCTGTGATGTCTGAGCAGATCCCGACACGGGGCTCGATCTCACGAACTGTGAGACCATGACCTGAGCCAAAATCAAGAGTCAGAAGCCCAACTGACCGAGCCACCCAGGCACCCTTTATGGAGGTATAACATAAATGTTTAAAGGTACACACATATTAAGTGTGTAGATCCATGAATTTGGACGGGCTGAATACACATATAACCAACACTCAGAACAAGAAACAACCTTTCCAACACTCCGGAATCTGCCCTCATGTGTCCCACCCCCAAGGATAACCACTATCTTGATTTCTTTTTATTTTTTTATGTTTTTTATTTTTTATATTTGAGGGAAAGAGAGAGAGAGAGCGAGTGAGCGAGCGAGCAGGGCAAGGGCAGAGAGATGGAGACAGAATCTGTAGCAGGCTGTAGGCTCCGAGCTGTCAGCACAGAGCCCGACGCGGGGCTCGAACTCACGAGCAGTGAGATCATGACCTGAGCCAAAGTCGGACACTTAACTGACTGAGCCACCCGGGTGCCCCCACTGTCTTGATTTCTAACACAGTAGATTCGTTTTAGCTATTCTCATACTTTACATCCATAGAATCATATAGTATGTGCCCTTTTATATCCAGCTTCTTGCCATCAACCTTACAGTTGTGTGATTTGTCTGTAGTTCTGAGTGTAGTTGTGGTTTGTCCGTTCTCCTTGCTGTATGTATTCCCATCATGTGTGTATCCACGATGTAGAAACCCATTTTACATGATTGACGATTGGGTTGTTTGCAGTTTGGGGATACGGTGAATAGTGCTGCTGTGAACATTCTAGTACCTGTCATTTGTTGAATGAATGTATGCATGTCTGTTGAGTGTGTATATCCAGGAGGAGAATTGCTTGGTCATAGCACATGCCTAGGGTTTAAGTAAATATTGACAGTTTCTAAGTTATGTACCTGAGAAACATACATGGTAGCAGCTGCCATCTCTTGGTAATTTCCGCTTTTAGATTTTAGTCATCCTGGTGGGTATCACATTGAGGTTTTAATTCGTATTTCCCTTATGATAAATGAAATCGAGCTCTTTTGCTACCCTTAAATTTTCACACATATCTAAACATTTTTTTCCCTTGGTGTTTAAAGCTAATCTGTATATATGAACCCTTCGTGAGTAAAGCAAGAGTGAACCTTAACCTGATTTTAATTCTGCCTCGTATTAAGATCATATGGAATTTGTTTTTGTTTTTTCTTTTACATTATGCATAAACAGCCATGTTTTACTATTTACTCATCATTTATAAGTTTTGCCAATTATTTGCTCTTCATTGGTTCTTCTATCTCTTGTTTTTCTACTTTGTGGACTCATTATTCCTTAAGTGAATTCCTCAAGTAACTTTGTTTTTTCACCTGAGATTTCGTGGGTGGTAAACTTTCTGAGCCTTTGCACGTGTAAAGTATTTTTTATTTTGCTTTTCTGCCTGAGTACTCTTGGCTGAGGATAGGATTCCAGGTTAAAACCTCTGCATTTTGAAGATAATTCTTCATTATCTGCTGGTATCTAGTGTCGTTGATGAGAAGTTTCTACAGTGTGATTTCCATTTCTCTGTAGTTAACCTGTTTATTTTCTCTGAAGCTTAACCATTTTTTCTTTTTTCTTGGTGTTGGAACATTTTACTGTTTGTCCGGGGGGATAGTTCTCTTTTGTTCTTTCTGCTCAGTGCTTAGTGGCCCCTTTCTTTCCGTAGATTAACGCATTTCTGTGGCACGGGGGAAGTTTCTCTTTGGGTATTTCCTTGCCTCCATTGTCTTTTATTTTCTTTTTCTGGAATTCCTATTAAATGGGTATCAGAATTTCTCAATTCATCTTTCATGTTTCACTTTCATCTTTTCAACTTTTTCTTTCATCTTCCACTTTCTTCTCAAACGATCTGCCTCCTTATCTTTATGGGCTGCATTTTGGGAGATTCCTTGGCTTGGATTTTCCCTCTCACAAATCTAGTGTTTGGCTTTGTCCAGTCAACTCCCCAGTCCATCTGTTGAGTGTTTTCCATGTTGATTATCATTTATTTAACTTTCAAGGTCTCTACTTTGTAAAATTTCGTTTTTAGAATAGAAAAGATACTCAGTGTTCAAAAATCATACTGTATGTGGGGTGCCGGGGTGGCTCAGTCGGTTAAGTGTCCAACTTCAGCTCAAGTCCCGATCTCACAGTTCATGGGTTCGAGCCTTGTGTCCGACTCTGTGCTGACTTCTCAGAGCCTGGAGCCTGCTTCGACTTCTCTGTCTCCCTCTCTCTGCCCCTTCCCCGCTCACACTCTGTCTCTGTCTCTCAAAAATAAATAAAACATCTAAAAAAATAAAAAAATCATACTGTATTAAAAAGATATGCATGAAAGGTCTCCCACCATCCCTTTCCCCCATCTGCCTAGTTCTCCCTCACCCCACAAGCAGGTAGCCCCGTTATTAGTTTTGTATATGTCCTCCAAGGTCTCCTTGTGCAAATACAATGATATATGAAACGATTCTTAATCCCTCCTTTTTTTTTTTTTTTTTTTTGCACAAATAATAGCGTTATTCCATGTCCTGCCCCTCACTCTGCTTTTTTATTTCACGGTGTAGAGATCTTCACCTCTCAGCTGCTTCCTTTTCACAGACAGACTGTCCCCTCCAATCTTCCTAAGGATGTCTTAATATTCTATGTGCTGGACTAACTCTCTTTCCTTGGGTATATGTTCTGTTGACTTGCTGTCCCCATTTTGTGACGTTAGAAAAACTCAGTGACTCTCCTTCTGGTGCCCGTCTTTACGTTTGAGAATTCCCATTTCCCCGCCTGTCCTGTTTGCCATAGGCCGTCTCCGGAGATTGCCAAGGAGTTGCACGGTGCTGCTGAGTGGGGTGCATAGTTCAGGTGAGGGAACATTTGTTGTAGGCTGCTCAGTGAGTGTGGGGAAGGGTCTCGTCGTCCTGGCTTATCTGACTGTAGTTCCCCAGTTCATCGGGTTGTCATATTCCATCCCTGCCCCGTCTTCTCTCTGCCCATTCAGAGCCTGAAGCCCCTTATCATTTCCCACTGCATGACGGCCTCCTCCCGGGCAGGTGTGGGGCTGTGCTTTGCTCAGGCAATCTCGTTTTGAGTACCCTCTCCCTTTCAGAAAGTTCTTAGACGTTCTAGTTAGCCAGTGGCACTGTTTCTTTTTGTGTGTGTGTCTAGGTGTCTTATCAATTTAATATTTTAAAAATAATACTTTTTGCCATTCCATGGATTTTTAGGCCACCCGGAAGGCAGAAGTGTGTGTTTAGTCCATTACGTCAGTCCAATCTCGAATATTATCTTTTATTTAGATTGTATTTGTAGGCCTGGGGTCCACAAGACCATCCTGAGATTTAGTGATTCCTTAGGAGGTCTCACAGGACTCAGCACACTGGCTTATTCATGGCTGTGATTTGTTTTGTGAGAGGCTACAAAGCAAAATCATCAAAGGGAAGAGGCACACAGCACCAAGTCCAAGGACACTGGCTCCCAAGAGTCCTCTTCCAGTAGAGTCACAGGACGTGTTTAATTCTCCGCGATGAGCCGTGACAGCATGTGTCCCCCAGTGTCGTCCACCGGGGCAGCTCACTAGAGACTCAGAGAGACTCATGCGTTTTACAGGGGGCTGATCATGTAGGCGCCCTCTGCCTAGCATATTCCAAAACTTCAGACTCCCGGCAGGAAGGCAGGTGTTCAGGATCAACCACGGTGTTTGTGCAAACACTTTAGGCCCAGAGAGCCTCTCTTACCAGTTCTACAAATGTTAGGAACATTTGTTCCTAATCTAACAAATTAGATCTAAATCTAAATTAGATCCTAAATCTAATTTGGGAACTTCCCAAATCTAAGTTCCCCATGTCAGCCAAAGGCTAACCTCACAAGCAGGGCCTTTTTAGAACTGGAATCTCCAGGTGCCTGGGTGGCTCAGTCGGTTGAGCGTCCGACTTCGGCTCAGGTCATGATCTCACGGTGCGTGGGTTCCAGCCCCACATTGGGCTCTGTGCTGACAGCTCAGAGCCTGCTTCAGATTCTGTGTCTCCTTCTCTCTCTGCCCCTCCCTGGCGCTCGCTCTCTCTCTCTCTCTCTCTCTCTCTCTCTCTCAAAAGTAGATAAACATTAAAAATATATGTAAAAAAAGAATTGCAATCTCGGGGCACCTGGGTGGCTCAGTCAGTTAAGTGTCCGACTTCAGCTCAGGTCATGATCTTATGGCCCATGAGTTCAAGCCCTGCGCTGTCAGCTCAGAGCCTGGAGCCTGTTTCGGATTCTGTGTCTCCCTCTCTCTCTGCCCCTAACCCACTCGCGCTCTGTCTCTCTCTCTCTCAAAAATAAATAAACATTAAAAAAATAAATTAAAAAAACCTAACAAGAATTGCAGTCTCAAGCCTGCTGTGTTCATTCTTTTTGGCAAAATTTCCCTCTCAGTTTCCACAGAAAAAGATGGATACCATACCTAGAGATGGCTTCTCCCCGCCAGATTATCAGGTGGTTTTTGCCCTGTCTGAGGAGGGAGCAACATTTTTGATTATTAAGGTACAAACAATGGGTAAAGACCTGTTTGCTGACTTTGGAAGAAACCAACATATGGCACGCCAAGCAGCCGTGAGCAGGGATGTCAGTGGCAGAGCGTGGGCGAGCCACTCAACTATTTTGCTCCTGTTGGTCACTTCACAATGACAGGTGGCTTATCGAGGCGCCTGGGTGGCTCAGGCGGTTAAGTGTCCGACTTGGGCTCAGGTCATGATTTCACGGTTCATGAGTTCGAGCCCCGCGTCGGGCTCTGTGCTGACAGCTCAGAGCCCGGAGCCTGCTTCCGATTCTGTTCCTCTTCTGCTTGTGCTCTGTCTCTGTCTCTCTCAAAAATAAATAAAACTTAAAAAAAAAAAAGATGACAGGTGGCTTGTCATCGAATGTAGCAATCTGCAGCTCATAATAGACACCTTCTCCACAGACCATTCTGATCACCCCAGTCCGCGTCAGGCTCTGTTCCCCAATCTCCGGCCACGGCTCTGCTCATGGAGCATTTTCTCACTTACTTCTCCTTTGTGGTTGTATTAGACGGTTTCGTTGCTTCACCCTTTGGGTCTGAGTTTAATCTCCCGCAAGATTGAGAATTCCCTGAGGACCGAACAGCAATGCCTACTTAGTTATGTTAGTTGTGCCTCCCTAGTAGGGTGAAATGCTCACAGTTGGTGCCTATTAATGCTTGCTGAAGGAATGGCTACAGGGGAGTAGGAAGCCGTGTCCTCTTTATTCTGTCCCCTGCTTAGCACGTGGCTGATTTTTGTTCTGTAAGGAGGACAGTGATGTAAAACACCAAGCTGACATTAACTGCCCGGATTGTCTGAGTTCTGTCTCCCCAAGCAGCATACTCAAAGTTTTTTGGTTTATGTTTTGGTTTAAGTTTTGGAGTATACTCAAAGGTTTTTGGTTCGAAAGGTGTTTTGAGGTCATTGAACCTGCGTGGGGGCTTAGATTCCCAAACCATTTTTTTTTCTACGTAACCCCATGTAACTTATCTGGTTGTAGACCTGTTTCTTCCTTCTCCCTGTGTTTTCAGACCTCAGGCGTGGGGAATAATTAATCATATTTACCTTCTTGGCACTTTATCATCATTGATCTATGCAAGCCCCTCCCTTGTTTTGTTTACTTGTTTCTGCATTTGTTGGTTCATGTCCCCCCACCCCACCCCCACCCCCCAGATGGTCTGTGTGAGAATCTCTTTGGGATTTAGACTCAGGAGCAGAATTTCCTGGTCACAGCGTGCACCTGTGCTTCATAGAACCAAGAATGGCCAGGTCAGTCTTCAACGTGTCTGCGCCATCCACCCTTCCCCAGGAGTGCACAGGATTTTAGCTTTGCCTCTTGATATGTTGACTGACAGCACGTTAATAATTAAGACATTTCTGGGGCGCCTGGGTGCCTCAGTTGGTTAAGCGTCTGACTTCGGTTCAGGTCCTGATCTCTCGGTTTGTGAGTTCAAGCCCTGCATTGGGCTCTTTGTTGTCAACGCAGAGTCTGTTTTAGATCCTCTATCCTCCTCTCTCTCTGCTCCTCCCCTGCTCACTCTCCCTCTCCTTCTCTCTCTCTCTCTCTCAAAAATAAGCAAACTTAAAAAAAAAGAAGACATTTCACATAAAAATCCATAGCCCTAGCCTCTGTTGAATAAATCCTATTTCCTCGTCGGCTAAAGCAGCCGAATGGTGGTTCCTCCTTCATGCCACAGGCTCTCCCCAACCCGGGTGGCCTCATTCGTTCTCTTGACCTCCTGGTCCCTGGAGTCGTTTGGGTTTATGACCAGCCCTGTTGTATGTGAAGCCACACCTCGTAAATACATAATCTGGCGTTGATATTCACGAAGATGTTAGATGAACGTGGTTGTGGGGTCAAGTGGACTCAGAGTTGCGAGCACAGCAGCTCATGACATCGAATGGGCATCAGACTTAATGTCCCCACCGTCCTCCAGCAGCAATAACTCATTCTTTCCAAGTCTTTCTGCACTGTCATTTATTTGGATGCACAAAGAGGCCTCTGTGGAAGCGGGAGCTCTAAGCCAAGCGTCTGCAAACTTTCTGTGAAGAGCCAGATAGTGAATATTTTAGGATTTCCAGGGTCATACAGTCTCTCTCATAACGACTCAACTCTGCCCTTATAGCCCAAAGACATTGCCAACAGGGGATGGGCTCCATTCATTTGGCCACAAGCTGTAGTTTGCCAACTCAATTATTCCTCTCTTCTCTTGTTTCTGAGGTGCGAGTTTATAGCATTCACCTAATTGCTGCACAGTGAGTACCTACTGTGTGCCAGTGCTAAGATTATAATGAAGGACAAGGTACAAATCAGTCTTTAAGTATGGAGACAAATGAGCAGACAATTACCCAGGAAGAGAACAGGCCAGTGGGGCGCCTGGGTGGCTCAGTCCGTTGAGCATCTGACTCTTGATTTCGGCTCGGGTCATGACCCCAGGATTGTGGGATTGAGCCCTGCGTTGGGCTCCATGCTGAGCATAGAGTCTGCTTGGGGTTCTCTCTTTCTCTCTCCCCCCGCCCCACCCTTTCCCTCTCCCTCAGCCCCTCTCCTGCTCATGCTCTCTCTCTTTCTCTCTTGAATGAAAAAATAAAAATATTAAAAAAAAGAGAAGGTAACAGACCAAGACCAGGTGAGCACAGAATCGGGCACTGGGGTTTAGGATGAAGCATATCAGACAAGACTTTCTGTAAGAAGGAGAGACCTAAAATAAAGGGGGAAGAGGAATTAGGTGGGATGGGGCAAGGGCCTTGAGGGTTTCACTCACTATAGCTAGGGGGTAAAGATCAGGGTTTTGTGGTGCAGGGAAGGGGGGAGTCGGGACAGCGGTAGCTTGGGTGGCAAGCGGCCAGAAAGTGGGTGGCAGGAGTGACAAGGAAGAGATTGAGTCCCAAACTCACAAGCAGAATCACCAATGCTTAAATAACCCAAGGTCGATGGTGGCGATTCCACAACTATTAAAATATGCCAGAAAATAGGAAAAGATAGAAAGTTCTCCAAATAATTTCACAAAATTAAGGTAGCCCTGATAGAGAACAGTGGGAGCCCAGCAAAAGCCAACTACGGACCAAAGCTTACCTGTGTGGTATCTATGCACGTATCCCGAGTGAAATGGCAAAATGAATGCAGCAGAATCAAACGAGTAACACATTTTGGCCAAATAGTTTTCACTCTGGGAATTCAAGAATGGTTCGATGTAAGGACATATGTTAGTGTAACCCATTGTGTAAATAATGAAAGGGGAAAGCTATGTAATCGCACGGAGAGGCACGGAAAGAGCGCTTCATAGGATTGGACTTTGCATCTGGTCGTTGTTGCAATGCTTTCCTTTGCCCTGCCTTCAGCGTGTGCGGTCTTCCCGGCCTGGCTGACTGTCGCCCCTTCTATTCCTCTGGCAAACCCTTGCCCGTTTTTTTGTATCCTTTTTCATTCATCACGTTTTCTTGTGAGCCCTCTCTCGGGTACCCTGTGTGGAGGAAGTTACCCTCTTCTCTCTAATGCAGTAACGCTCTATCTGTATCTCTACTCTCGTGTTTCAGTGGCCATTCTCCGTTTCTGTTAGTACTGAGTTGATTTCCTTCTGTAGGAACCGGGTCCTGTGCTAGGCACTTAGGTCCTGTGTTCGATACAGAGACGGATAATACCTTGCCCCGTTATTCATCTCTTCACCCTCAGAGTCATGCCCTCCCCTTCTCCTGTTCTCTCTACTGGAGGCAGCCGATCCTGCCAACTTCATTTTGCGGGCTCCTTTGCCCAGATGCCACTGGCTAAGGGTGGCTAGTGAAAGACACTGGTGGAAGGTTGGAAGGTGAGGGGAAGGGAGAAGCCAGGGGATTTCTTCCCCATCTTCTGCTTGGTCCCAGCTCCGGCCGAGTGACGCTGGCCTCTGGTGATACCACCTTCTTCCTTTTCCCTCTAGCCTTAAGTGTGCTGGGCACGTCCCACTCTTGCCGATATCTGGCTTGGCTCACCATCCCACCGTCCCATTTGGCTGTTTAGCCCTTCCCCAAACCTTGTAACTACTCCCTGTATTAAATTCCCTCTTATTGAACTGCCTCTTTTGAATGCCGTTTTCTTGATTGGACCCTGCCCGCTAAAGGCAAGAGCCCTACTCCTGTGTCTTATAGGACGAATGGACATTAAAACAACTCTGATTTTTTTTTTTTTTCTGTTCAAGGCTCCTTTCTTCCTTTTTCTGGAAGTACGCTTCGCTTTGGGTGCGGGGACTGGCCGTGACCCAGATTGAAACAATCATAGAACTTCATACTCCCTGTTCACAAAGATTTTTCCAAGGGTAACTGTCATCCATATCGGGCTGACCACTTTTCCTTGCATAGTTCAAAATGGAGCCAGTAAAGCAAGAGGTTGGAGTTAGAAGGGTGCACAAGCTCCATGGGAGCTTGGTCCTTGTTTTATTCAATGTATGTCTCCAGTGCATAGTAAGTGCCCAATAAACACAACTTCATAAAATCTAAGATGCTAAAAATTTTAAAACAATTATTTTGTGTTCCACTAAAAAAGAAAAAAAAAACAGTCAATGAAACTATAATGCAGTGCTTTTTATTATGTCCATTAAATTTTTTAAATGTTTTATTGTTTATTTTTGAAAGAGAGAGAGAGAAACAGAGACAGAGTGCAAGCAGGCAAGGAGCAGAGAGAGAGCGAGACACAGCATCCAAAGCAGGCTCCAGGCTCTGAGGTGTCAGCACAGACCCCGACTTGGGGCTCGAACTCACAAGCTTTGAGATCATGACCTGAGCCAAAGTCAGATGCTTCACTGACTAAGCAACCTGGGCACCCCTGCACAATTTTTTTATTTTAGACTTATTGAGAGATCTTTTACAGTTATTTAGACATCAATGTATGTCATATTCCGTTCTCATAGATATGCAAAAAGGAAAATGTAAGCAAAATAAATTGGATAAGGTATTTCCAAAACTTCCTTACATTCAGATTTTCTGTTTTTTTAAGCTTATTTATTTTGAGTGGGGGGAGGGGTAGAGAAAGAGGGAGAGAGAATCCCAAGCAGGCTCTGCGCTGTCAGTACAGAACCCGATGCGGGGCTTGATCTCACAAACCATGAGATCGTGACCTGAGCCAAAATCAAGAGTCAGACCCTTAACCAGCTGAGCCACCCAGGCGCCCCTAGATTTTCCCTTTTGAATCGCTTTTTCTTTCCAAGTCATTCAAGTCATTCGTGTCTGTGATTTTTTTTCACAGTTAACATCCCCTCTGCCATCAGGAACACAGGTAATGTGTTGGTTGTAAAAGCATTCCTCAGTTTTCTCCAGGATTTCCTTTTGAGCTTGTGATACCCATTCTGCAAATTGATGCTGACAACGTCCTTGATCTTAGCTGCAGGTGTCACCGGAAGGTGTCGATTAAGCAACCGGGACTCACATCCCTTCTTTGAACACCCTTGCTTGGTTTGTAGAGTGAAATATTATAGGATTGCAGTTATCCGTGAGGCCACCTGGGATGCAAACCAAGTCACCATGCTTTCTGGTGAGCTGCTTCTTTAACTGCCTGATTTTGCGCACATCCAGACCTCGGCGCTGACGGCCAATGGCAACCGTAAGAGGTATGCTGATTTCGGGGATATTATAATGTGTGTCTCAGAATTGATAGGCTGTGATATTTGTGAAATTAATTAATTAAGTGAATCTCATGCTGCCTGAATCTGTGACTCCCACTGAGAGAATGAAGGTAACACACAGAAAGGCCTGGCGAGTGGGTGGTCCCAGATTCGCTTGTTCCATAGACCACATCTACCTCGGTACTTCCCATGGTTTATTCATAGAAGCTGATAATTCCTCCCTCTTTTTTTGGTAAAGCTAGTTCAGATTGGTTTAATGTCACTTGCGGCCTAGAGAATCATGACTAATACAGAAGCTTTATAAAATGATTATAAACAATGTGGCACGGGCAGAAATTAGAAGTACATACAAGGCTCAGAAGCAGCATCAAGGAGAGGGGATAACCCTATCAGAGGGTCCCTCACATGTGAAGATTGACTTTCCCACATGAGGTGAGACCCCCCTTCTTAGATGCTTCTCAAGGACCTTGTACACACTCTCACTTGAAATCACTTGTTCCCACCCTGCTTTTCCCACTGCTGTTTCCTAAGGTGGGGGGTCCCAGACCCAGTAAATAATTATTGAACAGATGCACGAATGAGTTGTGAGGAATGAAGAGAAGTTGCTCGTAGTCAGGGGCGTGAATGGTACTCTGGGAAGAGAAACCAGAAAGTGCAGTGGGAAACAGTCATGGAAAAGCAAGATGTATTCTGGAAACCATGAGTAGTTGGAAATGCTGGGAGGTGAAGCTCAAAGCTGGGATGGCAGGAGATGAGGCTGGAGGGACAGGCAAGGACTAGAGAATGGAGACTGATGTGTCATGTGAAGATGCTGGGGCTTTATTCTGTAGGCAGTGGGAGCCAAGGAAGGATTCACATTTTTTTTATTGTGGTAAAGTGTACATAACATTTACCATCTTAACCATTTTCAGTGTGCAGTTCAGCGGCATTAAGGCCATTCATGTTGTCGTACAACTACCTCCATCACCCATCTCCAGAACTTTTCTGTCTTCCCAGACTGAAACTCTGTCCCGCATTCAACAATAACTCCCCATTCCCTCTCCCCAGCCCCCCTGGCATCCATCTTTCTGCTTACTTGTCTCTACGAATTTGATTATTCCAGCTACCTTATATAAGCATTGAAGTATTTTTAACATGGTGTGTAAATGGATTTGCATTTTAGAACGTTCATGCTAGCAATTTTTTTAGTGGGTAGATGAGAGAAGGAGGAGGCAGAGTGTAGGAAATCCAGTTAGACACCAAGGCTTTGGCAGTGGGAATGCCAAGAGAGAAGAGGACGTACCACTCAGGGTATAGAATCTTCAGGGTCCTGGGTGGAGGGGTGAAAGAGAGAGAAGAGCTGGTTTTGACACCATGTTTCTCTGGGTTGGGTGATACCAACCACAAGAGGGGATCCAGGAGGAGCTCCGGGTTTGAATGGGTAGCAGAAATGTGGGTACGCTGCTCATATTCCCTTCCCCTCACCACTTCTGTGAACACTGGCCTGACTTCCCGTTGTTAGCACCCGCGTTTCTTTGGCTGACGATTTTCTGGTGCCCATGTTGCAACCCAGAACAGCAGAGTAAGAGTGCCAGGGAATCAACACCCTTCCAACTCCCCGGAAGCCTTCAACCAAGGATAATGGAGTTGGTGTAGGACTACCCCGGCTCCTTTCTTCTCCAGTGGTAGAGTGCTGATGTGGGTATTTTATATGCTGGTTCCCAGAGTTCCTCAGTGGGATTAAGCTTTAGGTACCCACACTGGTAACTTGCTTGATGAAGCACACTTTCATTCGTTTCTTCACCATCTTGCTCCTCTGCCCGAGTTTTCTGGTATCACCTCCCAAATAACCAGTTTGTTCTCAAACCCTTACCTTAAAGGGGTAGATTTGGGGGAACCCAAACTAAGACAGGGTCTGGAGGAAATGATCCATTTTAAGTGTGGCATCCATGTGGATGTGGTGGATGTGTCTATTCTGCAGCTGGAAATGTAGGTCTCTGGTGTAAGGTAGATACAGATTTGGGAAGACAAGTCTGTTCTTGGAAGTTAAAACCATGAGAGTGGGTGAGATTGCTTGGGAAGAAGTAGGATGGAGAAGAGAACCAAGGTGAGACTCCTGGGAAACTCTAGCCTTTAAAAGTAGGAACAAGAAGAGGATTCTGGAGGTGCCTTGGTCGCTCGGTTGGTTGAGCCACCGACTCTTGATTTCGGCTCAGGTAATGATCTCAGGATCATGGGATCAAATCCCGTGTCGGGCTCCATGATGAGCATGGAGTCTGCTTAAGGTTCTCTCTCTCTCTCTCTCTCTCTCTCTCTCTCTCTCCCTCTGCCCTTTTCCCCCACTCTTGAAAGCTCTCAATCGCTCTCTCTCTCTCTCTAAAAAAAAAAAAAAAAAAAAAAAAAGGATTCTGAAGGACTGGACTGGATCAGCCAGAATGGAAAGGAATGAGTAGAAAGGAGATGAGGGAGCTCAAGTGGAGGGAAGGATGGAGAAGGTAGGAGCAGGATTGGCCTTGAACTAGACGCTCTGTGCTATTTCTCTCAGCGTAGAGTCCAAGGAGCAAGGATGGTAATCAAAGCTTATTTTGTTTTGTTTTCCCTTGGTGGAGGATGCGTAGTTAGCCGCTGTCAGGATTGACTACAGGTGCAATTTGTGACGGGTGGTTTCTTGGTGGTGTTTCTTGTTGTGACAGGGGTGGTTTCTTCCCGGATTCAGTTCTCTGGCTTCTTCATACTTTCACAAGCGAAGCACCATTCCCTCCCTAGAGACCAGCAACCACACTGTTCTGTGTGTCCCGGGGTGGGGGAGGTCAGACCCAGGTTTCTCTCAGAGCCTATGCCGACTGTTTCCCATTCTCTGCAGGTCCCACCCTGTGATAAACAAAGTCTTCCTCATTGTACTTGTGTTTCCCCTTAAATTGAAAGGAATCATACAATTGTCTTTTGTCACTGACTTCTTTCACTTGGCATAATGTCTTCAATGGTCATCCATGTTGTAGCCTGAAGCAGTATGGCATTCCTTTTTATGGGCAGACAGTATTCTATGGATACTATCCATATATGGATATATATGGTATATATATATGGATATACCACTTGTTTCTCCGTTTGTCATTTGACGTGCGTTCGAGTTGTTACCACCTTTGCTATTATAAATAATGCTGCTATAAATACCCCTTTACAAGTTCCTATGTGGACATATGTTTTCTTTGGGGGCAGGCATGTACATACCTAGGAGGACAGTTGCTGGGTCATGTGGTAAGTCTATGTTTCATCATTTGAGGAACCGCGAGACTGTTTTAAGAAGTGGCTGCACCGTTTTACATTCTCACCAGCTGTGAATGAGGGTTTTGATTTTTCCACATCCTTGTCAACGTTTGTTATTTTCTGACTTTTTAATTCTAGCCTAGTGGGTGTGGAGTCTCATCTCATTGCGGTTTTGGTTTATATTTCTGTGATACACATTGAGCATCTTTTCATGTCATATTTGGCCATTTATATATCTTTTTAGAGAAAGATATTCAAGTCCTTTGCTCATTTTAAAATTGAGTTGTTCTTTATTGTTGTTGTTGTTGGAGCTGTTTGTATATTCTGGATATGAAACCCATATCAGTATCTGATTTGCAAGTAGTTTCTCCCATCCTGTAGGTTGTCTTTTCACTTTTTTGATGGTGTTCTTGTAGGCAGAGAAGTTTTTAATTGTGGTGTAGTCTAATTTATCTTTATTTTTGTTGTGCTTTTGGAAAAAAATATTTTTTAAATGTTTATTTATTTTTGGGGGGGGAGCACGTATGCATGCACATGCATGGGAGAGGGGGAGAGAGAGAGGGAGACAGAGAATCCCAAGCAACCTCTGCACTGTCAGCACAGAGCCTGATGAGGGGCTTGAACTCATGAACCATGTGATTATGACCTGAGCTGAAATCAAGAGTTGGACACTTAACTGACTGGGCTAAACTTCTCGGCTAGCTCAGTCAATAGAGCATGAGACTCTTAACTGATTGAACTACCCAGGTGCCCCTTTTGTGTGTGTGTGTGTGTGTGTGTGTGTGTGTGTGTGTGTTTTATTTAAGATTTTATTTTTTTAAAAAATTTGTTTGTAATGTTTATCTACTTTTTGAGAGAGAGAGAGAGAGAGAGAGAGTGAGCGAGCATGAGTGGAGGAAGGGCAGTGAGAGAGAGAGAGAGGGAGACGCAGGCTCCAGGCTCTGAGCTGTCAGCACAGAGCCTGATGCGGAGCTCAAACTCACGAACCGTGAGATCATGACCTGAGCTGAAGTTGGACGCTTAACCGACTGAGACACCCAGGCACCCCTTTACTTAAGATTTTCTAAATACAGGATCATGTAAATCTCTGAATATAAGTAATTGTACTTCTTCTTTTCCAATCCGGGTGTTTTTTCTTGCCTAAATGCCCTGACCAGAAGCTCCAGTACTATGTTGAATAGAAGTGGCAGAGAAGACATCTTTGTCTTATTCCTGATCCTGGGGGGGGGGGGGGGGGGGAGGGTGCATCCAGTCTTTCACGATTAAGAATGATGTAGGCTGTGGGTTTTTAGAAGATGATTGTTAGCAGGTTGAGGAAGTTCCTCTCTAGTTTGTTGAGTGTTTTTATCAGGAAAGAGTTTGGATTTTGTCAAATGCTTTTTTCCTATGTCTATTGAGATGATCATGTGATTTTAATTTTTTTTTTTTTCAACGGTTTTTATTTATTTTTTTGGGACAGAGAGAGACAGAGCACGAACGGGGGAGGGGCAGAGAGAGAGGGAGACACAGAATCGGAAACAGGCTCCAGGCTCCGAGCCATCAGCCCAGAGCCCGACGCGGGGCTCGAACTCACGGACCGCGAGATCGTGACCTGGCTGAAGTCGGACGCTTAACTGACTGCGCCACCCAGGCGCCCCGATCATGTGATTTTAAAATATATTCTATTGAAATGATTAATTGAGTTTTCGATGTTCAACCAACTCGAATTCCTGGGATAAATCCACTTGGTCAATGGTATACATTTTTTTTTAAATGTTGCTAGAATTGGTTTGCTAATATTTTCTTAAGGATTTTTATATATTCATATTCAGAAGAGCTACGGATCTGTAGTTTTTTGTGATGTCTTTATCTGATTTTGGTATTAGGATAATACTGGTCTCATAAGATGAGGGGAAGTGTTGCTTTTTCTTCTATTTTTTTTTGGAACAGTTTGTGAAGAGTTGATATTTAAAATTCTTGTTTAGTACAATTCAGCAATGAAATATGGGCCTAGCTTTTCTCTGTGGACAATTTTTCATTACCAGTTCGATCTTTTCACTTGTCATAGCTCTGTTCACATTGTTTATTTATTCTTGAGTCAGTTTTGGTATGGTGTCTTTCTAGGAATTTTTCCATTTCACTTATCTAATTTGTTGGCATACATTTGTTCGTAGTATTCCTTCATAATCCTTTTTATTTCTGTAAGGTTGTTGGTAACACCCCTTCTTTCATTTTTGATTCTAGTAATTTGAATTGTCTCTCATTTTTTCCTGATCAGTCTAACTAAAGACTTGTCAATTTTCTTGGTCTTTTAAAAGAAGCGTTTCCAGTTTTACTTATCTTCTCTATTGTTTTTCTGTTCTCTATTTCATTATTTTTTGTTCTAACCTATTATTTCCTTCCTT
The DNA here is from genome assembly GCF_022079265.1 of Lynx rufus. Taxonomy (NCBI): domain Eukaryota; kingdom Metazoa; phylum Chordata; class Mammalia; order Carnivora; family Felidae; genus Lynx; species Lynx rufus. The sequence goes on from NW_025814843.1 coordinate 2,845,205, forward strand.
CTGTGTGCATTAGGTTTAGTTTACTCTTCTTTTTTTAGTGTTTTAAGGTGAAAGATTAAGTTATTAATCTGAGATCTTTCCTTTTAACTGTAGGCATGCTGGCAATACTGACTCCATCTTTGGCCCTCGCCCTCCTCTTGTTCATGTTCACTCAATGACCTCTCTTGGAGCTACACGTTCTCTTGGAGATTAATATACATACCTTAGAAATGCCCGCCAAGGCTGGGATGGGGGTGGCTTGCTTTGTCCCTCCTCAAGTTTGGTAAAAAGATAAAATAGTCTCTTCCCTTCCTGAGGCATAGGTGGTGCCACGAGGCCTAATTAAATGTTAGATGTCAATTAGGTGCATGCAAACCCTTTGAAATGCATGGGAACCCTTTGATCTCACTACAGCACCCTTCTGTACACCCCCTCATTCTATAAAATCTGTAGATGAAGGTCAGGACTTTGCAGAGAATAGCTGCCCAGCTGATTGGATCATTGTCTGCCCAATCCCTCCTGTCAGTTAATTACCCTGAATAAAACTCTCTAAACTGTATGGGGTTGTCTTTTTTGTTTTCCAGTCTCAAAATGCCTACTCAGTTTGGGAGATACTTACTTGTCTCTTCCCTGCCTTCGAACATTAACATAGATACTTGCAGCTGTCGGTTTCCCTCTCAGCACTGCTATCGTGGCATCCCATACGTTTTGGTATGTTAATTCTTCATTTTCATTCATATCAAAGTATTTTCTGATTTCTCTTTTGATTTCTTTTCTGACCCGTTGGTTATTTAGGAGTATGTTGTTTAATTTTTATGTATTTGTGAGTTTCCCAAATATTTTTCTGCTCTTGATTTCTAACTACATTCCATTTTGGTTAGACAACATTTTTGGAGTATTTTTGTCCTTTTAAATTTATTGAGGTTTGTTTTATGGCCTAGCACACGGTGTGTCTTTGAGAATGTTCTATGTGCACTTGAGCAGAATGTATATTCCGCTGTCTTGGGTTGAGCATTCTATAGATCTAGTGTTCTAATTGGTTCAGAGTGTTTTTCAGATCTATTTCCTTGTTGAGATTCTGCCTAGTTTTGTCTATTATTAAAAGTGGATATTGAAGTCTTTAGCTACTGTCATTGAACTGTCTGTTTCTCCCTTCATTTCTGTAACTTCTTGATTCATGTATATTGGTGCTCCATTATTAAGTGCATATATAATTGTTACGTCTTCTGATGAATTGGCTCTCTTATATTATGTCTTTATATCTAGTAACATTTTTATTTCATGTCTATTTCATCTGATATTAGTATAGATACCCAAACTTTCTTGTGGTTGTTGTTTGCATGATATATAATTTTTATCCATTTATTTCAATCCATTTGTATCTTTGTATCTAAAGTGTATTTCCTGAAGATAGCATATAGTTGGATCATGTATTTTATTTATCCAGTCTGACAGTATCTCCCTTTTATTGCAATGTTTAATCCATTCACATTTAATATTGTTATTGTAATAGCTGGATTTACGTCTGCCATTTTACTTTTTGTTTTCTATATCTCATCTTCTTTTGTTCCTGTTACTCCTTTCACTGCTTCCTTTTGCATTGAGTGCTTTTTCATGTAACATTTCAGTGAGTTGACTAGTTGAAGATCTTGAGATGAAATCATTCTGGATTGAGGGCCCTAAATGCAATGACTAGTGTCATTGTAATAAAGGAAGAGTAGATGCAGAGACGCACAGAAGGAAGAAGGCAGAAGGCATGTGAAGACAGAGGCAGAGACACAAGTACAAGCCAAGGAACACATATGATAACTGGGAACCACAAGAAGCTGGAAGAGGCGAGGAAGGACTCTGTCCTAGAGCCTTCAGAGGGAGCATGCCCTGCTGACACCTTGATTTCTGACTTTTATCCTCCCAAACTGGAAGAGAATAAATTTCTGTTCTTTTCAGCCCCTCAATTTGTGGTAGTTTGTTACTGCAGCCCTAGGAAATGAATACAAACCTTTTCTTCCCTTTAATGATTTTTTTCACCTTATCTCTTTGAGTTATATTCTGATAACTTATCAGAATTGACTTCAGATGTATACTAATTTAATTCCAATGAGGTATAGAAATGTTACTCCTGTAGAGCTCTATCCTACTTTCACTTTTTGTTGTATCAAAATTATGTATATTGCATCTGTTAATATTACAAATCCAACCATACATTGTTATAATTATTACTTTAACCAACTATAGTAACTTCCTTAGCTCAATACAGCTTTACCAAAATCCATCTGTTTTGTATAGTTGTTGGCAGATAGATTACACATGCATTTGTCTACATTCTATGTCTAACAATACATTATATGAATATATTTTATATAATTGTTTTTTAAATCCAGAGAAGAAAGGAGAAAAATGTGCACTTTTGCTGTTATTTATAATTACCTAATTACCTTTATGGTGCTTTTTGATTTTTTGTGTGTGAATTTGAATTACCTTCTGGGTTTACTTGCTTTCACCTAGAAAAGCTTCCTCTGGTACTTCTTGTAAGGCAGGTACACTAGCAACAAATTCTCTCAGGTTTTATCTGGGAAAATATTTATTTCACCTTCACCCCCCTCCCCCCAATTTTTGTATTATGGTAAAACCCCCATAACAAAATTTACCATCTTAACTATTTTTTTTTAAATTTTTTTAACGTTTATTTATTTTTGAGACAGAGAGAGACAGAGCATGAACAGGGGAGGGGCAGAGAGAGAGGGAGACACAGAATCCGAAACGGGCTCCAGGCTCTGAGCTGTCAGCACAGAGCCCGACGCGGAGCTCGAACTCACGGACCGTGAGATCATGACCTGAGCCTAAGTCGGACGCCTAACCGACTGAGCCACCCAGGTGCCCCCCATCTTAACTATTTTTAAGTGTACAGTTTAGTGATATTAAGTATGCTCACAGTGTTGTGCAGCTATCACCAGCATCTATCTCCAGAATTCTCCGTCTTCAAAAACTGAAATTCTATAGCCGTTAAACAGTAACTCCTCATCCCCACCTCCCCCCCCCCCAGCCCCAGATGGCAATCAGCATTCTTTTTCTGTCTCTGTGATTTTGGCTGCTCCAGGTACCTCATATAAAGTATATTATACAGTATTTGTCCTTTTGTATCTGCCTTATTTCACTTAAACTTGATAATGTTTTCATTATCAAACTTGATAATGTTTTCAAGTTTGATTCATGTTGTAGACTTGACTTTCTTTTTAAGTCTGAATAATATTTCATTTAGGTGTATATCACATCTTCTTCGTCCATTCATCTGACATTTGAGTTGCTTGCACTTTTAGGCTACTGTGAATAATGCTGCTAGGAACATGGATATATGAACTATCTCTTCACGATTGTACTTTTCATTCCTCTGGGCATATACCCTATTTCATCTTTATGTTTGAAAGAATTTTGCTGGATATAGAATTCCTAGTTGACATTTTTTTTCCTTTGAGTAGTTTGAATTTGTTATTCCATTACCTTCTGGCTTTCATTGTTTCTGATGAGAAGTCAGCTGTTAATCTTATTATGGTTCCACTGTGAATGCCCACTTGTTTTTCTCTTGCTGTTTTATAGATTTTTCTCTTTGTTTTTGATTTGCAGCATTTCTACTATACTGTGCCTGTTTGTGGATCTTTTTGAGTTTATCCTGCTCGGAGTTTATCCTGCTTGGAGTTTGTTGAGCTTCCTGAATGTAGAGGTCATTGTTTTTTCAATTAATTTGGGAAGATTTCAGCCATTATATCTTCAGATATGTTTTCCTCTCCTTTTTGTATCTCCTATCTTGGTACTCCCATTATGTGTATGTTGGTGTGTTTAATGATATCTCATATTACTCTGAGAATCTGTTTTACTTTTTTCTATTTTTTTCCCTTTTTGTTCTTCAACTTGAATAATGTCTATTGATCTATCTTCAAGTTCACTATTAGTTCTTCTGCCAGTTCGCATCTGCTGTTGAACCCCTCTAGTGAGTTTTATTGCAGTTATACTTTTCAACTTCAGAGTTTTCTTTTTTTTCTATCTAATTTTCATCTTTTTATTGATAGTCTCTATTTGATATGATATTGTTATTCCCTCCTTTATTTCTTTAATTATGCTTTCCTTTAATTCTGTGAACATATATATAATGGTTGTTTTGAAGTCTTTTTCTATTAATGCTGGTATCTGTTCACTCTCATTTGCAGTTTCTCTTGCCTGCTTTTTCTCCCCTCTACCCTACCCTGTCCTAACCACAGAAAGTATGAGTCATACTTCCCTGTTTCTTTTCACGCATCATAAGTTTGTTGTTGTTGGAAACTAGACCTTTTAGGTACTGTGTTTTAGGAACTCGGGGTACTGATTTCCCCCTCTGGAGCTTCTTGTTTTTATTTGCCTGTTTATTTGTTCAGGGACTATTTCAGTGAAGTCTGTTTCCCTCCGGCAGTGTTCAATCTTCTGACATTGCTCCTCAGGGAGGCACAGCTTTGGGTATGCCCACAGTCACCCTTGAATGACAGTGGTATTGGTACAGCTCTCTTCCTTTCTTTCCTGCTCTATGCCCAGCTGTTGAACTCCACTAACTGTTGGCTGATGGCCCTATTATTTTCAACAATGCCCTAGGGCAGAAGTTGCTTTAAAAACTAACTCAATCAAATTCTGGCTTATTCAAATAGTTTCTGAAGTTAGTGTCTAATATTTGTTCATACCTTAGGAGGGCTTCTGTGTCTTCTGGCAGATTGATCCTTTCATCCCTCTCTGTCTCTAGAATTTTTCTTTGTTCAGAAGTCTATTCTATCTGCTTTCTTTCGATTTATGTTTGCTTCATATATCTTTTACCATTCTTCTAATTTCAACCAGCCTGTAGTTTTATATTTGAAGTGAATTTCTCATAGACATATTTTTAAATCCACTCTGCCTATCTCTACGTTTTGATTGGTATAATTAGATAATTTACATTTATGTAATTATTGATATGTTATGGCTTAAGTCTACCATTTTATTTATTTATTTATTTATTTATTTAAACGTTTATTTATTTTTGAGACAGACAGAGACAGAGCATGAACGGGGGAGGGGCAGAGAGAGAGGGAGACACAGAATCGGAAACAGGCTCCAGGCTCCGAGCCGTCAGCCCAGAGCCCAACGCGGGGCTTGAACTCACGGACCGCGAGATCGTGACCTGGCTGAAGTCGGACGCTCAACCGACTGTGCCACCCAGGCACCCCTACCATTTTATTTATTTTAATATGTTTGTTCTCTATGGTTTTTTTTCCATTTTTTCTGTCTTTTCCCATCTCCCTGTGTATTATATTAGAATTTTTTTTAGAATTCCATCTTGATTTACCTAAAGTGTTTTGATTGTAACTTTTTACACACTGTTGTTAGTGGTCATCTAAGTATTACATTATATATATGACTTATCACAGTCTACTAGTATGATTACCTTACCATTTGGAGTGAAGTGCAAAAACCTCACCCCTCTTGACTCTTCTCATTTATACTTTTCTATCTACATTCGGAACCACATCAGGCAGGATTATAATTTTTGTTTCAACCCGCAAACATAATTTAGAAGTCTTAAGAGGAGACAGAAATTTTATTATAATTACACTCATTTTTAAAATTTATTCTTGATGGTCCTAGATTCCTTCTTTTATCATTTTCTTTCTGTTGCAAGAACTTCCTTTAGACATAGTTTTGGGATAAGTTTGCTAGCAACACATTCTCTTATTTATTTATTTATTTATTTAATCTGAGAATGTCTTGATTTCCCTTTGATTCCTAAGGGATATTTTCTCTGGATAGGATTCTGGGTTGATAGTTCTTTTCTTTTAGCGCCTGAAATATGTATTTCTTCCTTCTGTCCACCATGGTTTCTGGTGAGGAATCTGCTGTTATTTGAATTATTTTTTTTCTTTTATTTTAGAGACAGAGTGCAAGTAGGGGAGAGGGGTAGAGGGAGAGAGAGAGGGAGAGAATCTTAAATCTTAAGCAGGCTCTGCACTCAGCATGGAGCCCAACATGGGGCTTGATCCCAGGACCCTAGGATCAAGAGTTGGAGACTCAACTGACTGAGCCACCCAGGCGCCCCAGAATTGCTTTTTCCCTATAGGCAAATATTATTTCTTTCACTGTTTTCAAGTTTTTTGTCTTTTAGAATTTTGATGTCTTCTAGTCTTTTAGGATGAAGACTATGTCTTGATGTGGATTTCTTTGGGCTTCTCAGTTTGGGTTTCAGTTTTTTTAATATGTAGCTTTAAGTCTTTTGCTGAATTCAGAAAGTTTTCAGCTATTATTTTTTTTGAAATACTTTTTCAGCTTCCTACCTCTTTGTCTCTTTCCTATACCCTGATGACTTAAGCGTTAGGTCTTTTATTACAGTCTCACAGGTCTTTGAAGCTCTATTCTTTTGACTTCTACTGTTTTATGTTCATTGGCTATTTCTTCTGGCTGGAGTAGAGCATTTATTGTCTGAATGTTTTGTCTTGTTAAACTACTCCTTTCCTGGTCCTTTGGCTGGAACAGCAGCCAACAAATATGTTTGTGCCCTGTCGTATTTCCAGGTTTCCCACTTCTTCAGCTCCCAGTCTGGTTTATGTGACACAGAAAGGAAACCCAGGCAACTTGCCACTGTGTTGTTCCTTGGGCCCTGAGTTCCTTAAACGGTTCGTCTTCTTCTTTTCACCTTTCAGAACCTTCTTATATTTATTTTCTGTGTCACGTCTATGGATTTTAGTTGTACTTAGTATAAAGAATAGGGAAAAGTATGTCTGTTCTATCTTCCCAGAAGCCTAAGTCCATGCCTTTTTCTCTTCCTTTTTTTTTTTAAATTAGTTTTGCTCTTTATGAAGGCGAATTTTCTTTTAAGAGGCAAGTTGCGCAATATAGCATCCCACATTTGAATTTGTCTAATCCTTTCTCATGATTTAGCAAACAGTTTCAACAAGAAGGCTAGGTAGGTGATGCTGGGTGTCTCATCACATCACCTTAAGAGGCGTGCACTGTTAGGTGGCCCACCAGGTAGTCATGGTAAGTTTGATCACTTTGTCTTCCTTTCTGTAATTGATACATTGTGGAGTGAAACCTTGACATCATGTGAACATCTTCTTCCCCGACAAACAACCTTTTAGTCAATGGTTTTAGCATGTTTTGGTGCATATATAAGATTTATAAGATTTTAGGGAGTGATTCCCCCCATAATTCTGTCATTTCCTTTACATTTATTAGCTCTTTCATTCTGTAAAGAAGAGCTTTATCTTTCTGTCCTTTTATTCTTTTTTTAGTATAAATACATGTTTTAATCAGTGTCTTATAGTTCACTATTGTCATCTTTTTGTTGTTGTTGAAATTGTCCCAAATAATTCAAATTGAGCTCCTTTAGGTTCACCCCATTGTCCGTGTGACATGGTCCTTTTAGTCTTTGGGCAGCTCCTTGATTTCTAGGCCCCCACAAGTTATCCCAGACTCTTTTGTTAATCCCATAGTCCATACCTGGAACCAGCTATTTTTCCAAGGAGCCCTGCTTCCTTTTAGTAGGAATTGTATTTAGAAATGTAGATAAATTCGGGGCGCCTGGGTGGCTCAGTCGGTTAAGCGACCGACTTCGGTTCAGGTCACGATCTCACGGTCTGTGAGTTCGAGCCCTGCGTCGGGCTCTGTGCTGACAGCTCGGAGCCTGGAGCCTGCTTCCGATTCTGTGTTTCCCTCTCTCTCTGCCCTTCCCCTGCTCATGCTCTGTCTCTCTCTGTCTCAAAAAAAAAAAAAAAAAAAAACAAAACATTGAAAAAAAAAGAAATATAGATAAATTCTAAGTGGGAAGAGTGGGAAGATAATGTACTGAATTAAAGTAGTCGTTAATAGTCATAACTGCTCCTATTGGTGAAAGTTAAGGAGGTAGAGTTTAGTATGATAGTAATTTGTGAGCTGTGTCTCCCCTACAGGACGGGACTTCTTGGGGGCCAAGCTAGTGTCTTTTCCATTTTTATATTCACAGTGGTTAGCATAGTTTCTAGAGCAGAAGAGGCACTTAATAAATATTTGGACTTAAACTGTGCTAACTGAACTCATAAACTATTCATCTTATAACTCTAATGTTTTTCTAATTTTCTAACTCTGTAGAGAAATAGTAAAGGATCTGGAAAGCAGCTTTGCAGTGGAAATGTTCATTGGCTGTGGGCAAATTATTAAATGTTTCAGAATTTGTTTGTCTTGCTGAATGGTAAGTGTTTTATTGGCTTCCGAATACTAAAAAGGCTACAACAAGATCTGAGGCAGTGGGACATGACTCACTGTGAATGACTGTTGAAGGTGACTGTCCAAGCTTTACATCTCACCCTACAGACGAGTAGTGTACAACTAACCAGGATTCAGCCTCTACATAGGAGACCTAAGGTTTTTCTTTTGCTGACTGGCACTCCTGCCCAATTGCTTCGTTTTAAGCCAGTTGCTCAATTTCTTTTCCTCATTTTTACCTGGAAAAGAATGTGTGACAGTATCCTAAACAAAATGAATTAAGATGTAATGAGAAAAACCATATAAAATCCTTTGATATGTAGTAATTAAATGAAATCTGTATTATAGGCACAGAACTTAGTCATCATAAGTAGTAACAAAGGAAGCCTAACGTCATATTCTAGGGTTTGTTTTCATTCAGAGGAGTCGTAGCATGGCATTTTAACAAGCGTTCCAAATGAAAGGGTGGTTGCAGCCTGAGTCTAGCTTTTAGACTATAATAATAATGGGACTGCAAGGTCAGAGTTTGTTCAGTCTCCTTTAAGTGGGTTTTGGCAGGAGGCACATATAAAGTGGGTTTATTTATAACCTGCATTTTGAGTGTAAAGAACAGAAGCTAAAAGGAAAGACTAAAATATTAAACGTATTTATTAAGTAAAGGGTGTGTGTGTGTGTGTGTGTGTGTGTGTTTTATGATTAGGAAGAAAACTTTATTCCTTTACTATTGGCAAAGTTAGAGGTATTCCATGACAAGTGCTTTTTTGAACATGAGTGAAATCATATGGTATTTGTCTTTCTCTGACTAACTTATTGCTTAGCATAGTACTCTCTAGCTCCATCCATGTCACTGCAAATGGCAAGATTTCATTCTTTTTGTATGGCTGACTAATATTCTATTCTCTCTCTCTCTATACCCATTCATCTGTTGACGGATATTTGCGCTGTTACCATAATTTGCCTATTGTTGATAATGCTGCTATAAATAAAGGGTGCATGTATCCCTTTGAATTACTGAAAAATGTTTTTGTGTTCTTTGGGTATATACCTATAGTGCAATTGAGGAACCTCTATACTGTTCTTCAGAGTGGCTGCACAAGTTTGCATTCCCACCAACAGTGCAAGAGGGTTCCCCTTTCTCCACATCCTCGCCAACACCTGTTGTTCCCTGTGTTGTTGATTTGGGCCATTTTGACAGGTGTGAAGTGACATCTCATTGTAGTTTTTGATTTGCATTTCCCTGACAGTAAGTGATGGTGAACATCTTTTCATGTGTCTGTTGGCCATCTGGATGTCTTCTTTGGAGAATTGTCTGTTCATGTCTTCTGCCCATTTTTTTTTAAGTTTTTATTTTATTTCCAGTTAGTTAACATACAGTGTTCTATTAATTCTGCCCATCTTTAAATTGGATTATTTGGGGGTTTTTGGTGCTAAGTTTTAAAGTTCTTTATATATTTTGGGTACTAACTCTTATTCAGGTATGTCATTTACAAATACTTTCTCTCATTCTATAGGTTGCCTTTTAGTTTTGTTGATTGTTTCCTTTGCTGTGCAGAAGCTTTTTATTTTGATGTAGTCCCAATAGGTGATTTTTGCTTTTGTTTCCCTTGCCTCAGGGAACCTATCTAGAAAAAAGTGGCTATGGCCAATGTCAGAGAAATTACTGCCTATTCTCTCTTCTAGGATTTTTATGGTTGCAGGTCTCACATTTAGGTCTTTAATCCATTTTGAATTTATTTTTGTGTATGGTGTAAGAAAGTGATCCAGTTTTATGTTTTTGCATGTTGCTGTTCAGTTGTCCCAACACCATTTGTTGAAGAGACTGTCTTTTTCCCATTGGATAGTATTTCTTGCTTTGTCAAAGATTAATTGAACATATAATTGTGGGTTTGTTTCCAGATTTTTCTATTCTGTTCTATGGATCTAGGTGTCTGCTTTTGTGCCAGTACCATGCTGTTTTGATTACTACAGTTTTGTAATATAACTTGAAGTCCAAAATTGTGATGCCTCCAGCTTTGCTTTCCTTTTTCAAGATGGCTTTGGCTATTCGGCGTCTTCTGTGGTTCCATACACATTTTAGGATTGTTTGTTCTCATTCTATGAAAAGTGCTGTTGGCCTCTTGATAGAGATTGCATTAAATGCGTAGATTCCTTTGGGTAGTGTAGACATTTTGGCAGTATTTGTTCTTCTAATCCATGAGCATGGAATGTCTTTCCATTCGTTTGTGTCGTCTTCAATTTCTTTCATCAATCAGTGTTTTATAGTTTTCAGAGTACAGGCCTTTCACCTCTTTAGTTAGGTTTATTCCTAGGTATCTTATTCTTTTTTGGTGGTGTGTCATTCTTTTTGATGGTTGAATTCTTTTTGATGGTTAGATATACCCCCCTTTAGCCAATATCCTACTGATAAAGATTTGAATTATTTTTTTAATTATAAACAATACTGCAGTAAGCATCACTTTGTGTATGTATATGCCCAGTTATGTATTTGGATAGACTTGCTATTTAGGAGTAGAGTTACTGAGACGAACATTGTGGATATCTAAGATTTTGCCAATTTTCCTAAAAAGGTGATCAATTTACAGTGGCTGAGAATACCTCTGCCCAAATTATATCACATTCTTCCTCTTCTACACTCTCTAAGCACCCTATAGGTCTCCTCTGTAGCACACCAGAATTGCATTTAAATGATTACATACTGGTTTAAAAATTTTCCCTCTCTCCCCTTATTCACGCCCTAAAAATATAAGTTCTTTGTGGACAGGAACATTGTTTTTCTATTATATTTGTATCTCTGTTATTATATTATTATATTTGTATCCAATATAATTCCTTACACATAATGTATACCCATTAAGTGATAAATATTTCCCCATACCTTTGTTGACACTTGGTATTATCAATGTTTGCCAGCCTGACAAATACAGCAAATAAAGGTCATTATTTTACTGTGTATTTTAAAATTATTAATCAGTGTGAAAACCCTTTCGTATGTATCTATCGATCTATCTATTTTAAAGTTTATTTATTTTGAGAGACAGCGAGTGTGAGGGGGGAGGGTCAGAGGGAGAGAGAGAGAGAGAGAGAGAATCAGAAGCAGCCTCCACACACTGTCAGTGTGGAATCCGGTGTGAGGCTTCATTTCACGAACCACGAGATCATGACCTGAGCCAAAATCAAGAGGCCGCCGCTTAACCAACTGAGTCACTCAGGCACCCCTCACATAGATTTATAATAATTTATATTGTGTGTTTTTTGAAAAGTTTTTTTTGTGTGTTTTTGTTAAATTTTTATTGTGGGGGGGGGAGGGGCAGAGAGAGAGGGAGAGAGAGGGTCTGAAGCAGGCTCTGCGCTGACAGCAAAGAGCCAGATGCGGGGCTTGAACTCATGAACCGTGAGATCATGAGCTGAGCTGAAGTCAGCTGCTTAACCAACTGAGCCACCCAGGCGCTCCTATGTTGTATTGTTTTTCTTATTTTTTAACTCATTATTGAGCCCTTTACACTTCAATGCGATACTAGGACTGTTGTGCGTATTTTTGTGTGGTTTGTTGCTTGTCTTTTGAATTTGTTTATGGTGTTTTTGACCATATAAAAGTTTAAAGATTTTTACGTAGTGAAATTATAAACCTGTTTCTTGTGGCTTTGGAGTTTATACCATGTTTGGAAAGGTATTTTCCATTCTATGGGTTTAGATTTTTATCTAGTACTTTTTGATAGACATACTGAATCTACATTGTCATAATATATAATTATTTCTTATTCAACTGTTTGCCTTTATAATCATTTTGCATTAGTTTTCTGGGTAAATATATATTTAATGCTTACTACCAGTTCTTATGATGAAACCTCTCTGGATAGTTGGCTTGGTTAATACTTGTTGTCTAGAAGATTCCTCAATATAGTTTTTCCTGAGTTCTTCCATGTTCAAAACTGTTCATCTATGATCTTTATTCTTGAGAGTCTGTTTGGTTGGTTATAAAATCCTTGGTTTATGTTTTCCTCCATGAGTATCTTCAATATGTTACTCTGCTGCCTGCTATCAAAGTCTGATGACAATTTTCCCCCTTGTAAGTGACTTGGTTATTTTGCCTGGATTCTCAAAGGACTTAAAAAAAAAATCCTTAGGGGTGCCTGGGTGGCTCAGTTGGTTGGGCGTCGACTCTTGATTTTGACTCAGGTCATGATCCCAGAGCCGTGGATTGAGCCCACGTCTGGATCCACACTGAGTGTGAAGTCTGCTTAAGATTCTCTCTCTGTCTCCCTCTGCCCCTTCCCTGACTTGTGCTCTCCTAAAATTAAAAAAAAAAAAATCTCTCTCTTGGCCATTCTGCATTGACTTTTCCGGGTACACAGTGGACATTTTCAATATATAACTTCATGTCTTTCTATTTGTTCAGAAATGCTGTTCTGGTTTTCTTCTGTTTCATGAGCCTGTCTCTCTAACATGCCTTCACTCTCTGTAGGGGTGTTGGTCTGCTCAATATTTTCTTTTTTTCCTATCATACCCTAGTGTGGGATTGACCATGTATCCTTTCTGTTGCTCTCAGGCCAGATGGAATCAGTGGGGCAGGATAACTTTCCCAGCTTTGAGCCTCCTGAGTTCTCTCTCCTCTTGTTCTCACCAGGTATTCAGGTCCATGGCCTTGGGCTTTAGTGAGATGTACAGGTTATGTTTTCCTCCCCTACTTTTACCTGGATCTTCTCTTTTCCTTTGTCCCTAATATCCTTGTCCTGCCTGGCCTGGAGTGTACTCCCAGCAGTTTTTCTCAGTGTGGGCCTGTGTCCTGGAAGGGAGCTTTCCTTCATTAGATTTGAGTTCAGAGGGCTGCAGACAGTGACAATGGCTGGTTGCCATGGTTTCTTCCTTAGTCTCCCTCCAGTTCCCCATGGTTGTTGGGATGGACCAAGCCTCCTAGGGCTGCATCCTCTCCCCTCCCACTGTGGTGCATTGCTCTGATATGGTGACTGTAACAGTGGGCACAGATGCTCTTGAGATGGTGACCCCACCTTCCAGGGTCATCAGTATCCTGCAGGATGTCTAAGTTGGCACATCTCAAGTCTGAGCATGGTCCCTCAGCTCCATCCAGGCAGAACTGGGCACACATGTTCATAGTTTGTGGTTTAGGACCATGGTGATTTTCCTGCTTTATCTGAGATGATGCCTTTCTTCCCTATGACTTGGGTTGATGGTCACAGGAGAGGAGAGTGAAGCAAAATAACGCTTACTCATTTTCAGTTAGAAGCTGATTTATATCTCATGCTACGTGACCCAGTTTTTCTCTTCCTCCCCTCTCTTAATTGGAAGATATACTTATATGTTTATAATTCTTCTGTTTGTTACCTTTTTACCTTTAAACGATATGCTTCAAACGCCTTTCTCAATTTTTCACCTTGAGGAACAATTTTTCAATATGCCTTTCTGAAAAAATAATAAAATAATTGGCATTCTCCTTACTCGTCAATATTTGTGACCCTTTGGGAATTCTTGTTATTATTGTCGAGTTAATATTATTTTACATTGTTACCTTTTCTTTCTAGACTTCTTAAAATTGTATTCAGTTTTGTAGTCACAGTTAATAGAGGTTATTAGACTTAATCATATGTATAAGTATATGATTAAGTCTAATAACCATAATATATATAATCATAATATATATATGTATGTTTTTATTTAAATTCCAGTTAGCTAATATGCAGTATAATATTAGTTTCAGGTGTACAATATAGTGATTCAGCACTTCCATATGTCACCCTGTGCTCATCATGACAGGTGCATTCCTTAATCCCCATCACCTATTTAACACGTCCCCCCACCCACCTCTCCTCTCGTATCCATCACATTGTTCTCTATAGTTAAGAGTGTTTCTTCGTTTGCCTCTCCCTCCCTCCTCCTTTGCTGATTTGTTTTGTTTCTGAAATTCCCATATTAAATTTCACATATGAGTGAAATCGTATGGTATTTGTCTTTCTGACTGACTTTCTCACTTAGCATTATACTCTCTAGCTCCATCCATATCATTGCAAATGCAAGATTTCATTCTTTTTTATAGCTGAGTCATATTCCACTGTGTGTGTGTGTGTGTGTGTGTGTGTGTGTGTGTGTGTATGTGTGTGCCCATACACATATATCCCACAACTTCTTTATCCATTCATTAGCCATTAGACACTTGGGCTGGTTCCCTAATTTGGCTTTTGTAGATGCTGCAGCTATAAACATTGGGGTGCATGTATCCCTTTGAATTCGTATTTTTGTATTCTTTGGGTAAATACTGGGTAGAGCAATTGCTGGATTATAGGATAATTCTATTTTTAACTTTTTGAGGAACCTCCATACTGTTCTTCAGAGCGGCCGCATCAGTTTGCCCACCAACAGTGCAAAAGGGTTCCCCTTTCTCCACATCCTTGCCAACACCTGTTGTTTCTTGTGTTGTTGATATTAGCCATTCTGACAGGTGTGATATCTCATTGTAGTTTTGATTTACATTTCCATGATGTTGAGTATCTTTTTATGTGTTTGTTGGCCATCTGTATGTCTTCTTTGGAGAAATGTCTGTTCATGTCCTCTGCCCGCTTTTTATTTGGGTTATTTATTTTTTGGGTGTTGAGCTTTATAAGTTCTTTATATATTTTAGAAACTAATTCTTTACCAGACACGTCATTAGCAAATATCTTTTCCCGTTCTTTAGGTTGGCTTTTAGTTTGTTTAGATTGTTTCCTTCAGTGTGCAGAAGATTTTACTTTGATGTAGTTTCAATAGTTGATTTTTACTTTTGTTTCCCTTGCCTCAGGAGGCATATCTAGAAAGGAGTTGCTACAGCTGATAGACTTAGTTATATTTAGATATAACTGTGCTCAACTGGTTCAGTGCTACCACTAATTTTGTTGATATTGAATACCCCAAACCACATGTTGTTCTAGGTGCTTGGATATACAAGTGAAAAAACAGGCAAAAATTCCTGGCCCCTGGAACGTATGTACAATTGGGGGCCGCAAACAATGAGCCTGATAAATGAGGAAATGAGATAGCACGTTAGAAGGGGACAAGTGCTGAACATGGAGATAAGAACAGAATAGTGTAAGTAAGGTCCAGCGTGCCAGGAGAGATAGGTTAGAATTTTCAAAAGAGTGGCCATGAAGGGTCCTACTGAGAGGTGACATCTGAGCGAAGCCCTGGAATAGGAAAGGGAATTAGTTAAATCATGCCAGGTGGGGGAAGCACCTGGAGCAAAGGCCTTGAGGAAGAGCATTCCTGATGTTTGGGGGTAGCAAGGAGGCTGGGAACTCCAGCGCAGGGTAGGAGACATGGTCACAGGGGTCAGGAGGGCGTGTGTGGGCGCCTTGTAGACCAGTGCACAGACTGCACTTCACCCTGAGTGAGATGGGGAGCCACTGGAGGGGTCTGTTGAAGGTGGTACATGGTCACTGTGTCTGCCATGTTGAGAGGGGACTGTAGGGGACATCAGCGCAAAGAAGAGATGAGTTGGCTTCTTGCAAGAATACCATGTGTCGCTAGATGGGACCAGTGTGGTTTCACGCGGTGAACTTTCCCTTAATGAGCACATTATTTACGTCTAGGTTTTTTTTTTTTTTTAATTAAAAAAATTGTATTTATTTTAGAGAGAGAGAGCAGCAAGTGCCAGCAGGGGAGAGGGGCAGAGGGAGAGAGAGAATCTCCAACAGGCTCCATGCTGGGCAGGAGGGCTCAATGCCGTGATCCTGGGATCATGACCTGAGCTGAGAGCAAGAGCTGGACACTCAAGCGACTGAGCCACCCTGGCGCCCCACATTTAACTTTTAATTGGCTGGACCATGACTGCATTTTTCTAAAGGATTCTTGAGTGCTATGATCTTTGAGTTCCGTTTTTGGTTTCCTTTAAATATGCGTGACATTCTAACTTGGGAAAGAATTCTTGAGTCCCTTCTTTCATTCAACACTCCGCTGGCGTTGCTCCTTTGTCTTCTGTCATCTAATGTTGTGGAGAAGACTGGAGGAAATCACAGAGTCTAACTTGCCTCCCGATTAGGGGTAATCTGTTGCTTCTGCTTCATTGTTGGCAGTTATTTCTTTGCCCTTAAGCGCCCTTTAACTTTGTTAGGATATGTCCTGTTTTGATTGCACTCTTCCTGATTTTTCAGCTCGTGGATTGAAAAGTATTTAATTCAGAATTAGCAATTATGTGGATGTCACATCTTTATCTTCCATATTTAGCACCTTTCTAACCACTTTCATCCTTGTTTTCTTCTATCCCATTTCCTCAAATGAGTCTTCTATTTCACTGACTTTTTTTTTTTTTTAATTTCACTGACTTTTTTAGCATTTGGTTTCACTTCTTGCTCTTCCTCATGGAACATTTGTTCATAATGTGACGGTGTTAACCATTTTCCTCCATTTATGTCCTTTTCATCTCCTACTATTGTCTTATGAGCTCTTCTGTGATGCCTCATTTCCACCATATCTTTCCTCAGGTGGGGGGAGCAGGGACCTCAGGAGGATAGTCCTTGCTTCTGCCTCTCACTCAGTTCAGAGAAATCTCTAACTTGCTCAAGATCTAGAGAAGTATCAATTCTTGTAATCCTTCCTCAATTTTGTTCAGTGAATTCTTGTCTCTGGAAGATAGTCTTTGTATCTGTTACCCAGGGGTGAGGCCATTCTCTACTTCCTTCATAGGTTAATTTCCTTCTCTATTTTGGCTTTAACCGAAGGGGAAAGTAAATAAATGTGACTTTAAAAAAAAAAAAAAAAAAGAACACAGCTTAAAATTTTCATTTTGTGAAAAAGTAACAGAACCATATATAAAATTCAACATGTTCAAAAGGAGATATAGGTGAAAAGACATCTCCTTTCTGCCTCTGTTCCCTGTTCCCCAGGTCTCAGCCCCAAAAAGAATAAATCTGTAGAATATATTTCTAGAGTGGAATTGCCTTGTCATAGGACATATGCACTTGTCAATTTCATGAATATTGCTCTATTGCCCTCCATAGATGTTATCAATACACATCCTATTAACTAAAAGTGAAAGTGTCAATTTTCTCACACAGTCACCAACACAGTGATGTGTAACAAACGTTTCAAATTTTTGCCATGCTGATAGGTAAAATATGTTTATAGTTTTAATTTGCATTTCTTTTATTAAAAGTGAGGTAGAGCATTTTATGTGTCGATGAGCCATTTGTATTTTCTGTGAACTGTCTGTTCATTACTTTTGCACATTTCTATTTTGGATTATTGGTGGTTTTCTTCTTGGGTTTTAAGGTACCCTTGTGTATAGGAAAATTTACTCTTTATCTGGATATGAGTCAACTGGTTTTTTCTCAGTTCATTCAGTGGTGTTTGTTTAACTGTGTTTCTGTCATGTTTTAGGTATTTGGCTTGTATGTAGTTGATTTTTTAATAGCTTCTGAGTTTTCATATTATAAATTAAAAGATCTTCCATATTATGACTTTAAAGATTCTCTTGCATTTTCTTCTGCTAATTATTTTAGTTTTTTTCTTTAAAATATTTGGTATTGCTGGAATCATTTTTGGTATAAAGAGTAAAGTAGGGTGTCCAACTCTGTTTTTTCCAGATGCCTGTCCAAATGTCTTATACTGTTTATTGAATACATTCATCCTTTCCTGTGGAATATCAGTTTTATCATATATTAAATTCCTTATCATATATTAAATATATGTATATTCCTTTATCATATATTAAATTCATTAAATATATATGAATATATTTATTCATATATTAAATTAAAATCATATGTAGTTGGGCGTAATTCGTGGTTTGTCGATTCTGTTGATCTCTTTGTCTATTCATGTGCTAGTATCAAACTTTTAAAAATTTAGGCCTACAATTTTTTTTAATACTAATTCAATAGAATTACCTCAGAGAGAAATCATGTTGATGAATTTAGTAGTATCTTCATAGTAAGATGTTTTACGTGATTCTTCTGCTAATTCAGTGTTAGGACACACATTTATTTATGTGCTTTGGGTTGATTTTGCTGATAAAAGTAAGGACTTTTGGTTGGTCATTCTACATTCTCTTACTCTGGCCCCCCAGTGATATAGGAAATAAATTTGCAGGATTGGCAGAGGAAATTAGGATTTTTTTTGTTCTGGAATATGTTGACAGTAACTCGAGCTCATATGGGAAGCTTTATCCTCCCTTAGTTAAACTGGCCGTGGGTATTCTTCAGGAAAAAAAAAAGTTACTACTAATTTTTAGATTAATGTATGCATGAGCTGGTAAAGAGGAACTTTATAAGCACAATTTCAGAATTATAGAAATGTTATTGTTATTATGATCTTACAGGTTTGCTGACTGCTTTACTGAAATAGTGCATGGGAAAATATAGCACAGCATTTCCCAAATAAGCAGTTGGGCATTTCTTTAAAGCAATCATAATTTAAATTCTACCTTAAACTTGTCAAATTCTTTTTTTAAAAAAAAACATAATGTTTATATAAGCATTTGTTTTAGTGCTTTTCTTGCTTTGAACTTTTTCATTCATTTTTTAATTCAACAAACACTTCCTGATTACCTGCTCTATGCTAGATAAAATTCTAGGTGCTGGTGGCCAGTGGGAAATGAAAGAGACAAGGAACCTGCTCTCAATGAGTTTATGATCTAGTGAGAAGACAGGCAATAAATAATAAAATTCCAGGTTGTAATCAGTTATTATGGAGAAAATAAAGCAGGGTGGTATGATAGTGAATGACCTTGTGGGCAATATCCAGTAAGAGGCCAATGTCGTCATACTTACAACTTGTTACCATTTATTAGAGGGGTGATGTGGGATAATGGAAAAGGCCTGGACTTAGGTGAGATCCCACGCAAATCTCAGGTTTTCTACATGGCAGTTGTGTGAGCTGGAGCAAATTACCTGACCTCTCCTATCCCTAGTTTCCTCAGCTGCCCTGAGGAGAAAAAATAATACCTAGCCTCCCGTGGCTTTTTGAGAATCAAATGTGACAACTGAAGCAACAAATCCTAGAGAAGTGTTTGACCTATAGTCGTTGCTTTAAAAATAGTAGCTAAAGTATTACTAGCTTAACACCTTCTTCGTTAAAACTGCAAAAATAAGAAATTTCTCCATGATTTCATTAGTTTTAATATCGTGGGCCTAATAAGGCGTTTCGAAGAACGGCCCCTTTAAATAGCCATCCGTTGTCTCTTACCACGTGTCTATTACCATCCGTGTCTAATACCACGTTGTCACCATGGTAATGGCTAAAATGGGGACTTGCTGGTATCCGCGCATTCCTTTCCATGAATTGTCATGGTTCAATGTTCATCTACTGTTGGTCGAATTTTGCTGAGGTCATTAAAAGCAGAAAAGGAACTACATTTGTGTTTAACATCATCTTAAAGCAAATTTTAGTAGAGCTGGAAGGCACTACGTCAAAGAATCTAGATGCTAAAGTGGAGTTCCAGTTCGGAAACACGAGCGCTAGCACAGTTTCACCTGTTCCACACTGAGGAATATGACTGACTACGAGTCAAAGACATTTTAACATCTCATCCATACCACTAGGGATCCAGGCAGGGATCCTTCTAGGCCGCAGACTGGGAGCAGGGCAGGGCTCTAAGATACCAAGTCCGTCAGGGCTACTGATGGGTACTTCTCAAAGGGGAGATTCTGAAGACAAGCTGAAGTCCTACTTGTTTGAGAAGCAGCCCAATCAGATGCCATCCCCAGGGAGGAGTAGGGTTTATGAGAGGTTCGGGAAGAGGAAAGCAGGTAAGTCAGAATGACAAGCCTACAACAGGCCAGGGAGACATAGCAGGGATCTTCCTACAACACGAGAAGGTAGGGAGGCTGGGATAACAAACTGATTTGAGATATGTTCCTCAAGGGGTCACATCTATATTTCTAACATATGGTGTGTTGCTTATCTATTTTCCCTGGAGACAGGAGCACACTAGATAGCACCCATTCTCTCCTCTTTTCTTTCTCTCTCAAGTAAAGAGGTCCTTCCTCTGGCCCAAGTCAATGGACAAGGGATTCTACCAAGACCTTTGTCACCTTTGTCCACGAAAATCCCCTACTCTGATCTCTAACTGTTGACTTCATGGTGAACTTAGGCTGACCCTGCTTCCTTTATCTTTCATTTTCTCCTTAATTCTGTGACCCTCTAACTCTGTCACTCTATAAACTTTATTCTTTAAAAAATTTTTTAAAGTTAGTTTTATTTTTGAGGGGGGGGTGGGGAGAGAATCTTAAACAGACTCCATGCTCAGCATGGAGCCCAACACAGAAGACCCCACAACCCTGGGATCATGATCTGAACCAAAATCAAGAGTCAGATACTCAACCGACTGAGCCG
Organism: Lynx rufus; assembly: GCF_022079265.1. Classification (NCBI taxonomy): domain Eukaryota; kingdom Metazoa; phylum Chordata; class Mammalia; order Carnivora; family Felidae; genus Lynx; species Lynx rufus. Next base: position 2,865,728 of record NW_025814843.1, read on the forward strand.
CCAAGGTGCCACTATATTTTATTCTTGCTAAATTGAACAATGACTCTGTAGGGGTATGTTCATCCCCTTGCTGGACACTTCCACTGAATGTCTTAAGCATTTCCAATTCAGCATGAATTGAACACATTGTCCACTTACGAGATGTGATGATTTTAAAATATATCCACTCATTCTTTATACCTTTCCTTTCAAGAGGCAGAGCTTACTTCCCCTATCCTTGAATGTGGGCTAGGCTTAGTGACCTTCTTCTCATGAATGAAATAAGGCAGAAATGGTGGTCTGAGACTTCAGGGTTATTAGGGATATTGTGGCTTCCTCCTTGCTCTCTGTTTCTTGGATCACTTGGTCTGGGGGAACCCAAGTGCCATGAGAAGGATGTTTAAGCAGCCCTATAGGGGAGTTCACTTGGAAAGGAACTGACCTCTCCTGCCAACAACCAGCACTTACTTGCTAAGCATGTGAGTGAACTCTTTGGAACTCCAGCCCCAGTCAAGCCTTCGGGTGACATGGCCCCAGCTGACATTTTGATTGCAACCTCATGAGAGGCCTTGAACTAGAACAACCCAGCTGAACCCTTCCTAGATTCCTAACCTACAAAAACTGTGAGGTAATAAACATTGGTTGTTCTAAGCTGCTAAACTGTGGGTAATTTGTTACGCAGTGATAGAGAAATAGTACACATGGTAAATCTCAGCAAGTTGTGCCCAAACCAGGAAACTCCCTCTTCCTCCCCTGAATCCGAATCCTAATCCGACTGGTGATCAAGTCCTGTTATTTCCATTTAGGTATCTTTTGATTCAGCCTCTTTTCAATTTTGTTGTCACTCTCTTAGATTTGTTATTTCTCGTCTGAACCGTTAACATTGCCTGTTAACAGGTTCCTCGCTTCTGGCTCTACTCCCTTGTATTTGTCCTTCACACTGCCGTCAGAGCAGTCATTCTAAAATGGGATTCTGATCGTTTTGCGTCTCTGCTTAAATTGTCCTCACAGGCTAGGGGTTACCAAGTTCAAACACCTCAGCAGTGCAGGCAAAGCTGTTTGAGGTCTGATCCCTATCTCGCTTTCCAGCTTTATCTCCTGTTTCTCATGCAGGAGAGGGTTCAGCCATCACAAAAATGCTTGTTTATATTGCTTTGCAACATTTCAGTGTCATTTTCAAATACGCAACGACATACAAAAATTTCGTTTAATTTGTTTAAAAAATTATTTTAATGTTTATGTATTTTTGAGAGAGACAGGGAGAGCAAGTGGGGGAGGGGCAGAGAGAGAGGGAGACCTAGAATCCGAAGCAGGCTCCAGGCTCCGAGCTGTCGGCACAGAGCCCGACGCGGGGCCGGAACCCACAAACCGTGAGATCATGGCCTGAGCTAAAGTCAGACGCTCAATCAACTGAGCCACCCAGGTGCCCCAAATTCATTTAATTTGTAATGAAAACTGCCAACTGCTGGGGAGGTCAAACTCATGGCGACTTAGGTACTTGCACTGCAGTTTGATCCTATCAAGTTACCCTAACATTTGAGCGTTCAAAAGAAATCGTGACATTTCGGCGAAGATTCAGGCTGCTCTAAATATTGATTTCTGACACGTACGATGTCAGCCAGTCATTTGAGATCACAGAAATGGTCTTTACTGGCACTCTCAATGCCATGAAGAAACAGTTTTATATTGTTCCTCATTTCTAATGCCCATGTGAGTGCCTTTCCCCTTAACAGCCTGTATATTCGAGTAGAAAACAAACCCTGGTACTCAGCGTCCCACCTCACATTGAAAAGACAGATTGTCCATGGCTGTAGTTTGATTCAAAATGTTTATCCCTTTTTTCAGTACTAAATGAAGATCAGATTATTCAGATCAGCAGCCCTCCTGCGAGAAAAAGAGCAGTGGTGTAGATTGGTGTTCAGTTACACTGTGTGTAACAGCTCCTTTTCTTCCTGGCTGGACTCATACCAGGTCCTCCATCAGCGCAGGTCCCTGGGTCCTTCTCCACTGAGGACCTTAGCCCTCGAATATGAGCCTCAGACATGAAAGGTACTGATTCATACCCTGCTCAGAGGTTTCAGTCAATGGTAAATTGAAATTATCTGCCTCAGATCTCACTCCAGCTCACAATGATCTCACTCAAGCTCACAATTCCTCTTCCGTATGGCCTGCCATTGGTATTCCTTGGTGTCCAGTGTGTTATTTGATAGAGGAATTTTGCTAAAATCTTGTTCTGTTTTCTTTCTGACCAAAACATGTATCATTAACCTTGGGGCTGTTCTTAAAAAAAAAACAACCTTAGTGTGTGTCTGCGTGTATTTTATGTCTGAGGAGTGCAACTTTAAATGATGCCTTGGTAGTTTCAGTCTTTTCCTTTGGTGATGACTGATTCAGTTTGGCACTGAGATACATTATTCTGCCCTTGAGGAAGAACTTGGTTGGTTTACCAAAGAGGCCATTGCACTTTGATGGCGACGTGGAAGGCACAACATGGTTTACTGCTACCATTCCAGCAGCTTCCCGAAAACAATAAAGTGCTCTAGCCTCAGGAGCAAATGGATGAATGGCCCAATAAATTCCAATTTTTCAGTCTTTGCCGTTATACCTCTTATTTGCACTTCCCTTTTTAAAAATGGTTATTTATTTATTTTGAGAGAGAGAGAGAGCAAGAGAGAGCAGGAGGGGCAGAGAGAGAGGGAGACAGACAATCCCAAGCAGGCTTTGCACTGTCAACACAGAGCCCAAGGTGGGAACCATGAGGTCATGACGTGAGCCTAAACCAAGAGGCAGATAGATGCCCAGCCGACTGAGCCACTCAGGTGCCCCTGTGCTTCCCCTTTTTAACAGCCTATATGGCATTCCACTTGACACAGAGGGCAGAGATCTCTCTATCTTGCATTTGAGTCCATTCGATCATGATCCTTATCATTGTTAAGAGTTCTATTTATATCACTCTCAACCCAACTTTTACATTTCAGTGAGCCACTTTGCTTTATTAACTTTCCTGAACTTACATAATGCTACAAAATAGAAAAAGGTGAAAACTGTGAATTTTAACAAATATAAATACCAGTTCATGAATATTACGAAAACATCGTGAAAATACAGTAACCAGACTAATCAAGATGAAGCACATTCTTTTTTTTTAACCTTACTTTTTTTAAAGTTTATTTATTTTTGAGAGAGAGAGAGAGAGGGAATATGCATACGTGTGGGAAAGAGGCAGAGAGTGAGAGAATCCCAAGCAGGCTCCATGCTATCAGCACAGAGCCCAACTCAGGGCTCAAATTCACAAACCTTGAGATCATGATCTGAACGGAAATCAAGAGTCAGAAGCTTAATTGACTGAGCCACCCAGACGCCCCCACATTCTTTTTTTTTTTTTTTAAATTTTTTTTTTCCAACGTTTATTTATTTTTAAGACAGAGAGAGACAGAGCATGAACGGGGGAGGGGCAGAGAGAGAGGGAGACACAGAATCGGAAACAGGCTCCAGGCTCTGAGCCATCAGCCCAGAGCCTGACGCGGGGCTCGAACTCCCGGACCGCGAGATCGTGACCTGGCTGAAGTCGGACGCTTAACCGACTGCACCACCCAGGCGCCCCACATTCTTTTAATTGAAGGTCAGCTGCAGAAAAATGACCAGTACAAGCATAAATCCCAACTTAATGGTTATATTGAGTATAACAGGATTTCAGCAAAAATAATTTAAAATTTTTTTTATGTTTATTCATTTTTGAAAGACACAGAGAGACAGAGCACAAGCAGGGGTGGGGCGGAGACAGAGTGGGGGACACAGAATCCAAAGCAGGCTCCAGGCTCTGAGCTGTCAGCACAGAGCCCGATGTGGGGCTCGAACTCATGAACTGCGAGATCATGACCTGAGCCGAAGTCGGATGCTCAACCGACTGAGCCACCCAGGCACCCCCAAAATAATTTTATATTTCACATTGTTGAAATATATGTGAACAAAGTTGTTTCATTTGTTTCTTTTAAACTTGAAATTCCCAGAGTACATTTTGATATTCTTTAGTCCCATTTTTCTTTATTCACTCAACCAACATTTACTAAGTGTTCTGTGCTGGGCATGCTGTGTCAGAGGGATATGCAGTGAATGGAACAGAGTTTTTGCCCTGAGGGAGCTAATATTTTCGCATGTGTGGTTTTCGTCTTTTTTTTTTTTTCTTTTTAACGTTTATTCATTTTTTGAGAGACAGAGAGACACAGAGAGTGAGTTGGGGAGGGGCGGAGAGAGAGGGAGACACAGAGTCCGGAGCAGGCTCCAGACTCTGAACTGATAGCACAGAGCCCGACGTGGGGCTCGAACTCACGAACTGGGAGATCATGACCTGAGCCGAAGTCGGAGGTTCAACCGACTGAGCCATCCAGGCGCCCCGTGTGGTTTTCTATATCGTATCCAGTCTGCACTTTGCTGCTTATTTTTCTCTTTCTCCTTTTCAACGTTTATTTATTTTTGGGACAGAGAGAGACAGAGCATGAACGGGGGAGGGGCAGAGAGAGAGGGAGACACAGAATCGGAAACAGGCTCCAGGCTCTGAGCCATCAGCCCAGAGCCTGACGCGGGGCTCGAACTCACGGACCGTGAGATCGTGACCTGGCTGAAGTCGGATGCTCAACCGACTGCGCCACCCAGGCGCCCCTCTTTCTCCTTTTCTTACTTACTATGTTTCAGATCCATAAAGTATTTTACAACCTATGGCCTTATTTCAAATTACCATTTTCTGTCAGCACAGAGCCCGCTTTGGATCCTCTGTCCCGGTCTCTCACTGCACCTCCCCCCAGGTATAATACAAAAAAACATATTTTCATGAAAATTCAAATATAGAAATAGAGTAAAATATGAGAAGTCCCTCTTTACAATCTCTACTCCCAGCTGCATCCAGGGAGCCACACACACAACTGTGTGCAAGTGTGTATTTCCTACATTTTTGCTAACGCTCTTATCCCTTGCAAATGTATTCATCCATGCAATGGACTTTTAAAAATATGTTATTGCTTTAGTTTGTGTTTGTTGGATGCTAGGTAGGCTAAGCATCTTTTCATGTTTACAGTATTTTTCCTTTTGTGAATTGCCTTTTCTTACCCTTTGCCCTTTTTCTATGGGACTGTTTGTTTCTTCTTGAGTTAATTTCGGTAATCTGTGTTTTCCTGGAAAATTATCTGTTTCGCCTAGTTTTACAAAGCCACGTATGTAATTACGTCCTCTTTCTTGTTTTTAATTTTAGTTTTTTTTAATCTTCAAGACCGTTCTAAAAAATGTTTTCGTTTCATTAACTGCTGCTTCTAACTGTATTCATTTCTTCCTTCCACTTTCTGTGGATTTAGGGAAGGCTATCTAGTTTTCCCTTCCTGCACACAGAGGAAGGTGGGACCAGAGGTCCAAGGGTGTCGCTGGGGGTGTGGAAAAGAATTGTCGGCATCATTCTTCCCCACCCCTGCCATCACAAATATAATTCAGGAATCAGACTGATGGAGATCAGAGATCAGCTTTGTTGATGATACGGCTGACTTGGAGAATAGTGCCTGACCTGTGCTCACAGTCAAGCTAATGACCCTCCCTTTCTGAATTAAACTTGACCGAGATGTTCTTAAAATAAATGCTTTTTTGGAAGGCTCCGCGAGAAGCCAGTTAGAGTGAAACACATCAGTGGCTCGGAGATACCAAGGGCCACGTGGCCTCGGGCGAGTTCTGTCTTTATAGTTCCCTTGGGAGACCCAGGCTGGGAACATAGCAGTCCCTGACTGGTGGCTGACTGAGCAGGGCCGCAGTAAAGGCATCCAGGGACTGGTGAGGAGCATGGTGGAAGGATCTTGGGGTTCAGAATGGGTGGGGGTGGGGGCGATGTGAGTCTGGCAGGGGAGGAAGGGAACCTGAGACTGGGGAGCAGACCAGGCTGGGAGGGAGTGTGGTAGCGAGACGACTGGGGGAAGAGCAGCCGGAGGTCTGGGAGGGCTCTTGCAGATTCGGAATCCTGATGGCAGGAGAGTCCGCGGAGAGGCATGTCCCCAGGTGCCACGGAACTTGTGAGGGACTGAAGCTGAGTCATTCTTCAGACTCTCTGGGGCTCTTGTTCTTTCCCAAAATTAGTTTAACATCTGCTTGGAAACCAAAAGAGTCGCTGCTTCCCTATTCCTGGCTAATTAAACAAATTCAAACATATGCATAGCCTCACTCAGCATTTTCACACAGCCCAGGAGGGAAGTGCAGTGTGGGTGGCAGGTGTATCGCTAGAAGCAGAAGGTGGTCAGTGCTGAGGAGGGAAGACCATGGGGGATGTGGGGGGAGGTCCATCTCTGGAGCCAGACTCACCTCATGGCTATGTGATGTCTCAGGATTCAGGCATGTGAATCAACCCGGTGCTACAGCAGTGTTTTTTGTTTTTTTTTTAAGGATTTTCTTTAATTTATTTTTTAATTTAAGTTTGTTCATTTTGAGAGAGAGAGAGCCAGTATGAGCGGGGGAGGGGTGGAGAGAGAGGGAAGGAGAGAGAGAATCCCAAGCAGGCTCAGGGCTGGAACTCATGAAACCGTGAGATCATGACCTGAGCCGAAACCGAGAGTCAAAGCATAACCGACTGACTATAGGCACCCCTACAGCAGGGCTTTTCTTAAAAAACAAACAAACAAACAAACAAACAAAAATGTATCAGGGGCACCTGGTGGCTCAGTCGGTTAAGTGTCCAACTTCGGCTTAGGTCGTCATCTCTCAGTTTGGGAGTTTGAACCCTGCATGGGGCTCCAGGCTGACAGTGTGGGGCCTGCTTGGGATTCTCTCTCCCTCTCTCTCTCTGCCCCTCTCCTTCTTGCCCTCTATCTCTCTCTCTCTCTCTCAAAAGGAATCAGTAAATAAACATAAACAAAAAAACATACAACTATGAAAAAAAGAAAACATAGCATATGGTAACTTGTAAGCCAACAAACTTCTTGTTCCCAACTGTGCGTTTACAGAAAGGGCCTCCCCTTTATGTTCTCTTGGGAAGGATGTGATGAACCTTGCCTCGTGGCTCGTAAGAAGGCCAACTTCACTAACCACCACTTTCCCAGGGCAGTGTGTCTCCCTCCGTAATTACTTCTCTCTGTGTAATTTCTCACAGTGAAATGCTATGTTTTAGAACGAAATTAAAAAGTCCTCTAAAGAGATGGTTAGGTTAACATAGAAGTCAAGCTCCTCTTAGTCAGAATGAGTGTTTATGGTCAGGCTTTATAGATATTTACAAAGAAGTGCAATATATTTCTATACTACATGCAGATGTCACGTTTCAGATTGTATTTAATAGACTAGCATGTTCATTACGATCTACCGACTCATCAGATAAACACTTGCTATTTATACTCATTTTCCAGTAATAAGCACTGACCTGCTGCTGCTGGATGAAGCTTAGAGACCCATGAAGATCTTCACCACCTTTGCCCTGGGAACGTGTCCTTTCACCCTGCATCATAACAGATTCTCTTGGGGGCACCTGGGTGGCTCAGTCGGTTGAGCCTCTGACTTCGGCTCGGGTCGTGAGCTCATGGTTCATGAATCCGAACCCCAGGGTTGGGTTTGCTGCTGTCAGCACAGAGCCCGCTTTGGATCCTCTGTCCCTCTCTCTCTCTGCCCCTCCCTCATTCATGCTCTCTCTCTTTCTCAGAAATAAATAAACATTAAAAAATAATAATAACAGATTCTCTTGGGTACCTCCCGGCTAATGCAAGAGTCCTGAGGGTCTGACTCCTGACAGTCTTTGCAAAAATTTGTCACACATCTGTTTGAAACCCGTTCAGAGTCGCTTTCATCTTTTGGCTTTGTCCTAGTTATTTTTAGAGTTGATAAATTTATTTTGCAAGAGCAAAACAGCGCATTTTTAGGCTTCAATTTTTGGCTAAGGTTTAGGAAATTCTGTTCTGTAGAGAGCTGGCGGGTTTCCCACAGAGGCACTTAGGAGCTCAGCCTGCACAGAGGTTTCCTTCAGCATTGGTCTGGACTCCTCCGTCCAGCTCTTGGAGCTAGACCACCCTGACACTGCCCAGCCTCTGTGCAAATGAACTCCTCAGCATGCCATTGTAGCCCATCGTCTGACCCTGTTCTTTCCTAGACAGTCCAGGAGTAGAGATTTCAGTCCTTGCAAAGGATGTCTCATCCGGGGTTTAATTATTTCTACAATTAAGGAAGTCTTAGAACACCTGGGTGGTCCAGTCGGTTGAGCGTCCAACTCTTGATTTCAGCTCAGGTCGTGATCCCAGGGTCGTGGGATCGAGCCCTGCATTGGGCTTCACGCAGAGCATGGAGCCTGCTTGGGATTCTCTCTCCCTCTGCACCCCTCCCCTGCTCACGTGAGGTCTCTCTCTCTCTCTCTCTCTCTCTCTCTCAAAAAAGAAGTCTTTGGGTCACACACACACACAAATCTTCTTTGTGTCAAATGAGCTTAGTTTCTGCAATATAAGCCATCAGTCACAAATAGAGTCTAATGCTCTCGTGATAGATAATAGTTCTTATGCCTAAATAATATTACTTATTTATTTTTAATTTTTTGTTTATTTATTTTTGAGAGAGCAGTGGGGGGGGGGTGGTGAACAGAGGATCTGAAGGGGGCTCTGTGCTGACAGGGAAAGCCCAATGTGGAACTCGAATCCACGAAATGTGAGATCGTGACCTGAGCCAAAGTTGGATGCTTAACTGACTGAGCCACCCAGGCGCCCGCCCCTAAATAGTATTTTTTAAATTGTAAACCTGTTATGTGTTCATTGCAACCAGTGTAGAAAAATCTTTAAAGCATAATGGAAGTTAATACTACGAACTGGAGATAACCCTTTTTTGTAATTTATATTATTTTTTGAATTTTATTTTATTGTGATAAGAGTATTTAACATGAGATCTAACCTCTTAGCAAATTTTTAAGTGTATACAGTATTGTTGTTGCCTATAGGTACAGTATTGTATAGCAGACATCTAGAGTTTATTCATCTTGCTTGGCTAAGACTTTATGCTCATTGATTGGTAACTTCCCATTTCCCCTTTCCCCCGGCCCCTGGCAACCACCATTCCACTCTTTGATTCTATGAATTTGACTATTCTAGATACCTCAGGTAAGGAGAATCATGGAGTTTTTGTCTGTGACTCCTTTATTTCACTTAGCAGAATGTCCTCACGTTTCATCCAGCTTGTTAAATATTGCAGAATTTCCTTCTTTTGGAAGCTAAATAAGATTCCAGTGTGTGTGTGTGTGTGTGTGTGTGTGTGTGTGTGTGTCTATGTGTGTATCTCACATCTTCTTCATCCATTCATCTGTCAATGGACATTCAGGTTGTTTCCACATCTTCGCTATTGTGAATAGTGCCACAATGAACATGAGAGTACTAATATGTCTTAAAGAGTCTGATTTCAGTTCTTTTGGATAAATACCCAGACATGGAATTGTTGGATCATATGGTAGTTCTAGTTTTAATTTTTGAGGACCCTCCATATACTATTCCATACCGGCAGAACCATTTTTGTGTTCTCACCAGTAATGTACAAGAGTTCCAACTTTTCCACATCCTCCCCAACACTTGTCTTTTATGTTTTTTATAATAGCCATCACAGCAGGTGTGGAGTGAGATATCTCATTGAGATTAGGATTTACGTTTCCCTGATGATTAGTGATGTTGATCATTTTCTTACATATCTGTTGGCTATTTGTGTGATTTTGAAGAAACGTCTATTCAAGTCCTTAGCCCATCTTTTAATCAGTTATTAGGTTTTCTGTTTTTGTTCTTCACTATTGAGTTGTAGGAGTTCCTTGGATATTTTGCAGATTAACCCCTTATCAGATTTATGGTTTGCAAATATTCTCTCCCATTCTATATGTTGCCTTTTTACTTTGTTGATTATTTCCCTTTGCTGTGCAGAAGCCTTTTTAGTTTGATGTGGTTGTGATTATTTTTGTGTTTGTTCCTTGTGGCTTTAGTGTCATATTGATGAAATCATTACCAAGACCAATGTCATGAAGGTTTTTTGCCTTGTTTTTTCTAGGCGTGTTAGAGTTTCAGGTCTTATGTATAATTCTGTAACCCATTTTGAGTTGATTTTATCTATGGTACAAGGGTTCAGTTTCATTCTTTTGCATGTGGCTATCTAGTTTTCTCAACACCATTTACTGAAGAAACTGTCCTTTCCCCATTACAGATTCATTTCAAACCCTATTAGAATCCCAATGGTATTTGTTGTAGAAATAGAAAAAACAATTCTAAAATTCATATGGAACCACAAAGAAAACACGAATAGCCAAATCAATCCAGAGAAAGAAGAACAAAGCTGGGGACATCACACTTCCTGGTTTAAAAATATACAAAAACAGGGACCCTGGGTGGCTCAATCAGTTAGATGTCCGACTTTGGCTCAGGTCATGATCCTGTGGTTCATGAGTTTGAGCCCCATGTTGGGCTCTGTGCTGACAGCTCAGAGCCTGGAGCCTGCTTTGGATTCTGTGTCTCCCTCTTTCTGCCCCTCCCCTCCCTCTCAAAAGTAAATAAACATTGAAAAAATTAAATATATACATACATATATATATATATATATATATATGAAAGCTACAGTAATCAAAACAGCATGGTACTGGGGCGCCTGGGTGGCGCAGTCGGTTAAGCGTCCGACTTCAACCAGGTCACGATCTCGCGGTCCGTGAGTTCGAGCCCCGCGTCGGGCTCTGGGCTGATGATGGCCCAGAGCCTGGAGCCTGCTTCCGATTCTGTGTCTCCCTCTCTCTTTGCCCCTCCCCCGTTCATGCTCTGTCTCTCTCTGTCCCAAAAATAAATAAACGTTGAAAAAAAAAAAAAAACAGCATGGTACTGACATAAAGACAGATGTATAAACCAATAGAATAGAACAGAGACCTGAGACGTTAAGTTCATGCATATATAGCCTACTGATCTTCAACAGGAGTGCCAAGAACAGTCATTTTTCAAAAAGTTTATTTATTTTGAGAGGCAGAGAGCATGCATGTGCATAAGTGAGGGAGGGACAGTGAGAGAGGGGGAGAGAGAACCCCAGGAGGGTTGCACACTGTCAGAGCAGAGCCTGACAGAGGGCTCGATCCCACAGACTGTGAGATCATGATGTGAACCAAAATTAAGAGTTGGGTGCTTAACTGACTGAGCCACCTAGGCACCCCCATTAAAAAAATTTTTTTTTAATATTTATTTATTTATTTATTTATTTATTTATTTATTTATTTATTTTAACGTTTATTTTTGAGAGAGAGAGAGCATGAGTGGGGTGGGTGCAGAGAGAGAGGGAGACACAGAATCCGAAGCAGGCTCCAGGCTCTGAGCTGTCAGCAGAGTCCGACACAGGGCTCGAACTCATGAACCATGAGATCATGACCTGAGCCGAAGTCGGATGCTCAACCGACTGAGCCACCCAGGTGCCCCAAGTGTGTGGTTTTTAAAAAAAAAATTTTTTAATGTTTATTTATTTTTGAGAGAGAGCTGTCAGCACAGAGCCCGATATGGGGCTTGAACCCATGAACTACAAGATCATGACCTGAACCGAAGTCAGACTCTTAACTGACTGAGCCACCCGGGTGCCCCACCATTTGTATATTTTATATTCTCTTTGGAGAAATGTCTGTCTGAATCCTTTGCCCATTTTTAGTTATTTGTCCTTTTATTATTGAGTTGTAAGAGTTCTTTATATATTCTGGATAATAGATCCTTATCAGATATATGATTTGCAAACATTTTCTTCCACTATGTGGGTTATATTTTCACTGCCCTCTGAAGCACAAAAGGTTTTTTTTTTTTTTATCAAGTCTAATTTATAGACTTTTTGGTTTGTTGCTTGTGTTTAATATCTGAGAAAACATTGCCAATCCAGGGTCATGAAGTTTTACACTTAATGTTTTCTTCTAAGATTTTTATATTTTTACCTGTTACATTTTAGAGGTAATTTTTTTTTTTTATTTAAAATTTTTTTTTCAACGTTTATTTATTTTGGGACAGAGAGAGACAGAGCATGAACGGGGGAGGGGAAGAGAGAGAGGGAGACACAGAATCGGAAACAGGCTCCAGGCTCTGAGCCATCAGCCCAGAGCCCGACGCGGGGCTCGAACTCACGGACCGCGAGATCGTGACCTGGCTGAAGTCGGACGCTTAACCGACTGCGCCACCCAGGCGCCCCTAGAGGTAATTTTTGTATGTGGTATGAGATAGGAATCTACTTTCATTCTTCTGTATATGGATATCCAGTTGCCCCAGCATCATTTGTTGAAAAGACAAATTGAATGGTCTCAGCGTTCTTGTCAAAAATCAACTTCCATAAATGCATCGGTTCCTTTATGGACTCTCAATTCTGTGTTATTGACCTGCTTATGTCTCTCCTTGTGTCAATACCACACAGTGTTGATTGCTATAGTTTGTAGTAAGTTTGAAAATTTGGAAGTATGAGTCTTCCAACTTGGTTCTTTTCAAGATTGTTTTGATTATTCCGAGTCCCTTGCATTTCCATACGAGTTAAAGAGTTAGCTTATCAATTTCTGCAAAAAGAGCAGCTGGGATTTTGATAGGGATTGTGTTGAATCTGTAGATCCATTCGAGGAGTATTGCCATCTTATAATACATGCACATGAGATGTCTGTCCATTTAAGACTTCTTTAATTTTTTTCAATATTTCATAGTTTTTAGTGTACAACTATTGCGTATATCTTATTAAATACATTTCTAAGTATTTTATTCCTTTTGGGGCTATTATAAATAGAATTGTTTTCTTAATATTTTGGATTGTTCACTGCAAGTATATAGAAATGAAAACGACTTATGTATAATGATCTTGAATCCTACAACTTTGCCGAACAGGTTTATTAGCTGTGTTTTGTTGTAGATTTTTTTGGAGATTTTCCTGCATATATGATCATGAGATAATAGATATAGTTATAATTGTCTTACTGATCTGGTGCCTTTCTTTTTATTGCCTAATTTCCCTGGCTAAAGACTCTGCTGCTATAATGTTGACCAGAAGTGGTGAGAGCAGAGACATCTTTATCTTGTTTCTGATCTTAGAGGAAGTCTTTCAGGTTTGCACAATTTTTTTTTGTTTGTTGTTTTGTTTTGTTTTTAGGTTTACACCATTAAGTGTGATGTTTGTAGTTTGGCCTTTGTCAAGTTGAGGAGTTTCCTTTTTATTCCTAGTTTGTTAAGTATTTTTATTATGAAAGTGTATTGGATTTTATCAAGTGCTTTTTCTGCACCTATTCGTGCACAATCCTGTGGTTTTGTCCTTTATTTTATCAGTATGGTGTACTACATTGGTTGGTTGTCACATGTTGGACCAACTTTGAATTCCTGGGATAAATCCCACTTGATCATGGTGTATAGTCCTTATGTGTTGCTAGATTTGGTTTGTTGGTATTTTATTAAGGATTTTTACATTTACATCATAAGGAATATTTAAAAAAATTTTTTTTAATGCTTATTTATTTTAGAGAGAGAGACAGAGCATGAGCAGGAGAGGGGCAGAGAGAGGAAGACACAGAATCCAAAGCAGGCTCCAGGCTCTGAGCTGTCAGCACAGAGCCCAACGTGGGGGCTCAAACTCATGAACTGCAAGATCATGACCTGAGCTGAAGCCAGATGCTTAACCAACTGAGACACCCAGGCGCCCCATAGATATAGTATCACTTTTAATGGCTGCATAATGTTTAATTACATGGATCTACCTACAATAATCTAATCAATTAGACTTTTAATTATTTCCTTTGTTGTCATTGTTATAACCAAGGATAAACTCATAATTGCCATGCATACAGTTTTGTATATATTCATGATTATTTTCTTAGGATACATTCCTACAAATAGAATAACTGAACCAAAGGTTATGCAGAGATGTTTGTCTCATCTTGTCATTGGCATTTATGTTTTATTTACAGGATTTTTGTTACTAACAGAGGTTGGTTTTTAAAATTTTTATTTATTTATTTATTTAATTAAAAAAATTTTTTTTAACGTTTATTTATTTTTGAGACAGAGTGAGACAGAGCATGAACGGGGGAGGGGCAGAGAGAGGGAGACACAGAATCCGAAACAGGCTCCAGGCTCCGCCTGTCAGCACAGAACCCGACGCGGGGCTCGAACTCACAGACCGCAAAATCATGACCTGAGCTGAAGTCGGCCGCTCAACCGACTGAGCCACCCAGGCGCCCCTAATTAATTATTTTTAATGTTTATTTATTTTTGAAAGAGAAAGAGAGAAAAAAAGACAGAATGTGAGCAGGGGAGGGGCAGAGAGAGAGAGAGGGAGACACAGAATCTGACACAGGGTCCAGGCCCCGAGCTGTCAGCACACAGCCCAACGTGGGGCTTGAACCCACAAACTGTGAGATCATGACTTGAGCCGAAGTCAGACACTCAACTGACTGAGCCACCCAGGCATCCCTTAAAATATTTTTTTTGTTTATTTTGAGAGGGAGGGAGAGAGAGCACAAGTTAGGGAGGAACAGAGAAAGGGGAAGAGAGAAAGAATCTCACGCAAGCTCCCAGTGTCAGCACAGAGCCTGACATGGGGCTCGAACCCATGAACCGTGAGATCATGACCTGAGCCTAAATCAAGAGTAGGTTGCTTTACTGACTGAGCCACCCAGGGACCCCAAAGATTTTTATCTTCAAAGTCAAATCTGTTTCTTTTTTATGTATTCTGCCTTTGTGTGTGGGCTCAGAGGCCTTTCTCACCTTGTTCAGGTTCAGATACAGTCTCCTCTCTTCTACTTCTTATAATGCTTCTTTTTATTTTTTTCCTCCACTTAAATGTTTATCAGAATTCATTTGGGTATACGGTGTGAGGTAGTAGTCTTTTTTTTTTCCCCCAAATGATTAACCAAATTTCCCAATACCATTTTTAAAAACAATCCATTCTTTGTCCTTAGATTAGTAATGCGATCTTTATTTTAATCAAAATTCTTGGGGCACGTGGGTGGCTCAGTCGGTTATGTGTCTGACTCAATTTTGGCTCAAGTCACGATCTCATGGTTGTGGGATCGAGCTCTGCAATGGGCTTAGTGGTGAGTGTGGACCCTGCTTAGGATTCTCTCTCTCTCCCTCCCTCTGCCCTTCCCCCATTTGTACACGTTCTTTCTCAAAATAAATAAAGTTAAAAAAAAGAAATATAGAGCATTTTTCACACCTATTAGAATTTTCATTGGAACTATAATACATTTATACAATTATTTTGTGGAGAATGAATATTTAATTGGAATATCATGGTATATTTTTTCATCCAGTCCTCTCTTCTGTTGTTCAGTAAAATGTTGTAGATTTGGGTGGGGCGTGACTGTAATTTTCTTACCAGATTTATTCATAGATATTCTATATATATTTTTGCTTGTAAGCAGGATTTGTTTAGCATGCAATAACTTCTTTAAATGTATTGTGTTATTGGGGCACTTGAATGGCTCAGTTAGTTAAGCGTTCAACTTCAGCTCAGGTCATGATCTTGTGGTTCATGAGTTTGAGCCCAAGCTCCGGCTCTGTGCTGACAGCTTGGAGCCTGGAGCCTGTTTCACATTCTGTGTCTCCCTTTCTCTCTCTGTACCTCCCCCACTCAAGCTCTGTCTCTTCTCTCAAAAATAAACTTAAAATGTATTGTGTTATTATACAATTTAATAATTTTTATTATGTTTAGAAAATTAAAATTTTTTAAAGGTTTTATTTTTATTTTTGAGAGAGAGAGAGACAGAGTGTGAGCAGGGGAGGGGCAGAGAGAGAGGGAGACACAGAATCTGAAGCAGGCTCCAGGCTCTGAGCTGTCAGCACAGAGTCTGACGCGGGGCTCCAACCCACAAACAGTGAAACCATGACTGAGCTGAACTGATGCCCAACTGACTGAACTACCCAGGCGCCCCTATTTTTAGAAAGTTTAGAAGATACAGTGTGAGTTTAAAAACTAAATGACCCACAATATCAGAGATAACCACACTTAACACTTTGTGTACATCCTTCTGTAAATAGATTTACAATCAAATTGGGGAAGTAAGACACAATCACATGAATGGCTTAATCCAAGGCACTAGTTTGTATCTTTTTGCCTGTGTAGCATTTTGTTTTGTTTTGTTTTGTTTTTGTGTGTGTGTGTGTGTGTGTGTGTTTGCTTTTGGGAATTGCTCTTCTTATAACTCGTGGGGCTGTCAGTCACCCAGGTCTTTCTGGACAGTGTTGTCAACGTTAAGTTTCCTTTCTGAGGAGTGCCTCTCTCCCAAGGTCTTGAATGCTAAAGACTTGGAATCTTTATGGAATGCCTCTAGGAAAGTCTTTCCCATCCTGAGAGCACCGCTGTTTGAAGGAATGGAACCTAGGGAAGCTGAGCTGAAAGGTGATGAAAAAAGAAAGTCCCGATGACATTTGAACCTCCAGGTCTCCTGGCTTGAAGCCAGCTTGAATTCATCCCTAGACTTTCCAGTTAGTCAAGCCAGTAAGTTGCCATTTTGCTTGAGCGAGGCTGAGTTGGAGTTTCGTCACTTGTAGAGTCCCATTCACTACCACCTCCTGTGTCTGGGCCATGGTGCCCCCAACCCCATGAGTTAGGTACCTTTATTCCCCCAACCCCCAGGAGGATGGATATTCTTCAGTGAGAGCAGGTCCCATGCATTGTCTCTTGATTTCTTTAGGGCAAAGAGGGAGGGCCACCAAAGGCAGCAGTGTTTGCCAGAGTGGCACGGGGCCACAGTTGTAATAACAGCTCTTACAGGGGAAGGCCAGCTCTAAACTGCCTGACCACAGCTCCTTACTGTGATCTGTCATTAGAAAGGCAACGTCTGCATATGGGGGGTGTGGCATTACAGTGCACCCCGGGGCATTCAGCCTCAGTGAGGCTCTGAAAGCTTCCTCTGCCAAGAAAGAGCTAGGGGGCTGCTTTTCACACCTATTATCTGGTATAATAGCAATTAAACTCCAGCTAACTCCAGCAGTGACTAAGCTCAGCCCGGCCGGCCGTGATGACTGCAGTTCTTGGTGAGCGTAGGTATAACACACTTTGCTGGTTTACCTCCACAGAATTTCTTCCATGTTGTTACGGGCAATCTCATCATCACAGGGCCATCTGTAGCAGCAGGATTGGTGGACCTCAGGTTTTGTGAGAATGTTCAGATAATTCTGGAGCCCTCGGAATTCAAAATTAGGTATGAAGGTCTTTAGAATGAAGAAAGAAATTACAGCAAGTGACAGGGGGGCTTGGAGGTTTAGATGCTTTATCTCTGAGCAAGCTTCAGTCTGCTCATTAGAGCTGCCGGCTTTGAAATGCTTCTGGATCATAACCTGACTTCCCCATCCCCCTTAGAACATTCTACAGCCCTCAGGTTATGGCAAGTGAGGGGCCCTGAGGCTTCAGGGCAAACTCACCTTTGAAGACAGCCTGGGTTGTTTTTTTTTTTTTTTTTTTTTTTTTTTTTCTGTTTGATTATCTCGGGGAAACAGCCAGAAATTTGTCAGCCTATATCTTTGTGTGTGTGTGTGTGTGTGTGTGTGTGTGTGTGTGTGTGTGCCTATATCTTTAAATCATTATGTTTTTGAGAGGTACAAAGTAAGTATTCAGGAACCAGTAGGATAGAAATGATTTTGCACTCTGTGTGTGTATGAGAGTCAGAGAGAGAGAGAGAGAAAAGGGAGAGAGATTGTGAGAGACAGAGGGAGGGAGGGAGAGGGAGAGGGAGAGGGGAGAGGCCGTCAGAAGCCCTGGAGAGCAGAGAACCGCCTGCTTCCTGAGTGAAGCATTGCTCAAATGCTCACTGCCCGGGCCCCTTGAGTGTGGTTTTCCTCCCTGGCCAGCACCAGACCCCAGAATAGTGCGGCTGGCTTGCTGATTGAGGTCAGCAGCTCCCAGGAGGCGCGAGAAGCGAGAGCCTTTGCAGTAAGTACAGAGTTGGTTATTATTTAAGATGGGGCTGGAAAATCTTAGAAGGATAGCTGTATCTGGGGGAAGAGGTTCTTCTGCCTTAGGTATAATGTCTAACACACCCAGTGAATCCTGATATAACGAAGGCGTGATTAATACATTTTTTGGTGATTCATGGGCTAGGTAACTTAATGCTACATACCTGCTTCTTTGAGCTAAAAACGAATTTGAAAACTCATCTTCTGACATCTTGAAAAAATAGACTTTTTTCGCTGCCTGTCACGTTTTTCATCTTGCAAAGTGAGGATGATTAGTGCTGACTTTAAGTTAATGTGTAGAGTTTTTTGGGAAAAGAAACCCTCTCTGTGGGTACTAATTACTAGCAGTGTGGCGATCTCTTTTCACAACCAAGGTGAATAGGGCTACTTCTGTGCATTCTTGTCACTAATGTGGGAAGTCCTGTGGAGAGAAGCACCCACTTGACTGGTTCTTAGCCCCCCGGAAGGTTCTAGAGCCTTCTCCCCATGAAGATGAGCACTGTGGAGGGCGCCCTCCCATCTTGCAGAGGGCCTGATAATGTCCCAGTGCTTAATATCTGAGCCAGACATTGTGCTTACCAGGCCTAGAAGGCAGAACTTCAAAGATATGACAAAGACAGAGGCTTTTCTAGGAAGTTACTTATTATATGGTTTCTGTTTAGACAGTATTTTGCACTAACCCCCCCCCCCCCGCCCCCCATCACTCCTGGCCCCGCCCCAGCCCCGGCCAAAGCACAGGCTACTTTGAAACATCTCTTCACCACTGTATTTTCTAGAAATGAAGTTTTTAGGGTTCCCCCCCCTCCTTTTCCCACTGAGCCCAATTTCTGAGCTAAAATATTGAGCTCAGTCATGCAGGAAGTTGACATTTTAAGTTTACTCAAACAATGTGATTTTTCCCTGTCATTAGAACAGAAAAGTAAAAAAGACACACGTTCTCTGCTTCTACTACAGGACTCCCCAACATGGCTCGGTTTTTGTTCCTTTCCAACTGAGCTCCACGGACTATATATTTTTACATGGTTCTGGTTGTGAGTAGAGGTTTCATTTCCTTTAATCTTCCCTTCACCACGTGGGTTTACATGTAAGTGTCGTCTGAGCAGCAGTCTGAGCAGGAAAAAGCCGCAGAAGCAGAGGGAGTACGAAATTAACCGTACTAAACTTCCAAATGAAAATAGACCCCGCCTGTGAAATAGCTTCCTCATTTCAATGATTTTCCCCTGCAAACATGTTACCCTTTTTTTTTATATGATAAAAATAACATTTCTGAGTGCTTACGTGTGCGAGGTACGGCAGTCAAGTTCTTCCCAAGTATCGTCTCATCCGATTCTCAAAACACTCCCGTGAGATGGCTACATTTACGATCTTCATTGTTACAGGCAAGGAAACTGAGGCATAGAAAGGTTTTGTAACTGGGGCGAGGTCAGAATGACTGGTGGGTGGAAGAGGTACAGCCAGGACTGGGACTCGGTCCTTCTAAATCCATAGTAAATTTAGAAATTAGAGAAACTCATGACTCAATCCCACACCCTGAAACAACTTAAAATTTCTATATTTCTTTGTAGTTGTACCACTAGATATTATAGCATAGGGTTTTTAAAATGTTATTCGTTTCAAAATTATTTTTAAGGGGTATAATGTTCTAGTAGGTGATTGTTCCATAAATTACTTAACTATTCCCTGTTCTTAAAAATTGGGTTGCTTTTCTCTTTTTCTTTCTTTCTTTCTTTCTTTCTTTCTTTCTTTCTTTCTTCCTTCCTTCCTTCCTTCCTTCCTTCCTTCCTTCCTTCCTTCCTCCCTCCCTCCCTCCCTCCCTCCCCCCCCCTCTTTCTTTCTTTCTTTCCGTTTTCTTGCTGTAATGAATAATGCTTTAGGGGTGCCTGGATGGCTCGGTCAGTAGAGCTCGCAACTCTTGATCCCGAGGTTGTGAGTTCAAGCCCCAGGTTGAGGGTACAGATTACTTAAAAATAAAATCTTAAAAACAAAACAAAAAAACCCAATACTTCAGTAACTATCTTGGCCATGTGATTTTCCCCAGGTTTCTGGATCATATCTGTAGAATTGATGCCCAGACATAGGATTATTAGGTAAACGGGCATGAACATTTATTTTAATGATGCTTGGTGTATGTTACTCATAACTTTGTATCAGCACTCTGTGTGAGAGTGCCCGTTTGATTTCACGCATTCCATCAAGGACAATATCATTTAAAAAATAGGCAAAACAGAGGCCCTTTGTAATGTTGCATTTCTTTTAACATAATTAGGCTGAATGGTTTTTTCACGTGTTTGTTTATAAGTTGTACTTTCTGTTTTGCTCATCTGTTTTGCTTCATTTTTTGTTTTGCTGATTTACATAGGTTTTTGATAAGACTTATTCACCATAATTTTGGCAGTTCTTTTCCCCAGACTATTTGGTTACTTTTTAAAAATGAATTTTAAAAAAATGTAGCCATTTAACGTTTTTACATAGTCCAAACTGTCCGTTTTTCCCCCGGATTCTTCTTACTTTAGAGATGTTATCCTCTTTTAAAGGATTTTTTTTTTCCTTCTAGTTTTTACTTTGGTGGATGATGTGAAAAGTGGATTTAGACTGACTTAAAATAGTGCCAGTGTTTCCACTATCATTTATGATAAATCTTTGTGTTCTCTAGTATTTTATAGTTTTGTCTTTTCATGCCTTAAGCTTTTTAAAAAGATTTTTCTATATTATCTGTTTTATTTATAGTTGCTGTTTCTGTGCCATTATCACATTGTATTAATTACCGTTGCTTTTGTGATATATAGAGAGGATAAGTTGTGTGGAGTCCAAATGAAGTATTAAGGGTGTGGGCTCAGGAGGCAGGCGCTGAGTCCTAACTTATGTGTCCCTCAGTCTTACTTGTAAAATGGGGATAGTGATAGGTAGTGTGTACTCCATGGGTTGTTGGGGTGAGGAAATAAAAGGTAAATTAAAGAAAACCACTGGAAACACTAATTGATGTGTATAGATACGTATAGAAAGTATTTGAGGCATACATATATGTATTTTATGTACACAAAGATATATTATATCTTCTTCTTATATAGAGACAAATGTGTCATTCTTTTCCTATATGGCTTAAGACAAACTTTCATGTAATCTTGGGAGACAGAGAAAGAACGTTCGACTCTCTATACGTTAAGGAACTGTTACACTGAAAGACGGGCAAGTGACAGAGTGATATATGCAACACACATACCACAGAGGATTACTACCCATTATAAATAAAGAATTCCCAGGGGTGCCTGTGTGGCTCAGTTGGTTAAACGTCCAACTTTGGCTCAGGTCGTAATTTCGCAGTTCATGAGTTTGAGCCCCACATTGGGCTCTCTGCTGTCAGTGCAGAGCTTCCTTCAGATCCTCTGTCTCCCTCTCTCTCTGCCCCTTCCCTGCTCTTACGTGCACACATATGCTTTTTCTCACTCTCTTAAAATAAATATAAAAAAAAAATAAATAAATAAACATTAAAAAAAAAAGAATTCCTAGGGGCGCCTGGGTGGCGCAGTCGGTTAAGCGTCCGACTTCAGCCAGGTCACGATCTCGCGGTCCGTGAGTTTGAGCCCCGCGTCGGGCTCTGGGCTGATGGCTCAGAGCCTGGAGCCCGTTTCCGATTCTGTGTCTCCCTCTCTCTCTGCCCCTCCCCCGTTCATGCTCTGTCTCTCTCTGTCCCAAAAATAAATAAACGTTGAAAAAAGAATTCCTACAGATCAACTGGAGAAAGACAAATACATAAAGAAAACATGGGCAAGGACAATTTGTAAATAGGCAAATTATATTTATTTTTATAAACAAGCAATTCACAGAAGAAGAAATACAGTTGACCAGTAAACATATAATGTTCAACCTCAATAAGAATCATGGAAACACAGGGGCACCTGGGTGGCTCAGTCAGTTAAGCGACCGACTCTTGGTTTCAGCTTAGGTCATGATCTCATGGTTTCATGAGTTCAAGCCCTGCCTCGGGCTCTGTGATGACAGTGCAGAACCTGCTTGGGATTCTGTCTCCCTCTCTCTCTGCCCCTCCCCCACTCAGGCTGTCTCTCAAAATAAATAAGTAAACCTTAAAAAAAAAAAAGAATCATGGAAACACAAATTCGAATACTATGCAATATTTCCCCTGTGACAGATTGGCAAAAGTTGAAAACAGAGCATCCAGCATCAAAGAGAACATATGGAGATGGGCATAGGCAATCAAATACAAGGAACAAGAACTAATAAAGCTTTTTGTACAATTTTACCAAATTACCAAAGTGTAAAATAACCTTTACTGTATCTCAGAAAAATACGGTACGTGTTTTCAAGTAAACATATACAGTATAATCATATCTACCTGTAAAATTTCATTATTTATAGTAAGAGATCTAAACTCCCTAATTTTATTTGCATGTATATAAAAATTCATCTTAAAAAAGTAGTCGATATATAATATCAAGCTGCTTGCTATGGGAAGTAGAATTAAGGGCAAGGTCTCTCTCACCTTCTGCTACATACATTTCTATGTTTGAACTCTTCTATAAATCTGTGCCTATTAAAAAAATTTTTTTTAATGTTTATTTTTGAGAGAGACAGAATGTGAGTGGGGGAGTGGCAGAGTGAGAGGGGGAGACACAGAATCCAAAGCAGGCTCCAGACTCTGAGCTGTCAGCACAGAGCCTGACATGGGGTTCAAACTCACAAACCATGAGATCATGACCTGAGCTGAAGACAGATGCTTAACATACTGAGCCACCCAGGCGCCCCTGTATTTGTCTCTTATTTGTGCAAAATAGATAGATAGGTAGATAGATAAATAGATAGATAGACAGGCATTTTTCCAGGCCCATAGGCAAAATTTTAGGGAGCAGAACCCCAGGTATAGAGGCCTACAGTTGGGAAAGTACACGACAAATTTTAGGAAGAGTGAACATTTGAGTGGCAGTGTTTTCACATTCTTTACAGGTTTTAACTTATGTTTTAGGAAAAGAAGCAAGGAACTTGTTGAGAAAACTCAACCCAAGAGGCACAGAGGGAAAGGTGCTTCATTGACGAGTTCTGACCTCTAAGCAGCTCCCGTTGTGTCCCATCCCTATTTTCACGCTGTGTTCAGGGGGTCCCCACTTGGGTGGCTCATAGACCCCAGCCCCGACACACCATGCCTCTCTCCTTCCTTTCATCTGTGTTCCTTATCGCTGTTTTAAAAAGGTTCATCCAACCTTCATGATGGCCATTCATCCAGATATTTGCCCGGCAGATACCCCATGCCTGGTCCCAGCCAGGCAGTGCTCTAGGCCCCGCAGAGACCAGGGCGAGCCAGAGAGGGACGGTGCCAGCCCCGTGGGAGCAGCAAACCCACTAGCCAATTACTCATCACAGATCATGAGCCTTGCTATGAAGCTACCAAATAAGGAGAATAATAGATGAGAGGCCCATTTACATGGGTGCCCAGGAGGGGGCGAGTAGAGGGAGGCTGGTCTAAGAAAAGCACAGGTGGGGACCCCTCCCAACCCCCCCCATGGCCCCCCCCCCCCCACATCCAACCATTAGGAACCTAATGGTTCTTCTCTCACATTCCGTCCCTTTCTTGCCATTCCTCCTGCCATTTCTTCATTCCTTTCCCTGGGACCACCGCTTCCCAGATTTTAGTCACTCAGATTTTCTCTTTCCACAGCTTTTCTTATTAAATTTCCTAAAACTGCCATCGTTAACAGATTTTAAAAGGAAACTTGTTGACTCACCGTGAGTGAGAAACAATGAAAATGAAATAATGCCAAATTCAAAAATCAACAATAAAAAATTTACCAGGAACGAATGCAGAACTCTGTCACCTGGTCTCTAAGGCCTGCGAGGTCGCCTTGATCACAGGGATGCTATTTCTGGAAGGAACCGTATTAGGTTTAGATATTTAGCCAGTAGAAAGTGACTCTTGTCTATGATGACTTTGTTAGCCAGTAGAATTCAGGACAAGGACACTGCAAGAGAGAGAGAGAGGTGGGGGGGAGGCGGTTAGAGAGAGAGAGAGAGAAAGAAAGAGAGAAAGAGGAGACTGAAGAGCAGTTATTTATTTTACGGTGACAAGAGTGAGGTAAGCCGGGGACATGTGACAGCCAGGGAGGCGGAGGGTCCCTCTGAGACAGGCCTGGGAGCCCGGAGAGCCCTGAGAGCCACACCTGGTGCTGCAGTAAGGAGTCTTCTCTAATGACAAGAGCCCAAGTAGTCACCCTCTGGGGAGAGTCAGGGCAGTCGCTGGGGAGGATTTATGCAGGAGATAAAGGACGGGATCCTGGGAGGATGGTCTGGGTTGTAAACAAAAATCTTTATTGAGCCTGGGGGCTGGAGAACTTTCCAGCACCTACTGCCTGTGGGGACCCGTTCTTGGTCTCACTGATGAGCTTAAGGGTTTCCAGAGTTCCGGCTTCTCCTCTGCTACCTGGAGCCCTCCTTTCACGGCAGGAGCCCACGCCAGGAAGTGCTCAGTGGCTTTTGTGACTAGACTTAGGCTGCTGAGCAGCTGGTGAGGGTGGGGGGGGGGCACCTGACTGGTGAGGGAAGTGAGGGTCCCCCTCCTGTCCCTGCTCTCCACCCTGTCTCCTGCTCAGGTCATCCCTGCAGCCACAGGGTCTTAGAGTCCCTCACACTCGTTTCCCACCTCCTGTCAACTCCTTCCCACCTCCTTGCCTGGCTGCTTCCTCTGCCTGTGGATGTTCTCTGCCCCTTTGCACCTAGTTAATGTTGGCTATCCTGGAATTGTCTTTGCCTCATGGAGCCTGCTCAGGCTGTCCTCCCTGGCTTGGCCATACCTCCCCCCCCCCCCCCCCAAGTAAGCTCTCTTCAGCAGTGTCACAGTTGAGATCTTTTGTGATCTCATTGAGACTATATGGTAGCCTCCTCCCCCCCCCCCCAACTCGGGACCACGATCCCCCCATGAGCAGAGATTATGTTGGTGTTCGCTCGTCCCTGTGCTGGTGCCTCCCTGAGACCTACAGCAGGTGCTCCGCAAGGGTTTGTTGAGGGAACAAAGGAATGAATAGTCCCCAGCTGTTTGCTTGTGCAAACAAGTGAATTCACACTCGTCCTTTTGGGCCTGACTTTGCTATTCCAGTGCAGTGAAGGGCAGGGAATGACAGAATCTGACCTGCGTTTTAAAAGGAGAGCTGTGGGTAGGGATGAGTGAAGGTCGGAGGAGGACCCAGGGGTATGTCGTGAAAGTACAGCCAAGGGCACATGGCCATTCTGGTTGGCAGGATCCCATTGTTTGTTGCCCTGATCAATGCTCTGCCTTTTCACAAAAGAGACACAGTTCAGTCCTATGTGTCACACGTTAAAATACATATAGAACTTTTTTTCTCCAATTTTTTATGTTTATTTATTTTTGAGAGAGAGAGACAGACACACACACACACACACACACACACACACACACACAGAGTGCAAGTGGGGGAGGGGCAGAGAGAGAGGGAGACACAGCATCCGAAGCAGGCTCCAGGCTCCGAGCTCTCAGCACAGAGCCCGACACGGGGCTCGAACCCACGAACCATGAGACCACGACCTGAGCCGAAGTCGGCGCTTAACCGACCGAGCCACCCGGGCGCCCCTAGAACTTTTAAATTAACAAATGTTTGCTGTCCCCAAAAGCCGCCACAGCAGCCCCATGGCTCATACGCACTAGTGTGGGACACACAGTGGCCTTGGCTTCCAGCCCTGCCCGGCCTGCTGCCGCTTTCAGCCAGACACCGGTCACACCGGGCCGAGACGCACCAGCCTGCAGAGGAAAGGCTGGCCGCCTTCACCTGGCTTTTGGGACCTCCACAGTCTCATTGGTCTCAGGGCCGTTTTGCTCTACTTGCTACAGCGTTCATCCACTGCTGACAAACCAGACCATTCCAGGGCACGCACCCCGTAACCGTGCCTCCCCTGCCTCTGGGTGTGCTTCTCACCTGGAAGGTCCTTTCTGCCATAAAGCACCGCAGAGTGGGGGCTTAAACGCAGACGTTAATTTCCTCACCGTTCTGGAGGCTAGAAGTCTGAGATCCAGGTGTTGGCCCGGTGGGTTCCTTCTGAGGCCTCCCCTCCTTGGCTTGTGGACGGCCATCTTCGGCCTGTGTCCTCACGTGGTCTTCCCTCTGTGCACCACTGTGTCCCAACTCCCCGCTCTTGTGAGGACACCAGCCGTTGGGTGTAGGGCCCACCCCAGTGACCTCATTTTACCTAGTTTCAGGCCCTGTCTCCAAACGTAGTCACATTATGAGGTACTCCGGGGGTTAGGACTTCAACATATGAATTGGAGGACACCGTTCAGTGCATAACAAGAGTCTAACTTAAATACCACTTTGTCCCCAAGCATCTTCCCTTCTCATGCATCATAGCCCTTCAGCAGACTTCTAACACCCTGTCCTTTGGTATTCAGTCAGGCAGGCAGGCAAGCAGGCAGTCATTAGAAATACCCAGAAACAGGGGCGCCGGGGTGGCTCAGTCGGTTAAGTGCCCGACTCTTGATTTTGGCTCAGGTCGTGATCTCATGGTTCCTGAGTTCCAGCCCCATGTTGGGTTCTGCACTGATAGCACGGAACCTGCTTGGGTTTCTGTCTCCCTCCCTCTCTCTCTCTGCCTCCCCAAATAAAGAAAAAAGAAAAAAAAAGAGAAATACCCAGAGATACTTACTTACTTACTTACTTACTGAGCTCCTTCTGTGTGCCAGAGATCTGCTTGACGCTGGCTATCCAGAGGTGAAAAATATGGTACCCACCCGAATGCTCAGTGGGGAGACGGACAAACCAAGGGTAGCAACTGTGATGCAGTGTGGCAGATGCCAACATTTGGAGGAGGGGTGTCCCACCCAGTGCCGGATCAGAGCCAGCAGAAAGCTTGCTAGGTCAGGGGATGTTTCGGCTGAGCCTTGAAGGGTGGATGGGAGTGGACAGGCTGAGGGAGCAGGGAGAGTGTTGCACCCAGAAGGGATGGCATGTGCGAAGGCCCGGACTTGCCAGGGGTCACAGCGCCTTCGAGGAGCTCCCGTTGTGGGAATAGGTGCCTGCAGTGGGCCTGCGCGAGAATGGTAAGAGGTGGGGCTTGGGGTGAGTGTGAGGGTACAAGAAGCCTGGCATGTGGAATTTGGGCTTTATCCTGAAAGGGGTGGTGGTGGGAGGGTTTGAGCAGGGGAGGGACTTGAGCGGGCTGCGTTTTAGAAAGCCTGCTAGCGGCACAGGGGCCGTGATCCTGACTCTAGGTAGGGAAACCAGCAGTAATTCTGATACCCATGAGGATGTGAAGTGTGGAAATAAGGAGCAGAGGAAGAGACCTTTAGCAGACCAAGTGACAGGACTCGGTGACTGGCCAGATATATAGGGGGCGAAGGACAGGGATAGGATCATCATTAGGTTCCTGGATTCCAAGTACCAATGAATGCTTCCATTTTGAATGGGCACTCTGTATTTTAAGTTTCTTTTTTTTTTTTTTTAAGTTTATTCATTTTGAGAGAGACAGCACGAGTGAGGGAGAGGCAGAGAGAAAGGGCGAGAGAGAAAATCCCAAGCAAGCTCTGTGCTGCCAGCACAGAGCCTGACACAGGGCTCGAACCCACGAAACTGTGGGATCATGACCTGAGCCGAAACCAAGAGTTGGATGCTTAACCAACTGAGCCACCCAGGTGCCCCTTGAATGTATACTCTGATGACTTTTGCTAAATGTATACATCCCTGGAACCACCACTCCAGTCAAGCTACGGAGCATTCCCATCACCCCTAAAACTCCCTTTGTGCCCCTTTACAGGAAGTCAGGTTCCCAGTGCCTGTCTGCCCCCTGGCCCTGGCCCCCAGCAAACACGGATCAGCTTTCTATCACTCCACCTTATTTTTGCTTCTTCTAGAATTTCAGATCAGTGGAACCATACACTCTGTAGTATTTGGTGTCTGGTTTCTTCCACTCAGCATAACGCTTCTGAGATTCATCCGTGTCCTATGTGTCAGCAGTTCACTCCTTTTTATTGACGGGTATGGACGTATTACAGTTTGATGATCCATATGCCTGTGCGTGTGTGCGTGCATGTGTGTGTGTGTGTGGTACCTCTAAACAGATACTCAAAGCCTGCATTTTTTTATTGGCTACCTGTAGGTGAGTCTTTGACCTTCTGACCATTTAGGCAGGTAAGTCCCAAGCTTGACTGATGAGTCACACTGGGAGTTTATTAAAAATTCAGAAGCAGCACTCACCCTTGATGGACTGAGTCAGGACCCCAGGCATGTGTGTTTTTAACCAGCCTTGATCAGCCAGGTAGGGGGACCAGGCGACTACCATACGAGTAGTAGTTGTGGAGGCATAACCTCCCTAGTCCTGTTTGCTTATCACTAAGAGGCCATCTAATCTGGACTCCTGGGTGATACTATTCTTTCCGGGTGCTGACCACACCAACTTTAGCTGCCACAGGTCACCCTGGCCATTGATTTTTTTCATTAATTCATCAAACAGAACATTTCCGAGCACTTACCACATATAAGGCATCGATCTAGACACTGTGCATAAATGCAAAAGTGACTCAAACTTGGCACTTAAAATTAGTTGGAGATACGTGATACGTACACAATCGTACAAGAAATGGTGAGAAATGTAAGAGATGCAGATAAGATGCTTGGCATTTACAGGCATAGCAAATCACTTCCAGCTTTTTGTGCATGTGGGGTGGTGGTAATCAAATACAGTTACAAGAAAAGGTAACATTTGCCCTGGGGCATGAAGGATGGATAAGATTTGTGTATAAGCGGGGGCAAAGGTGGGAAAGGCTGACCAGGCAAAGGGAACGCAAAGAAAACCAGAGAAAAGGCTGGGGGTGGGCAAGGCCTATGCTGCTGGGGGCCATGGAAGGCCAGCTTCACAGGAGCCTGGAAAGCATGAGTAGGGGAGGAGGAAATGAGGTTGGCAAGGTGGGCTTGGGCCAGTGCAAGGAGAGCCTTGGATTATATTCATTCAGCCCACTTGAGCTTTGACAAATGTGTGTGTAACCACTGCCACAATCAGGATTCACAACTTATGCCCAAAATTTCCTTGTACCTCTTTATAGTCAGTCCCTCTGATGTGTGTTTTCCGACACATTGAGCAGTTCACTCAGTTCTGACACCGTCTACCTGGAGAGAGTATCAGATCCCACATGTTAAGGCCCAGTCCCACAAGACTCCTCCCACTCCCTCTTCACCCCCAATTCAGGCCAGTCACAAGTCCAACCTGCTATAAATCGGAGGTTCCCACAACGCCCTCCTCAGGTTCAGTTAATTTGCTGGAGTGACTCACAGAACTCAGAAAAATACTTCCACCGGTTTCTTATAAAAGATATCATAAAGGCTACAGATGAGCAACTAGCTGGAGAGGAATGTAGGGTGAGGTCCCAAGCCCTGGTAACCACTGCTCTGTTTTCTGTCCTTATGGTCTTGCCTTTTTCAGAATGTCCTATAAATGGAATCCTATAATGTGTAGCCTTTTCAGTTTGGCCTCTTTCACTTAGCACAATGCACTTAAAATTCGTGCGTTGTTTTTGCACATCATTCAGCACGTGGACATACCACAGTGATATCCACTCACCTTCAAAGGACAGTCCGGTGGTTTCAAGTTTTCGCTTTTATGAACCAAGCCTATGAATCACGCTGTTACAAGCATTCCCATTACAAACGTTTATGTGAACTCGAGTGTCCATTTCTCTTGGATAAAGCCTGAGGAGTGGGATTACTGGGTTGTATTAGTGCAGGTTCAATTTTATAAGAAACAGCTACACTGTTGTGCAAAGATTCTATTCCGTTTTGCATTTCCACCGGCAATGAGTGAGAGTTCCCGTTGCTCCAAATCCCTGCACTCGATATTGTTTTATTTTATTTTATTTTCTAGCCGTTCTCCTAGGCGTGTAGTAGTATCTCCTTGTGGTTTCAATTTGCATTTACTTCACGACTAATGACGTGGAGCATCTTTTCATGTGCTCGTTTGCCATCCCGAGAATATCCTTGTTGGTAAAGTGTTGAATCTTTGACCATCTTTTACGGAGTTCAGTTACAGAGTTGCCGTTGAGTTGGGTGAGTTCTTTATAAATTCAGGAAGCAAGCCCTTTACCAGTTTCGTGTTTTCCAGATGCTTTTCTTCCGATCTGTGGCTCGTCTTTTTATGTTCTTCATAATGTCTTTTGAAGAGAAGTTTTAAATTGCAGTGAAGTCTAACTTATCATGTTTGTTTTTTTTTTAATGTTCTCTCTTATGGACCATGCTTTTGGTGTTACATGTGAGAGATCTTTGCCAAACTCAAGATCACAAAGATTTTCTCCTGTTTGCCTGTAGTATTTTTCTAGTTCTATTTGGGCTTCACATTTAGGTTGATGATTCGTCTTCAACTACCATTTCTTATGGACCAGACGCTGGGCCCAGAGCTGTGGGATCATGGAGGAATGAGAATGAGTTCTTTGGTCAAACGTCATCGAGGCTGGGAAGTTGGGGGGCAGGAGACAAGTCAGCAGAGTGTTAGGCTTTCATACGGGGTGTTGTGGATGCTCACTGAACTGGGGAAGCAGGACTGTTCCTGGACAAGGGGCAGGAAGCCGAGTTTTACAAGGACTTGTAGGAGTTAGGCAGCGATCAGGAATCAGACAGGGGTGGGAAGCCCGTTGTTCTGGGCGTGGAGTGGCCTTGGGGAGGCCTGAAGACTAAATGATCAGTCATTGGCTGTACTGGGTCTGAGCCCTAGGCACCTGGAAGGAGTGGGCCAGCAGGAAATGTGCCTTACCCTGAAACAAAGAGAAGGTGGGGGCAGCTTTACAACACGGCTCTTGCTCTGTATTTTTGAGGGACAGGGGACTGTCTCTCTTCACTGAAAGTCAGACTTGACTGTGTCACAAAGCCCACCCTGAGGGGGCAGCTGCAGGGCTGTTCCACATTTGTCTCCAGCTCCCACCCTGGAGCACAGAGCACAGAGCCGAGGCTATACTGCTGTTCCCTGTAGATTTTCTCCTGGGGACCGTGCAAGGGACACGTAATGACAAGGTAATCCCAGGGGCAGCCTGCAACATTATCCCTCATATTTGCGGCTATTGTATATATTTAAAACGCAATAGCAGAAACATTTCATGCTGGGGAAAGATAGAGCATATTCCAGGCACTGAATAAATTAACCCCACAAAGCACAGCAGTAGCTTTCATTAGCCAGCTGGCATTACAGGAAAATAGCTGAAGCCTGTGGCGTAGAAAAGAATATTTCAGGAATGCAAAAAACAAGAAATCAGCTGCGTTCAATGATTTAACTTAATCCAGGAACAATAAGGAAATCCAGTGGAATGACAGACTCTCACAGCCTGTGCGAAGGGACAGACTTTGCCCGTTACTCAGAGGGGGGGTCCACCGTGACCCTGGGGCAACCAGGGTGACTGTGCGGGCAAGAATCAGCTCCCTGACCCTTCTGAACCTGTACAAGCTCCAGGAAAGTTCTGTCTTTCCCCCTCGTTTCTTTTTTTCAATTTATTGATTGATTGATTTTTGAGAGACAGATGGTCCAAACAAGGGAGGGACAGAGAGAGAGGGGGACCAAGGATCCCGAGCACTGTCAGCACACAGCCCCATGCGGGGCTCGAACCTATGACCTGAGCTGAAACCAAGAGTCGGACGCTTAACCTACTGAGCCACCCAGGTACCGCTCCTTCCCTCATTTCTTTCCGGTGGTCCCAGGAGTGAACACAACCGGCTAATAGCCTCAGGTGCTTCGAAGCTCTCCCTTCTCCCTCCCCTGCCCCTGCCAGGGCACTTTCCGGGATGCCTGTTGTATCCCACCATGTTTTTTGTTTTTGTTTTTGTTTTTGTTTTTTGTGGCTGGGAGGTGCCAGAGAACCGGGTATTCAAGACATCTCCAAAGACCCTAGACAGTGGGAGAGAAACCTCAGAGTTTCTTGAATTTCCTCAGATTTCAGTGTTACTTTGATGGTCCAACTCCTGCCTGTCTCCCTCATCCCCACGGGCCCTTCAGTTCCTCAGACAGTCAGGGGCCCTCGCTCACCAGCCTCCTGACCTACCACACCTGCTGACCCACAGCATTCAACGTGGTTGGGATCCAGTCGAGACCCTGCTATTCTGAACTCTTCGAGCTCTCGTGACTTAGGGCCACCTTTTCAGAATAATGTCGTCATCATAAAAGACCCACATCAACCTGACGGGCGTCCTTTGTGAGTCTGTCAGCAACCACAAGACTCTGAAGGTGCCACGTCCGGGAAGAATACCATCGTTGATCAAGAAGCAAGAGAGAAACCAGATCCAAGGCCAAGGTCAAAATTTACTTCTTTCTTTTTTTTTTTTAATCGGTCATCTCCCCCAACCCTGCCCAACACAAATGCACACTGACAGAAACTAGTCGAGACAATGTGGGCCCTTGTCAGGTGAACCCCTCCCTTGGCCTCCCGAGGGCACCCCGTGCCTGACGCGAGACGCAGATGAGTGAAGAAAAACCAGCAGAGGTGAACACACATCTTCAGGGGGAAGAGAAATGCCGTAGTCATGATTAAAGCATCTAAGGGGAAATGAGCCACTTGGGGAAGTCCCGCCGCATAACTCGTGGGCCCCGCTGGCTGGGGAGCTCGCGGCTGCCATGGCGGGCACAGCTCCCAGCCAGCGCTCTGGCCTCTGATCACAAGTGGGGCGCGGGTGGGGTTCTCCTCCCACAACTCTTGAATCGGTAAACCACTTTCTTAGCAAGGGAACTTGAAGGATGGCCCTCTGTGGTTTCTCTTGGGGAGTCTCACTTGCGATGCACTGCATGGCGCGTGGAGGCCGCCCCCGCAGATGATGCCAGCTTCCTGCCGGCTGACGTTTCTCTTGGGCAGGAGGCCAGCGTGGCTAAAGTACAGTGAGCAAAGGTGGGGGGGGGGTGGGTGTGATGAGGGGGCCTACCTGTCCACAGGTGGAGGGGGGCCGCCGTCACACAAGGTCCCTATTTGGCACCTATGCTCAGCAGTGCCGGGGGAAGGATTTGTGCCCTCCCTCCTGGGTCTTGGTAGGGCAGGTGCACTGAAGCTTGTTGGTGGAGGGCACAGGGGTTCCGCCGGGTGGGTGGGTCAGTGAGCCCTGCCGTCCTTGCATTGTTTCTAGAGGAAGTAGAACAGAATGAGTCAGAACTGGCTTCCCTGTTGCCTTGGAAGCTGTGTCACTGACATCACGGGGCTTTGCCCCTTGTCCCACCCGACTTAGGGGCCCCATTTACGAACAAAGACACAAAAAAAACGTTGGCTAAAAGACAAAGACACGTAGACTTGCGCCTTTAAATTACTGGGTCCCTCAGTCTGTGGTTATCACCAGCTGCCACTAAGCATCTACGTAGTTTCATTTATTTTTATGTTTCAATGAAGACATCTGAAATCTTAAACCATAAACGTGGAAAAGTATCATTTGCTATTACTGTGAAACTAAGATGCGTACCCAAAATTTAAGCAGCCACCCTTCAGGAACAAGCCCAGGAAACAAAATGAAGCAATAGGTGATTTTAGAGGTTTGGTACCACATGATTTTAGGAACCATTTCCCCAAGCATGTTATAAGTTAATGAGATGAATTTTTATAATGCGAACGCTTAAACGTCAACACGAATGTTATTTTCAAGGTAATAATGCCGGAAGGCACCCTATCCATGTCGACGGGGTTTTCATCCTGAAATCCAGTTTGGGGATTGGCTTTTTTCCCCCCAGTTGTTGAAAGACATTTTAAGTCTCACGGGAGAAAGACTGGGATGGCTTTATAGATCTGTTTTGTATCTGCCCACGAATTCCACCTGTGCTCAGTGATGATACCCATTTGTAGAGGCTCGCGCTGCCTCACGAGGGAGGGGCGGGAAGATACTTGCGCACATTTCTTCAGCGAGAGGCGGAAGCTAAATATGCATTTTAGCAAATGTTTCTTGAGCACCTACAATGTGCTGCCCCAGTGTAGATGCTGCAGACACCATGACGCCCAAAGACGGTAAGGCCCTGCTGTCACAGGGCATCCGTGGTGGCAGAGGGAGGCAGGTAATCAATGACGGTGGTAGTCTTAGTTTGGTGATGAAGGCTCTGAAGAAATGAACAGGAAATTGTGGGGTGGAGTGGGAGAGCTACTCAAAAGAACAGGAGGAAAACACCTCTTAAGAGGGAGTGCTCCTGGGACGCATGGGTGGCTCAGTGGGTTAAGCATCTGGCTCTTGATTTCAGTTCAGGTCATGATCTCACAGTTTGTGAGATCTAGCCCTGCTTCCGCATCAGGGAAGCTAGCGGATTTCTTGGCCTCGCTGACTGCAAAGCGTGGGTGACAACAGCTGACTCATGGGGCAGGCAGGAGCATTCGAGAGAGTGATCTCCGGCAATCACGGAACGTTGTGCCCGGCACGTAGCTTAAAAATAAATGAAGATGAAGGGTTTTGAGCAGGAAGTGATGACCCCAGCTGAGCTTTTGGAAGTCTGTCAGGAATCCGTGGGAGGGATGGGCTTCAGGAGGAAAGCAAGAGCTGCTGCCCAGGTCCACGCTGGGGAAACGTGGCAGGCATCCCATCTCCCAGCCCGCACAGCTGTGGGCTTGGAGCCCCAGGGAGGAACCCACGATGCCACTGAGGGTTTGAGTCTGGGAGAGCGAGAGAAAGGCCAGGCTGAGAATAGAAATGGGGAAGTCACGGGGCAGGGGAGAGCTGGCTGTTCGGGGTCTGTGCTGTGTGCACTGTGCTAGGGCGGCCGCACACAGGCAAATGCCAGGAGGCTGCCCCGGGGGCAGGTCCCACAGGCCAGAGACCCTTGTGAGGCCCCCTGAACTGGGAGAAGTTTCTAGAGGGGAGATTCTCGACTTCACTTCAGAAGGTGGCATTGAAGTTGGCCAGGCCGAGGGGGCGGGGCGGGTGTCCTGAGCTTCCAGTGTTTGCCCCTCCACGTCTCCTCTCGGTCTCCCTCTTCCAGGGAGCCAGTGAGCAGCAGATTGGAGGGAGAAGGAGGATGAGTTTGAGGCGTTTCTTGCCCCAGCCCCCTCCCGAATGAATCTCCACGGGTTGGTTGCGTTTCTCTAGTGAAGGCCAAGCTTCTGTCTTTCGGTCTCTGGGCGCCAGCAGCTTCCTCCCCTGGCTCCCGCACCTTAACCATTTTTAAGTGTGCAATTCAGCGTGTTATTAAGTACATTTGTGTTATTAAGCATCATCCAACCACAGAACTGTATTTACCCCATAAAACTGGAATTCTATACCTATTAAACAGTAACCCCCATCCCATTCTCCCCTGCCTCCTCCCCCCCTCCCCCCACCTTGGCAGCTACCATTTTACGTTCTGTCTCTATGAACTTAACTGTGTAAGGGGAACCATACGGTATTTGTCTTTTTCTGACTGACTTGTTTCACCGAGCCTAACGTCCTCAAGGTTCATCCGCGTTGTGGCATGCATCAAATTGCCTTAAAAATAAGGCTGAATCCTATCCCACTGGTTGTATATACCACATTTTGTTTATCCACGCATCCATCGATACCTACTTGGGTTACTTTCACCTTTTGGCCTTTGTGGGTAGTTGTTCTATGAACATGGATGTAAAGCATCCTTTTGAGACCCTGCTTTCAGTTATTTGGGAATATATCCAGAAGTGGATTGAACAAATCATATGAGAATTCTAGTTTTTAATTTTTGAGGAATTGCCATACCGCTTCCCATAGCGGGTGCACCATTCTACTTTCCCAACGATAGTACCCAAGGGTTCCGATTTCTCTACATCTTCTCCAACACTTGTTAGTTTGTGTTTGTTGCTGTTGTTTATAGGAGCGATGCTGATGGGTTGGGTACGGTATCTTGTCGTGATTTTAATGTGCATTTCCCTAATGATTAGTGACGTTGAACAGCTTTTCATGTACTTATTGGCCATGCATATCTTCTTTGGAGAAATGTCTATCCCAGTTCTTTGTCCGTCTTAAATCATGTTTGGTTTTGTTGTTGAGTAGTAGGAGTTCTTTATATGTTCTGAATATTAGCCCTATTTTTGTCTGCTTCAAAATACTACAGACCGAGTGGCTTAAACAACAGACATTTATTTCTCCCAGTTCTGGAGGCTGGGCAGTCCAAGATCAGGATGCTGGCTGTTTAGTGCTTTGTGAGGGCTCTTTCCTGGTTTGTAGACGGCTGCCTTCTTACTATGCCCTTACAAGGTCTTTCTTCAGTTCCCTTTATAAGACCATCAATCCTATCAGATTAGGACCCCACCCTTGTGACCTCATTTAATTTTAATTTACCTCCTAAAAGCCCTATCTCCAAATACACTAACACTGGGGACTAGGGTTTCAACATATGAATTTGGGGAGAGTGGGGGACATCATTCAGTCCATAGCAGACCTCTCACCAGATAAGTGATTTGCAAGTATCTTCTCCCCTTCCACGAGTTGCCTTTTTACTTTGTTGATTGTGTTCTTTGATGCATATAAGTTGTAAATTTTGATGTAGTCCAGTTTCTATAGTTTTTTCTTTTGTTGCCTATGCTTTTGGTGCCATATTGAAGAATCCGTTGCCAAATCCAATGCCACAAAGTTTTTTCCTGTGTTTTCTTCTAAGCATTTTACAATTTCAACTCTTGCCTTTAGGTCTTGGATCCATTTTGGGCTAACTTTTGTTTATGGTGCAAATTCATTCTTTTGAATGTGGATATCCAGTTTTCCCCAGCACCGTTTGTTGAAAATACTGCCCTTCCCTATTGAATGGTCCTGGCACTACATTTTAGTTTTTATTCTTAGTTACCCTTTGATAGATCTTTTTAAACTATTTCTATAGAAAGAGCTCTTGAAGTATTTTGTTCCCATCTCCTTTTCTCCTGCTTTAGCTCATTCACTTAAAAAAATTTTTTTTTTAATGTTTATTTATTTCTGGGGGTGGGGAGAAGGGCAGAGAGAGAGGGAGACACAGAATCCAAAGTGGCTCCAGGCTCTGAGCTGTCAACACAGAGCCCCACGCGGGGCTTGAACTCAGGAACTGTGAGATCATGACCTGAGCCGAAGTTGGACGCTCAACCGACTGAGCCACCCAGGTGCCCCTCATTCACCTTTATTTCTTTGATGTGAAGCCACATTATCGGTAAGGAAATAACTACTGATTAGTGGGCATCCACTCCTTGGGGTGTTGGCTTCTTGGTTCAGCTTTGGAGACAGAAGGATGGCCCCCAGGCAGTGATTCTGAACTCTTGGTCTCAATATAGCTCCCAGATTATAGCCTCTCTCCAGGGCCTGCATTTCATATTCAGTGGCTCAACTCCTCCTCTGTGTCTTATCTCAGATTACACCCTATTTGTTATGGATCTCTGCCTTGTGGCCGCATTTCATGGTTTCTGCAAGTTCTTTACTCCATTTTTGAAGTGTGTGTTTTTTTTTTTTTTCAGGTTTGAGATGGTGTGGCTAGTGATGTATAAATGCTCTTTTCTATTTAGATTTTGGTTTATTACTTCTTGGCTCTTGTTTTCTTTAAGTGACTTCTGCTGACAAGATCAATTTCAGTGTGCCATTTTTCTTCTAATGCTACATGGACATCTGTCCTTTTCCTTCTTTACTGGGAAGGAATCTAAGGCCAAAGAGATGACTTCTCATCCCGAGACCACAGGAAATAATAAACTTTGAAGAGTTTCCCGTGGCTCCAGCTGAAATCCGGGATTCCCTCGGCTGCTCCCCAGACAGATTCTCAGCATTAACATTTTGGTGTTAGATGGGAAATTGAACCAGCATCCGAGGACTCTTCATTCTTCCTGTAGTACTGAGTTTCTAAACCTTGACTGCTGTCATCTCAGGGCAGACATTTCTTTGTTGTTGGGGCCGCCCTTTGGATGTTGAGTAGCATCTCTGGGCCTACCCAGTAGCACACCCCAAGTTGTGACCACTAAACACGTCTCCCCTGCCCCTGGAGGGCAGAGCCACTCACACACACACACACACACACACACACACACACACACACACACACCAGTTGATAGCCACTACTGTTGAGGTCAAGAGCAAACTCAACACATGTTCTGAAAAGCCCAAGCTAGATATTTTCAGCGTGGTCCTCCCTTACATTCTGTTTCCTGCCGAGTCCCCTGGTGATTGAGCTATGTGAACATTCTTATTTTGTTAGTTCTCAGACTTGAATGCTTCGGCTTCCCGCTTCCTGCTGCTTATTGTACTTGTAGTCAAGACCTCAGTGCCTCTCCCACTCGCAGACACTCATTATTTTGTGATCGTCCAGAATGGTTTCCCCATCGCCCTTCTGTTCTCTTGCCTTAAAAAGGTCATAAATCTGAGGCCCCGAAACAGCCCTTCCAACACAAGTTCTGCGGGCAGCGATTAAGCAGCAGAGTAATGTGTTTTGAGGGACTGGGAGACCTGTGCTTGGGCTCTGACTTTCCCTGGGACCCAGACACCTAATCATATTCCTAAAATAGCTGCTGCCTCCTCCCTCTCGCCCCACTCCCCCTCTCTTTTCTTTTCTACTTTATGCCACACAATTTATGAGTTATGGTTTAAATAGAAGTCTTAACTCCGTTCTGGAAAGGAAAGAAGCTTGGTAAGAAAATAAAACTGTTGGAAAATTTAAAGAAAAGAGCCCCAGGAAGACGCTCTTCCCACCCCTGCAGGAGTGGGTTCCTAGATTTAATTGTAATTCCTTCATCAGCTTGATCCTTTGAGATGGTTCAGGAGGATTTGCAGAAATCAGGGAATTAACAATGGAAACCTTTTTTTTTTTTTTTTTTAAGTCTTGTATTTGGCGAGAGTTCATCTATTTATTTTCTGTCACTCACTCGCATCCAGAAGGAAAGTCTGAATCACCCGGTATTCGTACCTGTGTTCTCAGAAGCTAGGCTGCATTAAGGTTGGGGCCAGTTCTCATGATGGGAGGGTGTCTGCCCTCAGTGTTTATTTTCCTCTTTGCTTTCCCTCTTTCATGTTTCCACATGAAAAGTGGCTGTTCTGTGTACAGGAGGAGCACTTTCCTTGAGTCTAGTGTGTCTGGATCCTGCCACTGACATGGATTTAATCGATCCATTGCTGTGTAATGTTGAGATAATAAAGCAGAGCCACCCTTCACTGAACACAGTCACAGTGTTTGTGGGGAAGGCAGCTTATAGTCGTTGAGCGCCTTCTGTGTGCCTGGCCCTCGGCATCCATGTTTTCTTTCCATCTGCACGTAACGACTCCATTTTATTAGGTGAACATGTTGAGAATCAGTGTTGGAAAGGCACACCTGAGTTCACACAGCAAGCAGCGATACTGGGTTTGGACCAGGAGCGTTGGATCCAAAAGTCCTCCTTGTGAGCAAAGATTATTCACAGAGGCCATACCATCCCTGACGTTTAAGGGCCAATGACAGCCGGGTTTGAATCCTGGCCCCATCATAAACTCTGTGATTTGGGCAAGTCGCTTAACCTCCTTGATCCAAAGAAAGTGTCTCCATCTGTAAAGTGGGGGTGATACCTACCTACGTCATAGGGTTACGGTGAAGATTTACAGAGACACCCACAAAAAACACTTAGCTGTGCCTTGCCAGGCTCGGAGTGGCACAGAGTAGCTGCTCTCACGTCACTGCAGTGTTTCCGTAACTAACTGGTTCCCTGTGTCAGAAGTGGAGCGTGTGAAAGTCTGCAGCAGTCTCGGAGTGGGGCGTATGGGCACCTGCTCCCCTTCCGGCAGGAAGTCTTCCTGGAAGTGAACAGAGAGCAGGGCCAAAGCCGGCCAGGCACTGCCAGTGGATAGCTCTGAGCATAAGCCTTCCCAGTCTGTTCCAGAAGAGCCCAGAGCTGGGGGTGGGCAGAGCAAGGGAAGATAGGCAGTCTCCAGAAGACTCGGAGAACGCTAGGAAGACACTGGTTCAGGCTGAGGATGTCGGGCGGGGAGAAGTTTAATAATGTCCTAAACCATGAGAAAGGGGAGCAGGGCGCAAAGCCAGCACTGGGTCTGGCTGGGCCAGCTCTCACCAGCTCTCACCCTCTCACCCACCCCTGGAAAGCTGCATTGATCCTACAGAGCCCGATACTACTCTGGGAGTCCCATCCCGAGCACGTTCCCTACCTATAGTGTTCTCTTCCTGGTTCGTGTGAGTGGGACATTAATTATTTCATTCCCGTATATTTTGCATTTGGAAAGAAGGTGGAATTTGAGGGGAAGAATCTGGCTGGTGAATGGGTCGAAACAGAAGGCTTAGTCTGGGGGAAATAACAGGGAAAACGAGAGAAGGGAGCCAAGAAAAGATCATGGCAGACAGGAGCGGTCCAGATGAGACAAGCCGTCTGGGTACATCCATTTGGAAATAATTTGATTGGGTTCAGAGAGTTCTAGGAGAATAAAGAAAGGAGTAATGATACAAGTGGAATAACCCTGAGAATTTTGCCTCCGAGCAAGTGACTTCTCAGTCTTTGAAAAAGAGTTGAACATTTTCCAGGTGCTCTGCCCAGAAGGTGGCCATATTTGTTGCCAGAGGGCAACTCCTAAGAGAGTTTAGATCTTGAGTTTTGACTAAGAGCAGAATCACCTTATGTTTTCACAAAGTAAGCCCTGTGTTAGTCATTACAAAGTCGTTGTAATCATAACGTAAAAGGATGCCTTGATCAAACAGGTATCTTACTTAAGGCGTCTTCCTAAGTCAGACTGACATGTTACAGGTTGGTTCTGTACTAACTGGTGAAAGTACTCAGTAATTCTCTTCAAGAACCACTCAGGCTATGTCAGCTCATTAACGAGGGGAGTCCTAATGAAATTAGTTACTGTGTAGCTGTCAACCCAAGAACGTGCTCATTGTTGCCATGGAAACCAGCATGAAAAATTGTGGGTCAAGGAGCGCCTGGCTGGCGCGCTCAGAAGAGCATGTGACTCTTCATCTTGAGGTCATGGGTTCGAGCCCCACACTGGGTGTGGAGATCACTTAAATAAATCAATGAACCTAAAAAAAAAAATTGTGGGCCAAGAACGAAAAATAACTGGTGCTAACGTCAATAAAATGCACAAGAAGTAATACAGAATAAAAAAAGTAATCATAATACCTGAAACCAAGCTGAGACTACTAAGGTTCAGAACTAATCATACAACTGAAATCATGGATGAGTTTTCTCAGAAACTCTTGTAGAAAACAATGGCAAAGTCTTTCAATACATTTTTTCACCTGTAGCCATGTTCGCGTAGCCGGTATATAGCAGGGCGGTGGAATGAGTCCAGGTAGAATCTTGGACACATGCCACCCCGAGCTAATCACTTTAAGTAGGAAGAGAAGTTGGCTGGCCCTGGCTGAGGGGTGCTGTCGGTTGAAATGGCGTCCTCCAGCCAGGAAAAGGAGACAAGAAACAGGAAGAGGGCACAGCCCGAGCTAGGCTGGGGAGGGGGCCTATTGTTTTTGTTTTAGGTGGCTAATGGGGTCTCGTGGGATGTGGCGAGGCTCCCGGGGCTACTTGGCACCAACTATGACCCCTCTGTCAGGGACCGTTAATTAGACCTCCAGGTTCTATGAGTGTGGCTGCTGGAGTTCGCTGTCACCTGCTGGTGTTTTTTAAAGTGCATTTTTCTGGTTTGTTTATTTTATTTAAAAAAAATTTTTTTTAATTATTTATTTTTGAGAGAGACAGAGCTCGAGCAGGGGAGGGGCAGAGAGAGAGGGAGACACAGAATCTGAAGCAGGCTTCAGGCCCTGAGCTGTCAGCACAGAGCCCGATGCAGGGCTCGAACTCACAGACTGTGAGATCCTAACACTTACCAGACTGAGCCATCCAGGTGCTCCTGGTTTGTTTCTTTGAAAGGATGCGGCATCACCTGTGGTTTTGGTATTCTGTGTCACACCCTTGGTCGTGAGAATCTGCAGAGGCAGAGTTAGAGCTGAATAAGCCCCTAGAGAGCATTTACTCCTGTGCCATCGTGCTAGTGATGGAAGAAACGGGCTCAGGGAGGTCAGGACATGGCGGGCCACAGCTCATGCAGGAATGAGAGCCCTGAGTGCTGATCACAAGACTCAGGCTGCTTTCCACAACTTTGTATGTGGGCTTTCCCCTTAGGCCTTTAACTACATCCTGCCACTTCGCACAATGTTTCTTCCATAAAATGTTTTTGTTAGGGGCGGGTAACTGCTCTACAATGTCAGATCCGACCAATTAAAATATGCTCCATTAATGCTTTATTTTTCTAAAGATTTGTTTTCATGTTTATTTATTTGAGAGAGAGAGAAAGAGAGAGAGAGAGCAGGGGAGGGGCAGAGAGAGAGGGGGACAGGGGATGCAAAATGAACTCTGTGCTGATAGCAGTGGGGGGCTCGAACCCATGAACCGTGAGATTGCGACCTGAGTCGAAGTTGGACGCTTAACTGACCGAGTCACCCAGGCACTCCCATTAGTTTTTAAATGATACCCATTTTTGTCCAAAAAGAAAAAAACGGCTATGCTTCTATGAACTCCAATTTTGAAGTAATTCATTTATATCTATTTGAAAATTAGGTAGGTTGTGTCATTATTAACCCTGAAGCTGCAAGCCCTATGGACATAGTAGGTCTTGACCCAAGCTGACCTGTTTTAAGGGAATAGGTATATATATAGTGTGTGGGTATACAGTCTAATCCTGTAGTGTGATAATAGTATGTATTATACCATATGCTAATATAGTAATACCCTGACCAACCAGGAGCCGTCCTTTTGCTGTAACGTCAGAGCATCAATAATATTGCATGTACGTTTTCAATAGTTTGGTAAAAGCCACTGCGAGGTTGTAAAAAGTAGCCTCATGCAAAGGTGTCGTCTTCAACGTAGAATCCTCATCTTGAAGTCCACTCAGAAGCCCCTGTTCTCTGCGATAACAGAGGGAACGTGGAGATGGGGGAGGGGTGGGGGGAAACTCTGCGACGCCACTCAGCGTGTTCAAGTTGTGGACATACGTGTTTTTCTTTTTGGTCTTGGGCAGAAGGACGGCCTCTCTAGGAGAAACATGAGGAGCGCGGCCAAGGCCTGGAGTCCAGTCATCAAAGCGGGCAGCCATGGGGCGGACCGTGCGCGGCCCCTCCCTGCAGCCTCTTCCGGCATGAAGAGTTCTAAGTCTTCCACCTCGCTGGCGTTTGAGTCCCGGCTCAGCAAGGTACAGACCGAAGCGCCCGCCTGGCGTAGGGCTGCTGGGCGCCCCCCGGGGGGGGGGGGGCTGGGCGGGAGGATTGAAGAGGGAAGTAAGCGAGACCCGTGGCCTCTCAAGGCCAGAAAGGAGGCTCCGAGGAGGGTCCCAGGGGATCCCCTGTCCTGGATTACGTGGACTCTCCAGAGAGAGTTCTGCCCTCAGTAACGCACGAGGTGGGGGTCAAGATCACCAATGATCTTCACGGGCCTGATAAGTGGAGTTATCAGTGCCCCATCCTTGTCTGACTTGGCCGTCAGCCGTGCTAACACCGTTGATTGCGCCCTCCGTCTGGGAATACCTTCTCGGCTCAGTTTCCTCCTCGCTCCCCAGCGGCAAATCCTTCCTTACTCCCTTGGGTTTCCAATGCCAGGTGGGCCCAGGGTGCAGTTCTGGGGCCTTGTCTCTCTTCTAGCTTCCCTTAGAATCTGGAGATGAGAGTCAGAGATACTATAACCTACCTGCACACATACTCTTGGAAAATCAATATAACATCCTACTGAGAAAAGAAAACTGACAGGCAGTTAGTTTATAATTAAATAATCCGTATTCCCATCTGCGTATGCCTGTGAACGACTGCCGAGGGGCCTGAGGTGCCCCTCAGAGCACCGCAGATGTGGTAGCTGTGACACAGACTGACCCAGGCCTGTCGTGTCGATGACTCACATACCACGAAGGATGTTGAGGGAGTGACGTGATGGTTTTCAAATGGTGAACACTCTTGGTAAAGTTCTGAACCAAAATGCAGTCTTCCCTAGTTATTCTCAAACGTTCCATGTGCCCATCTTAAAGCTGTGCCAGAAGTACATTTTTTTTAATGTTTATTTATTTCTGAGAGAGAGAGAGAGACAGAGACAGAGAATCCCAAGCAGGCTCCGCACCGTCAGCACAGAGCCCCGTGTGGGGCTCGAACCCACGAACTGTGAGATCACGACCTGAGCTGAAATCAAGAGTCGGATGCTCAACTGATTGAGCCACCCAGGCGCCCCAGAAGTACGTTGTTTTTACATGTAAAACAAGAGGATGCTTGAGACTCAGATAATAATAAAAAGGCATGCCACCTTTGGGAATGTCTTTGCAAGATTGTCACATGCAAGATTGTCTGGGTTCCCTGTTCTCTCACCCATTAAATATATAAGTAGCGCCACCAGTTGGGGTGATGACTAAAAATGCCCCCACCACATTTCCAGCATGCTCCCTGAGGGTCAGCGCTGTCCCTATTGAGAACAGTTTTTCTAGGTGTTAGCGCCTGTTCTCGTGAATTTTAATACTACAGTTGACGCTTGAATGCGGGTTTGAACTGCACGAGTCCACTCATATGCCAATTTTTTACAGTACAGTACCGTAAATGTCTATTCTTTTGTGATTTCCTTAACATTTTCTCCTCTCTAGCTTACCTTACTATGCGAATACAGTATGTAATACGTATCACATACAAAATGCATGTTAATTGACTGTTTATGTTATCGGTAAGGCTTCTGGTCCATAGTAGGGTATTAGTAAGTTTGGGGGGAGTCAAAAGTTGTATGTGGATTTTTGACTGCATGGGCATTGGGACCCTTAACCCCTGCGCTGTTCAGGGATCAGCTGTATGAGTAGATGACATCCAAGTTTGCATCTCCATCCAGGTGCCCTCCAGTGGCTTTTGTGACCTCGCCTTTTGGATGTCTGAAAGGCACCTAGAATATAACATGTCCCAGACGGGTTCCTCCCCCTCCCCCTCTCCTGCCCTCAAACCTGCTCCTCACAAATCTTCCCCTTGAACAGCTTCATCCCCTCAGTGGCTCAGGCCAGAGCCCGTGGCCCCATCTTGGGCCCT
The DNA here is from genome assembly GCF_022079265.1 of Lynx rufus. Classification (NCBI taxonomy): domain Eukaryota; kingdom Metazoa; phylum Chordata; class Mammalia; order Carnivora; family Felidae; genus Lynx; species Lynx rufus. The sequence continues at coordinate 2,910,496 of NW_025814843.1, forward strand.
GCTTCTCTCACGTGCCACAGACCGTCAACAAAACGCCATCACTTCTGCCATCAGACTCGATGTCACCTTCAGCCCACTCCCACCGCCGCCCTTGGGACCACCCGGCTCATGCCACCGCCTTCCTTGCACAGCCTTCCTCGGCAGTCTCCGTGCTTTGTCTTTGCACCCTACATTCCGTTCTCAGCAAACGCCAGAGTGGTCCTTCTAACGCATTTGTCATGTCACCTCTCTGCTGGAAAGTCCCTCGGGGCTCCCCGTGTCACTCAGAATGAAAAGCAAAGTCCTTGATGTAGCCGGTGACGGCCTGGAGATCCCATTCCCTCTCAGACGTCATTGCTGTCCCCTCTGCCCTGCCCCCCGAGCTCCGGCCACACAGCCTCCCGGTGCCCAGCGGCACTGTCCCTCCACGAGCCGGGCGCACTCTTTCTGCCCAGAATATTCCTCCTCCCCACCCCTGTTCCTCTGCCATGTCTCCCTTCAGTTTCTGCTCAAATGTCACCTTATCAGCTGAGACATATCTGCTCAAATGTCACCTGACTACTCACTGTAAAGTGGCCCCCCATACACCCTCCTCACCCTGCCTCATTTTCCTTTTCCGCTCTTACTACCTGCCTGGCGAGTATCTGTCTCGCAGCAGCTAGAATGTAAGCCCCATGAGGGCAGGGACCGTGTGCTCTTTGGTTTCTTGCACAGCTCTGTCCCTCACGCTTAGAAAAGCACCTGTCCCTGGTTGGACACTCAGTAGTCATCAAATGCCTAAGTCCACTGGGTCTGCTGGGAGCGGCAGTGTGATGGCGGCCTGGAGTGAGAGTAGCATGGGCTGGGAGCGGGGCAGACCAGGCTGAGTCGGGATCCTGCCTCGAGCCCTTTCTAGCTGTGAGAGCTCAGGCAAGCTAGGTAGCTGTCCTGAGGAGTAACACGTGGAGAGAGTGATCTACACACAGTTTTGTTTATCATTCTGTTGCCCTGGACTTGCTCATTATTTCCGTGGCTTTTATTTTTATTATTCTTTTTTTTTTTTTAATTTTTTTTTTCAACGTTTATTTATTTTTGGGACAGACAGAGACAAAGCATGAACGGGGGAGGGGCAGAGAGAGAGGGAGACACAGAATCGGAAATAGGCTCCAGGCTCTGAGCCCTCAGCCCAGAGCCCGACGCGGGGCTCGAACTCACGGACCGCGAGATCGTGACCTGGCTGAAGTCGGACGCTTAACCGACTGCGCCACCCAGGCGCCCCTATTTTTATTATTCTTGACCTATAGCACATTTGGGACACATTTTTAATGCAGATTTTAAATTAATGCATATACTTAAGACCATTAGAGCTCCTGGAATATATCGAGATGTTTTTAAAAGCAGTGTTTAGGGGCGCCTGGGTGGCTCAGTCAGTTAAGCGTCCAGCTCGTGATTTTGGCTCAGGTCACGATCTCACGGCTGTTGGGATCAAACCCTGAGTTGGACTACATGCTGACAGCGCGGAGCCTGCTTGGGATCCTCTGTCTCCCTCTATCTCTCTGCCTCTCCCCTGCTCGTGCATGCGTGTGTGTGTGTGTGTGTGTGTGTGTGTGTGTGTGTGTGTGCTCTCTCTCAAAATAGACTTAAAAACAAAACAAAACAGTGTTTAATAACAAGGTCTAAAACTCAGGAGGGTTTTCTAAGAACAATGAAATGTTGGTTGCTTCTGCCACTGATAGGTATGCTTTTTTGTTTATTTTTTAAAGTTTATGTATTTATCTTGAGAGAGAGAGAGAGAGGGAGAGCTGGGGAGGGGCGGAGAGAGAGAGGGAGAGAGAGAGAATCGTCTCGACGCAGAGCTTGAACTCATGAACCATGAGATCATGACCTGAGCCCAGATCAGGAGTCGGCTGCTTAACGGACTGACCCACCCAGGCGCCCCTAAGTGTTTTTGGAAATTTGTCCCACAGGAAAAAAATGTCAGGACAAAAGCAAATATCTCTGTTGTCACTTCTGATTCTTGGGGTGTCCAGGTCTTACTCTGTAAAGAGAATGGCAGAGTTTGAGGGAAGGGGTAGCAGAAGGGGCTACACCAAGCCTGTGCCTTTTCTAGCCCTTGTCACGTTTCTCTGCCTTGGCCATTCTCTCCTTTCCCCCTCTAGTCGCAGGTAAAAGATTTGTGTCCCTCAGTAGTTAACTTTGAAAACGGCAAGCACACAGAGAAGGTGAATGACAGTAACCCCCCCCCCATATACCACCACCTGGATGCACAGTTGGCATCTTAACTATATTTGCTTTATAGTCAATGGATACATACAGAATGGACAGATATATTCAAACTGGCACAAATAGGAAAACTGAAACAAATCCACCAAAGTGGAATGAAATGCCCTATTGAGATACTGGCCCCAGTTACAGGAGCAGCATGGGAACAGGATGAGGGCCTGGGAGCCTGGATGGCCCCGGGGGCTGTTACCACAAGTCCTCCTTGTACCGCTGGAGCCCAGCGCAGGAAAGGAAAGCACCTGGGGTGCCCTGACGCAGACAGGCCGCCCCACTCTGGCCGTCTCTAAGGCTCGAGTCTATCAGTCAGGACTCCCTTTGTTGCAGATGACAGAGCATTGGCTTGAGCGAGCTTCGGCAGAAAAGAAACGGATTGGACGCATCTGAGGTTCGCATGTCACCAGGGGAACAGAGGTGCAAGACTGGAGCTCAGGGAGGCCGGACGGGGACTGGAAGACCCCAGGACTCTCTGTCTGTTGTTCATGTCCGCGTGCCTCTGTCCGTCTGCTCCGTCTCCTGCTGACGTCTGTTCTCCTTCAGCTTGTATTACGAAGCCTGGCTGCCAGCGTGGCCAAGCCTCCCGCATCTTCTCGAAAGACCTGGCCGCTTACTTCCAGTTACTTGCTTTGCTTACTTCTGATTGATTCGGCAAAGAACAAAATCAAACAAGCAGCAAAAAATTGGGAAAGGTCTCTGCTTAGCTAGGCCTGAGTCGTATACTGACGCTGCCCAATCTCCCATGGCCAAGAGGGAAGCAGGGTCTTTGGTAGTTTAGGCATGTTCTGCGTGAGGCTTGGGGACCCAGTCATTCTTCCGTGATCATTCTCAGGGACTGCTCTGCACCTGTGCTGCCCAATGAAATAGCCACTAGCCACGTGTGGCAGCTGAGCCCTTGAAATGTCCACCCACAAACCTTGAGATCAGGACGTGGGCCAAAACCAAGACTTGGACGCGTAACCGACCGAGCCACCCAGGTTCCCCTAAAATGCTTCATTAATATATTTATTAATGAAAATATATTTTTAACATTAATTTTAAGAAAATATATTTTTAACATTTATTTTACCTTTTGTTTTACTCGTGAACATTTTTTTTTCAGTTTATTTATGTTGAGAGAGAGCAAGCACAAGTAGGGGAGGGGCAGAGAGAGGGAGCGAGAATCCCAAGCAGGTTCCGTGCTGTCAGCACAGAGCTAGACACAGGGCTCAAACCCATACACTGTGAGATTGTGACCTGAGCCGAGATGGAGAGTTGGATGCTTACCCGACTGAGCTACCCGGGCATCCTACTATTTAAAAAAAAATGTTTATTTATTTTGGGGGGGGGAGAGAGAGAGAGTGTCTGTGTGTGTGTGTGCATGCTCACACGAGTGGGGGAGGGGCAGAGAGAGAAGGGAGAGAGAGAATCCCAAGCAGGCTCCATGCTGTCAGCGTGGAGGCCAACGCTGGGCTTGATCCCAAGAACCACGAGATCGTGACCTGAACCAAAATCAAGAGCCGGACTCTCAACCACCCAAGCCACCCAGGCGCCCCTCATTTTACTCTTTTAATGTGGCTGGTGTTATATTTCCATCAACAGTGCTGCACTAAACCTTTGGTTCTCAAGTGTGGTCCCCGGATCAGCGTCATCAGCATCCTCTGGGAGGGAACTTGCTAGAAATGCAGATTCTCAGGCCTCACTTCAGACCTTGGGAACCACACTTGGTGGTGGTGGTGGGCAGATCGGAGGCTGGGGCGGAGGCAGCAGACTGCGTTTTCACAAGACCCCCAAGGATTCTGACGCACGCCCAAGTGAGAGAGCCCCTGCTCCAACCCTAACATGTTTTCTTCCTTTGGAGAGGGGATCAGGTGATGTGTGATTTTAGAACTTTGGATTCTACCAGTCCCCGCCTTTGTGGAATTGAGAGGAATTTCTTAGTTACATTAATCTGTGAGCTATTTAAACTTTTTCCCTTTATAAGCTTTCACGCGCAGGTGCTCAGCAGCTCAAATATCAGTGGAAGCATTATTGAAAATACTTACTAAACATATCAAAGAAGTGCATACCTGCCCTAGTGATCTTCTGTAACAAACCCAGAAATCTCAAGCAGCGGCGAAGCCGCATTCGGTGACCAGGAAACAAAGCCCCAGATGCAGCCATGAATAGAGAAGGAACAAAAATTACTAAGACAAGTAGCTTTCCGTGTCTGATGTAGCAGCAGCCAAAAAATAGTGACAGAGGAAGAGGTTTGCTTCAGAGGACAAGAAGGACCAGTTTTCAGTCTGTACGGCCCACCTCCGGCGAGAGCTTCTGCGCAATCGATCTTTCTCGAATGGGATTCCTTGTGGAGGGCCCAGGGGAAATGAGGTGCTCCCTGTAGAACAGCCTTGCTGCCATCCAAAGTCCGCACGCTGCCTGGTAAGGCCATAGCACGCTGCTGGCCTGTAGCACATCGGCTGTGTCTTTTTGCCTGGAAAGGACAGGATCAGATCTATTTACAACACACAGTGGACCACGAAGGGGGAAGTCTCCCACTGCTTGCTGAGTCCTGTCCTCTGTGGCCTCCACCTGTCATCTCGTCAAGGACGAAGCTCTTACAAAAAGGTGGACGAGGAGAGTGGGGAGCAAGCTCTACCCCCTGGGCGCCACACCCAGGGCGCGGAGGTGGGTGGAGGCCTTGGGGGGCTTGCAGGAGACAGTTTCACTTCTGGCCCCAGTGGGTGGGCGGGCGGATCGGGGTGGGGGGAAGAGCCTCCCATTTTGGATTCCCTGTTCTGGTTGGCAGACCGAGCCTTTGCTCTCCTGGCCTTTTGCTGTGGATTTAGATTATTCGACACTTTGCATCCAATTTACTGATCCTAGTACCGTCCGGGGAATCAGGTGGAGGAAAACAGAACCAAGTGCACATCATTTGCATTATTGCGTTAGAAACCCCCTTAACTGTAACGATTTCCCTTTTTCATTTGAGGTGTTTGTCTAGGGAATTTTCAACATCTCAAATCAGAATTGATTTTCTTTGGGGACCCAGGGAGGCATCTGGGCATGCTTCTAGGCAGAGCGAATAATAGGTTTTTTTCTATTGAGAAAAAGTTGCTGCCATCATGAACTATTGTCATTTAGTGCTAAACACGCATTTCACTGATAATTTGAGAGGCTGGAGAAATGGGGTGCAGGAACCCTTGTTACTCTGAGACAGGAGGTAGAAAAACAATGATGGAGGGGCGCCTAGGTGGCTCAGTCGGTTGAGCGTCCGACTTCGGCTCAGGTCACGATCTCGCGGTCCGTGAGTTCAAGCCCTGTGTCAGGCTCTGGGCTGATGGCTCAGAGCCTGGAGCCTGTTTCCAATTCTGTGTCTCCCTCTCTCTCTGCCCCTCCCCCGTTCGTGCTCTGTCTCTCTCTGTCTCAAAAATAAATAAAACGTTAAAAAACAATTTTTTTTTAAGAAAAGAAAAACAATGATGGAGTCCCCGGAAGAAGGGCAATGGAGTGGGGCGCCTGGGTGGCTCAGTCGGTTAAGCGTCCCACTTCGGCTCAGGTCATGATCTTGCGGTCTGTGAGTTCGAGTCCCGCTTCGGGCTCTGGGCTGACAGCTCGGAGCCTGGAGCCTTTTTCGGATTCTGTGTCTCCCTCTCTCTCTGCCTCCCCCCACTAATGCTTTATCTCTGTCTCTCTCTCAAAAATAAATAAATATTAAAAAAAAAAAAAAGGAAGGGCAACAGACTGATTCTGCCACAACCCAGATGCCATATTTAGTCCTTTTGTTAAACTAGGGGTCTGTGCAACTGGCCAGAAAATATGGTTCTGCTCACTTCTAGTGACTGGAAGTACATGTCAATCATCCTTTCCATGTTAGCTATTTGTTTTTAAAATGAATAATTTGTTTAAAGACATTGACTAGAACTTCTGGGCTAATCTTAAGACTTTTACCATTTTCCCTCTTTTTTTAAAACATTTTTTTTAATGTTTATTTATTTTTGAGAGAGACAGAGACAGAGACAGAGAGAGAGACAGAGTGCGAGCAGGGGAGGGGCAGAGAGGGAGGGAGACACAGAGTCCGAAGCAGGCTCCAGGCTCCAAGCTGTCAGCACAGAGCCCGACGCGGGGCTTGAACTCACGAACCATGAGATCACGACCTGAGTTGAAGTCAGACGCTTAACCGACTGAACTACCCAGGTGCCCCAGCATCTTCCCTCTTTTCGGGGAATTATTGTTTCATGAGTAGAGTCTCACTTTGCGATGGTGGAAAAGGTCCGGAGGTAGATGGTGGGTGGTGATGGTTGCTGAACAGGGAGAATGTACATAATGCCACTGACGTGTACACTTAAAAGGGCACATTTTGTTTCGTGTTTATTTTACCACAATAAAAAAAAAATCTCTAAAATAACAATGGGGAGAAAAGGAAAAAAGTGGACTAGGATTTGTAAGGGTGGAAGCAAGACTTCACCCCAATTATAACCCGTCCCCTCATTTTCCTTTTGTTTTTTGTTGAAGCCAAACACACTTAGAATAAAGTATGTGGGGGCGTCTGGGTGGCTCAGTCGGTTGAGCGTCCGACCTCGGCTCAGGTCATGATCTCACAGTGTGAGTTCGAGGCCCGCGTCGGGCTCTGTGCTGACGGCTCGGAGCCTGGAAACTGCTTCAGATTCTGTGTCTCCCTCTCTCTCTGACCCCCCCCTTCATGCTCTGTCTCTCTCTGTCTCAAAAATAAATAAACATTAAAAAAAAAATTAAAATACTCCTGTCTTTAAAAACAAAAACAAAAACAAAACTAAAAATAAACATTAAAAAAATTTTTTAAAAAGTGTGAGAACCACACACATAAATAAATAAATAAATAAATAAATAAATAAATAAATAAATAAAATAAAGTATGTGGAGCACATTAATCTTAGTCTTAGCCATACAACTCGTTGAGTTTTTACATGTGGCCATATCTATATAAACCACCACCAAGTCAAGATATAGAACATTCCGCCCCCCCCAACCCCAGAAGGTTCCTTCCCAGTCAGTAACACCCCCAGAGGGAACCACTGTTTTGACTTCTATCACCATCATTTGGTTTTTACCAATTCTTAGCTCTGTAAAAAGTGAAATCAGGAAGGGTATACTCTTGTATGTCTAGTTTCTTTCACTTGGTGTCCCTGTGGGATCCATTCATCTATTGGTGTATCAGTAATTCCTTTTTTTTTTTTTTTTTACTGTGTACTTTCTGTTGTCTACTAAGTCATTCTTTAATTTTCTCCTCTTGCTGGTGAACACGTGGATTGTATTTTGGGGGGCTCTCATAAATAAAAGCTGCTGTGAACATTCTTTTGATGAGCCCATGTCCTCATTTCTCTCTTGGATACAGATTTAGGAGTGGATGGCTGAATCATAGCGTGCAGATATTCACCTCTAACAGATACTGCCAGCTTTACAAAGCGGCTTATCGGTACACACTCCCGCAAGCAGGCAAGCAGAGCATGAGAGTTCCCGTTGCTTCACAACCTCACCAACACTTGGTTTTGTTTTGTTTTGTTTTGTTTTGTTTTGTTTTCTTTCACACCATTCTGGGGTATGTATTGTTAATACCCTGAAATCTTTTTTTTTTTTTAATGTTTATTTTATTATTTTTGGGACAGAGAGAGACAGAGCATGAACGGGGGAGGGGAAGAGAGAGAGGGAGACACAGAATTGGAAGCAGGCTCCAGGCTCTGAGCCATCAGCCCAGAGCCTGACGCGGGGCTCGAACTCACGGACCGCGAGATCGTGACCTGAGCCGAAGTCGGACGCTTAACCGACTGAGCCACCCAGGCGCCCCAATACCCTGAAATCTAAACAATGCAAAAATGGAAATTTTTTTTTTTAATTGTGCAAATATTTAAACACCTACCCTTCAGTAAATGACCCCAAAGCCAGTAGAGTGGGATGGAGCTGGCCCTTTGGGCTCTCAAGCCAGGGTGGGTGGCAGGGACTGCCGGCTCCAGGCCTCCGTTGATTTGAGGGCTTTCCCATACTGCTCTCTCCAGATGTCAGATATATTCGGGATGGCTCCGGGCATCTGCCTGGCTCCAGTCTTCTAGCACTGTTCCTCTTCAGGAATGTTCTTTCGAGAAGACTTACGGCAGTTGAGAAAATTTATTTGCAGTGTCTCTCACTGACCCTGACTGTAATTTACTTGGGCCAGAGCTGTGAGCTCATTTAGGGGCTCCCCCTCTTAGATTTCCGTTCCTTTTAACACATGTTTGTTTTCCTGGTTTCGTGACAGGGAAGAAAGCAGAAAAAGAGTTTCTGCTTTCTTTCTGTCTCCATAAGCAGTGTTCTTCTGGCCTCCAGGAAAGTTTCTTTATTCCCTTTGAACACATCTGTGTGAGATCATATATGGAGTGCCTGGTATGGAGCACATGTTACATGTTCAGATTGTTTCTATGTCCTCCTTCTACTTCCCCCATATATGTGTATATGCACATATACATACATATGTATACACGTACATATATACACACACACATACGTATACACACAGACATCTCTATAACTGAGATATGTATTTTTAAGCTATTTTTTGTTGTCCTTGAATTTTCTGTGCATTGCCCCATCTTGCCTTTTGTGCATCTCACAGTTCTTTTTTTTATCATCTCCTTCCCCGCCCTTTTTTTAAAATTTTTAAATTTTTAAAAATTTTTAATTTTTTTAAATTTAAATTTTAATTTTTTAATTGTTTAATTTTTTATTTTTTTAATTTAATTTTTTAATTTTTTTTAATTTTTTTAAAATTTTTTTAAATTTTTTTTAATTTTAATTTTTTAAATTTAATTTTAATTTAAAACCCAGGAAGGCAGGGTTTTTTGTTTTTGTTTTTTAGAGAGAGTGAGCAGGGGAGGGACACAGAGAGAGAACAGAGGATCCAAAGTAGGCTTTACAGCAGAGAGCCCGATGCAGGGCTCAAACTCCTAAACTGTGAGATCATGACCTGAGCCGAAGTCAGGCGCTCAACCGACTGAGCCACCCAGGTGCCCCCAGGAAAGCAGGTTTTTAAAAAAATCATTATTTGAAGTGTGACACGATGGGTCATATTCACCCATCATCTTATACTATTCTTTGAAACAGTAATGGAAGGTCGTACTCTGTCCTGTAAACGATAGACACAGGTTTGTCTAGCTTTGCAGGTTTCCACCTCCCAGTGGGATACTCCTGAAAGTGCCATCACCGCATCTTAACCACAGGGCAGGTGCTATTGCGCTGTGTTTTCTTGGTCTATAGCACTCCCTACTGATGATACATGTTTTCATCCTCTGTCAGCTCAAGAGGGCCAGCAGTGAGGACATGCTCAACAAACCAGGAAGTACGGCCGCTTCTGGGGTGGTTCGACTGAAAAAGACTTCGACAGCTGGAGCCATCTCTGAACTTGCTGAGAGCCGCCTGAGGAGCAACCCAGGTAGGAAGGACCCAGGTCGGAGAGCCCAGGGCAGGAGGGCCCCAGGCAGGAGGGACTCAGAGAGGAGGACCCCAGGCAGGAGGGACTCAGGCGGGAGGGCCCCGGGCTGGAGGGACTCAGGTGAGAGGGATCCCGATAGGGAGGCCCCAGGCAGGAAGAACCCAGGCGGGAAGGACCCACGCAGGAGAGCCTCAGGTGAAAAGGACCCAGGTGGGAAGGACCCAGGCAGGAGGGACCTGGGTACAAGGGACCTAAGCAGGCCATTCATCTTGGTGTTTTGAAAAACATTCAATGATTCCTGCGTCCCTCCCCTCATCAGAGATGTTTTGCTGGCCCTTACTCTGGGCCAGGAAGGGGTTTAGGCAACGACATCCCTGCCCACGGGGAGTTTACATCTAGTGAGGAGACTGAGAAGAAACAAAAAGGTAGGGAGGAGTGCTGTGGTTCCCTCTGTCCGTCTCGCTGTCCATCTGTCACCGTGTGTGTGTGAAATTCCTCCGAGGCATTTCTGGCAAGCTAGCGATGGTTCTGGGGTCGTCTTGGTATGAGGCGCATATTCGATGAGTGAATGAACGCTGTAGGCCTCTCCCGGGCCTGGGTGGACGGAATCCTTCCTGGACCCTGTGGAAGTCTGGGAAAATCCTCCCATAAAGGCTGCTCTGAGTCACGTAGGTGGCAGTGGCCACTGGGACCCGGGGAACTTTCTCAGGTTTCCTAGTTTTGTGAGAATCAGAAAAGGGTTTTTTAACCATTATATGTGAGTTCAGAGCTTGGAAAGCATAAAACGCCAGGAATGTATTTGATTTTATTTTGGTAAGAAAGCTAAGATTTCCATGGTCCCACTGTTCTAGTGCAGATCTCCCTGTATTGCTAAATTGTCTGAGATGGGAAAATAGCTGAATTATGTCATTAGTACTTTATAATGGAGGTTGAATGGTAGTATACTTACGATTTTTTGTGTCTGCATAAAATACCACAACCCAGATTAGCTCTCCAAAGGTGTATTTTAATGTACTCGGTTTTCACAAAGTTGAATCTATGAAGAGTATATGTGGCTTTTTTTTTTTTTTTTGATGTAAGGGCCTCATGTTTCTATACAATGGTTTTACTATTTTAAAGACTACTTTCATACTAAATACACACATTTGGTTTTAAAAATACAACAAATGAAAGTACAACTTCTTTCTATCACGCCGGCCTAAACACGAGTTTCAAAAGTTGACAAAGCACCATTTTAAAAAAAATGACAAAAAGATCTCACTCTGAAATATTGATGTAAAAGTGTGAGATCCAGGGACGCCTGGGTGGCTCAGTCAGTAGTAAGCCAGTAAGTCAGTGACTCTGGATTTCGGCTCAGGTCATGACCTCATGGTTCGTGAGTTCGAGCCCCACATTGGGCTCCTCGCTGACAGTGTGGGGCGTGCTTGGGATTCTCTCTCTCCCCCTCTCTCTGCCCCTCCCCCCACTCAAAGTAAATAAACTTAAAAAAAATGTGGGATCGGAATATTAGCAAATAGAATTCAAGAAGAAATTAAGAGAATAATAGTATACATCGCAACGAAGTGGATTTATGCCAAGAAAGCCTTAATGTTTGGAAATTTAGTAATATAATCTATTGTACAATATTGATAGACCAAGGAAGGAGAACCATTGGTCATCTCGGTAGAGGTGGAAGACACATTTGGCAAAATTAGCAATCTTTCCGTTTTTAAAAACAAACTTGCGGTTTGCTATAAATGTATGGATACTTGTCTAGTGGTATGACGTATATGTATCTCAAACCAAAGCCAGAACTGTCCTCAATAGTGGAATCCTGGAAGTCTTCCCATTAAAATCAAGAATGATTCAAGATTGCCCATCACTGGGGGCATCTGGGTGGCTCAGTTGGTTAAGCGTCCAACTCTTCATTTTGGCTCAGGTCATGATCTCACGGTTTGTGCGTTTAAACCCCGCGTTGGGCTCTGGGCTGACAGCACGGAGCCTGATTGTGATTCTGTCTGTCTCTCTCTCTGCCCCTCCCCTGCTTGCTCTCTATCTATCTCTCAAAAATAAATAAAAATAAACAACAGCAACAAAAAAAGATTGCCCATCATTATCCCTGTCAACTAAGTTTTTCTGCAAGTATTAACCAGGGCAGTGAGACAGAGGAACAATAGCTACATAAATATTAGAAATGAGGAAACAAAATGATGATTTTATGCAGAGGATAACATCGAACGCTTAGAAAAATGCTTAGAATAGAAAAATGCTTAGAATTTCCTGAACATTTGGGGTGCCTGGATGGCTCAGTCAGATGAGCGTCCAACTTTGGCTCAGGTCATGATCTCATGGTTCATGAGTTCGAGCCCTGCATCGGGCTCTGTGCTGACAGCTCAGAGCCTGGAGCCTGCTTTGGATTCTGTGTCTCCCTCTCTCTCTGCCACTCCCCCGCTCATGGTCTCTCTCTCTCTCTCTCTCTCTCTGTCAAAAATAAATAAACATTAAAAAAATTAAAAAAAAAAGAATTTGCCAAACATTTTATCATTAGAAAAAACTTAGAATGTCCCGCAATCTATTGGATACAATAAGAGTTTATTGTGTGGTTGTAGAATACAAAATATAAGTCACTTTCCTATCAGTGACTGGTTGGAAAAGATAAATAACATAAGAAATGATCCCATTTATAAAGGAATGTAAAAGGTAAAATATATATAGGAATAAACTTAATATTATGAGACCATATATATTTTTTTGAGGGGGGGTGCAAGTGAGCAAGGGACAGAGAGAGAGAGAGAGGTACGGAGAGAGAGAGACAGAGAGAGAGAAAGCGGGGCTCACCCAGGGCTCATGTTTTACCCGAAGTGGGGCTTGAGCTTACCTGATGCAGGGCTCGAACTCACAAACTGCGAGATCATGGCCTGAGCCGAAGTCAGATGCTTAATGACTGAGCCACCCAGGTGCCCAAGAGACTGTATTTTTAAAAAAATAATCTTAAAACTCTTTTGAAGGACATAAAAGGAGAAATAAATAAGTAGAAGGATATATATACATGGTTCCTGAATACGAAGTTTAAATATAATAAATATTTAATAAGTATAATACCTTAAATATAATAACATTGTCTAAATTACTTTATGAATCTCTTTTCATCCCAATGAAGGTATCCGTGGAAATTGACTGGGAGTGCAAACACTGGGAAAATGATACTGGGTTTATCTAAAACAGTAGTTCCCAATGGGCGGCCCTCTTGCCCACCACCCTAACCCAAGGAACAATTGACAATGTCTTCAGACATTTTTGATTTTCATAATTAGGGGTGTGCTACTGACACCTAGTGGGTGGAGGTCAGGGTGGCTGCTAAACGCATAAGACAGCCCCCCACAATAAAGAATTATCCAGCCCAAAACGTTAATAGTACCTCTGTGGATAGGTCCTGATCTAGAAGACTAAATATTTGTCAATAATCAGAAAATTTCTAAAAAAACAGTAACCAAGGGACTAAGTTTAAGCATCTTGGAACTGGAGAACCAATAGGCAGTTCAATGGACGATGGAGAAAGTCCAGATTGCATTGGACTAGTATATATATAGGATAGTATAGGGCAAAGTAGCATCTTATATCAAGACTGATAATTCATTCGTAAGTAACGACTGATTGATGGGGCGTCTGGGTGGCTCAGTCGGATAAGCGGCCGACTCTTGATGGTGGGTCAGGTCATGATCTCGGTGCGTGAGATTGAGTCCCACATTGGGCTCTGCACTGACAGTGCTAAGCCTGCTTGGGATTCTCTCTCTCCCTCTCTCTCCACCCCTCCCCTGCTTGTGCTCTCTCTCTCTCTCAAAATAAATAAATAAACACTTAAAAAGTATTAAAAAAAATAACAACTGAGTCTTTGGGAAAAAATAAAACAGGATTCTTATCTCATTCCTGCCATCAAAATAAATTCCAAGTGGATTAAAGATGTAGACATTAAAAAGTGAAACCATGAACGTACAAAGAGAAAAACATCAGAGTCAATTTGTAGTCTTGACCTTGGAAGGGCCTTTCTAAGTAGGAGCAAACACAGAAGCCATATAAGAAAAGATGAAAAATCACATAAATATAAAAAACTGCCTTGTAAGAAGAGGAAGCTATTTGCAATACATGTAACAAAGGGCTTATGTCCAAAGAGTTTATATAAATCAATAAGAAAAAGAAAAATAGTACAATAGGAAAATGGCTAATTCACATACACACACACACACACACACACACACACACACACACGCCACTAGAAAGATGCTAAGTCTCACATATAGGTAAAGAAATGTAAGTCAGAATAATAAGTAGATATACTATTTCCCCTAATAAATTAGCAAAAATGAAAGTGGTTGATAACTTCTCATGTTCTTAAGGGTGAAGAAAGCTGGCACTCCACATACACTTGATGCACAAAGATAGTTTGGTAATATCTGTCTGCATTTGAAATATGTATAGTCTTTCACCAAGGATTTCTGCTACTCAGCATTTAACATGACTTATTTACTTGAAAAATGATGACAATATATATAGACAGTTGTGGCATTCTTATAATAGTAAAATACTGGAAACACCTAAGCGTGTATCAGTACAGAGCTGGTTGCGTAATGTGAGGGTGATGCTGTGGAATACTATGCAGCTATGAAAACTGACACAGTAGATTTGTATGTAACCAACAAGGAAAGATCAAAGTACATTACTCAGTGGGGAAAATCCCATGGTGCTTGTAGTACGATCTTTAATTTTTTCAAATATACATTAATACTATATTTGAAATCACAACTTTTTTTTCTGGAGGGATATAAAAATGGTTATCTTTGGGGCGCCTGGGTGGCTCGGTCGGTTAAGCCTCCGACTTCGGCTCAGGTCATGATCTCACAGTCCGTGGGTTCGAGCCCCGCGTTGGGCTCTGTGCTGACAGCTCAGAGCCTGGAGCCTGTTTCGAATTCTGTGTCTCCCTCTCTCTGTGACCCTCCCCCGTTCATGCTCTGTCTCTCTCTGTCTCAAAAATAAATGTTAAAAAAAAATTATAAAAAAAAAATGGTTATCTTTGAGGAGTTACCTGAATTGAAAGTGGTGGGGGAAAGAGACCTCATGTGGGATCTTTCTATACTGTTTGAAGATTTTTAAACATACCCATACAATGCTTTAAAAATTAAAAACAGAGTAAATACAGGTCAAAACCCAAAGGTTTTGTTTGTTTGTTTGTTTGTTTGTTTTGCCTTAACCAAATCTTCCACTTCTACTTGCTTTTGTGATGTTTGTTTAACCGTTTTGTTGATGAACTATTTAGTTGTTTGATCACAGCATGTGCTCCCTTGGTTCAGGATTCTAGAGAAAGACTTGGGTTTCATCCTGGCTCCTCAAGTGGGCTCACTCCCACACCTCCTAGGGCAATAGCCTGTTTAATTGTCAAATTAAGGAAGTACTTGCATATCTGCTACATAGTGATGCTCTCAAGACGGAGATCTTGAAGACTTCCTAAACTGTAATGGGCTAGTGGGTTGCAAGGCACAGTTACGATTCCTAAAGTTTCCATACGAATTCAGTTTGCCGCCTTCTTTACTGTAACGAAATTATGTCCTTTGAATTAATGGAGTTGCATTCGAAAATGACAGCTTGCCTCTGGAACTTTTATTTTGAAACGCGGGCAGTCCTCAACAATTTTCTAACCAGCTTTTTGGACAGCTGGCGCGTCCGTGCATTGTCGTGTATCCCTAAACTGCCTCGTTCATGGTGAATCAGACCTGTGCATCAGCCGGTGAGCCAGCTGTGAAGCCACACGGTGATGCTTCCCGTCAGCCAGGCTTGTCTGTTGTAGGTACAGGGGTGTTAGGTGGCCATTTGAATATTGGATCACATTTTTTTCTCTCTCTCTCTTTCTCTCTTTTATACACACGAGAAACAGGGAAACAAAAGTGCTGGTACTTTTGTAGTAATAAGTGCAGGTTTTAAAATCTCAATACCATGGCAACAAAAGATGGAAGTGATTTAGTTTGTTAGAAATGGCACCCCCATTGGATGTTGGATTTACAAGCCTGTTTGAGATTCTCTCTCTTCCTCTCTCTCTGCCCCTCCCCTACTTGTGAGCTCTCTGTCTCTTAAAATAAGTAAATAAACATTAAAAAAAGAAAAAGAAAAAGAATGAAAACAAAGAAAATAAGCAAAATGCTAACAATATGTAGTTGATTTCCTCTTAAAGGAAAGTTGCAATTATAAATCATATATATAGACTCTTAGGGAACAGAGTTCTTTTTATGGCCCTCAAGTCTTAGTTTCTGAACTTTTGGCCTTGGGACAAGTTTTCCATAATGCATGGTATGTGTTATTTCTGTTTTCTTTCAACTGCATTAATTTAATTTTATTTTTTTAAGTTAATTTATTTATTTTGAGAGAGAAAGAATAAGGGTGGAGGGGTGGGAGAGAGAGAGAGAGAGAGAGAGAAAGAGAGAGAGAGAGAATCCCAAGCAGGTTCCACATTATCAGCGCAGAGCCCGATGCAGGGCTTGAACTTAACAAACCGTGAGATCAGGACCTGAGCTGAAATCAAGAGTTGGACGCTGAACCGACTGAGCCACCCAGGCGCCCCTCAACTGTACTAATTTTAAAAAGGATCTTAGCATGAAATTATAATATGGTATTATAGTTTTAAACTCACAATAGTTAAACCTGCGACCAGCCTGTATTGCGTGCACCCTGTGCTGGGAATCGATCCGTCGTTAGGGAGAACCACTCAAACCCAGTACCAGCAGAAAATGCTCCATGCTTTGGTAATAATAATTTCATGGTTGCTCACACTTGCAACTGTGTGAGTTGCACATAGTGCACATAGTGCTAACTCACCATCTGACCCAGGTCTTGAATGGGAGAGCATGGAGTTTCTGGAAGCCTTTTCTAGAATATCTCAAGAACAACAGTTTCCACACTCCACATCCACTCCTGCTGATTTTCTTTCTAGATCAATATTATTAACCTATCTGCGTTCCAGCCCAGATACGTTCTTCTTCCTTTTGTCCCTAAGGTGCCCTTTGTATATATCTCATCTTACCCTGTTGGGGTAGATTTAGAGAACACGATGGTCCCTCGTGCGTAGGCACTTGCCGTCCCTGCTTTCGCCATTGACTGCTCATCTCAGGGTCCCACAAAAGGTGGGGAGAGCCCCCACAAAACTACAAAGGAATCCAGCCACTAGATGGCAACCTTGTCAAGACACTGCCGCGCCCTTCTGCTATGAGCCCGGTGCTGAGGCACGGTTTCATTACCAGACTTGAGAAGCAATCCTCCTTTCACTTATTCACTAATTCAACAGATATTTTTGAGTGCCTCCTATGTGCCCAGCACTGCTCTAAGCAAAAAGAACCATCGGTGAAGAGGAAAGAGATGCCTGCGTTCACGAGTGCGACGTGCAAGAGGTGATGACGTCAGCCAGGTAGAAAGGGGTGACCCACAGTGAGAGACCACTGTGGCTGCAGCTGCGTGAGCGAGGACAGCAGTGGGAGGCAAGGGCAGAAAGGCCAAGGAACAGAAGAGTGACATGATCTGACTTCATTCCTTTTTTTTTTTTATTTTTAAAAATTTTTATTTTTGAGAGAGAGAGAGTACACATGCAAGTGCGTTGAGGGTGGGGGAGCAGAGAGAGAGAGAGAGAGAGAGAGAGAGAGAATCCCAAGCCCGGCTCCGGGCTCGAACTCACGAACAGTGAGATCGTGACCTGAGCCGAAACCAAGAGTCAGATGCTCAACCGACTGAGCCACGCAGGTGCCCCCTGACTTCATTCTGAAAGGAGTCCTTGGCTGCTTGTTGAGAGGGGACGAATGGAGTGGGGAGGCCAGACCAGAGGCTGGGAAAGAGGTGGCCTGGGCAGGGTTGTAGCCGTGGAGCTGGGAGCAGTAGCCAGGTTCTGGGTATAGTTTGAAGGGTAGAGTCAATGGCTTTAAACGCCCCTGATGGGTTCTTTTGAACTGTGGTAAAAGACGCATGACATAACAATTATCTTCAGAAGCATTTCTAAGGGTACAGTTCAGTGGCATGAAGCACGTTCACAGTGGCCTGCAGCCATCCCCCCCTCCCCCGTCCACCCACAGAGCACTTTTCCTCCTGCACAACTGAAACTCTGTCCCCGCTCAACACTAGCTCCCCACTCCTTCCTCCCCCGCCCCCAGCCCCTGGCAACCAGCATTCTGCTTTCTGCCTCTGTGAATTGCCAGTTCTAGAGACTCCCTACAAGTGGAGTCGGGCAGTCCTTATCCTTTCGTGCCTGGCCTATCTCATTTAGCATAATGTCCTCAAGGTTGAGCCGTGCTGGAACTTGTGCCAGAATTCCCTTCTTCTTTTTTTTTTTCTTTAAGGCTGAATTCCATGACGCTGTATGCACACACCACATTTCGTTTGTCCATTCATCCATCAGTGGATGTTGGTGTCGTTCACACCTCTTGGATCCGGTGAATAATGTCACCATGAACGTGGGTATGCAAGTAGCCGTCCCAGTCCCTGCTCCTGACCCTTTGGGTTTTATTCCTCAGAGTGACATTGCTGATTCTCCCAGTGGGTGTGGGGTAGATGGAGGGTCAGGTTTCTGCTCACGGTATCTGTGGAGCTAGTGAGAGGAGATCTGACGGGCACCCCAGGGATGAGCTTGAACACCAGTCCCTTCTGGAGACAGCGCTTGGCCAGTAGGGTGGGGGTGGGGTGGGGGGGTTCCTGTAGCCACACAGGTGAACATTATAAAAACTGGCACCACACAAAAGTGTTCATTTAGGTGATTCTGTACATAGCACATGTGGGATTTAAGAGGATGTCCTTATTTTAAACTGGTATCAGGGTTTTCTAAAAGTTAAGTAAGTTGAATGTTCGGTGCCAGCTGCACCTTGGCCAGACTCTGTGTTAAGGAAGCAGGATCACGTGTCAGACCAGTGTACCTTGGGCTGCAACCTAAGATGCTTGTCCTCTTTGACCTCTCTAACCTAGAAGGTAGATGTTCTTTAAAAAAATTTTTTTAATCATTTATTTATTTTTGAGAGACAGAGACAGAGCACGAGCAGGAGAGGGGCAGAGAGAGAGAGGGAGACAGAGACAGAGACAGAATCTGAAGCAGGCTCCAGGCTCTGTGCTATGAGCACAGAGCTTGATGCGGGACTCGAACCCACAAACTGCGAGATCATGACCTGAGCCAAAGTCGGACACTTAACTGACTGAGCCACCCAGGCGCCCCTAGATGTTCTTTAAAAAAAAAAAAGTTTTTTTATATTTGAAAGAGAGAGAGCACGAGAATGAGCAGGGGAGTGGCAGACAGGGAGAAAGACAGAATTCCAAGCAGGGTGGAACCCTACAAGGTGCTCGAACCCATGAACTGTGGGATTGTGACCTGAGCCAAAATCAAGAGTCAGTCGCTTAACCAACTGAGCAGGCTCAGGTGGGGTTTGGCAGTGTTCCCAGAGTCAAACCCAGTCTGACTCCCGAATTCTTTCCTCCGCCACCTTGTTTCTTCTGCTGGGGTGGGGAGTCTTGTTTTTTTCCCCCATCATCTTCATCCAGTGTGGAATTACTGCCAATAGGTCACATTCTTTGCACACTGTGTGCTAACCATTGTTCTATGTGCTTGGTACATATCATCTCCTTTAGGCTTTACAATACCCTAGGACATAGGATCATTACTGTCCTTGCCTTTTTTTTTTTTTTTTTGAAGTAGGCTCCACGTCCAGGGTGGCGCCCAACGGGGGGCTTGAACTCACGACCCTGAGATCATGACCTGAGCGGAGATCAAGAGTCGGATGCTCAACCGACAGAACCACCCAGGTGCCCCACTGTCCTTGCCATTCTGTAGATCAGAGAGATTAAGCAGCCTGTGCAATTCCATGCTTAGTAAATATTGGGGCTGGGACTTGCTGAAACGTGGGCACAGGTTGGCTTGCTGGCCTTCCTTCCCCCCCCCCCCTCCTCCTCCTCCTCCTCCTCAGTGCCCTCCTCCTCTCTCTGTTGAATTTATGTCTAGGTTTTATACTTTCATGACTCTGTGGATGGGAATCCTTAGTCATTGTTTTTTAAGTAAGCTCTAGGCCCGATGTGGGGCTTGACTCACAACCCCAAGATCAAGAGTCGCATGCTCTACTGACTGAGATGGTCAGGCGTCCCCCTTAGTCATTTTTAAAAATATGGAATGCTTCGTGAATTTGTGTGTCATCTTCCATGCTAACCTCTGTGTCATTCCAGTTTTAGAATGTGTGCTGCCCAGGGGAGCATGCATTGTGTCTTCAAGTAGGTATTTTCTTGATATTTAATTTGTAATGCCCTCCCTCTCTTACTGCTGCTAGTGTGAATGGTTTCCAGTTGATTTGCAAGTGCTTTCCAAGTAGACAATTCTATCAGCTGCAGATAACAATGCTTGTTGTCTCCTATTACGTAGTTGTGCCTTTGTTGTTGTTGTTAAGTGTTTTATTTTAATTCCCGTGTAGTTAACATACGGTGTTATGTTAGTTTCCAGTGTACAATATAGTGATTCAGCAATTCTGTACATTACTCAGTACTCATCATGCTAAGTGTGCTCTTAACTCCCGTTACCTGTCACCTACTTCACCCGTCCCCCCCACCTCCCCTCTACAGGGGAGTTTGTTCTCTACAGTTTGTTCTCTATAGTTAAGAGTCTATTTCTCTGTTTCCCTCTCTCTCTCTCCTTTTTTTTCTCCCTTTGTTTTATTTCTTAGATCCCACATATGAGTGAAATTGTCTCGCATTTGCCTTTCTGACTGACTTATTTTACTTAGCAGTATACCGTGTAGCTCCGTCCATGTCGCTGCAAATGGCAAGATTTCCTTCTTTTTTATGGCTGAATAATATTCCATTTTATATGTATAAAACACATCTTCTTTATCCACTCCTCTATTGATGGACATTTGGGCTGCTTCCATAATTTGCCTATGAAAAATAATGCTGCTATAAACATGGGGGTGCACGTATCCCTTTGAATTGTGTTTTTCTGTTGTTTGGGTTAATACCCAGGAGTGGGATTGCTGAGTTGTAGGGCAGTTCTATTTTTAACTTTTTGAGGAACCCTCCCCCCCATGCTGTTTTCCACAGTGGCTGCACCAGTTTGCATTCCCACCAACAGTGCAGGAGGGTTCCTTTTTCTTCACATCCTCACCAGCACATGTTGGTTTTCTGTGTTTTGGTTTTAGCCACTCTGACAGGTGTGAGGTGATCTCTCATTGTAGTTTTGATTTGCATTTCCCTGACGGTGAGTGATGGTCTGGTAGTTATGTCTTTTATTTCCGGTTTCTGCTGTATTGTGTGGGTGACCCAAGTTCTATTAAATGCTAGTGATGTCCTTGGTCTCATTTTACTATGAGTGCTTTTAGTGTCTTGCCATCAAATAGGATGCAGAAAGATTGCTTGAGATACTGTTTGTACGATCAATTCTCTCCTTCCTACTTTGCTCAGAATTGGGTTTTTTGTTTTGTTTGGTTTGGTTTGGTTTGGTTTGGTTTGGTGTGTGTGTGTGTGTGTGTGTGTGTGTGTGTGTGTGTGTGTTTTGGCTGGACAGGGAGGAGCTATAAACCCAGTAACCTACAGGCCATGTATCTCAGTTGTTAATAGGATTGGTGATGGGTTTATTTAATGTCCTCCGTTCTGCTGTTATTTTGATTATTGCTTTTCGTTTTAACCTGGAGTCTCCTTCAGGAAATTCACATTATGTGTATGTTTGGTCTTCTGGGTATATCTTCCACATCATATATTTTGTTTGATTCTTTTGATTACTTTTGATCTCTTCAAGTTTACAACCGAGAACACTTTTCTTTGCGTTTCTTTACTTCCGCTATTGTGTTTTTAATCTTTAGCCTAATTTCCATGATCTCAAATTGTTTCTTCTTCATGACTTCTTGCTCTAGCTTCATAGCTAGAAAAGCTCCTTGAATTTCACTGAGGATGCAAATTTGAGATTTTCTAAAATTTCCTGTTTCTTCCAATAACTTTGTTTCCTAGGTGCATGTTTACCTGGATTTCTCAGGTGGTTCCCCTTTTATGAACTTCCAAAACCCTCCATATACATCTAGTGATTTTTCTAGGATCATCCTTTTACAGAGGGAAGTCTGTGCTGTTCCAGAATTGGAAACGAAGAGGGATTCCAGCATAGAGGATACAATTGAGGTGTTAGGTCGTGTTTTTTATGCTCAGTTGAAGGAAGAAGGAAAAGCGTTTTGTGTTGACCAGGGTGAGAGTGGGGAGGGCACTAAAGCTTGAAGTTAGCTTTGCCTTTTGTTTTTTGTTCGGGTGTTGTTTTGGTGTTTGGTGTTTGCCGAAAGGTGGCGCTATCTTCTCGCTCGCACGGTTGCTCTTGCCATTAGCTGGTCATGGCTTTGTTGTTGTTAGCTGGCCACGGTTATTTCCGCCTGCACAGCTTTCTGAGAGAAGTTCAGTCGAGGAGAAAGGAGCACGGGAGTACTTTCTGAAGGCCCTCGCTGCCAAGGTTCCACCTGGTGCATCCACTCACCCTTCTTTATCACCAGTATTTTGGAATGCACCCTTTAATACCCTGAAATGAAATTCACTGGTAATACAACCTACCTATATACATTACTGGGGGAAAAAAGCCAACATCATGCCCTACCTATAATGTAGAGGAGAAATAAGAGGAAAAGAACTTCTAACAAAATCACACGTTGTTGTTGTTTCGATCTGTAAATGCTGGAGGCTAAGTGCATGTAAATGGGACTGAGTCCAGGGCTCAAATACCCAGGCACTGTTGACACGCTGACTCTATAATGCTGACAACTCAGGGTCAACTTCTGAATAACACCAAGGGCTGTCTTCCCTTGATTTGCTGATTAGTGGTATTTCTAGAAAATTCAGTGTACAGTACCATTGAGTTTCTAAGTAAAATAGAGATAGCTTCTGGGCTCAGATAATTATAAACATTTTTTTCACCTCCATGAATGCTGGTCTGTCCCAAGAAAGGAGAGTGGGCTGGAGGAGGCAGGCACACCCCTGACATTTGCAAGCCCCCGGGGGCAAGAATACAAATTCATCCCCACTCTTCATTCCCAATTTGCTGATCAGTAATTAAATATGCTAGCAAGGAATATGAAGTTTCAGGGATTCCAGATGACCCATTAGAGTGTGGACTTGATGAAAATAATTTTCTTGCTCATTTTCATTGTTTTTATCAGGAATGGTCAAATTTCGTGTAGCACGTTTTATTCTTTTTTTTTTCTTTTCTCAGCTTTTTTTCCCCTGTGTTCCATGTTAGCACGTTCTAATTTTTTATTACTTCAGGATTTATAATCATCCTCAAAGATTAAAATCAAAGTAATGGTGTTCAAAGTGTATAGTTTTTATATAAATTTTCATCAAAATGTAAATTAAAGTCAATATAAAGGTTGAACATGTATTTCACGTTTTTACATTTTTTGTAATGTTTGTGTATTTTTTAGAGAGAGGCAGAGCATGAGCGGGGGAGGGGCAGAGAGAGAGGGAGACACAGAATCGGAAACAGGCTCCAGGCTCTGTGTTGTCAGCACAGAGCCCGACTTGGGGCTCGAACTCGGGAATGGTGAGATCATCACCTGAGCCGAAGTCGGACACTTAACTGACTGAGTCACCCAGGCGCCCCTGTATTTCATGTTTTTAAAATAAACTTTTAATTTTGCAATAATCATAGACTCACGTGCAGTTGTAAGAAATAATAGAGAAAGATTTCCTGGTATCCTTTACCCACTTTCTTCCAATGGTAACATCTTGCAAGACAATAGTAAAATATCTCAACCAGGACACTGTCATCGGGGCAGCCTGGTTATGTTTTCATCACTGCCAGGATCCTCCCTACCTGCCTGTGACCCTTTTATAGCCACTCACTTCCCTCTGTCCCCACTCCTTCTTAACCCCAGCCACCGCTGAAATCTGTTCCATTTCTACAATTGTGTTATCTCAAGAATATGATATAAATGGAATCATACAGCTAGTAAGCTTTGCACACTGGCTTTTTCCATCCAGCATTCTCTGGACATTAATCCATGTTGTTGTATGATGCAAAAGGTTGTTCCTTTTTAATTTTTTCATAGTATTTCGTGGTATGGATGTACCACACTTTAACTAGTCACCCATGAATCTGTGTTGTTTCAAGTTTTTTTGCTATCACGAATGCAGCTGTTAGAAACATGCACGTTCAGGTAAACATTGTGTAAATATTTTGTGGGAGCATCTCTCTGGGAAAAAAATGCCCAGGAGTGCAATTTCTGGATTGCATGGTAGTTGCACATTTAGCTTTTTAAGAAAGCCAAAACGTGTTCTTCCCAGGGTGGCTGTACCGTTTTACATCCCCAACAGCAAGGTGTGAGTGATCTGATTTTTTCACATCCTTGCCAGCATGAGATGTGGTCACTTTTTTATTTTAGCCATTGGGGTAGGTGTGCAGTGATATTTCACTGTAGTTTTAATTTGCATTTTCCCAATGGCTTGTGATGTTGAACATCTTTTCACCTGCTTGTCGTGTTACATATGTCTTCTTCAGTGAGATATTTTGTTCATGAGTGAGTGCACTCATTTCCCAGTTGGAGTGCTTGATTTTTTTTCCTGTGGAGTCCTGTGAGTTCTTTATATATTCTAGATACTAGGTCTTTGTTCTGTATGCGGTTTGCAGATATTTTCTCCCAGTCTCCACTTTGTCTTTCTATCCCCATCACAGGGTCTTTCACAGAGCAAAAGTCTTTAATTTTGATGAAGTTCATTTGACCATTTTTTTTCTTTTATGAATTGTGCTTTTGATGTTATACTTAAGAACCGTTTGCCTAGCTCCAGATCTTGAAGATTTTCTGTGCTTTTTTTCCTAAAAGTGTTATCGTTTTACATTTTGCATGTAAACATGGAATCCATTGTAGTTAATTTTTCTATAAGTTACTATTTTTTTAGTATTTATTTTTGAGAGAGAGCACGCACTCGCAGGGGAGGGGCACAGAGAGAGGGGGTCAGAGGGTCCAAAGTAGGCTCAGCACTGACAGCACACAGCCCAAGGCAGGGTTGAACCCACAAACGTGAGACCGTGACCTGAGCGAAGTCAGACGCTTTATGGAATGAACCACCCAGGTGACTCAAATTTTTTTTTATAAATTATAAGACTTAAGTCAGGGTTCATTCCTTGTTTGTTTGTTTTTAAGTTTATTTATTTATTTTGAGAGAGAGAGGCAACACAAGTAGGGGAGGGGCAGAGAGGAAGAGACAGAATCCTAGGCAGGCTCCAGGCTCTGAGCTGTCCGCACAGAGCCCAATGCGGGCTCGAAACTATGAAACCGTGAGATCACGACCTGAGCCAAAACCAAGAGTTGGACGCTTAACCACCTGAGCCACCCAGGCGTCCCAAGGTTCACTTCTATGCTATATGTCTAATTGTTACAACACCATTTGTGGAAAAGGGTAAGGGTATCCTTCTTCCACTGCATTGCTTTCGCAGCTTTGTCAAAAGACAGTTGGGCATATTTGTGTGGATTTATTTCTGGGCTTTCTATTTTGTACCATTGATCTCTATGTGTATCCCTCTGCCAATATCTCATAGTCTTGATTATTATAGCTGTATAAAAAGTCTTGAAATTGGATAGTGATTCTTTGATATTATTCTTCTTTTCCATGGTTGTTTTATCTAGCCTAGTTCCTTTTACATTTCATTTAAATTTTAAAATAATCTCCTCTACATATACAAAGAACTCTTCTGGGAACTGACATCTTTACTATATTGAAGCTTTCAATACACAAACATGGTATGCCTCTCCATGTAGTTAGATTTTTTTTACATATTTATTTATTATTTTAGGGAGAGCACAAGTGGGGGAGAGGCACGGAGAGGGAGCCAGGGGATCCAAGGAGGGCTCTGCACTGACAGTGTGACAGTAGTGAGCCTGACGTGGGGCTCGAACTCACAAACCATGAGATCATGACCTGAGCCAAAGTTGGATGCTCAACCAACTGAGCCACCCAGGTGCCCCTAGATTTTTTTTAAGTTTATTTATTTATTTATTTATTTGTTTGTTTATTTAATGTTTATTTATTTTTGAGAGAGAGACAGAGACAGAGACAGAGCATGAGCAGGGGATGGGCAGATAGAGGGAGACACAGAATCCGAAGCAGGCTCTAGGCTCTGAGCTGTCAGCACAGAGCCCGACACGGGGCTCGAACTCACAAACTGTGAGATCCTGACCTGAGCTGAAGTTGGATGCTTAACAGACCGAGCCACACAGGCACCCCAGTTTATTGATTTATTTTGAGAGAGAGGGAGAGAGACAGAGAACCAGGAAGCACAAGCTGGGGAGGGGCATAGAGAGAGAATTCCAAGTGGCTCTGCCCTCTCAGCGCCCAATGTGGGGCTCAGTCTCACGAACTGTGAGATTTAAAAAAAAATTTTTTTAACACTTATTTATTTTTGAGAGACAGAGAGAGACAGAGCATGAGCAGGGGAGGGGGAGAGAGAGGGAGAGGGGAAGACACAGAATCCGAAGCAGGCTCCAGGCTCTGAGCTGTCAGCACAGAGCCCGACGTGGGGCTCGAACTCACGAACTGCAAGACCATGACCTGAGCCGAAGTCGGATGCTTAACTGACTGAGCCACCCAGGCGCCCCCCCCCCCCCCGTGAACTGTGAGATTATGACCTGAACCAAAGTCAGATGCTTAACTGACTGAGCCCCCCAGGTGCCCCTTTAGATTTTTGATTTATTTCAGCAGCATCTTGTATTTTTTAGCATATAAATCCTGTACCTATTTTGTTAGATTTATCCCTATTTTTTTTTTAGCAGTTGCAAATGTTATGTTTCTGTATTTTTGATTTTGTGCTCATTGCTGGAATAATGCAGTGTAATTGATTTTCATATGTTTATCTTGTATATTGTGAACTTGATGAACTCACCAGTTCTAGGTTTTTTATTTAGATTTCTTGGGAATCTAAAGTTTGTGTACAGTTGACTCTTGAACAACCTGGGTTTGACCTGTGCCCATCTGCTTATTTGCAGTTTTTTTTCATAAATACCGTACAGTGGTATACCCGTATTTTTTCTTATGATTTCCTTCATACCATTTTCTTTTCTCTAGTGTACTTTACTGTAAGAATGCAGCATGTGAGATATATATATATATATATATATATATATGTATACATATATATATATCTATATAAAATACAAAATATGTGTTAATTATTTTGTTATCAGTAAGGCTTCTGGTCAACAGCAATAGTTAAGTTTTGGGGGGGGGGTGTCAAAAGTTATACCCAGGGGCACCTGTGTGGCTCAGTTGGTTAAGTGTCCGACTTTGGCTCAGGTCATGATCTCATGGTTAGTGAGTTCGAGCCCCACATCGGGCTCTCTGCTATCAGCCTGGAGCTCATTTGGGTCTTCTGTCTCCCTCTCTCTCTGCCCCTCCTCCACTTGTGCTCTCTCTCTCAAAAATAAATAAACATTAAAATAATAATAATAATAATAATAATAATAATAATAATAAATTTGACTCATTATTTTCTTTTCTTAAATTTTTAAATATTTATTTATATATATCTGAGAGAGAGGGAGAGAGAGTGACAGAGTGCAAATGGCAGAGGGGCAGAGAGAGGGGAAGACCCAGAATCCAAAGCCGGATCCGGGCTCCAGGCTGTCAGTACAGAGCCCAACACGGGCCTCAAACCCATGAGCCACGAGATCATGACCTGAACCGAAGTCAACTCTTAGCTGACTGAGCCACCTAATTTGACCCTTTAAAAAAAGTTATGCCCAGATTTTCGACTGTGCAGGGGGTGGTGCTGTTAACTCCATACCTAATGTATAACCGTGTTATCTGAGGGTCAGCTATCTATGGAAATCTGGGCATAATATGAGTCAAGTATAATTCTAAGGGAAAAAAAACATATCTCAAAAAAGCAAAGCCTAAAACTCTGAGCAAGGTATTCCAGACACAGGCACAGGTAGATTCTTTTTTTAACTGCCATAATTCCTAAGTAAGGGATTCTATTAAGGAAGATATTTGTGTGTTGCCACGGGGGGGCGGGGTGGGGGAGAGAATCACATTTTATAAAAATATCCATATTTCAGGTTCTGCTCTAGGTCCTTATACATGTCATTTCATTTAAATCTCATAACTCTGAGACGGCTAAGATTGGCTTCATTTTACAGTAAATAATGGAGATAAGAGAAAAATATCTACACAGTTGGAAACAGAAAAATCATAGAGAAAAATGAAAGAAACAAAGAGCTGGTTCTTAAACTGATCAATAAAGTTGACAGACCTCTATCGAGACTGACAAAGAAAAAAAAAAAAGAGAAAATACAGATTAACAATATGGAACAAAACAGTATGTCACTAGAAACCCTGCAGACTCCAGAGCGATCCAAAGGAATACTTCGAATAACTGCACACGTGAATTTGACAACCTAGAGGAAAGGGACTGACTGATTACAAAACACAGCTCCCTGTGTGCCGATGACACGATTGTCCCAAGTGCTCTACGGCTGCTAGTTTGGCGTTGAGTTTCTTAGAAGCCAGAAGAAAGAGGGAAACCCGATTCGTGGTGACAAAATGAAACGACGCCAGTTATTAATGAAACACACAATTCTTCCTGCGGCTGAAACATTTAAAAAAAAAAAAAATCTCTTTTAGGAATCTGAAGAGAACAAGGGATTCAGTATTATAGAATCAACAAAGTCGTTAGATAAAGCAAATGTAATATGGCTTTATTACTTTTACCTTTATGAAATAGCCTTTATTACTCTTACAACAACTCATAAATTTACACTCTCTCTGCAGTATTTAATCAAAAATACCACATTACTGTTAAGTTTCAGTGCACTTAAACCAAGCGATGCCTGTGCCAGCAAAGATTGGATTACGTGTTGGAGTAAATACATCAATAAACCTCAGGATGGGGATACTATGTTGTCAATGATGTGAGTTCATGTTAATAACTAATTGGTGTCTGTTAACTGAAAGGTAGAAGATGCACTGAATAAATACAGCAGAGGTCATTGTCAAAACTCAGACACTATAAGGCTGTAGTACAGAGGTGGGAGATGAGGACAT
The DNA here is from genome assembly GCF_022079265.1 of Lynx rufus. Lineage (NCBI taxonomy): Eukaryota > Metazoa > Chordata > Mammalia > Carnivora > Felidae > Lynx > Lynx rufus. The sequence continues at coordinate 2,939,165 of NW_025814843.1, forward strand.
TTTCCTCTGTGACTGCCCTTTCTGTTAGAACACTGTGACTGAAGTCCTTGAATACGGTCAGCTGTCTCTTCTAGTTGTATGCGTTAATTCATTCTTCTAAGAGAATGATCATGGCGTCATTCTCTTAAGTGCGAGCTGGTTCATGGTCAGAACGACATGGCCTGGTACTAATTCCCCAGCATTCATTACGGAAGAGGAGAAAAGGAAATAGAGGGTCCCGCTCTAGAACAAGTGTTATGTCCCAGAAGAAAGTTCTGCTCTTCTGGCTCTGTGCGATCATCATGTTGGATGGAAGGGAAACTGGAGGTCTTTCCACTGAATTCATGGAATATTAAAGTTCCAGTCCTTGAACTTGGCCATGACCTTCTGAAATGTTCAAGTCGCTCAATGGAAAACATGATCAGATCTGCTCTCTTACGCTGCTTTTCCTGGCTGCCGACACACAGCACATTTTCAGTGTTCTGTTCTTTCTCCCCGAAAGTTTGTTTGCATGACTGAGTTTGCTGGTGAATTGTCTTTGTTTACATATTGATTTCCATATCAAAAATAAGTCTCATACTGTGGAAAGTATTTTTCCTAAGCCGATTATAGTACAGATAGGGTAGAGAGTGTACTGCTGATCCCCGCCCCGCCCACCAAACTGAATGTTTTACTCCGATTTTCTTAATACCAGCGGATGGGATATTTATCCTTATTTGACCCATCCCAAAAGACAGCCCAGTTGCCGTTGGTTTTATGCTGTAGGAATTTGTTTCGGAACATTGAGCCAAGAAATTTATAATCGATTAAATCGACCTATATTTGATAGTCTACGTGCAGGGTATTACATCAGGAACTACACGTGAGGTTGATGCCAGAGAAGTGGAAAACAAGACAGTCAACGGAGCGACAAGACTGTAAGAAAAGTCTCACTGGACCTTCCTGCCACCACACCCCACCTGTATGACCTTAGGCAAAGCAGTCCACCACTCCTACCATAGGCGGTAGCCAAGTCTGTGTATTTTGAAATGAAAGCAAGTGCAGGGGTGCCTGGCTGGCTCGGTTGGAAGACCATGCAACTCTTGATTCAGGGTCGTGAGGTCGAGCCCCACATGGGGTGGAGAGATTACTTAAAAACTTTTTTTAAAACTAAAAAAAAAAAAAAAAGGAAAGGAAAGGAAAGGAAAAGGAATCAAGTCGAAAGAATCCTAGAGCAGTTTGCCCCATTCTCAGTGAGTTTTCCTAGTTAGTCCATACACACACCTGCTGATCTCTGGGTCTCCTTTTTAAATTCTTTTTTAATGTTTTATTTATTTTTGAGAGAAAGAGAGAGAGACTGCGCGAGCAGGGGAGAGGCAGAGAGAGAGGGGGACACAGAATCCGGAGGAGGCTCCAGGCTCCAGGCTCTGAGCTGTCAGCACAGAGCCCGACATGGGGCTCGAACTCACGAACCGTGAGATCATGACCTGAGCCAAAGTCGGACGCTTAACAGACTGAGCCACCCAGGCGCCCCGCTGGGTCTCCTTTTTAGACCATTCCAAACCATCCCTCTAAAAATCTGTTCTACCAAATCTGTTCAACAGGTGAAATGTCTATATTTATTTATTCATTCATTCATTCATTCATTCACTCATTCATTCACTTACTGAATAGATAATACAGTTCACGCAGTTCAAAGCAGAAGGGCACAGGGAAAAGTTTGGCTCCTCACCTGTTGCCCGGCCACCCTGCCCACCACAGTCTGGTATCCTCTGGATCTCTGGTGTCCTTCTGGCAATACCTGGTGTATACAGAAGCAAGTGCATGCCCCCTCCCCCGTCTGCACACAAATGGCGGCACCCACAGACACAGCATTCGGCACCTGTGCTTCTTCTCTGAGCAGTGTATTTATTTGGAAGACCAGAGAGCCTCCTCAGTCTGGTTGGCATCTCTCGGGTGCCATTCTGTTCTTCTCAATGGCAGTCCCTGACCTCCCTCACAAGTGACCTCGGCATTTGGGTTGCGATTCCTCCAGGCCAAGACATGTAAGCTCGCGAGGGGGTCTCCTTGGACTTCAGTTTCTTCTCACTAAAGTTCGATCTACCTTTTGCAGGGCAAAGACCGTTGTGGGGGTGTGCGTGCACAAGAGGAGACAGAAATAGAGGCAGAGCTGCAGGAGCAGCCTAGTGGCTTCTGTCCTCCCCATTTGCAACAACCTCAGCTCCTTTTCAGGATCGGCTTTCCACACCACTTTTTTTTTTTTTAAGCAGGTTTCTGCCAACTTCATATTCGTCCAAGGCTATGTGTCCTATTTTTCAGTTTGGTACATGCTGTCACATTTGCCAGGGCACGCCGTGAATAACTGTACTTTCACAGTTGGAATCCGTGGTTTACCGGGGCTCAGGATCCCCGCCTTGAAGAAGCATCACATGCAACTATGGACAAGCCACTTAGCCTCTCCGAGTGTCTCCTTATCTGTAGCACAACACCCATCTCTGGAAGTCAGGAGGATGAAATGAACTGGCATCCACAAGGAACCAAGAGCAGAACCCGAAATGTAGATATTTTTATAAAATGGGATTTTTCCCCCCCTGAAACCATCTTCACTAACAGGATTTCCTACTTAGGAATTAGGGCAATTAAAAAAAAATCCACCTGCCTTAGATTCCGGGGCCTCTTTCCCAGACCCCTTCAGCTTTGCTTTCCTAAGAGGACACTGCTTTTTTCTTCTAAAGTTACCGTCACTTGCACTTTGTCATCCAATGCCTTTTTTGGTCAAAATTAAACTTTTCCTTTTTGGTTCCAAGGAGTAAAACTAGGGCCAGGTTTTGACTTAATACATGGAAGAATCATCATCTTCTTCTTCTTCTTCTTCTTCTTCTTCTCCCTCTTTTAATGTTTATTTTGTTTACTTTTGAGAGAGAGGGGTAGAGAGCAAGCAGGGGAGGGGCAGGGAGAGAGGGAGATAGAATCCCAAGCAGGCTTCGTGCTGCCAGCACAGAACTGGAAGTGGGGCTGGAACTCACAAACCATGAGATCATGACCTGAGCCAACACCAGGAGTCAGACACTTAACCGACTGAGCCACCCAGGTGCCCCTGGAAGAATGTCCTAATAGCAGGGAAGTGTGTTGCCCCAGGAAATAAAGAATTCCCTGTTATTGCTAGAGAGGCATTCATTCTACAAGGAGCAAGTCTCTAGTGGAGATGTTGTAGGGTGATAGGATTAGAACCTTCATTAAAGTCCTTTCCAACCCCAAAGGGATTACTATTAGGGTCAAAGACCTTTACTAAGATATTTCGTCCTGTCTCCTTCCACGTGGGAGACACCATTCCAGGCCCTCGGGTTACAAGATAGACAAGGTCCCTGATGACTCCCAAGCCTGCATCTCTGCCCCAACTTGCACCCTGCATTCCAGAAATACGCCTCCAACTGTTGGCTGAAAATGTCTCATGGATGTTCATCTGCATGTGTGTCCATCCATTCACTCCTTCAACAAATATTGAGCTCCTGCTGTGTTCCAGGCATCTTTGTAGGCTCTGGGGTTGCACCAATGGACAGAACAATGGGAGTCTCCACTCTCCTTGACTTTGCATGGCGTTCTCATTGCATTCGGCTAAATGAAACTCACCACCCTCTCTACAAGCTGCCTGACTGCTTCCCCGAGCATCTGGGCTTAGCCCTAGTGCAGCGCTGTTTGCCTGTCACCCAGATACATTCTCGTGTTGTCTTTGTTAGTTTCCTTCCCTTGAGCGTGGAGTTGTCTTTGCCAGCTGTATCTGCACACGTGTTTTCATTTCCTCTGGGTTCCCCTGGCCCGGCCCAAGCATAGAGGCTTCCTGGCCGGAGTCGCACGGCCATTAATGCCTGTTCCGTGCCCTCATGTCCCGCGACCAGGCCAGCTTGGGTCAGTTAATTGACAAAGTGGGTTAAGTCAGGGGATCTAAAAAATGAAACTGACATACTTTAAACATTTTGTTCTCACCTCAAACATACAAGTGGGTATCCGTTCACTGGTCTCTGGTTACAGGGCCAAGGCATTTTCTTAGAGCAGACCTGTCGGTTGGAGCTCTTTTGCATCTTTTCACACTTGTGATCTATCTTCCATGATTTTCGGTTTTAGTATCTTCATAATGTCTATTTTATTTCTGATGGAGGGAGAGAGAGAGACAGAGCATGAGCGGGGGAGGGGCAGAGAGAGAGGGAGACACAGAATCAGAAGCAGGCTCCAGGCTCCGAGATGTCAGCACAGAGCCCGTCGCAGGGCTCAACCCCACAAACCGTGAGATCATGACCTGAGCCAAAGTCGGATGCTTAACCGACTGAGCCACCCAGGCGCCCTTCGGTTTTAGTTTCTTTAAACAGGACCAAGAGCTTAGACACTTCAGGAGAAAACTGTACGTAGAATGTGGAATCCTTTTACACGTTTACAAATATTCCCCTCATCGTTGCAGTTGCTTCAGGCGATTTTTAAGGGCTCACCTTCATTGTGTCTTTTCAAAGCATTCATTGTGGCTTCTGTAGAAACAATGCCTCTCTCTCTGTGCTCATATTTTATTGGTTTCCATAATAGTTAAGCTACGTAAATAAAATCACTAGTATAACTGGCATAAACAGGTTTGGAACAAATACATCTGACTCTTAGTTCGCAGACAACCCACACGGCGGGAACAGAAGTGCAACGTTGTTCCGGAGACAGCCTACCGATCAGTTGTATTCATCTTGCCCAGGGCGTTGTGAAGTCTTATTAAAAGGGGGCACATTGGTTATTTTGGTGAATCTGTTATCTGTAAAATGTTAGGTAGAGGGTGTACAAGGGAGCAAGCTTTGTCTTGCTGGAATAATCTTCCTAAACCAGAGCTTTCGTCAGGCCTCTTCTCTGCTCATACACCTTTGGGCCTCCTCACCGGGTAGGAAACCAAGGGCAAACCTCTTGCCTTGATTCTGCCCGATCCCGCGGCAGCCTTATCTTGGTCCCCTGCTTATGCCCTGAGCTCCAGTCCTAGGCCACACGGTGGCTCATTCTCTGAACACATTCAGGACTTTTTCACAATCAAGCCTTTGTTCACGCTGATGAACAAAGACACGGCCCTGCTGCTGGGGCCTGCTTGTCCAGGATGCGCATGTCCATGCCAGGCACCTCCCTCCCCTGCCCCCTGCCCCCTCCTGCCACCCTGGACGTGGACAGAAATGCTGTTCATCGTGAAAGGAACAGCTCATAAGAGCACCTCCTTCATAAAGCCTTTCTTGATCTCACGACGGGATGTGCCTTTTCTCTTGCAAGCGTCGACTGGAGCCCTGTATTTGTATTTCTGTAAGATGCTCACCATATCCCCGCCTTCTGCTATTGTCTTTCCTGCCTAATAATTCTCAGTTGCTTTGAGTGGAACTCTTTTTTCCCTTTATCTCCTCTTCTTCAAAGCCTGTGTGTTTCTAGTCTCTATTCCTGGCGGCACTCCTCAGGCTTCAGTCATGCTAATTGATTCAGAGTGAGGACCAGGCTCTTTTTAGTTCCGAAATAATACATGGAATCTTGAAGGCTCATCCATTTATCATCCTCGACTTAAAAAAAAATTTTTTTTAAAGACCAAACCCCAGTTTTACTGAAGTATGTTTTACATATCATAAAACTCGCTCATTTAAAATGTGCGGCCCAATGATTTTTAATAAATTTACTGAGTCACAACCATCCACCACAACCAAGTTTTACAACGTTTCTGTCACCCCAGAGAGATCTCTTGTGCCATCCCAGCCAATCCCTGATTCATTCCCAGCTCCAGGCAATCTGCTTTCTCTCCTCATAGATCCTTCCTTGATTTTTCTCGCCACCTGTCATCACTGGAATGATGATTTAGACCAGTATACCTGCTATCTGCCTGAGGAACTTTTCTGCTGATGCCGTTACTAAATTTTGTTACTCCCTCTTTGACTCTCTCGCCATGTTCAAGTTATTCTTGGTTTTCTTGGTGTGAATCTAGCCTCTGTTTAGCAAGTTGGCCTTTGGCTTATTAAGAAAGTCGAGGGTTTTTTTGTTTTTGTTTTTTAAGTTTATTTTTATTTATTTTGAGAGAGAGAGAGCAAGCAGGAGAGGGGCAGAGAGAGAAGAAGGCAGAATCCCAAGCAGGCTCTGTGCTAACAGCCCCAATGCGGGGCTCGAACTCACGAACCATAAGATCATGACCTGAGCCCAAATCAAGAGTCAGAGGCTTAACCGACTGAGCCACCCAGGCGCCCCAAGAAAATCGAGGTTTGGGGGCACCTGGCTGGCTCAGTCCAAAGAGCATGCAAGTCTTGATCTTAAAGTCATGAGTTTGAGCCCTACTTTGGGTGTAGGGACTACTTAAAAAGATAAAGAAATAAACTTAAAAAAAGGTTGAGATTTTTCCCCTCCGTTAGAATATGGAAAGCTTGAATCGTGTGATATATAAAATAGATCCTGGATATTATTTATTGAATAAAGCAGTCTAAGCTCCTCTAAGGCATGGGCAATCTTATCTCCTGTTACGTTCAGTATAGTGTGCATAACGCCACTTACATTATTATTTTTCATCATGAATAGTCTTCGGTAACAAAAATGACATTGTTTTTATTGAAATTATGAATGCTTGATAGCTTAAAGCACCATCTAGAAAAGTACAGAGAAAGTTAAAAAATCATGATCCAGAATGCCAACTCTCGGAAGCCACCAGGGCTAAGCTGTGGTGGTTCTCTTTCCAAACATCTCTCTCGTCACTGATACGGCTATTGAGGCAATTACTGATATAGTCACCAAGCCAGGGAGGCAGCTTTGGCTGCTGTAGAAACCCAAGCTAGACATGGGGGTCCTAGAGAGGAGGCCTGTAGCAGGGACATCCTGTGACCACATGAGGCAGCACAGAGGTCATGGGCGCCACAGCAGCATTGAGGGGATGGCAGGCCTGGGCTGTGGAGCAGTTCCAATGACCGCGACAGCAAGAGTGAGGACCGCTGGCGATGGGCAGCCTCCTTGGGCAGCTGAGTGGAGGGTGGAGGCGTGGTCTGCACCAGTTGGATTTCCCGAGGGAGTTCTGAACAAGAGGGAACATAAAGAGTACATGCTATAAGTGCACTGAGTTCTTGCTTTGAGAACTTGGAAGCTGCCGCACTCTAGAAATAACTGGAGGGAACTGCGCAGTGGGGATGAAGGTCAAGTTTATAGTGAGTGACTAGAGCCAGAACAATCCCATTCGATGCTGTTAACATGGCCCCATTTCTATTCCTAGACTTGTGCAGCCAAGGGAAACATTAGGTTATGCAAATATATAGGTAGGTCTTCAGCCTAGGCCTTTCTTTCACACATAATGTGAACTTCAGAATCTTGAAGGCCAATGATGACTTTTTTATTATTTATGCCAAGCTCTCCAGAGAAGGTGGTGGGTAGATAATAGAGCTCTCATAAGCTCAGAGGGTGGCCTGAACATGGTCACTCATGAGTCAGTGGCTGAGGCAAGTACAGACAGTGGGAATTTTTGTGTATAGGGTTTTATGGTACAAATGATCATATCTCAGTCTTATTTCATTTAGATTGTAGCAGTGTTATTCATACTTAAGTTACACCCTGTTGAGGAGAAAAATGCATTTTCTATAATTCAAGGAGGATTTTCAAGATTTTCTTTCACAGTTACAGTTACTTATTGCATGAAACTATTTGCTTTTCTGAATCCTGAAATACTCACCTCTTTGAAGATTCTGTGCCCAGCTTCTACTGGAGGCAAAGAGATATAGACAAAAAAAAAAAAAAAAAAAAAAAAAAGAAAAGAAAAAAAAAGAAAAAAGAAAAGAAAAGAAAAAGAAAAAACAGTGCTTTGGAGACAAGAGGCCTGACTTGCATTCCAGCTCCTTACTCTTAATCTCTATGTTCTTGGGCAAGATAGCTTAATATCCCTGAATCAGAGTCCTTTACTTAGAAGAGGAGAAAGAGAATAGCTACCGGGTCCGATCATATCTGATTCAGCTGGACTTCCACGCTAAGGAAGTATATACTATGTTGTATAACAAAAGAAAAGGTAGGCGACTCAAAGGTTGTTTGAGGGGACAGTGATGTTATCAGGGATCCAGGTTCTTTCCATCTTCCTGGTCTGCCATCCTGAGCGTGTTGGCGTGGCCCTCTGGCTAGCTCCCCCACCATCCAAGATGGCTGCTGCAGTTCTGGTGATCTTCAGCTGAGAGGACTACGTCAGCGGAGAAGAGACGTCTCTTCCAGTGTGTCCCTTTAAAGGCAAGAGAACTTCCCCCACCAGCAGACCTCCCCTCATGATGTTGGCCAGACCTGGGTCACATAGCATTCCTAACCCAGGTGCTAGCAAGGAAAATGGGATCACCGTCATTGGCTTTAGACTGTGTCATTAAGATTCTCTCCTGGGCTAAGAATAGTGTGACCTTCCATCAGCGTCCTGTCCAGAGTTCTTTAACAAGAAAGAAGTAGGAGATGGCTGATAGTGCTGATAGCCCAGTGACTGTTAAATTTGTGTTGTGGTGCTGCTTTGAATTTGAGGTAATTGTTTGGGTCATGATTTTTTTTAAGGAATACATTAAAAAAATTTTTTTTAATGTTTTATTTTATTTTTGAGAAAGAGACAGAGCATGGGGGGGAGGGAGGGGCAGAGAGAGAGAGAAGGAGACCCAGAATCCGAAGCTGGCTCCTGGCCCTCAGCTGTCGGCCAACGTGAGGCTCAAATCCACAAACCGTGAGATCATGACCTGAGCCAAAGTTGGATATTTAACTGACCTAGTCACCCAGGCTCCCCTAAAGGAATATATATATTTTAAAGCAGTTTTAGGTTTATAGAAAAATGAGTGGAAAGTACAGAAAGTTCCCATATACCCCTCACCATCACTCCCAGTATCCCCTATCATTAATAGCTTGCAATAGTGTGGTACATTTGTTACAACTGGTGAACCAATGTAGATCCATTGTTATTAACTAGAGTCCAGAGTTTATATTAGGGCTCACTGTTTGTGTTGTATATTCCATGGGTTTAGACAAATGCATAATGATATGTATCCACCACCAGTGTATCATGCAGAGTAGTTTCATTGCCTCAAAAATACCCTGTGCTCCACGGAAGTCATCTGTCCTTCCTTCAAAACATCTGGCAACCACTGAGCTTTTTACTGTCTCCAAAGTCTTGCCTTTTCTAGAATGTCCTATATTTCGAATCCTATAGTATATAGCCTTTTCAGACTGGCCTCCTTAACTCACAAGGTGCATTTACGGCCCCTTCATGTCTTTTTGTAGTTCAACGGCTCATTTCTTTTTTAGCACTGAATAATATTCCATCGTCTGGATGCACCACATTTTGTTCGTCCATTCATTCATTCAACATCTTGATTGCTTTCAAGTGTTGGCAATTACGAGTAAAGCTGCTGGAAACATTTGTGGACAGGTCTTTGTGCGAACATAACTTTCCAGCTCATTTGGGTGACTGTCAAGGAGCATGATTAGCAGGTTGTGATAAGGATATGCTGAGTTTTGTAAGAAACTGTCGAACTGTATTTCCAGGTGCGTTCCCAAGAGCGACGCCCAAGAACATTGCTGTCGCTCCATATCCTCACCAGCATTTGATATTGTCAATGTTTTGGATTTTCACCATTCTGATAGGTGTGTGGTGGTATGAATCATGATTTTAAAAAATCCAAAGGGCACTTGCGTGGCTCAGTCAGTTAAGCTTCTGACTTTGGTTCAGGTCATGATCTCGCGGTTCGTGGGTTAAAGCCCTACCTGGAGCTCTGTGCTGACCGTGTGGAGCCTGCTTGGGATTCTCTCTCTTTCTCTCTCTCTGCCTCTCCCCTGTTCATTCTCACTCTCTCTCTCTCTCTCTCTCAAAAGAAATAGACTGAAATATTTACCAATGAAATAGAATACCTGGGATTCGTTTCAAAATAACTGAGGATAGAGAGAGAAATAGATGATGGTCGACGGAACAAGATTGACCACGAATTGCTAATTGTTGAAACTGGTTTGTTAGGTGAATAGAGGGCCATTATAATATTTCTTTCTAATTTTGATTGTTTGAAGTTTTTGTAACATTTAAATTACAGTTTGATATCATGTTATTAAAAATGGTGGATGGACACTATGGTACTTAGTAAAAATATGAATTGTCATATAGTACTACGTTTAGATTAAGCTAAGTTCTTAACAGTGTTATGGGGAAGAGATGAGTATATGTCAAGTATCTATGCTGAATTAATAATTATTTAAAGAATCCTTCTAGAAACAGAAGAATCTTTTGGTAACATAAGCAATTTTACCGAAAATAATTTTAAGAACACATGTGATTTCTTTCAAAGTGAATTCTGAAATTACTGAAGCAAAAAACAGTACATGCACATTAGGACAAAATTTAAAATATGTGGACAGCAAAAAAAGGACATAAAAGACATAAAAATCAGACCCACTCAAATAGAGCCACCTTTAATCAGAGGCTTGAGGTATAATTTTCCCAACCCTTTCCTGCTTATCTGGGTGTTTGTATCCAGATCTTTTTTGTTTATGTACCAAAAATTTATGAATTATATTTTAAATATATATATCGTTCTGCTCTGTAACTTAATATGTCTGGCACATTGTTTTAAAGACTGCACAGGATGCCATTGTGTGGCTGTTATCATCATTTATTTAACTAGGCCGCTTATGCTCAACCCAGAAGGTTTTTTCCCCAGGTTTTTGCCATTGCAAACAGAAGAGAAGCAGTGGACACTTGTTAAGAGCACAGATTCTGGAGTTAAATGGAAGGGGCACTATGCAGAAAAAAGTGAATGGAGCAGGCCTGGGATGGCTGTCCTTAGAAAGGCTGCTTGCAAGGTTGGCGCTTGGCTGGCTTCTGGGAACTTGGATTTCAGGCTGGTTTCCAGCATCCCGGCTGACAAGCCTGGTTCCCTGGGCCTAAACTGTCTGTGGAAACCCTGAGATTTATGCTGAGCATCTGCAGTCCTTCAGAAAGTCTGGAGTTTTGTCAGGTGCTAGGCAGAAAGTGCCTGTGTGACCAGCCCCCGATAAAAACCTGGGTCCGGAGTCTCTAGTGAACTGCCCTCTAATATGACATCATACTTGTGTTGTCGCAACTTGTTGCTGGAGGAATTAGGCATCCTCTATGACTCCCCTGTTTGGAAGCTTGCATCTGGTCTCCTTCGGCCTGTCCCGTGGGTCCTTTCCCTTTTTTGTATCCTCTCCCTGGAGCACATCATGGCCATGAGCCCAACTACATGCTGAGTCCTGCCAGTCTAGGAATCTCCAAACCTGGGGACAGCCTGAGGTACCCCCGACACAGGTTTAAGTCCTAGCTCTGCCACCTTATGGCTAAGTAACCTTGGTCAAGGTATTTACCTTCTTGGTCATTTTCTTTTTCTTTCTTTCTTTCTTTCTTTCTTTCTTTCTTTCTTTCTTTTATTAAAAAAGATTTTTTTTTAACGTTTATTTATTTTTGAGACAGAGAGAGACAGAGCATGAACGGGGGAGGGGCAGAGAGAGAGGGAGACACAGAATCTGAAGCAGGCTCCATGCTCTGAGCTGTCAGCACAGAGCCTGACGCGGGGCTCGAACCCATGGACTGTGAGATCACGACCTGAGCTGAAGTCAGACGCTCCACCGACTGAGCCACCGAGGCACCCCACCTTCTTGGTCATTTTCTAATCTTTCATTGGGGTAAAAAAAAAATAGCTTTATCTTATTGGATTTTGGTAAGGAATTGAATAAGTTAAAATATGTAAAGTACTTAGAATAGTCCCTGGCGTGTGATTATTTCTCAGTAAACGTGAAGAATCATTATCTTGGAAGCTAGATGTTTATGAGTATTTGCAATTATTTCTTTGGACACATTCCTAGAAGACAAATTGCTGGGTTTAAGGATACACACTTTTTTTTTTGTTTTTAACTTTTTGTGTGCTCTGATCATAAAAAGTAACATATGTTTATCGTTAAGACATTAGAGATACTTGCTATGGAGAAAGAAAGTCTTCCATAACTCTCTTTTTTCAGATGTAGTTATTGGTAGTAATTGGTTATATACATGTCCAAATTTATTTCTATATGCACTAATATGGACAATATCATATAATATTTTTTTAATAAAAATGGACCCATGCACATATTATGCATGCCTAAACATCAGGGAATCTTTTTTTTTTTTTTTAATTTTTTAACGTTTATTCATTTTTGAGAGAACAGAGCATGAGCTGGGGAGGGGCAGAGAGAGAGGGAGACAGAATCCAAAGCAGGCTCCAGGCTCTGAGCTGTCAGCCCAGAGCCCAACGCGGGGCTTGAACTCACTGACCGTGAGATCATGACCTGAGCCGCACTCCCAATCGACTGAGCCACCCAGGTGCCCCCATCAGGGGATCTTTATATTCAATTACTATTTCTTTCTTTTTTTAAAAAAAATTTTTAAATGTGTATTTATTTTTGAGAGAGAGAGGGAGAGAGAGAGAGCATGAGTATGGGAGGGGCAGAGAGAGGGAGACATAGAATCCGAAACAGGATCCAGGCTCCGAGCTGTCAGCACAGAGCCTGATGTGGGGCTCAAACTCACAGACCACGAGATCATGACCTGAGCCGAAGTCGGATGCTTAACTGACTGAGTCACTGAGGCACCCCTCAATGACTATGTCTAAAACCCTTTTTTGGTCTCCCTTAAATAAACATTTCAAATATAGATGAAATAGAAACTGCAGAATTTGGGGGCACCTGACTGGCTCAGTCAGTAGAACATGCAAGTTTTGATCTTGGGGTCATGAATTCAAGTCCCATGTTGGGCATGGAGCCTACAAAAGAAAGAAAGAAAGAAAGAAAGAAAGAAAGAAAGAAAGAAAGAAAGAAAGAAAGAGAAAGGAAATACAGTATTTATCAACTGAGTCACACTTTTACATTTGAAAGCACACACTGTGTAAAATATAGTAATTTAAAGTTGCACTGTTGCTCTATTTTTTTTTTTTTTGCTCTATTTTTAAACAAGCATCACAGGCATCTTTGACCTCAGCATCATTCATCATCACTAGAGTAATTTTTGAGGTTATTTAATACTGGCTTAGGAGCATTTTGGCTCTACCTTCACCTGTTGCTTGAGATAAGCATTCTTAGAGCCCACTGGAAGTTTTATCCTATTCACATCACATTCTGGCATTTTATTTGTCCCACGTGTGTGTGATCACCACAACCTGCCCTTTCACCATGCTGCTTTAAAAAATTTTTTTTAATGTTTATTCATTTTTGAGAGACAGAGAGAGACAGAGAATGAGAGGGGGAGGAGTAAAGAGAGAGGGAGACACAGAATCCCAAGCAGGCTCCAAGCTGTCAGCACAGAGCCCGATGTGGGGCTGGAACCCATGAACCGCGAGATCATGACCTAAGCGGAAGTCAGAGGCCCAACAAATTGAGCCACCCAGGCATCCCTCACCACGCTGCTTTTAAAGTTATCTTTAAAAGTATCGTTTACAGTGATGTCTAATATATAAAATTATGAGATTGTGCCCTCAGGAATAATTACTGTGAGTGTGTTCAGTTTCTCTATCTCCTTTAAACAAAATTTTTATTTTATTTTATTTTTTTTAATTTTTAATTTTTTTTTAATGTTTATTTATTTTTGAGACAGAGAGAGACAGAGCATGAATGGGGGAGGGTCAGAGAGAGAGGGAGACACAGAATCTGAAACAGGCTCCAGGCTCTGAGCAGTCAGCACAGAGCCCGACGCGGGGCTCGAACTCATGGACCGCGAGATCACGACCTGAGCCGAAGTCGGACGCTTAACCGACTGAGCCACCCAGGCGCCCCTAAACAAAATTTTTAAATGTTTATTCATTTTTGGGGGGGGAGGGAGGGGCAGAGAGAGAGGGAGTCAGAATCTAAAGCAGGTTCCAGGCTCTGAACTGTTAGCACAGAGCCCAACGCAGGGCTTGAACTCACGAAGCGAGAGATCATGACCTGAGCTAAAGTTGGAGGCTAAACGGACTGAGTCACCCAGGCGTCTCTCCTCTTAAGATAGTTTTATCGGGCAACCTCTATCTATCAGCATCTCAAACCCATTGGTCAAGGTTGTTTGAGGATGTGTCTTCTTTACACAGCACTCAACACTGATTGGATCTTGGTGTTTAAAAATACATAGATTTTGGAGACATTTGGGGAAATTTTGATATAGGCTATATACTATATGATATTTTGAAAATATTATTTTTCTTAGATGTGATAATGCTGTTGGAGGAGAATGCCTTAGCAGATCATACTGGAAGTATTTAGGGGTGAAGTGTCATTATATCTACCATATACTTTCAAATGATGCAATGAAAAGAAAAATGGAAGGGGGCAGAGATAAGAAGCAAATGCGGTCGAATGTCCACAATTGGTAATTGTAGGTGATAAATATATAAGGGTGTAGTGTTCTCTTCACACTTTTCTATGACTTTGAAAATGTTCAAAATGCAAAGTGGGACAATAAAAAAGGCTTCCTTACCCTTCAATATTATAAGAATATTTATCCACATTTACTTCTGGGACTTTAATATTTTCATATTTTACAGTTAAATTTATATTGAATTGGACTCTATTTTTGGCACAAAGGGTGAGATGTGGGTCTCACTTAATTTGAAGTGCTACTTTATGTTAAATTCTTCTAAATCATTTTTTTGTGGGGGGGGCATTTCCATTCTGTGATAACTATACAGTTTTTCTTACCTAATTTTATGGCATGTTTTTAATTCTAATAAGGTAAACCTCTCCTCTTTATTCTTCCTCTTGTAAATTTTCTTTCTTTCTTTGTGTTTTAAGATTTTATTTTTAAGTAATCTCCATACCTAACATGGGGCTTGAACTCACAACCCTGAGATCAAGAGTTGTGTGCTCTACCAACCGAGCCAAGTAGGAGCCCTCTCCTTATAAATTTTCTCAGATTGCCCAATGCACTTATTATTCCAGGTGAACTTTGGAATAAACACGTTAAGTTCATGATTAATTTGCATTTTGTTAAAATCATAGATTAATTTGGGCAGACTTGACTTTTATGTAATTTAGTCTTCTCATTTCAGTTACATGGGATTTCTCTGGATAGCCAAGAATCCTTCAGAAGTTCAAGTAACCAACACAGAGCGATTATGTTTGTTTGAGAAGTTAGCATTTTAACTGAATTACAGAGTAAATAAATATATGATTTATTTCGCCTACTATACATTAGATACTAGGAATGCAAAAATTATTAAGACAGCATCACTGCCACTCAAAGAGTTTATAATTGTATAAAGGCGAATGAGGGGCGCCTGGGTGGCTCAGTCGGTTAAGCGGCCGACTTCGGCTCAGGTCACGATCTCACGGTCCGTGAGTTCGAACCCCGCATCGGGCTCTGTGCTGACAGCTCAGAGCCTGGAGCCTGCTTCAGATTCTGTGTCTCCCTCTCTCTCTGCCCCTCCCCCGTTCATGCTCTGTCTCTCTCTGTCTCAAAAATAAATAAACGTTAAAAAAATTTTTTAAAAAAAGGCGAATGGTTGAAATAAGGTGGTTTTTGGGAAATGACAAGCATTTACAAGGTGCAGAAGTTTCATGAGGGAGAGAGTATTTAACTCTGGCCGAGATGGGCAGGCTCACCGGAAGAAGTGATTTTAGCCTGAGCAAAAATTTAAAAGATGAATAGGCACTTGCCAGGCAGCCAGCTTATAGAAGAGTATCAGATCAGAGGGAATATAGTAGACATCAAAGCACAGAGGCCTGAAATAACAGGGTGTGTTCAAGGCACCACAACGGGCATCTCGTTGCCGGAATATAAAGTAAAAGGAGGTACTTTTGAAAGATGAGGCTAAGATAACGAGGGTGGAGGTGGGGTGCAAGGTTATGAAGGGTCTTCGTATACTGTGCTGAAGAACTGGGGCCTTTATGTTAAAGGTAGAGGGGTGCTGTGGGGAGCTTTTAAACAGAGGCGTGCTGGGGCACCTGGGTGGCCTAGTCGGTTAAGCATCTGAATTGGTTTCGGCTCAGGTCACGATCTCACGGTATGAGAGATCGAGCCCCGCATCGGGCTCTGCACTGATGGTACGGGGCCTGCTTGGGATCCTCTCTCTCTCTTTCCCTCTCTCTGCCCCTCCCCTGCCCATGCGCTCTCTAAATAGATAAATAAATAAATGAATCAATAAATTAAAAAAAAAAACCAGAGGTGTGCTATGGTCAGATTTGGATTTCTGGTAGGTTTGTGACGAGGGAATTTGAGCAGTAGCAGACCTAGAAGTGAGCTGGAAGCTAATGCGAATTCATCCTTGTATGATGTTAAAGGCCTGGATTCGACCAATGCCAGCAAAGACAAGAGAGAGGCAAGATTTGAAAACAGTTAAGGAGAGAAAATACATACAGGAGCTGACTAGATATTTTAGACTTTAAAAGAGAGCCATAGGAGTCCAGAAGGTATATTGGGTGGGTGTCTCATTTAGTTGTCATAAAAAGGCACAGGTTAAGCCCTTACCATTTTATGGGGTTAATAAAATGACTCATCAGTTTTCAAAACTCTCTGGATAAGGATGTAACTGTTCTGTAAATTGAAGTTATGTCACTGTTCCAGTGTTCACAATTGCAGCCTTTGTCTCTCATTTCATAAATATTTTGGGAAGTCAACCATCTTTTCTGGGATTATTCTTCAGCTTTAACAAAATGGGGTGGCGGAGATTGAACTTGATTTCGTACACATTTCTGCTCAAAAATCATGCTATGCGATTTATTTTTCCTTAATACTTTTGTTTCTGTGTGCTCAGTGTTGTACTAGGTTGTGTAGGTTACAGAAATAGAACTATGGCATCTGTCTTTGACAAACAGTTTTGTTGGCGAAATCAACTCATGGCAGTACTATTAAAAGGAAGTAAGGTGTAAGAGCTGATTGGTTTATGGTACAGGCTGTAAAGTCATTCATTTATTACCTGTTTTTATGAAGTCCAGTGGGGAGAAAATAAGCCAGTAGACAAGAAAATATATAGTATACTGAATGGTGATATACGTCACGGAGGCTAACAAAGCAGGGAAGTGTATGCACTGAGGGCCTGGCTTACTATTTAATGTGACAAGAGAAGCCCCTCTTAATAGAATGACATTTGACCAGAGACTTAGGGAGTGAGAGAGAGTGGACCATGTGGTCTATAATAACGTAGGAATGTGGGGGAAGAGGAATCTGGGCAGAGGGAGCGACAAGTGCAAAGGCCCTGGGGTGGGAGTATGATTGGCTTAGTTGAGCAACAGTGAGGAGGAGTTTGCTGTAGTAAAAGCAGTGTGAGAGGGGGAAGGTGAGTCCACGAATGGAAGGAGGGGAAAATTATTCAGTGGAGGTCAGGGTAAGCGTGTTGACTTTTCCTCCAAGTGAGACAGAAAGCTATTGGATCACTGTAAGTGGAGGTGGGATATGATTAGACTGAACTAAGTTTTGGGAGCACCATGGTAGACTATAAAGAGGCTGGGGGCAGAAGATGGGAGCCTGGGTAGGAAGCAGTTGGAATCATCCTGGTAGGATGGGCAATGGCTTGGACCAGATGGTAGCAGTGAAAGTGGTGAGAAGTGCTGAGACGTGGTGGCATTTATGACATGTATTCTGACATATTCCATTTATGGAGGTGGAGAAGACTGTATGAGACATCTATGAAAGAAAATCAAGAATTTGGGTTTTTTTCCAGTTAAACTGGAGATGCTTCTTAAGACACCTAAGTGGAGGTGTCAAGAAGGTAGTTGGTGAAATGAGTCTGGAATACAGAAGAGAGTACCAGGCTGAAGATATATATAGGTGGTATTTTAAAGCCACAAGTTTGGGGGGTCACCTGGATGACTGTGTCCATTAAGCATTAGACTCTGGACTTTGGTTTAGGTCACTATCTGGAGGTTGGTGAAATCAAGCCCCACCTTGGGCTCTGCACTGATGGGGTGGAGCCTGCTTGGGATTCTTTCTCTCCCTCTCTCTATGCCCCCCCCCACTCTCTCTCTCAAAATAAAATAAACAAACATTAAAAAATAAATAGCCACAAGTTGGTGACACTGGCCAAGTTAGAGTGGATAGGGGCGACGAGCCTCCAGGTGCTAGAGATCAAGGAGATGGGGAGAAGCCAACAAAGGGGATTGGGAGGAGGAGCAGAGAGGTGGGCAGAAAACCAGGAGGGTATGGGGTCCTGGTGTCTGAACTCCTCCTCCTGTTTTGAGGGGTCAAGAGTGATCAGTGGTGACCTAACATGTTGATAAGTAAGATAAGAACTGGGATTGGGCCATAGCGGTCAAGTAATGCAGCAAACAACCAGTCATTCCATTCATCTTTTTATTAGTCCTAAATATGTTTCACAGCAAGATTTAGTTATTTCTAAGTTTTTTTCACTGTCAGATTAACTATGAAAGTTGTCCAGGGTAATTTCCAGAAGTTAGTCATTTCTGATAGCAGCAAAAAAGGTTACCACTAAGGATTAGTATGCATTTTTATTATTTGCGGTAGTATTTACCATCTTGAATAACGGGCGAGTCCTTGTTAAAGGGTTATTTTTCTTCACGCCCTCCGCAAGAGTTGCTTGTGCGTCCATTCTTTCGTTTACCCAGGAAATCACTAAGCGCCTGTACTGTGCCAACCCTAGGTTGTTCCTGTCCCGACACGCGATCGAATTTCTCACGCGCAGGATTTTGCCTTTCTTGCGGCACTTGGCTTCAGCCTCCCCGCAGTGGGGTTTTTCCAGCCTACCTTGGTCCAGCTGCAGTTCTCAGCGTCGGCCCCTAGAGGCCCGAATCGGTCTGCCGGTGCGGCCCTCCCACGCCTGGGAGGGACCCTTTGGATGCTCTAGAGCGATATGCAGACGAGACGGGCGGGCACTATGCAGATGAGGTGGGCGGGCCTCGCCGGGCGGGCACTATGCAGATAAGGTGGGCGGGGCCCGCCCGCGCGGGCAAGGAGCGGCTCCGCCGGCGGCCGCCGGGAACTGGAAGGCGCCCGGCCCTTTCTTTGACTGGAGCGGACCCGCCGGACGCAGCTGCCTCGCCCGCCGGAGCCGGCGCGAGCTGCAGCACGGCGGACACCGTGTCCGAGGCCGGCCAGCCGGCCGTTGCCCGAGTCGGCCGAGCATGGGCAACCACTCGGGTCGGCCCGAGGATCCCGAACCAGGTCTGTGCTGTTTGCGGGGGTCGCGCCGCGCCCCCTCCCCGGCCCGGCGCCCTTCCCCCACCCGCCTTTCGGGCCAGCGGCCGCCGCGCTGCCCGCGGGCGCTCAAGGGGCGAGTGGAAAGGTGAAGTTCCCGGGATGTGATTCTTGCCTTTGGAATGCGCTAGTGGGGTTGTGAAATTACCTGTGCCTGTTCCGCGACAAGGAAATGCCACTCACCATAAACACGTACCTGGAAGCTCTGGGTCTGCCCGGACGCGGCGAGTGGGGCGGGAGGGAGCCGGTCTCCGTGGCCCGGCGCACGCAGGCCAGGCGGGTGGAGAGAGGGGTCCGGGCGGGGGTGGGGGGGTTGGGGGTGGGATGGGGGAGGGTTCTGCCCAGATTTCGTAGTGGAGTCTGACTTGCCCCTCCTGTCTGCCGCCCAGCCAGGGTCTCGAATACGGTGGGTGGAGGCAGTTCCTGCAGACTTTCTGGGCATTTGCAACGAAAAGTGTGACTTGGCAGTGTTTTCTGGTTCATTGTCCATTTTGCGGTGCATCATTTGCGTATCACACACTTTCTGGAGTCCCGTGGAAGGTGGCAGCCCGTCAGCAGATCTGTTACTCATACTCAGACCAAGGGCTTGATTGTGACTGTTTCTTACCCAAAATAGTCTGTGCTTATTCTGGGATACCAGAAACTTCAGCGGCTTATCAAATTTTTATTTCCTCAGAAATTAAGCGAGCCTGGTTGGAGAGTCAGCTGGGCTCTAGTTGTCATCTTCTGGTTCATCATCCTGGCCTCCGGCACAGATTTAGATGCTGCAACCACGGGGTTGCATTTAAAAACAAAGCCAGAACATTTCCATACTGTCACATGAAGGAAGTGGAATTTAATTTAGCCTCAAAAATTACATCTTGCCTGATTGGGGAGAGATGGTCCACTTAATGCTGGAATCCTGGAATGGCAGGCGGCGGGTATGTGTTCCCAAGACAGAGTCAGAACTCTTAAAAATGTTCTCAAGGGTGTAATTTTTTAATTGGGGTTTGAATGAGGAAATTGAGGCTTTGAGAGGTGCAGTGACTTGTGTTAAGTGACAGCCCTGGGATCGGGAGCAGGGTTGTAATTAAACCCTCGATCTTCGTAGCCTCGGTCCATTCATCACTCTTCGCTTACCGCCCAGTGCCTTAGCTGTCTGTCTTGACAGGGAGGCCAAGGGGACTCAGGCCGTATCCTTGGGACTGGGCCCAGGAGGGGTGCCTCTAGGTGGGGTGCCTCCTCGGCAGTTGTGGTTCACTGGACTGGTACAACAACCAGGATGGAAAACTTTGCCACACGGGAATAGTGTGTAGAAAAACATCAGAGATGGGGTTACTGTGTAGATTACATAGGGGCAACTCTCTAAAGTTCACGGCCTGTATCCAAACTTCTTTGGGCAGAATAACCAATATTTGCAAAATAATGTCTTTGTCGTAAAGAGCCCTATGATAAACTGTTAGGTCAAAGATATGTAACACTTTAAAAACACCTCTCCCTGGTACACAGCTGCCCAGGTATTGTAAAAACTCATTTCCTTTGTGTCAAATTGCAAAGAGACACCCCCACCCCCACCCCCCGCCCTGCCACCCCACCTTGTTAGAGTTCTTTAGGTTCCAGGGTGCCTGGCTGGCTCAGTTGATGAAGCATGTGACTCTTGACCTTAGAGTCGTGAGTTGGAGCCTCATGTTGGGTGTGGAGATTACTTAAAAATAAAATCAGGATGCCTGGGTAGCTCAGTCAGTTTAGCGTCAGACTTCAGCTCAGGTCATGATCTCACGGTCTGTGGGTTCGATCCCTGCATCAGGCTCTGTGCTGACAGTGTGGAGCATGGAGCCTGCTTTGGATTCTGTGTCCCTCTCTCTGCCTTCCGCTACTCGCACTGTGTCTGTCTCTCTCAAAAATAAATAAACATCAAAAATAAATTTAATAATAAAAAAATAAAACCTTAGGGGTGCCTGGGTGGCTCAGTTGATTAAGCGTCTGACTCTTGACTTTGGCTCAGGTCATGATCTCATGGTTTGTGAGTTTGAGCCCTACATGGGGCTCTGTGCCGGCAGTGTGGAGCCTGCTTGGGATTCTATCTCCCTCTCTCTGCCCCTCCCCTGCTTGCTCTTAATCTCTCTCTCGAAATAAATAAAAATAGACTTTAAAAAACCTTTAAAAAAAGTTATTTGGGTTCCAGTTTCTAAGTGGCTTTGCTTTGTAAAGCATTCTAATGGACAGGAGATGAAAAGACCGCTTTTATTCCAGTGACTTACTTTATTGCATTTTGCAAGAATGACTATAATCTCAGAATGGGAACTCAATCTGATTTGCTGCAAGTAAAGATCACCAATTAGGAAATCTTAGGGACTAGGGTGACCTGAAAGTATGAATATAATTTTAGTTGGTCTCTTTTCTTAATCCCTTTTTTTAAAGTTTATTTATTTCTTTTTGAGAGAGAGAGAGAGAGAGAATGTACACATGCACTTGAGTGGGGGAAGGGCAAAGAGACAGGGAGAGAGAGAATCCCAAGTAGGCTCTGCACGGTTAGCGCAGGGCCCCATGCGGGGCTCGACCTCATGAACCATGAGATCATGACCTGAGCCAAAATCAAGAGTCAGATGCTCAACTAACTGAGCGACCCAGTCGCCCCAATTTTATTTTATTTTTTTTTAAATTTTTTTTCCACGTTTTTTATTTATTTTTGGGACAGAGAGAGCATGAATGGGGGAGGGGCAGAGAGAGAGGGAGACACAGAATCGGAAACAGGCTCCAGGCTCTGAGCCATCAGCCCAGAGCCCGACGCGGGGCTCGAACTCACGGACCACGAGATCGTGACCTGGCTGAAGTCGGACGCTTAACCGACTGCGCCACCCAGGCGCCCCTGGGCGCCCCAATTTTAACTGGTCTCTTAATACAATGATGAAATGCTGTAGAATGCATCAAAAAACTTTTGAAATCAGAGTTTTGTCAAAGATTAATCTGTCTTCATTCTGCTTTACCCTGAGGGCAAGGATGCGATGGGGGCCTCCCAGTGTCAGTTGTGGTATATTGGACTAGAACCAGAACAAGTGCTTCAGTGGGTCGTCACAACAAGGGGCCCAGAGATGAGTGGTAGAGGTAAGGGGGGGAAACAGGAAGGCTGGACAAGGGAAGAGCAACACCCAAGTGTGATTTTTACATAGTTCTTGTATTGTGTCACTTTTGTCCTTTGAGATGCAGACTTTTAAAAAGGGGGGTGGCGGGGGGGGGGGAGGGGGTGGGCGCCTGGCTGGCTCAGTCCATGGAGTACGAGGCTCTTGATCTTGGGATCATGAGTTCAAGCCCCACGTTGGGTGTAGAGATCACTTTAAAAAATATCGTTAAATAGAATTAGGAATGCAAGAAGTTTATGAGAGACCTGACAAACACAAAAGGCGTGGGAAGCCAGAACTGGGCTGGGAGAGTTTTAGGCCATGATGCAGATCCAGCACGTATGAAAGGAAAGGAGGGGGTGGCAGGTTTGGGCAGGGAGAGCCTCAGATAGCTCTGCAGCTGTGGCGAGGCCCTGGCCAACTGATTGAGGGAGCTCGATTGGGCAGAAATGGCCAATCCCTAGTGTTCTTGCTGTGGTCAGTCACTGCTGGAGGCTGCCTGGGAAGAAGGCACCTTCAGCTCAAAAGCCAGGTTGAATCCTGGGACCCTGGTGGCACTAACAGCTGGAGGTGTCAGCTAACTGCAGTTCTTGTAGCTGAACGCCAAGTTCTTTCTTGAATAGAGATCCAGGTGGCGCATCTCATGGCTGCCTTCCACAGGAACCTCAGTTGCTTGGGCAGGGAGGGTCTATTTAAAGAGTAAATGAGGTAAAATTTCCATCTTAGATCCCCATCTTAGACCCTAGGCTTGAAAGGGCTGGAATTAACCCCCATGTCTTCTCTCTTCCAGTTGGAAGCACCTTGTCGTCTCCGGGGCACACCTTTTCTAGCCCTGGAATTGGCCATGGTAGCAGCAGGATTCCTCTTTTGTGGTGTCTGTGATCCTTTGAGTTGGGTCATTGTGGCTTCATTGTGGTATTGTATTACAGGATGGGCAGGAGAAATGGATCAAGTAAGAGACATGAACATATCCATGAATGAGGGCAGCTAGAATGAGAACCTGTTGATTACTCTTACTTCCTAGAAGTTCCCTAGAACTAGAAGTTCTAGATGTTAGCAGTCTTTCAGTTTCCAACCAGGTTGTCAGACCTGCATTGTAGACAGGGCTACTGGGTATGGTTGTGTTGGTTGTGCACTGTTCAAAGGCACCTGGATATAAAGGGATGAGAGGGCCCGGGTGGGGTTGTATCAGTCCAGAGATAGGGGTGCCATTTTGCAGTTTTGCCTTTTTGTATTCACACAAAGATGCCTGATAATGCTAAAGAAGGCCTTAGTCAAAGGTGGGTTTAGTAGGCTTTCCCCGGTTTCACTACTAGCTGATTTTTGCTTGCTGTTTACCTTAAATTTGCATGTATGTACTTATTTTTTATTTTATTTTATTTTTTTAGTTTATTTAATTTTTTCAGTAATCTCTACACCGAATTTGGGGCTCAAACTCACAACCCTGAGATCAAGAGTCGCATGCTCTTCCGACTGAGCCAGCCAGGTGCCCCTGCATTTATGTATTTAAATAAATGCAAATGTTGTGAAACGAAAGCGAAACTTCTACCCGCTTAGGTCCTACTTTGTATTAGTTACAGTGAATGCTAACTGGTTAAAGACAAATCCCAAAATAGCCACTGAAGACTCTAAAAGTTGGTTTCTCGCTTACATCACAGTCCGGTGTGAGTCGGGGGCAGTCTGGGCAGTTAGACGTTTGTTAGAGACTCAAGCCTGTGAACGTTCATTCTTAGCGCCTGGCTGCTGGGTTGCACTGGATGTACCAGCATTCAGGGGAAGATTCATGGAGGATACCGCAGGAGATTCTACGGGCCGGGCCTGGAAGTGACGCACATCATTTCCACCCAGGCTCTACTGGCCAGTTTCAGTCACACGGCCCCACCTGGATGCTGAGGGACTGGAAAACATCTTTGTGGATGCCAGGCAGGGGACAGACAGCAGCAATATTGGTGAATACTGGCAATCTCTTTCCAGACATGGTATCCACTCCCAACCGCATTTGTGTCAGTATTAAGAAAAATTTAATCAGAAAAATGAAAGACCTGTAAGCACCCATATATCCACCGTCTAGATCTGCAGTTAACATTTTGCTACATTTGCTTTATATATATATCCATCTATTCATCCTTCCATCCGTCATCCTATCTTATTTTGGGGGGCATTTCAAAGAAATGATGGTTACCTCCATCATTCTACATAATACGCTATGCCTCTTATGCCTGTACTATTTCTTGACTTAGTAGCTTTCAAGGCTATATACTAACCTTTACTGTGAAACTTTAGGAATTAGTGCATTTTTACTAGTATATGTCTCTACTCCCTCCCCCCCCCCCCATTTCTGCAAGTCATACATAAATTTTCTGATGTTCTTGTCAGTATGGTAAAATGCCAATGGGGGAATATAGTTGTGGGTATATAGTCTTTTACTGTATTTCACTTTAGAATTCTAGGGAAATTGGGGCACCTGGGTGGCTCAGTCGGTTGAACATCCAACTCTTGATTTCAGCTTAGGTCATGGTCGCATCAGCCTCTGCACTGACAGTACGGAACCTGCTTGGGATTCTCTCTCTCCCTTTCTCTCTGCCCCTCTTCTGTTTGCCCTCTCTCTCTCAAAAAATAAATAAACTAAAAAAAAAAATTAGAATTCTAAGGAATTCTATTGTTTACCATCTTCCTTCCTTCCTTCCTTCCTTCCTTCCTTCCTTCCTTCCTTCCTTCCTTCCTTCCACCTGCATTTCTTCGCTGACCAACTTTAAACAGTGTCCTTGGCTAGGTAAATGAGGATATAACATCCTCAAATTTCAACTGTCTTTTCCATTTTATCCTTCACACCCTATCCTGGTCTGCCTCTCAACCTTCCATGTGGCTAGAATGTTCTGTTCCATAATTAGTATAATTAAATCTTCTGTGCATTGTCTGTAGATTGAAAGTTGAAAACTAATCAGTATTTAACATATTAGGATCGCATATGTATTATTTACTGGACAACCAGGGAGTGCATTTAGACTTAGAAGGAAATGTAATCTTACATTGCTTACCTTGTGACCTGTGGCAGAAGACATTACTTTAAAAGAAAAGCAAGGAGTAAGATTGGAAGGGAGGTAGTGCAGGTATTATAATTATTTACTTTTAAAATGATCTTAACATGCTTTTATCCTGTTTTGGAGCTTCTCACTTTTACTTCCATTATTATGGAGAATTTATTTTCTTTTTGAAGACGAAAAGCAGGGTGGTTAAGACTTTGGGCTCTGGAGCCAGACTGTGCAAATCCCAGTTTTGTCACTTCCAGCTCTGAGACTTTAGACAAGTGATTTAGGCTTTCTGAGCCTCAGTTTTATCATCTAGAAAAGGAGTTACTAATATAACGTACCTCATAAGGTTGTTGTTAAAACCGGTGAAGCGTTAGAACAGCCTCACACATAGAAAGTGTCCGAGAAGCATGTTTTAGTTTGGACTTGGTTCCCCCTGGTCCTGTCTCACTCTTGGGTTAGCCCACTACTTCGCTGATCCTTCTCTGTTTTTGCATTCCTTTGCTTTGGCTGGAGTATTTCCTGTGGTCCTCCATATATTCTGTCACTCTCTATATTCACCTTTTTCTTACAGTTTTCCTGTTGACTTTTAAAATTCCATTCTCTCTTTCCAAAATATTTTTTGTTGTCTGCTTGATCTTATTCATCGAAGTTTGGGGCTTGGGGGAGGGGAGTGGTGTTGGTCGGAAGGCTTGAGTCAAGTGAATTAATGGCTTCTGTTGGCATTAAATTTCAAGGACTCATCAGAGTTTTTACAATATTCACTAAGAAGAGAATATTCTCAGAATAAGAATTTTTCTCAGATGTATTTTGTACCATGGAAGGATTTCAGAGTGGAACTAGTGTTCTGAGAGACATACTTTGGAAAATGTGCTCTTTTAGGATTAAAAATGATGTATATATCAAAGAGCAGTGATAATACATAGAAAAAACAGATAAGATAAAAAATGTCTATTACTGTAATAAATGTGAATGGGTTAAAATCTCTGTTAAAAAAAAAGACCCCCCCTTCCAGATTAAGACAGAAAGCAAAATATACATGCTGCATATATTTAGGTTCCTGTTAGGTCTGATAAACCAGTCCAGTTTTTTAAAGTCTTATATACTTAATAGTTACATTTATAAACAGAGATTCTTAACTCCTCTTATATATCTCAGAACACACATTCTCTCTATGTGTGTGTGTGTATATGTAAGATGCACACTTCAAATTAAAATTACAAATTAATTGCTCAATTACACATTTTAGATTGGAATCAAGGGCTGAATTGAACTCTTTATACGTCTAATTCCCCTAAATGTTAAAAATAGAATCCCAAACTGCAAGTATTTCTTAGTACATAATACTGCTTACACACATACGTAATTACATAATTACTACTCATTTAATTCTTATTTTATTTTATTTTTTTAAGTAGGCTCCATCTCCAACGAGGGGCTTGAACTCACGACCCCTGAGATCAAGAGCCACATGCTTCACCTACTGAGCCAACCAGGCGCCCCTCATTTAATTGTTTTAAATACTTCTCTACTTAATTCTAAATCATTTTAGGATTAAAAAGTTAGTTTAGGGGGCGCCTGGGTGGCTCATTCGGTTGAGCATCTGACTTCGGCTCAGGTCACGATCTCGCGGTCCGTGAGTTCGAGCCCCGCATCGGGCTCTGGTCTGGTGGCTCAGAGCCTGGAGCCTGCTTCCGATTCTGTGTCTCCCTCTCTCTCTGCCCTCCCCCATTCATGCTTTGTCTCTCTCTGTCTCAAAAATAAATAAACATTAAAAAAAAATTAAAAAAAAAGTTAATGTAAGTATTTTTTTATAAATAATACAGGAATTTCATCCCAGGTGAGGCTTTTAAGCAACAGAGGTCTCTAGCAGGGACAAGGACAGGATTGTTACTCTGGACTCCAAATACCCACTGGAGCTCCTTTTGCTGTGGTGGGAGCATATTTGGTTTGAGCATGTACAAAGATAGTCTACGCATGATAGGTTTTCTCAACCTTTATGTGAGGATCTGTTGTTTTACCTTGTCTTTACTGATAGTTTTTCTGGGTGTAGAATTCTAGGTTCAAGATCTTTGTAATCTCTCTGCACAGTGATTTCAAAACTTGAGGAAGGAGGTGGTCATAATGCCCATTGTGACAAACAAACTTAGATTTAAGTTATATTTTCCTTAATTCTTAACAGCTCCTAATTGGGAGCCTTAGACCTCCGTTCAAATGGCCACATCACTTAATTAGAGTTTGTACTTCTTTGGCATTTAGATATAAATATTTCCCCTCTGACTCCAAAGACTTGTGACTTGATAGAACACTACCTGCTTTTCTTACACTTTCTGTCTCTTAAGGCCAGTATCTTTCTTGATAGTAATACAAAATGTCATTTAATTGTGCCTATCTCTGTGGCTTTAATTGTGCCTATCTCTATGGCTTTGTCTGACTTACAGAGTCATTCTACTGAAACAATAGTATCAGTGACAGACTTTCCTCCCCTACCCTCCACAGGCACCACAGGGTACCTTAAATCAGACAGGACCTTCTATGTTGAAGAAGAAAAAGTAGCATTCACAAACTCCAGCACATTAACCAGCAAACCTTGGAAGAGTGACTCCTGCAGAACCTATTAGAAATGCATTAAAATAGACTCACAAGTAAAAATGAGAGAATTCAACAATATGTCTTACACAGTTTTTCTAAACTGTTCATGGAATGGTTAAAACATTGATCTGTCCTGTTCCAGAAAGAAAGCCTCATTACAGTCTCTTAAGGGAAATTTTATGGTCACTCTCTTATATCATAATGCAGTAAAACTGTAGATAATAAAAGTTGAAATTTAAAAAACTTAATCCATTTGGTAAAGTTTGACACAAGAAAGAACTGAGAACAACAATTTATTAAAAAATGATTATGGAGTGCTTCATCAAGTTACAAATAAGCAAGTTCGTTCCTCTGAAATTTTTTGATGTCTGAAAAGAAACAATGAAAATAAGTTAATTACTATACTCAGAAAATTAGGAAATAAACAAGAAAATAAATCTGGGAAAACAGGAAGGTGTTTTTTGAAAAGGCAGAAATTAATGAAGCAGATTATAACTGTGGCTGTTTCATCCTCCTCTTTTTTTTCTTTTTTCTTTTCAGTTTTAAATTTTTATTTATTTTTGAGAAAGATACAGAGAGCAAGTGCGGGAGGGGCAGAGAGAGGAGACAGAATCCCAAGCAGGCTCTACACGGTCCGCGCAGAGCCCGATGCAGGGCTTAAACTCACGAATTCTGAGATCATGACCGGAGCCAAAATCAAGAGTTGGACACTTAACCGCCTGAGCCACCCAGGTACCCCATGTCTCACCCTCCTCTTACCCACCCTCTTACCACCTAGTACACTGCCTGATACATGCTTGGCACATGGTAAATATTTGTTGAATGAATGGATATATGAATGAACAAAAAAGAAAAAGAACACCTTCAGTTAAAAATGTAAGAGTATGTTTTTTGTTAAAACAATGAAGTAGAGAAAACAAAAAACAATGTCTAACCGTAGTTAGACTAAGAAAAAGAAGAGAACAGAAATATCCCAGACTTGCATTTAAGAATGCACGTATTCAAAGACGTGGTTTAAAAAAATAGAATAAAAATATAAAATTTTGATGAACTTGAAAATGAAACTATAAAATCAGTTCCTGAAGAAACGAAACAGTTGGACAGAAGAGTAATTTTGGAAGACATCACAAAGTAACTTAAAAGCTCCAAAAATATCCCTGAACCCAGATGATTTAATAGGTAAAGTTCTTTAAATACAAGAAAAATATAATTTCCGTGATACTTAAAGTCATCTAGCGCCTTGTTTCCCAAAGATTACCATGTTATAGAGGGTACAGGTAATGATTTGAAATATATACAGATGACTGTTTCTTATTTTAATAATTAATTTAAAATGTGTCAGAAAAATTATAACTAGTACATCAAATCTATGCTGCTTAGGATGAAGTTGGGCTAAAAGAAAAAGTCAATGTTAAGTTCGTGCAAAAAAAATTATATAATCAGACAAGTAAGTACAAATAGAATTGTGATGGTAATACTCAAATAATAGAAACTTGGAAAATATTCTGAAGTATGTAAAAGATGGAAAACATTCCAATTTATTTTCACAAAAGTAATACTAATACTGTGAAGCCAAAACGTTTCAAAGATAGCGCTAACAAAGAAAGCCAGAGTACCTTCTTACTGATGTTGATATACAAGTCCTAATCAAAATATAAGCCAAGTTTAATCCAACCATATATTTAAAAACTGTTATGCCACTGTAAAACTGGTTCATTCCAAGAATGCAATAATATTATTCTATGAATTTATGCCAACAGTGAATTTAAAGAAAAAAATTTTCATCTGTATATCAGTAATACATTTAATAAAATTTAACATATACCTTAGAAACATTTAATAGGAATGAATGGATCCTTTCTTAAGATAATAAATAAAATGGTCTGAAAGCTGCACACACCATGCTTAACAGGAAACTAAAAACATTCCTGTAAAGGTCAGGAAAATAACAGCGGTGCCCATACAGGACATTGTTTTCAGATAGACTAGCCAAAGCAGTAAGATGTTTAAAAATAATATTTATTGAAAATGAGACAAAAGTAGCATTATTTGTAGGTCCTATAATTTTCTTGCTAGAATAGCCAGGAAGATTAACTGAAAAACTATTAGAATGAATGAGAATTCAGTAAATAGCTAGGAAATGCAAACATATGTATTTATATAATTTTGTTATATATATTTTATATTCTATATATAAAATTTTGTTGTATATATTTTATATTATATATATGCAATATATCATATATGTATGAATATGCATATACATGCAGTATGTGTGTATGTAGGTATGTGTGTTTATAACAGTAGCTTTATGCTAATAATAACCAGAAACAGTGGTTTATTAGAAGGTCACATTCACACTATAAGAAATGTGTATAGAATCTGGGGGAGAAATAAGGAATGTATAAGACCTCTGTAGTAAACAGTAAACTCTTAGAGAGTTAGATCCTAGTGATGATGGCACAGATGTCCTCTGTTAATTGGAGATACTGTCCTTCAGAAGATCAGAAATCGTTGCTGAATTTTGTAACATACCTTTTTGCCATTCATCTTGATGTTATGATTTTTCTTGTTAGACATAATGATTTCATGGATTTAAAATTTTTTTCCCTGGGGAGTCTGGGTGGCTCAGTTGGTTAAGCGTCTGACTCTTGATTTCAGCTCAGGTCATGATTTCACAGTTTGTGAGTTCGAGCCCTGAATCTGTTTTCCTGCTCTCTCTCTTTCTCTCACTCTCCCCCCCCCCCCCACCCTTTTACCCCTCTCCCACTTGCACTTGAGCTCGCTCTCTCTCTGAAAATAAATAAATAAACTTAAAAAAAATTTTCCTCTTATAATCCCATTTTAGGTCACATTTTCCTTAATACCCCTTTTGGTTTTCTTTTGTTTTTTTTTAACATGAAAGACGAATTATTGTAAGTTTTTATTGGTTCCTTGTTGCCTTATATGGGTAAAAGGGTGTGTGTGCAAGGTTAGCTCTGAAGTTTCTGATAACTTTAATATCCTATGATTTTATGTTTTTAGACTCTTTTTTCAGTAAGTTCTATGCCCACCACGGGGCTCGTACTCACGACCCTGAGATAAGGAGTCTTGTGCTCCACTGACTGGGCCAGCCAGGTATCCCTATGATTTTTTTAGACTTAAACTTTCTAAGTCAGGTATTTTGTGGGTGGGGGAGACTGGGGTTTTCTTTGTTGAGCTTGTCACCCAGATGTGCTTTAGGTATGAGCTTTCTAGCCAGTTGAACTCTGTTTTACTTTTTTAAAAAGTTTGATATGGCTCCAGTCAGATGAGACCAGCCTGTGTGGTCGTATCCTAGAAGCATCATGAAGGCGCCGAGCATTTTGAAGGTTTCTGCGTCTCCTCATGAAGATGTCGCACTCCCATGACAAAGCAGTCCCCTGGGACTGTCCTTCTACCAGACCTTTCCCATTGGCCTGGCCTCACCCCTGCTGCTCAGCGTCAGGAGATGCCACTTCCCCAGTCGGCCGGCCCACTTCTGACTTGGCCTTCGATGCCCTCTGGTGCCCGGCCTTCACGTGGACATCACAGGACGGTTTGTTCTCCAGCTGAGGGAGAACTACCCGAGAACACTTACTTGCCCCCCTCATCTCATCTCCACAGCCCCCAACACTCCCCAGAGGCCCTAGCGAACAGCCCGGCTCTAATGAATTGATGGCAGCCGCCCCTTGTATTTCCTGGAAATTTTTTAATTCTCAGGAGAAGGTGGGCTTTATATTTTAAAATCGATGTGGTTGGCCACATATTTAAAACCGAGATTTAAAAAAAAAAAAATCACTTACTGGTATGAACTTCAGAAAAGCTTGTTTCACAGAAAGAGATTTTCCACATTCCACACCACTACAAAGATAACCCAGATATTCTGGGCCAGCGACTCCCCTGGGGCCGGGCACGGGGAGCCACCCCTGTCAGAGGCCCAACAGGCCACGGGCAGTATCTCCCTGTGGCTTTTCACAATTCCCACCTATTTGTAGATACCCTCTCTCCAGTGACCTGCCCCCTTCATTGTTTTTAACCTCTGCTCCGTTACTTTGGAAAAATTAGTCTTTTTTCCCTTCGCTTCTTCACGCTCCTCCCCTCTCCAGCTCCGTGTTCCAAATTGAACCTAATTATGGATAAGTGTTCAGATTAGGGGTTATGATAAACCTGGAAAGGTAAAGTCATACATTTTGACCTGAAACTCTATCCAATGAAGAACCAGTGCCAACAGCCTCCCAAGCCCTTGAAAAATCCCCTTTGTTTTATCTGCCAGAGAATTCATTTTTCTTCCTCTAATTGGTCCTGCTTTTCTCTCTACCAGCAGCCAAATTAAAAAAAAAAAAAAATCTTGAAGGTTAAATTATCAGCAGTCTAACCTTCTGATTTATTCACAGATAAACAAGGAGTCCATTCAAAGTGGTCCTAGAACTATTCTGAAAATTATCTGTTTATAGTTGCGTTTTGGTCTCTTCCGCTCTGCCCTTCCTTCAATCTGAGTACATTCCATTGCGCGTGTTACGTGCAGTTAGTTACAGGCCGGACCAGAGACGTGATGAGACAGTCTCTCTTTGCAGGTTACGTTTGTGTGTGGGTGTTGTTTGCTGGCGTGCGTTTGTGTGTCCACGTGCCCCTCACACCTTCCCTGACATCCTAACTTTCTGTGGCATTCTGCTTTTGTGCTTTATGCCCTGGTGAGGGTTTTCAAAACCAGTAGTTGTAGGTGATTAAGAAAGAAGAAGGAATGAAAATCAAGGAGACAGCAGTAATTGGAGCGGTGGTTACATTTTCGTGGAAGCTGCACGTTAAAATGTCCTCTTGTTTGTCCTAAATTCTCGTATCCGGAGCCTTATGCTAACCACTTTAGATACAAGATAGTCCTTGAGGCATTATGGACAATCCTGCTTTTCCTTTACTGTCACGGTACCGGTTCTGTTACCAGCCTGGACTCCGGGGGTGGGGTCGGGATGGTGCTGGGGGCCTCTTGATGGCTTTGGTCCGTCCATGTCCGCATGCTGGACTCCCCTCACTCATCCTCAGTCCCCGTGTGCCTGGAAACCAGTAACTGAAGCAGCCAGAACCGTGTCTAAACCAGAAGGGCTTCTCCTGATCAACAAAAAGGTGTGAAGTTTGGGCACAGACAGTTTTAGCTTCTCCGGAGACCTCTTTCTGTTCCGCTGGTGGAGGACAGCATCTCAGGGGCCGAGTATCTCCGGCTGTACAGTGCCGTCCTAGTGAGATAAAGTATTTTCGCACATGCGGGCGTGGGCACACGCCGTCCCCTCGCCTCAGCCCTCCCCTGAGATGCACGGGCCTCCTGGGAACCACCCCGCGCCCCTTCTCCTTGCCCTGTGCCCGGATGCTCCTCTCACAGAACTGGTCCAAGGACTCCTCTGCAGGTCGACCAGAAGTCCCCCTTGTCCAGGCTAAGTCCCAGTTAACACCTGTTGCGGGTCAGTGCACGCCTATTATTTTCATTTTCAAAAATGCCATTTGCAAGATAAATGTTACCTCCATCCTACTTTTCATCCTTTCAGGCTTCTTCAGCCCTGATGTCACCTCCTCAGGTAGACCCTTCCGCACCTGGTAGGCTTCCTTTTTCCGAAGCTGGACAGGATCCTTTGTTTGCCCTGCTTGCTGACTGGCCCCCAGGGCTTGGTCAGGCTGAGCCAGGGGTTTGTGAGAAGCAGATACATTTAGGCTTCTTTCAGCCTCGGGACCCATGCAGGGCCAGGCTGGGAGGAAGTGAGAGAGGAGGCACTAGGTGCAGGAGAAGGTGAGGTGCAGAGGAGGGATGTGCAAGGGGAAGGGGAGGTGAAGCGGAGGAATGCAGGGGAGAGTGAGGTCCAGGGGGGAGCAAGGAAGGACAGAACGTGGGCGCGTGCTGCGAACCAGGATGTATGGGAAGCTTCACTAATGTGATTGTGCCCCCTCGAGAAATTTTAATGTCCTCTACCACTCAAGGCTGTAAGAGTCGATGTGAGGGTTTCAGATTTGAGGCCGTGTGCCGTCAGCTTGAAGGGACTGATACCGCAAGAGACGTCTGGTGAGGCTTGATTATAACTGGATTACGTGAAATAAACAAATTCCATTTTTTTCTAGGTGATTGTTTTTCTGGGAGTATTAGACAAAACAGTGGATTCAGAGGCACACGTTCAGGCTCGTCTCTTCTTTTTTGACCTTGATGGGTTTTCATGTGCGTAAAGGGCTTGAGCTCCATCTACGATGTCCCTTCCACCTTTTAGAACTGTAAGATTTCGTCATACATGGCGGCCAGACTAGAAAGCATTTTGAAGTTCTACAGAGTACTATTTTTTTTTTTCCAATTGCAGGCCAGAAAGAAAACTTCCAAATAAGGATGCATAAGATACTCAGTGAGACAAAGGGAAACAATAACTAAAATACAAGTCTAGCCTTTGCCCTGGCATGAAAAGAATGCAGACTGGTAACTGACCTAAAGGTTTCTGTTTCATTTCATATTTAGGTGAAATGGTCAGCTTTGACCATTATTCCCAAAAAAATGTCTCTTCAGACTTTTAAAATATTTGTGTAATATTGAGGCGATTGTATTATCCTTGACAACACTGAGGTCGCTTTTACCTGTAAAAAAATGCCGTGCCTAATTGTGTATGTACCAGGAGCAGTGCTTGAAAAGCTAAATTTAGCAAAATTAATCCGGGCTCACAAATGATCACAGTAGACCTTCAATAAACACCCCTACCTAATACCATGACAAACATTGTGAGGTCGCCTCCCGGTGGCTTAGCCATCTAACGTGGAGGAATGTTTCAGCAAGGAGAGTAATTTGATTTCATCAAATAGTAAGCACACGGGCCATTCAGACTGTAATTGTCAGGGTTATACCCAAGGATGAGAAACGTCTGACCAGTGAATGAACAGAGCTGAGTGCGAAGTGACACTGAGTATGTCGTATGTCTTTGTAAAATGGACAGTCCAGAGGACACACATTGGCCAACCTCATTGGTCTTCTGCAGCGTCTCAAAATTTTTTGAGTAAGAATGTTTTCATGGGGCCTTTGAGTAAGAATATTTTTCAGGGGGTCTGCCTTTCACAGATATTTACTTACCTCTCCGGCTCCCCAGGCAGTTGAATTGTTGACCTTTGACCTTTGATTAAAAAAAAATAACATCTAATTACTAAAATACTAAAAACTAAATAGTCTTGGTTGCTTACTGGGAAATCCACCTTGAGACAGAGATTTGCGTGTAGAAAGTTTGTGGAGGGCACCCATGGAAATAATATCTAGGGTTGGGGGGTGAAGGAAACAGGTTCTGGCAGAGAGAGAAGGTGAAATGTGATAGGACCATCACCGTTGTCTCAGTCCCCAGGGCCTGGAGCTAGGATGGTCCTCCAGGGTCATCCCAAATTGAGACCACGTGGTCAGACCTTTGTGCCTTCTTCCCATCAGCCGTGGGAAGGCTTCAGGGGAGAATCTGTTTCCTTGCTTTTTCTAGTAGTCTTTCATTTCCTTTATGAGTTCTGCCCCAACAGGGACATTGTGATAGCCTGAAAGCCAAAAAAAACCCAAAAAACAAAAAAACAAAACAACCCAAAAAACAAAAAAACAAAAACATTCACTCACTAGTTTCTTCCTTAAAAAGTTCACTCTCAGGGAGTTGGCTCCACCGCTGACCACAGGTTCTGCCTGCACACGGATAGGCCTGACTCACTCCGTCCACTCCTTCCTGCCGCCCTCGCCCTTGTCAGGGCCTGTTTCCCCGTGACATCTAGCCAGCGCCCCACGAGCACCTGCTTTGTGCCTGTGGCTAGGGGGGAGGCCAGGTCACTGCTTGCCCTGCAGAGTGGAGGGTGAGTGGGGCCTCGTGGTAGAATTAAAAAAATATACATCTGCTCCCTGGTTCCAGGCACAGAGCTCCTAAAACCCTTGGAATTTTTGAGAGGAGCATCTTTTGTTATTCATAATAAGCCCCTTTCAACCGCACTCCAGTTTATGCTAATTGTGGTGACTCTTGGAGGATGGGGCTGGTTGCCCGAGGAACCAACCACGTGATGAGAGGGCTGGAACCTTCAGCCCCACCCCCCACCACTGGGGAGGGAAGAGGGGTTTGGAGATTGAGTTTAACCACCAGTGGCGAGTGAACTGATCAGTCGTGCCTACCTAATGGCACCGCAGTAAAAATTCTAAACAGTGGGTTTTGGAGAGCTTCCAGGCTGCTGAGCACGCCAAGGTTATGGGAAGGTAGCACACCCGAAGAGGGCGGGCAAGCCCCATGCTCACCCCACGCCTTTCCCTCTGCATCTTGCATCTGGCCGTTCCTGAGTTGTGTCCTTTGCAATAAACTGGTGATCTAGTAAGTAAACAGCCTTCTGAGTCGTAGGAGTCGTTACAGCAAGTTATCCAACCTGAGGCAGGGGGAGCGGAAACCCCCACTTTGCAGCTGGTTGGTCAGAAGTGCAGGTGACAGCCAGGGACTGGCACCTGAAGTGGGACCGGTCCTGTGGGACTGAGTCCTTAACCTGTGGGGTCTGTGCTAAGTGCAGGTAGTTAGTGTCACAGTTGAGTTGTAGGACACCAGTTGGTGTCCAGAGAGTTTGGAGAAGTGGTTGGTGTGTGTGTCAGGGAGGGGGGGGGGCGGGGGTAGGGGGGTGGGGAGGGGACCTATGCATTTGGTCTCAGGAGTCAGTGTGAGCACAGAGGGAAATGGGTTGTTCTTTTAGGGCCTCCTGTCGGCCTTGACCAACCCCTGCGTTCTTCTGCTCCCTTCGCCAGCTGTCAGTGGAGTGTCCCTTCAGAGTGAAGTGTCTGGAGTGACCCCTTCACTGGGGACACAGCCCCTCGAGCCTGGAGCAGGATTGAGCCCCCCCCCAGACAGGATTAGTCGTGGCTGAGCTCCTGCCTCTGACTCCATCTTCAGACGGTCAGAACTCCTTACCTCCAGCCACTGGCCAGGGAACACCTGCTCGAAGCTGGCCTGGGTGCTTTGGATTCAGACGTTTGTAGTATGTCTCCTGCTGGGGGGGGGGGTGTCCCTCTTCATTAATCTCGCCTGGTGCCTGGCTGTCCCCTTCAGGTCTCTCTGCACTCTTCTCTGCCTCAGCTTAGTTTTCTCCCATCGCTTTCTTCTTGCCATCTGGCTTTCCTGTTGTGCTGGAGATCTTTCCGGTCTTCCTTCAAGTCTCTTAAGTTTCAAAAACCTATTCATCTCTTTATCCTTTTCCTCATAATCCTGGGTAAATTTCCTCAGTTGGTCTTCTAATTCATTGCCTGGATTTTCTGTGGTTCAGTATTACTGAACATCAGTATTTTGCACGGGGAAAGCAATCTTTTCCTGATGCCAAGTCCTCCCTTCTCATCAAGGCGTTTTGCTTTCAGATCTTCCTGAGCATGGATGGGAGACTTTCTAAAGGCGTGTTTACCACACCGGCCTTGTGGAAGGAGCTTTCTCTGGGCCTCAGCAGGACAGAGGTGGGAGAGTGGGTTGGATGAAGGATAAGCTTCGGGGCGGCATCCCCACAGCCTTTGAACGTCCCCTTCTGCCTCATATCTGGGTTTGAATCCAGATGTGTGTGAATCAGTGTAGAAAACAGAACCGCACAGAACGTGGCACATCAAATAGAGAATATTCCTTTAATAAATTCAGCCTGATTTCAACTGCACTTAGTCCCCTTGGCTTATGTAAATGTACAAATTCCTGCAAATCCCTCAACGTGTATAAGCTTTTCCTTCTTAATATTTAACAGCATGGGCCCTGGAGCCAGAGTGCTGCATATTCTTATCCTGGCTTCGCTGATTTACTAGCTGTGGGATCCTGGGCTAGTGTCTTAATCCATTGCTTTGTTTTCCCTCCTCTATAAAATGGGAATAATAACACTGTGCTGAGTGCTCAGGATAGTGTAACATTCTTTTTTTTTTTTTTTTTAATTTTTTTTTCAACGTTTATTTATTTTTGGGACAGAGAGAGACAGAGCATGAACGGGGGAGGAGCAGAGAGAGAGGGAGACACAGAATCGGAAACAGGCTCCAGGCTCTGAGCCATCAGCCCAGAGCCTGACGCGGGGCTCGAACTCCCGGACCGCGAGATCGTGACCTGGCTGAAGTCGGACGCTTAACCGACTGCGCCACCCAGGCGCCCCTAGTGTAACATTCTTAAACAGTGCCTGGAAAGTAATGAATTTTCGAAAAATGTTAATAAAATATTAACAAATAAATTAACAGTAAATCTTAAGGTCTCAATAAATGTTAGCCCATGCTTTTTTTCTTCCTCCTCCTGCCTCTCATCTTATTGCTTCTTTTCTGTGGTTTTCCTTGAGGTAGATGATGTTTCATTTATCTACCGAATGTCGATTAGAGTGCTTCCTTTCCCCAGCTCCAGGCCCCACCGTCCCCCTCTTCTTGGCCTGCCCCAGGGTGCTTTTGGGATAGTCAAGGATTGTATTAGTTTCCTGTTGCTGCTGTAACAAGATACCACAAACTTCCTGGCTTAAGGCAACACACATTTGTTTTCTTAGAGTTCTGGAGATTAGAAGTCTGGAATGAAGGTGTGGGCAAGGCCATGTTCCTTCTGGAGACTTCAGGGCAAACTTATTTCTTTCCCTTTTCCAACGTCAAGGCCACTTGCACCTTCTGCTGTATTTCACGGTTCATTGCTACAACGTCCGGTTCCATCCTCACATCTCCTTTTTCTGCCTTTGACCCGCCTGCCTCCCTCTCGTAAGACCCCTGTGATTACGCTGAGCCCACCAGATAATCCAAGATAATCTCCTCAAGTCAAGAGCCTTCACTTGATCACACCTGCAAAGTCCCTTTGCCATGTAACGCATTCACAGGTTCCAGGGATTAGGGTGTGGGCATCACTGGGGGCACTATTCAGCTTACCGCAGGAAGGAGGCTATGCGAGAAACCTTACTAGAGAACACTCCCCGCACAGTGGTGCTTTAAGAGGTGTGGAACTCAGGCCAGGAAGCAGTCTTTCTTCCTGGGGACACTGGGAAAGGTTTCACAGAAGAGGGACGTTTGAGCTGAGTCTTAAGGCCTGAAGAAGCCTTTGCTAGGGGTTGGGCGGGCTCTTAGGCAGAGGAAATAGCGCACGCCAAGAAATGGGGTTGTGACAGAACCCAGCAGTTTTGGGGGCTGGTTAGATCTCTGGATGTTGCCAGAACATTAAGGAGGGGTGGTAGGCAAAGAAATGTGTGGTGTAGATCTAGAGCGTGCCATGATTACGGGTCCGGAATGTATCCCGTGAAGGGAGGGGAACCAGTGGAGCTGTTTTGGTATTTGTTTTTAAATATGAATATTTTACCTGATTATGTAAGTAATACGTCTCACTTTATAGAAAATGAAATTAAAGAATGTATCCAGAAAATAAAAATCATTCATAATCCTGCCACTCAGGATAATAATGACTTGACATTTCTTTGCGGTGTGGTTATGGAGCCTTTTTTTTATTAGAAATTTTTAATGTTTGTTTATTTTTGAGAGAGGGAGTGGGGGAGGGGCAGAGAGAGAGGGAGAGAGACATCTGAAGCGGGCTCTATGCAGACAGCAGAGAGCACAATGCGGGGCTCGAATTCACCAACTGTGAGATCATGACCTGAGCCTAAATCAGATGCATAACTGGCTGAGCCACCAGGAGCCCCTGCTGAGCCTTTTTTTACACACACACACACTTTCACATAGTTAAATCGTGTTGTATATTCCAATTCATATCTTGACTTCTTTCTTTAACAGTGTATCATAAATTTTCTTCATGTCATGGGGTGCCTGGTTGGCTTAGTTGGTTAAGCATCCGACTTTGGCTCAGGTCATGATCTCACAGTTGGTGAGTTCGACCCCCACATCGGGCTCTGTGCTGACAGCTCAGAGCCCAGAGCCTGCTTCCGATTTTGTGTCTCCCTCTCTTTCTCTCAGCCCCTGCCCCCACTCATGCTCTGTCTCTTTCTGTGTCAAAAATAAATAAACGTTTAAAAAATAAAAAATAATTCTTCGTGTCATTAAATATTCCCCAATATTTTTAACATCTCCATAATATTCTATTATTCCATGTGGTATTGTATTCTACTCCCATCATTTTCTTTTTAATTTTAAAAGGGAAGGCCCTTTTTATTAATTTTTTTTTTATTTTAAAAGGCCTCAACTACCATAATTTATTTAATCCTCCTGTTGTTGGATCCAATATTTTCCCCTATTTTAAATAATTCTAATATGTAAGTCTGTGTTTAAGTTTTTACTGACTGTATCTTTAGACTCAGTTCTTTTAAGTTTTATTTGTTTATTTTGAGAGAGAGAGAGAGAGAGAGCGCGCGCAAGCGAGCGCATGAGTAGGGGAGGGGCAGAGAGAGCGAGGGAGAGAGAGAAAATCGCAAGTAGGCTCCATGCCATCAGTGCAGAGCCTGATGCGGGGCTCGAACTCACAAACCGTAAGATCATGACCTGAGCTGAAATCAAGAGTCGGATGCTTAACCGACTGAGCCACCCAGCAAGATGTCCCTAGACTAAATTCTTAAGTAGATATTTACTTGGCCAAAATATATAAGATCATTTGTAAACTTCTTGATATGTATCTCTGTTATAAAATACATAGAGCTGTGTAGGAAAGTGTTGGTCTCATGGCAGTCTTACCAGCATTATTATGATCCTGAAGAATTCTCCCTAATTTGTTAGGCAAAAAAAGTACTTCATTGTTTTA
Source organism: Lynx rufus (assembly GCF_022079265.1). NCBI lineage: Eukaryota > Metazoa > Chordata > Mammalia > Carnivora > Felidae > Lynx > Lynx rufus. The sequence goes on from NW_025814843.1 coordinate 2,979,639, forward strand.
ATTTGCAGGTCTACTGAGTTTCATATATACATTGGTCATTTGTTTCCTGGGATTTGTCTATTTCTAACTTTTCTCAGTGTTCCAGTGGGGTTTTAGTGTTATTCTTATTTATTCTGTGGTATGTTAACACTGTCAATCCATTTCTGTTATATTGTTGCAGATAATTTCTGCAGAGTTTTCTTTTTTTTTTTTTTTTTGGTAGTATATTGATTATTATGTTTGTTTTGAAATATAAAAGTCTAAAACTGTAATGGGACATATTTATTTTTTCCATTGTGATTTCTTACATTATTTCTAGGCTTAGAAAGATTTATCACACCCAAAGGTCAGATGTTTTTGGGTTTCATATTATAATTTATAATATTTATATATTTAATACATTTGGAATGTTCTTTGGTCTATGACTTACAGTGTTTTTAAAACATTTGGCAATTATTCCAGTAGCATTTACTGAGCAAGATTTCTTTTCCTCATTGATTTGAATTTTCTATTTTTTAATTTTCTGTTAGATACTTATATATTCTTGGATATATTTGCTGTTCTCTATATCCTACTTCATTGATTACATGATTTTAACTTTTGTGGCCATGTAATATTTTAGTATCTGGTAAATCAAGTTCTCTTCGTTGTTTGTTTCTTTGTTTCTTTTTAGCATTTTTTCCTGTTTATTCTTTCAAGTGAGTATTTAAGTCACTTTATCTGGTTTCAGAAAAAACATCTACTTGTAAAATTTGGTGAAATTGCATTACTTTAGGGGATGAAATCTGCACATTTTTCAGTATTGAGCCTTTCTTTCTAGGAGTGTGATGTCTTCATTATCTTTTATATTGCCTAGTAAATTAAAAAACAATTTTTTTTTTTTTTAAGTAGGCTCCATGCCCACCATGGGGCTTGAACTCACAACCCTGAGATCAGGAGTTGTGTGCTCCGACTGAGCTAGCCAGGCAGCCCCACTCTAGTAAAATTTTAAACTTTTTCTCTGTAAAGGAGAAATGAACTAAAGGCATTGTATTTAGATTAGATGACTGGGGAAGTGGTGGTATCACTAAGTGAGACACACACACACACACACACACACACTCCCCCCCAAGAGAGACCCCGAGAGAGCCCGAGACCAGGAAGGTCAGGAGGAGAATTAGAGTGGCAGCCTAAAGAATTCACTGTTAGAAATTTTGAGTTTTAGGGGCACCTGCGTGGCTCGGCTGGTTAAGCGTCTGACCCTTGGTTTCCACTCAGGTCGTGATCTCGCGGTTTCATGGGTTCGAGCCCCACATCGGGCTCTGTGCTGACAGCAGGGAGCCTGCTCAGGATTCTCTCTTTCCCTCTCTGTGCCCCTCCCTCACTCACTCTGTCTCTGCCTCTCTCAAAATAAATAAATAAACTTAAAAAAAGAAAAGAAATTTTGAGTTTTAGCCGACAGGAACATCTGAATGGTTCTGTTAACTTCTGTGAAGCTGCTGTTTGATTTGTATTAGGGGAAAGCGGTTGCTGGTCAGTGGAGATGGTCTGTATTTTTTCCTTTGACTAAATAAATACCTAACCTCCCATCCCAGGAAACTTCTGCTCCTATAGAAGGAGTGGATAGCAGGAAGATAGGTTGTTTACAATTCTACTCATTTGCTTTTACCTCCTTGCCCTCAGTCTATCTGGCTTTTCTGAGTTTTAACCTCTTTTCTCTCTCAGGGTGACGCTTTTCAAGATGATGGGGCGAGCGAGATTAGCCCCTCCCTGATTTTAGCGATGTTCTTTTACTCTTTTGTTTGATTACATGTTACTTGCTGGGTTTGTGGTTTCGTCTGTCTGCTCCACTTTGTCCATGGTTCCGTTAGCTCTGTCGAAATCACCTGTTCTCACCACTCATGCTGATCTCCCCTCAAGACACAGCTTAGTTGTGATCCCTTCCTTGACCACCTTCCCTGACCCTCTGGGCTGGGCCTGGTGTCCTATGCTCCCCAGGTTCCACATTTGCTGTTTTTACTCTATTTGCTGTACTGGATTGCAGCCATCTCCTTACATAGCTGTTACATACATTTCTACATCAGTACCTCGACCGCTGGGCTTGGCACTTACAAGACGTCTAGGAAAGGTTTGTTAAATGCAAGTACTCTGAACTACATTCATGCCAGGGCATAGGGATGGAAAGATTAAACAGATGGTTGGACATCTTATAGCTAGAGATTAATATTTAGGAATGGCTCACATGGAATGGCTATGTGAAGCTTTAGAAGCGGATTATGGAAAGGGTGGCAAAAGACAAGAGCAGTCAGTAATTCCCCCCATCTTGACCCTCCTTGGGTCAGGAGTCTGGGTATATATGGATAGTGTAGCTTAGGCCTGGTCCCGTCTCTTGGCCACTGCTTACAACAGAAAGGATTTTCAGCACAGTAAACACGACAGTGTGCAAGTGTTAACAGCTCTCTTTTCCCCTTCCTGCATTTAGTCTTTGAAGGGACTGCGGGCCCTGCACATCTGAGGAGCTAGCGGTTGGCAGGGACTGCTTCTCCTGTGTTTACTCTCAGAAGCGTGAGATCAGACAGAAGCGTTCCCCATGGCATGGTGGAAGAGGTCCTAGTGTGCCAGTCCATGCACTTCTGGGTTCTAGAATGAAAACTCCCATTCCTCTGCGTGATGATCTGCCACTGTTGGAGAAGCATTCATGTGTCTGGGTGCCGAAGGTCAAACCCAGATTTGGCAAAGCGAGAGTGTGGTCCACTTTCAGGGGGATTTAATAACTTGAGATAGAGAGCTCAAGCTGGACATTCTGAACAAGCAAAGCTAAATCAAAGAGACAAGAGGGGGCTCCTGGATGGCTTGGTTGGTTAAGTGTCCGCCTTTGGCTCAGGTCATGATGTCATGATTTGTGGGTTCAAGCCCCATGTTGGGCTCTGTGCTGACAGCACGGAGCCTGGAGCCTGCTTCGGATTCTGTGTCTCCCTCTTTCTCTGTCCCTCCCCTGCTTGTGCTCTGTCTCCCTCAAAAATAAATAAACATGAAAAAAAAAAAAAAAAAAGAGAAGAAAGCATTCAACAACAAAAAAGTAGTAAGTAACCCAAAGAGTTTTTTTCCTGATTTGAAACTTTTATTAGATGAAATACAAAGGATAACGGCCCCCATGAGAACTGAATTCGTTTTCTGGAAGCAGCATCTTGTCGGAAACAAAGATACCGATATCATGAGGTGAAATAGGTAACATGTTTGAGAGAGACCAGTGTAGGAAGGTGAGAAAGGAACAGATGGAGAAGACCTGACACATAAAAGGAGAGAACCTAAGCTGAAGGAAATTTTGGGCTTCAAATTAAAAAGGATTCCTAGAAGTCTGGAAAAAGGCATAATTTAATTGCCCAACTACAGCAATAAAGATGAAAATCCTACCGGGGCTCCTGGGTGGCTCAGTCAGTTGAACATCCACTTTTGGCTTGGGTCATGATCTCACAGTTTGTGGGTTCGAGCCCTGCATGGGGCTTTGTGCTGACGGCACAGAGCTTGCTTGGGATTCTCTCTCCCCGCCCCTCCCCTGCTTGCTTGCTCTCTCTCTCGAAATAAATAAACTTAAAACAAACAAACAAACAAAAAGCCTACCAATTTTTAGACAGGAAGATAGGTCAGTTTTGAAGAGAATTATGATGGTGTTGGAATGCTCACTAGAAGCTAGGATAGCGTCCGTTGGGACTGTTGACCCCAAAGAGCTTTAAGTCTTCTATACCCAGCCATGTTAGCCTGGGTCCTTACCTACAGGCTACGGAAGCTGATTTGCGTTGATTTAGGAAGGAAAAAACATTTTTTAGTGGATATAGAGTTGCTGTGGAATTGGAGAATGAGCCGCGGAGATTGTGCAGCCAAGGAACAGTGCCTAAAATCTCACGCAGAATTGGCTCAGGCTGGACGCTGCTGCTGTGTGCGTGAGCACAGAAAATGCAGTTTGCACCAGACCTGCTGGCGCTGGAGCCCACAGCGAGCACCTGGGCCACTGCTTGCCAAGATCTTCATCTTGCTGCAGCCACCATAGCTGCCAGCGAGCATTTCTTCTCCTAGTCCTTGCTTTGCAGCACTGGTTGCTGAGCCAAAATCTGGGGCAGGCATAAATACTGTCAGGGTCAAGGGCACACCTTAGCTGCAAAGCGGAGCTGAGAAAGCAGCTGATGTTTTCAGTTTATTCAGTGGGAGGTGGACCCTGCCTTCAACTGAGACTAATGAAGTGGGCAAGACCTAAGCACAGGGAAGAAAGGTTGGAAAGCTAGGTACTCAGAAAGAGTGCCAGATTCAAATTCTCCTGCCAAGATATCACTTAATGAATCAGTGAAAAAGGATATTTTTAGACATGAAGGATTTATATACCCTACTTGAGCAAGCATTCAAATGACCAATTAGAGACTGATAATTGGATCAGTAGAAACATCAAGCTAGAGGAAGACCAAGAATATAAGAAAACAGTGGTGAGCAGTGACTCGTGTAGCATGAAGCATTGTGTATATAAATCAAGGATGCGAACCTAGCTGAAATTTTGTAATGTAACTGTAAAGTGGGACTTTTGAAGAGAAGGATCATACTTCACGGAAAATCTAGGAAATAGCCCGGAACTAAAAATTCGAGACTGTCAGCAAAATCCACGATTGCAGGTGGGGGCATTCAAGGCATTCGTATGGAAAATTACTCTAAAATTAATCTCATCTTTGTTGGTAAGGAATTGGGGGATATAGTTATTTAATATTGATGAAGGTTTAGTTAAGACTGTTACGAATGGCCCGTAACCACAAACGGAATAGAAATGCATAGTATTTCCAAAATCATAGGGATTGAGGTTGATAATGAAGGGTAAGCAGGTCAGAAAGGAATAAAGAGAAGCAATATCAAATGAGCAAAGGTGAGGGGAAGGAAAAAAGGTGAAATAAGAGTTAATAAACAGTAAACAAAATGAAGTCAAAACAATAAAGCTAAATAAAAGCCCCAAAATAAATATTCTTAAGCTAAATTCACCCATTAAAAAACAAACATAAGCATATTAGTGTCAGACAAAGCAGAAGGTAAGAACAGAAGCATTGAACAGGACAAAGAGGGATATTTTATACTGACAAAAGCCAAAAACATACAACTGTCTTTAATCTTTAAGCAACAAAACACATAGAACAAAAATTGGGAATAAAAGGAGAATTTAATTTTTAAAAACATACTGATACTAGGAGATGTTAATTATGTGTCTTTTCTAATTTGACAGGCCAGGGAAACTAGACTGCCAACTTGGATGCCCACAGGGACCACGTGGGCAACATTAATATGTGAATTATTGGGTGTAAGACAGCAGAGAAGATGGGAATTGTACAGTGAAGGAGAGATTGCATGCCTTGCCTAAAGGCATTGACATTCATACATTTTAAAGCCCTTTGCCGGCCAAATAAAACATATCTGTAGCTTGCAGGCTGCCAGTTTCCAACCTCCGAAACAAACAAACAAAGCAAAAATATAGAGGTTATAAATAAAAGATTCAACAAATTTATAGAACAGGAAATACATATTCTCTAGATCTAGGAATTGTTTATAGGAGTTGATGACGTACTTTGTCACCGGAAATGAAAGGCAAAATATAAAAATTCTGATTCTATATGCAGTCTTCTGTCCTCTTAATCCAGTGAAATGAATGGTCAAAAAGACAATTATTTAAAAAAACTACTTAAGAATTCAGGGACACCATTTTTAAATAATCTCTGCGCCAAGAGAAAGCCAAAACAAATTATAAATAATCTAGAAACACACAAAGGGAGGAGAGTTTTGTAGCAAAGTGGATGGAATGGAACTGAAGCTGAACTCAGAGGAAAATGTACAATCACAGATGCTTTTATTACCATAGAGAAAAAAGACTGAAAATGTAGGAGTAGAATATTCAACCTATGAAACCAGGAAGAAAGCAAAAGAAAAAGAAATAAATTAATAAGGAAAGCTGGAAGGAATGAAATAGAAGACATAAAACCATAAAGAAGATAAATCAAACCAAATACTAGTACTTTGAAAAGGCAAATAATGGAAATTATTTCTGGTTAAAGAAAAGGAGAGGAAAAACATTAAAAATGGGTAAGGATCTATTGTTAAAGACATGAAAAGTGAAAAATTCAATGTATACTAATACATTAAAAAAACTGGAGGAAATGGATGAATTTCCCCCTAAGTATAAATGTATACAGTAATTCCTGGAAATAATATAAAACTTGAAGTATTATCATTATTAGTTATCATTTTGTTATTAGTGCAATAAGGCAAAACATCTTTTGGCTTAAATATTGAAAAGAAAAATTAGACCCAAGAGTAAGGGAATTGGTAAGTGACTGTATATGAGATAAATATAGAAAGAATATAAGCTTTTTTTCTATACTAGCAATAACTTCTTCACAGTGGAAATTGAAAAAAAAAATCCAGTTCAAAGGTGCCATAAAATATTTAGGAATAATTTTACCTAGAATATTGTAGGACATAAGATAGAAGATGTTAAATCTCACTGTGGTTCACAGAACAAGACTTGAAATAATGGAGAAGCTACTGTTTTCCAGAACGGGCAGATTTAATGTCATAAAATTATTAATCCGTCTCAAATTAGTATGCTTGGAAATGAGACTAATTTCTCCCCAGAATTCTTTCTTTGAGGAAAAAAAGGGAAACTCCTTAATTCAAGCCTCAAAAAGTGTCATTTTTAACCAAGGCGGCATGTTCTTAATTACTTTATTCTGAATAACAAAGTAAGACTCAGGGAAGACAGACTAAAATAACCTCAGTTTTAATTTTAGAGTTTTATGGGGGCCACCTGACAGAGTTGGTTTAGAAAAAGGGAGACAAATTTTTTTTTTCAATTTTTTTTTTTATTGTTTATTTATTTTTGAGAGAGAGACAGACAGAGTGCGAGCAGGGGAGGGGTCAGAGAGAGAGGGAGACACAGAATCTGAATGGGGCTCCAGGCTCTGAGTTTTCAGCACAGAGCCCGACATGGGGCTCGAACTCAAAAACCTGAGCTGAGGTCGGACGCCTAACGTCTGAGCCACCCAGACGCCCCAAAAGGGAGACAAATTTAAAACAAATTTCGTGTTTATTCTACGAAGTATAACCTCATAGTTACAAGCATTCCGTGTTGCTAAATTGAGGCTTTGAAAGATTATGACAGCAAGTGATTGTGTTGTAGAGATCACAAATATATACCGGCAGGAAGCATTTTTTTTAGAAGAAATTGACATCATGCCATGTACATATGCTTTTGAGACTTGGTATGAAAATTTCAGTGGCAGCATGATGCAGTCCGTGGATTCAAAAAGCGCCCAAACTCAAAACAGCTTAGATGGTTCTCTGGTCGCCTGGAACAGATGGCTTGAAAGTAGCTGTGGTATTGATGAAGGCAGTGAGGGAGAACGTGCATGTGATGAATCTGGATACAAATTTTCTTGAAATACAAGTATGGGATCAATAATTCTTTTTTTTTTTTTAATTAAAAAAATTTTTTTTTACGTTTATTTATCTATTTTGAGAGACAGAGAAAGAGAGAGGGGGAGAGGCAGAATCCCAAGCAGGCTATGCACTGTCAGCACAGAGCTTGACGTGGGGCTCGATCTCACAAACCCTGACATCATGACCTGAGCTGAAACCAAGAGTCATACGCTTAACCCACTGAGCACCCCCCCCAGGTGCCCCTGGGATCAATATTTCTAAATGAATATATTTTATGTAATACGATTTTAAATATGAACATATAGATATAATTTTAATATATTAATATGCATTCTGTAATACGATAAGACATTATTACTAACATGTAATATACAATTTATTGAAGTACATATTTTACATATAATATGTAATACATATTACATACTAAATATAAATGAGTAATATATAAATTAAAGTAGGGATTTGACTGTAGTAATAAAAGCTTACTCAAGTTGGTCAAGAAGTTTCTATTTTGTTTTTGTTTTTTACTCTTTTGGGAAATGATTATCCCCTTATATTCAGGGTCCACTCTCTCTGTTAATGTTAAATTTGGCTGCAAGTGACAAAATCCCCCAGATAGTAGTGGCTTAAAGAAGACCTGAATTCATCTCTCATGTAAGTCTGGGTACATGGGGCGTGGGGCACCTGGGTGGCTCAGTTGGCTAAGTGTGCAACTTCAGTTCAGGATCTCGCAGTTCGTGAGTTCGAGCCCCGCATCGGGCTCTGTTGACAGCTCAGAGCCTGGAGCCTGCTTTAGATTCTGTGTCTTCCTCTCTGTGTTCCTCCCCTACTCGTGCTCTGTCTCTGTCTCTGTCTCTCTCTCTCAAAAATAAATATTAAAAAAAATTTTTTTTAAAGTCTCAGTACATGGTCCAGGCCAGTATGGGGCTCAAAGGTGCTGGGCCTGGTTCTTGTTGACCTCTGGTTCCACTAGGTGAGATCCTGACCTCACGTCCCAAACATGACCTTTGCATTTCAAGCAGCGATAATAGTATGATAAGAATGGAGGAAAGGGGTGAGCACTGCCTGGTAAGGGGAGCTTCCAGAAGATACTGTATCCAGTTGGCCAGAACTTAGTTACCCAGCCACACCCCGCTGCAAAAGAGGCTGGGGAATGCCCTTATTCTGGAACCATGTGCCCCCCCAAAGAAGTCATGTTGTTGAGAAAGGAAAAGAGAAGAAATACTGAGGCATATCTAGCCTCTGCTTAGACATATGTAACAATCTGGGGAGAATGTTCAAAATATCCTGAATCTGTGAGGTATACCTATAAACAGATAAGGGTAGATAAATATCTAAGGAGGCAGTGGTACAGGTCAGTTGGCAGTAGCGTGATAAGTAACTCAATGCAAAACAAAACCAAAAAAAAAAAAAAAAAAAGGAAAGGAAAGAAAAAAGAGGAAACAAAGATATTGAACATCACTTGTAATCAGAGAAATGGAAGTCAGAGGAAATCATTTTTCACCCCTCAAAAAGAATAATCAGCACTGATCAGGGTCTAAAGAAGAAATTATTCCTGTGCATTGTTGGTGGCAGCATGAATGGTTGTAATCTTTTTGGAAAGGAATCTAGTAACAGCTATTGAGATTGAAAAGTTGTATGTTCCTTTTGACAAAGCAGTCCCATCTTGGGGGATTCTGCCCCCTAGAAATAAAAACACCACCACTTAAGAATGTAGTGAATGCAGAAAAAGGTTGGTAATTGCAGTACATTTTTTAAAAAATTTTTTAAATGTTTTTACTTATTTTTGAGAGACAGAGACAGAGCAGAGTGCGAGTGGGGAGAGTCAGAGAGAGGGAGACGCAGAATGTGAAGCAGGCTCCAGGCCCCGAGCTGTCAGCACAGAGCCCACACGGGGCTCAAACTCATGAACTGCATGATCGTGACCTGAGTCGAAGTCGGACACTTAACCGACTGAGCCACCCAGGCACCCCCCGCCCCCCTTTTTTTTGTAATGGCCCAAATCTGAATGTTCCTCAGCAGGAACTGATTGAATAAATTGTAGTTCATCACTCCTATGAAGTACTATATTATTAAAGAGAACAAGTTAGCTCTATTTTCAGTGTCCTGGAAGGCTGTAAATGCCTTCTAGTGATAAAAGTAGAATTCACAAAGAAATGCTAACAGCTTTATGTCATATATGCATATGTTATGATCCCAAACAAAAAACTAATAGGCCTGTCTGTGTCAGTGTGGAAGAACACATTCTTTCCATATCTCATATTTCATTTTGCTATCTCAGGAAAATAAGGGATTTTGATTATTTCAGTTTGAGAAAGAGCATTATTATTTCTGTATGCCAGAGGGGAGAGTTTGGTGACTAAGAGTGAGAACTTTGGAGCCCACGTTCCTGGGTTCAAATCTCCACTTAAGCTGTTGTAACCTTGGGCAAGTTATCTGAACACACCTATGCCTCCATTTCCTGCGAGGTAAAATACATATAAAATCAGTAGCTGCAACAAAGGGTTTAAGTGAGCTAATATAATATATGTAAAGTATTTGGTGCAGAATAAGTTGTGCATAGGAGAGAAGGCTGTTTCTGTTTTCTTTAAATTAAAAATATTAATAAAGTTAAGTGAAGAGTAAGGGAAGGTTCATTTTATTCCTTTTGTGGTGAAACACTAAACATATTTTCATTGCTCTTAGAGGTTGATTTTGAAGAAATGGTGAAGCCACAACATATATATATTTTTTAAGTTTGTTTAAGAGAGAGAGAGAGCCAGAAAGGGGCAGAGAGAGAGAGGGAGGGAGGGAGAGAATCTCAAGCAGGTTCCGTGCTGTCAGCGCAGAGCCCGTTGTGGGGCTCGATCTCATGAACGTGAGATCCTGACCTGAGCCAGAATCAAGAGTCAGACACTTAACCAACTGAGCCACCCAGGTGCCCGCCCAACAGATTTCTTAAGCATGCCTTTACTCCTTCTCACTGTACGGAAGAAATGGGACCAGCTTGCCCCAAAAAGTGCAAAACATCGAGAGTCTTGTATTTACCAGGGAGTGGATCTTACCACTGTCTTCAGTGTGAATTTGGAACTAGCAACCTGTCAGTGGAATGAACATTGGCTTCCATGTCTAGACATTTCAACAACGAGAACATCAGTTTGGGAAATAGAGGCACACGGTTAATGGCTTCATGAGATAAAACTGTGTGGTCAGCCTAGGGAGGTGTGACGGATTGTATTCCCCTGAGACGGCTCTGCCTCTGCCTCCCACCTCGTGTGCACTTCCCCAGTGCAACTTTGCCACTTGCTCCGTCAAGGAACGCGAACCTTGAACTTGGGCAGGCCCAGGACTGCTTCCTAGTGGAGTATGACAGAAGTGACCTGTGTGACTGCCAAGGCTGGCCTGGAAGAGGCCATGTGGTGACCCTTGTATGCAGAAACACACCCGGAGCCCTGAGCCATTCTGTAACATGCCCAGCCACCCTGAGACCCACCCCCCGCCCCCTCCTGGAGAGGCCCCCCAACAGTGCTCCGACCGACAGCCCAGCTCAGCTGCCACGCGACCGCATTGGTTGCCCTGCCCGCCACGTGAGCGAGCCCCGTGGCATGTCCGGCCCAGCAAGTCTTCCGGTTACTGCAGCCACCTGAGAGCATCGAAGTCACAAGTGCCTGGCCAGGCCTTTCCCAGGTTCTTCAACTGCAAAAGAAAATGGTTCTTTCCAGGGGAGTCTGGGTGGCTCAGTCGGCCGAGCATCCGACTTCGGCTCAGGTCGCGGTCTCACGATTCGGGAGTTCGAGCCCCGCGTTGGGCTCACTGCTGTCAGCGCAGAGCCTGCTTTGGATCCTCCGTCCCCCTCTCTCTGCCCCTCCCCGGCTCATTCTTTCTTTCTCAAAAATAAATAAACATTAAAAAAATAAATAAAATGGTTTTTTCTACCTATGAAATTAAGGGGAAACTTTGTCCCGAAACAGTGGTAACTGGCTAAACAGTATGCATAATTTTCATTAAAAATTTTTTTTGTTTATTATTTATTTTTGAGAGAGAGACAGAGCGCGAGCAGGGGAGGGGCAGAGAGAGAGGGAGACACAGAATCTGAAGCAGGATCCAGGCTCCGTCCGAGCTGTCAGCACGGAGCCCAACGCAGGGCTCGAACTCATGAACCATGAGTTCGTGACCTGAGCCGAAGTTGGAGGCTTAACCGACTGAGCCATCCAGGTGCCCCCATAATTTTCATTTTTAATTGTTGCCTAATGTCCCCTGCTGGGGTCTGAAGCCTTTTTTTATTTGTTTTAAAAACGGGTGCACTATGCCATTTTGTGTGTGTTGCATTACTTTGATGTTTGTTCTGGCGTCTGCTTCCCCCTTCTGTCAGGATTTCTTTCTCCTTGGATAATTCACCCCTTCCCCGCCCCCCCACCCCACCCCACCCCGGCCTTCAATGAATCAGCATATCACCTTGACCTTCATGAGTCGAGGCCAGTAGCGACCCAGGCTGAATGAGATGCGAGGAGACATTTGTTAGGGCCTCCAGAAGAGTCTTAGCACCATTCCCTGGATTTGATGGTGTGCAGACTGAGGCCTGGAGCTGCCCAGGCATCACACTGCCATGAGGCAAGGCAGATCGCTGATGAAGGTAACCCGTCCACGTGCACGTGCAAGGGAGAGCGACGGTCCCTGAAAGCATATTTCAGTCGTGCTGGACCTCAAGTCAGACTTGCCCCTAGAGTTCCAGTTATAGAAGCCAAAAACTCATTTTATTGTTTCAGGCTTGAATTGGGTGTCCTCTTGTGACTAGACGATTCCTAACTCATAGCGACCACAACTGCAGCATTTTTGAGATTCTGGGTAACATTTCCGAGGGATGTTGCTAAATCAGAGGCTCTCCAGGCAGTCCCCCTGATGAATGACCCCGGGTCCCGTGAGGCCTGGTGGGAAGGGTGAGGAATGCTTTTGCTTCAAGAATGGGAAACCAAGGAGCGAAACAAAGCTGCCCTCACATATTCAGATGTCACGTGGAAGAAGCAATAATTCTGTTCTTTGTGGTTCCAGATCGTTTCAGAACTGGAACCAACATGTGCCATGTTAACGAAGATCAAACTGAGCCCCGTGTAAAGAAGGATTGTCCAACTGTTGGAGCCTCCAGCAGTGGAAGGGGCTGTCCGGTGCTGGCTTCTCTTTCACTGCAAATCCTTGGTCTCTAGCACGTGACCGTTTGGTAAATAGCATCAGAGGTTGGATGCTGTTGATACTACTTTGTATGAAAGATCAGGCTACATGGTTTCTCTGTTTCTTCCAGTTTGGAAATGATACGATTCTGTGCTTCCTTAGGTATCAGAAGACGTACTTACTGTGAGACCCTTGGGCTAATTGTGAAGCGTCTCAGACAGTCCGTTTCCTTATCCATAAGATAAAGATAACAGCACTTTGCCAAATGATTTTTGTGAGCCGCAAATTAATGTGTATGAAAACGCTTTGAAAGACCAAAGTGGTGCAGATGTGAACTGGTATTAGCATTGCCTACATTGCGAACTCTCAGTTTAAAGAATGTGGGAAGGGCCACCTGGGTGGCTCAGTCGGTTAAGCACCTGACTCTTGATTTCAGCTCAGGTCAGGTTCTCATGGTTCATGAGTTTGAGCCCTGCATCAGGCTCTGCGCTCTGTGCTTAGAGCCTGCTTGTGATTCACTCTCTTTCCCTCTCTCTGCCCCCTCCCCACTCTCCCTCTCTCTCTTTCAAAATGAATAAACATTAAAAAAAATCAAGAACGTGGTCAATTCCTTAAAGTTCTATGTTTTGACCAATGCGTGGTTTAAGAAAACAGAACAAAGTGATGTTATTCCAGATAAACCTATTTCAGCACGCCCCCTCTGCCTAATTGTCCAATTTCTGTAATTGCACATGCAGATGAATTTGGTTCCTTTTAGTGGTGGAATTTGGAAGTTTCTCAGTGATTGCTATGAGATGGAGCTGTCACTGGGCAAAGTGTATATAATGTTAGGGAGTCAGAGCTAAATCGTGATCTAGAATGGGTCCTTCTCAGGTGCATCAAGACTCACATATTGGGTGCCTGGGTGGCTCAGTCACGTAAGTGCCCGACTTAAGCTCAGGTCGTGATCTCACGGTTCATGACTTCGAGCCCCACGTTGGGTTCCGTGCTGACAGCTCAGAACCTGGAGCCTGTTTCGATTCTGTTTCCCTCTCTCTCTGACCCTCCCCCTCTAGTGCTGTCTCTCTCTCTCTCTCTCCCCCGTCTCTCTCAAAAATAAACAAAACATTTAAACAATTAAAAAAAAGACTCACAAATCGGGAAGTGGATCTTTTCTCATCTCTACTGAAGGGAAGGCTACACACGGAGAGGCAGATGTTGTAATTCACTAAAGCCCCACCGCCGTCAGCCCCTTCTCCTTTCCAGTTTGCTGACCAGAGACCCTGGGGGCGCACCTCCCATGCAGAGGAGTTAGGTAATGAGGATTTCATTTGGCTCACACAGTGGGCTAGGAAGCCAACCCAGCATGCAGAGTGAAATCTGGGGCCAACTGGTCCTCTGGCCACTTCAGTTTCAATGGAAATGAGACGTCCCGCCTGCTTTGGGCTTTTCAACTGGCGTGTTGGGAGCTGCCCTTCCAGAGCCGTTTTGCATTTTGGCTTCTGGAGGGGACTGCCAGCCGTGTGGGCCCCCTGCAAGAAGCCGCTCAGACCATGCTATTATCTCTTCTCGTAACACTGCCGCTTTGTCTCCCCACTTTGTCTTGCCTTTAAAGACCCAGTACAGAGTGGTCGCTGTGCCCTCCCTAGGCCAGACCCACTTCGGAGTCTTTTGTTCAGAGGCCCTCTCTGTCGAGAGCATCGTTCATGGTGGCCATGGAACAGTGTGACTATTTGGGAAAGAGAAGGATGCAATTTTTAAAAAAATTTTTTAACGTTGATTTTTGACAGAGAGGGAGGGTCAGAGACAGAAGGAGACACAGAATCTGAAGCAGGCTCCAGGCTCTGAGCTGTCAGCACAGAGCCCAATAGGGGGCTCAAACTCACAAATTGTGAAATCATGGCCTGAGCTGAAGTCCGACGCTTAACAGACTGAGCCACCCAGGCGCCCCGAGAAGGATGCAGATTTACAAGTGTTTTCAACTCTAACCCAAGATGCTGAGCCAGTGGAGTGTGAGCAAGATTAATTTGGCACCCTGCAAAAAAAAAAAAAAAAAAAAAAAAAATGACAAGACAGAAAACTTTTATCCTGCTACAAAAAAAAAACATCTCTAAACGTGGACCTGACTGTTTGCTTTTAGCCCAGAAAGCAAACTGCACAAGTGATTTGGTTCATTGGTACGGGTAGAATTCTTTTGAGTGGTTTCCTCTGTTTGGTCCGCCAAGGAGTTTCCATTGACTTTCATATGAGGTGAATGCATCTCTAGAAAACACTCCACGGAAACTTCCCAAAAGGCAGTGGAACTAGGGAAGAATTACCTTCCGCCACAGGCAAGGTGGGGCCTGAGATTTGATAACAGACTTCAGTTCCTTGTGGCCCTGCTTCTGCTTTGCTGAGTCGCCTCAAACTTTTTTATCTCACTTGTTCTGAGTCCAAAGGAACAGCACCGCCTGTAAAACCAACGGACGCCTGATTACCTCCTTCCGAGCTGCATCCACCAGCACTCACGTGTCTTTTTCTCCATTCTCGTTATTGACATGGTATAGACACAGGTTAAAAAACGAAATAGGGCCCTTATCATGAAAAGCAAAACTGCTGTTGCTCTACACCATCCCCTTTCTTATCCCACTTCTCGAAGTTAACCACTTACATACACTTGCTTAATTAAACTGCTAAGGTGCCTTTTTTTTTTTTTAAAGTAGACTTTCACAGCAGTTTTGGGCACAGCAAAATTGAGAGGGCACAGTGTGCCCACCCCTGTAACCCCTGTCCTGCCCCCCACCCCCCGCAAGTGTGCAGGGCTCCTCTCACCATCAATATCCCTCACTACAGTGGTCCATTTGTTACAACTGATGGACCTGTACTGACACATGACAGTCACTCAGTCCGTGGTTCACATTAGGGTTCATGTTCTTTGGGTTCGGACAAATGTATCCACCCATTATAGTATCACACGGAACAGTTTCACTGCCCTAAACATCCTCTGTACTCTGCCTATTTGTTCTTCCCTCTGCCCAACCCCTGATCTTTCTACTCTCTCCATAAGTTATCTCTTCTGGAATGTTCTATGGTTGAAATTCTACAGTGTGTAGCCTTCTCATAATGGCTTCTTTCACCCAGTCATCTGCATTTAGGGTCCTTCCCTGTCTTTTCATGGCTTTATAGCTCATTTCTTTGTAGCACTGAATGATACTCCATTGCCTGGATATATCATGGTTGATCCGTTCACTTTCGGAAGGACGCCTTGGTTGCTTCCATGTTTTGGCAGTTGTTAATAAAGCTGCTCTGAACATCTTTGTGCAGGTTTGTGTGTAGGCATCACTTTTCAACTCATTTGGGTAAATACCAAGGGGTGCGATAGCTGAATCACGGCAAGAGTGTGTTTAGTTTTGTAAGGAATTGCCAAACTGTCTTCACTGCCTAACTGCGCCATTTTGCATTTCTGCCAGCAATGAACAAGAGTTCCTGTTGCTCCGCACCCCTGTCGGCACGTGGTGGTGTTAAGGTTTTGGATTTTAGCCATTTTCGTATGTGTGTAATGGTATTTCATAGTTTTTTTTTTTTTGTAATGTATTTATTTATTTTTGAGAGAGACAGAGTGAGTGGGGGAGGGGCAGAGAGCAGGGGAGACACAGAATCCGAACGAAGCAGGCTCCAGGCTCCGAGCCGTCAACACAGAGCCCGACGCGGGGCTCGAATCCACGGACTGTGAGATCACGACCTGAGCCGAAGTCGGATGCTCAACTGACTGAGCCCCCAGCGCCCCTCTCGTAGTTGTTTTAATTTGTTGTTCCCTAATGTATTTCAACTTTATTTGCTAGCTGGGATAATATTCAAATGTTCTATAAAATAGTCTTGCATACTTGGTGTATAGGTCAGTTTAAATAGTATCTGTGTAATTATCACTATATATGTATATATTCCCCACAGAGTAAAGTCGTGTGGTACGATTTTGTGACCTTTCTTATGCAGCTTCCTGTTTTTGTGAAGTTTCTGGTTTTTTCACTGTTTTCTAAGTTATTATTTTAATTCTGATTAGTTAATATGCAGTGCTGTATTAGTTTCAGGTGTACAATATAGTGATTCAACACTTGCATATATCACCCAGTGCTCATCATGACAAGTGCCTTCCTTAATCCCCATCATCTGTTTAACCCATCCCTCTCCCTGCAACCTTCCCTCTGGTAACGATCAGCTTGTTCTCCGTAGTTAAGAGTCTGTTTATTTCTTGTGATAAGAACTTTTTTAAAAATTTAAATCCAAGTTAACATACAGTGTAATAATGGTTTCAGGAGTAGGATTTAGTGATTCATCACTTACATATAACGCTCAGTGCTCATCCCAACAAGTGCTCTCCTTAATGCCCATCGCCCATTTAGCCACCCCCCCCACCCAACACCCTGCCAGCAACCTTCTGTTTGTTCTCTGTATTTAAGAGTCTCTTATGGTTTGCCTCCCTCTCTGTTTTTATCTTATTTATCCTTCCCTCCCCCAATTTTCATCTGTTTTGTTTCTTAAATTCCACATATGAGTGAAATCGCATGATATTTATCTTTCTCTGACTTATTTCACTTAGCATAATACACTGTAGTTCCATCCACATTGTTGCAAATGGCAAGATTTCATTCTTTTTGATCGCCAAGTAATATTCCAGTGTGTATGTATGTATATGTCTGTGTGTGTCTATCACAGGTTTTTTATCCATTCATCAGTCCATGGACATTTGGGTTCTTTCCATAATCTGGCTATTGTCAATAGTGCTGCTATAAACATTGGGGTGCATGTGCCCCTTTGAATCAGTATTTTTGTATCCTTTGGATAAATACCTAGTAGTGTAATTGCCAGGTCTTAGGGTCATTCTATTTTTAATTTTTTTTGAGAACCTTTCACTATTTTTATTATATCCTCATTTTTTTTTTCATACTCTTCATCCAACCAGCTGTTCTTTCAAAGAAACTTCCCTCGGGAGGCATCTTGTCCTCTTGGCCCAGTTTGGATGTGTTCTCCAGATTTGCTCCATGGGTATCCTCTCGAGACTCCCCGTGACTGGTTTCCTCTAATAGAACTATTGGTCTCCCACGATCACTCACCCTCTTTCTCTTTGGTTTACTCCCTCGTTCTCCTGGAGCACATTCTCAAGTAACTTACTTAGAAAGGGTGTTAGCAGTTTAATTTTTTTTCTGAGTCTCCATATGTTTGACAGTATGTTTTATTGTCTGCCTCTGTGACTAGTTTATAGTTAGGTCAGATATAGAATTCTAGGTTGAAAATCATTTTCCCTCAGAACTTTGAAGGTGTTTGCTTCATTGCCTTTGAGAATTCAGTACTGCTATAATGAATGATGGCCAGTCTCATGCTCACACCCCTTCCCTGGACTTGTAGGCATTCTTGGTGTCCTGAAACTTTATAAAGGGGTATCTTCATGTGGGTCTTTTTTCATTCATTCTGCCTGACCCAAGTTCTGGGACTCACATTCTTCAGCGTTGGAGGATTCTCTCGTGTCAGTTTTTTGGTCATTTCCTTCACTGTGCTTCCACTGGTCTGTATTTCCAGATCTTCTGTTAATTGACTGTTTGATCTTCCAGATTGGCCCTGAGTGTTTACCTTTTCTGTTTAAATCTTGTTACATATCAGGAGAGGTTTTTGATTTTGCATTCCATCCCTTCTATCGAAGCTTATAATTTGACAAATGTATTTAAAATTTTTGAGAGTTTTTTCTTGTGCTATCCTTTTCTTTCTTCCAAGCATCCTGGCGTTGTTTTAAAATTTTTTTTTCTACGTTTTTTTATTTATTTTTGGGACAGAGAGAGACAGAGCATGAACTGGGGAGGGGCAGAGAGAGAGGGAGACACAGAACCGGAAACAGGCTCCAGGCTCTGAGCCATCAGCCCAGAGCCCGACGCGGGGCTCGAACTCACGGACCGCGAGATCATGACCTGGCTGAAGTTGGACGCTTAACCGACTGCGCCACCCAGGCGCCCCCCTGGCGTTGTTTTAATGAGTGCATATCACCTTGAATCTCAAGCTCTGTCCATGAGGCCTTCCTTGAGCATCCTCTAGAAATGTGCCTTCTTCCCCATCAGCCCCCTCCTTGTCAGGGCTCCCTGCACTCCAGGCCTTTTGCACATTCCGTTCACTTTTTCTTAGCCTACCTTTATGCCTTTAATCTAGTTTGAGGTACTTTTGTTGTAATTCGATTATACTTACCAAGTAAGTAGTTTGATATTCAGATCTGCTGCTCAGGTGAGAAGTCCATATAAAGAGAGTTAATTGGGGGGTCATCTGTATATAAGTGTTATTTTATGATTTTGAGATGGAATAGAATCACCAGGAAAATAATTTGTAATAAGAGAGGAGGAAAGGCCCAGGACCCAGGTCTGAAGATTCTGACAAGTAGAAGCAGAGAGACAAGGAGGGGCCAGCAAATGAGAGAGACCGAAGACAGTTGCTGAACTAAGAGAAAAACCAGGAGAGTTGTTCATTGGAGGCATGCTTGTTCCCGGGCACCTCGGGGGGCTCAATCGGTTAAGTGTCCGACTTCGGCTCAGGTCATGATCTCATGGTTCGTGGGTTCGAGCCCCACGTCAGGCTCTGCACTGACATTGCGGAGCCTGCTTGGGATTCTCTCTCTCTCTCTCTCTCTCTCTCTCTCTCTCTCTCTCTTTCTCTCTCTCTCTCTCAAAATAAATAAATAAATAAATGAATAAATAAAGTAATTAGTTAAAAAAAAAAAAGGAATTGTTTCAGTTCTGCTGAGAGGATTGAAGGTCTCTGTTGTGTTGGCCCATGTGGAGGTTGTGGATGGCCTCAGTGGACAAGGTTTGGGTTGAGTAATGGCAGAGGAGAGAGAAGAAGTGAAGACAACAAAGGTATAGGACTCTGGGGAGGATTCTGTTGTGAGGGGGAAGAAGGAAATCAGCTATTAGTTGGAGGAAGATGTGGGCTACAGACTTTTTAAGATTTTATTTTTAAGTAATCTCTACACCCAACATGGGGCTCGAACTCACAAACCTGAGATCCAGAGTTGCATGCTCTACCGACTGAGCTAACCAGGTGCCCCGAGATTTTTTTTTTTTAATTGAAGAGAGTTAAGCATGTTTAAATGCCCATCAGAAGGATGGAAAGGAAAGGCTGTTTCAACAAATCACAGGGACAGTGGAGATGTGGAATGGGTTAAATAGGTTTGTTGCAATGGGAGGGGAGGTGGGAACAAAAACCCAAAAGTGAAAAGGTTGGATATGTTGATTAGGATGAGATTATGCCTGACCAGGAAAGCCCAGGGAAGAAGTTTGACATCATCATGATGCAGGCGGGAATGCCTACTGATTCTGGAACAGAACAGTGAGCAGGATATTTAAGGGATATTGGTCCATTATGTCTCCGGGCTGGGAGAGGCTTGAATCGGAAAGACCTTTGGGAACATTTCAGAAATTTAGATGGAACATTCTTAAGGACCTAGACTGGATCCCTACCGAAAGGAAAACAAAGAAAAAATATAGGAACATTTCCAAAAATAGCTGGTTTTAGTGACTGGTTGGTTACCAAAAGAAAAGGGAGAGGACATTTTAAATGTTTTTCAGGTTCCGTGACTGGAGGATAAGGAGATATGGATAAGGAGAGCAAAGGGAAGGAGGAATAAATATCACTGAAAGGTTGAGAAAGATGGAGATTGAGGGGGGGAGATTAGATTTGACAATAAATGCATTATTGGAACTTTTGAGAAAAAAAGTTATGAATGGTTAGAGTAAAAAATATCCTACTAGTTTAGATTCTTTGAGACCGAAGGGGTAAGTTCTCTTGTGTTTCAGAGGCAAGGCAGCAATTATGTGGTAGGTGATAATGGTGAACTTTCATTTCTGTCTCCCGCCTGTATGTCCCACAGGACAGGTCTGTGAATTCTTATTGAAGAAATGAAAGTTTAGTAATTTATTTCAGAATGTCACCATTTCCTTCATCAGTGCATGGTAGAGAGAAGACCTACCTACCAAAGAACAATCCAAGTAGCATTCTTAGGGTAAGACAAGGAAATTAAGAAGGGACTGAAGTAAATTTAAAAAAATAAAATTAAAAAAAAAAGAAGGGACTGAAAATATTTTATTTTCAGCTCATGAGAATCACTGCTTAAGACAGGCATCTGATCTGATTTAAATGGTTGTGCTATTGTTGTTGTAAACATGCTTTTTATTCTCTGCAAAGATTTATGTTTCCTGCCCCCTTAACTCTCTGTATGTTGTTATGATAGGATTTTCCCTTCTGCTTTTTAAATTTACTACATAAATGTAACCATACAAAAGAAACAGGAAATTTTCTCACAGCCCAAGCAGCTTAATATGCACCTGTTCTCAATGTTCTGGGTACTCTTCTACTGTGTATGTCTATGAATACAGAGTTTGATGCACCTGTGATCTGTCACATTATAATTTTTCATTTGGCATTTTAAAAATATAACGCATCAGGGAGCACCTGGGTGGCACAGTCGTTTAAGCATCTAACTCTTGATCTCGGCTTGGGTCATGATCTCGCGGTTCATGAGTTTGAGCCCCGCATCGGGTTCTGTGCTGATGGCTCAGAGCCTGGAGCCTGTTTCCGATTCTGTGTCTCCCTCTCTGCCCCTTCCCCGCTTGTGTGTGCATGCTCTCTCTCTCAAATATATAAAATTAAAAAAAAAATTTTTTTTTAGTATAACATCATTTTTTTTAAGTTTATTTTGAGAGAGAGAGAGAGAGAGAGAGCGTGCGCATGTGAGCAAGGGAGAGGCAGAGAGAGAGGGAGAGAGAGAATTCCAAGCAAGCTTAACACTCAGCGTGGAGCCCCACACAGGGCTCGATATCACGACCTGAGCCAAAATCAAGAGTTGGACATTTAACTGGCTGAGCCATCCAGGCGGATCCAAACATTTTTTTCTTTTTGAGAGAGGGGGTACAAGTGAGTGAGGGTTAGATGGGGGGGGGGAGAGAATCCCACGAGAGGCAGAGAGAGAGAAGTGGGGCTCACCCGAAGCGAGGCTCGAGCTCACCAGATGTGGTACTCGAACTCGCAAACTGTGAGATCATGACCTGAGCCAAAGTCAGATGGCTAACGACTGAGCCACCCAGGGGCCCAGCAAGCATGTTTCATAGAAAATCATACTAGTCTTCCCAATTATGAGGTGGGGCTTGCTTTTATTTCAACTTCATGCCGTTAGACAGCCAGCCTCAGTAGGAATAAGTGGCGGTCTGATGGGAGGATGGGGAAAAGACCAGAGAAGTCCAGAGTGACGGCTAGGCCGTCCTTATTCTGTCAACCCCGGGCTTCTCACTGCCTCTGCGGTCTCCCTTGCCGTGGTGTATGTTTCCAGTGGTGTGCTCCATGTCAGGGTTCCCGGATGTATAGTGCAGTGCCGATCAAGTGTCAGAATGGAAACAACAGAAACAAAAACGAAAACAGATGTCGTAACAAACACAACTGGATTGTGTATTTCATAATACACAAGCGGATATATTTCACAAACGTACACTGATGTAAAAAAATTCCTAGTAGTCTAGGTAAGGTGCAAGTAGTAACACCTATGTGGAGGGCAAGCTAAGATTTGGCAGAAGGGAGGAGCTCACTTCAGCCGGAAAGGATGACAGGGTTGATCTGCTGCTCTGTTTGAGTCCTGCCCATCCTCAAACCCGACGGACGGACGGTTGAAAAGGAGCCTTCATTTCAGTGGCCGTGTCGGGAATGGCCAGTGGCTGTGTGATAACAAGAGCTGGGCTCTCCCATCTGCCTTGAACTTGAGTTATCTTCCGTTTTCATCAGGGCCCTTTCCAGGATTACTTCATTCTAGAGAACCAGCGTTACTAAAACGGTTTATTGCTTAGTGATTTCAATCTTCATTTTACGAGAACAATTAAATAAATCTTGCCTTCATTGAGTATTTTCTTCATTAAGTATGATGCAAGGAAGATGCCTGAAGGCATTAAACTGTGTATTGTAGTACTCTTAGCTTTCCAGTAACTTCTAATTTGAAAAAGTTAATTAAAAAACAAACAAGCCCATAGTTTGGGGGCACCTGGGTGGCTCAGTTCATTAAGCATCGGACTCTTCATTTTGGCCCAGGTCATGATCTCATGGTTCATGAGTTCAGGCCCCGCCCCCCTCCCCCCCCCCCCCACTGTCAGCACAGAGCCTGCTTGGGATTCTCTCTCTCTCCCTCTCTCTCTGCCCCTCCCCTGCTTGCGTTCCTTCTCTCTCTCTCTCTCTCTCTCTCCAAATGAATAAATAAACTTAAGAAAAACCATCTAGTTTTTCTGTATATTAGTATGACAACTTAAGCTTTATTGTGTCAAGGTTTTAAAAAGCACTTAACTGTTAGACACAGCACCGAATGCCATTGGCCTTCACATCATCACCCCCAATTTCAGCATGTTCATACCTTCAGGTCTTCCTTAGAAGCGGCCCTTGGCACTGGGCTCAGAGCTACTGTGCCACATCGGGTTCTGCTTCTGTCTTGGTCGACTGGAGCTGGGGGGCCATTCTGGGGGGCAGGGGGCATACCCTCCACTGCTTCCTACCTTGTGGAGGCCTAGGGATTGGTGACACCTTCTAGGGTCCTTTGTCACTGGGGACCTTCAACCTGAGGCACAGAGTTGGGGAAGTTACTGCAGTCAGCCTTGATTCATCAGTCTTTGAGTTTGGAAAATAGGTCCAGAATTTTCTCTTACCCTTTAACCTCTGAGGTGGGTCTCATTTGTAGAGCCATATAGGAGATCGATGTCTGGGTTCGCACTCCTAGAATTTTTTTTTAACATGGTCTACAATGTAGTATAGATGAAAACAGAAAATAGTTCCTTCCCTTACATTTCCCGTTATAAATACTCTAAATTTTGTATCATTTCCATATTATGTAAATCCCTTTAGCATTTAAAACCGTACCATAGCTACATGTAATGCGAACTTATCCCATTTGTTCTTATTTTTCTGAATACAAATAAGCACACTGTTTCCACTTCTGTTAAAAGCAGTAGGTCATTGGACTAGATTAGTCTTCCCTTGGTGTTATTCGTGTCTTGTGATTTCTTAAGCAAATTTGTACTCATTCACAAGATGTTGATGAACTTTTTAAAAAAAAATGTTTATCAAGGGGCACCCGGGGTGGCTCAGTTGGTTAAGCATCCCAGTTAGGCTCAGGTCATGAACTTGCGGTTTGTGAGTTCAAGCCCCACGTCAGGCTCCACGCTGAGTGTGGAGCCCGCTTGAGATTCTCTCTCTGTCTCTGTCATGGGGCGCCTGGGTGGCCCAGTCGGTTAAGTGTCCGACTTCGGCTCAGGTCACGAACTCACGATTCGTGAGTTCGAGCCCCGCATCGGGCTCTGTGCTGACAGCTCGGATCCCAGAGCCTGCTTCGGCTTCTGTATCTCCCTCTCCCTCTGTTCCTCCCCTGCTCGTGCACTCTCTCAAAAATAAAGATCGCACTCTCTAAAAAATAAATAAAGGTTTAAAAATATCAAAAAACGTTTATCAAGAAATGCACTGTGACCTTGCATTTTGTCAAAAGGCTGTTGTTTAGTTGCCGGGGTTACAGTTCAGATGCATTAGGCTGCAGGTTACAGAAAACCCAATTCAAGATGACTTGTGTGAAGGGCATTTATTGGCTTGTGTAACTGGAAGGCCAGCTTAGCTACAGGCTAAGCTCCAGGGCTGATTGACTGAGCAACTCCACCGAGCTACTAAGAATTTGCTTTCCTTCTTTCTACTTTGTTCTCACCTTCCTCTCATGATGACAACAGGTTGCAGCCATTCCCAGACTTCTGTGCTCCCTTCCTCATGTGCAGTAATGTTTTAGAAACTCACCCAGAAGACCCCCTCCTGGTGTTCTGTTGACCTCAGTTGAGGGGTGTGTCCAGGCCTTGAACCAGCAACTGTGGCTGGGATGAGATTAGGTGGAGGAGTTCAGGCTTGGAGTCAGTTTCCCCCCAAGTCTAGGGGCTGTGGGAGGAGATACAGAAACCCCAGTCAGCTCCAGGTAGGTTTCTAGAGGCGCGGGGGGGGGGGGGGGGGTGGGTGGGGCGGAAATGAATGAAGGGCAGCAGCCATCCCGTTCCGTGTCCGACATGAGTTGAAGTCACTTAGGTTTCATTTATAAAAGTGCTTGCGTTGTTTCATTGGTTTCTACTTCTTCTGTCCTTAGGGGCTGTGACAACAGCCAAACGGACAGGCATCCCAGCTCCTCGAGAACTTTCGGTAACTGTCTCCAGAGAGAGAACCGTGCCACGCGGTCCCTCCAACCCCAGGAAGTCGGTGTCCAGCCCCACGTCTTCCAGCACACCCACCCCTACGAAGCACCTGCGGACCACGTCCGCAAGACCCAAGCCAGAGAATGAAGGCGGGGAAAAGGCCGTGCTCGAGTCCCAGGTTCGGGAACTCCTGGCAGAAGCCAAAGCGAAAGACAGTGAAATTAACAGGCTTCGAAGCGAGCTGAAGAAATGTAAGGAGAAAAGGACTCCGAGCACTGAAGGAACCGAGCCTTCCGACGCAAATGCAGATGGAACGCCCGTCTCCCCAGGTGACTCGGAACCCTTGCTAAGAGCTCTTGAGGAGAAGAACAAGAATTTTCAGAAGGAGCTTGCAGATCTGGAGGAGGAAAACCGGGCCTTAAGGGAGAAACTGACTCATCTGGAGCATTCCCCAAATTCAGAGGGGGGTGCTAGTCACACGGGGGAGAGCAGCTGCCCAACGTCCGTAACTCAGGAGTCCAGCTTCGGAAGCCCACCCGGAAATCAGCTGTCGGGCGAGCTCGATGCGTACCGGCACCCCATACACGAAAACGCGTTAAGGACATCAGGCTCTTCAAGCAGCGACGTCACCAAGGCTTCTTTGTCCCCGGATGCCTCGGATTTCGAGCACATCACAGCCGACACGCCCTCCAGGCCCCTGTCCTCCAGCAGCAACCCCTTTAAGAGCTCCAAGTGCTCCACGACAGGCAGCTCCCCCAACAACGTGAGCGAGCTGTCTCTGGCCTCCCTCGCGGAGAAGATACAGAAGATGGAGGAAAACCAGCACAGCACGGCCGAGGAGCTGCAGGCTACTCTGCAGGAGTTGTCGGACCAGCAGCAGATGGTTCAGGAGCTGACGGCCGAAAACGAGAAACTGCTGGACGAGAAGACGATCCTGGAGAGTTCTTTCCACCAGCACCGAGAGAGGGCCGCGCAGCTAAGTCAGGAGAACGAGAAGCTGATAAACCTCCTGCAGGAGCGCGCAAAGAGCGAGGAGCCCGCCGCCGTTCAAGAAGGCAAAATCCTGGAGCTGGAGCAGAAGTGTGCAGAAATTCTTGACCAGGGCCGCTTTGAAAGAGAGAAGCTGCTTAACATCCAGCAGCAGCTGACCTGTAGCCTCCGGAAGGTGGAGGAGGAGAACCAAGGAGCTTTGGAAGCGATTAAACACCTCAAGGAAGAAAACGAAAAGCTGACCGGGGTTCTGGAACGGGAGCGGTGTAATAACGGTGTGATGGCCAAAACTCTGGAGGAGTGCAAGGCGACCTTGGAAGGGCTGCAGATTGAAAATGGGTCTTTGAAGGCGCATTTGGAGAGTGAGCAGCAGAAAGCGACGGAGACCAGTCCCGTGGGGCAGACGGCAGAGGCGCGTGAAGTTCAAGAGATGCTGAGAGTCGCTCGAGCTGAGAAGGATCAGCTGGAACTGTCTTGCACCGAGCTCAGGCAAGAATTGCTAAAGGCCCATGGTGAAATTAAACATGTTTCAAGCCTACTGGCCAAGGTAAGGACACAGTCCTTTCCCGGTATTTGCTCATCCTTCTTAGCGTTGTTCCCCTCGACCTTGAGATTCACAGAGCATAGAGACTCCTTGGTTCAGCCAGTTTCATTCATGAATCCAGCTTTCTAGCTTGAAGATGTGTTCCATTCCGGACAGACTGGGGACACAAAAATGAAACACCCCCATTTCTGACTGTAGGTTCAAAGTGTAGCAGGGAGATGGTGAATCAGATCAGTGAGTGCGATGCAGGGGTAAAGAGTATCCTAGAGGACAGCTCAGAGTCCAGTTCCAAGGAGGAACACCTAGAATGATATGGGAGAAAGGAAAGTAGTGCTGGAGGGCTTCCTGAAAGAGGTGGCAAGTAAGCTGAATCTTATTGGCTCAGAATGAGAGAGGGTTATCCAGGTTTATCAGTTAACATGCTCTGGGCTGCTAGTAACAGGAGATTAAAATCATCCCTAATTTCCCTCCCCAGTAATAATATAACCACTGTTTTGGGGTTTTCTTTCAGATGTGTGTGTGTGTGTATGTGTGTGTGTGTGTGTCCCACAAATTAAAAAAAAATTTTTTTATAGACTCATCCTTTACATACTCTTTTAGTTTAAAAATTTTAGGTTTATTTTTATTTATTTTTTTGAGAGGGATAGAGAGCAATCAGAGGAGGGGCAGAGAGAGAGGGAGACAGAATCCCAAGTAGGCTCCGTGCTGTCAGCACAGAGCCCAGTGCAGGGCTCGAACTCACAAACCATGAGATTAGGACCTGAGCCGAAATCAAGAATTGGACACTTAACTGATTGAGCCACCCACGTGCCCCGTGTAATTTAATATTTTGTGAGTATATTCTTCTCATTATTCTTTGAAACGTGATATTAAGGCCAGGCCGTATTCTAGTATATAAATATTTCATATGTTCTGTACCAGTCACCTGTTCATTGAGCGTGTTATGTTCTCTTCCGGTCTTTTGATATTGTAAATACATTTTTTGTTTATATCTGTCTGGTTATTTCCTTAGGAAAAATTCCTAAACACTGACTTGATGTGTCAGAATGTGACCTTTTTTTTCTCTATTATTTTTTTTAATGTTTATTTATTTTTGAGACAGAGACAGAGCATGAACGGGGGAGGGTCAGAGAGAGAGGGAGACACAGAATCGGAAGCAGGTTCCAGGCTCTGAGCTGTCAGCACAGAGCCCGAGGAGGGGCTCAAACTCACGGACCGTGAGATCATGACCTGAGCCGACGACGGACGCTTAACCGACTGAGCCACCCATGCGCCCCGAATGTGACCATTTTAAGGACACTCAGTGCATTCAGCCAGTTTTCCCCCCAGAAGTGTTCCCACCAGCTGATCCACGGGAGTGCCTGTTTCCCTGAACCCTTGCCAATGCTTGGTATCCAGTTGCTGGGTCTTTCAGATCTGGTCTTCATTGCCTCTTTTTTCCTCCCCTTCTTCACTGGGGAAGATCTTACCCAGCCCACAATCAAATAAATGATCCCTGTTTCATTTTTAAAAATAATCCTTTCATCAGTCTGCAACTTTGTCACATGATAAAGTTGCTGGTAATTCTATAAGATCCTGCCTGCTCACAGAGCAGTGCTGGAAAGGCACAGACAGGTGGCTTCCTAGTTTCCGTTTCCTGCAAGCTCTGGATCTGTGATGTTAGGGGTCTGGTGGTGAGAGAGAGAGGTTGAAATCACTTCCCACCTTAGGGTCGTCACTGTTTTAAGAAACAAGTTGTAGGCGCCTGGGTGGCTCAGTCAGTTAAGCGTCCGACTCTTGATTTCAGCTCAAGACCTGATCTCACACAGTCGAGAAGGCAGAGCCTGCTTGGGATTCTCTCTCCCACTCTTTTTGCTTCTTCACCCCTATAAGCTCTCTCTCTCTCCCTCAAAATAAATAAACACACACACACAAAAAAAAGAAAAGAAAAAAGTTGTGCCATGAGCTCACAGGGTGATTTTTCTCCACTGCTTCATCTGCCTTTAGATTAGTCTACTGCCTGGTGCCTGGGTTGGTTAAGTTGGTTAAGCATACACCTGTGGCTCAGGTCATGATCTCACGGTTCGTGGGTTCGAGCCCCGCGTCGGGCTCTGTGCTGACAGCTCAGAGCCTGGAGCCTGCTTCGGATTCTGTGTCTCCCTCTCTCTCTGACCCTCCCCTGCTTGTGCTCTCTCTCTCAAAAATAAATACACATTAAAAAATTTTTTTAAAAGATTAGTTTGTTGCAACTTGGTTCTGGCTTGGTTGTTTGATAATCTGAGTGGTAGGTAGTGTTACTTTTTTCTTTTTTTTTTTTTATCATTGTCAGTGTTCTAAATTTATAGCTAAAATGCTAAATAAAATTTCAATAAAATTTGAAAGTATGGAAGTGATTCCATAGAAGGTACTCGCCAGGTGCCCATTTGAAGTTTAAGTTGGTGATTGTAGCTTTACATTAACTTCTAGTGTCTGAAATCATTTCCTCTCCATCACTCTGTTGCAAAATGCGTCATCTTCCAGATGACCTTCTTGAAGTGCCCCCTCAGTCCTTCACCTATCTCTTCGCTATTTCGATTGACTTTACATTAAATACATGGGTCACCAAGAAATAATTTGGTATCTCAAAACAGTAGCTTCACTTCTTCTGGCCATGAAAATTATGTATTCGTTACGGAAGGTTTAGGAAATATGGAAACGTATAAAGAGAAAAATTAATACTACCTTCAGTCCCGTCACTTGGAGAAAAACAGTGTCGACAGTTTGCTGTATGTCTTCTCGGACGTTTCCCCAGTTTATGCACGTTTAGGCACGTGTACCAACCTGTGTCAGCATAAGTAAAATATTTAATCTTCTTATTCAGAAGGATAGAGTATGTCACTCCACATGCCTTGAATCCTTGAACACACAGACCAGCTGGATTCGTTTACCGGTTCTACGTTAACTTATTTCATTAATTTGTTTCTGCTTTTATCTTTATTAATCCTTTTATCCTGCTTGTCTGTATTTCCTTGGTTTCTTCTTAGTTTTTTGAGTGAAATTCTGTGTTCGGTTAAGTCTGTCATTGCTTGGTTGATAATGACAGCATTTAAAGGTATGAGTTTGCCCTTCCTTCTAGCTTTATCTACACGAGGACAGTAAAATTGAGAATTTTTCTGGGACAAACCAAGTCTAATTTGGAGAAAAAGAAAAAAGGTTTGCATTTTCTGTGGAGTGCAAGGTACAGCATATACATTTTAAGTCAGCTGTTAATTATATTATTCCTGTATTCCCTTTGTATTGCACGCTGATTAGAATCATCAAAAATTTGTCAGTAGAATGGAAGAGACTGTAGCTGGTATTTCGAGGTAAGACTGTGTGAAGCACCAGGTCACCTGGAGTTGCTTGTATACTTGAGATCCCAGGTCTGTGATTTTGTGCCATCTTAGTGCACAAGGGCATTGACCTATAATCACAGTGGGCTCGTTACCTGTGCTTTTCTGTTACCTTCGAAAAGGTGTAAAACCCGGACTTTCTAGGCTGACCGAAAGCTTATTGTAACCCCAGGGCAGGATATCAGTTGATCTATCAGCAACCATGAATTCAAGTGATAAGATGTTAAGGGACTCATGCCTGAAGGACACAGGAGCACTTTTAGTACAAACATAGAATGATGTGAAGCGATGGATTGATAAGTGGAAAGCGTGGGTCCTCCTGACTTGGTTAATTGTGATTAATTCTGTGACCTTGGGCAGCCCCTCTTCATCGTAGGGTGTAGAACAGAAGTGTGGTTGGTGTGGAGGCGGAGGGGGTGGATCTTGGCCTCGTTCCTGATTTAAGGGAGTGTCTTCAACATTTTGTTATCAAGGATGTCTGTCGTAGGCACGTGCTGTGTACCTTTTATTGAGTTATATGAGTATTTTGCTAGGAACTGATTTGTTTGTTTTTTTTAAAAGGATAGGGATTGAATTTTTCTACATCTGTTGTAGGTCTTAAACATCTCTCAGATCTGATCTTAGAGTAGTTTTTATATAATCATGGTGGTTTTTCTCTTTTAACTTGTTAACAAGGTGAATTAGAATAACAGATTTTCTAAGGCAGTCCAGTGTTAAGTCATCTTTGCATTCCCAGCGCAAATTCTAATTCTTTAGTTCTCAGTCACTTTGCAGGACATTTGCTAGACCTTTCACATTTCACCACCTGGAGCCGATGTCTGAGTGAGTGTCCTGTTAACCACCAAGCAGTTTCTTGGTGATGAACAACTTCTACGTTTGAGCTCTGCATTCATCCATTCAAATTCATGGCAGAAGGCGACTGTTATGAGAAAAGAACAAAATTGCCTGTTTACTAAAGAGAGGAAAAGCAATACCAAACCACCCTATGATCTGATTGAGTAAATCTGTATAAATTTCCAGTTTCCGTAAGTTACACAGATGACTCAGATACTATTAGAAGAGCCTCTGAAAAGCCTTAAAATGTACTTTTTTTTTTTTTTTTTTTTGGTGCAAGGTGGATCTGTTCTTCCTACAGTAAATGGAAAATTGGTAGGACATTTACAATCATTGGGATTATTTGAGAGGCTCTCTGTTCCTCTCATTTCTTTGTCTTCAGCTGTTTGCTAGTATCTCCATTCTTGTCAGCTTCTCTGATATGCTATATATACATTTTGCTGGCAGATTACCGTATGGTTATAAAACATGCCTCCGTACGACTTTGAGGATGGCTATCATTTCCACAGATGCCTCAGCCTCCTATAAGCCACACTCATTCGCTCTCCCTCTCTCTGTCTCTCTTCCTTTTGGAGAGAGAGGAAGAGAGAGAGAGAGAGGAATGCCTGCCCCAGCCAGCAAGCAGCATGTCATTAAATGGGATTATTGGTTTTTCAGACTATACTGCAATCCAGGTTTATGGTTTTCTAACGATCACATTTGCAGTTGGTTGAGATCTTGATTTCAAGTTACAGTGTCTATAAGCCTTGAAACCTAGAAGTTTTAAAAGAAAGTATTGTCGTTGTTCCCTCCCCCCCCCCCCGCCCCACCCCTGAGGTTGAAAGCTTATAGGTGGTATCCTTAGAAATTTAGTTCTTTCTAAAGCAGAAACTCGGGTGTCTCTTCCAGAGGAGAGAGGAGATTATAAAGAAATACATGCTGGGGCGCCTGGGTGGCTCAGTCAGTTGAGCATCCGACTTTGGCTCGGGTCATGATCTCACGGCTCGAGTTCGAGCCCTGCACAGGGCTCTGTGGTGACAGCTCAGAGCCTGGAGCCTGCTTCAGATTTTGTGTCTCCCTCTCTCTCTCTCTGCCCCTCCCCCACTCACACTCTGTCTCTCCCAAAAATAAATTGGCATTAAAAAATTAAAAAAAAAAAAAGAAAAGAAACACTTGCTGTGAGTGGTCGGAGAAAACTCAGAGGTGCAGTAATCATTGTGTGACCAGTGTTGGTCACTAGGCCAAACTGATTAGGGGAGCCACTGGCCGCAAATGGCAAAACCAGAATTTGAGAGAAAGATGCACCAAGGAGATGATTCTGTAGCCATGACAGCAGAATAGGACTCTTTGAAGGACTGAGGTGACCTTGGAGCCTGCTTAAATAGCAGGTGGTCCGTGAGGATGCCCAGGCCATGCTTTGGATCCTAAGAAACAGAAACCCTTAGTGCCAGCGGCTGAAGCCAGCGGCTCACTTTCCTCCTGTAATCGGAAGTCAGGAGGCAGGAAGTTGGTAGCTGTGGTCCAGGGGCTGTGTGACGTCAGGGCTCTGTGATTCCACGGCCTTCCTGCCAAGAGGGCACAGGATCCTTAGCATGTGATCCCCACAGTCCTGACAGGCAGGAGCCTCGGCAGCTCCCCGATACCTCAGTCCTGTCGGGAGAACAGTTTTCCCCGGCTTGGCGCGGGGCGGCGGGGGGGGCCCTCAGCAACTTTTACCTCTGTGTCTGGTCACAACTGGGCCACACGCACCCTCCCCCAGCCCACTTCCCTTGATATCACAAGATCACAGCCCGATTCTTAAACCAAATTGGGATTCTTAGAAAGAAATGGAGAATGACTTTTGGGTAAGGGAGAGAGCACTGTTTGCCGCAGCCCCCAGAGAGGGGGTTCGCTTTCCCCCATTCCCGTCCGTTCTCCGTGAAGTGCTCGCAGTGATCTCCTGAATTCAGGGTAAAGCCTTCGGCCATTTGCACCCAATGCAGCCCCTGATGGACACCCAGCAGCCACCTTCTGTTGCACCCCCAGCTCCCCTGTACGGGCCCTGCCTGGCCCAGTCTTTGTCTGCATCAGGAGTTTTGTTGTTTGGGAGGCTCTCTCCACCGAAGGTGCTCTGGCCCCTGTCTTTGTCCCCCTCCCCATTCCCCATCCTTGACTTGCCTCACCCTGCCTTAAGCGTTAGGTCTCATTGGTGGTGTCGCTTTTTCAGAGGGGCCCTCAGCTCTGTGGGGTCACTGTCCCCATGGTAGATCAGCTAGCTCCTTGCCCTTCCCTGGCATCTCGGAGGAGGTCAGAAGTATTGGCGAATCTGTTTGGTAGAGTCCAAGGGGGAGCTTAGGGATCACGTCTCCTGCGTGCATCATGAACTGGGTACTTGTGGGAGAGTCGGTTAAGGTTGAGTTGTTGAGGCTGAAAACGTGGACGTTTCAGTGGTCTTGGGCTCAGTGTCCCTCCTGCTCTCCGGTGCCTTTGGTGGACGCCAGTGTATCAGTTCTCTGGGTAAAGCAGTCCTGTGACTTCGTGCTGGGAAGAAGGCAGTGAGAAACCTGTGTAACAGAGCCTGTTTTCAAGTCGAGAGGAGACTCTTGTCCAGGCCGCTTGGGGAAGGCCTGTAGGCTCTGCACCGGGAAGCAAGCCTTCAAGGGGGGCCATTGCTCAGGGACTGCGCCTCGGGCCCCAGCCTTGTGGTCCAGAGCTTGAAGCCTGCTGTGCACCAGGAGCTGAAGCTTAGGAAGGGCCCTCTGTGAAGCAGAACGCCCTTGCGGCCTTTATTAGGTCAGATCTGACAGTCAGGTGGCCCAGGACATGATGGCAGTCCCGTGTTGCCATGTGACTGCTGGCTCCCTCCCCTCCCCTCCCCAGCCCCACCCCCACCCCCACCCCCACCCCCACCCCCACCCCGTAGGGCTCTGTTCTCAAAACCTTGTGAAGGAGTTTGGGGGCTGAACCTGAGGGTTTGGCAAAGAGACACGTGATGTTTGAGTAAAGGTGGAGGGGACACTCCCCTGGACCCAGTGTGGTCTCTCCCTTTCTGGATTTCCTGGGCTGACTGCCCCTCGCCCCCCCCCCCCACTTCCCTTCCGAGGGGCCCATTTTTCTCTGTAGACGTGTTAACACCTTTCCTGAGATTAGGCCTGAGCACTTTTTTTTCCTCAACTTGACCTTAGGGCTTGTCTGCGAAGCCCTGGCATTTTGAGCACTCAGGAAGCACCTCCCTGAGTGCTCATCTGAAAATCTAGAAAGTTCCCAGAGTGAAATACAGATGCTTACCCATTTCTTTGAGGGTTTCCTAGCCATTTTCCTTTTTCCATAACAAAAGCTTAAACTAAATGACCATGCTCTGCTCTCCCTTGGCAGAATAGCATTGCAAAAAAATAAAGAGAAGAAAAGTTCAAGTTTTGGCCAGCGTGAATGAAACATGGCTCTCCATCAGCAGTATATATTCGAAACAGGGCCAAGAAGTAAGCGAACGGAGTTTTGGAGGAACAAAGTTAGATGTAAAAACAAACACAACAAAAATAACACACTCTTACTCATGGTGAAGTTACTCAAGCAGTCACTCCCAAGTTTATTTACTTTCATACCATACACAGCTGACCCTTGAACAGCGCGGGTCCACTTTACATGTGGAGGTTTTTTTCAGCAAGTGCAGTACTGTAAATGTATTTTCTCTTCCTGATGATTTTCTAAATAACATTGTCTCTAACTTCCTTTTCCTCAAGAATACGGCTTGTAATACGTATAACATGCAAAATATGTGTTCGCCGACATTTATGTGATCAGCAAGGCTTCATAGTAGGCTATTAGGAGTTAAGTTTTGGTGGAGTCAAAAGTTATAGTTTAGTAAAGCAATAAAGTTTTCAACCATGTAGGGGAGGTCGGTGCCCACTAACCCCCATGTTTTTTGGGGATCAGCTGTGTAGTTTTAACATTGGGACTTTTTCCATATATTAGGTATCCAGTTATATTCTTCCTGAATAAATGAATGAATGTTAGAGAAACTTGTAATGGAATATAGGAGAGAGGCTGTGATAATCGTATCAATATGTTAAAAAACAAAATTTAGAGGGAGGGGGGTGCCTGGGTGGCTCATTCGGTTAAATGTCCGACTTTGGCTCAGGTCGTGATCTCATAGTCCTTGAGTTCGAGCCCCACGTTGGGCTCTGTGCTGACAGCTCAGAGCCTGGAGCCTGCTTCCGAGTCTGTGTCTCCCTCTCTTTCTGCCCCTCCCCTGCTCGCACTCTGGCTCTCTCTCAAAAATAAATGTTAAAAAAAATTTTTTAAACACATAAAAGCAAAATTTAGGGGCACCTGGGTGGCTCAGTCAATTGGTTAAGTGTCCAGTTTCGGCTCAGGTCATTATCTTGCGATTCCTGAGTTCAAGCCCCACATCAGGCTGTCTACTGTCAGCATGGAGCCCACTTGAGATCCTCTGTCCCCCTCTCACTCTGCCCCTCCCCTGCTTGCACGTTTGCGCGCGCATGCGCCCTGTCAGAAATAAATAGACGTTAAAAAAATTTTTAAATGTAAATGTTAAAAAAACAAAATTTGTTATCAAATTTTAAAAATAACAGTTAATAGTTTAGTGCTCTATATGTGCTAGGTGCTCCTGGAGGCTTAAGATCATTTCATCTCATTTAATCATGTTTTTATGCTAGAAATACTGTCATTATCTAATGTTTTGCACTTGAAAAAACCAAGACAGAGAATGGCTAATGTTACTAGCTTACTGATGAATTGACGAAGGCCAGGATTCAATATTGGGTCTTTACTCCTCATCACTGATTTGTACTGCTTTCTGGTTCCATGACCATAAAGAAGGGTTAGAAAAACATTTGAGGCAGACGAGAGGACTCAAACACACTGTAGTCTTAAGGCCAGAGCTTTCTTGGTTTGAAAAGAACAAGCTTTCAAGTCTCAATGAATTAGGAGAATTTTTATTTGATTAGAACACAATAGAAAAGTTCACAATGAAAACCTGAGTCATCAGAACACATCCTTTTGTTTGATTTAGAACTTGGATCTTGAGGGGAGTAGGAGGTAACCCGGGGAGGTGGTGGGGTGGGGACTGCAGGTTCTAGCCCGTCTGTCCCAGAGCCGCCCTGCCCGACCCTGCATCCTGGGTCCCGGAAGGGTGGGAAGCTGCGCCTTGGTTGTGAATCCCTCGAGGTCCTTGCTGCCATCTGCCCTCTGGCGGTTGTCGGAGCTTGAAGCACTGGCTCTAAACAGCCCTCTCCAGGAAGGACTGAGGCTCCCACTCCCTCCATGGGAAACTCATTTGAATCTGTTTGTAATACAATTCTTCACGCCCATTTCTAGAGAAAGTTGATTTTTGAAGATGAGAGGTCATCTGTGGAATGCATGAGGTGATTTCTCGAGACCTTGGAGGGGCGCCTGGGTGGCTCAGTCGGTTCAGCCTCTACCTCTTGACTTCGGCTCAGGTCATGATCTCACAGTTTGTGAGTTCAGGCCCCACATCGGGCTCTGTGCTGACAGTGGGGAATCCTGCTTGGGATTCTCTCCCTCCCTCCCTCTTGCCATGCTCTCTGTCTCTCTCTCAAAATAAACGAGTAAACATTAAAAAAAAAAAAAGAAGGGGAGACAGTAAAAATCACGTTACTGGTTGTCGGATAGAGCAGTTATTGAACTAGAGAAGCTGGACTCTAAAGGACTGGCCGGCAGGAGGGCAGCCTAGAACTCAAAGGGTCATGGAAGTACCAGGTGTTGGCCCCAGATACCTGATAAATTGCGTTGTTCTTTTTAATTAGCTTGGCTTCGCCCTCTCTCCATCTGTAAATCTGTAAAATGAATATAATAACACCTGCCTGTTACTACTTAGCAAGCCCCTGCAGGAAGACGTTGCGAAGCGACTTAAGGGCCTTGTCGTGGTTGCTTGTCTTAATGAAAGAGCTTTCCGGAGTACATTGCTAAACTTGAGACAACGACTCCCCAGTCAAGAAGGAGGAATGAGGTGTGTGATCTGAAACGGCATCCTGACTTGCAGGTTTACTGGCCCCAGCGGGCCACCGCACACATCCCAGCGGCCCCCTCCCCACCGCCTCGCCTGCCATCCGGTGCTTGTGATCACGAGGGGCCAACGTGTGGGAAGTAAAGGTGGGTCGGGGCCTGTGGGAGGCCAGCAGCCTCGGCCGCGTGTGGAGACCCTCCTTAGGGTGCATCCTTCAGTTTCACTCCTGACGCACAGTAGGTCCCACGCAAGTAACAGGCATGTTTCTAGACACCAGGTGAGCAGCCCTCAGCCTGAGAGTTCCTGGACACGGAGCCCAGCCCGCTGTGCAGAAAGCCACGGTCTTACTCAGGGTGCAGGGCTCATAGTGTGAGCTTCCTTCCTCTGCTGCTTTTCAAATGCTGTCGAAGCTCAGCCTTCTCGTATCTAAAACGCCGTGCCCCTCTTCTACCTAAAGTCTTGTGTTTATTCTGGAGCTATCAGCGGATACAAGACTTGGCTGTTTTGTGTGTTGTGGACTTCCTGGACCTGTGTCATATTATCATCTAACGTCGCACACACGGAGACATGAGGCAGTTAGGAGAGATACAGTAACTTTTATTGAGTGCTTCCCATGTGTCAGGCAGGGCGATAAACTCTTTAAGTGCAGTATTTCATTTAATTGTTCAGATGAGGCAACGGAGGCAGGGAGATTACAGAACCCAGGGCTGGGGGCACCTGGGTGGCTCAGTCGTTTAAGCGTCCGACTTCAGCTCGGGTCGTGATCTCAAGGTTTGTAAGTTCGAGCCCCGTGTCAAGCTCTTTTCAGCACAGAGCCTGGAGCCTGTTTCGGATTCTGTCTCCCTCCCTTCCTGTGCATTCCCTGCTCACGCTCTGCCTGTCTCTCTCAGAAATAAACATTAAACAATTATATACATATTTAAAAAAAAAAAAAAGAAAGAAGAAGAACCCTGGACTGACTTGGGCAGAATTGGGATTTCAGCTCCGGCAGCAGTCTCGATGTACCACAGCAGCTACAATGATGCATTTTCTATTGCAGTATCCAGCCACACGCCTTTATAATTGAAATACAGGTTTCACAGAACAGAGCTCACCTTTGAGGTAGGCAGTGTACTGGTTCCCTCCGTATTCCCTCTCTCTCTCTCCCTCCCTCCCTTCTTTCTTTCTTTATTCCTTATCGCAACGTCCCAATTGAAAAACAGGTGCAATATTGCTGTCCAGTGTCTGTGTATTCATTCATCAGGTTTTCACTAGGTGCCTCCTGTGTGTTTGATGCTGTGCAGGTGCCAGGGATATGATGGTGAAGAAAGCAGACAGGGTCTCTGCCTGCCTAGAACTTACACCCAGAAGGGTTTTTTTTTTTTTATGATTATTGATTTATTTTGAGAGAGAGAGCATGAGCTGGGGAGGGGCAGAGAGAGATAGAGAGAGGGAGGGAGAGAATCCCAACAGGCTCAGCGCTGTCAGCACAGAGCCCAGCGCGGGGCTCGAACTCACAAACTGTGAGATCATGACCTGAGCCAAAATCAAGAGTCGGACACTTAACTGGCTGAGCCACCCAGGCACCCCTACAGCCAGAAGGTTTTACCCATTAAATGCAATGGTAAAAAAAAAAAAAATGTTACTGTAAATGGAGATGCCTCCAAATCTAGGAAGAAATCTATTAGGTACCAAGCTTATATTAATTGGTAAGTGTATAGCTATTTTGCAACATTATTTAAAGGACTATAGACAGACTATAGATAGACTATAGACCAAATACTGTGAAACATTTAAAGTAATGACAGCATTGTAGATATCAGTGTGGATACATGTCAAAAACATGATTAAAAACAAGTTTTACGAAAGCGTAACAAGTCTATGACTTGTATACAAATTCTAAAGCAGAACTATGTCCATAATACTATGTATTATGGGCACATTCATAAATAGTAAAAGTGAAAACCATTTTGGAACAAGTGCACGCCAATTTTAGGATAATGCAAATTACTCTCTGGGGTGGGAGAGAAGGTTGGGGCTTCACTAAATCTTGTTAAAGTCAAAATATTTAGCAGACATGGCAAAATTTAACCATCGTTAAGTCCGTTTGGGCGCATGGCTATCTCGTCACGTTGGGGGCTTTTCTGCGCATTCGAAATGTTTAATGATGAAGAACTGAAAAGGTGAAATGAATGCCTGCCCTGTGCCTCTTTTCTGTGTCTCGTGCACGTACATGTTTGTGTTCTGTGCCTTCCGCTGGTGTTCTCCATCACATTAATGTCGTATTTCTCTAAAGAAACACCATGACTGCAAGTACTTTACGGCTGAAGGGATTTGGAGTTTGCGGGGGGGTGGGAGGGTGGCCGGCATCAGGGGCGGTGGGGGGGGTGGGGCGCGGAATCAGTCAGGTCCTGGGGGCATTGTTCCCGGCTCACCAGCAGAGGGCGCTGTGCCACAGCAGATGTGAGGAGGCCAGCTCTTGCGGTGCAATACCAGGGCCTCCCGGGGGAGCGCTGTTGCACCCAGCTGCAGGACAGAAGGGCCCTTGGGTACCTGCAGCTTTCCTTATGCCTGTAGGGACACAGCATCCACCATTTGGCCTTTTGCACACATCACGTTTCTCTATATTTATAGCCTTGGCTGTTTCTGAGGCTAAGAATACAG
Organism: Lynx rufus; assembly: GCF_022079265.1. Lineage (NCBI taxonomy): Eukaryota > Metazoa > Chordata > Mammalia > Carnivora > Felidae > Lynx > Lynx rufus. Next base: position 3,018,687 of record NW_025814843.1, read on the forward strand.
GTGTCAGGTACCGCGTGTGCACAGAGCTTCCCTTGCTGTGCGTGGATGAGCCTGGGGCTGATGTGCGAGGAACATTTTCCTGTTACGCTGACCGGGAAACCTTCCTTTCGTTCTAGGTGGAAAAGGATTATTCTTACTTGAAGGAGATATGTGATCGTCAGGCAGAACAGCTGAGCAGAACCAGCCTCAAGCTGCAGGAGAAAGCGTCAGAGAGCGATGCGGAGATTAAAGACATGAAGGAAACCATATTTGAACTGGAAGATCAGGTGGAACAGCATCGGGCTGTCAAGTTACATAACAACCAGCTCATCAGTGAGCTAGAAAGTGAGTGAAATCACGCCCTGGTCACAGGTAGGCCAGGAGCCAGCAGGGTGCTGGGGAGGGCCTGCGAGAATTATTTTTTGAAAAGTCTTCCTAGGGGCGCCTGGGTGGCGCAGTCGGTTAAGCGTCCGACTTCGGCTCAGGTCACGATCTCTCTGTCCATGGGTTCGAGCCCTGCGTCGGGCTCTGTGCTGACTGCTCGGAGCCTGGAGCCTGCTTCGGATTCCGTGTCTCCCACTCTCTCTGACCCTCCCCCGTTCACGCTCTGTCTCTCTCTGTCTCAAAAATAAAAATTAACATTAAAAAAAAAGAAAAAAGAAAAGTCTTCCTTGCGCATAGTCTACGGTCTCCTAGGAGGAGAAAGGCAGGATACTTAACGCCTTTAACTGGAAAACGGGTGGCATCAAAGAAACAATCATTGAACATCGAGCCAGCAGCGTGGGGTGACGGTGAAAAGGAGCAAACGCATTTTGGAGTGTCAGGTGTGCTGTGCGTGAGCCACACCGCTGACCGCACTCTTCCGGCCTTGACAGAGCTTTGTCTTTTGGGCCTGATGGATGGGAAGATGGGTGACAGATGGTCAGATGGGTTTGAGCAGTGTGTGCTCTTGGGCTCGGGGAGAAAACAATTCTAGCGTGTCTCCCATTGAAGTTAGGATATCAAGTAACTTACAGATGTTGGCCACTTTGTTACTGAAGAGGCTCCAATATATGGCTTCTTTATGGACTCATTGTTTGCTTTGACTAGGGAAAGACTTTAAAAGGGGTTAAACATTGCCTGCCTTGTCCAAATGAGCTTTATCAAAATGATCCCATCTAGTGGTTTGTTTGTTTTTTGTTTTTTTTTTTTTATGTTTATTTATTTTTGAGAGAGAGAGAAAGACAGAGTGTGAGTGGGAGAGGGACAGGGAGAGAGGGAGATACAGAATCTGAAGGAAGCTCCAGGCTCTGAGCTGTCAGCACAGAGCCCGACGCGGGGCTCAAACTCACGGACCGCGAGATCATGACCTGAGCTGAAGTTGGATGCTGAACCCACTGAGCCACCCAGGCGCCCCCTAGTGTGTTTTGCTTTTGGAACACGAGAACTAATGCACAGAGCTTTTAGTGACACTGGCCATTGCTAAAAATAGCATAGCTGGTTGCCTGCAAAGTTCCCTGAGGCATATAGTCCATCCTCCTTATCTAGGGTCCCTATAGCAGGAGAGATGTGATGTGCTTTACGGAGAAAATATGTGCGCTAGACACGTTTTGTTCAAGCACAAGTTTTAGTGCTGTTGGCTGTGAGTTCAATGTTAATGGGAACTTCCAGGGAAGAGAAGAGGAAAGTCACCAACCCGTATATGAGACTGGTCTGGAAGATGCTGAAGTAAAATCTTTGGTCCACGATGAAGCTGTGGAAAAGATGGAAAAGCAGCTAGATTTGCAGATTTGTGAGATGATGTCTGGTTGAAAGAAAATGTAGTGGACTGCATTGTAATGAAACCAAAAACCAAATAAATTTACAGTCCTGTTTCTCAGGGCCAGGAAAGTGTTAAACCCTTCTCAGCTGGTGCTGGTTGGCTCTCAAGGCTCAAAAGGCCACACACCATGAGAAAGTTAAAAACTTTGCAGGTGAGGCAGGTTTAGGAGGTGCAGAAGAATCTTTTTTTAAGTTTATTTATTTTGAGGACTGGGGAGCATGAGAGGAGGAGGGGCAAAAAGAGAGGGAGAATCCCCAGCAGGTTCCACACTGTCGGCACAGAGCCCGATGTGGGGTTTGAACCCACAAACCGTGAGATCATGACCTGAGCTGAAATCAAGAGTCAGACGCTGAACCGCCTGAATCACCCAGGCGCCCCAGAAGAATTTTCAAAATGCCTGCTGAGTGTTATACAGGAAAAAGGTCCCGTGGATAAGCAGGTTTCCAGCATTGTTGGGATGGGCTTTTTTTTTTTTTTTTTTTAAGGACATTGGCAAACAAACCTGTGTAACACAAGTAATGTCTCCTTTGATAAAAATGTCGTGACCAGAGGCTCGCAAGAACCTAACTCCATATTCCCCATAGGACCAATAGTTTAGTATTCACTAATTCTGCATGCATGACAATTTTATGTAACTGCCACAAATGAGGATTGACTGTATAGTCTACACTGTGATTGATTGGTTAGCACCCGAGTTCCATCCTTCATTGGATGTGCCATGCAGGACAGCTACAGAATGTTAGCATTCAGTGTCCACAGCATTCAGACCATTCTCAGTAGTCATGCTTGAGAATACGACCAAACCCCCCTGCCCCCGTCCATGTATATTTCCAAACACAGCACCATGCTTGACAAGCATACAGTCAAAGAAGAGAAGTTTGGTTTTGTTTTGTTTTTGTTACATTGCCCTTGAGAGTTTGGTTGTGTGGTCCCCAAATCCTTAAAAGTCAGCACAGACCCACCAAGAAAGCCAGCATATAATTAATGTTCTGAGCAGATGTCAGGCCACTCCCTGGGGTTGGATCACAACATACCCAAGATTGAAAATAACACAGACTGTGTGTCTTTTGAGAAGCTTTTTAAAAAGAAATTTTTTTAATGTTTACCTATTTTTGAGAGAGAGAGAGAGAGAGAGAGAGAGCAGGCACATGAGTGGAGGAAGGGCAGAGAAAGAGGGAGACACAGAATCCGAAGCAGGCTCCAGTCTCTGAGCTGTCAACACAGAGCCTGATGCAGGGCTCAAACTCACGAACTGTGAGATCATGACCTGAGCTGAAGTTGGACACTTAACTGATTGAGCCACCCAGGCTCGCCTTGAGAAGCTTTTTAACCTCCTTCCAGCATATTAAGGTATTATTAAGATGTCTCTTCACTGGGAGACCCAGGGACACACAAATCCAGGCCAAGACCAGTCACTCCCCTCTATAAGTTCCTTGAGAGAAATGGACAGAAAAATAGAAACAAAGTTAAGGAGTGTTTTCTTATTCTGTAGCATTGACCCCCAACCACAGATTCGGAGGCCCCCAGTGCTGCATTAGATTGTCCCATGTGGGCCCTGACCATGTGTTTATTCTTTTTGAAGCCTCTCTGGTAATTCTGACTCATATCCTTAATAGACATCTACTGCCCTGGAATGAATCACGAAGAACCGTTGAAGAATTTTAATTGGGACACAATCAGACTTAAATTGAAACGAGTCCAGTAGCCATGTGGAAGAATTCGAGATAGAGAGAGGAAAGGACTGAGGATGTTCTTAATTAGGGAGAGCGGTCAGGTCACTTTGGAGCTGTTAAAATACACCCACCCCAGATCCTGTCTCCCCCCCCCCCCCCCACCCCGGGCGTTCCCTTTCTATGGGTCAGAGCCTGGGGCTTTAAACCTGTGTGCTCTGGAGAGGCTTCCCAGGCGATTCGGAGGCTTAAGTACGATTAAGAACCACGACCCTGGCAGCTGATCTAAAAGTCACCGGAATAATAACCAGTCACATCCTCTGTTATACAAAAGCCTTCGGTCTCACAGGTTTAGAGGACATTCAGGACGATCGTGTGCAACTGTCAGGGAGGCCGAGAGGGAGTGTAATAAACGTGAGTGGCAGTTTACGTCTTCCCAGAGTGCTGCATGGGTTTACCACCTGTCATCCGATGGTATAACCTAACGAAACACCGCTTATTTCCCAAACCATCCCGTTTTCTATGTCGGAAGATCCTCCGGTGTCTGGCTGCCAGTTATCAGGGTGCTAAGGATGGAATTTATAGCAGAATGGACAGATTCTAAATCTGGAGCTGCTCCCTTGCTACCTAGCTTATTTTCCCCCAAGAGCCTTGCACCTTTTCCAGCTCTCTGACTTGTTCTTTTCCAGGCAATGTGATGAAGCTGGAGGAACAGAAGTCAGACCTGGAAAGGCAGCTGAAGACGCTCACTAAGCAGATAAAGGTGAGATGGGGCTACAGCCGGGGACGGGGGAGGGGCCTTCCCCATCATTTTACCGAGAGCGTCCCCGCCTTAGGTTTGGAAACCTTTGAAAAGCTTCCCGATGACTCTCCTGGCCTGCGTTCCCGGAGTCCCTTCCCATGGCACGGGCCCTGGTACCACCGATTAGCGTTGGCAGGGAACAAAATTAAAGCAGGCTTTCATTTGCAGGCTGGGGCACTCTGATAACACGAAGGTGTAAGTTCCCACCCGTGCTGGGCCTCTTGCCCGGTAGTGAGGCAGCACGAGAGCGGTGCTCGGTGCCGCCTGGCCAGTCTTCCTCAGTGGCTGACACGGGGGGGACCCTGGCGCCCCTGCCCACGTGCCAGGCCTGGCCGGCCGGTGACGCGGGCATGGGTCCTGGCATTTTCAGGAGGAGACCGAGGAGTGGAGGCGGTTCCAGGCGGACCTGCAGACCGCGGTGGTGGTGGCCAACGACATCAAGTGTGAGACACAGCAGGAGCTACGCGCCGTGAAGCGGAGGTTGCTGGAGGAAGAGGAGAAGAACGCGAGGCTGCAGAAGGAGCTGGGGGACATGCAGGGCCACGGCAGGTTGGTCACGACGGAGCCACGCGTTTGTGAGTCTGGCGGGCACCCGCGCAGTGCTTGGCTTCTCACTTAATCGCCATGCATGAGCCTTCACCGTCTGGAGACGTGGCGCTTTGATGTCTCTCTGCACAAAATCTTTATTCCTTTCCTAAGCTCGCTCCCCCGCGGCTGCCACCACGACACAGCCTAGGAACGGTTCATCCAGGGCCCCGTGGCTGCCCATTCTCTGGCCCAAGGCGGTGAGAAGACTCTTGGCTCGCATACGTACGAAAGTTCTAGCCACGTGTCCTCCTACATTGAAAGACTAGAAAGATGTCTGGGATGCTCCTTAAATCCCAGAGCTGGTTAGCGCCCGGCAGTGCCCACTGCAGCGAGCCGTGGCAACACCTTGCGTGGGAAAGGTTGGACTCACTCCCCGGGGGAATTGCCACCAGATAAGGGACTCATTTCTCATGGCCCAGTGACATGCTTCTCCCTTGGCAATGCCTGTGGCCTGCCTCCAAAAGCCCTTGAAATAACCCTCTTTATGAGAAAGGATGAGCGCGGCAAACTCAACATCTGGCAGATAGGTGACTTTCCTTTTCCGTTCCGAGGGAGGGAAATCACATGGTGTAACACCCCAGAGAGCTCTTCTTTTTTAAAAAAATTTTTTTTAATTTGTATTTATTTTTGAGAGACCGAGACAGGATGCGAGTGGGTTAGGGGCAGAGAAAGAGAGGTAGACAGACAGAATGCGTGGGCGCATGAGCCAGGGAGGGGCAGAGAGAGAGGGAGACAGAATCCGAAGCAGGCTCCAGGCTCCGAGCTGTCAGCACAGAGCCCAATGCGGGGCTCGAACGCACAAACTCTGAGATCATGACCTGAGCCGAGGCCGGACGCCCAACCGACTCAGCCACCCAGGTGCCCCCCAGAAAGCTCTTCTTAAGCGGGATGTTTCAGAGGAAGGTACTCCTAAAGTGAGCTCAAAGTTAATTATCATTTAAAATTGAAATGGTTTACAAACGAGATTACAAAACAGTACTTTAGGCTTTAACTAATGCAGTGTCCCCTTCCCCCAGTCAGGAGTAAATGTCCCTAACTTTGGGATTCGTGGATATTAGGAAATTATTTGGAATTTCGAGATGCCTTTGAAATATGAAATGTAGCATTTTAAAATCAGAGTTAGTGGGTCCTGAATGCTGCTTGGTACCGTTTGCTTTTCTTACATGTTTTCCGGGATCTCGAGGGTTTGTTCCCTGGCTAGATTCTGAGCCTTTGGGCCTGATGTATTATCATGAATTTCATAACATGGGAAAAAGTAGATTTCTTATGAGAACTCTGTTTCGATTCTCTCCCCAAATTTGCTTTAGTTAGTCTCCCTCCTTCCTTTGTTGATGACTTTTACAGAAAACAGCCCATAGAGAAGGATTCAGGTACAACATTTGTAGCTTGTTCCGTGATTCACGCTTGAAAATCGAGGTGATTATTTTATAGTCACACCTATACCCTGCGGCCGCCAGGGCGTGTGAATTTTACATTGAGGAAGGATAGGAAGACTAGACTTGATAGTGTTGACATGACCACGAGGTCCCCTAGTCTGCTTTTGTGCTTCTGTTTATTTGTCCTTTTGTCTCGCTTTCATAACGTGTGTCTTTGGAAGAGGAACCTGATCATAACTTGCGTTGCTTCATCCATACATTATCTTAAAAGTAAAGGATAGGAGACGAGTCCCGAGTTTATATAGTGGCCCTGAATAAGTTATTATGTGGGCTGTTGTATTTCTTACATGGATTCTGAGACACAGGCCAGATTGTACAACTTGAACTCTGACACCGTAAGAAATCCTCGCATGCGTCTTGACTCTTTCGGATCCATATACAATATCCTACATCTTCAAACTTCGGGTCACTTTTTTTTTTTTTATAGACACCGTATGTATCTCTTTTGATTTTCTAGTGATTTGCAAACCTCCCACCCAGATCTAGCAGTTTAATCCCCTATCACAAAACATTTCAGAAGTGTAGAGCTGGCACCATCCCAGAACGTGGCAGATTACTGAAACCCTGCAGGCATCAGTGTGTGTCTCGCCCGTCATCGTGTCGGGCGGGGCTTCAGACAGTGGCGGGTGCCGCTTTCTTGATCCAGTTCTGCAGACTGGCCCTTCCAAAGAGTCGACTCTTTGAAAGGTACTCGCCGATGGCCCAGCCACTTCCTGAACCTCCCCCACGAGCAAGACTTGAAACTGACTCACACCCTCAAAGGTCCTGAAGCGACATAGTGTTTCCGTCTTGGCTGAATAGGTTCTTGACTGAAACCCAATTTGACTTTGCCAGTCACCTAGCGAGAACTCGAAAGTCATTCTTGGTTCAGGCACAGCCAACGAACTTGCAGAAAATTCTCTGATGAGGTCCTCCAAGTACAACTGAGAGAAGGTAAGAGCATCAGAAGAGCGCCTCTGTCCTACTATGGGATTAACTGACTCACATTCTCATTTTGCATTAATGGGCATTTGAAGGGATATAATGACGCTGGTAGGTGAGCAAAGGAAGTGCCTGGGTGTGAATACAAGTTAGCCCTTATTAAATCAGAACGTTATTTAACCCAGTATTTTCCATCATTCTGAAAACTAGCTCATTAGCAGTCTTTGGTCCTGTTACGTTTTCGAAGGCATTTTGATTTTGGAGTCCGAGTAAACCGATGTGAAGATAGGTAGGTACGAGGCTCTAGTCTTGTCTTTGCCACTAACTTGGCACGGTTTCCTTCCCGGACCGAGCTCCTCTGTCCCTCCAAGCAGGAGATAAGAGTGGCTCGTGATTTAAGGCCCTTGTGTTCTCTGAAACCAGTTGGGCAGCTGGCCCTTCCCTGATGGGAGGGTCAGGAACTCACGTGCCAACAGTGAGTGCCCTCTGCCCAATGAACCTCCCAGACACAGTGGCATCTCCACGTTTTAGCTGGGCTGTGGACCTCCCTTTTCTCTAACAGAAATTTGAGCACGCCAATGTAGTTCTTTTTTCTTTTAACTTTATTTATTTATTTATTTTGTGAGAGACAGCACAAGTGGGAAGGGGCAGAGAGAGAGAGGGAGAGACAGAATCCCAAGCAGGCTCCGTGCTGCCAGGGCAGAGCCCGACGTGGGACTCGAACCCACGCACCGTGAGATCATGACCTGAGCTGAAGTCAAGAGCCGGACGCTTAACTGACTGAGCCACCCAGGCGTCTCTGTACAAGCCAGGGTAGTTCTTAGTGGCCGGGAAGTGATCTGTTCTGCCGGACATTGGTAAATTAATGGATGAAAGGATAATAACTTGTTCAACTCTGGCTTCTTTTAGCTTTGAGTCATTAAGAGCAAGACGTTAAAATTAAAACTTCCATCGAAATTAAAACATCACGCCTTTTTCTGGAAAAGTCAAGACCTGGGGCCTGGCCTTCAGATACAGAGAACGCACACGCAGCCCCACATAGTGACTTGATGGGCCACACACAACCTTTCTAGTGAAGGGACATTGTTGAGCAGTGAGTGACCCAGGCTTCTCCAACGGTAACAGGGAAAGACCTACACGTTTTTTTTTCTCTTACTCTGAAACAGTAAAAACCATTATTTTTAGGGTGACTTACTCGGTTCTCACTGTATGTTTATCATATGACCCCAGTAAGCATCCATGGTGACATCTGAAAAAGAGATCATTAAAAACACGCAACATCTGTGCCTCACGAACCGTAGCGATTTCTAAACAGAATGGCTGAGATTCCGAACGTGTCTAGCTTGTGCCGCTCACTGGCTCTTGTGTTGTCCCCTCTGAAGCGGGCAGCGTGGTGGCATATTATCACTGCCAGACTCTCTGGAATCGGCTCTAACTCTGTGTGCACGGTGTATCCTGCCCTAACGTCCGTCACGTGCCTGTGCCGCCCTCTGTGTTCCCACAGCTGTAACGTGTCACAGCCGCTCGCCAGGGGGCGGGGGGGGGGGGGGGTGTGGTTCTGGGACTCTCACTGAAAGGCAGAGCCTGGAAGTCGGAGGTGCAGATTCTCGGAGATCTTCTCCGGTTCTCTTGTTGTAGCGACTTTAATACAGCCTCCCTGGCCCCGCCAGAAGGGTGACCTGTTCTCACGGGGGTTTCTAAGCGGGTTCTGGGCACCTGGGACCGTCAGGGGCCTCTGGTACTTCCTGTGGCCCTCTATATGCAAATTGGCCCTCTGGGATCCCAGCACAACCCTTCCACTCCTCATGTTTTCATGGCTGGAATTTGCATCTGTGGCATTGGATACACAGCCTAGAGTCCTAAAGAGCGATGTCTGCATCCCCTAACCCCCATCTTTTTTTTTTTTTAATGTTTATTTATTTTTGAGAGAGAGAGAGAGAGAGAGAGAGACAGAGCACGAGAAGGGGAGGGGCAGAGGGAGAGGGAGACAGAATCTGAAGCAGGCTGCAGGCTCCGAGCTGTTAGCACAGAGCCCGATGTGGGGCTCGAACTCAGGAGCCATGAGATCATGACCTGAGTTGAAGTCGGATGCTGAACCAACTGAGCCACCCAGGTGCCTGCCCCCCAAACCCCAGTCTTTACAGAGTTGCTTTGAAAAGTGTGGACGTAAGCTTTCCCTAGATCTTTAGGACTTTTATGCCTTAATAATAAATCCCCCTTTTTTTTTTTTTTCTTTTTTGGCCTCTACTAGGACAGTAGAGGGATGCCCGAACCGCTCTGTAAATTACAGAGGGGCCTGATTTTGTGCCTCCTGGCGGTCTCTACTTCCCCAGCACAGCTGCCCGTTGGTGAAGGTCTAGTGAGAGGAGGCTGGTGGTGGTGTTTTGAAGTCTCTGGCATGTTCTCTGACTGAAGACCTTTGACTTCCAAAACTGTTAGAGGCACAGGAATGAAAACATGCTGGTCCTATTCTAGATTGCTCGTGTTTCCCCGTGGGTCAGTGTCAGCCACTCCTTCCTCTGTGTGTAGCCTGAGAGCATGTTGCCTCAAGGAACTCCTTTACCAGCCTTTCCCCCTCCATTTCTATTTCCACAGCTCCGTGGTCTCTGTCAGCTAGCAGAGCATTTGCTGGAAGAAAGACAGCCCAGCCCTTGCCATGATGGGAAACTACAGCCATTTCTATATGAAAGGGGGAATAATGTAGAGGAGAAATGACCCCTTTCAAAGAGCCAGATTGTCTCCTTATAACACCCACTGTTTCACACAGAGTCATTGCCATCAAGTCTGTACCTTTTTTCCGCGTTTTGGAATCCACTCATTCATTGTGCACGATCAGAGATGAATGATCCTTCCCTCCTTTCCCCCCCCCCCCTTTTTTTCTCAGAAGATCCCGAAGTCTTTTATTTGGAGCCTAAGATGAAGTTCTGGAAAACAAAACAAAACAAAAAAGCACAAGCATGTTGTGAAACATTTTTTTTATGTGCAACTAGGGTGTTCCGAGGGAGCAGAGGCGAACACAGCCCATGTTTGTGTTCGACTTTCTGGAGTTTATTTCTGTGCTTCCTCTTGAAAATGGTATCTGACAATCTTGGAATTAACACTACTGAAGGCAAAATAGGAAGCCGTCTGTGTGAGGTCTCATTCTGAAGAAGCCAGCAGGTTCCACTTCCTTCATATCAAGCCTCGAATGAGCCCTTTCAGGCTGGGGTCTGACTTCATGGCCTCATCGGACACAAGCCACCGCTAAGCTTGGGGTTGATTTCCCAAATCTCTGTTGGGCTCAACACAAATAGACGTTTGGCTGATAATAAAGGATGTAGTTGAAGCAGTAATCTTCCGTGGTGACAGTGCCCGTTGGAATCTGACTGGAAATTAGTCAACAACTACAACAGATGCCTCAGGAATAAAACTCGGGAACTGAAAGGCTTTGAATCCAGAAGTGTGTCATTGAGTGGGATCCAGAATTCAGAGTGTGATGTTAAACTCTGGAAGTACCAAGTTTGTGAAGATCCACGTTAATTCGGCGGCCGCCGTCAGGCACGGCCTCCTGTGGCCCAGACAGTTCTGGATCTTAGCTGTGTGTCTCCAGGATGAGACCAGAGTCCCTGTCTGGTACAAGGACGTGAGAAACAGGAACACTGTAACTCAGGAGGATGGTCTGGCCTGTCCCAACCAGAGAGCCCAGAATCCCTAGAAACATTTAGCTTGGTGATAGAAAGAAGAGAGTTCAATGCCTTCTCCCTAAAAATAGTTTAGACTCTCGCTGGCCTTGTCCAATTTATAAACTGGGAGACCTTTACCTCAGATTGCGAATTTCTTGGAATGCTGTGAAATTCACTTGTCAGGTGTTTTTCAACAGGAACAGTAAGAACATAACCTCAACTTCAGATGCACAGCTACATTTGCACCCCGTATTTCGATCTCTCTTTACTCTGGGTACCGTTGAATATTTTTATACGCAAGCATTTATGAACCGCTAAATAAATATGTTACTATTCAGAAGACGCTGTTGCCTGATTTGTAATCACTGGCCACGTTTTCGCAGGGCCTTCGTGTCATCTTGTCCTCCGTTTTCTAAGCGCACGGAGTTTCAGATCTTTAAAGCCACGTCCAATAACTAGAATTTGAGCTAGAAGCAAGCTGGGCTTTCAGTACACATTTGTTGATAGGAGGCTGATTTTAAATATGAATGCAGTTTTTAAAAATGATTTCATTATGGTAACAAGAGGGCAAGGGGCAAAAATACTGATTTTGCATAAACCGTCAAAGCAAAACGCCAGTGTTTCAAAAAAAAAAAAAATCTAGTACATGGAATTTGAAGTCTAGATTTGTCTTGTTGAAATGTAAAAATAAATAGGTCACTTGGTGATTGGGTATATTGGACTTCTTCTTAATTACGAATATTTAGGTGTCCGGGTAACAATGGAAATGGATAATGAAGAATAATCTTTTCCCTGGGGTGCCTGGGTGGCTCCGTTGTTAGGCATCTGACTTTGGCTCAGATTATGATCTCACAGTTCATGAGGTCGAGCCCTCCTGCTTCGGGTAAACACAAGTGCCACTTCTCTCTCTCCCTCCCTCCTCCCACCTTCCTCTGCCCCTCCTGAGATTCTCTCTCTCTCTCTGCCCCTCGGTCACTTGGGCCTTCTCTCTCTTTCTCAAAAAAATATATTTTTTTTTTTCTCTCTCTCTCTAATACTACCCTGTAAGGTAATCAGTGTTCACAGCATGTTTGTTTTTCTTTACCTCCTCCTCTACTCCTAAAAATATATAAGGTTCATTTTTATTTTTTTATAAAAATGGCATTATATTCTGTACAGTACTCTGCATTTTCACATTTCACTGAACAGTGTACCATGGGCATCCTTCCAGGTCAATATATATGAATGTAACTCATTTTCATAGCTGCCTGGTGTCCCAGAGGATGAATGTGCCCTAGAACATTCGAATATTGTCATATCAGTGAACATCAAGGTTATATTTCATGGTTTTTTACTTTCCCAAGAATGGGATAACAGCAGTCCTTATCCACATACACTTATAGATATGTGGTTTTATTTTCATAGGATGGGTTCGTAAAAATATGATTGCTATAATGGAGGATATGCACATTTTTGATTTTAATAGATTTGTTAGATTACTTACCTAAGACTTATGACCTTTTATCCTTGACGAGAGTGCCTGTTTATACACAGCCTTAGCAGAAGCAGATAATACCAATCTTAATTTTTGACAGTAGGATAAACAAAAACTTCTATCTCATTAGTACTTTAACTTTGCATTTTCCCGAGCATATTTTTTATGTTAACCATTTGCGTTTTATCTTTTTGAGAATTGCTTGTTTAGCACTTTTGCTTATTTTTTCATTGAGATGATTGTTTTTCTCTTATCCATTTATAAATCAGCATTTTATTAGGGATGCGTATTTATTCCAGTATATTATGGGTCTTTTGGCTCTTCATCTTGATCAGGGAAAATTTTATATTGTTACACAGTGTAATCTGTTAGTATTTTCTTTTACTGTTTCTGGGTTTTGTTTTGTTCTGTTTTGTTTAAGATTCACCCTACCCTAGGGACACCTGGGTGGCTCAGTCGGTTAAGCATCCGACCTCGGCTCAGGTCACGATCTCATGGTTTGTGAGTTTGAGCCCCGCATTGGGCTCTGTGCTGATGGCTCGGAGCCTGGAGCCTGCTTCGGATTCTGTGTCTCCCTCTCTCTGCCCCTCTCCTGCTCATGCTCTGTCTCTCTCTGTCTCTCAAAAATAAAATAAACATTAAAAATGAAAAAAAAAAAGGCTTCCCCTACCCTAATCTTACACAAATAGGCTGTCACATTTCCTTCATCTATCTCTCTCTCTCTCTCCCTCTCTCTCTCTCTCTCTCTCTCTGTCTCAGATATTTGGTCTACCTTTCTTTGTTTAGTCCGATGTGAGGTATGAGTCTTTATCTTCCAGGTGGACAGCCAGTCGTGCCAGCACCATTTATGATCCAAACCATCCTCTACCCACTAAATCAAAATTCCACCTTTATGTTGTACTTTGTCTATTTTTAGAGGGATGTTCCTCATGTGTTTTCATTTCTTTTTTTTCTAGAACTTTTAAACAAAACTGCTTTAAAAAGATTTTAATGGGATTATTAGATTGCTGATATCATGTTTTAGACTTGGCCTTTCATCGTAAACTGTCATCTTTCATATATTATCCCCTTTTCTTGAATTCTGTTGTATTCTCAAGGCAGTTTCTATCAAGCATATGATTCTGTCTCCTGTCATGAATTTACAAATGTCTGCTCTCCTTTGAGTGCACTCATTCCTTTCATTTTATTTTATGGAATCTGTGCATAGATCAGGGCATGTCTTAGGGCAAGGCAGATAATTGCCTGTCTCCTCTTCTTGCTTAAATGGGTTAGCGTATCAGGGCAAGATCAGTGTCTATAGGTGCTGCTTACGTCTGTACCCACTTGGCCTGACTACTGCTAAAATCTTTTCATGTCTTAAAAAGATATGAAGAGGGGCGCCTGGGTGGCTCAGTCAGTTGAGCGGCCAACTTCAGCTCAGGTCATGATCTAGCGGTTCTTGAGTTCGAGCCCCGCGTCGGGCTCTGGGCTGACAGCTCAGAGCCTGGAACCTGCTTCGGATTCTGTGTCTCCCTCTCTTTCTGCCCCTACCCTGTTTGCACTGTGTCTCTCTCCCTCCCAAAAATAAACATTAAAAAAAAAATTTTTTTTTAAAGGATACAAAGGAAGGTTCTTTTTTTTTTTTTCAAGTTTATGTATTTATTTTGAGACAGAGAGAAAGAGAGGAAGGGGCAGAGAGAAAGGGAGAGAATCCCAATTAGGCTCTCCACTGTCAGCGCAGAGCCCAATGAACCTTGAGATCATAACCTGAGCTGAAGTTGGACGCTTAACTGACTGTGCCACCCAGGCACCCGAGAAGGAAGGTTCTTTAAGGTAAATTGGTGTTACACATATCGGAGACACAGAAGCTCAAATGAAGTACAGAGGAACAGGTTCGTAGTGGGTGAAATTCATGTGTCCAGTTCCTTCTCTGATGAAACTAATTGTGGGAACCAGCATCCTGGGTCTGCTTTTGCTAGCCATTGTCCATTTCAGGGACGTGCTGTGGCTCTTCCTAATCTGCCCCTTTCTGCTACTGTCCTTTTACCTGGGATAAACCATCTCTGGCCTCTTCGGACAGTCCTATGTTAATGTCGCCCAGCCCTTGCAGGAAGAATGCTCTGTGTGCTCAGGGCTTCCTCTGCTCCTCTGAGGCCCAGCTCCCTAACGGGGGCCGTCAGAGGAGCTTCCCCACATCTTCATTTTCTCTGAAAGGGAATCGGGAATAAAGCCGTAGTATTTACTTTCCATCCCTCCGCCCACTCCTCCCACTTACTCTCTATGTAGCAGAAAGTCCTCAAAGCTCAGGCCAGGTAGATGCTGTCTTTCTGTAGCGTCCGGTGCTGAGGCAGGATTTCCACAGTGACTCTCACTGCTGGGATTTGGAGATGAGGATGCCTGTGTTCAAAGTGCTCTCTTACCCTGTTTGTTTTACTGCCGTGTCTACGCTTCTACTGAAATTCCAGAATGAGATTCGGGAAAACACGGATACCTGAGAGCCAGAATAGTTATGCATTTCTGTTTCACTCTAGAGCTGCAGACCGCTTTTAGATTTGTCCCACACACGACAGTAAGAAACACGTGGAGAAAATTGCATTCCACGCAAGGGCGTAGAATGAGCAAAGGCACAGACGGAAGACCTAAACGGAACAGAGCCCCGGGTAGCTAGGGTTGTAGCCCAGAAGCGAGGTGAGTGGAGGGGAGGCAGGTTATGAGTCTGTGTGGTGCCAGGAAGGGCCTGGAGCTGGGCTCACTCAGGTTTTCAGGAACATGACTGGTCTTCTTTACAGATACTGACCTGCCGGTTATGAAGGTAGCGGTGGTGTGACACAGAGGTAGTTAACTTTTGAATACTTTAAAACTAAGCATCAGGGCCCCCCCGGGGGGCTCAGCCGGTTAAGCGTCTGACTTCAGCTCAGGTCATGATCTCACTGTTCGTGGGTTCGAGCCCCGCGTCGGGCTCAGTGCTGACGGCTCGGAGCCTGGAGCCTGCTTCGGATTCTGCATCTCCTCCTCTCTCTGCCCCTCCCCTGCTCTCTCTCTCTCTCTCTGTCTCTCTCAAAACTAAAATAAAAACATTAAAAAAAGTTTTGAACTAAGCACATACAAGAGCTCACATGTTACATTCTTGCATCGACATGGACCTGGATGACGAAATAAGTGCTGTGGAAAGTCAGCACCACTTGAAGACTCTATCTTTAACCAAAGAGAGCAGTGAATTAGAGAGACTGGTAACATTTTGAAAATAAAAGACGACTGCAGACACATGGGCACATACGTTTAAATTAGAACTGCAGACACATGGGCACATACGTTTAAATTAGAACCAAAGACCTAGAAGGTACAGCAACAGTGAGTACGTGGTCCTTGCCTGCAACGGTCGGTCATTCTCGGATATGGGTTGCCCCTTCCTAAGAGCAGATTACCGCATGAAAATAAGAGCAATGAAATAAATACTGATAGCATTTTTAAAAATACACGTTAAGTAAATTACATAACACTTTTAAGATACATGGTACTTACTATGGAGCTGTACGCAAAATTTTTTTTTTTTTTTTTTTTGGCAAAAATCGTTCATTATTATCATAGTCTTACATTCTGGAATCAGATGGAGACACACCTCATTTTTGTTGTTTTCATCGTGCCCGCTAAGCACACGGCAGCTCCTTTATCTGCGAGGCACCTGAATATAGAGAGACTGCTTGCTCGATGCTATAGGGAAATCGAATACTAGGCATATTGAAAGATAGTATCTTTGTATACAGTTGTCCCTTCAAAACCATGGAAGCTGTACTTCTGGGTGACATAGGAGATTTTCAAAGCTCATTTGATGATATGTGTGTGTGGGTCTTGTTCTACAGATTGACCTTCGAACCTAACCTCTGTCTTCAGGACGTAATAGCTAGCATAGAACAAATTCCTAACCTTGAAGCTTTTCCTGTATTTAATGAATTTGTGACAATGCACCTGCTACATGCTTAATATTTCTTAACATCCTTTATAGAATACAGAGTCTTACTCTTCCTTAGAACAGAGAAAATGTAGTATTTCATTTATTGCCAGGGGTGTTACTGGTCGATCTAGGACAATCCTAACAGGCTGCCGTAAAGGAATTTCAGATCTATTGATGATTAAGGTGCTGTGCTAATAAAAAAACAATAGTGTTCTTAATAGCCGTTTTCTATGGTTCTTCAATTCAGGCTTTGTTTTGTGAATCCTTCTACCCCTGACAGGCGTGTGCGTGCGCATATACACATGCGTCCCTGTTATATAACATGGCGGGGCAGGGGGTGGTATTTGGTTCAGCGGCTTCTCCGATCTGCTTAAACAACTTGCAGAGTTCCCCACTACTGACTCTTACTGTTCTAGGCAAGCCGACTGATCATTTGAAATATAGTCTTGGGGTATCTGAAGGCCAGAGGACTGGGAATCGGCTCTTGGACCCTTGCTCTTTTCTAAATGAGCCTTCCTATTAATCATTTGATCTGTTGAATCACAGAGAAATGTAGGTGATTGAAGGAAATACCTTGGCAGAAGGTAGGATTGTTTGCATTAAATTATCAAGGAACCAAATGAAAATGAATTTTTAAAAAAGATCTTCCTTCGGGACGCCTGAGTGGCTCATTCGGTTAAACATCCGACTCTTGATTTCAGCTCAGGTCATGATCTCACGGTCCGTGAGTTTGAGCCCTGCATCGGGCTCTACGCTGACCGTGCGGAGCCTGCTTGGGATTCTCTGTCTTTCCCTTTCTCTCTGCCCCTCCCCTACTTGTGCGTGCATGCGGTCTCTCTCTCTCTCTCTCTCTCTCTCTCAAAAAAAAAAAAAAAAAAAAAAAAAGATCTTCCTTTGAAGGGTGCCCTGAGTTTCTGCAAAGCCCCATTGGGAGCCCGTCCTTTAAATGGGTTGGTGAGAAGGTAGTTCACTTTGTTTCTGACCTTCCTCGGAATGGCCGGGACAGAAATTGGAGATTTTTTTTTTCCTGCTTGTTCCTAACCTGATTTCATTCTATTTCTGCGTATTCACCACTTGATTGTATACTGTATAACACAATGGGGAAAATACAAAAATCAAACTCATTCAGTTAAAAAACATTGGGGGGGTTGCGGTGGGCGCCTGGGTGGCTCAGTCGATTAAGCATCCAACTTCGGCTCAGGTCATGGTCTCACAGTTCGTGAGTTCGAGCCCCACATTGGGCTCTCTGGTCTCAGCGCAGAGCCCACTTCAGATCCTCTGTCTCCCTCTCTCTCTGCCCCTCCCTGGATCTCTCTTTCTCTATCTCAAAAATAAATAAACATTAAAGACATTTTTTTAAAACCCAGCTCCCTACCAGTTTCTGAAGTTCCTGGTATTTTCTTTCAAGGAAGTCACCAGGTTATTGATTTTTTTTTTTTCACTCAAAAGAAGGGGGAGACAAAAGTGTAGGACAGCATGATTTCAATGTTTTAAGTTCCGCCTCACTAAAATTTATTTTGTTCACATCGATCACAGAGCAACAGAAGCAAGCTTTGAGAATTAAGGACAAGAATTAAGGACAAGTAAATTCAACCACGGAAGCTTATGAGCAGCTGGATTGATCCCAGAAAGATCAGTAAATAAATATTTTAAACTTCCACTGACCTTATTAAAATACACTGCCAGAAATATTCTGTTTGAGCCATTCTCATAAATGAGTCATCTTCCAAAAACAGCTGGTAGCAATTTGCTATAAGAAAAAGAGTAGTGACTTAGAAATCAGAAGATTGGGAGGTCTTGCCTTGGCTTGTTCACAGGGAGATTAAATGACACGCTAACATGTCCCAGATGAGGCACAAGAGAATTGAATCAGATGATCTGTCTTTAAAAGACCCCTTCATGGGGCACCTGGGTGGGTGGTTAAGCATCCTACTTCAGCTCAGGTTATGATCTCACGGTCATGATCTCTCGAGCCCCACATCGGGCTCTGTGCTGACAGCTCAGAGCCTGGAGCCTGCTTCTCATTCTGTGTCCCCCTATCTCTGTCTCTCTCTCTCTCTCTCTCTCTCTCTCTCTTTCAAAAATATTAAAAACATTAAAAAAATTTTTTTAAATACTTTCCTGGCCATTCCCAAGAAAACATCTCTGATAAAAATAGAGGGCAGTACCTATATTATTTCCCAGAGAGGCAAAGCGGATACAGAAAATGAGATTTTAAATCGGGGATCCTCCTTCCGGATTTGTTTTTCTCGGCATTGTTTCTGTTTCCATCTGTGTCTCTTCCCCCCTGGGAACATCCTCCACCTTTTCAATTTGCCGTACTCTTTACCATGCAGACCTGTGAATGAAGAGTCAGAACCCCCCGAGGTCGATGCTCCCAGCCGGTGGCATGGCGTCTATGTGAACAGAACATCTCCGACGCCTTCGGAATCTGCGACCACCGTTAAGTCCCTCATCAAGTCATTTGACTTGGGACGTCCAGGTATTTCATCATTTGGTCTCACGAATCCAACTCGAATTCAGACGGTGGCCCCACATACCAAGCTGTCTCTACTCCACACTGGCCCCAAATTAATGCAACCACAAGGGCTCGTCTACGTCATTCTGCACGTAGCTGCCGTGTACAAGAGACTTCTGCAGCCTTGCTGAAGCTCCCGTAAGACAACCCTGAAGAGTCTGCGTCACACGTAATACAGCCTCCTCTTTCTCTCCACCTCTTCCTTAGCTTTAATTCCAGACTTGCCACGTTCCTCTTCTGCCTCTGTGTCCATTAAACTCAGGTTACCACCGCTGGCCTTCTTACCGTCTCATGAGAGTTAGCAGGGTCAGCCGGAGGCTTCATTTCCTAGAAAATGAGGTGTTGAATCTATGCCTTTGGCTCTCTTGTTGGACACCCCCCGCCGCCGGCCTTGCTCGTCTCACAACATACTGTTAGACTTTTCTCTCCCTGGTCTTGTGTGCGACTGCCTGTTCTGACCTGTCATGCCTGATCTTGACACATTCCCAGATTTTTCTGTAAATGTCTCTCTGGCTCACAGTTCACCGTTATTCACTGTTAACTATGTACGTGAGGAAAATGCATGTTGCTACTCTACGCACATAAATATAGTAGATGGAAGAAACCAAATGTGCATCTGTCCAAAATAGCAGTATATTTCTTCTCTTGACCGCAACAGATAACGCCTGTGGTGTAGGGAGACTAGAGTTATTACCCCTAGCTAATCCTAGGATGCACCTGGTTGTCTTTGCTAAAATAGTTTGTAGCTAAGTTAGATGAAGATTAGCTTGCAAATATTAAAAGATATGAAAGCCGGTGACTACGTTCAGTCTGTGAAGATAGGAAGTGAATGAACAATGAATGGTTTGTGCAAGAATTTTCCTGTTCCTTCTTGCCTTAGATGCCTCGTCACATGTTTCTCCCCCCCCCCCCCCGTCACTGTGTGTCCCACCTCTAAGAGCAACCCCCGTGTAGTTGGCTCCTCCCCGCTCCTTCCCCTGTTCAGCACTAGTCCAGAGGAGAGAACAGAGTGGTACCTTAGAAGCATCCTGGGATGCCTTTGTAGTCACCAAAACAGTAACAAATGAGGAGCTGTTACTTGCTGTTTTGAACTGGAACTGCATACAAATGTCCCCTTCTCTTTGCTTGGCAGGTGGAACCGGACAGAATATTTCTGTCCATAAAACCCCCAGAAGCCCCCTGAGTGGGATCCCCGTGAGGACCACTCCAGCTGCTGCTGTTTCTCCAATGCAGGTAAGAGAGCTTTGGCCACGTGGGTGGTGGCCCGTGCCACGTGGTATCATCGTGGTGTCTTGTGCCCAGGCAAGTCGCAAAGGGAAAGTGAAAACCCAATTGTTTTATTCTTTGAGGCACATTGAACGTCGTTTTTAATAGGAGTAAGATAATAATAATGAAACTTTCGTTAAAAATTACAATTCTAGGGGTGCCTAGGTGGCTCGGTCAGTTAAGCGTCCTACTTCAGCTCGGGTCACGATCTCGCAATACGTGAGTTCGAGCCCCGCGTCGGGCTCTGTGCTGACAGCTCAGGGACTGGAGCCCGCTTCACATTCTGTGTCTCCCTCTCTCTCTGCCCCTCCCCTGCTCTTGTGTGCGTGCTCTCTCTCTCTCTCTCTCTCTCAAAAATAAACATTAAAAAAAATTTTTTTTTAATTATAATTCTGGGCACCTGGGTGGCTCAGTCAGTTAAGCATCCGACTCTCGATTTCTGACAGTGCAGAGCCTGCTTGGGATTCGCTGTCTCCCTCTCTCTCTGCCCCTCCCCTGCTCACACAGGTGCACTTTGTCTCTCTCTCTCTGTCTCTCTCAAAATAAATAGATATTTTTTAAAAATTTTAACAATTGCAGTTCTGAGGCCTGATAAAGATCCAAGAGAAGCACTCTAAACCTCATATAATTTTGTTTGTAAGGTATATTTAAAATTTTCAGTTAACCGAAGATTGTAATTTTTACCAGAAGTGGATATTGAACTAGTTATTTTTCTCAAAGAATTGTGTCTTTTCTTTTTTTTCCCAAAAGCCCCCCAGAGAGAGAAAACATTTATAATTTGTAAGTTCTTAGAGTTCACTGGGTACAATCTGTGTCACCTTTGCCATTTTGTGAAGGTTCTAGATCAGAGCTACTTGGCATTTTCAGAGTCCAGAGTGCTAACCATTACACCATGGAACCCACTCGCTACTTGGCATTTTCTAAGGCTGGGGCTTTCAGTGTTATTAGTAACATTCAGCACTCTGCTCTCTCTGAGCCAAGGGTAATGTTGTCATTAATAAGTACCGTTTTGGGGCGCCTGGGTGGCTTAGTCGGTTGAGTGTCTGACTTTGGCTCAGGTCATGATCTTACCGTTTGGGACTTTAAGCCCCACGTTGGGCTCTGTGCTGACAGCTCAGAGCCTGGAGCCTGCTTCACATTCTGTGTCTCCCTCTTTCTCTGCCCCCCACCCCCACTCCCGCTCACACTCTGCCTCTCTCTCTCTCTCAAAAATAAATAAACATTAAAAAAACATATATAGCTTGAATGTTTCCGTATGTACTACCCCTGCAGCCAACACCAAGGTAAAGCATTCTCGTCACCCCAGAAGGCCCCCCCATGCCACCACCCAGTCAGTAATCTCTTAAAGTAGCCATTATTCTGACCTCTGTTACCATTGGATCAGTGTCACACTGACCTAACCATTGTAAAAGGGAGTGACTTAGAAATCTCCCTTGCTCCCCAGCCCCAGAAAGAACCACTGTTGATGGCTTGTTGTGTATCCTTCTACATGTTTTTCTTTAGCATAAAAGTGTGTGTGGTTGGGGAAGGGGGAGGGAGAGAAAGTTTTATAAATTAGATTACACTAAACATCATTCAGACACTGGCTCATTCCACTTTGTTGTTGGAATGGAATCCATGAGGGCAGGGATTTTTATCTGTTTTGCTTGCTATTCTATCTTTTGCCTGGACCAGTGGCCGGCACATAGTTCTATCACAGTACAAGCTCAGTAAATATTTGTTGAATGAATGAAGGAAGCTATCAGAGACATCTTTACATGTCAGTATTTGGAAAAAATACTGCATTCTTTTTTTTTTTTTAATTTTTTTAATGTTAATTTATTTTAGAGAGAAAGAGAGACAAAGTGTGAGCAGGGGAGGGGCAGAGAGAGAGGGAGACACAGAATCTGAAGCAGGCTCCAGGCTCTGAGCTGTCAGCACAGAGCCTGATGCGGGGCTCAAACTCATCAACTGTGAGATCATGACCTGAGCTGAAGTCAGACACTTAACTGACTGAGCTACCCAGGTGGCTCCCCTCCTTCTTTTTTTAAGGCTGAATAATATTTCAGTGTATATAAATACCACATTTTGTTTATCCATTCATCTGTCCATGGACATTTAGGTTGTTTCTGCCTCTTGACTATTGTGAGTAATGCTGCAAAAAACATGGGTGTGCAAAAATGTCTTCTAGATTCATTTTTTTTGGATATAGACCCAGAAGTGAGACTGCTGGATTGTGTAAGAGTTCTATTTTTAATTTTTTGAAGAGCCTCCCTACTATTTTCCATAGCGGGTACACCATTTTATATGCCCACCAGCAGTGCACAAAGATTTTAATTTTTCTGCATTTTGATCAACACTTGTTATTTTCTCTCTCTCTCTCTCTCTCTCTCTCTCTTTAAAATAATGACCCTTCTGACAGATGTGAAGTGATATCTCATTGTGGTCTTGATTTGCATTTCCCTGATGAGTAGTGAAGTTGAGCATCTTTCCATATGCCTGTTGGCCATTCAGAAACAGTATTTTTACACACCTCCTTGAATATACATAGAATTTTCCAGGAAGGTACTCACAAAGCTGATTAATTATGATTAATAGAAGAAACAGGTGGTGGGAGTGAGAGGGAGACTCTTTCCATTTTATGTCCTTTCTGTTCTTTTGAGGATCGGGCCAATTGCATTTATTACCTATTCAAATAAATAAGTTGTGTTGTTTTTTTCCAATGTATATTTATTTTTGAGAGAGAGGGTGAGCACAAGCAGGGGAGCGGCAGAGAGAGAAAGAAAGGGAGACACAGAATCCACAGCAGGCTCCAGACCTCGTGCGGGACTTGAACCCACAGACTGTGGGATCACGACCTGAGCTGAAATCGGATGCTTAACCCACTGAGCCACCCCGGTGCCCCTAAATAAGTTGTTTTAAAACCTCCCTCTCGTGATTCTGATGAGTTTAAGAACCGTTGTGTGGACACACATGCCTTGTTTACGCTGTCCTTGGGGTCACGAGCTCACCTGTGCTGCTGTGCCTTTTGGTTTTTTAGAGACACTCCACTTACAGTAGCGTTCGGCCAGCCAGCAAAGGTGTGACTCAGCATTTGGATCTTCCAGAACTTCCACTCTCAGGTAATACAAACACCTTTGACTTATTTTTTTGTGCGGTCGACATTTCTTCTTTGCCCGAAACCGAGCTTAGAAAAATAACCCATGGCATTTATCTCAAACAGTTGAAAACCCCAAATGTTTTGTGTGACGGGTGTTGGATCCTGTTTCCTGCCAGCTGTCCTTCCCAGCATGCATGTGTTCAGGAGAAATGTCCAGATTTGGAGGGGGGGTTGCTTGCTTTTTACCGAATCTCAAGGGAATAATTTACAATCTTTAGAAGTCACTATTTTAAGAAAAAAATTTTATCTGATTCTAAAGGTCTGTTGCTTCCACAATTCCTGAAATATTGCCTCTTTAGGGCTCTGTCTCTGAGCGTAGTCCCCTTCCTGTTGTTCCCGCGGGTATTTTATTTATTTATTTTGAGAGAGAAAGCACGAGCGGGGGAGGGGTGGACAGAGAGGGAGAGAGAGAATCCCAAACAGGCTCCGCACTGTCAGCACAGAGCCTGCTCGGGATTCTCTTTCTCTCCCTCTCTCTCTGCCCCTCCCTTGTGTGCATGCACCCTGTCTCTCAAGATAAATAAATAAACATAGGAAAAAAAAAAAAAGGAAGAACACTGTCTGCCTCATAGTATCGCTCCAAGGGCTGAGTGAACGCGGCCGGGCGTGGGGTGGGTGCTGTGGAAGTGTTGGCTGTTACCACTCTAACGTCTGGTCTCTTGGAATCAGTTCGCCTGTCAGAACAAAGAGGCATTAGCAGAATGTTAAGCTTGTCCTGAGTATTTACCCTAGAAATTTATGTGTATGACTCTGTGGTCACTGTTGTGAGGAAACAACAAAGATAAAAAAGAACGCGAACACTAAATGAATTATTTGCTGGTGCCTAACAGGAAGGCCAGAAAGCCAGAAATCTATATTGCATAGATAGAAGTCCCGTGTTGCTAAGCATCAGACAAAACTTCTGTAATACGGTATGAATCTAAAGGAATTCTAGCTGTTCTTCTTTTAGATCATGGTCAAACACCATTAGGTTCATTCTTAACATAGTTATTTCTGAAATAACTATTGTTATTGTTTTGGTCTTTCACTGGAAAGTCTTTAACCTTACCACCTTATTTTCTTTCACTTCTGAATTTTGTTTTCTTTTTTTCGTGGGATTAGAGGATTTTAAACGTACGTAAATACCGATACTGACAATGTGAAGACCGCCTCAGCCCGTCCCCTGCATTTTACATGCGAGAGATTCAAGCCCTACAGAGACTAATTGATTTATAACTGGTCCCACCGATTCTGAATGACTCTGGGACCAAGATAGGATTTTTTTTTCTGATTCTTTTCACCATGTTGCCTTTTGGAAATGAGGCTGGTGATTGCTCTGATCAGATAGTGATAATGGTTTATGTAGGACTTGATAATGACCTCAAGGAAGAAGAAGAAAATGGTGTCTAAGGGCAGGAGAATAAGAAAAAACAAAGGGTAAGTGAGTCCAGTAGAACAGGTCATTATTTCTCTGCAAACTAGAGAAATGGAGGGAGGCCAAAACAGGGTATTGGAAACCCACCCGATTTGAGTTCCTACACTTGCCATATAGTGGAAAATAAGGAATAAGTTGATTATATAATACCTATAACATAAAAGTTACCATCTTAACCATTTTTAAATGTACTAGGTGAGCTTTAGGTCATAACATTTGTCTTCTCTGTTCCTCCCATTTTAAAATTTCCTTTGGTGGGGAGCCGGGGTGGCTCAGTCAGTTAAGCGTCTGACTCTTGATCTCCACTCAGGTCTTAATCTCAGAGTCATGAATTCAAGCCCTGTGTTGGGCTCCGCACTGGGCGTGAGGCCTATTAAAAAAAAAAAAAAAATTTTTTTTTTTCCTTTTGTGTCAAGAAACCATTTGTTTAATTGACAAGATAAATACTGACTCCAAAGCCATACTGGCTCTTGCCCTGAAGTAAACAGTTCATTGTCAGCAGCCGCTCTTTTCGCCCACCAGGCACCTGTCTACCCGGATGATTCTATTTACCATACTAAAAAAGGATTACATGGTAAAAGTTGCTTGCATTCAACCCAGCCTTGCCAAGACTGAGGTCATCAAAAGCTGCCAAAGTGGGATTAATGCGTTGTTTTTGTTGTTTTCTTCAGTGATGTAAGCACTGTTTTCCCTCTGCTCTTCCAGGCTAATTAGCCTCACTCCCCACTTTACTACCCATAATTGGTGGCTCTTAGCTGTACAAGTATTGTTTTCTTCCGTGACTGTGGTGTCATAGGAGGCGACCATGGGCTTAGCCTGGTCACAGAGGCCTGTCGTGTGGCACTGAGCAAATCACTGAGTTCTGTGCCGTTGCCCCCGTTAACTACAGACCAGACCATCTCAAATTTTCCTCCCATTCTATACCCTTGTGGTCCTTTAAGAAACATCATCGGGACGATCCAGCCTGTTTCATCAACGTGTTTTGGTTTCTAATAGAACAGCAGAGAGGAGCCTTTAAAGAATTATTTTTGCTTATTTGTAAGCAAGCCAGACCCTATGACTGGAATGGCTTGTTTTCTTGCAAAATAGTTATCAATTCTTGGAAAAGTAATCAGCTTTTTGCCTGCTGCCACCTGTGACTTGAAAATCCCACTGGGCACCTACCTACCAGCGCTCTCTCTCTCTCTCTCTCTCTCTTTCTCTCTCAGATGCCCACTGATTAAAACAAAGTGCTTTACTTGGGGACAGGGCTGGTTTTGTGGGCGTGTGACACGTGCAGAGCTCTTGGAAGGGCTTCAGTTCAGTGTTCCGCGGGTGCCATCTTGAAATTCATCATAATTCTTGAAGAAGAGGCTAATTTGTCAATAGTCTCTATGAGTCTTGTAGTCAGTCCTGCCTGGAGAATCCTTTCTAGAAAACACTATGTCCCTATTTGCATTTTTATTACTTAATCGGAAACTGTATCTATAAATCTGTATCTGTTATATATATTTGTACTTGAGAATAAGATGAGAATTATATGGTACTTGAGAAGAAAGCGTGGTGACCCGATTTCTCTTCTTCAGGAATAGGTGATTATGTTGTTGTTCACACAGATCTTCTAAAGGGAAGGGGTGAGGACCTGAAACCGGACCCTTACCTCCGCAAGAGCCCCTCGCTCGAGTCTCTGAGCAGACCCCCTTCTCTGGGCTTCGGGAACACGAGGCTGCTGAGTGCTTCCACGGGGGGCTTGAAACCACAAAGCAAACTCAGGTATCGCATTTGAACCAGTGAGAAAGCACTGGGCTGATGACCTTGTGTTCTTCCTTCTGTTTTGTCCCCTCTGGTCAGTTTCCTTCTTACGTATATTTCCTGAATGAAAACGACCCAGACTCAGCACCTGCCTTCAGCAAGAGAGGAGGGCACTGCACGGCAGGACTGTGCGGAGTGAAATAAGAGCTGTAGGAAAAGAAGTATAAGCAGACTACGTGGGGAGTTGCTAGTTGGACGAGGAAGTCGGGAGTGAGGAAGCAGCGTTTCTGCCACAGGGGTCCTGCAGGCGTCACCTTGAGGCTCTGCTGGAAGTTCAGGGAACTGGCGGTGGTTTAGTTTGGTTAGACTGGACTGCGGGCCGCATGAGGGCAGGGGCCCTGGCATACACATCATCAACGTCAGGATTGTCCAGGAGGCAGATAGGTGGTTAGGGTATCACCACCGGAAAGGCAGGTTGGACTCACATTGTGAATGATCTTCATTGCCAAGGCTAGAGGTCTGTACTCATTTTGGTAAAGTAGTGGGGAACCACTAGGTTTGTGGCCTCTTGTTTCTGTTGTTTCTGATTGGGAGTAGTGGTTCAGTAAACAGTGGCATGTCGGAAGGACCGGAGGGGCATTTTGAAGTCAGTGTCGAAAGAGCCCGTTAGTGGTGATGGGGGGGGGGGGGTGGGTGGTGGAGGGGGGACAGAGACTGCGGGGGTGGTCACCAAAAACCTGTCTTTGCTCATACCTCTGCCACTTCATCCCTGCTCTGTGCCCCTGCTCACCGAGGCCACGGCAAACCTCCCCACCCTCTAGCCGCTCGCTGCTTCCCCACGTAGAGTCATCTTCTAGAACACCGAGCGCGTCCCGTGAAGACCTTGTCAGAAACCTCCCGTGACTCGTCATGCACTTTTCCACCCTCGCTCCTTATTCTTGTTCTCTGCAGCTTAGTCTCACCCTGCTCACGTGCTAGCGTGTCCCTGCCCTCCGCTCCGTCAGAGCCTGTTTTATTCTCAGCCTTTGCCGCTAACACATGCATTGCTGACTGCTCGCGAGGCTCTGGCCTGAATTGTCTTCCTTCTGTCCCTTTCACACTCCCCTAAGTCCTTCTTCAAAGCCAAGCAAACTACCCTGGTAGCGTCGATGCCCCCTTTCTCTGCCTTTGGTGTCTTAACCTCATTTGGGTATTTAATCCACTGTGGTGTGGTGTGTGTGCCTTTGTCCCCATTGAAGGCTGCACTATGTTTATTTTTTTAATGTTTATTTTTGAGAGAGAGAGAGACAGAGAGACAGAGTATAAGCTGGGGAGGGACAGAGAGAGAGAGACAGAATCTGAAGCAGGCTCCAGGCTCTGAGCTGTCAGCACAGAGCCTGATGCGGGGCTCAAACTCACGAACCGTGAGATCATGACCTGAGCCGAAGTCGGACTCCCCACCGACTGAGCCACCCAGGTGCTCGTACGTTGCACTTTAGTAGATGGTGAATACCTCGTCTCACACTTTGATGTCTCTCCCAGCCCGCTGTGTTGTGTTACGCACACAACATTTCATTCAGTCAGTGCTTATGAGTACGTAGATAGATGAGTACACAAAACAGGGCACTTTAGTAGTAATGGCTTTTTAGCAAACATCATAACTACAGCATTATGTGTGTTACAATAGGATTTTATAAAAGTCTGAATAAGTTCAGCTCTTGTCATACCTTTGGGTGTGGCCTATATTTGCACCCAAATAGATGAAGTCATATCTTTTCAGAGGTTTAACTTAAAGCCCCAGATATTACACATTAGTCTTGTTTCTGCACAGGAGATTTAAATGATCAGAACTTTTTTTTTTTTTTTAGCTTTTTAAAATGTTTATTTATTTCTGAGAGAGAGAGAGAGCAAGCAGGGAAGGGGCAGAGAGAGAGGGAGACACACAATCTGAAGCAGGCTCCAGGCTCCGAGCTGCCAGCACAGAGCCGAAAGCAGGCCTCAAACTCATAGACTCGGACACTCAACTGACTGAGCCACCCAGCCACCCCCCAAATCTTGTTTTTAAGGACCAGAATTAGTGCTACTCTGAAATGGCTCTTTTCTTTATGCCACAAATGTGTACAGAAAAGGCTATGTGGGGCGCCTGGGTGGCGCAGTCGGTTAAGCGTCCGACTTCAGCCAGGTCACGATCTCGCGGTCCGTGAGTTCGAGCCCCGCGTCGGGCTCTGGGCTGATGGCTCGGAGCCTGGAGCCTGTTTCCGATTCTGTGTCTCCCTCTCTCTCTGCCCCTCCCCCATTCATGCTCTGTCTCTCTCTGTCCCAAAAATAAATAAAAACGTTGAAAAAAAAAATTAAAAAAAAAAGAAAAAAAAAAGAAAAGGCTATGTGTGTGTGCTGTTGATGTGATACCCTTCATCGTGAAAGATTAAATTAGTGGAAATCACTGTGTTGTTTTATTTTTGTATTCACATCACCGAGACGAATGACAGGATAGAAATTAATTTCTTTTGGAAGTTTTCATCCCATTGATATTAATTTGGAGCAGGCACCATATCTAGTTAACTTTATCTTTTCAAAGAAAATTGTCCAGTAAATGTTTTAGTTGGCCGCCTTTACAGAAACTCTTCTCCCAACCTTCATTTCAGTCTTTCCTCATTTGTCAGACCTAAAAATTCAGTTCTAAATGACAAAGTAAGACGTGGCTTTAGTAAACACAGGCCACGTCACTGTAACATCATAGGCTCTTCGCGACTCTGACCACAGAAACTCACGGATATGAGTTTACAGATGATGCCAGGTACAAGAAAAACCAGGCATCAGATGGCACCAGCAAAATTTTAACGCAAGTTTATGAAGTTTTCTTACTATCTCTACCCTAATTCGGATTGCTGAGGTCTGGAATCATCACATTCCTCCTTAAAAATATTTTAAAGTATTTTCATTAAGTATCAGAATGATACAAAACAATAATAAGATACGTGTAAGGTATAAAGAACAACAGTGCACCTGGATATCAACCTTCCAGTGCAAGGAAGAGAAAATTATTATTACCATTGAAATCTCCCGTCAGCCCCTCTGCGCTGGCCTCGCCTCCCTGCCCCGCCCCAAGATCACCACTGTCCTGTTTTGTATGTCGCCCTCTGCTTCTCTTTCCAGTTTCACCACGTACGCTTGCACCCCCAAACAATATAAACAATACATTATTTAAATTCTTATTTAAACTTCTCCTTACAAATGGGAACATACAGTGCTTTTCTTTTTTTTAACTCAAAATTGTTCCTGCTGTGCATTCAAGTCATTGCGTACATCTCAGTTCGTTGGCTTTTATTGCTGTATGGTATTCCTTTGTATGACTGTACCTCTGTTCACTAATTTTCCTGATGATGTGCATCTGATTGTTTCCAATTATTTGCTAGTATAAAAAAGTTCCACGGGGCGCCTCGGTGGCTCAGCGGGTTAAGTGTCCAACTTCAGCTCAGGTTGTGATCTCACAGTTCGTGAGTTTCGAGCCCACTGCTGAGCTCTTCGCTGTTGGCACAGAGCCTACTTTGGATCCTCTGTTCCCCTCTCTTTCTGCCCCTCCCCCACTTGTTCTCTCTCTCTCAAAAAAAAGCTTAAAAAATTTCTTTTAAAGTAACATAGGCATCTATTAAAAATTGAGGGGTGCCTGGGTGGCACAGTTGGTTAGGTGGCTGACTTCAGCTCAGGTCATGATCTCACGGTCCATGAGTTTGAGCCCCACGTTGGGCTCTGTGCTGACAGCTCAGACCCTGGAGCCTGCTTTGGATTCTGTGTCTCCCTCTCTCTCTGTTCCTTCCCTGCTTGTGCTCTGTCTCTCTCAAAAATAAATAAATGTTAAAAAATTTTTTTTCTTTACAAAGTTAAAAAAAATAAAAATTGAGAAGAGGGTGCCTGAAGTCTTGCTCTCAGAGTGCTGTTATATTATTTAGTAAAATCACTTCCTTTGGCTAAACAGGTGCTCAGAAATGAGTTAGTATCTCACAAACTGGGGAGTATCACTTTTGGAGTGTGCAAAGCCCCTCTTTTGAGTAGTTTTTACTGATTTTTCCCTTTTATCTCCATTCCTATCACCTCTCCATAAGCAGCCAATCTAGTGGTTTTAAATGGCCTTTCAGCCTACCTTTCATAGGTTACGTAGGTATAGGTGTAGCCTTGGAACACGTAGAATAGTTTTCTAGAGCCTTTAATTAAAATGATACTGTACTTAATAACTAAAGGGCTAGATGAATGGAACAACAGATGGATTTAAAAACAACCGAAAACGAAAATCAACCTGTTTCCAGACTTCTGACAGCCAAGCAGTACAATTTAATTCTTCTTTCATATTGTGAGACATAATAAAGACGTATCATTCGTATGACTAGCATGACATAATAAAGACGCATCTCACTGGAGAGACCTAGACTTTTGCTCTATAATCTAGTTATTTGTTTCTTGCCTACTTGAGGGTCCTAAAAATTAGCCTCTTCTCTTTACCACGTGCTCTTCTTTCTAACTAGTGTGGAGAGAAGAGACCCCCTGGCTGCCTTGGCCCGGGAATATGGCGGCTCCAAGCGCAACGCTCTCTTGAAATGGTGTCAGAAGAAGACAGAAGGCTATGCGGTAAGCGACCGTGTCGACCGGCTTCCACCCGGCTCTGGGCGGCAGGCCTTTGCCAGGGTTTGTTCTGGGCACCCATATGGCTTGGACGGGCCGGTGTGCGTAGAACTCGTGTCCTTCTCTTCTCTGGGGGAGGGGCCGCCAGGTAGTGGGGTTTGCTGTGGTGCCCAAAGAGGTGAGTGGGACTGAGAGCCAGTCTGTGCTCTACCCAACGAACCATGTACCTCAACCCAGGTGTGCATCTCCTGTGGGAAGGGGCACCTTTCTCTTTGCTCGGAGGAGATGCAAACTCTGCAAGCAGTGCACCCAACAGGCTGCTTCAGTCCAGACAGACTGCGTTTGCTGCACCATCTTCCTGAAGGAGGCACCTTTTCCTGATTGATACAAACGCCCCGCTTAGAACGTCTTCAGCATTTCTCTGTTACTTGGAGAGTTGTTTGCATGTAGTTTCAAGTTGCAAACTTCAAGTTTCAAGTTTATCAGGACGGTATTTGTTTTCTGGGAAGGTTACACAAGGAAGTGACACCCGATCTAAAAGTGTAAGCTTTGTTAATTGTGAAATACCGTATATAAAGATAAAAATACCTCGAATATAAGTGATAGTTTCATGGATGATTATGAGGTGAAAACCCACGCAGTCACCACTCACATCCAGAAATGGAGCATCGCCGGTTCCCCAAAATCTTTCTTATGGCTTTCTAATCGTAGCCCCTCACCACTCCCAAAGATAACTCTTGTCCTCAGTTTTATTCCTCATAGCTTTCAACAAAAAGCAGGCATCCCTAAATGCTAGAGTAGTTTTGCCTGCACTTGAACTGTACATAAACGCAGTCAAAAACTATGATACCTGCATCTGGCTTTTCTCATACAGTATTAAGTTACTAAGGCTTACCCCAGCTGTAGTTCGTCATTCTCTTTACCCTTTGGAACCTTTTGTGTGATCGTACCGTTATTTACTTATCCATTGTATCATTGCCGGACCGATGAGTTATTTCCAGTTTGGGGCTATTGCAATAGTGTGGGTGTGTTCTTGTGTGTGTCTCTCAGAACGCACGTGCACTCGTTCTTTCTGGGCCTATGCCCAGAAATGGGATTATTGGGCCATCGGGGATGCATATATCCAAGCACAGTTGAGAGTGCCAAACAGATTTCTTTTAAATTTTTTTTTTTCAACGTTTATTTATTTTTGGGACAGAAAGAGACAGAGCATGAACAGGGGAGGGGCAGAGAGAGAGGGAGACACAGAATCGGAAACAGGCTCCAGGCTCCGAGCCATCAGCCCAGAGCCTGACGCGGGGCTCGAACTCCCGGACCGCGAGATCGTGACCTGGCTGAAGTCGGACGCTTAACCGACTGCGCCACCCAGGCCCCTAGAGTGCCAAACAGATTTCTAAAGCAGTTGTGCTGTTTACCTCCCGCCAGCAAATGATGAGAGACCCGTTTTTCTGCGTTGTCCCAGTCTTTGGATCAGTGTGTACTAGTGTCTGATTGCGGTTGGGGTTTGCACTTCCCTGCCGGCCAGTGAGGCTGAGAACTTTTCCGTATGCTGACTGGACATTTGGGTAGTCATTTGGGGATGTGCCCATTTTTAAATCAGACGGTCTTTCTTTCCCTGGTTACTTTCAGGAGCTCTTTATATGTTCTGGATACCCGTCCTTTGTCAGATAGACGTATTGCAAATATCTCCTCCCCAGGTGGCTTGAATTTTCACCTTTTTGTTGAACAAAGTTTTTAATTTTAATTAAGTCTAGTGTGTCAGTCTTTTCCCAGTGGTCAGTGCTTTTTGCATCTTGTTGCAGAAATCTTTATTCCAAGGACATGAAAATATTCTCCAGTGTTTTCTTGTACATATCGGATTGTGTTACCTTTCCCATTAAATAGCCATCCTCGGGGCGCCTGGGTGGCGCAGTCGGTTAAGCGTCCGACTTCAGCCAGGTCACGATCTCGCGGTCCGGGAGTTCGAGCCCCGCGTCAGACTCTGGGCTGATGGCTCGGAGCCTGGAGCCTGTTTCCGATTCTGTGTCTCCCTCTCTCTCTGCCCCTCCCCCGTTCATGCTCTGTCTCTCTCTGTCCCAAAAATAAATAAACGTTGAAAAAAAAATTTAAATAGCCATCCTCTTTAAAATTGTCATCTCCAGGGTGCCTGGGTGCTTCAGTCGGTAGAGCTTGTGACTCTTGATCATGGGATCATGAGTTTGAGCCCCACGTTGGGTGCAGAGATGACGTAAATAATTTTTTAAAATAAAAATAAAATAGCCTTCTCCTGCCTTCTCCCCACTCAGGCGCCACCTTCGTATACCTTTGCCCCACTTTGCTAAAAATTTTGAAGTTGCTAGCACCACAACACTCCCTCCCCCATCTTAAGCTTTGAGGGTAGCGGGGATAAATAAAGAAAGAAACAAGCGAGAAAACAAGGCCTTGGCCAAGAGCCAGCCCAGATGGTTAAGCAGCAGCAGGGCTGGGATTGTCTTTCTAATAGCAACAACCACGGGTCTTCAAATCAGACTCCACCCAAGGACGTAAGCGTTTTGTGTCTTTGACGTTACCTTTTTTCCCCCATTTTCCGCCAAAAAAGCAAGAGCAAAAGATTAGTCCAATTAATGACCAGTAATGGAGACTCCCAGGGGAAAAGCTGGCCTCCCATGCATCGTTTCGTCTTTCAGCTGCTCTCTGCACACTCTGCGTCGGCCCCTTCCAGGGCTTGAAACCACCCCATAAAGGAAAGCCACCCCAATGACAGCACCCCTCGGCATGTCAGCCACACTGCCGGGGAAATGGAAGAGCATGAGGAGTAGGGGAGAGAAAGTGATCCCGGGAGGCTTTAGGGTAGGGGGAGTAGGAATGGTAACAGAAGACCGAAGCTGACAAAAGCCAGGAACAGAGTCCTGGCCGTGGCCGAGCCGCACGTGGCCACTGACGCTTGATGGCACTGTCCTGTCCCCACCTCATAAAAATGGATGGAGGGAAATGCTAGATGGATACAAAACGACAATTCAGATTTCCAGAAGGAATTGGTCCTTGGGCACCTAATGCCGTTATAATTAGGTTGCAGGGAGGGATTATACGATAAGACCTTTCCCATCATAAGAATGAGAATAGTATTTCCTGCTGTGGTGATTTTTTGTTTTGTCTTGTGTACATCTTGAACTAGTTTTCAAAGCATTTTACGCTTGATGAAGCCCAAAGGTCATTCTGCCTGAAGAGTAATTTTCATTCATTGTTAAATCTCCGTAAGTTTAGAGGGAAACATAAATCATATGTGTCTGATTTTTTTACTCCTCACAAAATATCCTTTGTCTAGACCTGTTTGTCTGAGACGCCTCTTAAGCCTTCTAAAGCTTGTCTTCTCCGACTCAGGAAGCCAAAAATAAACTGTAGAAAATTCAGATGGCTCAGTTTAAAAAAAACAAAAACGAAAAAACAGTAGCCATGTGCATTTCAACTTAAAAGAATTTCCTGTTTAGCCCACCGAAGTATAGCACGGATAGATTATGTCCAAACTCTGCATATATTAATTCAATGAATCTTCATTGAGGGGCCCTGTTTGGGGCCCCGTAATATTTTAGGTGCTGGGAAATCAGCAGGGAATGAAACAGAATCTCTGCCCTCGTGGAGCTTCCACCCACATGAGGAGTGACAATTAAAATTTAAGAACTATAATACCTGAGGGGCACCTGGGTGGCTCCGTCGGTTGGGCGTCTGACTTCGGCTCAGGTCATGATCTCGCAGTCAGTGAGTTCAAGCCCCGCATCGGGGTCTGTGCTCACAGCTCAGAGCCTGTAGCCTGCGTCAGATTCTGTGTCTCCCTCTCTTCTCTGCCTCTCCCCCACTTGTGCTCTTCTTCTCTTTCTCTCTCTCTCTCTCTCCCTCTCTCTCAAAACTGAATAAATGTTAAAAAAAAAAAAACCTTAAAAAAAAGTACAGTACCTGCTATATTGGAAGGTGTTATGTACTGTGGAGAAAATTCGGGGCAGGGGAATTGGGATCACTGGGTGTGTGGACACCAGTGACATATGAAGGTCGGGGAGGTGACATTTGAGCAGTGGCTCACCTCACCTGAGGAAGGCAAGGACTTGCGTGTTTTCATCACGGTTTATCTCATCCCAGGTACTAGGCTTGGAAGGTCAGAATGAGGACATCATCGCTGTAACGACTGTGTCCATTGGAACTTAAGTAACATGGCGTGACAGCAGTGAAAAGTTAGAACAGCAGCTCAGACCTGCGGCCAAGCCCCCAGGTTCAGCTTTCGGATGTCTTGAGTAGCCCCAGGACTGAGGTCAAGTGGAAAAACACAAGCATGCACTCTGTCCAAAGTGAGGCCCACCCCGAGCTTTAAGTGGCTCTCAGCAAAGAGGAGACCTTTCTAGATGATCTACTCAACCCAGATTTCCTTGGAATTGTTTGTTTAAAGTCAGGCTTCCAGGAAGCCCCTGCAAAT
The DNA here is from genome assembly GCF_022079265.1 of Lynx rufus. NCBI lineage: Eukaryota > Metazoa > Chordata > Mammalia > Carnivora > Felidae > Lynx > Lynx rufus. The sequence goes on from NW_025814843.1 coordinate 3,054,056, forward strand.
CACTCTCCAACCCCAGCCAAGGATAGACCTGACACATAGAACCCTGCGTCTCTTTTTTAAAATCTGCTTTCAATTCTCTCATTTGGGTTATGACAGGGAAATTTTCATCTCTCATGTAATTACCAGAAGGGATTCCGAAGGGGCCAGAACACAAGATGGTGGGTGTGATAGGCAGAATTCTAAGAATGACCCCCAGGGATCCTCACCCTTAAATAATCTCCTGTGTACATAGGGCAAAAGGGGGGTTATCTGGGTAGACCTAACACATGAACCCTTTAAAATCCAGGAGTTTCTTCTGAAGCATCACAAGGACTCAGTGCACCATCAGTGGGTCTGAAGTTGAAGGGGGCACATCCGGAGCTGAGAGAGGTCCCTGACTGATGGCAGTATGGAGACCGGGACTTTCTAGCAGTAAAGCGTTGGAGCGCTGAGGTCCTACCGATACCCAGAAAACACCATGGGGGCCACCTTGCAGTTATGAAATCAATCAGTTTGGTGCTGGAGTGTCCTTTGTCATTTCTCTCCCTGTCCTGAAGCCCTCAGACCTCAGCTCGGCTAAGGATGGTCACTGCCATCCTTTAGTTGAGGGACCTGGCCACTCTGAAAAATGTATGGAATTCAGCCATAAATCTACAAAGTCCTCGTTCCTCCCAAGAAGAGTGACTAGGCACAGCCACCCCATACCTCTGAAGGTGGCACCGTGGGTGTGTTCCCAGAGCCCTGCCATACCCGGCCAGTGTGGCCAACACTGGTGATTTATGTGGCTGAAGGCACAGGTAGGGATTACCCATAGCTTCCCTACCTCTCAAAAGCTAGGGGCGCCTGGGTGGCTCAGTCAGTTAAGTTTCTGACTTCAGCTCAGGTCATGATCTCACAGTTCCTGGGTTCAAGCCCTGCGTCAGGCTCTGTGCTGACAGCTCGGAGCCTGGAGCCTGCTTTGGATTCTTTGTCTCCCTCTCTCTCGGCCCCTCCCCTGCTTGTGTTCTGTCTCTCTCTCTTTTTCTCTCTCTCAAAAATAAATAAGCATTAAAAGAAAAAAAGCTAGAATCCATAACTTGTAGCATGTTTTAACAGGCTGTTTTAAGGTTTTAAAGGCCTCAGATTCCGAGTGTCAAATTAAAACATTAGAGTACTGTTACAGTAGCAAGAAATATGTAAAATGATATTCAAGTTCACTCCTGCGGGAAATATAATTTGAAAATAGTTTGGCTGGAAACGGCCAATTATTTTTATTGCTTTGAAAGTCTCCGGTGTCATTTTCTTTTGCTGTGTGACAAATTACCACAGACTCAGGGACTTAAAACACCTGCCTAGGAGCTCATAGTTCATGTAAGTCAGAAGTCCAGTCCCACGTCACTTGAAATCTAGGTGTCAGTTGAGCGATGTTCTCCTTGGAGGCTCTGGGGAAGAATCCACCCCTCATGTCTTTCAGGTTGGTGACGGTACCCTGTGTTTGTAAGATTGAGGGCCCCATTTCCTTGCTGGCTCTCAGCCCAGGGTCACACCAGCAAGCGGAGGCCGCCCAGATTCTTTCCACGTTGCCGCCTCCATCCTCGGGCCCCAGTGGCCATCCCGTCCCACTCCTGTTCCCACTTTGTATCTCTGACTTCTGTCTCCAGCGGGGAAAATTCTACTGTAAATAAACCTCAGGTGGGGCGCCCGGGTGGCTTAGTTGGCTGAACATCCGCATTGGCTCAGGTCATGATCTCACAGTTCTGAGTTCGAGCCCCGCGTCGGGCTTGCTGCTGCCAGTGCAGAGCCCGCTTCAGATCTTCTGTTCCCCTCTCTCTCTGTCCCTCCTCCGCTCGTACTCACACTCTCAAAAATAAATAAAACGTTAAAAAAAAGTTTCAGTAAAACCTCAGGTGATGAGGTTAGGCCCACTCAGAGAATCTCCCTGTTTTAGGGCCAGTTCGATAGCAAGCTTAATTACATCTGTCAGATCCTTTTGCTCCATGACATAGCGTGATCACAGGAGAAACTCTGGGGAGTAGAGATCATAAGAGTGTCTTAGAATTTTGCTGCCCAGTCCTGGTTTCAATGCTGACTGCACATTAAATCACGGAGGAGCTTTTATGAAGTATCTGTGCCGGGGCCTGACCCTAGATCTCCGGAATGGCAGTCTCACGAGCAGGGCCCCGGGCCTCGGGTGGTTCTGAGGCACAGGCTGCCTTGAGAGCCTTGGATCGAAAAGTCACATCTCTGCCTATGAAAAAACCCTTTACGGTTCTGGATCTCAACTTACCAAAAGCCTGTGCATTGTAAAAAAAAATTAGAAACACGGGGGCGCCTGGGTGACTCGGTCTGGTAAGCATTCAGTCTTGATTTCAGCTCACGTCATGTTCTTGTGGTTTGTGGGATCGAGCCCCACGTTGGGCTCTGTGCTAATTAATAGTGCAGAGACTGCTTGGGATTCTCTTTCTCCCCGCCGGCCCTCTCCCGCTTACACTTTGCGTGTGTGCACTGTCTCTCTCTCTCTCAAAATAAATAAATAGACATTAAAAAAAAAAAAAGCAGGAACACGGTGGATGTGAACAACAAGAACATAACGCCAATGGCTTGAAGAAGAAAAGATGTCACTGGTTTACCATCTAGGAACAGTAAGTAATCTGACCCTAAGGAAGAAACTCTGGAATTCTCTGTTACCTCCTGACTCCAGCCACTCTGCTCTCAGTTTTCTGTTTCTGTGAATTATTGCAGATTTAGCTATTAGCTCACCACGTTGTGGGTTAGAAGTCCTGGTGAGCCCAGCTGGGTTCGCTGCTTTGGACATCACAGTGGCAGCTGGGCTCCTCCTTGGAGGCCCTGGGACAGAACCAGCCTTCCCAAGCCGACTGAGTTGACCTAGGGTGTTGGCAGAACGCATCTTTTTAAATTTGCCCTGTGACCTTGGCTGAATCACCAGTGTTGGCCACACTGGCCAGGGCATGGCAGGGCCCTGCGAACACAGCCAGGGCGCCACTTGCAGAGATGGGGGTGGCTGTGCCTAGTCACGCTTCTTGGGAGGGACGAGGACTTTGCAGAGATTTACGGCTGAATTCCACACACGTATCAAGAGTGCGTCACAGGCCAGGTCCCTCAGTGAAGGGATGGTAGTGACCATCCTTAGCCGAGCTGAGGTCTTAGGGCTTCAGGACAGAGAGAGAAATGACAAAGGACACTCCAGCACCCAGCTGGTTGACTTCAGGGTGTCCCCCCTCAAGGTGTTCTCTGGGTATTGGTAGGGCCTCAGCGCTCCAACCGCCTTAGTGCTTAGGAAGTCCCAGCTGGCCCACAGACACCATGGACAACAAGCTTTCATAGTTAGATTTGGACTTGCTAGGGGCCCTGCTGTTTCAAACCCTACAAGGATAGACCTAACGATTCCAGAGCTTTCTGACAAACCAGATGAATCTACCCCACAAATAGGTAAAGAGGGAGAGAGAGAGAGAGAGAACAGTGGGTTATTTATCTTAAGTCTCTTGAATTCATTTACTGCTTCAGTGAACATCCATTTTCTGATAACATATTCTATAGGTTGGTAAGTAAATGCTATTTCCTGTAAACTCTTTCATAAGCTTTGTTGCCAGAGTATGCTTCATAGTTAAAGGCTTGATTCCGGAGAGATTAACCAGAAACTTTTGATGAATAGTTGAATAGCCCCGGGAGCTCCTCACTCCTCAGGAAACTGAAGAAAATAACTTTTCTGACAGTAACAGAAACTCCATGGGTTTAAACTCAAATAAGACCTTTGCCCTTTCCAGACTAGTGTTTTTCTTCACAATGCATCTGTAGTCACTGGTGTATAAATATCCTTGGACCACCTCTTCCTTATCTTTACTAAGACCATTTAAGTAACATAATTGAATAAGAAAATTAAGTTGTCGACAAGACTGTTTTTTCCCCAGGGCGCCTGGGTGGCTCAGTCAGTTAAGTGCTCGACTTTTGATTTCGGCTCAGGTCATGATCTCACAGTTCATGAGTTCAAGCCCCACCGTGGCCTCCGTGCTGACAGTGCTGATCCTGCTTGAGATGCTCTCTCTCTCAAAATAAATAAACTTTATTAAAAAAAAAAAAAGGAAAAAGGAAGAGTGTTTTTTCCCCAAATCATCCCATTACATAGCATTGTGACTCACATTCTATCTTTTAATTCTAACCAAGAATGAGCGAAGTTTGAGGGGCTTCTCATGTCACTTCGCAAGCACTGAGGCCAGAGGGGTGAGACACAGAGCACCACCTGGGACCTGGTTGTGGCTGCAGGGGCAGGGGTAGTTAAGCCCTGGATACTGCTGTCACCTCAGGAGTCATGTGGCATCGGGCTGAGGCCAGCAGCTCAGGGGGAGGGAGGGGGCTCCCAGCAGTTTTGATTTGAGGCAGTTTCTAGGAGAACATTGTGGGGACACTTCCAGCTATGACCTGAGACAGTCAGGTCAGTATTGATCAAGGGATGATCAGGCTAGTTTAGTCCAAGGTTGGGAGGTGTGGGGGTCACCAAACTCTTTGATTCCTGTATGCATATTCTCAGCAACTATATACCAAGCACCTGCTGGCTACTGCGTTCAGCAGCCAGGTCTAGACAGACAGCAAAGCGGGACCGACAGCGAAGAGAAGGGCCAGGGCTGGAGGGCACAACGGTTGTGTGGAGCGGGACAGTGCGGGGTGACCGGGGGCACTCCAGAGTCGGAAGGCCTGTCTGAGGAGGGGAGCGTACCTTCAGGCCAGAATGACAGGAAGAGCCAGCCCTGTGGAGACGACGTAGAAGGAATCCCAGGCAGGGGGAACAGTTAGCACAGGGGTGGGGGCAGAAGGCAGGCCCGTGCGAGGCTGGGTATGGTGGTGGGCAAGGTGCAGTGTGGGTCGGAGCCAGACTGGAGAGCAGGTCACGGGTTCATTTCAAACGGAAGTGGGGCTCTGGACAGGGACGGGAGTTTAGACCCAAAAAGAGGGGATGGTAGCTTGGCCTTTGCCGTGCCCCGGGGGACAGTGGTTACACCTCAAGTCATACACACCTTTGCCCTGGGTGTTCCCTTGCATTCCTCCCTGGTCCCCGAGGGAATTACAGTGATGATCTCGTCTTCCCAGAGTTTTGAATACCTTCTCTGTATCACAGGCTCTGACAGCCTTCAATGCTGCAGGTCCTTGAGCTCAATATCATGAACTCCCTGTAAGTTAAAAAAATAAATAAATAAATGAATGAATAAATAAATAAATAAATCACTAACAGGCATAACAGTTACAAATAGCCAAAAATTATCTTAAAATTTTTTTAATTAAAAAAAAATTTTTTTTAATTTATTTTTGAGAGACACACAGTGCAAGTGGGGAGGGGTAGAGACAAAGGGAAACACAGAATCTGAAGCAGGCTCCAGGCTCTGAGCTGTCAGCACAGAGCCCGATGTGGGGCTCGAACTCATGAACCACGAGCTCATGACCTGAGCCAAAGTCAGATGCTCAACCGACTGAGCCACCCAGGCACCCCTATCTTAAAAATGTTTTAAACTAAGCGTTGTTCAGTCTGACTTACAATCAAAGAAATACAAATTAAAGGAGATGCCATTTCTTGGCTTATCATATTGGAAGACTTTTTTTTTTTTTCCTTCTTTCTTTTTTTTTTTTTTTTTTATATGAAGTTTATTGACAAATTGGTTTCCATACAACACCCAGTGCTCATCCCAAAAGGTGCCCTCCTCAATACCCATCACCCACCCGCCCCTCCCTCCCACCCCCCATCAACCCTCAGTTTGTTCTCAGTTTTTAACAGTCTCTTATGCTTTGGCTCTCTCCCACTCTAACGTCCTTTTGTTTTTGTTTTTTTTTTTCCTTCCCCTCCCCCATGGGTTCCTGTTAAGTTTCTCAGGATCCACATAAGAGTGAAACCATATGGTATCTGTCTTTCTCTGTATGGCTTATTTCACTTAGCATCACACTCTCCAGTTCCATCCACGTTGCTACAAAAGGCCATATTTCATTTTTTCTCATTGCCACGTAGTATTCCATTGTGTATATAAACCACAATTTCTTTATCCATTCATCAGTTGATGGACATTTAGGCTCTTTCCATAATTTGGCTATTGTTGAGAGTGCTGCTATGAACATTGGGGTACAAGTGCCCCTATGCATCAGTACTCCTGTATCCCTTGGGTAGATTCCTAGCAGTGCTATTGCTGGGTCATAGGGTAGGTCTATTTTTAATTTTCTGAGGAACCTTGGAAGACTTTTTTTAAGTGATAAGCTCTACCACTGGTGGGAGGGTAGGTGAATGGTGCCTTTTGGGAGGGAAATGTAGCAGTGTGTATCAGGAATCTCAAAATCAGTATGCCCTTTAACACAGAAATTATGTTTCTAGGTATTTCTTGTAAGGAAGTAATTGTGGGTGCCTGTGAAAATATAATTTAAAACAAGTTTATTATAGTTTTATTTATTTAAAATCATTATAAAGGATGCCTGGGTGGCTCAGTTAGTTAAGCGTCCAACTCTGGATTTCGGCTCAGGTCATGATCTCATGGTTTGTGAGTTCGAGCCCCGTGTTGGGCTCTGCACTGACAGTGCAGAGCCTGCTTGGGATTCTTTCTCTCTCCCTCTCTCTCTGTTCCTCCCCTACTTGTGCTCTCTCTCTCTTATAATATATAAATAAACTTTAAAAAAAAATCATTTTGAAACAACTGGAGGTGATACAAATTTCTGACGAGATGAATCAAATAGATTATAGTATGTGTGTACAATGGAATATTATAAATCCTTTAAAATCATGCTTTGGGCAATATATTTAAAGGCACTGGAAAAAATATGCATGCTACATTAAGTAAAAAATCAGATTCTAAAAATCTGTCTGGTATGATTCCAATTCTATCAAAAGAAATTTATACAAATGTTATATAAATGTTAACAGTGAGTATCTCTGGCTAAATAGTAAAATTTATTCATGCTTTCCCGTAGTGTTTCGTTTTCTACAATGAGCATGTAAATTTTTAACAAAAATTTATTTTTAAGATTGTATCTTTTTAAAGAAAGAATCCAGATGCAAAAAAAAAAAAAAAACCCTCATATTATATGATTCTGTGTATATGAAATGTCCAGAGTAGGCAAATTCATAGAGTCAGAAAGCAGATTAGTGGTTGCCAGGGTTGCGGGGATGGGAATCGGGAGTGACTAGGCACAGGCTTCCTTTTGGGACTGATGAAAATGTTTCAGAATTAGATAGTAGTGGTTCTTACACAACCTCGTGAATATACTAAAAGCTACTGAATTGGACATTTTCAAAAAGGTAACTTTATGGTATGCGAATTATATCTCAATAAAGCTATTATTTATTTTTTAAGTGGCAATAAGAAAAGCTTAAGTGGGGCATCAGGGAGATGATTGGTAAGGAATAGGTAAGCGTACATAGGAAACTGGAATTTAAATTTTAGATCTGATCAAATATAACTTTAAAAAACCTACCTGTGGCGGGCGCCTGGGTAGCTCGGTCGGTTGAGCATCCGACTTTGGCTCAAGTCGTGAGCTCGCAGTTCATGAGTTCGAGCCCCATGTTGGGCTCTGTGCTGACAGCTCAGAACCTGGAGCCTACTTCGGATTCTGTGTCTCCCTCTCTCTCTGCCCCTCCCCTGTTCATGCTGTCTCTCCATCTGTCTCAAAGATAAACATTCAAACAAACAAACAAACAAAAAACTACCGTGGGTGCCTGGGTGGCTCAGTTGGTTAAGCGTCCGACTTCGGCTCAGGTCATGATCTCATGGCTCATGAGTTTGAGCCCCGCGTGGGGCTCTGTGCTGACAGCTCAGAGCCTGGAACCTGCTTCCAATTCTGTGTCTCCTCTCTCTGCCCCTCCCCTACTCATGCTCTGTCTCTCTCTCCTTCAAAAATAAATAAACATTGAAAAAATATATTTAAAAAAAATATCCAAGTACTACCTTGTATATTAAAAATTAAAATAAAACAATACAGTAAAACACAGGGATGCAAGGTATTCATACTCTAGTTTTTATATGGGAGGTGGGACTCAGATATTCACTTTATTGTTATGATTCATAAACCTAATATATTCTTTGTATCAAACGTATATAATTTGGGGGTGAAAGTCTGAGGAAAAAGGCCATATGGTTTTATTATATTTATTATATTTATTATTTTTATATAATTAAACCAGATCCTTTCTGAGAAACATTTTTAAGTGGAAGAACACCTGAGGAATTACAGCATAAAAAAATGAGCTGAGCTGAGAGGGGCCTGTAGGGTAGGATTGGTTCCATTCACATCTCTCCCGTGTCATTTCAAAACCATGTGACAGTTAGCAAGTCAATGAAAAAAACAAAACACTGCACATCTTTTTTTTTTTTTAAGTTTATTTTATTTTGAGAGAGAGCGAGAGAGAGGGGAAGGGACAGAGAGAGAGAGAGAGAGAGAGAGAGAGAGAGAGAGAAAATCCCAAGCAGGCTCTGTCTGCACTGTCAGCACAGAGCCTGACGTGGGCTCAAACCCATGAACCATGCTTAGGCTTCTCTCTCTCTCTCTCTTCTCTCTCTGCCCCCCACCAAACAAATAAATTAATTTTAAAAAAGTAAAGTGAACATTTTGTATCATCAGAGCTTTTGCCATTTGAGGTAGTAATAATGTAGGTCTGATCCTGTAATACCAGATTTAAGCTTCAAACTCAGATTGGTGTGATGTCAACAACAACCGAGGGGCCAAATCTAGCCCACCACATGTTTGTTTGTTTGTTTTTTAACGTTTATTTATTTTTGAGACGGAGAGAGACAGAGCATGAACGGGGGAGGGTCAGAGAGAGAGGGAGACACAGAATCGGAAACAGGCTCCAGGCTCTGAGCCATCAGCACAGAGCCCGACGCGGGGCTTGAACTCACGAACCGTGAGATCATGACCTGAGCCGAAGTCGGACACTGAACTGACTGAGCCACCCAGGCGCCCCACCACCACATGTTTTTATAAGTAAAGTTTTATTGGAACACAGTCACAGCCATTCATTTACATATTGCCCATAACTGCTTTTGTGCTAAACTGCAGAGTTGAGTAGTTACAGTAGAGCCCTTTTGGCTGTATGACATACTAATCAAAATTATTTACTATCTGGCCCTTTACAGAAGTTGGCTAACCCCTTCCTTAGCGACAGAGGTACACAAGTATCTTCTGTTATTGAACGCGTGTTTGGTTCTTGCATTGCAGATGGCAAGAAGCAAGTGTTAGATAACGAGAGACTTACTTGAGAACTTAATCTGAATCTGTGCAGTTTCCAAATTTGTATCATGAGAGTTCAGCTAGTGAGGGATATAGCTGTGGGATCGTGAAGGCACAGATATCTTTGAACCTGTTTTTAACCCATGAGCTAGGAGCTATATGTTCTTCTCTGTTGGAGAAAAAAGCAATCTCTGTGTTGTCTAAAACAAATCTCATTTTGCATCTGGAGAGAACACCCACATTGCCGGCAACTTCTGTTTTTCTGTCTCTGAGTTCCCACAGACAAGCGCTAACATATGCTTATCCAATAGCAAGCAGCCTGTGAAATAATCAGTCCATTTGGAGCTCTGTTTGTTGTTTTCTTTTTTGAGATAGGTCTCTTGAGGGCTACATGCGCAATTCAAAGAACGTTACAATGCTTTGATTTATTTATTGTCATCAAAGTGGTTCTTTTCCTGACTTCATTATAAAGATAGATTCTCCATGGAAGACGAATGTCATTATTGGCCTCTACTCTTTTGACGGCCTTTTTTCACCCAGTGTCTCTGCTTATGCAGCTGTTTATGAGACATGGTGATTTGTGAGGACGTTTTAAAGGGCATCAGGCATTGTCTTACAACCTGAGGCAACAGTAGAATCTGTGTGAATAACGAAGATGAAAGGCTTTATTTCCCAGGTTGTGGTGGACATACATTCAACTCCCAGCAATCCATATTTCCCGGGGTTTTATCTCATGAGCCAGCATGGCTAGAAGCTCCCCTTTCTACTCTCATTTGTGTGTGCCTGCCCAGATATAGGAAATCTTAAGTAATAAAAACTGTTTTCTGAACAAAACCCTAAAGGGTGTTGTACAGATACCGTGAGATTGTTTGCACAGCAGATGGGGAGGGACTTGTACCACCTTCTCTTCCAGAGAAGCAGCCGTGATCACTGCTGACTGGTCCAAGGGAGGGCACCCAACCTAACCTAGGCCAGTCAGCCTTTCCCCAGGAGTTTGCAATAGAACTAAGAGGAAGATTACGAACTCCATGTTGTCGGCCGCCATGTTTTTACCTCTGTGCAGAGAAGAGCCAACGTAACAGGCCTGCCATGGCTGTGCCTGCAAAGGCTGCTTACGAGGTTGGCCCTTAATTTGCGTCTGGTAACTTGGATTTTGGGAGACTTCTCACCGTTGCCAGAACTGATAAGAGAGGCTCAGAAACCACTGTGGTTTCTGCCCAGCACCTGCCTTCCTGCGGGGAGTCTGGAGTTGTTGTTGTGTGCTAGGCAGAGGGCGCCCATGTGACCAGCCCCCAGTGAGCCTCCTTGGTGGACAGCACCTCCTGTGTGTTGTCACAAGTCATTGCTGGGGGAGTTAAGCATGTCCTGTGACTCCACCGGAAGAGGACTCTTGAAAGCTTGCACCTCGTTTCCTCCAGACTTCGCCTCACGTGGCTTTTACCTTTGCTGATTTCGCTTTGTATCCTTCCGTGGCAATAAACCCATGCATCGTAGTAAATCTGTGAATGGCCTGGGAATGTGGCTACATCCTGATTGCTCTGAGTCCCCCTGCCAGTCACTGAACCTGACCTGGAGGTGGTCTTGGAGACCCCGCCCACAGCCACACTGACCAGGAAAGAAGTGGAGGAAGCCTCTGTAGAGACAGAGAATTTAATAAATGCATGGGGAGAATGCCAGGTAGTAGAACAGAGCTGTGGCACCTTCCAGGCTCCTGATTCCAGGTGCCTGTCAAGGCTCAGTGGCATCCTTTCAGATATCCTTAGTTTCTGTGAAACATTAAAATCCTTAGAACAGATTTCCGCTTTTCTTAAATTAGTTCCGGTTGGACTTTGTTGCTTAAGGATCAAAAGGATTATACCTGATCATACAAAGGATCGTACAAAAGAATCATAACTGATCTCTTTTACTTGGGTATTTTCTGAATATTTGCACTAAGCATTTATTCCTTTTATTATTAGAAATAAATGGTGTTATTTGGTTTATTCCTTATATGTATCTTTTCAATTAAAAAAAATGAATGCTAATTCTTGGGGGGGGTAATTAAATGTTATATTGTATATAAATAGTGACATAATTCCTACCCTGTTGGTCAACTCTGCTCTCTTAAAAGTATCATTTTTTTTTAAATTTTTTTTAACGTTTTATTTATTTTTGAGACAGAGAGAGACAGAGCATGAACGGGGGAGGGGCAGAGAGAGGGGGAGACACAGAATCGGAAGCAGGCTCCAGGCTCTAAGCCATCAGCCCAGAGCCCGACGCGGAGCTCGAACTCACAGACCGCGAGATCGTGACCTGAGCTGAAGTCGGATGCTCAACCGACTGAGCCACCCAGGCGCCCCAAAAAGTATCATTTTTAATAACAGGTTGATATTTTTCTTTAAATCGAGGTTTCTTAGCCTTGGTACTTTTGATATTTTAGGCCAGATAATTCTTTGTTGTGGGGGCTATCCTGTGCATTGTAGGATTTTAGCTGTATCCTCGGTCTCTACCCACTAGATGCCATTGTACTCTCCCGGCTGAGACAATCAAAAATGTCACCAGATATTGACAAATGTCCCCCACCAGGGGAGGGAGGTGAAAGATCGTCTCTGGTTGAGAACCACTGCCTTGAATATACAAATACATGTATTGAAACTTTATAAAAAATAGAATCATACGTTGATATGTGATGAGTGCTTCCAGTTTATATGTTGTGGTCATCCTTCTGTTAGCACATATACAGCTATTTTATTATTTGTAGCACCTGCATGGATTTTCCTTATATGCATAAGCAATACTTTATCTAGTGTCCTGTTGATAGACCTTAAAGTTCCTTGCCACATTCGATCTGAATTTCCATCTGAATCCATTCCAGGTGCTTTATTTGTTTTTCGACTTTTTAATGTTTATTTATTTTTGAGAGAGAGACAGTATGAGCAAGGAAGGAGCAGAGAGAGAAGGAGACACAGAATCCGAAGCAGGCTCCAGGCTCTGAGCTGTCAGTACAGAGCCCGAAGTGGGGCTTCGAACTCCCCAACTGTGAGATCATGACCTGGGCCGAAGTCAGATGCTTAACCGACTGAGCCACCCAGGTGCCCCACTCCAGCTATTTTAAACAGAAAAATGTATTCGGTAAGGGTAGACAGCTCACAGAAGTCTTAGGAGTTTTAAAGAAACGTACGCTACGCTGGAATTCTAGGGATAACTCCCGAAGTCTCCACGTCAGATCTGGCCTGCCAAGGAGACTGCATTCATCATCAGGAAGGTGTAGAATCAGGAATCTGTTCCCTGACTTATTCACTCCAGAATCAAGCCACCTCTCCTATAGTCTGGAAAAGTGAACTGGGTGCCCCGACCTCGCCTCCTTCCCCATGTGACTCACTTACAGGTCCATTTCGTGCAAGCGCCTGGGATTGTCAGAACCTAAATCACATCCGGAACGCTGGCTGCAGGAGTGTCTTGGAAGTACACTTTTCAGGGGCACCTGGGTGGCTCAGTCGGTTAAGTGTCCAACTTCAGCTCAGGTCATGATCTCACAGTTCGTGAGTTCGAGCCCCGCATCTGGCTCTGTGCTGACAGCTCGGAGCCTGGAGCCTGCTTCGGATTCTGTGTCTCCCTCTCTTTCTGCCCCTCCCCACTCATGCTCTGTCTCTCTGTCTGAAAAATAAATAAAACATTGAAAGAAAGGAAGAAAGAAAAAGAAAGAGAGAGAAAGGCACTTTTCAGCTTTCTGGCTCCTACACAGGGTTTAGAAGATTGTCAATCAAAGCAGTCCATAATGTCTGTCCTGTCACCCATCCTTAGAAATAGTACCACGAGGACATCAGTGAAAACGGGGAGTTAAGGAAATCCAAGACTCCCTCCCTCTACAAATGCAATAAATCAGGTGGCAAAAAAACCCCGTCAGAACCAGCCTTTTCATAATCCTGGGATGTAGTCAAAAACTTGTAACAGCCAAAGGATCGCTTAATGAAAGGGGGGGGGAAAAACTACAGAGACTCTGTAAGAGAGCTCTGTGCCCTTTTAACTTCCTGTTACCACCCTCTGCCTCGCGGCTCCGCAGTAGCCTTGCAGATGGTGGCCAGCGTCTTCCCGTCTTCCGGGAACTGCCAGTGGTGTGTTTGGCCCTGTCTGATGGTTCCCTAAAGGATCAGCTCCAGGGTTTGCCTTTGTTTTGCCTGCACAGGAGCTTCCCCTGGGCAGAGGCGGCTTCCCAGGCAGCATTTTCCAAGAGCATTTAAAAGATCAGGGAGTAGCTGCTGCCTCCTGAGTAACCGGGAGCGGTTGGGACCAGTGAAGACAGACGGAAAAGCCTGAGAAGAGAGTAGGGGAAGGGAGGTATGTGGGGGGGAAGAGGGCAGTGAAAAGCACTCACGCATTCCCCAGAATCTAGAAGGACCCAGAAAAGACCCGACGAGTCCCAAAGCTCCGACCCCAGGCTCCGCGCAAACAGGAAGGGAAGGCAAAGGCAGAGTTGTGAGCCTCTGAAAGAGTGTCCGTCACTGAGCCAGGCTGCAAAGGCTGCGAGAGGTTTTCTCCCAGGCCGGGAATGAAATCTTTCGCATCGTTAGCCAGTCACTAAACTAGCAAAGCAGAGACTTCGGTGGCCACCCTTGACAAAGAACCCAGACTTTACAAAATTAGTTCAGAAGAGTCACCCAACAAAAACACCAGCGCAGACTAACAGTAAACCCTGTGGAGGGAAGAGAGACTGGCTTCTAGAGTCACATTAGAATACCCAAAATGCCAGTTTTCAACAAAGAAGTTACAGGTATGCCGAGAAAGTTTTGGCCCACTCATAAGGGAAAAAAAAAAGTGGGAACTGTCCCTGAGGAGGCCCAGACACTGGACCTCCCGGATGAAGACTTGAAACGAACGGTCTTAAATGTGCTCAGAATGCTCACGGGGGACCACGGTCAAGAACTACAGGAAATCAGAAACAGGATCTATGAACAAAGTGATCCATGAACTCCAGAAGCTTGTAGAACTTCTGGTTGTCCTCAGCTTTCAAACATTTCAGGGTGATACGCCTCGATGTGGGTCTTTCTTTTTTTCCACCATGCTGGGTACTCCTTGTACCCTTTCAGTAAGATAATTCATGTTCTTATTTTCCTGAATTATTTTTTGTGGTAATTTTCTTCCTTTTCTGCTTTCTTCTCCTGGTATTCCTCCTAGCCTGGTCTCCTAGTTATCATATCTCTTTTCACCTTTCTTCCATCTCTTTGTTTCACAGGTTACTGAGGGACTTCTTAATATAATGTTCTAAAATCTCTCAAATGTTTCGTTTGTGCATCATATTTTTTTTGCATCATTTCAACTTTTAAAACCTTTAACTGTTAAAATACACATAACATAAGATTTACCATCTTAACCATTTTTTAGAAAATGTTTATTCATTTTTGAGAGAGAGAGAGGGAGGGGCAGAGAGAGGGGGATCGAGGATCCAAACCGGGCTCTACACTGACAGAGGTGAACCCCGGGCTCAAACTCACGAACCCCGAGATCATGATCTGAGCTGAAGTCGGATGCTTAACTGACTGAGCCACCCAGGTGCCCCTCAGAGCTCTTTATACATTAAAATATTAACCTTTATCTGTCACAGGGAACTCCAGATCGTTTTTAAACATTTAAATCTTTTTTCTTTTGAAGCTTGTGTTTGTTTTACTAGATAGCACTGTAACTTTTTTTCTAAGTGGATGGCCATTTGGCTTAGCATCTTTTTTATTTTTTTATTTAAATTCAAGTTAGTTAGGGGCGCCTGGGTGGCGCAGTCGGTTAAGCGTCCGACTTCAGCCAGGTCACGATCTCGCGGTCCGTGAGTTCGAGCCCCGCGTCGGGCTCTGGGCTGATGGCTCAGAGCCTGGAGCCTGTTTCCGATTCTGTGTCTCCCTCTCTCTCTGCCCCTCCCCCGTTCGTGCTCTGTCTCTCTCTGTCCCAAAAATAAATAAACGTTGAAAAAAAAATTAAAAAAAAAAATAAATTCAAGTTAGTTAACATACCGTGTAGTCTTGCCTTCAGGAATAGATCCCTGTGATTCATGTCTTACGTATGACACCCCGTGCTCATCCCAAAAAGTGCCCTCCTTAGTGTCCTCATTTAACCCCTCCCCCCACCCACATCCCCTCCAGCAGCCCTCAGTTTGTTCTCTGTATTTAAGTGTGTCTTATAGTTTGCCTCCCTCTCTGTTTTTATCTTATTTTTCCTTCTCTCCCCTTATGTTCATCTGTTGAATTTCTCCAATTCCACATATGAGTGAAATTATATGGTATCTGTCTTTCTCTGACTTCTTTGGCTTAGCATAATACCCTCTAGTTCCATCCACATTGTTGCAAATTCTTTTATTTTTTTTAAATTTTTTTAATGTTTATTTATCGTTGAGAGAGAGAGCGTGCAAGCAGGGGAAGGGCAGAGAAAGAGGGAGACACAGAATCTGAAGCAGGCTCCAGGCTCTGAGCTGTCAGCACAGAGCCCGACTCAGGGCTCCAACTCACGAAAGGTGAGATTATGACCTGAGGCGAAGTTGGATGCTTAACCGACTAAGCCACCAAGGCACCTCCCCCCCACTTTTTTTAAATTTTTTAAAATTAAGATGTTGGATATTCTTGTCTTATTTTCCATTCACAGTAGTATTGCACCTTTAAATATATTTTTGCATTGTTACCTAATAAATACTCTCTCAGCTAAAGGAAGCTTAGTTCTGTTGTGAGTTTACTGAGTTTGTTTTTTTTTTTTTACTTAGTTTTTTTAACATTTATTCATTTTTAAGAGTGAGGGAGATAGAGCATGAGTGGGGGAGGGGCAGAGAGAATGGGAGAATCAGAAGCTGGCTCCAGGCTCTGAGCTGTCAGCACAGAGCCCGATGGGGGCCGTTGGGGACTTGAACTCATGGATCGTGAGATCATGACCTGAGCTGAAGTTGGATGCCTAACCGACTGAGCCACCCACGTGCCCCAGAGATTTTTTTTTTTTTAATTCAGAAATAGGTAAGAATTGTATCAAATTCCTTTTTGGCATTTGTTGAACAATACATAAGGTGTTTTCTCTTTTAATCCACTTATATAATTAACATAAATGTATTATATTATGTAACAGATTTCCTAGTGGCGGAAACATTCCTGTATTCCTGGGGCCAAAATTCCAACTTTGTTGTGGAATGTGGTGTATAATATGGTATATTACTCCTGGGGGAAATTGCTGCTTAATTATGGTCATTCATACTTTTTATACTCTGTTACTGATAAAGGGACTTTTGGCTTGTTGTTGCCTGGCTTAACTATAAATGAAGTTTTATGTTAATCAGATCTGGTTTTTTGTTAAGATGTCAGTGAGCACTAAAACCCTGTACATGGTCAAAAAATGCAGTGGGTATTTTTCTGCCTTCTCCAGTAGGGTTGGTGACAATTTTCAGCCAGAAGGAACTGGAATATACTCTGGAGTACAGGACAGATCCACACAAGACTCTGACATTCCTTCTGACAAATGAGAACCCAGGGTGTTCTGAAATTTTGTTGGGTCCCAGTCGGGGAAACCTCTCATTTAGAAGTTGCAAGTCTAGGGGCGCTTGGGTGGCTCAGTCGGTTGAGTGTCTGACTTTAGCTCAGGTCATCATCTCTCGGCTCGTGGGTTTGAGCTCCGCATCATCTGAGAGCCTGGACCTGGTGGGATTGTGTGTCTCCCTCTCTCTCTCTGCTTCTCCCCCACTTGCATTCTTTCTCAAAAACCAAATAAACATTAAAAGAAAATTTTTAAAAAGAAGTTGCAAGTCTCATGTTCCCCAAAAGTGGAGGCCTAGGTTTTTCCTTGGGACTGAATGCTCTTTCCCTTTGGTAAAAGCCCTCCACGAGGACCTTTTCGTCACACAAATAAATGTAGAGTCTCCCTACTTGTTCTGAGGGGGACCTTGTAAATGGGCTGGAGCTGTGGGCACTGGAGAGTATCCTTCACTGTCCAGCACTGATTTGTTGAATTCTAAATGAGCTGTGCTCTTACTCCAATATAGTTTTTGTCAAAATCTTTGACTTCTAAGAGTTCTTACATTAGATACTTGGATACCAGACTAAGGGTTCATCACTCTTGTATCTTTTTTTTTTTTTTTTACTCTTTTTATCTTTTTATCTTTTAATCTTTTTATCTTTTATTTCAGTTAAACCTTCTGACCTAAAGGTTTTCAGTTTATGGTAATCATATACTCTTCCTGTTTCTGCTCAGCTTTTATTTGCCTGGCGTCTTGTAATTCCTTTGTTGTCGATCTTTCTTATCCACGTGCTTTAAGTGTATTTCTTAGTGTAGCTTTATACGTAATTTGAAAATTCCTCTAATAGAGACATTTAGCCCATTTTCCTTTTCTTGTGGCTTACTAGTATGTATTTATTCTTATTCTTGTTACCTTACGTTTTCAGTATACTTTTCCTACTGGATTTCTTTTTCCCGATTTCCAGTCACCTAGCTACGTGTGTCCTAAGGTGTGCGGGTTGAAAAGGTGGAAAAAGGCCTGAGAATCTGAGTAGCTTATTCTGGTAATCATGTGAAAATTAAAGCTAAGGGGCGCTTGGGTGGCTCAGTTGGGTGAGCGTCTGACTTTGGCTCAAGTCATGATCTCACAGTTCATGAGTTCGAGCCCCATGTCGGGCTCTGTGCTGACAGCTCGGAGCCTGGAGCCTGCTTCAGATTCTGTGTCTCCCTCTCTCTCTGCCCCTCCCCCCACCCATGCTCTGTCTGTCTCTCTCTGTCAAAAATAAACAAACATTAAAAAAAATGTTTTTTTAGAAAGCTGGGGTGAGGAGAGAGCCCACCTGACAGTGTCAGATTTCCTGTCACATAAGCACCAGTTCGGGCCATGCGGCTTCTGCAAGATGGGCAGAGCCCCCTCTCCCACAGCACTGGGGTTCCCTGGGACAAAATGATGGCGACAGCACAGCCTAGCAGAACCACCAAACAGGGATTTGAAGGAATACCTGGGAACTTTTCACTCACACTGGGCTCGTTACCTAGCAATTCACTAAGTAGAACAGGATAGTTCTGAAAGTACTCTTAATTACAGGGGGAAGATTCACTGTTGTCCAATGGAATCCACTTAGCTGCTTTTCTTGGCGTTTGTGGGAAGATGGGCAGTGAGCGATCTGTCCCCTCTGTTCTTTTGTCATTCCTGTCATCCTTGACCTCTTTTTGTGGTAAAATACGCATCACAGGAAATTTGCCGTTTTAACCATTTTTAAGTGGCCGCAGCGCGTTGGACATTGTCATGCAGCCATTGTCACCGTCCATCCACAGAACTTGTTCATCTTCCCCAGCTGAATCCCTGCACAATTAAATACGAATTCCCCGTCCCCCAGCCCCTGGTAAGCTCTGTTCTACTTTCTGTCTCCGTGCGTTTGCCCACGAGCGGTACGTCACAGGCGCGCAGTCATCCAGCCTCTGTTCTTCTGGGTCTGAAATTAATATTTCACCTTACATAATGCCCTCGAGGTTCATCCGTGTTGTAACATAGGTCATTCATCCTGCGTTTGCATCCATCCATCTTCCGTGTGGGTGAACTCACAGCAGGGGTACATCAGTCTCCCAGAATCACAGCTCTGGGAGACCCTTGCCACCCTTTAATGGCCCTGCAGCTGACTGAATGAGACCCATGTGTGTGGGAGGATTGGCCTTTTCTTTTTTTTATATGTGTATTTTTATTTTTATTTTTACAGTGTATTTGTGAGAGAGAGAGCAGGGGCAGAGAGAATGAGAGAGAGAGAGAGAATATCCCAAGCAGGCTCCGCATTGTCAGCCCAGAGCCCAATGCAGGGCTCGAACTCACGAACCATGAGATCATGACCTGAGCCGACACCAAGGGTCGGATGCTTAACTGACTGAGACACCCAGGTGCCCCAGGATCAGCCTGAATCAACATGAATATTTAGCTGTTTTGTTTTCCCTCCCTTTTCTCAGACGTCTGGAATGTCGTCCACCCCATCCCCCATACCAGAAACCGGGAGTTTAAATCCTCTGTGTCACTGAGGAAAAAGGAAAGAGTGTTTTGGTCACCAGGGGTTTGGGCTGCCGAGCTCTGTAAGTCAAAAAGGTCCGTGTTGAAGGACTAGAGATGGAGGGTAGGGGGTTGGGGGACGGTTGGAGTGGAGGCTGGGTGGGTGTGGGTCGGGAGGGAGAGCAGAGACGCACATGCCCGTGAGGGGAGTGGCCACTGCTCAGAGGCCTGGCTGCAAGGTGCACCCGGAAGCCCAAAAACCCAAGCGTAGGGCTCAGCTCGGCCACCCTGCAGGCTGAGAGACCCACATCCTGCCAGCTCCAACCTGCTGAATTCCTGTGAGATACAGGTGGGCTTTCAGAGACAGCATTACACTCCAGTGAAGCGCTCTTGACATGAGTTAGCTGAGCCTTCTGGTTGTATAGGATCCTTTGAAGGAAGCATCTGCAGTCAAACATTGCCAGCTCGCACATTTTTTTTAATTCGAATAGAAATGTTGGATGTCCTGCCGGCTTCAGAAAGTAAAAGTAAAAGCGTGATTTTCAAAATAAAATGTTGTAAGAATGTTTCCTCTAGGAGCGCCTGGGTGGCTCGGTGAGTTGAGCATCCGTCCGACTTGGGCTCAGGTCATGATCTTGTGGTTTGTGGGTTCGAGCCCCTTGTTGGGCTCTGTGCTGACAGCTAGGAGCCTGGAGCCTGCTTCGGATTCTGTGTCTCCCCAGCTCTCTGCCTCTCCTCCACTCAGCCCTGTCTGTTTCTCTCTCTCTCTCTCTCAAAAATGAATAAACATTAAAAAAAAAAAAAGCTTCCTCCTGCTGTGGATTGAGGTTGATTTAAAGTGCCTTTGTCCCTTCTCCTCCCTGTGGATCGTTTGTCCTGCCCCAGGGCCTCTGCAGATCAAATACGCCAGCAGCTGGTATTATAGCCCAGCACCATCCAACACCAAAAGCCATTATCTTGCCATCATTAAGAGAGACGAGGCCTTGCTGTTTGCCGCTGTTCCAACTCTCGATCCCCCAGGACGGCATGGAAGTCTATTTAGATAATAACAGTCCCAAGCGAATCTGCACTGAGTATTTTTTCCGTTCTCTTATTTATGAAATGTTCAGCTGGGAAAAAGAAATAGTCTAGCCACAGAACCTTATGATGTTAGAGGCTGAATTCAGTCTTTCTGGGAATAAGGGGTGAAGATTGCTAGTATAAATTAAACTTGATCGTGGAACAGAATTCCTTAGAACAAATCGTTTACTTATTACGTAGTATTTTCTTAGTAAGCACATCCAAAAATACAGAAGTGCTGTTTCCCTTTTTTTTTTTTTTTTTTTTTAAATTTCTTCCTTACTAAAAATACTCTATTTGGAGTGCTAGGGCATCAGAGTGTGGACAAAATCATGTTGTTCTCCGAAACTTTGTGGACTCTGATGAATGTGTAGGGACGTAGTCACTCACACGTTGTGAGGTGCAGGAAGCCTAAAGTGGAAGGATCTCTCTCAGAGCGATTGGGCAGAATCCGTCATAATTTATTCCACATCTGTGCAGAATAATAACAAAAGACCGGAAACAACTTAAAACAGACTGTCGTATCCATCCATATGACAGACCCATAACGGATAGTTAATAGTGATGAAAAGCGAGCTCTTTACTAGTTACCATGAAGCAGACATTCTTATAAGTGCTTTCCGTGTTGTTTGTGTATTTAACCTTGACTAGAATCCTGTAAGGTATTCCTTTTCCACATCCACTTTAAGGATACAGAAACTAAAACACAGAGAGCTTAAGTAATTGCGCACGGTCACACAGCTCCTCAGTGACGGGGCTCCGGGCTTCAGAATCCGATCTCTCCGTCTCTGCACTGTAACTGTTTCTACACGTGTCGTGAAAGGGCCTCTGTCTACAGGCTTTAGTAAGTGGGTACAGAACTGTGTGCGTCACATGCTACCCTTTGCATAAAAAGGGGGAAATATACATACACGTTTGTGTATGTGCAGCCCAGTGCTGTCCGATAGAACTTTCTGTGACAGTGAGAAGGTTCTAGACCTGCACCGTCCAATAGAGTAGTCACTGACCAGCCACTTGTGGATCTTAGGCAATTGAAAGGTGGCTAATGTGACTGAGACACTGAATTTTAAGTTTTATTCCATTTTGGGGCGCCTGGGTGGCTCAGTCAGTTAAGCTCGGCTCAGGTCATGATCTGGCAGTTTGTGAGTTTGAGCCCCGCGTCGGGCTCTCTGCTGTCAGTGCAGAGACAGTGGATCCTCTGTCTGCCTCTCTCTGGCTCTCCGGCGTGCTCGCTCTCCCTCTCTCTCTCTCCTTTCTCTCTCTCTCACAAATAAACATTTTTTAAAAAAAAAACTTTATTCAGTTTTAACCAATTTAGCCACATGTGACTAGTGGCTATTGTATTGGACAGTGCAAGATAGGATATTCACAGAAGGACACAAAAGGAGCTGGTAAGAAATCATTTAGTCTTACAGCGTTCACTCTCTACCTTTATAAAAACCTTCCACAGAAAGCTTTAGCTAGAACAGCAGGTCCCACAGCTGATGATCATCTCACAACCACCATTAGGATCTAACCAGTTCGCTGGAAAGATGAGGAAACGAGAAGCCAGAAAAGTCATTTGTCTAAAGTCACAGTCACATAGCTGCTTTTGTGACAGAGAGAGAGCCAGGCCTAGGAGCCGGTCCGAGTTTGGATTTGTTCTTTTGAGTCATGCACCTTTTGGTTTGCCAGGGCTCATTCAGTCTGAGTATCAGCTCAAAAAAACAGAAAACAAAACAGACCTGTGTCTCCTGTGTTCTCAGAACTCCGTGGGAGTCCTGCGTGTGACCTGTTCACTCTCTGCAGCCCAGACCACATCAGGCCTCCTCCGCAGCCCAGACTCACCGCTTGCCTCGCCCTGCCTGCTCCACTGATTGTGGTGAACCATTCGGGACCAGGGACCACGCCTCATTATGTTTGTCTGTCTCTCAGCGCTTACACGTAGCGGGGCTCGATGAACATTTGCTGGCTGTACTTCCACACTTTAGAGCACCGTAAGAGTTGACCCATGAATGCGGGTGGTTCATAAGAAGGTCTTCTACCATTTCCTTGGCGAAATAAGCTAGATAAGCTCTCAGGTAGGAGAAGGAGGGGCTTTAGAGTGCTAACAGAATACTGAGCCTGAAAAGTGGGTCATTGGGCCATTCTAGGATGAACGGAACCAGCAGCGCCGCAATTACCATCTTTTTCAGAAAGAGTAAGCTAAAAGGACACGTGAAGTTAATTAAGATGAGGTAACCGACTCAACCGAAAGGCAAGAGAGGAAAGGAGGGGAAGAAAACTCTAGAAAGGTGTTTCTCCGAAGATCTGGAACCTGGTCTGGGCCTGGGGAATAGAACATGGCAGAGAATCGTTTGGGAACCAAGCTGAGGGGTCGAGAGAAGATCTGCTCACAGAAGTTGTGCAAGAACCCAAGTTCCCATGCTGAGCCAGTGTATTTCATCTTCCTTTGACCGCGTTGGTCGTGGGACGCCAGCCCTGCTGCTTGAGCCGCTGGGTGGACCAGGAATGGAGTGTTGGCATGGGCATGGACCCAACGAGATGGCTGGCAGGACACTTGCCGTGAAACTCAACCAAGCGTCGCCAGGCCCAGGGCAGAGAACCTCAAGAAGGAAACGTCATGGGGTGTTTGCTTAAATGAAGAAGGAGGAAGCAAAGCAGGAAGTAAGAAAGATGTAGCTCCAGCCACTCTTCTGATCTCAACATCCTTTTGATTCTGCCTCCAGAGAGAGGTTGTGTGGTATCAACCTACGCATCGTTCTCTGAGGACTCGGCAGAGGATGTTTCTGCTGACGTTGTCCCTTGTAACTTACTCATTTGATCCTCACCCCGTAAACCAAAGTGCAGTCCTTCCTAGATTTGCGGTTTTGATCTGTTCTTTTCCAAGTCTCAAACCCTCAATTCCTTCCACAGGAATAAAGAGGGGGAAGAATCATTTAAAAAAGTAAACTGTTCCTCTAAATGTAATTCAGTTCCAAGTAAAATCCCACAGCATTTCTTTATTCTTGAATGTAAAATAATTAAAAACTCACCCAGAAGAATAAACGAGTAAGAACAGCCAAGAAAGTTTTGAGAAAGTAATGATGAAGGCATGGTTGCCCAACCTGATTAGAAGTGGTCCCTGCTTCATAACCCACTTTCAGCCATCATAGGTATTCCAGAACAGATAACACAAACAGTGGAAACAGACCTGAATGTGGAACAGACCCATGTTTAAGAGTATAAAAGAGGGGCGCCTGGGTGGCTCAGTCAGTTAAGCATCCGACTTCGGCCCAGGTCATGATCTCACGATCCGTGAGTTCGAGCCCCGTGTCGGGCTCTGTGCTGACAGCTCAGAGCCTGGAGCCTGCTTCAGATTCTGTGTCTCCCTCTCTCTCTCTGCCCTCCCTAGCTCTCTCTCTCTCGCTCTCTCTCTCTCTCTCTCTCTCTGTGTCTGTCAAAAATAAATAAACTTTAAAAAAAAGTATAAAAGATATTTAGTTGACTACCTGGAGTGGGGTCACATTTTTTAAATCTTAAAGGCAAGCAAAAGCTTTCACCCTTGATTTGGGAGATGATTAGCCATCTAAAAGAGAGTAAGTGATTAAAGCGATAATATGAACAGGATCAAAAGAGCAAAGGAGTTCCAAGGAACCCCCAAAGTTATTTGCTTGAGGAACGGAAGGTTGGTTTCCATTCTGCCCTTTGCAACAGTTTTAAAAGAAGTAACGAACGTCAGATGTTCTGAGTTATCTACAGCTATGTAACTACCCCCCAAATTTGGTGGATTAAAATACAGCAGTGTTCATCTTGTTCCTGTGTCTACAGTTTAGGCCCGACCCCTCCCTGCTGCACCATGTCTAGGGCCTCTGCCCTTGGCCTGGGCTTCTACCCACTACAGGAGCCTCAGGACTCCTGGAGAGAGTGTTCTGAGAGTCCTCAGAAAAACTTCAAGGCTTCTTGTGTCCTAGCCTTGCAGATCCCACCTTGCACTTCCTCTGCATTCAAGCAAATCATTAAGATTCAAGAGGAGAAGAATTAGACCTCACCTCTCAGTTGGAAGATTTCAGGGAATCTGTAGCTGCTTTTCATCTATCACCTAAAGAAAGAAACTTAAGGTCTCTACACTGCCTTTCTAGCAAGTTCTTTTTTTAAAATGTTTATTTATTTATTTATTTTAAATGTTTTGTTTATTTTTGAGACAGAGAGAGACAGAGCATGCACAGGGGAAGGGCAGAGAGAGAGGGAGACACAGAATCCGAAGCAGGCTCCAGGCTCCGAGCTGTCAGCACAGAGCCCAACGCGGGGCTCTAACACGTGGACCGTGAGATCATGACCTGAGCCTAAGTCAGACACTCAACTGACTGAGCCAACCAGGCGCCCCTAATGTTTATTTATTTTTGAGAGAGAGAGACAGAGCACGAGCAGGCGAGGGGCAGAAAGAGAGAGAGGGAGACACAGCATCCGAAGCAGGCTCCAGGCTCCGAGCTGTCCTCTCAGAGCCCGACATAGGGCTTGGACTCACAAACTATGTGATTATGACCTGAGCAGAAGTCAGATGCTTAACCGACTGAGTCATCCAGGCACCCCTCTAGCAAGTTCTTAATTGCATCTTCCTTCCTTCATCTACACAGCCAACATTTTGGGGGAAAAACGATTTCTTCTGGATCCGTTCAGCATAGAAACATACAGTTATTAGCAGTCTTATTATTCACTCACTACCTTGGAATTGGCATTGGCGTAATTTGTCTATAAGTGATGTCATTAATATTTTTAATAACGTATTATTTTTCTTAACTGCAAAAGTAATACACGGTCACTGTAGAAAAACTGGAAAACACAAAAAGAAGATGAGGAATTAAGCTAGATGTCATCCCACTTAATTTGGCCTATTGAAATCTTTTTTGGATTTTGACTCTCTCCATTTGTTACTCCCTGTCCTCCCAGATTACCTCAGTGCCAGTGACCGTGGAGGAAAGCGTAGGACCAGTCCTGTAGATTGACATTTGACACTGATAACTAGTGAGAAGCATCGAGTATCTAGAACAAATCACATATAGCAGACCCATCAAAACCCAGAACATCGGGGCTTCTGGGTGGCTCAGTTGGTTAAGCATTCAACTTCCACTCAGGGCACGATCTCAACATTCGTGAGTTCGGGCCCTGCACGGACAGTTCAGAGCCTGGAGCCTGCTTCAGATTTTGTCTCCCTCCCTCTCTGTCCCTCCCCCACTTGTTCTCTCTCCCTCTCTCTCTGCCTCTTTCTCTCTCATTCAATAATCAACATTTAAAAAAAAACCCTCAGAACATCGACGTTTTCCCATGAGCTTCACAGGAATGCCTGCAGATTAGAAAACTGAGTTATAGGTTGGTTTGGGGGGAGGGTGTTTGTAAATATGGAACACTTCATGAATCTATATGTCATCCGGGGGCAGGGGCCACACTAACATTGTCTGTCTTGTTCCAGTTTTAGTATCTGGGCCGCTGAAGCGAGCACTGTAGATGGGTTTTCATAACAATGTTTCAAAAGCAAAAAAAGTTTGCTTAGCTTAATTGATAGACAACTGGGATATTTCCAGTTCCCCATTCTGAACAATAATGCTGGAGTAAACATTTTTTGTAGGTGTGTCTTTGGGTAGATGGCATGACTGTTTTCTCTAGAATAGATACCTACATGTGCAATTACTTGCTCAAATCATTTATTTATTTATTTATTTTTGGAGAGAGAGAGAATGAGTGAATGTGAGCAGGGGAGGACAGAGAAAGAGGAAGAGAGAGAATCTCAAGCAGGCTCCACGCTTAGCACGGAGCCCAACATGGGGCTTGATCCCACAACCCCGGGATTATGACCTGAGCCAAAACCGAGAGTCGGACGCTTAACTGACTGAGTCACCCAGGCGCCCCTTATTTTTTTTTAAAGAAAAATTTTTTTTAGTGTTTATTTATTTTAGAGAGAGACAGAGACAGAATGCAAGTGGGTGAAGGGCAGAGAGACAGACAAGGAGACACAGAATCGGAAGCAGGCTCCAGGCTCCAGGCTGTCAGCACAGAGCCCGACGCGGGGCTCAAACCCACGAACTGTAAGATCATGACCTGAGCTGAAGTCGGACGCTTAACCGACTGAGCCACCCAGGCGCCCCCAGGTGCCCCATATTTTTATAAAAAAAAATGTTTCCAGTTGCCCCCCCCAAAAGCCTGTGCCAATCCGTATTCCCGTCAGCCAATGGGGGAACACCCATTTCCCCACATCTTCATTAACTCTGTGAATTAAAAATCTTTTTAACTTTTGCCAATTTGATGAGTGAACACAGTTCACTATTTTTACTTTCTGGTGAGGCAACACCTTTTCAGATGTTTCTGACTATATTTCCTCTTCAGTGCATTACCGATACGTTCCTCTGCCAAGTTTTCCTTGACTTGTTTTCTCTTATTGATTATAAGAATATATTCCAGGGGCATCTGGGTGGCTCAGTCAGTTTAGCGTCCAACTTCTGCTCAGGTCATGATCTTGCAGTTCGTGACTTTAAGCCCCGCGTCGGGCTCTGCGCTGACAGCTCGGAGCCTGGAACCTGCTTCAGATTCTGTGTCTCCCTCTCTCTCGGCCCCTCCCCTGCTCATGCTGTCTATCTCTCTCAAAGAATAAACAAACATTAAAAAAAAAAGAAAAAGAATATATTCCAGGTATTAGTGGTTTGCTATATATGTATTTATATTGCTTATAATTTTTGTTATGCAGAAACTTAATTTTATATAACCAGTTTTCTCAGTCCCTTCTTTTATACTCTTTGCATTTTATGCCTTATATGGCTTTCTTTCCCCCAAGGGTATAAACCTATTTATGTAGATTCTAATAATGTTTAATTTTAGCTTTGAAATGTAGCCGTCTGGAGCTTATCGCCAGACAACTAATGTCCGAGAGAAGGGAAACTCATGAGGTGACCTCCATGATCACCAGGCCTCTGCTTGGGAATAGTTTCCATGTCACAGTATGGGGAGCCAGGGTGGGATCCACGCTGAGGGGGACAGCCACTAATGGCAGCTGAAACAGCAATGTTCTAGGGGACGAGGCATCAGAAAGGAAAACGCTGTGCAGAGGAGGGTCCCAAGTGCTCTCTGTGTGAGTCACCATGTGTCCGTGACTGTGGGCTGTGCTGTCCATGTGTGGGGCCTCCTGCTGAGGTTTACCAGATAGCCTGAGATCAGAACAGGGATGCTAGAACTGGACGGGTGTAGACATCTACCCAGCGCCAGGAATGAACCCCAAAACCCATGGTGAGAAATGAACTTTTGTTCTGTACGATCCATAAATTGTTACACCCCTCCCCCACGCAAAAAAAACTTGGTCTGATTCTACAGCTGTGACAATAAAGACATGTCAAAAAAGAGTCTCAGAGAAGTCCCAGGAATGAGGGTATTTAGGTCACTGTGTGCCCAAGACATCTAGTTCCTGTGGCAGTGGACAGACTGCATTTTCTTTTTTAATGTTTAACGGAATTATAGTTGACATACAATATTATATTAGTTTCGGACATACAACATAGTGATTCAACATGTATATACGCTACTAAATGTTCACCACGATAAGTGTGTTACCATCTGTCACCGTACAGCATTATTACAATATTATTGACTGTATTCCCAATGCTGTACTTTTCATCCCTGTAACTTTGTTATTTTTTTTTATTAAAAAAAATTTTTTTAGCCTTTATTTATTTTTGAGACAGAGAGAGACAGAGCATGAGCAGGGGAGGGTCAGAGAGAGAGAGAGACACAGAATCCGAAACAGGCTCCAGGCTCTGAGCCGTCAGCACAGAGCCCGACGCGGGGCTCGAACTCATGGACCACGAGATCACGACCTGAGCTGAAGTCGGACGCTTAACCGACTGAGCCACCCAGGCGCCCCTAACTTTGTTATTTTATAACTGGAAGTTTGCACCTATTAATCCTCTTTACCTATTTTGCCCATCTCCCCACCCCTTCCACAGGGGCAACCACCAGTTTATTCTCTATGTTTATGAGTCTGTTTCTGGGTTTTTATTTGTTTGTTCCTACATTTTGTTTTTTTTATATCCCACATGTAAGTGAAATCACATGACGTGTGTCTTACTTTGTCTGACTTATTTCATTTAGCATCATGCCCTGCAGGTTCTTGTTGTCACATACAGCAAGATTTCATTCTTTCTTATGGCTGAATGATATTCCAGTGTGCGTGTGTGCGTGTGTGTGTGTGTGTGTGTGACATCTTCTTCATCCATTCACTGATCAGTGGGCAATTGGGTTGCTTCTATATCTTGGCTATTGTAAATAATGCAATAAATATAGCAGCACATACATACTTTGAAATTGGGGTTTTTATTCTCTTTGGGTATATACCCAGAAGTAGAATCACTGGATCATGTGGTATTTCCATTCTTAATTTTTTGAGGAACCTCCACACTTTATTTTTTTAGTGGCTGTACCAATTTACATTCCCACCAGCAATGCAAAAGAGATCCTCTCTCTCCGCATCCTCGCCAACATCTGTTGTTGCCTGAGTTGTTAATGTTTGCCATTCTGACAGGTGTAGGTGGTATCTCCTTGTGATTTTGATTTGCATTTCCCTGATGATGAGTGATGTTGACCATCTTTTCATGTATCTGTGGACCATCTGCATGGTTTCACGTCTTCTTTAGAAAAACACCCATTCAGGTCTTCTGCCCATTTTTAATTGGATTGCTTGGTGTTTGTTTGTTTGTTTGGTTTGTTTTGGTGTTGAATTATAGTTCTTTATATACTTTGCATATTAACCTCTTATCAGATACATCATTTGCGAATATCTTCTCCCAGTCAGTAGGCTGCCTTTTCATTTTGTTAATGAATTCCTTCACTTTTTAGTGAAGTGCAAAACTGTAGTGCAAAAACTTTTTAGTTTGATGCAGTCCCATCGTTTATTTTTGCTTTTGTTGCCCTTCCCTGAGGAGATAGATGCAAAAAAAAAAAAAAATGCCAAGTCTGATGCTGAAGAGTTTATTGCCTATTTTCTTTTAGGAGTTCAATGGTTTCAAGTCTTGAGTTTATTGAGTTTATTGTTGTGTATGGTGTAAGAAAGTGGTCCAGTTTCATTCTTTTGGATGTAGCTGTGCAGTTTTCCCAGCACCATGTATTAAACAGACTGTCTCTTCCCGGTTGTATATTCTCGCCTTCTTTGTTGTAGACTGACCCTATAAGCATGGGATTATTCCCGGGCTCTTTAATCTGTTCCGTTGATCTACATGTCTGTTTATGTGCCTGTACCATACTGTTTTGATCACTACAGGTTTATAGTATATCTTGAAATCCGGGATTGTGATAATCCCCATTTTTGTTCTTCCTTCTCAAGATAACTTTGGCTATCCAGAGTCTTTTGTGGTTCCATACAAATTTTCAGATTATTCTAGTTCTGTGGAAAATGCCATTGGGGTTTTTTTTTTTTTAATTTTTTTTTTCAACGTTTATTTATTTTTGGGACAGAGAGAGACAGAGCATGAACGGGGGAGGGACAGAGAGAGAGGGAGACACAGAATCGGAAACAGGCTCCAGGCTCCGAGCCATCAGCCCAGAGCCCGACGCGGGGCTCGAACTCACGGACCGCGAGATCGTGACCTGGCTGAAGTCGGACGCTTAACCGACTGCGCCACCCAGGCGCCCCGGTTTTTTTTTTTTTAATGTTTATTTATTTTTGAGAGAGAGAGAGACAGAGCATGAGCGGGGGAGGGGCAGAATCCAAAGCAGGCTTCAGGCTCTGAGCTGTCAGCACAGAGCCCGAAGCGGGGCTCGAACCCGCTGTGAGATCATGACCTGAGCTGAAGTCAGACGCTCAACCGACTGAGCCACTCAGGTGCCCCAGGTTTGTTTTTTTTTTAATGTTTGTTTATTTATTTTGAGAGAGAGACTGAAAACAGGGGAGGGACAGAGAGAGAGGGGAGAGGGACAATCCCAAGCAGGCTCCACACTGTCAGCTCAGAGCCTGACTCAGGGGGACCGTGCGATCATGACCTGAGCTGAAATCAAGAGTCGGACGCTTAACCAACTGAGCCACCCAGGTGCCCCAAGATTTTTTTTTAAGAATGTGAGAGGGTTGTAGCTTCACCCATGGGGGGTATGCTGAGGGGGTCGACTCTTGGCCAGGTAGAGCAGCAGGTGTCTCGAGGGGCTCTGTCCGGGGCTCGTATGGGATGTGGGTTGTGGTCAGGCTGGAAAAGAATCTGTTTTGTAGTTGGGGTCTAATTTCTGAGAATGGAGGGTGCCGTGACCTAGAAAAACAGAGTTAGGGCCAAGTGCAGACTCCTGTGAATTTGTCTGTAAAAGTGTGGCTTGGGGCGGGGCACAGTGGGTTTTGAACAGATAACGTTTCACTTTCATAATTTTCTTACTTCTAGTTAGTCATAGCCTTATTTTCTGCTTAAAGAGGTCCATGTAACATTTCATGTAAGGCTGATTTAGTGGTGATGAACTCCTTAGCTTTTGTTTGTCTGTCTGAACGATAACTTCTGAACGATAACTTTGCAAGTAGGGAATCCTTGGTCATAGGTTTTTTCCTTTCGGCACTTTGAATATGTCCTGCCTCTCCCTTCCAGCCTGATTCAAATTACTGAACGGGATTTTTCCCATATGTAACTGCTTTTTTTCTTGTTGCCTTAAGATTGTCTTTTTCTTTAAGTTTAGCTGTTTTCATCATTACGTGTCTTGGTGTGAACTTCCTTGGATTCACCGTTTTGGGGGCTCTCTGTGATTCCAGGACCCGGATGTCCATATCCTTCCCAAGGTTAGGGAAGCTTGCAGCTGTTCTGTCTTCGAATAAGTCGTCTGACCCTTTCTCTTTCTTCTTCTAGGACCCCTGTAATGCAGATATTAGTATGCTTAATGTTGTCCCAGAGATTTCTTAACTTATCCCCTTTTGTTTTATTCTTTTTTTTTTTTTTTTTTTAATGCTCAGTTTGGACAATTGGCACTATCCTGTGTCCAGATCATTAGCCCTCCTGTCTCAGCTGCTGGGGACCTGCTGGTGGACCGGGCTGCCCCCAGCACAGCTGGCCAAGAGGCCCCACCACGACAGTTACAGGCCTGCTAGTGGGCGGGCTGCCCCTCTGCCCCAGGGCATGAGTCAGGAGGGGCATGGGTCCCAGCTGGGACTGCCCACCAGGTGTTGGCAGGGCGGGAGCCACTTTGGAGGGGTACCTGCCAGAGCGAGTGGGCTGGGTGTGTGGGTCTGCAGGGCAACACAGGGCTGGGCAAGCAGTGCTAGCAAAGTAGATGGAGAGTATCAGAGCTGGCTGTCCCCAGCCTAGGGCCAGCTAGGCTGAAGGAAGGCAAGAAAAATGGCGCCTGCCAGCACACCTCCATTACCAGAGAAAGTTCCTACGCATCTCTGCTCCTCTGGCAGACATTTTTAAAATCAGTAAACCCCCTTCCACTATAAGCCAGGTGCTTTTCAAAAACTGCTGCCTCTGTGCTGGGTCTGCAATCCAGTGGTAACAGTGCACTGACCCCTTAAGAGCAGAGTCTCCATTTCCTGCAGCCCTCAGGCTCTCCCAGATTTAAGTGCCACTGATTTTCAAAGCCGGGATCTTAAGGGAGTTCATCTTATGGGGGAATACCCAACGTGGGGCTTGACCCCCTCACTCCTCAGAGAGGACCGACCTCCATGCCTGTGACAGCCCTTCCACTGTGGGTCACTGCATGGGGTGGGGGGGTTGGTTCCCGACCGTGTCTCTGCCCCTCCTACCCTTCTCGATGTGGCTTTTTCTTTCATCTTTAGCTGCGGAAGAGCTGTTCTGTTGGTTTTGAGGCCGTTTCCAGAGGGAGTCGCTATGTGTGTAGTTGCAGCCTTGATGTGTCCGCATGAGGAGGTGCGCACTCAGGATTCTTCTACTCTGCCAGCTTCCTACATTCCAGCAGGCTGCATTTCCTAATCGGGCCTCTGCCTTCTTCCTGGGAGCTTTGCAGGGTTTTTTGTCTTTTTAAATTTTTTAAACTTTTCTATTCAGTGCACACGGAGTCACTCCATTCATAGAAATCTCGTGGAGGAATCTACAAAGCCCCAGAAGAGATGCCGGAGCAGTGGGAATGAGGTCCTGTCGTGGCCCCTGTGGGGTCGAGCGTGGGACCCGTTTCATTGTGTGCTCCCAGCTTCCCCCTCCAGTGGTGGATGTTTTCACCAAACGTTGGGGTTGCCAGGCAACAAAAGGCAAATGACAGAACCTTCTAGAAGCAAATGATATAGATTGTTGGATTTTGTCCCACTGTGTAATTTAAGAGTGCTGCCTCCGCATAGAACTTTGTCTATGGTCTCAGCCTTCGGAATATTCTTGGATAGTCTCATGTAAATACTCTCCAGGGTATTCACTTTTCTCAAATGACTTTTGCTGTGCCGAGGACAAAATTGTATATCTTACAAAATTTTTTTCTGAGCGTTCATAGAAACTTATTTTGGAGATGCTTGGATTGTTACTTTTTATATCTGTATCTGACTATCTATATCTCTTCCTATCTCTCTATCTGAGATTTCCTTTCCCCAGAATTCTCTTCTTCTCAGAAATATCTCTAAGGTATTTATATCCCAGAGAAAGTTAATTTGCAATGTGTAATTAACCATTTCCCCTGGGGAAATAATCAGTATGTGTCTTTGGGTTTTTGCTCTGCTTTTTCCCCCCCTCAGTAAATCTTACAGTAGATAAAACCCAGAAAGCGTACTTCTTTTTAACAGCCACAAGTCAGTCCCTTAAGATGATCAGAGTCGGTCTTTCTCCTTCCCTCCCTTTCTTACTGAGATAGAACGTACAAGAGTACAGTGCAATGAAATTTCGTGAAATGAAGATACCCGTATAATCAGCATTCAGGTCCTGAAACATAGCATTGTCAGCACCCCCAGAATCCTCTATATGTTCTCTTTCCGTTACTAACTTCCGGTTATCATAGTCAATTTTATTCAGGAATAGATAACAAGGAAAGTAATGGATGGTATACCTTGTTATTTTTAGAATGCCTTGTTGATCATTTTCTGCTTTTCCTCTTAGTTATTCTTTTGATGAACCCCTAGGAATTCAGCTGAATGATAATTGGGAAGATTATCCCAGTTGGGAAATTATTCCCAATTGGGAAATATACCGCCTGGGGTATATGTATTATTATCCTGAGTTTTTGTCCTAAGTCAGAGGTTCATCTGTGGGCATTGAGCACCAGCTCAGCAAGAATCACCTCCCACCACCCCCTCCCCACCGGCCCAAGGCCAAGCCAATCCTGATCATCTCTAGCCAAAACTAAGGCTTTTCACCGCCCCCCTCACCCTGTTTAGGGGTAGGACCTAGAATTAGTCCTTGCTTAGCTCCTGGGGTTCTTGGGATTGGCCAGCGAAGCTGTTGTCTTCCTGCCTGTCACCCAGTGCCTTGGTCCTGTCCACACGAGCACCTTCCTGCCATGACTGCCTCGTCCTCCGTCTCTGGTTCCTGCATCAGTTCTGTGTCTCAGCCCATTTCGCTGGGACCCACACACCCTGCCTAGCTCGCCTCCATGTGAAAACCGTGAACACTGTCAAAGCATGGCACACCCCATCCGCTAGCTCCTCATTCACTGAAATGTGTCGCATAGCTCCCCAAAATACACCTCAGTGAGCAAAGATAGCAGCAACAGCAACTCTTGAGATTTGTATGGTGCTTTACATCATCTTACACGAGGCATCATAAACACACACGTGTTCTTTTTTTTTTAATTTTTTTTTTAACGTTTATTTATTTTTGAGACAGAGAGAGACAAAGCGTGAATGGGGGAGGGTCAGAGAGAGAGGGAGACACAGAATCCGAAGCAGGCTCCAGGCTCTGAGCTGTCAGCACAGAGCCCGACGCAGGGCTTGAACTCACGGACCGCGAGATCATGACCTGAGCCGAAGTCGGCCGCTTAACCGACTGAGCCCCCCAGGCGCCCCAACACACACGTGTTCTTAATTGTTCTGCCAGCTGAGTTGACTTAGGAATTTTGGATTCTCTCGTTCAAATAGAATTACGATTCCAGATGACACGCAGGGCACTGGAATTGAGGTCGTTCCCCTTTCCCCTAAGAAGGGTCAAGGTTTTAACTGATCATCATGTTCTTGGAATGAGTATAATGCTACCGATCATACCTGGTTGTCTTCCGTCCCTGCCAGTGTCAGAACAACTCAGAGTCTCAAACATGGTGAGGGTGGGTTACACGAAAGAGAAGCATTTCCTGACCTTGACGTTGGATTTGATAACCTGACTAGATGTTGGAATTTCCATAATTCCGTTTCTTTTTAAAGATAGGGCACTACTCCTATTTCTTGTGTAGTGTTGGTGTGGTCTTGCTGCTGAAATGCCAGGGTCTGCTTTACAGTGTATCTCCCATTTCCAGAGAGGCCCGCCAGCTGCCATCCGGCCGAAACATCCAGGTTCTCTGAGCTCCCCTGAGGTTGGGGAGCCATTTAGATGGATCTTTTTTCAGATTTTAGTCTCAGCCTGTTGCTCATTTATACTTCTAGGTCAAAAACTGTTTTTAAATGGCACCCAGTTAACTAAACTACCGGGCACTGTGTCGGCTTTGTGAGACAGGACGGCATCGTCGCTCCTTCCGCTCTATTCGGCCTCTTACGACGCTTCTGAAGGCCATGCAGATGCAGGGAAATGACGTTTTGTATCACGAAAAAAAAAAAATGGCACAAGAGATAAGTGTACAAAATGTTCTCACGTTTTAGGAAGTGAAAGACTTATCAAATCTTAAAAGCTTTAGGTGTCGAGTAAATTTGCGAAGAAGGGAAGGAAGGCAGTGCAGCAGGGCACGACCCACAGCTGGAGCCCGTCCCTGGCTCTGGCCCCGGAGATACTTCTTCCTGCTTCGGCTTCCTCATCTGTGCAGTGGGGCACATTGCTACTGGCCCTGGACGGCCGTTCTGAGAATTAAATGAGCAGATGCCCAGGAACAGACACAGTCGAGGTGACTGCCCTTCCCACTCCCATTTTGGGAGCTTTGTATGTAAGGGGGCTCCTGCTGAAGGGACTCCCATCTTGATCACGGAACGGTTGGCCTTTTTCTGACTGACACACCACTTCTTAACGACCTCAGTTTCTCTTCCTAGAAAATGAAGTTGTATGGCAACATTGCCTTTCGGAGAGAGCACTACGTGAGAGATGGGTTTGCAGACGGGGCCTCAGACAACCTCTGCGAGGCAAAGAAAGGAAGGGGACTGACTCCGTGTTGAGTAGAGCTGGGACACCTGGTTTCCCAGGCTGGCCCGGCCCAGCTCCTTGCTCCCATTTCCCAGGGCCCCATGTGCACGACTTCTGGTTCGAGCTCCTGAGACTGGGAGTAAACCGGCCGGGTCGTGACCCCCGCCTGTGTCTGTCCTCTTCTTTTGAGAAAACATACAATTACAATGCTTCCCATTTCTGAAGCAGCATCCAGGCCCCATCAAGTAGCTCCAGAGTCTCCAGAGAGGCTTTCTGAAGCCAAAAATCCAAACGATCGGCTGTTGCACATTCAGCCTGGAAACTGGGACGGGGCATTCTCAGACTTCTCTGTAACACCGATGCTCAGCAGCTCTTAACATTTGGTTGTGCGTGGGTCATGAAAACCAGGATGAAGAGGCGATATTATCGTCGTGTGTTGCTCTCAGTCAGCTGTCCTTCCCCCAGGTGAATGTCACTGCAAAGCAGACTGGAGAATCCGACATCCCTGAAAGCCCGTGCTTTTCGGGGAGGCTCTCAGGTCCGCCTGGGTCATCCCGGACTCTGGCTAGAAGCCAGAGGAGGTTTGATAGAAAGGACCATGGGGCGGGGAGGGGCGGGGGGCGTGTGTGACTTGGCCTGCTGAAGCATCCCGTCATCCAGGTAAATCCTGTGTGTGATGTGTGACACCATCTCCTCGGGCCTCAGTGTCTTGGCTGTAAAATGAGGCATTTGACCTACATCGTCGCCAAAGGCTGAGCTCGCTCAAACTGGCACTGGGAAAATCTAGATACAATGTTCAAACGAGATGATAAAAGCCATTTGCTTCCAACCCCCTCCCCCCCCCGCCCCAGGAAACCACATGGTAAACTCTTCCACCATATTTTATTACACATGTCCGCCCACGTGTGTTCTTGGAAGCTTCTTTTACGCACACTTCAGGAAGCATTCCATAAAGTCTCCCTCCCCTACTCCAATTTATCTTCCTGCCACGTTCCTCTTCACCCTTCCTCTCCTATTAAAGTGCCGTTGCTTCTGGTGGAGACGCTTTGAATAACCTCCCAGGGTAGTCAGAGTGGAGCCTCTGCCCATTTGCATTTGGTCTGGGCAGAGGGAGGGACCGGCTGTCCCCGTCCACGCCTTCAGAGAGAGCCGCCTCTTGGCCATCCGTTCACCTTTGCCCACTTTGCTGACCGTGCTGGCTTCCCGCATCCCGGGATGGGGGGTTCCGGGGGAGAAAGAGGACTTCCGTGTCTCCCCCAGGCTCCAGCAGCTGTGGGGAGATGGCAGAAGGAGCCCCACCCTTGCTCAAGTCCTCTTTCTTATTGCACTTGAAGTGCTCAGAACTCACACCTAAAACTCAGCAAAGCCCATGGAAGCATACACGTCTGCACTCCTTGCAGGAATCCCTGTCCCAGGCCTTTTCAGCACATTTAAACAGCCACTAGATAAAACAAGGCGTTAAGGAAAGTAGCGGGCTTGAGAACCTGGCATTTCATTTCGTTTGGGATGAGCTTTGGGAATCCAGGGAAGAAAAACCCTGTTACTATGTAGCATGGTCAGAGAGAAAGAGGCAGGTGGGTGACAGGTGTGAGGCTCCAAGAGGTGGATGTGGCCCGGGGCTATCGGGCCCAGGGGACCTGCCCAGGAGCC
The DNA here is from genome assembly GCF_022079265.1 of Lynx rufus. NCBI lineage: Eukaryota > Metazoa > Chordata > Mammalia > Carnivora > Felidae > Lynx > Lynx rufus. The sequence continues at coordinate 3,091,037 of NW_025814843.1, forward strand.
AAGCCATATAAAGTCAGATTCTGGTTTTCTAATCACTGTTTACCAAGTAGCTACTGGGGCTCCAGCCTATTCCAGAGGGGAAGGTTTTTCTTCAGGTAGCCTCATAATCCTTGGGGATTTGATGTTCTAACAAGGATGCTGTTGAGCATGAAGGGTTTTCTCCCCCTGACAAGCCCTTCACGTTGTGGGGAGAAGAGGGTATTAGCAGGAATAAGCCACGGACCAGCCATGTAGGTTTTTAAGACCTCATTTTGTCTCGCTCTACCTGTTGTTAATTGGGGTCATACATGATGATGATGATGATGATGGTGATGGTGATGATTCCCCCTTGACCAAATAAATCTGGGAAGTGCTGGGGCATATACAGCTAATCGGGTGCGCTAATTTGAGAATAAGACGTCTCTGAGCTTTTAATGTGCCACGGGGCAGGCAGAAATGAATTCCCCAGAGTTTTGAGCTCTAAAGGCTTTTTTTTTTTTTCCATGCCATTCTGTGAATGGATTTGGGTGGCACCAGGCCATTGCCGGTCCCCAAATTAATTAAGACTTTCCGGAGTCTTGGGTGGTTTCTTATCTGGCCTTCCTGCAAACCCGGAGGCGGATACCCATCTTCCCAAAGTATCATCCATATTCTCTGACTTTGCACAGTTTGGAGACTAATGCTGCTTTTCCCCTACAGAACATCGATATCACCAATTTCAGCAGCAGCTGGAGTGATGGCTTGGCCTTCTGTGCTCTCCTCCATACCTACCTGCCTGCCCACATCCCGTATCAGGAGCTGAACAGTCAGGAGAAAGTAAGTCACCTGCCCAGTCAGCCCTGCTAATCCTCTAGAACATGCCAGGGGAAGAGTCCTGTCATACTGGTACATCCCGATGAGACCCCAAGAGGAAATTAGGCTATTGACACCAGGCTTAGCTAACTACTGAGTGTATGACGAGGCTGTAGGATCCCACCCTCGGTAAATACTTCTCAGTTTCCCTCACTAGCTAGAAAAATGCCGTGAGGACCAGTTTACTGTGGCTGCTGAGAAGTCCCTGTCGCCCATTTTTTAAGAGAAGGCCCTGATGAAATTTCGAGACCCTGGCCAGCATTTTCAAAGTCTTTTCCAAGGAACCAGAAAGCACCACCGAAAGGATGTCCCTCCTCAAATAAGCTTGGGAAACTGTATATTATGTCACATTCTCAGAGATTCACAGCTCTCATTAGCCCAGTGAAGACTTCAAGAAGTCCTTCATTAAAGACACCTGTGGGACTCTATTAAGCCCTGCGTATATGAGATCCACAGAATGGTCTTCAACATAATTACCTATAACAAGAGTTGGCAGACTTTCCTGTTAAGGGCCAAATGGTAGACTTGGAGGGTCCACGGGTCTCTGTCACAGCTACTCATCTACCACTGGAGTGCCTGAGCGGCTGTAGACGAAATGCATGGGCATATGCTGTGTTCCAATAAAACTTTATTTACAAAAACGGGCTGCGGGCCAGATTTGGTCCATGGGCGGTAGCTTGCCAAATCCTAACCTAGAACGTCCCACAAAACCATGTTCCACAGAGCGTACATTGGCAGATGCTCTTCTGGGCCCTGCGCTCATTCTTTCACCAAGTGTTTCTTGCCAAGCGTCACGCACGGTAGCAAAGACAACAGTGAACAATGTGGACCTGTTCTTTGCCCTCTGAAGTAGAGAGACAGTCCACAAGTGAGGAAAACCTACAGCACGTAATGCTATAAAGAAACCTCAGAAGAGCTACAGGGGAAGCCCCGCGCTGTGGGAGCTTCCCTGGCTCCAGCCTCTAGCTGTGGCTGGGGCAGTAGCATCGTAAATAGAAAGATATAGAAATAGGTCTTAGATATAGAATCAGCTGGACTTAGTAACTGATTGGTTGTGGGGGAGGACAAGAGGAAAGAAAGATGGCCCCATGTGTCTAGCCTGACGGACCATTTTTGAGATGAGGATCAAATAGAAATGCTGGAAAGTTCTGTTTTGATTATCCCACACTTGGGCTTAAACAAAGCCCAAAGAATGGTCATGACACTGATGGTGATAATAATTGACTAGACCTTGATTTTTTTTTTAGAGTGTTAGAGTTCCCCAGAGAAACAGAACTAATAGTGTGTATGTGTGTGTGTGTGTACAAGAAAGTTGAATGCTACAGTTGGAATCTAAAGGCAGTTTCCTAGCAGAAATCCTTCTTTGTCGAAGGGAGAGAAGTCTTTTCCTAGTAAGACCTTCAACTGATTGAGTGAGGCCCACCTACACTCTGGTAGGTAATTTGCTTTACCCATAATCTGCCGATTTAAATGTTAACCTCATTTTTAAAATACTGTCACAGAAATATCTAGAATAATGGTTGGCCAAATATCTGGTACCACGACCTAGCCAACTTGATACGTAAAATTAACCATCACAGAGTGTGTACAAATTTCAAGACATAAAATGTGTGCGTGGTGCTTTGTTTATAGTCTGTGAAGCAGGCCGGACAGGACTATTAAACATTTGGAAAGCAAAAAAAGTGTTCTGTTTTTAATCATGTCAAGTCAGAAATGTTCACGAAGTATGCAGTTTGCAACGTCAGGCAGGCAGTTGGATACCAAATGTGGAGTTTAGAGGGGAGATCAGAGCTGGAAAGAGTCAGGAGTCTTCCTTGAGTAATAATTTTTTTTTTTAACATTTTACTTATTTTTGAGACAGAGAGAGACAGAGCATGAATGGGGGAGGGTCAGAGAGAGAGGGAGACAGAGAATCTGAAGCAGGCTCCAGGCTCCAAGCCGTCAGCACAGAGCCCGACGCGGGGCTCGAACTCATGGACCGTGAGATCATGACCTGAGCCGAAGTCGGCCGCTTAACCGACTGAGCCACCCAGGCGCCCCAAGAGTCTTCCATGAGTCGATAAGTGCCGCCTGATTGAACAGAAGTGATGGAAATGTTCTATATTTGTCCCATCCAGTACAGTAGCCACCAGCCATATGGGCTGTTAATGGAATGTGGCTTTAAATGACTGGAAAACAGAATTTTGAATTTGAATTAGAATTTAAACAGCGTCATGTCAAGCGTGACTGCTGCATGAAACAGGGCAGGTATAGATGGTGTTTTAAAGCCATGAGAGTAACGATCACCTCAGTCCTAGGTCGTGAGGGAGGTTCTGAGGAGAAACACACTCCTGTATATCTCTGCTCCTGCCAGTGTTTCACTTCTGACACTTCTGTAAACAGATGGGGGGTTTTCCCACACCAAGCAATCTGGCAGCACCAGCTGGATGTCCTAAAGTGTATCTCCGTTCTGACACTGTCCACCGAGGGAGCATCGGGTCCCACAGGTTAAGGGCTCAGTCTCACCTCAAACCCCAGTCACAACTCGACTGTCGCCTGTGCTTCTGATTGACCAACTGTAACTCAGAGGTTCCTGTGACCCCTTCCTGAGGTTTAGTTAATTTGCTAGACTGGCTCACAGAACTTACTAGGCTACCAGTTTATTACAAAGGATATTGAAGGACACTAATGACCAGTCAGATGAGGAGACCCATAGGGTGGGGTCCAGAAGGGTCCCAAGCACAGGAGCTTCTGTCCCCTTGGACTTTGGGGTGCACCACCCTCCCAGCACATAGATGGAGTCACCAATCCAAGGTGCTTTCTGAACCCCGGCCTTTTAAGTTCTATGGAAGCTTCATGACACAGCCACAATGGATTAAATCACGGACCATCTGTGATTGAACTCTCAGTGTCCAGTCTGTCTCCTGTCCCTGAGGTTGGGGTCAGGGGAATGTGGGACTGACAGTTCCAACCGTTTGATCACATGGCTGGTTGCTAGGGCATCCTTAGGTGATCTGGGGGTTGGGGGAACATCACCTCTTTGACATAAGCTCAGGTGTGGTTGAAAGGAGTTTGTTATGAATAACAAAAGACATCTATTTCAACATGATTGTCCTGAAGCCATTTCTGGAACTGAGGACAAAAACCAAAAATTGTAACAAAAGATGCCCCTGTGGCTCTTCTGTAGGAAATTGTAAGGGTTTTAGGAGCTCTGCCAGGAACCAGGGACAAAGACCAAATATATGTTTCTTACTATAAATCCCAGTATCACAGAGGCGTAGAGAAAAGGCTAAGGAACAACCTTGAGGACTCCAATGCCTGTTGTCTAGGTCGAGAGTGACCCAAAAAGGGAACCAGGATAGAGCAGCCCGAGAGGAGGACACAGGGCAGGGCAATGCGGGGTCCACGCCGCCTGTGATCGTGCCCCTCACATCCAGCCGTGACCTCGATGTCCGTTTTCTTCCCTCCCTCTTCACTTTCCAGTCTCTGCCTTTTCCATGTCATATTATGAAGATAATGGAGTAAAGAGCGGGAAGAACACAATTCAGAATATTCAGAGGCCCTCCCTAAAACCACAGTTGATAGAAGGCTGAGCACTTAGGAATACACCACCTAAAACAGGAGTCTTCCTGTATATGCGCGATGTTCCTCTGCTGTCGTGCAAAACCTATCTAGGCTCTTTGTCCTAAATCGCTACCCAGCTGTTGGAGAAAAATGAACCTAAAAGTGTGTGCCTTCACACCTTGAACCATGAGCATATGTTCCCTGTGGAACCGTATCGTCTCGCTGTGGGTGCCCCTGACTCCCACATAGCACCCAGCTGGCTGTCCAGTGACCTGCTGCAGATTTGCAGACAGCCAGAAGCCACTGTCTGTGTACTTCCTATTGTCCTTGCGGTAGAGGGGCTGGTATTTTCTCCATGTAGGGCTGAATTTCTCCCCCCTTAATCTAGGATAATGCAGTCAGGGAGCACCCAGGTCAGATTGCGGGAGACTGTGGGTCTGGGAGATTAATGAAGTCGTGAGCTGGGAAGTTCAGAAGTCGTGAGCTGTTGCCCCAATTCAGACGGAAGTGATGCAACCATGGAAGTCTGACATCAGTGCTAAGCAGGGAATTTCTGATAAAACTAACAAGGATGTCTTCCAAGCCATTGGGGAGACATGAGTTACACATTTTTTTCAATGTGTCAGCCTATGAAACTTCCACGGAGGCTACGCAGATTCGGATGATAGAATTGACAGAATGGAGTGTTTTCATGCCAGTGTCTGAAACAAAATGTTAACGTGAGAGGGAAAATTCTGGACTTGGGGTGCTTTCTGCTGTCAGTTTCAGGTGAGATGCCCTGCCAACGGGGCCAACGGCAGAGGTCTCTAACCAAGGGCTTATCGTCCTGGGTCTGGAAGGTCTCTGGCCCGTGTGGGCAGAGCGAGGCCGAGTGAGGCCCTCCCTGGCTTCCGCCCCAGACACACTCTGCTGCTCCCCATAAGTGGCCATCTCGCAGTGGCGTAGCAGTGATGTAATGAGAGAGAATTAGATAACAGTGCTTGGTCGTAATAGTCTATGCAGGTAAGGGTGTGAGAAAGTGGACGCTTACACACTGTTGCTGGAATTGAAAATTGGTGTATCATTTTTATTTTCTCATGCCATGTCGTGTCTTGTCGTGTCATGTCATTTCATAGGCTTCACGCCCAGCGTGGGGCTTGAACTCGTGACCCTGAGATGAAGAGTCGCATGATCTACCAACTAAGCCAGCCAGGCCCCCCTGGTGTCGTGTTTTAGAAAACGATTTGGCATTACATATCAAAAGCCATGACTTCTGGAATAATGGTAGCGGACAGGGCTTACAAACCCCCTTGCTCCTCAAAACTAACCAAGAAGACTTTAAAATAAGGATAAAGGCCTCATTAGCACAGAATAGGAAATGGCTGCCCCAAGTTTGGGCTCAATTAAAGGAAGCCAGGAGCCAGCTTTCGGCTCCCCTCTCAGCAGAACAGAGAGTAGTGTTACGGAAACCAGCGTTAGGTTTCTAGTCCCTGCCCATTAATCTCCCTTAATGTGGAGGAAGAGGGCTGGCGGCTTGGGCAAGCTGACCGCAGATCAACAGCTTTCCCAGGCCCTGACCACACACTGGTACGAGACATGTGTAGCCTTGTCTGAGTGTTTTTCTGTGACCTGGTACCTAGAGCAGAGAGTTTGCTTCAGCGTCAGGGCAGGAAGCAGATGTGCACCCAAGGACAGAGGGCAGAGGCCATGAGGAAATGGAAAAACAGATAAAAATATGTACAAAATCCAAATGTGGGGCGCCTGGGTGGCTCAGTCAGTTAAGCGTCTGCTTCTTGATTTCGGCTCAGGTCATGATTTCATGGTTCGTGAGATCGAGCCCCGTGTTAGGCCCTGAGCTGACAGCGAGGAGCCTGCTTGGGAGTCTCTCTCCTGCCCCTCCCCCACTCATGCTCACTAGCGTGCTGTCTCTCTCTCTCTCTCTCTCTCAATATAAATAGATAAACTTAAAAAAGAAAAAAAAAGATTCTCTCTCTCCCTCTTGTGCACACATGCACTCTCTCAAAAAAAGTCACCAAAAAAGAAAACAAATATAAAATTTTTTATTTAAAAAATTTTTTTTCAATTTATTTATTTTTGAAAGAGACAGAGCATGAGCGGGGGAGGGGCAGAGAGAGAAGGAGACACAGAATGTGAGGCAGGCTCCAGGCTCTGAGCTGTCAGCACAGAGCCCAACATGGGGCTCGGACCCACAAACCGTGAAATCATGACCTGAGCTGAAGTCGGACGCTTAACAGACTGAGCCACCTAGGTGCCCCAATATAACATTTTTTTTAATCTAAAGGCATAAAGTCACAAAATTCTACTGGGGAATATAAAACATGAGGGGCGCCTGGGTGGCGCAGTCGGTTAAGCGTCCGACTTCAGCCAGGTCACGATCTCGCGGTCCGTGAGTTCGAGCCCCGCGTCAGGCTCTGGGCTGATGGCTCAGAGCCTGGAGCCTGTTTCCGATTCTGTGTCTCCCTCTCTCTCTGCCCCTCCCCCGTTCATGCTCTGTCTCTCTCTGTCCCAAAAATAAATAAACGTTGAAAAAAAAAAAAATTTAAAACATGAATCCTCACAGAAACATTACACTCTCGATCATGTTTAACACGTCAATTTAATTAAATTGTAACATAATCCTAATGATTCTCAAATGAATTATGGAGGGGAGGAGGCATGCTAAAGTGATTCTTAAGTCCATCCAGGCGAGGAAACAGCAGGGAGCAGCCAGAAAGCGTCTCAAAAAGAAGCTACAAATTGTGGAACAGTACCTTCGGAATTCTAGGGGAAAATGACATAGCACATTAATTAAACAACAGTTGATACGCAACAGAATATGTATGTCATGAATCGTGACAAAGTAAAAAATAACACAGATTGACCTTTGATAGTCAGAAATCATCAGTAATGTCATTTTTCGTACCAATTACAACCTGTCAGTCTTTTTTTTTTTCCTTAGATTGAAACTATCGTTGGAATATTTGACCTAAAATTTCGAGTGTTTTGTAATAGTAGATAATCTGTATGGGAGCGTCGTTTAGTGTTCTTTCCTAACAAAAGCTATTTATTTTTATTTTTTAAAAGCTATCTATTTTTAGTTGGTAATACCAGTTTCTGTCTTTTTAACCTAGAAAAGAAATCTCTTGTTGGCATTTGAAGCAGCTGAAAGTGTGGGCATCAAACCCAGCCTGGTAAGTATCCTATTTTGTATCCTTGTGATACTTTGTTCTACCTGTAGGAGAAAGAACTTTATGCCATCTACTACACAATTTCTTACAGAATATTAAAATCCATTTGCTGAAGATTTGTTACTCACGATCCCTAACATGTAAATATCCAGTTGGTCTGACCACATGTGATTTAGAGGGTTTTCAAAGATTTCGTTGTGGCTAAATTTCATTTCTGGAAGCACAGTGGACTGAATTATCATTAAAGCCCTCTTGAAATCCGATAAAATTTGATAAAATGTAATTTAAAAAAATATCAATACATAGTTGAGGTCTAAAAAAAGAATGGGAAATCACCAGATGTCATAAATTCAAAGAGAAGTGAAAACCAGAACCATGAGGCATGAGCCGAGACTGTGACAACCCTCAGAAGTAGGCCTGGGGGTGTCGGTGGAGGGGTCACAGGAAACGGGTACCTAATGGATATAGGTTTTATTTAAATGCCAACACAGGAACAAGAAACAAGGCTCTGAGCTCCCATAAACGGGACATGAGTACTGAGACCCTTGCACAAAACCAAGGCTCACAAAGTAACATTCTTCTCAGTGAAGGGGAAAATAAAAAACCCTGCCTGGCAGTCTAGGCAGGAAGCTTGGTCTCCACCTGAGTTGTTTTGTTTTGTTTTGTTTTGTTTTGTTTTGTTTTGTTTTTTGGTAGCCAGAAAAAGGAAAATCTATAAGAAAAGAAAACTGGGCCAAATGAGGTTTGGAGTCCAAATTTATAATATCTGTGCTACAAGATAGTTTATACTGCCTGAGGCAGGAAGCTCCTGGCTTAGTAGTATAACGGCCACTGAGAATACATTCACAATCCAAAATTACAAAACACTCAAGAAAGTGAACCAGCTGAGCTAGTCAGTAGACATAGCAAACAAGAGGATCATCTACCAGAGCTTTGGGATAATAAAACAATAAGAAAGCGACTACAGAAGGCTATGTTTGTGAATATTAAAGAGACAAAAGAGGGGGGTGCCTGGGTGGCTCAGTCTGCCAGTTAAGTATCCAACTCTTAGTTTCAGCTCAAGTCATGATCTCACAGTTTGCAAGTTCGAGCCCTGCATCAAGCTCCCAGCTGACAGTGCAGAGGCTACTTGGGACTCTCTTGGTGTGTGTGTGTGTCTCTCTCTCTCTCTCTGCCTCTTCCCAACTTACACATGCTGTCTCTCTCATTCTCAAAATAAATAAACTTAAAAATAAAGAGATAAGAAGAGAACAAAAATCACAAGGGGGTGTCTGGGTGGGTCAGTCAGTTAAGCGTCCAACTCATCCTTTCGGCTCAGGTCATGATCTAATGGTTCCTGAGATTGAGCCCCGCATAGGGCTTTGTGCTGAGAATGCAGAGTCTGCTTAGGGATTCCCTCTCTCCCTGTCTCTCTGCTCCTCCCCTGCTTGTTCTCTCTCTCAAATAAATTTTTTTACAACTCATAAGGAAGAAGCATAGTACTATAAAAAAAGATTTGGGGAAAGATTCAAGTGAAACTTGTAGAAGTAAAAATTAGGAATTAAAAAAAAAAAAAAAAAAACCCGGTCGGGTTGAAAAACGGATTAGATACAGCAGAAGAGAGAACTACTGGACTGGAAAATAGAACTAAGGAGGTTATCCAGAACATAAAACAGACATTTAAAAAATGGAAAATATAATAGGTTTTATTAGTTAGTATGTATTCAAATTCAAGAAATGGAAAACCAACTAACAGTTGCTTAAACCATAAAGATGTTAATTTTATTTTTTAATGAGAAGTCCAAAAGCAGTTTCAGGATTGGTTCACTACTCAGTGTTGTAATCAAGGATCCCAGAGTGTGTTTTGTCTACACTCTACCATCTTTAATCTATTACCTCATTGTCCCCATGTCCTCTGTGGCCGAACATGGCTGTCAAGCTCCAGACATCACTCCTATCTGCAGGGCAAGAAGGGGAGTGGGATGGACTAGAGCAAGTGCCTCCTGTCTTCCCCCCTTTGATAAGGAAATCAAAAGGCTTCCCAGAGTCCCTCCAGCTCGCTGGCAGTACTCTGTTCCATGGCCACCCCATCTGCAAGGGAATTTGAGAAAGTAAACAGTGAATGTTCTCCATTCTCTTCAGCTGGAAATCTACAAGGGAGAGGGGGGTTGGTAGCGGCCATTAGATTAACCAACTGATAGTGTCTGTCACTGACCTTAAGAGAATGGAAGATAAAATCAGATCATTTCCAAGTCCCATGGCCAGTGGGAATTCCAGAAGAGGAAAGAAAGAGTGGGAGAGAAAATATTTGAAGCAATGGTGCCTGAAATTTTTCCAGAATGATGAAAGACCACAGATTCTTGGTCTCTAACAAGATGAATCTCTCTAACAAGATGAATCTCTAACAAGATGAATAATACAAAAGACCCATCCAGACACATCATAACGGAAGGAGCTGCGTAAAAAGTAAAGCGAGGACAGGTAATCTATAAATAATTTCTACTAGCCAATAATAAAGAAGACACCTTAGGAGAGGTGCGTGGCAACTCGTGCATGGCTAATAAACACTTAAAGAGGTGTTCAGTCTCATCAGTGATGGGGAAAACCCAAGTGGAAATAACAGAGACAGTTCTGCAACCAGCAGAGTATGAAGGGAGTCTGAGAAATGGAAAAGCGAAAACACAGCAATCATAGAAATTTCAGTACTATGAACAAAGTTACGCCAATGCGTTTAAATCAGAACGGACAGTTTTCTAAACAAATATAAATGTATTTCTTCAAATACTAAATGTAACTATTTCTCCAAAACTCACTCAAAAAGTAGAACTTCAACCATGAAAGAAATTGAATTCATTGTTTAAAAAATGTAGTCGCGCACACACAAAAATGCCAGTGAGCCCAAATTCTACAAAACTTTCTACAAGAAACAGATGTCCCTGTCCTATAAATTAAAGGCTAGAGAATTTAGAAAGGAGGGGACATACATGTCTGGCCAAGGTGGAGGAACGGGAATCTGATTTATCTTCCCTTCTGAAACACTGGACAGCTAACAAGTAACAACAGATAATTAATGCGGGGAATCAAAGAAAAAATGCGAACTTGTTAGAAGATGGTATCATACACAGAATGTTTTTCTCTGTAGTGTTCCAGCCAATAGTTGCTTCTTTTTTAATTTCACCTTTTTTTCCCTGTTTTTTTATCTGACATACTGCAGAAGTCAGTGAAAGCTAGGAAGTGAATGAGATCATCTTGTCAAACTAACAGTCAGAGCCAATGGCTGCATTTTTACAGATGTCTGTGAGGAGATACAAGCATAATAATTAATCTCAGAAGCATTTGGAGATGCTTGCGAGCCATTTAACTAGTTCGTGCCATCAACAAAACAGAAACTTCCTACATTATTAAACTTGCTCTTTGGTGTCTTGATGTGGATTGAAAAATAATCCTTAATTACACATGACACTTCTAAAATACATGCAGTCAGAATTGGCAGCAGTAAAAACCCCCAGGTCTTTGATAAAGGTCGCTTGTAAGATTAGTCAGTAAAAAGGAAGGAAGGGAGGGAGGGAGGGAGGGAGGGAGGGAGGAAGGGAGGGAGGAAGGAGGGGAGAAAGAAAGAAAGGAAGAAAGAAAAAGAGAGAAAGGAAGAAAGAAAAAAATGCATTCTTTCTCAGCCACTTTCTCAGCGTAGGGTAGAAATTTAGGCCAACACATGACAAGGGTGAGCCACTCCCCATGGAACGAATAGATAAGAGAGGATGTGTGGCAGCACATTGCCATTACCGGAACGACAGCCAGAAGGTGTGTCCTCTGAGGACTGATGTGTTTGTACGCTGGTGAGGGGAGCACTCTCACGCTGAGTCATACAGTCTGTGACAGTGTTGCTTAATGAGTAAGCCACCCGGACAGTCACTACCCACGGAGGTTAGGAGGGGGTCATTACAACTCAGGCTTTGATGACGGTGTCTGAATGATTCTGTAGGCGTAAGCGAGCCTGCGCCGTAGTATAAACTTTATAAAGGATACTCAAAGAGTTCATCTGAGTTTCATAGCATGAAAAATTGCTTTTTCGCATTTCCCACGTGCCAGGCATTTTCCATATGTTGACTCACTGAACCCTCTCAGAAGTCCCGTGACGACAGATGCTCCTTACAGGAAGGACAGTGAGGCGGGTGCTGTTCCGTAAAAGCTCACACAGTAGTGAATAGCGGAGGCAAGAGTCAAGGCAGGCCGGCCTTCTCCAGAGCCCACGTCTTAACCTGCCCCATGACCCTCCATCCAGGACAGCCGTGCCCACCTTTGGGTTCTTAGAGCAGCATTTACTCCTCGTACTATGTAGCACATGCTGTGTTATGTTATGATGTGTCTGATTATAGGACTTCATCCCATCTCCCCAAGACCATGAGCTCCCAAGGGCAGGAAGCCCTGTCTTTTCAATTATTTTTATTGTGGTAAAATACGTATAACATGATCTAAGTGTCTTGTCACTTGGCCAATACCACACTGTCCTGATGAATACAGCTTTGTAGCAGCACCTGGGTGGCTCAGTCAGTTAAGCATCTGACAGCTCAGGTTATGATCTTGTGGTTCATGAGTTCAAGCCCCACCTTGGGCTCTGTGCTGACAGCTCAGAGCCTAGAGCCTGTTTCAGATTCTGTGTCTCCCTCTCTCTGACCCTCTCCCGTTCATGCTGTCTCTCTGTCTCAAAAATAAATAAACGTTAAAAAAAAAAATTTAAACTGTGAAGTTAAGTCTTCAAACTTTATTTTTCTTTTTTAGAATTTATTTGGTTGTCCTAGTTCCTTTGCTTTATAGATTTTAGAATCAGTTTGTCAATATCTAACCCCCAAAAAGACCTTGCCAGGATTTTGATTGGGATTATGTTGTATCTATAGATCCATGAACATAGAATACTCTCCATTTATTTAGAGCTTCTTGATTTCTTTCATCAGTAGTTTTCTGTACTTTGTAGTTTGTAGTTTGTAGTTTTCTACTACTTTGTAGTAGATTTCTTTCTTTGTAGTTTTCTGCATATAGTGTTTTATAAACAAGTTTTCTGCCTATAAATCCTTTTTAAAAATTTAGTGCCATTTAAATGGTTTGATTTAGTTTCACGTTTCAGTTGTCCATTGCTGGTATTTCGTAGGAAAGCTGTTGACGGAGATCTTGCTAAACTTGCATATTAGTTCCAGTGGGTTTTTTGGTAGACTCTTTGGAGTTTTCTACATCAACTATCATTTCATCTGTAAATAAAGACAGATTTAGTCCTGCCTTTCCAATCTGTATGCCTTTTGTTTCTTTTTCTTGCCTTATTGCATTAGCTAGAACTTCTGGTACAGTGTCCAGTAGAAAAAGTGAGAGAAGGCATCCTTGCCTTGTTCTTTCCTCCTGATCTTACTGGGAGAGTGTTCAGTTTCTCCATTTAGTATGATGTCAGCTTTCGGTTTTTGTGCGTGTCCTTTATTAGCTAAAAGAAATGCCCTTCTACTTTTCTAGTCTTTTGGGTGTTTTTATCATGAATAGTTGCTGAATTTTGTGTGCGGGCATACCTCATTTGTGCTTCCCTTTATTGAGCCTCACAGATACTGCATTTTTTGCAAATTGAAGGTTTGTGGCAACCCTCCGTCAAGCAAGTCTGTTGGCACCATTTTTCCAACAGCCTTTGCTCACTTCCTGTCTCTGTGTCACATTTTGGTAATTCTCAAAGTATTTCAAGCTTTTTCATTGTGCAAGGGTCAAACGTACCTTGTGGGTTTTTTTAGACATATGCTATGGCACATGGAATAGACCACAGTAGTGTAACTATAACTTATCTGCACTGACAACTCAAAAAATTCATTTGACTTGTTTAAGCTATGTTTGCTTTATTGTGGTGGTCTCGAACCAAACCCACAAATATCTCCAAGGTTTATATGTGAATGTTTTTTCTGCATCTGCTGATGTGACCATATGACTTTTCTTATTAAGTCTGGCAATAATAACAATGCTGACTTTTGGATGTTGAACCTCCCTTGCATTCCTGCTATGAACCCCACCTGATCATGATTCAGTTTGCTAATGTTTGTTAAGGACATCTGTGTTTGTGTTCATGTGAGAAAATCGATAGCTTTCTCGTTAAAGTCTTCGTCTGATTTGGTATTAGGGCAACGCTGGCTCCAGAGAACGAGTGAAGAAGTGTTCCCTCCTCTTCTATTTCCTGGAAGGGAATGTGTAGAACTGGCAGAATTAGCCAGTGAAACCATCCGAGCCTGGTGTTTTCCATTTGGAAAGGTTTTCAGCTACTGATTCAAATACATGTCACACGTCCTCAGATTTCTGTTCAGGCGGCTTACTCGCCCATCCCCAGAAATGTGCCATAATTATTTCTCCAGATGTGTTCAGATGCAATGTTGACAATGTGCCAAAATATAGTAATGTTACTATTGTTAGGTTCAGGCATGTGAGATAGTCTGAGTAAAGCTGCGAGCGTCGGTCCGACTCCTGTGTCCTCTCTGAGACACAAGACCCATCCTCGCCGTCACAGGGAGGGAGGCTTGTCATCTCTCTTGGTTCATAGGTGTGGCTTCCTTTCTCAGAGCACCTCCCCTACCTCCTAAATGTCACACTCAGTTTTTTTTTTTTTTTAACTTTTAGAGTTTATTTATTTTGAAAGAGAGAGAACACGAGTGGGACAGGAGCAGAGAGAGAGGGAGAGAGAGAGAGAGAATCCCAAGCAGGCTCTGCGCTGTCAGCATGGAACCCAACACAGGGCTTGATCCCACGAACTGTGAGATCATATGACCTGAGCCAAAATCAAGAGTCGGACGCTTAACCGACTGAGCCATCCAGGCACCCCCAAGTCACACTCAATTCTTGATGGTTTATTTTCACTATTGCCATATAAACAACCCTGCTATTGTGAGAAGCTTAGCTCTTCATGCATCGGTCTGTGTGCACAGTCCCGCCCACAGTAGTTTATGTAGAAGGAGACTTTTAATCCTTGTATTCTGTGAAAATTATGTTTTTAAGTTGTTCTCAGTAGATCTGTCTATAATGTTCCACTTGCTGCCTTTTCACTCCTTTCCCATGACCAGAGAGAGGCTGATAATTTTTTAGCATAACCAGGAAGTAGAAATGGTCAAGTATATTTAGGTGTTGTGGAAACAGGAAATAAATGGCTGGTGACAGGCCTCAGTTCTGTCACTGCTCAAGAACAGATGTGCTCAATAAGTTCAACCTTGATTTTCCACGGCACCTCTACTCCTGGCTTTCCATCAGAGTCCTTGCCTACTACCCTCTTGTGACCACAAAAGAATCCAAATTCAGTCCCGAAGTGAATTTTCTAGTGGCATGTATTTCAGGAACATTTGGCCCAGCCATCCTGTCTGTCACTTTGTGGCCTCCTCTGCTCTTGCTGATAGCCTACTAAACAAAGGGACAAACAACAACGACAAAAACATTAAATGATCTGACACCTGATTCTGATAAGACGCTGGTTGCATTCTCAATTGGGTCAAGGCTTTTGTGGCCATCCCATTCATGGGAATTCATCTCAAGGCATGAATTCAACAACTCCGCCCACGGAGGTGCTTACGGCAAAGTCTGTAACGTGAAGAAGTGAGCGCACGCCCCACGGCGAGCATTAGATGTCGTGTGGATTGTGGGGCAGCAGTTTCGTGGGCTGTGTGCACTCCCTCCCGTGACGGCCAGCGTCGCGACACAGCAGCCCATGAGATTGTGCATGGAAAGCATGAAGTAAAAAAACTCAGAGCACACGATGTATCCACTCGATGGAAGCGTGGGAGAACATAGGGGTACCTGCAAATATAACTTAGGAAAGTGGAAATTGTTTTATGATAATGGAATTATGGGTGACTTTCTCTTTGCAAAGCTTTTTTTTTTTTTTAATTTTTTTTTTTAACGTTTATTTATTTCTGAGACAGAGAGAGACAGAGCACGAACAGGTAGGGGCAGAGAGAGAGAGAGACACACACACAGATTCCAAAGCAGGCTCCAGGCTCCAAGCTGTCTGCACAAAGCCCGACGCAGGGCTCAAACTCAGACTGTGAGATCATGACCTGAGCCAAAGTCGGCCGCCTAACCGACTGAGCCTCCCGGGCGCCCCAAAAAAGCTTTTTTTTTTTAATTTAAGTTCATTTATTTATTT
This sequence comes from Lynx rufus, assembly GCF_022079265.1. Taxonomy (NCBI): domain Eukaryota; kingdom Metazoa; phylum Chordata; class Mammalia; order Carnivora; family Felidae; genus Lynx; species Lynx rufus. The sequence continues at coordinate 3,106,703 of NW_025814843.1, forward strand.
TGAGAGCGAGAACAAGCAGGGGAAGGGCAAAGAGAGAGAGGGAGAGAGAGAATCCCAAGCAGGCTGTGTGCTGTCAGCACAGAGCCGGATGCGGGGCTCGAACTCACAAAACTGTGAGATCACGACCTGAGCCAAGAGTCAGATGCTTAACCAACTGATCCACCCAGGCGCCCCTGCAAAGTTTTCTTTAAAATGCTGTCATGCTCTTAAGATGAAAAGGGGGAGGAAGTCCTGTCTAGTGTTTTTTAAAAGGGACAGTATCTCCTGATTAGGAATAAAACGCTTTTCTTTTAACTTGCCCACGCCTCCTGTCCATGCAGGTGGGGGGGTCTCCAGGCAGCACCAGCCCGGACCAGGCTCTGAGCCCCTTTGTGGGAAGGCGGTCTGTGGTGTCCCCCCCGTGACCTCCTCCTCTTTCCTGCAGGAGCTCAGCGAGATGCTGTACACGGACCGGCCCGACTGGCAAAGCGTGATGCAGTACGTGGCCCAGATCTACAAGTACTTTGAGACGTAAACCCGGAAGGGCCCTCGAGCAGCCGCCCACCGCCCGCAGCCTGTCCTGGGGGCACCTGGTCACTTTGCACAGGCCCTGCTCCGTCCACCACCCTCAACGCTCGATCCGGGGGGGGGGCCCACACACAAATAAGAACGGAGCTGGGTTCCAGGGCACACCTACTTTTAATCTAGATGCATTTGGCGCGTAAGTTGGAAAGCCTTGCTCTCCCACGGGCCTCCCTCCTTCTAGACCTAAGGGTCCACGCCCAGGCTCACTCCGTGAGAACCCAGTAGGACATCTCCGGTCACACGCCACGACCTCACCCGTGGGCTGCGGAGCCTCACGACAAACAGCCATCTTTTCACTAAAACTCCTTCCTTTGGCCTTTAGAAAAACTTTGCCCCTGCCACCACCCACAGCCTCCGAAACCCACACGCTCATCAAAACACAAAAAGGACAAACACTTGCTCTGGAGCGGCTTGGAAAAACGCTCCAGCCCTGCCTTTTGGGGGCCGTAACGCTTCCGTTCCAGACAACAGTTTGAACACCTAGAACCGGACTGAGCAGCTTAGATCTCGCTGTCACTTACTGGAGTCTTTGAGGGGAAGACAAGACGCGCCAGCACACAAAGCAGCCCGTAGGCGCTTTGCTGCGGTGGCCCGTAGGGTGGCTCACGGAGAGAAGCGTGTGTCCGTCCGTGTGCTGGGACGCGGCACGCTCCGAAGCCCCGGGCCAGGCAGTCCCCCGCGTGCTGGAAGGGACCCATCAGCACCTGCCCGCCTGCTGTGTTTGCCCCACGGGTCCACACGCCCGTGCACGCCCGCACCCGTTTGCCCCAGGGGCCGAACCTAACAGGAAGCCCCCTGCGTGCGAAGCGGCCTGCGCCCACCCGGGTCTTCGTGTGTTTGCGCCAACAGGCTGAAGAGGTGCCGGGCGGACGGCAGGCGAAAACAGTATTTGAACTCTAGACTCGGTCTTCGGTATCTCCTCGGGCCCTTCACATCTGCATGGCAACAGCAAGCCCTGAGCGGTGGGCAGGGATGGCTCCATTTAGAAGTGAACCGTCTACCGTCCTGCCGTCACCCCTAGTGGCTGCAGAGGGCACTCCCCCCTCCCCCCCCCCCAGATCTTGCAGGGAGACCCGCTGAGGACCGACCTGGCAGCTCCCTGGAGGTCGGTGGGGCCCGCAAATGTGCATCATGTAGCACGTGAAGGCGTGGCTCACAGGGTAGTCAGGTGACCTCGGTGCCTGCCACCTGCTGATGCAAGTGATTCCTCCCCACCGCCCCCAAGGGCCGTCCCTGTGTCAGTCGCTGGGACCTCCCGGTGTCACTCTGCAGTCAATCTCTGCAGGGGGTCCGCCCCTCACTCTCAGGCTGCCACACCTGCCTGCTTACCCGTCCTCCTCTGTGGCCCTAGATCAGGATCTCCTGCGGAACGTGTTCAAAACGCACCCTCCTGGCCTGCCCCAGCCGTCGAACCAGGGACGTCTTCTGTATGTTTCCAGAGTTCCCCTGACAACCACGGAGAGGAGAGGAGGCCTTTCCTCTTGCTCCTCAGGGCAGGGCGGTGAGTGGCATCTGAGGTCTCTCCGGAGCAGTTTGGGGAGGATGACGTTGTCAGTGGCTCTTTTGTTTTCAAATGGAAGTGGAGGCACAGCCTGAGCAAATTTGCTTTACTCCTTCCTGAGGAGCGTATCCAAAGGGAAGGGATTCCCTGTGTGGCTCCACGCATCTGTCTTTTGTTGACATAACAGGCATTTCCATGACCTCCAAGCCTCTGCCTTGCTCACCCTTGCAGTGGGGAAAGGTTAGTATCCCGAGCATCGGGGTGAGCTCTCGGTTGTTGTGTTTAATCTGGGATTACTTCGGGGTTTTGTGTGGGAGAGGCCGAAGAGGTCTAGGGATACCTGGAGGGGGTGTTTAGCATTACTGGGCCCTGTTTTTAGTGATTACAGTAAATGAGTCCGATGATTCAGCTCTGGGCGAAGCAAGGTCTATGCAGGGGTGACGTTGCCGTTTCTTCTCCTCCAACACTGGAGCCTGCTCCCTTTAGCTGAAAAAGAAAGAAATGTCCTATGAAAGAAAGGCCATGTGCCATTTATTTTTGTAACTCAAAGAAGCTCCTTGACTACCATTTTCTTTGCCAGTGGGCACGCTTCCAGAAGGGGAAGCCTGGTGGTGGTTGGGGGGCAGGTCTGGCCCCGCAGGGTCCTTCGAGGGGGACCGGGCCTTCCAGCACTCGCAGAGCCTCAGACTGGGGCAAGCTGTCCCCGCCCCAGTGCTGGGCCACCGGATGGGGATTTTAGACCCATTTTTAATTGCCCCAGCAGAGTGGAGGAGTTCTTCAAAGACTTAAAGCCGAGTCCACGGGTTTGTTCACTGGGAGATCTTTCGTGGACGTGAACTCTAGCTGCCTGATGGTGGTGCCCCCGCCCCTGCTCCCCAGGGCGAGCATATTCTGAGGAACCAGGCGAACGCCCACTTCCCTTCCCACCCTAGTCCCTTCTCACTTCAGAAATGACGTTAGTCTTGGGTTTTCGTTCTTCATTCAGCTGTTGTGTTGTAGCTTTGGTTGAGTTTCCCTAAGCGGTGAGCCATGCGGCGGTGACGAACGTTCATCTGCGGTGTTCTCTTCCCCCGCGGAAACCGATGTTCCCTGAATCTCTCGGGGGGAGGGCAGGCACTTCACCGGCCCGCGGAAGCCCGTGGAAGCCCGCGGAAGGAGAGGACTCGGCCCCCGTACACAAACCCATATGCCAAATCCGGCCGCGGCTCCTCCTGGCCCAAAGCTCGAGTGCCATTTTGAGGTGAACCACCAGTGACACGCAGTAAAGAACAGGACACAGCTACCTTTTTAAGAAGTACTTTTAAGTATCCCGTTTGCCCGAGTGCCCTGGGTGTGTCACTCCTCCGACCCAGGCTAGACTGCAGCTAAGTCTACGCCATCCTCGGCCGATCACTAATTTTAACTACATTAGTTGAATACAGTGGATACATCTGTGGCCTCGTTTCTAGAAAGAGCACACCCAGCACTGTCGGGACGTGACGTGCCAACGTAGACGTATTAACTATTAACATTTGGAAGTGTATGATGTACGACTGTGTCACATTTCTAATAAATATATTTTGTTTCTGTCCGATGGTGAATTTTTCCCAGTGACGTTGATGGTTGGCACTTTGTCGGAATGCCAAGCCTCGGTTCAGGCTAGCGGCTTCGTGTCCCTATTCCGTGTTGGGCCGTGGTCGCCCCTCCCCCCTCCGCCCCAACTGAGCTGCTCTCTCTGGTGTTACTGGAAGTTGCCAGAAAGGACTGGGGTCCTGATGGCTCTTCCGCCTCCTTCCATTCACGGCAAGAGGGCTGCGACCACAGTCTCCTGTGAAAGTCACCCCCCTGGGGCCGCGCAGATGAGCACAGCACAGGCGCCCGCACAGGCCGCCCCCACTCAGCGCACGGGTCCTGGAGACCACACGCGGCAGTTGTACCAAGGTTGAGCAGGCAGAGCCCGTATGAACTCTAACAGACCCGAGTCGTCTGTGTGTCCAGACACTGTGCGTGCCGAGGCATCAGGTGACACGTGGCTCTTCGGGCATCATCGGAGGCCACCGTTCCCTGGTGTCTTAGATGACCAGCCCCTCCCACAGGAGAGGAAAAGGGAGGCTGCCCGCCCTCGAGAATCTTTTCTTCTCCCTCCCCTTCCAAGGAAGTTCCACTGTCACTGGCCTTTGTCTCCTGAGGGACTCTCCCGTCTTGTCAGAATCGCACAGTCTCTGATGAGGGCTTACCACACACCGAGCCACGACGGCAGGCACGGCTCATTCTCCTCCGTGGGCTGTCAGGCGATGGGAGAAGATGCCAGGTGATTATGCACAGCCACCTGCGGCCACTCAGTCTGCACACACACACACACACACACACACACACACAAGCATCAGACAGATGACCAGCATCTCAACACTTGCAAATCGATCCCTCCCAAAGTTTGGTGAGCCTGGCCCCTCTGTGAATGAAGCACATGCCCCAATGTTCGTGTCCTGAGCATTGACGTAGCCCATATGCATTGAGTCAGGGTAACAGGCAGGAGGCTCCACGGGGCCTCTGTTGTCGCACAGTCAGTGGTCCCGGTTTTCCGCGGCCACAGAGGACCCAGAACCACAGGCCGTGGGTCCCACTGGTGCACAGCCGGCCCCCTTCTCTGCTCCAGATGTTTTTTTATAATTTTTTAATATTTTTTGAGAGACAGAAAGAGAGCAAGCAGGGGAGGGGCAGAGAGAGAGGGAGACACAGAATCTGAAGCAGGCTCCAGGCTCTGAGCTGTCAGCACAGAGCCTGACGAGGGGCTGGAACTCACAGACCACGAGATTATGACCTGAGTTGAAGTTGCTGCTTAACCCGCCGAGCCACCCAGGCACCCCAGGATACATCAGTTTTGATTAATTGGTGGAAACATCCAGCTACCAGGAAGGAACTCTTTGTTTCCGTTTGGAATTCTTCTTTGAACCCAGGGGACAGATGCCTCGGCACCTAGCTGGGTTTCCGTGCTGCAGCTGGTCTCACAAATGGCCATTTCTAGCATTTTCCAACTTGGTGGTAAAAAAAATCCCAGAACTACATATGGGAGGACCCTGGGGAGAAACTTGAAACCTGAGGGTCAGAAGATCGTCGGTTTTCCTTCTTTGCTGGCATTAGGCCCATTCTTGTGAATAAGAGGACACACGTTTCCAAGCAGAATCTAGCCTCCCCGATTCTTTAAATGAATGCAATCTAACTTAACCCACCTGCCCTACCAAAACCTCAGTGAGATTTTTCTAGATTGTAAAAAATAAGCCGTAAAAAGATCTGGCCTGGACATCTGAGAGGGTTGGCCAAAGAGCCCCATCACTCCTCCCACTTGTCCATCTGGGTTACTATTTATACCGTTCCTTATACCACGGCCTTACCCTTGTATCAGAAACATGAAGCAAAACAGAAAATGGAACATGGGAAAAGTTAACCTCAGCTTTCCTATATTGCTGCACATGACATCACCAGGCATGGCCACCTTGTGAAAAGTCTTGTCCTAGAAGACACCTTGCCAGAGAAGGTACCTTTCCTGAGAGGACAAGTCAAGGTCAGAGCCAAGGCAGAGTCTCAGACCTCCTTGGGCTGGGCGGACCTCACTGGGCTCTTCCAGTGGCCAGGAACAGACCCAGGCAGGCCACCCCAGACGGGGGTGTCCTCATGGCCAAGGAAGATGATCCACACTCAGTCCCGAAGAGGCATTTCAAACTCGCATTTAACTCCCGCAGAGTCGACCACGGGGAAATAAGGGTATGGGAGGCACCTGGCTGGCTCAGTTGGTTACATGCCCAACTTTGGCTCAGGTCACGATCTCACAATTCGTGGGTGCGAGCCACGCGTAGGGCTCTGTGCTGACAGCATGGAGCCTGCTTCAGATTCTCTGTCTCCCTCTTTCTCTGCCCCTCTCCCATTTGCTCTCTCTTTCTCTCTCAAAAATAAACATTTAAAAAGAAAAATAAAGCTTAAAAAAAAAAAAAAGCGTGACTCTTGTCACCTGCCATTCCAGCCAATGCTCATGTGCCCCAGAGCAAGTATGAGGCGTGGGACAGGTGGTGTTCCCTTCTACTCTCTTGGTTCCTGTGAGCGACTCATTGTGCCAGTGTCTCAGGACCGAATGCCACTTCAGTGTGTGAAGCTGTCTTTGTTTGGGCTGCACTGCGGCCCCTAACCGTAAGCCAACTGTTTCAGCGGATCTCATTCCATCCCTGGAGGAAAACTTGACGGTGTTGGGCCCATTTGAGAGAGCATTTGTAGATGTCCAAGTGGGTAGCTTCTTTTTTTGTCTTTTTTTTTAAGTTTATTTATTTTGAGAGAGTAAGGGAGGGAGGGGCAGAGAGAAAGAAGGAGACAGAATCCCAAGCAGGCTCCACACTGTCAGCGCAGAGCCCGACATGGGGCTCGATGTCACGAACCATGAAATCATGACCTGAGCCGAAAAATCAAGAGTCAGACGCTCAACCGACTGAGCCACCCGGGTGCCCCCACGATGGTATCTTCTTACGGAGCTTTTCAAGGGTAACTTTGACAAAAAAAGATTTCCAACTTCTTTTTTTTTTTTATTTTTAAAAGTTTTTATTTATTTTTTTTAAGTCACATCCACACCCAACACGGGGCTCGACCTCACGACCCCAAGATCAAGAGTCACACGCTCTCCTGACTGAGCCAGCCAGGTGCCCTGAGACTTCCAACTTCCATGCTGACCCCTTCCAGATCCTAACACCTTAAAGAGAGTCGCCTCTGAAATTCAGGTCTGTGAGGGCCCAGGGAAGCACTTACTTTGTGCCCCCTCCCAAGGCTGGGGTCCTAACGTGCCTCTGCCAGACTACTGTATTAGTCTCCCGTTGTTGCTGTAACAAGACACCACAAACTTAGTGGCTTCACCCAGCACGAATCCATTATCTTACAGTTCAGGTCAGAGTCCGACACTAGTCTCACTGGGTTTAAATCAAGGTGTCGAGGGGGCTGCATTCCTTTCTGGAGGTTTTAGGGGAGAATCCATTTCCTTGCCTTTGTCCGCTTCTCAAGGTCACCCACACATCTTGGCTTGTGGCCCCTTTCCTTCGTCTTCAAAGCCAGCAACATAGATGGTCTCTGACCATTCCTCTGCCCCCAGGGCTCCCCTCTGGTACTCTGCAGCTGGGAAGGGCGCTCTGACATAAGGACCCACATGATTAGATTGGGCCAGTCTAGGTAATTAGGCTCTTCTCCCCGTCCCTGGTTCCCAACCCTCGGTCCCCATCTGCACGGCGCTTTCTGCTGGGTCAGGTAACGTATGCATGGGCTCCAGGGACTGGGGTGCGAACATCTTGGGGGGGGGCATTTTTCTACACACCTCAGTCATCTTTGGTGGCTTCCCATTAACAACCAGTGAAATCTGTCTATATTTCTTAGTTCTAATTGCCAAGCTTGAAGAATCGGATTGACCTACCATTGGGCCTCCTCATCCTGCCTTTTGGTCACTGGTTTTCACACCAGATCCCTTCACGGGTCACTAACCCGCCAGTAGTTAGCTGCCTTTGTGGCAAGTGCCTGCCCTTGACGACTCGTCGGGGCAGGCGTCATGTGGGACCCGGGTGTCCTGTGGGACCCGCTTGAGAATGAGCCGAGCCTCTTGCGGACTAGACCAGTCTCCCTGCAAATGCAGTGGTGAGCGGGACAGCTGCGTGCTGGCATGTTCCATGGGGTGCGAATCAGGCTTCTCCTGCATGATCCCAGACTCACAGGTGATAGAGCCTTGCCCTCCTGTAGCCGGGAGCCCAGCACCAAGGAGGTGCTGGTTCAGAGGGCTTGGGACACCATTGCGTGAGGTACGTACAAGGCCATCTTGCCAAAGAGGAGACTGAGACACGGAAGGTTAAATAATTCGCCTGAGACAACTCAGCTTGGAGAAGGCAAAGCAAGAATTTGAACCCCAGCAGCCTGGCACCAAAGCCTACACGTCCAGCTCTCCGTTGATGTGTCACCATCTGGCACCTGCCACGGGGAAGGAAGAGCGTACTGGGGAGCGTGGGTCTTCAGAGTGATGCCATTTAGTGCGCCTGCCGTGATTTATTACTTGAAAAGCAACGAGATATTTCCTGTCCCGTGAAGCTTAGCAATTAGTCCCTGCATCGAGACCTCAGATGCATCTTAGCCAAGAGGGAGTATTTTTTTGATGGCACACTAACCAGAGACCACGACCTTTATGTTCGGAACGTCCACATTCGAGGACAGGTCAAAAGCCTTGCCCGGAACCCACCTCCAACCCTCTCAGGCTCTATCCCATTGGCCAAAATGGTGTCTCGTGCCCTCACCCATCCGGCCACCGGCAGAAGGGAATGGAGCCACCTTCCGTGACTTCTTAGGAATGGAGGAGGTCACCCTCCCTGACCCAGGGCACCCCCACACCTGAACGAAAGTGGGAGCTCCGTCAGCCTGGGAATAGCGGGGGTCACCGAGTGGGTGCCACAACCTGCCGAAGCGATCGCACGGATTTTCCTCAGGTAGACATTGCCGGTGGGGACAGTGGTACCTTTCAGCAGCTCCAGACCCCCAAGGGATGCGTCCTCAGGGCTCCCTCAGAACAGCTCACCTGGAAGCAGGCGGGTGTGAGTAACAGCCAAGGCCACCAGGCACGGGCTGCACTTTTCCCTCACAACCACCCGGGACGTGGGGGTCACTTGCAGAGGGGCCCAGAGGGGCCCGGTGGGGCAGGAACATTGACCCCAGGTCTGCTCTCAGCCCCTGCGCCACCACCCCCACCCCCCACCCCACCCCCAGCGCTGCTGGCCGGGCGGAGCCGAACGTCACAGACGGTGGAGACGAGCAAGATGCCTTGTAAGGGGTAGGCCGGGGGCCAGGCATGAAATGGCCCCTCCTGACAAGGGATCCCCTTGCTGGGTGACAACTGGGGGGGCCGCACTGGGCCCTGGGGCAGCCTGCCTCGTCCGGCCCCCACCGGCTCTCCATTTCGAGAACGACCTTCCCCAGAGGCTGGTGCTGACAGGGGCAGGCCCTTATTTGGGGATTACTTTGCTCTTTTCCACAGGAATTGGAAAGAAGGCAGCACTTGGGGGTGTGGGTGGGCTTTGGAGGCCGTCCAGTGTCTGTCTGTCCCAGAGCTCCTGCCCAGAATTCTTTCTGCCCGAGTCTTGGTGACTGACCGCTTGTCCCTGAGTCCAGGAAAGGATGAGGGAGGTCTGTGTGTGCGGATGTGGAATGAGCGACCACCACGGCCTCTGTACCCTCCACTCCTGGGCAGGGGGGCTCCCGGCACCCCCATCACACAGGCCAAGGGGCGGCCCTCAGCCCCAGTGCAACTCTGTCATCACCATGTCTCCCATGCCACCCCCCATCCCCTCAAGGGACCCAGGGCCTGCTCTCTCCTGGCTTTCCTCCTCTTTAGTCTCCTGTATAGGCCACCTTTCTTCAAAATTTCAAGAAAAAAAATTTTGGGGGGGGGGCGCCCGGGTGGCTCAGTTGGTTAAAAGCATCCGACTTTGGCTCAGGACATGATCTTGCGGTTCGTGAGCTCGAGCCCCGCGTCGGGCTCTGTGCTGACAGCTCAGAGCCTGGAGCCTGCTTCGGACCCTGTGTCTCCTTCTCTCTCTGCCCCTCCCCCACTCACATTCTGTCTCTCTCTCACTCTCTGAGACAGAGACAGAGCCCGACATGGGGCCTGAACTCATGGACTTGGAGATCATGACCTGAGCCGAAGTTGGAGACTTAACCAACTGAGCCACCCAGGCACCCCTAGGCTACGGCTACCTTTCTTCCCAACACTTCAGGCTCCTCAAAAATCTTAGCTCAAACCTGTCCTCAGGTGGGGAGTTTGAGCCTTGTAGGAGGGAAGTGACACCTAGGACATCTCGGGGCTGTGAGGCTTTTCAGGGCTTTTTCTCAGGGCTGCCAGGCGCTGATGAACGGTTGAGGCGGCCTGATCTGTAGGCCGGGTCGGATCCCTGGATGAAATACAGGACGCCCCGTTAAGTCTGAATTTCGAGTAAACAGTGGATAATTTTTTTTAGCATAAATACATCTGCAATACGTAGGCCACACTTACATGTTTAAAGTATTTGTTGTTTACCTGAAATTCCAGCTCTGCTTGGTGTTTCGCTTTTTAAAAATTATTTGTTTTTTTAAGCCTCTTTTTTTTTTAAGTTTATTTATTTAGAGAGAGAGAGAGAGAGTGTGCAGGGGAGGGGCAGAGAGAGAGAGGGAGACACAGAATCTGAAGCAGGCTCCAGGCTCTGAGCTGTCCGCACAGAGCCTGACACAGGGGTTGAACTCATGGACCTGGAGATCCTGACCTAAGCCGAAGTCAGACGCCTACGTGACTGGGTCACCCAGGCGCCCCGTCCACCTAAACAAATTTTAAACCCCAAGTGAGCCAAACCAGATGGGGCCGTCGTCCGCCACTGGCGTCCGGGTTGGGTCCCTTCTTGGTCTTCAGTGGGAAGATTCTTTTCTGCTCTGTTCTCTGGGCGGCCGATGCAGGTACGGAAGTAAATGGCGGCTACTAACACGTGCCTTTCAGGGCAGCGTGGGTTTCCCGCCCCTCCCCACCCCCCCCTCCTCGGGAAGGAAAAGTCGCATCGCAAGGTATAACCACAGTAGATCCTTGGAGGTGTCTTGTTTTAAATGCCCGGCGGCCTGTTCCAAGCCACATTCGGGGCCAGTTTGGGTTGTTTGACCCAACTTGTCCAGCCAAAGCTTTGCAGTCGGTGGAGTGATCTCTGCCTCCGCCCTCTACCTGCCTGCCCCCTGCTCACCGTAGGGTCACCTTAATAAGATACGACTGACTTCAAGAAGCATTCCCTTAGGGCACCTGAGTGACTCAGTCAGTTGTGTGTTGGACTCTTGATTTCAGCTCAGGCCCTGATCCCCGGATTATGGGATCGAGTCTCGAGTGGGGCTCTGCAATGAGTGTGTGGAATCTGCTTAAACTCTCTCTCTCTTTCTCTCTCTCTCTCCTCCTCTGCCCTCCCCCTGCTCACATGCTCTCTAAAACAAACAAAACATTCCTTCTGTCCTCCCGCCCGAATTAAATCGTGTCCCCCTGAAATAACCTCTCAACGTGACCTTCACTTTTCCCCCAGGGCCACTGTCAGATGTACAACTATCCAGCCATGGGCGTTATTTGGGGGGTCATGCCTGTCCCCACCCCACCCTAGGACTACAAGATGTCCCAGGGCAGGGACCTGCCTTGATCGGATGCCGTATCTTGGCACCACACTTTTCAGCAGGAAATCGGGGACCCGGGAGCCCAGGCACACTGGAGGCACTGAGAGTTGGGAGGTCCGGAAGCGGACACCAGGTATGGCAGGACGAAGTTGGGGTGGAACAGAAAAGCCTTCGTGGGGGCGGGGGCGGGAGCCAGGAGGAGGCAACTGGCAGCTGGTTGAACACGTGGGAAGGGAAAGACCCATGTTCTCCAGCCATCTTCTGCAAAACCCTTCCTTCATGAAGGGATTGGGTGAATTTGTTTAGACGAGATTGGATATTTCACAGGGCCAGGATATTTTCACATAGTGGGAGCTTGAAATCCTTTAAGCCAGGGTTTCAGACCTTTTCCCCTAGGCCCAAGCACACAAATGGCACCTTATGGGTCTCAGAACACAGTTAGTAGCTGGGTACTACAAGGCCTTGTCAAGGTCTTTTATTTTGAGGGCTTAAAATTTTTATTTGAAGTCTTAAAAAAATGTTGAGAATCCTACATTCCCTTCTTAACATATCAGTGATAGTTTAGTAGAAAAGCGGGGACTTTCCCCATAAAGATCCTTGAGGAAAGTTAACAGGAAGGTTCATCATCTCATCGTAGAGATATCCTGTGTTGTGGAGAACCCACAGACGTGCCTGACCCCTCAGAGGACGGGGGCCCGGCTGGAGAAGCACCAGGCCAAAAGGGTGAATCACAAATTGCATGACGACAGGCATCTGGGAGCAGCGAATCAGGTACGACGGCTGTAACCGGTCTCCTCAGAGCCCCTTTCAACAGGTTTCTGGAAAGGCTCTCTCTCTGGAACTGTTTGTACCTGGCAACATGGGAAGCCAACGCTGGACTCCAACCCCTCCCAGGTTGAGTCAGCGGGGAGCCCACAACACCCTCATCGTCCATGGCCTGTGGACACAGATTCTCCCCTGCAGTCAATGTCTGCAGACAATGCAAACTTGTTTCCCAGCAGAGAGCAGACAAGTAGAGCCAGGGGATTTGGGCAAATGTGGATCAGACCTGGCACTGAGCATCTTCTAGGTCTCGTTCACAATTAAAATTTTTTTTAATGTTTACTTATTTTGGGGGGGGGGGGGTTGGAGGGGCAGAGAGGGAGGGAGACACAGAATCTGAAGCAGTCTCCAGGCTCTGAGCTGTCAGCACAGAGCCTGATGTGGGGCTCGAACCCATGAACCGCGAGATCATGCGCGAGATCATGACCTGAGCCGAAATTGGATGCTCAACCAACTGTGAACCACCCAGGTGCCCTGGTCCTGTTCACGATTTAAAGCAACAGGTGGCTGTTCCTCACCCTGCAGACCCTAAGCCTGTCCTGTGACAGCCAAGGTGTAATGGAGTCACTGCCACCAGAAAAGGGCCCCTCTGAGTGGCTTTGACAGATGTTACCCCCCATCATCACCATCTCCTGTGAAATGAAAATTCTCCTGCCACAAAACCAGAAGCCGGGAGATTCATTTGCTATAATCATGCAGAGGTTATTGTTTTAAAGTGACAATTGTTTAGACGCCTGGGTGGCTCAGTCTGTCAAGCATCCGACTTCGGCTCAGATCGTGATCTCGCGGTTCATGAGTTCAAGCCCCACATCGGGTTCTGTGCTGAGGGTGCGGAGCCTGCTTGGGATTTTCTCTCTCTCTTTCTAGCACTCCCCCACTCATGCTCTCTCTCTCTCAAAATAAATAAATGTTTAAAAATAAATAAAGTGACAATTGTTATTAAAATAGATGCTTAGTACAGAAAATACCAGAAAGCACAAAGAAAATAAAAATCTCTTGGCATCATAGAAAAAATGGTTTACCAAAATTAACAGCCTTTTGGTATTTTATTGGTGCACTGGTGCGCTTATATATCAGGATTAGGTTAAGCTGCAAGGATTGAGACCTGAAAAATATGGTGTTAGACAAGATAAGAAGCTTATTTATTTCCCACAAACAAAGAAGTCCAGAGGTAAAAAGTCCAAAGATGATATGTTAGAGTCATAAAATCATCAGGGACCCAGGCTCCTTTCCACTTTGACATCCCTAAGGGGGTGGCATTTGTCTTCATGATCTAATATGGCTACCGGAGTTCCAGTCATCACAACTGTATTCCAAGTGATAGGATTAAGGAAGACTGCCCTGTCCCTTTGGAGTCTTTCTAGAAGACCTGTGTAACATTTCCACTTATATTTATTCCATTGGGCAGAATTTAGTCCTGTGGCTATACCTAGTTGCAAAAGAGTCTGGGAAATGTAATTTTTAGGTGAAGAGCAGTGGGGCTGGCTAAAAATTGAGGCTCTGTGACTAAAAAGAAGGGAAGAATCAACATTGTGAAGGACCTAGACCATGTATATTCTTTTGCATCTTAAAGCTTAATTCTTTGAATAAGTTCAAAATCTTATTTTTACTTCGCTCAAAAATTAAAAATTATGAAAAGGTGTACAGTGAAAAATCTCCCAACCACACAGTCTCTTCTCCCCTCTCGAATGCACACTGATAACCATGTTATGAGTTATTTTGTATTTCTTTCCAAAGTGTCATGCATGTACAAGCAAATGTGAATGGTATCATATCTAACCCCCTACATGCCCACCCCCTCTTTTTAAAAAATGTTTAATGTTTATTTATTTTTGAGAGAGAGGGAGACAGAGTGCAAGCGGAGGAGGGACAGAGAGAGAGGGAGACACAGAATCTGAAGCAGGCTCCAGGCTCCGAGCTGTCAGCACAGAGCCTGACGCGGGGCTCGAACTCGCGAACTGTGAGATCATGACCTGAGCCAAAGTCGGACCCTTAACCGACTGAGCCACCCAGGTGCCCCCAGCCCCACCCACTTTTAGCCCGAAAAAGTGGCACCCTGTGTACATTGTTCTGTGGCTTATTTCTTTTCCCTTAGCAGTGTATCTGGAGAGATTTCCCTGTCAATACATAGAGAGCATCCTCTCTCTGTGTCTGCTGTCCGATACTTTGCTGTATTGGGGCAACATAAATTATTTATCTAGTCCCCAAAGGGATGGCCATATGATCTATCCTCCAAACTGGGACACTTTGGGGAGTGCAAGTAGGGGGTCTCTATTATTAGTTACATGGAAGTTAAAGGTGTCAGCTCTCCCAAGCACACTGGGACACAGGGCCCCCCACAGATACTGAGCATCAGCCTTGTCTACAGACCCAAGGCTCGATCCCATGAACCTCAAGATCATGACCTGGGCTGAAACCCAGAGTCAGACGCTTAACCCACCGAGCCACCCAGGTGCCCCAGGTTGTCTTCAGTCTTTTGCAATTAATTACAACAATGCTGTAGTTATTAATGTACACGTATATCGATAGGTTCATCTGCGTAAGTTTCAAATGTGTAATTGCTGCCTTGAAAAGTACATGCATTTGTGCTTTGGATAGAAACTGCCAAATTGCCTCTGTAAGAACTGGATGGGCTTCTGTCATCAGCAAGGAGGGAGGAGGTGTCTCTTCAACACAGCTTGGCCCACAGAGCGTGTTATGAGACCTTTGGGTTTTTGCCCATCTGATAGATGAGAAGTGATATCAGAATTTCATTATAATTTGCATTTTATTCTGAATGAAGCTGACTATGCTTTAAATCCTATTCGTGTTTCTTTTTCTGTGAATTGTCTTCTCATATATCCTTCGCCACTATTCTTTACTGGGTGTTTAGAAATTGTACCTTGGAGCTTTTTCGTACCTTAAAGAGATGTCTGTGATTTGAGATGGAAATAGTTTCCCCGGCTGGTTGTTAGTCTTTGCTTTTGGTGTTTTGTCTTTGCCATGCAGGGTTTTAAATTTTTCTGTCTTTACTTTTTATGCATTTGGGTATTAAGTCAAAGCTTGAAAGTTCTTCCCTGGCCCAAGGTTATAAAGGAGCACTCCCAGGTTTTCCTCCAGAATTTTCATTGCTATATTTTAAACCCTGGGTGCATTTGGGATATATCATGGTATACATGTTGAGCATGAAATTATCTATGTTTTAGTAAGTATATTTAGTTTTTTTGAGAAAAAGAGAGTGAGCTCAAGCTGAGGAGGGGGCAGAGAGGGAGAGAGAGAGAGAGAGAGAGAGAGAGAGAGAGAGAGAATCTTAAGCAGTCTCTATGCCCAGCACAGAGCATGGGCTGCACAGACACGGGGCTCAATCTCACGACCCTTGAGATCACGACCTGAGCCAAAATCAAGAGTTGGACACTTAACTGATGGAGACACCTAGGCACCCATATTTACTTTTTTGACCATAATACAAGCTCATAGTTAGAAAGTCATAGTATTTGTTTATTTATTTATTATTTATTTGAGCTTCCCCTGGGCATCGCTAGCGAGTTTCCAGTCTTTTCAAAGTCGTTGTTCAGATTTACCTTCATATTTATAAATAGTAATGTACACAGCTCTGTATTCACTTTATCAGTTTTAAGCATGCTCCATTTCATGTTATGTGAGAATTTAAATCCCACACCCCCACCGCCATGTCCCTGTCGCTGTTGATGTGACAGTTCACTGGGCAGCTGGTCCTGGCATTTGACCATGTTCTATTTCTGTTTTTAAAAGCGTTTTAACTTTTCATTTTTCAATAAATGACCTGAGTTGGTCATTGTAACCTCCTTTGTAAACATCTGAAAACCAGATACATTTGCAGGTAACGCCTGGTAGGGGAGAACTTAACACTGGCTTATTGGCTGAGATGGCTGGTTGCGTTTGTCTCTGAATAAGCAATAGCCCGGTGTTTGTTTTCTTTACCTCAGTGCTTTTCAGCCTCGCATTTCTGAGCAACCCTAGATTCATCTGCAAATGTTCTCCATGGCTCCTCTGTGCCAGGCAGAATGCCAGGTGCTGGGGATACAATAGCGAATAAGGCAGGCTCAGCCGGGGTCCTTTTGGAGTCACATTTTGGTAGGGGAGGCAGATGAGAAACAGAGGAATCTACAAGATGTCAGGTATTGATAAGCATCAGGAAGAAAAGCAGAGCAGAGGGAGAAACTCTAGGGTGTCACTGGGGGCAGATGCTCATCTAGGAAGGATGGTCACAGAAAGCCTCTTTGAGTAGGTGACAAAACAGATACCTGAAAGATAGGAGAGGGAGCCATATGAAAATGGCAGGAAACGCTTGATGGATTGGGGGGGAACAGCATGTGCAAAGGTCCTGTGGCAGGAACATATGAGCTGTGTTGGGGTGGGAGCAGGGCAGAGCCGTGTGTGTGTGTGTGTGTGTGTGTGTGTGTGTGTGTGTGTGTGTGTTGGGGACATAGCAGGAAGGCCAGTGTGAGCAGCAAAATGTGTGAGACGGCTGGCTGGACGAAGTAGGTAGCTAAGAACCTCCCAGGCCTTTTCAGAACTAATTGGAGGGTTCTGAACGCAGTCTAATTATATTCTTAAACATGCTCTTTGGAAGTCAAACAGAAGCGATCGTAGTGAGACAAAAGCATAAAAATAAAAATAAGTTAAAATAATAAAATAAACCTGGGGAGGAGGTCGAGGGGACAGTTCAGGTGAGAGGGGAGGGAGCTCAGACGGGATGCTGGCAGAAGCAGGTAGATTCAGGGCTGGTTTCAAGCAGAGCAGACCTGCTTGAACTGGATTCCGGGAATGAAAGAGAGGAATCAAGGGGCGCCTGGGTGGCTCAGGTCATGATCTCACGGTTTGCAGGTCGGAGCCCCCCGTGGCTCTGTGCCGACAGCTCAGAGCCTGGAGCCCGCCTCGGATTCTGTGTCTCCCTCTCTCTCTGCCCCTCCCCTGCTCACGCTCTGTCTCTCCCTCTCTCTCAAAAATAAACAAACATCAAAAAAAAAAAAAAAAAAAAAGGAATCAAGGTTGACCCACGGACACGTGTGAACTGAGCATTTGATTCCTCCCCGCCCCGCCGGGGCCGCTCACTGAACTGGAGGAGAAACCGGGAGTCAGGTTGGGTGGAAAAGCGGGGTCCACTGGGAAAAACAGGAGTCCGGAGCCCAGGAGAAAAAAGAGAAACCGCCAGCAAGGTGGTTCTTGGGGTCCTCCCACGCACAGCAGCGGGTGCCAGGGATTCGCTGGGGCTGCTGCTGCGGGTGGAGCGGGGGGGGAGAGGCCGAGGGGGTCTCGGGCGAGGGCGCTGGCATCGGAAGCCAGAAGCTTCTAGGAGGAAGTGACCACGTGACAAAGGCTGCCGACCATGCCAGATGGAGGAGGGTGTGCGGGGAGCACGCGGAGGCCAGCGAAGACCCTGCTTTGGAGTTTTGCTGTGCAGAGGAACAGAGGAAAGGAGGGGTCGCTGGGAGGGCTGGGCAGGGCAGGCCTGGGGGGGTGGTGGCGGCGGGGGACGGGGTGGGGGGGGGCGGGGAAGCGGGAGGCCCAGGCAATGGGGAGGCCCCGGGCGGGCAGTGCGGTGGGCCATCCCACGGCAGGTGCCGGGAGGGCAGGTGGATTGGGGGTGGGGCCGGGGCAGTGGCGGAGGAAACGCCTGGAAACACAGAGGCAGTGATGGGAGCAGAAATTCTGCGGCCCGTCCGGCTACTGGCCGTGACTCGGAGGTGGGATGACCAGGGTGGAGGTGGCTCGCGCGGGTGCGAGGGAAAGCGAGCCCACCAGCAAGTTGCGAAGCGGAAGCCAGAGGGTCCGTGGAAAGACACTGAGGAAGGTCCTGAGAATGATGACAGGGGCATCTGGGCAGAGAAAAGCAATGGGGGGGAAGGGGGGCGTCCAACAACCCCGGGAGGTGAGCAAAGTGGCCGGAAGGGAAGCAGATGAGTGCGAGGAAGGGTAGAGGGTGCTGTTGTGTGAAGCTCGCTTTTCAGAGAGGAACGCTTTTTTATCATGGAAGGAGGGGGGGGGAGGGGAACACGGTCAGCGGTCAGCTCGGGTCCCCTGGGATGCAGGACAAGGGACACAAAATCCACCCCCTCTGGGAGAGCTGGGAGAGTGGGGGAAGCAGGTGGAGGAGAGGAGCTGGTTCCTCAGAGTGAGAGGGTGATGGGAACATTCAGAGAAGAGGTCAAGGATTTGGGACATTTTCTGGTGACGCCATGAGTTCCCAGGAAAAATGTGAGGGTCAGAAAGCGGTGGACGTTTGGACCGGTTGACAGAATGTTTTGAGCCACGTGGAGATCACAACAGTGCGGAACACGAGACAGAATCTACTCCAAAGCCTGAGAGTCAGGAGGCCTTTCTAGAGGAGTCAGTGGAGTGGAACCCCCAGGCAAGCCCAGGAGCCCTGGGGTGGATCCCAAGACGAGCTGGGGCTGTAACGGGCATCATTTAGGAAGATACTGAACATGCCGTTGTCTGCCCAGCTCCTGGGGGCCTGGTCTGGTTGGGGGCTGCTTTTCTTGTGGGGGTGGCCAAGAAGCACCGTCCTCCCCTCCTTCCATCCTGTCCCCAAGCCACCGTGGCGCCTGCCCCCTTCCAGAAGCATTACTCACTATGACCCAAAGGTAGAAATGAGGTCTGTCTACACCGTGGAATATTACTCAGGCCTAAAAAAGTAGGATATCCTTCCGACTTTCATCTCAGGTCATGATCTCGTGGTTCGCCTGGAGCCTGCTTCAGGTTCTGGGTCTCCCTCTCTCTCGCTGCTCCTCCCCTGCTCTCTCTCTCTCTCTCTCTCTCAAAAATAAATAAACATTAAAAAAAAATAATAAGGTAGGAAATGCTGACATCCATGTCCCAACATGGATGAACCTTGAGGACATCGTGCGAAGTGAAATAAGCCAGACACAAGAGGACAGATACTGTTGGATTCCACTTAGAGGAGACACATGGAGTCATCAGATTCCTAGAGACGGTAGAGGGGTGGTTCTGGGGGCTGGGGGGCAGGTGGGTGGGAAGTTAGTGTTTGATGGGGACGGTATCAGTTTGGAATGATGAGAAAGTTCCGGAGACGGGTAGCAGTGATGATTGCACAACACCGTGAATGTGCTTAATGCCACTGAACTGTATGCTTGGAAATGGCTAACATGGTTTCTCAAAAAAGTCAGCTCGGGGAAACTCAGGCTACTCCACGGCCTCGTGGCCACACATTGGATCAGAATCTGTCTCCTGACCCCACGGCTCTGCGAGGGGCTCTGGCCCAGGAGGAGGAACAAGGGTGGGTGAGGATTTGAGGAGATGAGTGCCCGCGCCTCCGGAGCAACCCTGGGTGGGGGGCTGCTCACGGGTGCCTCGCAGGAAGGACTCCTGTGCCACACTCGGGTCTCACACGGAGACATCCGAATTCCCAAGGGTGGCGATTTGCATCGGGTGGAGCAGGGCACCATGGGCAGTTAGCTTAGCTCGGGGCTCAGCAACCAGCCAAAACGCTCACAAACAGCCGGCCCAGGCACTATGGTTATTTTCCTGACCTCAATCTCAAGCACCAGATCTCAAAACTATCATTAAAATGTCCAGATTTTTTCATTTAGAGAAAATAGTGTCTGCTGAACTCCATGATAGTCACCTGAGTGTTGAGCACTCAGTGCCTGCTGGGAGCCTGGCAAAGGCGTCTGAGCTCAGAGAATAAGGTCCAGAACATTCTAAGAGTCGTGAAGGAAGACAGGCCCGGCCAGATACCAAAACATGCCACCAAGGCGCAGTGCTTTTCAAAAGTGTAGTACCAGCAAAGGAAGAGAGAAAAAAAATAAATAAATTTGTAAATCAGAAGAGTCCAGAAGGGCGTAAGTACTTAGGATGGGGGACATAGGATCTGAGCAAGAAGGTGTTTCCACCCATAGGGGGAAGACAGAAGACGACCTGTCACCACAGCGCAGGTGGGTGCCTTGCGGCTGCTGTAGGAGGAAGAAAAGAAAAAGCAAATTAGATTCTTACTGAGTAAGACACAAAACCCAGAAGCCATAAATGGAGAAATAGACTGACATGCTCAACCACATAAAATGAAAAACTTCTGTATGACAGAAGACACTGTTAACCAAAATTAAAAGAGTAAAAAGAGACTGAAAAAAAATTGCAATACATAGCAGGCAATACATACTATTCACTACATAATAACTGATATACAAAGAGGCCTCCAAAATGGGTAAGACAAACAATCCAGCCAGAAAAAAAAAAAACAAAAACGGATTTGCAGGCAATTCTCAGGGGGAAAAAAGTGCAAAGTATTAGCAATAATGGAGGGAGATTTGACTTCACTAGAAAGTGAGGAGCTGTGGGGCGCCTGGGTGGCGCAGTCGGTTGAGCGTCCGACTTCAGCCAGGTCACGATCTCGCGGTCCGGGAGTTCGAGCCCCGCATCAGGCTCTGGGCGGATGGCTCGGAGCCTGGAGCCTGTTTCCGATTCTGTGTCTCCCTGTCTCTCTGCCCCTCCCCCGTTCATGCTCTGTCTCTCTCTGTCCCAAAAATAAAAAAATGAAAAAAAAAAAAAAGAAAAAAAGAAAGTGAGGAGCTGTGAAATAAAGCCGTAATGATACATCCATTTACTTAGCAGATTGGAAGAAATGAAAAATATTGATAATGTTCTTTGGGCCAAATTATGCAGACATGGATACTCTCATACACTGTTGGCAAAGGATAAATGAGCAGTATCTTCCTGGAGAGTGATGTGGCAATGTGCATACATTAAATGTTAACATAACAATGTTAATTATTTAAACCTTTTTATAGAGCGTTCCCAGTTCTGGAAATCTACCCCACAGAAGTACTCAGGGATTTTCAGGAAGAGCTACAGACAGAAGTAACAGCAGGGGCGCCTGGGTGGCTCATTTGGTTAAGGGTCTGACTCTTGATCTCAGGTCAGATTTTCATCTCAGGGTTGTGAGTTCAAGCCCCATGTTGGGCTCTCTGCTGGGCATGAAGCCTACTTCATTTAAAAAAAAAGAGGGGCACCTGGGTGGCTCAGTCAGTTGAGTGCCCCACTCTTGATCTCAGCTCAGGTCTTGATCTCAGGGTCGTGAGATCGAGTGCCACATTGGGCTCTGTGCTGATGGCTCGGAGCCTGCTTGGGATTCTCTCTCCCTCACTCTCTCTCAAAATAAATGAATAAACATTTTTAAAAAAAGAGCAATAGCAAAAATTATGCAAACAAACTGGGAATTTCCATGAACAGAAGAGGGATAAAAAATAAAATGTGTGTCCAATAGTATGGAATAGTAGGCATCTAACAGAAAGATGTATTCTCAGAACATGTGTTCTCAGAAAGAGAACCTGTTGAAAACAGCCTTCTTGACAAGTGTGGGTCTACTTTGGCTTTTCAAAAAATCTCTCTGTGTGTAAGTGCATATGTTCCATTTCACTAATCCCAGATTGCATATCCTTTTCACGTTGTAACAGGATATGTCATCACTGGTATCTCTGATTCTGTAATACATGGCATTTTGTTTGTATAAGCACACAAAAATATCCAGAACAGTACTCAAAACTGAACCGTGGGAGGGTGGAATTAGGGAGGTTGGGAGAGGCACGTTTACTATCTTAAACATTTGTAAGTTTACATTTCTACTGTGAGCGCATATCATTTTGGCAATATATAAAAACAAAACGCTAACAACAGATGCACCAGATCTGGCCATGGCCAGCACCACCAGATTTTATCCTGAGCCTCTAGAAGGCCGGGTTTACTTTCCCACCCCTGGACAACCTTTATTTATTTGTTTAAAGTGTATTTCTCTATTTGGAGAAAGAAAGAGAGCTTGAGCAAGGGAGACGCAGGAAGAAAGGGAGAGAGGATCCCAAGCTGGCTCCACACGGTCAGGGCAAAGCCCAACGTGGGGCTCAATCCCATGAACCATGAGATCATGCCCTGAGCCGAAATCAATAGTTGGACGCCCAACCAACTGAGCCACCCAGGCGCCCCCGGACGACCTTTATTCCTAAGGGGTGACAATTCTCCTTTGGTGATTTTTTCATCTTCCCCAGAATCCATGCTGTCACCCCAGATGCCCGGAAGAACAGAGTAGGAGCTGAGCTGAGGCTGGAACAGGTGCTGGCCCCCATTGTGTTCTGTTGTGTTTCCTGTGGCCAATGCAGCAGTTAGGATTTCTGTGCTGGGGGCGCCTGGGTGGCTCAGCTGGTTAAGTGTCCAACTTGGGCTGGGGTCATGGTCTGGCGGTTCACGAGTTCGAGCCCAGCCTCAGGCTCTGTGCTGACAGCTCGGAGCCTCGAGCCTGTTTGAATTCTGTGTCTCCCTCTCTCTCTCTCTCTCTGCCCCTCCCCTGTTTGCCCTCTGTCTCTCTCTCTCTCTCTCAGAAATAAATATATATCTTTATAAAAAAATTTTTTAAGGATTTCTGTGCTGGACTCTGATTAACAGGAGGTCAGAGAGGCAAGACATTTTAGAGGTCACTGGATTTAACTTTGGCATTTCATGGTTTGAGGAAACGAAGGTGCGAAGAGATGAAGCCATGATCCCAGTCCTGTCCTGACAGCTGGCTGCGCCCTGGAGACTAGGCTCTGGGGTCCTGGCCTTCGTTCTCTTCCAAGAGGTTCTGTGTGAATGGATGAGCCAAGAACCAAGATTCCCTTGACCCAAAACATCTGTGTGGCTCTGAATTCCATAGGATGCTTTGCTGCAAGTTACAGAAACACATGGGCCAACAGGGGCTTATTCCTTAGGGACATTTATAGTGTTATAAGAAGTCCAGAGCAAGCTGTTCTTGGGGGCAGTTGGGATGTTCAAGGATGTGATCAGGGACACAAGCTCTTGCCTCCATCTTTCTCCCATCACCTTCAACGCGTTGGGTTTCACATCAGATTTGTTACCTCGCCGTGGCAAGAGGGCTGCCACAGCTCTAGATAGATACACACAGCAGCGTCCAAAGCAGGAAGGGAAGGAGGAGGTCCAAACCTCACCATGTAATTGTCCTTGAATCCTATTGGCCAGAATTTGCCATGTGGCCATTCCTTAGCCCAATCGCTGGCAGGGGGGAAGGGATTGTCTGATTGGCTTAGACCAGTCGTGATTCATGCTACAGCCCCACTGGGTTCTGCTGGCAAGCCCGGAAGGGCGGTTAGCGTTGGGGAACTAAAGTGCCAAGATGCGACAAGATCTTTGGTAGTGACCGTACTGAGCGCTTGGCTTGGGTAATGTTCTACCCTTCTGGGAGCAGTGAAGTAACTAGCAGGTATAAATGGAGGATGACCAGCCTAAACATGCAGTGAAAAGCCGATTAATGGATTCTAGAATTTCCTGAGGACGCCTTCAGCCTCCTCACGTGACGTGTTTTACGAACCACACTGGGGAAAACTGACATATTCCACGCGGGGTCTCTGAAATCAGCTTCAGAAGCAAGTGTCTCATTCCAGATGAAGGAATCGCAGAAGTCCCCAGAGACAGGACACAGCGAGGTAGGCTTGCAGCTTCAGCTTTCGGTGGAAAATAGACCAAGCTTCCCAGAAAAGAGACTGAGGAGGCGGGAGGCTCACAGGTGACAGGAAAGAGACGCGGTGGCCTCCCCGGGGCCAGGATGGTGACTGTTCCTCTCATTCCTGTTCCCCCATCCGTTGAAGGAAAGGCGGCTGGCTAGGGTGGGGGTGTATGCTGGGCTGGACCCAGAGCAGAATGAGGCGCCTTCTGGGAGTCACACAGGGGGGAAAGAAAGCAGGAGCGAGGCCGCGTGTCCGGGTTCAATCCCGTGTTATCTCACCAGGCACTTTCCCCCCTGGAGCCTCGTGCTTCAGCCGCCTGCCTCTGCTAAGAGCCTGAGCCGGAAGTCACCCCTGGGGCAGCTCCTCAGCCTATTCTGGAAGCCTTCCCCGGCGCCTTTCTGCGTAACGTGAGGTCTGATGGCCTTCAAGTCCACTGATACTGGAAAGAAACCACACGTCTAACAAAGACTTCAGTGCCCTTTTCCTTACCAAGGAGCTACAGGGAGATCTGTCTCTGCGTGGGGCAGGTGTGGGCATTGCTGGGAGGGCAGCTTGGAATGCAAACAGACCTGCTTTTATGGGACAGCCCTGCCACTTACCAGCTGAGTGTGGTGGCTCCGGGAAAGTCGTCCAGTCGCTCAGCCCCTTCACCTGTGTGCACAGCATCAGCTTACAAGCTATGGGACTGTTTTCGGGTGTGTGTCTTCTTTGGAGAAACGTCCATTCAAACGCTTTACCTATTTAAAAAAAAAAAAAAAGTGGCTAATTTGTCTTTCCGTCATTGAGTCAGAAATGTCCCTTATATATTCTAGGTATATAAGGGATATATTCAGACTCTTATACGTGATTTGCAAATGTTTTCTCCCATTTTGTGCACTGTCTTTTCACTGTCTTCGTAGTGCCCTTTGACGTGCAAAAGTTTCACATTCTGATGAAGTCCCCTTTATCACATTTTTTTATTTGCTTGCTTGAGCTTTTGGTGTCGCATCTGAGAAGTTGTTGCCTAATCCAAGGTCACAAGATTTACATCTGTGGTTGCTTCTACGAATTTTATAGTTTTTGTTCTTCTGTTTAGCTTTTTGACCCATTTTGAGTTACTTTTTGTGTGTGGTCCAACTTCTTTTTATTTATTTGTTTATTTTATTTATTTATTTATTTATTTATTTATTTATTTATTTATTTCGTGAGTCTGTCCAGTTGTCTTAGCACCATTTGTTGAAAAGTCTATTCTTTCTCCCGCTGAATTGTCATGGGACCTTCAGTAATATAAACTGGCTGTAAATGTAAGGGCTTATTTCTGGAACCTCAATTCTATTCCAGCAATCTATATGTCTGCCTTTATGCCAGTACGACATCGTCTTGATTACTGTGGATTTGCAGGAAGTTGTGAAATCAGAAAGTGTCAGTTCTCCAACTTTGCGCTTTTTTTTTTTTTTTTTAAGATTGTTTTGGCCATGCTGGGTCCCTTGCATTTCCATATAAATTTTAGGATTATCCTGTCATTTTTTGCAAGGAAGTCAGCAAGGATTTTGAAAGATTATACCAAACATATAGATCAGTTTGAATAGTGTTGCCATCTTAACAAGATTTTAAGTCTCCCAATCCATGAACATGGAATGTCTTTCCATTTATTTAAGTGTCCTTTAATTTCTTTCAGTGATGTTTTATAGTTTTCGTTGTACAAACCTTGCACTTCTTTAAATTTATGCCTAAGAATTTTATTCTTTTTGATGCTATTGTAAGTGGAATGTGTTCTTAACTGCATTTTTGGATTGTCCATTGCTATTGAATAAGAATACAATTGATTTTATATTTTGTACAACATATTGATCTTGTATACTACAATGTTGCTGAACTCATTTATTCGTTCTAATAGGTTTTTGTTCGGTTGGTTTTGGTTTTGTTTTGTTGTGTTGTGGATCCCTTAGAGTTTTCCATATTGAAGATAATGGCCTTTGTGAATTGAGTTAGTTTTACTTCTTCTTTTCCAATCTGAGTGCCTCTTATTCCTATTTGTTTATTTATTTATTTATTTATTTATTTATTTATTTATTTATTATCATGTCTATTTATTTATTTATTTATTTATTTAACGTTTATTTATATTTGAGACAGAGAGAGACAGAGCATGAACGGGGGAGGGGCAGAGAGAGAGGGAGACACAGAATCGGAAGCAGGCTCCAGGCTCTGAGCCATCAGCCCAGAGCCTGAGGCGGGGCTCGAACTCACAGACCGCGAGATCGTGACTTGAGCCGAAGTCGGATGCTTAACCGACTGAGCCACCCAGGGGCCCCTATTTATTTTTGAGAGAGAGACAGAGAGTGAATGGGGGAGGGGCAGAGAGAGAGAGAGAGAGAGAGAGACAGAATCCGAAGCAGGCTCCAGGCTCTGAGCCATCAGCCAGAGCCCAACATGGGGCTCGAACTCACGAGTTGTGAGATCATGACCTGAGCCAAAGTCAGAGGCTTAACCAACTGAGCCACCCAGGTGCCCCATGTTTACTTATTTTTTTAAGTACGCTCTATGCCCAAAGACTGGAGATCAAGAACCACATGTTCTACTGACTGAGCCAGCCAGGTGCCCCTCCCCCCTTCCTTTTTCATTTTTCTTTGTGCTTCAGTGTCCTGGCTAGCACCACCAGTATAATGAAATTTACCACAGTAAATAGAAATGGCAGGAATAAACATCATGGGCTTATTCCCAATCTTAGAGGGAAAGCTTTCAGTCTTTTACCATTAAATATGCTATTGACTATGAGTTTTCCATAGATGGTTTTTATTAGATTGAAGAAGTTTCCTTCTGTTTTTATTTCATTGATTGTTTTCTATCACAAAAGGATGTTAGATTTTTGTTAAAATGTTTTCCGTGTCTATTGATATAATCATGTGATTTTTAAATTTTTTTTAAATGTTTATTTTTGAGAGAGAGAGAGAGCGAGCATGAGTGGGGGAGGGGCAGAGAGAGAGGGAGACACAGAATCCGAAGCAGGCTCCAGGCTCTATACGCTGTCAGCCTGACGCAGAGCTCACACCCACGAACTGTGAGATCATGACCTGAGCCAAAGTCGAACACTTAACTGACTGAGCCACCTAGGTGCCCCGATCATGTGATTTTTATTCCTCCCTCCCTCCTTGCTTGCTTGCTTGCTTGCTTGCTTCCTTTCTTCCTCCCTCCCTTCTTCTCTCTCTGTCTCTCTTTATTTTAGACAGAGAGAGAACTCGAAAGCAGGGGAGAGGAGGAGAGGGAGAGAAAAAGAGAGAGAAAGAATCTCAAGCAGGCTCCATGCTCAGCACAGAGCCCAACACAGGGCCTGGGATCATAACCTGAGCCAAACTCAAGAGTCAGACACTGAACCAACTGAGTCACTGAGGCACCTTGTCCTTTATTTTATTAACAAGGTATATGACATAGATTGATTTTTGTAGTTAAACCAGCCTTACATTCCTTCGATGAATCCCATTTATTCATGGCAGATAATCCTTGCTATATGTTGCTGGGTCCAGTTATGGTTTCAGAATTTTTGCATCTGTATTCATAAGGACTATCTGTAGTTTTCTTTTCTTGTTCTGTCTTTCTCTGGGTTGGTATCAGAATAATACTGGCCTCATAGAATGAGATGGGAGGTGTTCCTCCCTCTTTTTTTGTGAAACTGCTTTAAAAAGTTTATGAGGATTGGTAGAATTCTTCTTTAAGTGTTTTGTAATACTTGCCGGTGAAGCCGTCTGGGCCCGGACTTTTCTTTGTGGAAAGTTTTTTGATTACTAATTCAGTCTCTTTACTTGTTATAGATTTAGTCCTATTTTTAATTTCGTCTTGAGTCCATTTTGGTAGTTTGCATTTTTCTAGGGATTTGTCTATTCATGTAGGTTATCTTATTTGTTGGTGTGCGGTTGTTCACAGTATTACTATATATTCCTCTTTATTTCTGTATAGTTGGTAATGTCTCTTTTTCACTCCTGATGCTAGTAAATTTGTCTCTCCACCACCCCCCCGCACACACACACTTTTTGATTAGTCCAGCTAAAGGTTTGTCAATTCTATTGATCTTTTCCAAAAGACAAATTTTGGCTCCATTGATTTCCTATATTGTTTTTCTATTCGTTATTTCATTTGTTTTCCATTCTAGTCTTTATTCTTTATTCTGCCTGCGTTAGGTTTAGTTTGCTCTTCTTTTTCTAGTTTGTTGAGGTGGAAGGTTTGCTTACCGATCTGAGCTGTTTCTTCTTATGTAACACAGGCATTTACAACTATAAGTTTCCCTCTAAGCACTGCTCTCTCTATATCCTATATATTTTGATGTGTTGGGTTTTGTTTTCTCAAAGTATTTTCTCATTTCTTTTATGATTTCTTCTTTGATCATTTATTTGTGAGTGTGTCATTTAATTTTCAAATATCTGTGAATTTCCCAAATATCCACTTATCATTGATTTTTAATTTCATTCCATTTGTTTGTACAACATACTTTGTATGATCTCAGTATTTTAAGCTCACTAAAGTTTGTTTTATGGCCTATAATATTGTCTATTTCTGAGATCATCTCACATGCACTTGAGAAAAACGTGCATTCTGTTATTGAATAGAGTATTCTATGGATATCCCTTGGGTGTAGTTGTTTTATAGTGTTGTTCAAATCTTCTATTTCTATGATGATCTTTTATCTACTTGTCTGGTTGTTCTATTCATTATTGAAAAGGGAATATTGAAGTCTCCGACTCTGATTGTTGAATTATCTATTTCTCTGTTCAATTCTGACACTTTTTGCTTTATGTATTCTGGAGCTCCATTAGTAGATACATATGTATTTGGGGTTCCTGGATGGCTCAGTGGGTTCAGCAGCTGACTTCGGCTCAGGTCGTGATCTCACAGTTTATGAGTTCGAGCCCCATGTCAGGCTTTGTGCTGACAGCTTGGATCCTAGAGCCTGCTTCAGATTCTGTGTCTCCTCTCTCTCTGTCCCTCCCCTCAGTCACACTCTGTGTCTCTCTCTCTCAAAAATAAATAAACATTTAAAAAATATCCATATGTATTTATAATAGATTGAATACTATAAAATATTCTTATTTTTCTTAAAGTCTCTTTGCCCTATATTAGTAGCCACTACTTGACTTGACTCTCTTTGACTTTGGATTTGATAGTTTGACTATACTGTGTTTAAATGTGTAGGGGCGCCTGGGTGGCGCAGTCAGTTAAGCGTCCGACTTCAGCCAGGTCACGATCTCGCGGTCCGTGGGTTCGAGCCCCGCGTCAGGCTCTGGGCTGATGGCTCAGAGCCTGGAGCCTGTTTCCGATTCTGTGTCTCCCTCTCTCTCTGCCCCTCCCCCGTTCATGCTCTGTCTCTCTCTGTCCCAAAAATAAATAAAAAACGTTGAAAAAAAAATTTAAATGTGTATCACTGGTTTTATTTTTTTCATCAACTTTGGGGAGTTTACCACCATTATTTCTTTAAATTTTCTTTCTTCTTCTTTTTTTGATTTTTAGAAAGAGAGAACACAAGCAGGGAAGAGGGGCAGAGAGAGAGAGAGAGAGAGAGAATCTCAAGCACGCTCCACACTCAGCACAGTTCTTACTTCTATCAGTTCAGATCTGCTTTCGAGATCTTCTAGTTTTCATTTCCGTTATTGTACTTTCCAACTCCAGAATTTCTGTTTGGGTCTTCTGCATAATTTCTGTCTCTGTATTGAGATTCTCTGTTGGGTGAAACATCATTCCCGTACTCTCCTTTAACTCTATAGACATGATTCTCGTTAATTCTATGGACATGTTCATGATAGCTGATTTGAAATCACAATCTAATAAATCCAACATCCGGGCTTCCTCAGAGACACTTTCTACTGACTGTTTCTCCTGTGTATAGACCATGTTTTCCTGTTTACATATCTGTCTCATAATTTTCTGCTGAAGAGTGGACACTTTAAATTATGTAACATGGCAACTCCGAAAATCGGATTCTCTCCCCTCCCCAGGGTGTGTAGTTGCTGCTGTTTGTTGTTGTTGTTGTTGTTGTTGCTGCTGTTTGTTTAGTGAATTTCCTGGACTAATTCTGTAACGTCCATGTTCCTTGTCATGTGTGGCAGCTGAAGTCTTGGCTCATTTAGGTTAGTCATGTCAGCTCACGATCGGAGAGAGATGTCCTTAAATGCCTTGAGACCGTAAGTCTCCCGGCTTTTACAGAAGGGCTCAGAGCGTGTGTTCCTGTACAGTTTCGGTGCTCTGGCAGACAGATTAAGAAAATCTGTCTTAGTCTTTATTTCCTGCTGACACATAGCCTCAAAGTCAGCGGCTAGCGAAAGATTACGGTATTTTCGGGTCTTTCCTGGGCATACGCAGATGTACGTGGCCTTCTATAGTCCAATGAATGCGTCCGAGCTTCTCAAAGCCCATTATGGAGGTGTCATTTTCTGGGTTTTCTTTTCAAGTTTCTGGCTGGCCTCTTGTTAGCCTTAACTGGTCTTGCCTCAGGCACCTGTGCTGTTAAACATCTTTCATATCTCCAATCTGCACACACACACACACACACACACACACGTTTCTCCACCTCCCTACTATCATTTCATCGAGAAGGTTGCATCACAATTTTTCATTAAATCAATATTCACTTTTACATCAGAATTTCTCAGTGAGGACAATATTGCTATTTTGGTGGGACAGTTTTTCACTGTAAAGGACATTTAACACTCCTGGTCTCTGCCCGCAAAGTGCCAGTTGTGGCCACACAAAATTGGGAACCAAAAACATATATATGCACATATTTCTAAGCAGCCTCTTTTCTTGTTGTTTAAGTGTATCTATTTATTTATTTTGGGAGAGACAGACACAGCACGAGGAGGGGAGCGGCAGAGAGAGAGAGAGAGGGAGAGAATCCCAAGCAGGCTCCATGCTGCCATCCCAGAGCCCGACACGGGGCTCAAACTCACGGACATCATGACCTGAGCCGAAACCAAGAGTCGGACGCTAAAGTGACTGAGTCACCCAGGCGCCCCTCTAAACACCCTCTTAAGCTTAAGAGTCAGTATCACTTTGGTGAAGTGTCACTTCACAGTATTATGACGGTATGATTATGTTTACACTGAGACACGTGTGTACTATTAATGCCTTTTCTTCCTCGTTTAACTTCATTTTTTCCTAGAGATATTAACCACCTCCTTTATTTGCCTCGTTCCCAAGTACCTATTACTAATCATTTGCTAAGCTCTACAAGTGTATAGGAAGTGTCTCTCAAGAACGTCAAAGAAAGCAAACAATGAAACTTCTTTCTGCTCTTTGGTTGGAACCATTCCTTCTGTCGTCTTGCTCCAACCCAAACTGCTTCTCTAGGAATGCTGTACAACGGTCATCTTGAGGCTGCCCTTCATCCTGGTAGTTTCACCTATTATAAATTTTGCAAACTGGAAAATCTAAGTTATCTCTAGTGCCCGATGGAGTGGGGGGGGGGCGGGGGTCAGGAAGAAGATCAGGGCAATTGATAGAATAAAGAAGTTGCATTTTCTCGGATTGTCTAAGGGCAGAGTAAATAAATGTGTGATGTTGTTTCATACGTTAATAGAATAAGTACCTTTTTTTAAGGTTTATTTATTCATTTTTGAGAGAGAGAGAGAGAGAGAGAGAGAGAGGACGAGGGGGGGGCAGAGAGAGAGAGAGAATCCCAAGCAGGCTCCACACTGTCAGTGCAGAGCCCGATGTGGGGCTTAATCTCACAAACTGGGAGATCCTGACCTGAGCCCAGATCAAGAGTTGGTCGCTTAACTGTGCCACCCAGGCACCCCTAGAATGAATACTTTTTTTTTTTTTTTTAATTTTTTTTTTCCAACATTTATTTATTTTTGGGACAGAGAGAGACAGAGCATGAACGGGGGAGGGGCAGAGAGAGAGGGAGACACAGAATCGGAAACAGGCTCCAGGCTCCGAGCCATCAGCCCAGAGCCTGACGCGGGGCTCGAACTCACGGACCGCGAGATCGTGACCTGGCTGAAGTCGGACGCTTAACCGACTGCGCCACCCAGGCGCCCCTAGAATGAATACTTTTTAATGTGAATCTCTGTTTATCATATAATTGGACTTTTATTGCAAACTGCAGTTGCATTTCACATATGAGGAAGCTGAGATATACTACTTTTACTTCTGGAATAATTTTACTTCTGGAATAATACCTAATAATATACTACAGCATAATTAAATATTCACTATTTTGTGAATACTGTTCAAGGGCCCTAGGAGACACAGTACAGAAGAAATAAAAGACGGTCTTTTTCCAAGTCCAAGAACGTGAAATCCACGTGTTGAGTATTTGTGGGGTGTGTGTGTGGGTGTGTGTGAATGTACAGGAGTCTGGTTTGACCTGTAGCCTCCTACTGGGTCCATCTCTGTGGTGCAGACCTGCATCTGGAGACTTAGCAAGACCGACCCAACAGAAGTCCACTGATCAGAGACCGAGGAGCCTCCTGGGAAGACATGGACACAGCTCTAACTTGATCCGGTGATAAAATCTTAGATGTCAGAGGGAAGTAGAACTTCCAGAACTACTAACACACCCTCTGCAGATTCCCAGAAGTGTTTGCTGGGTTGGTGGTAACTGAGGTCAGGAAAAACTAAGAACCAATGAAGTGCAGACTTTTCCTCCCGATGTGCCCCCGTCTTTATGTACAAGCCAGTGAGGTCTGGGAGGTTATAAGTTGAAACTTCCCTCTGACAGTCACCGAGAGAGTGGAAAACAACGTGCATTGTCTTCTCTTTCTGTTTAGTTTACAGAACCCCAACATTATTTAGATGGCGACATATTTGGGGCAGGTGAGCCTCTCCTTCCGTCCCACAGATTAAACCATATTTGGTCTAAGCCAGGCATGATAATTCTGTTTTCTCATGATAATTCTATTTGCTCATGAGGGTTTTAGAGTAGTGCGCGGTCCAAGGCTTTTCCCACCAGGGAAGTGAGCTCCCTTATGGCTTTCATGTGGTGGCATGCGCAAGTGATGTTTGCTGTAGTGGCAGCCTCTTTGTGACCATGAGGCAATAAGCCCAAGATGAAACATGGCAAAGCCAAAAGACAGAGAGAGTCTGGGTCTTTGACAACATCTCTAAGTATTGCGCCTGCTCTGGGGCCACCTGGATGCCACCTGGATTCTGCCCTGGCAGCTGAGGCAAGATGGAGCAGGAGTGGGAGATAGGAGAACGGGTGCCAGCCATCCGGAAGTCTCCAGAGGGTCATTTGCTTCACAAAATGTACCCCTCCACTTTCACCAGTTAAAGACCCCACTTGGACTTCTAGGACTCTACTCCCAATTTATCCAAATGCTCCTGCCACTGGAGTAGTTTTCAAGGAGTTCAGGTGCTACATGCCCTCACATGGCAGATGTGAGCCCCTGTTAGCCTGACCCCTGTGAGGTAAGTTTTGTTATTCCATCTTAATGCGTGAGAAAACCGTGGCTTAGAAAGGTGAATTAACTTGCCCAAGGTCAGCCTCAGAGTTCGGAATCCAACCTGGGTTCTCTGCTGCCGAGACCCGGGCTCTGTTCACTGCACCCCAGTTGCTTTCGAGACTAAACTTGACTCCCTCTAGACTGCACGCTTTCTCTTGTTTTCTCAACAATTGACTCAGCCGTTCCTGCCACCCCCAAGGACCCCGTGAGTCCAGTTCAAATCCCAGCATGGGTTTTGGGCTGGGGTTTAATGGAGTCAGGATAAATTCGATGCATTTCACGTAAACTTGGTGAAGAGGAGCGGGCGGCCGTGGAGCGGAGGGCACTGTGCCAGGCGGGGGCCGGCTGGGGAGAGGACAGAGAAGACGGAGGCTCTGCTGGTGGGTGTCCAGAGGAGGACTCCTGTCACGTGGAACTCAGCAGGCTACAACCCAGGCAGGGCTAGGGCACAGCCTTGCACTGGGGGCAGCGTTCCTACCTGGGGCGATTCGGGGAAAGTTTCCCGAAGGAGGCTCTGAAAAAGGAAAATGGGGATTCCAGGCACAGAAAATGCTGGAGCTGAGCCCAGGGCCTGGAGGCCGCAGAGTGTACGGGAAACACTCACAGCAACCAGCTGGCTTCCGTCCCGCCTCTTCTTCCTTGCCAACTCTCCAGCTACTGCTGCCAGATGATGCCCTGATCCATCATCGCTCTGCTCAGACACCTCCCTGGGCTGGTGCCCCACACCTCCAGGAGAACAGCCCAACACTCCATCCTCGACGTTGAAGCCTTCCCTGGTCGGGCCATCTTCCTCGCTCTACTCTCCTTGGCACGGCAGTCCCTGAGTGAGCCCCTTGCCCTCACCTCTGCCCGGCACGGCACCCCACCAGGATACCCCCTCACTGCCAAGCTCTGCCCACTCTGCAAGAGCCCCCTGTCCAAGGAGCCTCCCCTGACTCTTTCACCATCCCCCCACCCCCCACCCCAAGGAAATACTCTTGGTCAAGCTCCTTGACCTCTCCGAGGTTCCGGTTTATCATCCACGGGGTAACAGTAGTTTGTGTCGAGTGCTATGGGAATGTGGGGTGGTAGAGGAGGTGTATTAGATCTCGGATAGCCAGGGCGTGGCATTTGTGGACTCTCCAATATTTTAACATAAAATCAGGCTGTTGTGGTTTTTCCATTGTGCAAGTAACAAAAGCACCTAGAAAATGGAGAAAAAAGTCCCCTCCGGTAACCTCACCCATCCAGGACATTGACTGTAAATGCTTTTGGAAAATGTGTGGCTCTTGCTATACGGAGGCAGATATGACTGGCCACGACTGTTGGAGGCTGATGGGTTTTGTTGTTATTGCGGCTACGTTGAGATATAATTCATATACCATACAATCCACCCATTTGAAGTGTACAATTCGTTTTTTTTTTAGTATATTCACAGAGTTCTGCAACCATTACTACATTTGGTATATTTAGTATATTTTCATCATCTCTATCCGTTAGCAGTCACCTCCATGTTTTATGATTTATGATTTTTATTTTTATTGTTTCTGTTTAACATTATTTTACAAGCATCTTTTCCATTGCCTGGCAATCTTTTTAACTACCTTGTCTGGTGACGGCTAGCAAAGGATTTGGGGTAGGGGAATAGCATGGCCAGGTGTGTTCTAGAATGCTAGCATTGGTGGGGACCAGAGAAACTTGACTGAGGTCGCAGGGCAGAGACGAGGGAGGGACGATGGGAACGAGCTGTGAGGAGGAACCCACCTGAGACACTGCTTCAGGGTGGAGAGGAGCAAAGCTCCGGAAGCAGAATTGGTGACACTACCGATTTGGATGTCGGGAAGGACGGAGGAGGGTGTGGGTGCATTTCCTGGATGAAGGTGGGTGGTAAGGGCAATAACTGAGTCCCAGAAGGAGGAGAGGGCACAGGTTTGGGACAGAGATGAACAGGAGCTTGATTTTAGACTTGCTGGATTCGGAGGCCCTCAGGCTCTGCCAGAGGAGTTGAACATTCTGCAGCGTGGTGCTCAGGTCTGGCGCTCAGGGGTCACTTAGGGCTGCCACGAAAAGGCTTGAAAGTTAAGGGTCTAAGGACCAAGGGTGAAGCCTTAGGAGCCCGAGCTTAGCCAGGGTGGGCGTGAAGGACAAAGAGAGGGCCCGAGGAACATTGGCCTCTGGTGGGGGGAAGGGGGGTGCAGGGTGGACGAGGAAGCGAAGTTACGTGGAGAGGAGGTAGGAGAAGGCAGAGCTGGAGACGTCTGGGCAGTGGCCGGGAGGACAGAAGAGCAGGTGAGGCCAGGGAGCCAGGCGTGCTGGGTGCATGGGGTAGGGGTGCCGCAGAGCCTCAGCGTCCCAGAGCGATCCTTGCCGTCGGGGTGCCGCGGCCCGAAGGGACAGGTCAGGTGGGAACGTATGGCCTAAGGAGGTCTGCGAGTTCAGGCTCCTCGTCCCCTCCTGCGGCATCTCGTCCAGTTTGCAAGGCGAGCCCTGCCTGACCAGTGGGGTGCCCAGGGTTCGGGTGGGAGAGCTCCCCAAGGGCTTCAGATCCTCAACTCGCCGCGCCCGACCGCGGAGTGGCTGGGGGGGAGGGGTGCGGGGCGGGGGTCGTGGCGGGCGCCCCGCCCGCAGACTCCGGGCCTTGTCTCTGAGGCGGCCCGGGCTCTGCGTGCGCCGCGCCGCGCTGCTTGGCAGACAGTGAGACCGCCCGGGACACACCCACAGATTTGGAGCCTTAGAGAAAGTTGGGGAACTTGACTTTGCCAGATAGCGCCACCGCACGACGCCTCGGGATCCATCGCTGGCTCCCGGCCGCGTGCTGCCGAGACCCTCGTGGCCCCGCGCGGGCGCAGACTTGGGCTCGGGAGAAGGGGCGGTGCTCCGCCGGGGGTCCGAGACGGGCGGGCGCCCCGGCCAATGGGCGTCGCCGCCTCCCCGCGGTCCCGCCCCCGGAGCCCGGGTCCCGAGCGCGCGAGCCTGGCGGGTCAGAAGCGGCTGGCGGACGCGCGGTGCGGGCGCTCCGGCGGTGCCCGGCGGCGCCCACGCGGCTGCCCCGCGCCTAGCGCGGCCCGGGTAGGCGACGTCGGGGCCGGGTCGGCCCGGCCATGCCGCTGGAGACGCAGGACGCGCTGTATGTGGCGCTGGAGCTGGCCATCGCCGCGCTGTCAGTGGCGGGCAATGTGCTGGTGTGCGTCGCGGTGGGCACGTCGAGCGCGCTGCAGACGCCCACCAACTACTTCCTGGTGTCCCTGGCGGCGGCCGACGTGGCCGTGGGGCTGTTCGCCATTCCGTTTGCCATCACCATCAGCCTGGGCTTCTGCACCGACTTCCACAGCTGCCTCTTCCTCGCATGCTTCGTGCTCGTGCTCACGCAGAGCTCCATCTTCAGCCTCTTGGCCGTGGCCGTCGACAGGTACCTGGCCGTCCGCGTCCCCCTCAGGTGAGGCGCGCGGCGTCCCCGACCCCGGGGCCCCGTCGGAGTCCCGGAAAGCACTGCCCGCTCCAGGCCCAGGTTGCTGGCCGAGTCGCGCGGGGCGCTCCGACTTCGGGTTCCCAGCCTAGAGGGACACGTGCGCCGGGCTGCCGAGACCCTCTTGGTGCCTGAGACAGGACCCTGGAGGCCGCTGCGCCCCTGGATGCGCACGTGTTTTTAGGGGGACCCGCGTAGGGACAGCGCTAGGAGTTCTGGGGAGTGTGGTCCCCGGTCGCCGGCCCGCGGTGGAAACTCCGGGGAAAGCGCCACCCCAGCGGGCTGGTGGGGCACGGGCGCATGAGGTTTGGTGATCGTATCTCCTCCTCTGTGGCGGTAACTGTTTCCTCTCACTCGTCACCCGCTGCCGACCCAGAGCGGGGCCCCCAGACTGTTTCCTTCCACCCCTCATCCGCAGTCCAGAGCAGCGGGCAGACACGACCCTGTGCATGCTGGAGGTCCGGGAGGCTGGGGCGGTTCCAGGAGACAGCTCTGAACACTGGGGCTTTGCATTGTCAGAATGGACACGACTCGAGACCCAAGTTCTGAATGCACCTGCCACAAAATGCGGGCGGGGGGTGGGGTGCGGCTGGGGAAGGACCCAATTAACTCTAGGGAACACTAGGAGCATCTGTGCCTGCATGCTAAATGGGGACTCAGATCACCTCCGTACACTTTAAAAGTCAAAGTGCTGCCCCGTTGGCCAGCACGAACAGCCTGAGAGCTGCATGCCCCTTGTGTAACCTTGTTTACCCTCCACTGCCCTGTCCCAGCAGGGCGGGGAAGTGCCACCTGGATTTCGGAAAACTGGAAAACTTAAGGGTGGTCTCTTTCACCCAGTGAGAAAATGTAGGGT
Organism: Lynx rufus; assembly: GCF_022079265.1. Lineage (NCBI taxonomy): Eukaryota > Metazoa > Chordata > Mammalia > Carnivora > Felidae > Lynx > Lynx rufus. The sequence goes on from NW_025814843.1 coordinate 3,143,922, forward strand.
TCAGGGGATGAAGCCCCAGGTGTAGCTGATGATCAGGTTCAAAGCTGAGCATCTGAGGGGCACCTGAGTGGCTCAGTGGTTAAGCATCCAACTTCGGCTCAGGTCATGATCTCCCGGTCCTAGTCCACGTCCAGCTCTGCTGACAGCTCGGAGCCTGGAGCCTGCTTCAGATTCTGTGTCCCTCCTCTCTCTCTGCCCCTCCCTCGCTCACGCTCTGTCTCCTGTCTCTCACAAAGAAATAGATGTTAAAAATTTTTTTAATAAAAAATTAAAAAGGTGAGCACTTGAGGGCAAGAGCATCAGGGAACCTTAGGGCTTATTAAAATTATTTTCTGTCTTCTGTGCCTGGGCCTCCTATTCTGCGTTAGGTGAGCTTGGGATCTCTTTGGGTTAGAGCTGAGAAAGGAAACTGAGTCACAGGAGTAGGTGGGAAGGGAAGGAATTTATTGAGGCAGTTGATATTAAACTTTTATCCTTCCATTCTTGCAGTGATTCCAGAGGGTAGGTACCTGCCTCTTGTAGATGAGGGGATGGTGCCCCTGGGAGATGAGAGTCTTGCTCAGGATGGTGCATCTGGAATGAGTGTCAGAGCCAGGACTTGAACTCAGAGTTGGCACCACATTCCCACTGTGCCCTCAGGCTGCCTTGCAGGGTTGTGTGTGGTGTCAGTGTTTGGGATGTGGGCAGAAAGCGGAGTGCTGTTTCTGGAAGCAGATCCTGCCTGCAGTAAATTGGTGGTTGTAAGGGATATGTGTTTGAAGGAATTGACCAGGAGAATGTTCCTAGAAGCCTCTTTAGCAGGCAGACATGTTGAGCCTGCCTGTTGTGGGTTGTGTCCTGGGTCCCTGGTTGTGCTCCTGGGAACAGGAAGCTCCTGCTTGACTGGGCTGTGAGCCCAATCTGCATGTCTGGGCCTTTCATGTACTGCTGCCCTTGGCATCTGACCAGGGGGCCTCATGCATCCCATCAGGTGTGAAAGAGCCCAGGGATTTCCGGGACTTGGGGCCGCATGGCACAGTCTCTTAGGAGTCACCTTTCTGCCTCTTGGTCTTCATGTTGGTTACTTGATGGCCTTTGGGACTGTTTGTGTCCAGCAGGCAGTCACAAGCGCCCAGCTCACCGGGAGGTACTGGAAGGATCCCCTCTGCCCCATGGAGCCGGAAGCTCCATAGGAGTTTCAATCTGTTAGTTCTTGTCCTGGTGTTGGGTGGGGTCTTAGAAAAAAAATGGGTGTGGGTGTGTTAAGGGGAAAGAAATGTGAATCACAAGCCCCTAACTTCTTTGCATTTGCCAAAGGAAGGAGGGTGAGATGTAGGAGAAGGACGGGAAGAATGGTCAGTGGAGAGGTGCAAGGGCTCATCTGTGCCTGCCCACGGGAGTTCAGAGGTCTGGAAGAGGTGTGTGCCAGCAGCCCTAACTCCCAGCCCCGGGAAGGGCACCTGTCCCTGGCACCGACCCCCCACCCTCAAGGGCTGAAGAGGCTGCGGGTTCTCAGGGCTCCTGAGTGCTCCTGAGGGCTGTTGCCCGGGCCGGTCGGTCTTCCTCCCTCAGCTGTGAGCGCTTCCTGCTTCTGGGGAGTATGACACCCCCACCCCCAGCAGGCTGAGATGCAGATTACAGGGCCCTCCCGGATCCTCCTGAGTCAGAATCTGTGGGGTGGGGCATGGCGGGGGGGGGGGGGGGATTCCAGTTATCGGTATCTTTAACTGAGGAACTGGCAAGTCCTTGGACCAGTTCACGGGTGGGGGAGGGGGGCTCCAAAGGCATCCGTGCCCCAGGGCTCTGAGTGTGAGGCCAGAGTGGTCGGCTGTAAGTGCAGCTCAAGGCCACGGAGACCGTAGCCCCCACCTGCCGCCCGGTTGCCAAGGCGTTTAGTAACATTGGGGAGATCACAGTGCAGAGAGAAAGGGGAGCCCCAAGGTGATGCCAGGCACAGAAATGACAACTTTGGCTGAACTTGAAAAGGAGGAGTGTCTGCTCACACCAGTCACTGTCCCTGGTCTTCAGAGTGAGGGGTGTCTACAAACAGAATCTAGTTCAGGTCCACGCAGTTCTGAGGCTGGCCCTGGCAGAGGGTCCCCCCCACACCGGTGCAGAGTTGGGGGGCAGCACACGCAGCAGAGCTGGGAGTGGAGGCTCCCTTGCTGCTGGGGGTGGGGGCGTGCCTGGAGGGAAGGGGAGGAGGGAGGAGGTGGGAGCCTGTCAGGGTGGGGTGAAGGGGGGGAGGAGGGGGAGGTGGGAGCCTTCAGGGATGGGGGTGGGGAGGAATGGGGGATGGGGGTGGGGGGTATGGGAGGGTGGAGGTGGGGGCATGCCGAGGGGGAGGGGAGGGGCCGTGTCTGCCCACAGCTGCTCCCCACCCCCCTCACTTCACCCTCAGTCCACTTCACCTGGCAGGAGTACTTCCTCCCCCCTAATCTGATCCGGTTCCCCTTCGTGCCACGCCCCCAGTTGAGCTGTGTGGCAGGGTGACTGTGTGACTCGCCTCTGTCTGGGGGTGTGCCCTGCCTTGCTCCTGGACTCAGTGTCCGGTGGTGTTGAGTCTCCAGTCGGCCGAAGGCCAGCTGTTTCTCCAGTGCAGCTGAAGGAGGGTGTTTTCCGGGGAGTGTTTTGTTGGCTGGATTGGTCCTCTGAATGGAAGAGGGTGTGTCTGTCTGTTCTGTCCATGGACCCTGACCCTGTCACCCTCCCTGTTCCCTTTGCTACATGGAGGCTTTAAAGTTCTTGTTCCAACATGGCCGGTCTGTGAGGTGGGGACTGACATCTTAGCAAGACTGCCTGGGGTGACATGTGTCCTCCACTGAGGCTCCCTTAGCTGTAGGGTAGGGGTTGGCAGGGGTTTTGGAGTGTTCTTACAAAAATTGTTTTCTTTTTCTTTTTTTTAAAGTTTATTTTGAGAGAACAAGCGAGCAGAAGAGGGGCAGAGAGAGAGAATCTCAAGCAGGCTCTGTGCTGTCTCGGAGCTCGAACTCAACGATCTGTGAGATCATGACCTGAGCTGAAATCAAGAGTTGGATGCTTAACTGACTGAGCCACCCAGATGCCCCCCCCTTTTTTTCTTTTTTATAATTTTTTTTAACATTTATTCATTTTTGAGAGAGAGACAGAGCATGAGCGGGGGAGGGGCAGAGAGCGAGGGAGACACAGAATCCAGAACAGGCTCCAGGCCCTGAGCTGTCAGCACAGAGCCTGACGCGGGGCTCAAACCCACAAACTGTGAGATCATGACCTGAGCCAAAAGCAGACGCTTAACCAACTCAGCCACCCAGGCGCCCTGCCCCTTTTCTTTTTAACATTGTACAAATCCCATATGATAAAATTCATCTTTAGTGCTGTTTTGAAGTAAAGCTAGGAAAGATTTTCAGGTCTGGGTCGCATCCCTCCGGCCATCCCAAGGACACTCCTTGGGAAGTCCTCTGTCTTGTGCATCAGTGTCCTCTTTCTCTTCCAGACCATCCCCATTGTAGTGGGTTGCATGGTGGCTCCCCCGAATGACGTCCATGTTCTAATCCCTGGAACCTGTGAATATCACCTGATGTGGGAAAGCAATGAATGTTCCCTTACGCGGATCTTGGGAGGAAGAGTTTATCCTGGATTAGCTATCTGGTGGCCCCTAGATGCCATCACATCCTTGGAACTAGACACGCAGAGAAGGAGGAGGAGGCCGCGTGAAGATGGAGGCAGAGATGCGGGGTGGGGGTGGGGGGACAGCCACCAGGAGCTGGGAGTGGGGCGGATTGTGCCCTAGAGCCTTGGGCGGGGCTTCCGGCCCCTAGAGCTGTGAGGGGCCACATCTGTGCAGGCCTGTGTGGCCCTCCGCAGTAAGCCGTTCCCATGAGCCATCCTCCCACTGCCTCCCCTGGTCGAACCTAAAGGTCACTTCTGGGCCCCATCGCACACGTGCTCTCAGTAGCTCCAGGTCAGCTCCGCGGGGGGGGGGGGGGGGGGGGCGTGGAGTCCACCCGGCCCCCCAACTGCCGTTCTCCAGAATGCTGCCAGAGAGGAGGGTTTGAGCCTCAAATCGGATCCCATCAGTCCCCTGCTTAACCCGGGCCTCAGGATCCTGTGCTGACTGGCTTCTGCCCACCCGCCTCTCGCCCCTTCCCGCCTCACCCACACAGCCCCGCCGGGCTGGGCTCTTTCCCCAGCTGGTCTTTGTGCTGCCTCTCGCCTCCTCGCCTGCAGAGGCTTCGCCTGGCCCCTGAGCTTGTCTATCACTGACTCTCCCTAAAGTACATCTTTCCTTGGTCGTGAGTTGTAGTCCCTTTCTGCCCCGAGCAGGAGCTCTGTGACCCCTGGGAGGGGCTTGTTCTTGAATTCCCGCCCCAGCCCTGGCATGCTGCCTGGCATGGGGTAGGCACCCATATTTTGGGGGACTGTGTGAGTCACTGGGTGAAGAGCTTGTGCTGGGGGACGCTGGCACAGTGTTGGGGGGGGGGGACAGTCTGAGATGGCCGATTCAGGCAAGGGGCAGAGCTCTCTGGTAAAAGGATGTCAGAAAAAAGATGGTCCAGAAGTTTTAATGAAGGAAGGGGGGGGACACCATCTTCTGACAGGCTGTCACAGGCCTGAGGGAGAACGGGGAGGAGTGGCCTTTGGAGAACCAGCAGGTGCTGTGGGTGAGGGCCGGCCAGGGGAGAGCAGGTTTGAGTCAGTCCTAGGGCCATCCTGTTACCCGCACAGGGGAGCGTGGCTCTCAGAACTGGCAGAAAGTCACCTAGGACTTGGGTGCCCCTCTGCTGTTATAACCCCCCCCCCCCCATGAGTGACACTCCTCAGCCCCGAGCCAGCACATTAAACCAGCAGCAGATGCGACAGTTGCTGGAGTCTGAGCCCATGTCCAGAAGTACTAGTGGGAAGTTCCAGCCTGGCCCAGGGCTCGTTCCTGGGTGGGTTAGTTCCTTGCCGGCACAAGCGTCTGGTCTGGTCTGGTCAGTAAGGCCCACAAGAGCTGTCTCAGAACCAGGGTGATCCAGTCTGGAGGTGAGGTACCTGGAGGTCCCGTCCCCTCACTGGGGGTAGCATCCCACCAGCTGGACAGTCCTCCAGGAGCATCTGGGAGCCACAGGGCAGCCTCTGAGGACTCAGAATTGTGGGCAAGAGCACCTGAAGGGTCGGGGAAGGAGGGTCCACCTGGCCATCTGAGGCCAGCCATGGCCCGGAGCTCCCGTGCAGATCAGGCCACAGCCTGCGCCACTCTGTGTGTGTCTGGAAGGGACATGGCCCTGACTTAGTGTTTTAGCAGCATTTCCATGGAATTCCGAAAAGCATGGGTAGTTTGCTCCTTTGATCATATGGCGAATGAGTGTGTGCAAAGGGACAGAGGTTACCGACATTTTCATAGGACAGACAATCTGTGCTCCTTCCTCTGTGACTTCACGCATGGGGTCTCCAGCCTCATGGGCCCTCCCCGCCATGCACTCGCAGGACCCAGTCTCTACATCACACACTCTTTTGTTCTGTCTGCTTGTGAGCACAGCATGGACATACATATGCTACAGGGACAGACACGAGGACGTAGGTCCTCAGCTACTCCAGACATCAGAATTTTTAATATTGTGGACAGCAGCCACTCAGAAGGCTTTTCTGCACATCTGGCCCTACACGTGCCTGATCTCCTCTAACCCTTACAACTCTTAGGGGTGCAAACTCTGTTACTTTCCTCGCTTCACAGATGAGGAAATCAAGGCTCAGAGGGTTATGATCAGCCCAGGGTCACACAGCTGCCACAACGGTGTACTGTGTTTTTCTGGGAGCCCTTAAGCCAGCATGCGAGTGGCTGAAGGGAAAGTACCATGGTCGTCCAAGAGCAGGCGAGGGGTCCCTTCTAGCAGTGGGTGGATGGGGACACCAGCAACTTGTGATTGGGACTCTGTAGACGTTGTGCAGGACAAAGAAGATTGTAGCTAGGCAGTGATGTGGCCGAATGAGGGAGAAGAAAGCTGTACGTTGGCCCTTGTGCATGAAACGGCACAGAACTGACGGTGGCGAGGACCTGTAGAGGATCTCCTGCCTGCCTCCTTTCTCCTCAGATGGTGAAACGGAGGCCTGGCCTTTCCTAACTGACCCTTCAGGACTTGGGCTCCGGACATCGTTACTCTCCCCAAGGGCATCAACAGGTTGTGCTCTTGATCTCTGAGGCTGACAGGCTGATGAGACGCTGCCTTGGGCAGCCAGAACTTGATGGCTGGTAGCAAATGTGCCTTCGTCGAAAGAATTCAAGTTGAGAACAGAGTGTCACGGGCTCCGTGGTGGCCCTCTAACACGTCCTGGGCCAAAGGAGGGGGAGTGCTTTTCCTCGAGGGCTGAAGCTGGGGTTTTGTATGGGGGTGAGTGGGAGGAAGAGAATTTTGAGCTGAGCTGGAGCCACGTGCAAAAGTCTCCCCTCCCTCGGCCCTCACCAGACCATTTCTGTTGGCATCTCTTCCGAGGGTCACTACCCTCTGGGTGACACCTGGGTCTGTGCTGCCATCTTTATTTATTTATTTTTTTTTTTTCTAAATTTTTTTTTTTTTTCAACGTTTATTTATTTTGGGGACAGAGAGAGACAGAGCGTGAACGGGGGAGGGGCAGAGAGAGAGGGAGACACAGAATCGGAAACAGGCTCCGGGCCATCAGCCCAGAGCCCGACGCGGGGCTCGAACTCACGGACCGCGAGATCGTGACCTGGCTGAAGTCGGACGCTTAACCGACTGCGCCACCCAGGCGCCCCTGTGCTGCCATCTTTAAATAGAATCTGTTGACTCTCTCCCAGGTCGCGGGAGGGCCACACGCCCTCTTTCCCACCCTGGTCCTCCCAGTTTTTTGTTACATTTGGATATTTTTCTGGGGATCATATTTCAGCCCCGATTTCTAATTCCATCAGGTGTAGGCAAGATCTGTTAATTGTCAAGAAACACGAGGAAAAGTAAACCACCAGCAGGCCCCTGCGCCCCCGTGTCTCTCCACCTCCCACTGGCTTTCAGCTCCCTGCCTACTCAGTGGAGGTTTTACTTTCGAAAAGGTAATTCATGCTGTTGTGAAGAAACCAAGTGTTTTACAAAATGACAAACTGTGGAAAGTCAGTCTCCATCTCTGATCTGTGGTTTCCCAAATTGCCCATCAGCGGTAACTGCTGTTTCTTGTGCCTTTTCCTACAAGAATGCTACATTGGACACATTCAGATTATAGGAGTACTTTTACATTATCGAGGTTAATGCCATTTGCATTTTATTCCGTAACTGTGATAACGTTTCCTGAACCCTGCGGAGAGTTTCTGAAAACTGGAAACCGACGAACGGCATTTCGAATGTCTGACTTGTGGATTTATTCCACCCCAGAGCAGAGCAGAACGATTGGACTAGGGCATGCACTCCCATCGCTAAACTCTGCGTCCCCAGGACGCGGTGCCAGTGGCCAGGTCAGATGAATTCTATTTTTTAGATGCTATCTGCTGCTCAAAGCTACCCCCCACTGTAGTTGGCTTCATGTTTAGATGTTGAGTTACCCACCTGGAAATTAAGAGAAAGTTCCAGGAAGAACATGGCTTCCCAGATCCTTAGGATGATCCGACTTCTTCATCATCCCCATTGCTGGCTGACCTAACGGGCCCTCTCGGCGTGCCATACGATGGTCCTGTGGTGTCTTCCTGTACTCTGGGAGTTGTTCTGCTGTTCCCCACGTTCCATGTTTTCTTCCCTCTTTCTGGGATTCCATATTTGTTTGTCTGTATACATACCCGTAAGTGACTTTTTCTGGACATGGGAGATAAACGTTCTGGGGTCTTCTATGCCAATGGTGTTTTTATTTCTCACGTGTCACAGGTAGTGTGACTGGATGCCGTTCAGAAGTGTAAAGGCATTGCTGCAACGCCCAGTGGTGCCCAAGAAGTCTCGTGTGTGGTGATTCCTATTTGTAACCTGTACTTCCTCTCTGGAAGCCATTGGGACCACTTGCCTTTGCTTGGTGTTCTGGAGGCTGGGTCTGAATACTGACCTTCAGTTTTTCTCCTTCACTGGGGGTGAAACTTCCTGGTGAACCTTCCCAATCTGAAGACTTAGGTCTGTCTTTAGTTCTAAGATTCTGATAAAGAATATTTTTTTGATCCTTTTCTTATCTCCCTTTTCTCTGTTCTTCTGGGATTCTTTTTTTTTTTTTCTTTCAGTTTTTTATTTATTTTGAGACAGAGAGTGTATGAGTGGGGAATGGGCACAGAGAGAGGGAGACAGAGAATCCCACGAACCATGAGATCATGACCTGAGCTGAAATCAAGAGTCAGACGCGTAACCAACTGAGCCACCCAGGCGTCCCTCCTTCTGGGATTCTTAACTGATGCATGGAGACTTTTTCTCCTTGACTGATCTTTGTCTCTTAAAAGTTCTCTTAGATATGACTTTCCAATAGTTTAACTTTTTATTCTCCTCTGGAAGAATTCTTTGACTTTTCCTCCCTAGTTACCCTGTTTTTAAATTTTATTTTAACATTCATATTTTTACTTTTGAGGTGAAAACTTTTTGAGTCGGTTTTGAAAAAAACCTCTTTTGGATCCATGAGGTTCAGACAACTTCACAAAGTGTATATAATTGAAACTTCCTCCCATCCCCTCCTCCATCACAAGGTCTCAAGCTGCAGTTTGGGGAGAGAGTGGAGAGTGAGGGGTCAGTGCTCCATGGGAGATAGGGGACAACCGTAGGGCCAGTGAGGCAGCCCACAGCTGGTCCACAGGCAGTCTTCCCCTTGATTCCTGCTTGTCTTTAAATCCCCTTCTGTCACCTGCTCTCTGCTGGCCTGGAGCTTCTCCCCTGGCCATCTCTGTTTCTTTTTCTTTTCTTTTAAAAAAATTTTTAATGTTTATTTATTTTTGAGAGAGAGTGAGCAAGCAGGGGAGGGGCAGAGAGGGAGGGAGACACAGAATCGGAAGCTCCAGGCTCTGAGCTGTCAGCCCACCGTGGGGCTCGAACCCACAAACTGCAAGATCATGACCTGAGCTGAAGTCGGGCGCTTAACTGACTGAGCCACCCAGGCGTCCTGCCCCTGCTTTTTTAAAAACATTTTTTAAATGAAATATGGCCTTTTGTAGCAACGTGGATGGAACTGGAGAGTGTAATGCTAAGTGAAATAAGCCATACAGAGAAAGACAGATGCCACATGGTTTCACTCTTATGTGGATCCTGAGAAACTTAACAGGAACCCATGGGGGAGGGGAAGGGAAAAAAAAAAAAAGAGGTTAGAGTGGGAGAGAGCCAAAGCATAAGAGACTCCTAAAAACTGAGAACAAACTGAGGGTTGATGGGGGGTGGGAGGGAGGGGAGGGTGGGTGATGGGTATTGAGGAGGGCACCTTTTGGGATGAGCACTGGGTGTTGTATGGAAACCAATTTGTCAATAAATTTCATATATATAAAAAAAAAATAAAATAAAATAAAATAAAAAAATGAAAAAAAAAAGAAATTGTAAATGAAGAGCTTCAGGAAGAGAGGTAACAAAACAAAACCAAGTATTAAAAAATAAATAAATAAAATAAAAACATTTTTTAATTTTTTTTTTTTTAATTTATTTTTGAGGCAGAGACAGCATGAGTGGGGAAGGGGTAGAGAGTGAGGGAGACACAGAATCCGAAGCAGGCTCCAGGCTCTGAGCTGTTAGCACAGAGCCCGATGCGGGCTCAAACCCATGAACTGTGAGATCATGACCTCAGCCGACGTCGGACGCTTAACCGACTGAGCCACCCAGGCATCCCATTTTTTAAACATTTTTAAAATTTATTTTTATTTTTTTATTGGCCATCTCTCTTTCTGATGTAGGGCTACGCATACCCCATCCTGACGACCTATCTGCCTTCTGGTTTCTAGAAACTCCTCAAAATCTCTGGTTTGCTGATGTTCCCCTCTGCTTCCATTTTTAGGAATTTTAGGTTATGAATTTATTTCCTTTTGTACTTCTCTACTGTCATTTAAGTGGGATTTTCTGAGAAGTGACAATTAAGTGGGACCTGGAGAGCCAATGTAGGATTTTAATCAGGAGTTTGACATGGTCAGGTTTGCATTATAAAACAGGCACTGTGGCGGACAGCAAGGGGGAAGGGCAGGAGGGGTCAAGAGTACATAGGGTTGCCAGTTGTCATCAAGGTGTGAAGAAAGAAAGCATGGCCAGGGCCATGAGGCCATGTTGTTGGAGGCAGAGTCAAGATATTTGATATGCATAAACTCTGTTTTGTTTTGTTTTTTAACGTTTATTTATTTATTTATTTATTTATTTATTTATTTATTTTGAGACAGAGACTGAGCATGAATGGGGGAGGGTCGGAGAGAGAGGGAGACACAGAATCTGAAACAGGCTCCAGGCTCTGAGCAGTCAGCACAGAGCCCAACACGGGGCTCGAACTCACGGACCGCGAGATCATGACCTGAGCCGAAGTTGGACGCCCAACCGACTGAGCCACCCAGGCGCCCCAATATGCATAAACTCTGAATGTCTGCACTGGGGGAGGTTGATGTCTGATGCCAGCCAAAGGGTCTGACGGAGTTCGGGGCAGAGGGGCCATAGGTGAAGCTACACAGCCCAGAGACGAGGACAGGAAAGAACCCTAAGAACCAAATATGGGCCCTGGGACCACAGTCAGCGAACAAGAACCAAAGACGTGGCTCGTCAGGGCCAGGCAGGGTGGGACTTAGGGTGTGAAATAAGCAGTCAGCCTGTGTGATTGCCCATTGTGTCTGTATGGACACCACAAGTTGAGTGAGGTGTTGTGACTAGAGGCTGGGGTCTTTGGGGACAGGCTTAAGAGGACTTGCTGACTTGGTTGGATGTTAGGCATGAGGGAAGTGGGAGGAGTCCAGGGTGACTCCCGAGATTCCTGGGCAGCCAGGTGGCACCGTCCCCCCAAACATGGGGGCTTTGGGAAGGCGTTGCATGGGTTATGGTTAAGGTGCCTGCAGGTTGAGCAATAACAGTAGGTGGTTGAGTTTGGAGCTTGGAGAGTTTGGGCTGGGTGGTCCTTCCACCCGGCTCTGGACACACGTCTGCTTGCTTCCTGGGAGCCCAGCAATGTTCTTACTCCCGGCCTCATGCATGGCAGCCTCTTGGTCTGCAGGCTCGTTCCGTCCACTAAACATATTCAGGCTTCTTTCCCCTCTCTGAGCCTCACCTTCTTTGGTTTACTGCCTGTTTTGCTCCGGTCCTACCACCCGCAAACTTCCAGGAGCAGCTTTTTGTATATGACGTCTTGATTTCCAATGCTGATTTCAATACCACTGCCAAACCTGCTGTTTTTTTTTTTTTAATTAAAAAAGTTTAAGTCAATTAATTTTTACTGAAGGGATTTTATATGTGATTCCTTCCACTGCCAATCACCTTAGTTCCTCCAAAGTCAGAATTCTAACCTTCAAAATAGCCCTTTTAGAATGAACTTTTGTTCAATCCACAGCTGTCCCTGTCAGTCCATAATTCTTGGCTTGGGCTTCTTTGATCTCCATTTGAATACGGACATAATTCACAACTTCCCCTCCTGTAATCTTTGGGATCCACTTTCTTTAGGGCCACATGTAGGTTCAGAGTAGATGGATCTGTCTGGTTCTCAATTGCAGACACCCTCTAAACACAAATAATTTCCAATCCTATTCACCCCTACACTGTCATGCCCTCGAGCTGTACAGATTGTTGGTACATGCCAATACCTGAGATTTCAAAAATGTGACTGGTAGGGGGTGCCTGGGTGGCTCAGTCAGTTAAACATCTGACTTTGGTTCAGGTCATGATCTCGCGGTTTGTGAGTTCGAGCCCCACATCGGGCTCTGTGCTGACAGCTCAGAGCCTGGAGCCTGCTTCGGATTCTGTGTCTCCCTCTTTCTTTGCCCCTCCTGCGCTCACACTATGTCTCTCTCAAAAATTAAAAAAAATAAAAAAATTTAAAAAAATGTGCTGTTAGATCTTTCATAATTTTAGATGATCGAGGTCCTGGAGTTCTTTCCCTCAGATCTAACACACAGTTCTGTGAATAAAGGAAACCACATGTGTGCTCTAGAGGCATTTCCAGTGATGTAGGTCTGCAGAATAAATCCCCTTGGGATAGACCTCAACTGCTTTATTTTTTCTAACGTAGAGAATTATAAAGCTTTATTGAAAGACATTAAAGAACAGGTCCTGTCAGGGCACCTCGGTGGCTCAGTTGGTTAAGTGTCCCCCTTCGGCTCAGGTCATGATCTTGCAGCTCATGGGTTCAAGCCCTGCGTTGGACTGTGTGCTGACAGCTCAGAGCCTGGAGCCTGCTCTGAATTCTGTGTCTCCCTTCCTCTCTGCCCCTCCCCCGCTCACACTCTGTCTCTCTCTCTCTCTCTCTCTCAAAAATAAACATTAAAAAAAAAATTTTAAAAAGAACAGGTCCTGTCATTTACACTTCTGAAATCAGTCCCCAATCACTTCTCTTTGGTCTGGTCTCTACTTCTACCCTGTTCCAGGAAAATCCTGTCTGGTCTCTCTGCATCCGTGCTCACCCTTTTAGCCCATTCTTCATATAACAGCAGTCTTTCTAAAATGAAAACCTGATGGCACCTCCTTTTGTTTATGTAATATTCCCAGTGCTTTAGGACAAGGGCTCAGCTCTCTTGACATTATGTCTGTTTCAGCCCATCACACGAGAGGGCAAGCGATCTCAGTGTGTCCCATTATTGGGTTGCTAAATCTCATCACTGGGTTACAGCTGTGTCTGCCGGGGCTTGTCACTGTAAGGGTTTGTTTTCATAGCCCGGGTTCATTGAGGATTCTTGCCTGAGTACGTTATTACCATGTAAAATGGTAATTTTCTTTCTTTTCATTCCTTCCACCTTTATTGGTTGGCATTCTTCATAAAGAAGAGTTTTGCCTTTTCTCTGCTCTTCCTTAAATTATTTTTTTAAAATCTCAGTATGGACTTACGGAATATTATTTTCATTCAATGTGTTATCATCCATTTGTGTTTTTCATTTTGAGGCCCAGAATTGGCCAGTGGGAGCCCATTCAAATTCACTTCTGTAAGAGTTCTCATCAATTTTGTGAGCACTTCCTTACTTCCTGCCGCAGAAAGGTTTTTCAAGCTCACATTTTATTTTCCACCTTTAGATCAGCCATTTTTCCAAGGAGCCCGGTTTCCTTTTCAGTGGAGAATGGTATGGGTCCGTGTGCTCATTACTACTGGAGCGTCATTTTTTCTAGGCCCTCACAATGAACAGAACTAGGAGATTTTCTTTTTTTTTTAATAATGAGTTGAAGAACTCTTGCTTACAGTAGAACGCCACCTAATTAATGAGTAGGAATGCTTGAGTTAAGTCATCATTTGGCAACAATCATAGTAATAACCCGTTCAGGCAAGAATCATCAATAGGTGCTAAAACTCATTGGTGAAAGTCTGATGAGAAGCAAGATATTTAAAGTCTCGGAGTATCTATTACAAGATATCTACTAATTACAAAGGGAAAAATAGTTACAGTGGAGAAATCTGGCAGACACCATGATAACCAGGTGATCCAAGTTGACATCATCGGTAATGGGACACATCGATAATACATGCCTCCTGATGTCTTCTGACGGTTTGTGTATAGAGAGGCCGATGCTTTTGACAAATAATGTTGTATCTGAAGCAGTGTGTTTTAACCCTAGCCATGGGAGAGGAGACAAGGTATTTTTTTATTCTCTTGTTCGGTGTCAGGCAGGGGCCCTTTCTCTTAGGGACTCTTATTTCACTTGAAAATCAGAGTCTGGAGCCCAGCAACCATGATCTGTCCCTGGGTCACACCCGATACGTGAAACCGTAATAGGAGACTCACCAAAAAACAGCCTCAAAGATGAACTCTGGGAGACCTGGTCCTGGTCTCCATCTTTTAATCTCAGTGGGTTTAATCGCTATCAGACCATTCTGGACTGTCTCCTTGCCATGGTAAGCTGGTGGGGAAAACTTTCTTTTCTGCCACCCATACTCATCGTCCGTTGTTCTTGGGCGACTGAGAAGGACACCTGGCATCCTTTCTGACCACCTTTACGTGTGGCAGTGGTCTCAGCTCAGGCCCCAGTCAGGTCCACCGCTGGGATTCAGACACGTCTGAACTTGTTAGAGTAGAGGAGAATCCCCTCCCCATCCCTGCCAGGAGCCGGAGTAGCTGAGGGCCCCAGCCTCATCAGAAGCGCACAGCCTGAAGGTAAGCTCTGGTGACCATAGCCTGTTATCTGCTGGGTAGGCAGGCAGTCCTTTTGTCAGCATGCCCTGAACACTAGAGCCAGGACCATCCCAGACCGTGACCACGGGGACAAGGCAGATGGCCCTCAATACATTTACCGTAAATGGTAAATGAGAGACCTTCTTCCCACTCCCAGACCTGAAGTTCATATAAACAGAACCAAATAGCGTCTCTTCTTTCTGTGTAAGAATGGTTTTATCTGTTCTTCAAATGTTTCATAGAATTCATTTGTGGAGTCATCCGGGTCTTAAGTTTTCTTTGTGGGAAGGTTTTTGGCTATGTATTCTATTTCTTTGCTAGATACAGTGCTATTCAAATTCTCTTTCTGTCCATGACAACTTGAAAACAGAAATTTTTTATGTTTATTTATTTTTGAGATAGAGACAGAGTACGAGTGGGGGAGGGACAGAGAGGTGGGGGGAGGGAGGGAGACACAGAATCTGAAGCAGTCTCCAGGCTCTGAGCTGTTAGCGCAGAGTCTGACACGGGGGCTCGAACCCACGAACTGTGAGATCATGACCTGAGCTAAAGTCAGACGCTCAACTGACTGAGCCACCCAGGTGCCCCTTTAATTTTTTTTTTTTTTTTTATGTTTCCGTCCATGACAACTTTTTAAAAACCTTTTTAGTTTGGTACCATGAGAAATCTGAAAAACGGAAGCAACTACTCAGTGTAAAGATTTCCCTCTTTTACAGACGGCCTCTTGTGAACTAGAAGCTGAAGCTCAAGACTGTTCACATGCTCCCCCCGCCCTGTGCCTTGTTTTGTTTAGAGCTACCAAGTGGGTGTTAAAACACGTAATATGTGATTAAGAAGCCAGAGTTCTGTTCTCTTCTTGTAAATTCAGGCTTCTATTCAGCACTTGTGTGCCAGGCCCATTATTGGTGTTTTGGATTCAACAGTGAACGAAACAGGCTTGCCATTGCGCATGCTTCCGCGGGAGGAGACAGAAAACAGGGCTTCGTGGGAGGTATTTGGGGAGGGGTGCCGTGGGAACCCGGAGGTGCCCGGGGAGCACAGCAGTGGACTTCGGTCCCCACTGGTCTGCTTCTGTGCGAATTCCCGCAGCGTGAGCTCCGGTACGTGTCACGGGTGACGAGGGAAGCGTGCTGGCTCAGGGCACACTGCCTTGGTTCATCTATGGATTCTTCCAGGAAAAAGGAGTTGGGATGGGGGAGTAGTCTCGTGGTTCAGCAGAAGAGGAAAAAGCCCTCCGTTTGACTGCTGTGTCGCAGGAGCCCCTGTGGGCTCCCAGGAACGGGGAGGAATAAAAAAACAAACGGTGCCTATATCTGGGCCTGCTTCCTCAGAAAGCCACATCCCAGCCTGTGGTCCTGGCGTGGCTGGCCACCCTGCCCACCGTGCCCCACTTCATCACAGCCCCTTGGCTCACAACAGCTCTTTCATCTGCATTGTCTGGGCACTTACTGACCTCGCTCTCATTAAAGTTTCGTCAGAATTTCTACTAGATTTTTGGGTTGCGTTTTAATATTTATTGTGGCAGCCTCTAGCTCCGCTGAACTGCCTGCCCAGGTGATCCGAGTTAAGTCGTCTAGTTAGGAAATTGTGTAGGTTTTGAGGGGTCTGCCCTAAGCCCGTTTTTACAGGAAGTCCTGTCATTACTCGTGTGCACCTTTAGAGAATATGAGGTTTTTTCTAAAACTGGATTATTTACACGCTTTAGAGCAGAAATGTTTGTCTTACAGAGGAGTACAATTTGTGAGCCAAACAGAATATAAAGAAAAAAGTCCCTAAGCAAACAGGAAACGATTCAAGAAACAGCAGCAGAACTCCATATGCATTCACTTAAGAGATCTGTATTCGTAAAGTGTTCTGAACACATTGTATCTGCTGAAGGTCCCAGCAGCATGGAAGGTAGTTTCCACAGACACTTTTATCCTCATTTTTTTCTTTTTTAAAGATCTTTATTAAAAAAATTTTTTTTAATATTTATTTTCTTTTTGAGAGAGACAGAGACAGGGCAAGCAGGGAAGGGGCACAGAGAGAGGGAGACACAGAATCCTAAGCAGACTCCATGCTGTCAGCACAGAGCCTGATATGGGGCTTGAACTCACAAACCATGAGATCGTGACCTGAGCCTAAGTCAGACACTTAACTGGCTGAGCCATCCAGGCACCCCCCTCCAATTTTTTTTAATGTTTATTTTTGAGGGGGGGGGGTGCAGAGAGCAAGGTAGACAATCCAAAGCAGGCTCCAGGCTCCAGGCTCTGAGCTGTCAACAGAGAGCCCAACACGGGGCTCAAACCCACAAACCATGAGATTATGACCTGAGCTGAAGTTGGACACTTAACCGACTTAACCAACACTTAAGCCACCCAGGCACCCCTAAAGCTTTTATTTTTAAGTAAGCTCTACACCCGACATGGGGCTCGAACTCAGGACCCAGAGATCAAGAGCCACACGCTCCGGTGACTAAGCGAGCCAGTTGCCCCAGTGTCATTTTTTGATGCCAGAGCACAGATGCTGCACAGCCCCCGGGCCACTGCCCGGGGCAGCTGCCCTCGGGCATGTGCTGAACTAGGAGCTCCTGAGAGCTGGGCACTCTGATCTCTGAGACCAAGAAGGTGGCCTGATTTGAGCCAAGGCTGCAGAGCCAGAGAGGGAGGAGACCCTGCCCCAGAAATAGGCCAGCACTTGTTATGCGGCACTTGGCGATTCCTCTTTCGTTATGTAACCTCAGCGTCCACACTGTTCCCTTTGTTGATTCCCCCCATGTGACTGTTTTCCTATCAATCTCCTTAGCTAATGAGCCCCTTCTATGGAGAGCGGGTGGATCACAGCACCGCTTCGTGCACAGCAGTGCATTTCCCAGAACGTGGACTTGCCCAGAACACCCTTTTTGTGTGGGATACAATTGTTCCTGCTTGTTTGGAATAATAAAGCTGCTTATGCTTCCTTTATTCATCTCTTCATCGCCTTTTATTTACACCTCCTGTGTTTGGGGCAGACGTCCGGCTTTGCGGCCCTTACTGCTGTGTTCGGGGCCCTCCGTGGCAGAGCAGAGACCAGCATAGGAGCAGATGCAGGAAAACACTTGGCCCCTGCCTTTCAGGAATGTTTTGGGGACACACACACACACACACACACACAGGAGGATGTTCTGGGAGCCACTGGTGTATAAGGAGCAAAGCATGAAATCTGCAAGCAAGAGGTGGGGCCAAGGAAGGAGGCCAGCATTTAGGAAAAGGATGGGGGCCCAGATGGAAGGAGATGAGAAGACAGGGCAGGAGGCTGCTACAGCCTTCGTGAATGCCAGAGACCCTGGAGGTCATCCCTTCCAGCATCCTGCCCAGTGCAGGGACACCTGTCTGCTTTCTCCAACATCTCTATCTCCCACCTGGGCCCAGGCACAGGCCTCATGGATACTGTTGTGTCATTATAGGTACTGGAGCCCCAGCGCTAAAATTGCTTTCATTTCTGGAGCCCACGCTGCTCCTGTGGGCCTGGCTGTGTCCTCCAACAGAATACAGGAAGTCTCTTTGCTGCCTTTTAAGGACTGCTTCCCAAGAAAGTAGCAGGGCCCCCATCCTTCAGATCTTTAATTCCCGCGTGGCTGGCTCCACAGGGGAGGCTCCCTGGACCCAGCGAGCAGCTCTGGCAGGGGAGAAGGTGAAGCAGCAGACCCACGGCTGGCTGCACCCATGGGGGGCCCGTGGCTGAGGGACCAGTGGAGGCGGGAGCTGGGATCTGTGGAGCAGTTGTATGTTCCCGAGCAGGAAAACGACTCCCTTTGGCAAAATTGGAGTCAGGTTTGTTTGAGTTTGTGTCCCGACTGCAGTCAGGGGCAGAGGCCAATCACGTAACCTCTCAGAGCCTCAGTGTCTGCATCTGTAAACAGGAGAGAGAGCAGCCCTGACCTCGGAGGCCTGGTCTGAGTGGGATGGGTCGGGCGGGCTGTGCGGAGGCGGCGCTTAGACAGCAGAGGCTCCGTGTTACTGCGGTTCTGTACGGCTGGGGGAGGGGGCCTGTAGGTACAAGTGTCCAAAACCTAGCGTTGGCTCGTGTGGTTCAAAGGCTGCCAGAATGTTCCCATTCTATCTACCAGTTGGGAGGAAGTGAGGAAGGAAGACCTGTCTTAGATTAAGTGGGAATGATGGGGCGCCTGGGTGGCCCAGTCGGTTAAGCATCTGATCTCACGGTTTGTGAGTTTGAGCCCGTCAGGCTCTCTGCTGTCAGCATGGAGCCGACTTTGGATCCTCTTTCTCCCTCTCTCTCTGCCCCTCCCCAACTTGTGCGCGCTCTCTCTCTCTCTCTCTCTCTCTCTCTCAAATAAATAAATGTTTTTAAAAAGACAGGAAGGATAAACTTTTTTTTCTACTTTAGAGTTTCAAGTGCCATTGGCATATTAAAGATGAAAAGGGAGACGTGGCTTCAGTGTCAGCTTTAGCCAAGTATTTAGCCCAGCCAATTAACAATAATTCAGTTAATTTTCTTTTTTTTTTAATATTTTGTTTATTTATTTTGAGAGAGGCAGAGAGAATTCCAAGCAGATTCTGCACTATCAGCACAGAGCCCGAGGTGGGGCTCGAAGTCACAAACTGTGAAATCATGACCTGAGCTGAAACCAAGAGTCAGACACTTAACCAACTGAGCCACCCAGGCGCCCCTAATTGTTAATTTTCAACCCCACAATGCTCTCTACATTCCCTGGCTGACTAGACCCAAAGTCCCACCTCGCCTTCCCAAGCACTGTGCTCTCTGGGTCACCACCGCACCCCTATTTCTTTGACCTCTTCTCTGAACGTTCCCTTGGCCACCTGGCCTTGACCCAGATCTGCATCCCCAAGGACACGGTTTCCCCTATTTCTGCTTACACCTAGACCTCAGGTGGGGACTTGGGCTTGAGCTCTTTCTCTTGGTTCTCTCCACTCTCCTTTCCAGGGTAGACATGGAACTTTGGTGTTGCCCATGTCCAGACACACTGCCCCTGTCCTCTCCCCGCCCTGCTGCCACCCCCCCTGCTCCCCTTATTCGTGCCAACCACACCACCCACCCGCACCCTGGTCTCAAGTCTTTGGTCTCCTCAGTCTTTCTCGCTCTCCTTTGGTCTCCCGATTCCACGATGTAGCCTGTACCTCATCAACAACAGTTGTTGTACCACGGTTAACCACTGTTAAAGCCACAGTGGCCACCATCCCGCCACATTTTTTTTTTGTTTGTTTAAAAAAAATTTGTTTGTGCTTATTTATTTTTGAGACAGAGAGAGACAGAGCATGAGCAGGGGAGGGGCAGCGAGAAAGGGAGACACAGGATCTGAAGCAGGCTCCAGGCTCTGAGCTGTCAGCACAGAGCCCGATGTGGGTCTCAAACTCGTCAACTGTGAGATCACGGCCTGAGCTGAAGTCAGATGCTCAACCGACTGAGCCACCCAGGTGCCCCCTGCCGCACTCTCTTCGCCACATTTTTCTAGTGAGCTCCCGCTTCCACTCCCAAGACCATTCAAGGGCCCTAGCCATGCCCTCACCCTTAGGGAGTGAATTTTCTTCCCGAGCATCTGAGGGGACAGCAGCTCTCAAAAGGGCTGCTGCCCCTGCCTTTTGACCACCCAGCCCTCCCCTCCTGCGCTATCCCTGTTGTCCTTACTTGAGCCACAGCAGAGAAGTGTCCCTTCACATCTGCACTGGACCCACACCCTCCAACCTCCTCAGGTTCGTAGCTCCCTAATAATCTTGCCTTTTCCCTCCATCTTCTCTCTCTACTGACTGTCTTCATCAGGATACTGACATCCACTGTTCTCTTGATGTTCATCTCCTTGCAACCCATCTTCCCTTCTTTCCTTCTTGCTTCCCTAAAATTCAGTCTCCATACCATGAGCTTTATAAAACATAAGTTACTACCGTTCCCACTTAAAAGCCTTCAACAGCTTCCCAAGGCATTTGGAATATCAAAATCGAGTTTCCTTCCCATGGCCTGTGGCTGGCCCTGCCCGATCTTCGGTCACTCACATTTCCTTTTGCTTCTTTAGGAAAGTGAAATCCTTTCCTGTCCGAAAGCCTTATTCCATTCTCTCTGCCTGGAATGCTCTTCTCCCCACTCTTCAAATTTTATACTCCTTTGAAACCTTTAGCTCTGCTTAAGAAGCCTTCCCTGACATCCTATGTCCACAGTCTTCCTGTTTTTCTCTTATCTGCATCCTATTCATTTTGGTTTGGCCAAACTCATTCTGATTTGTAATTACACATCTGCGTGTTTACTTGTTTACTTTCTGTCTCTTTCGTTAGCTTTACAACCCACGAGGGCTATGATTATGTTTCCAGTGACAGCAGAGTGCTTGGTACAAAGAAAGAACTCTGCATGAAATAACAGGGAAGAGAGGCTGTGTTTGGGGGTTCACAAAGTGGTGACCAGCTGCTCCCCTGATGGAATCTTCTGCTTCTCCTTATCTAAGCCAATTTAGCATAAAAGTAGTTTGTCACGGGCGTCTGGGTGGCTCAGTCAGTTGAGCGTCCGACTCTTGATTCTGGCTCAGGTCATGGTTTCACAGTTTTGTGCGTTCAAGCCCCACGCAAGGCTCTGTGCTGGAGGTGTAGAGCCTGCTTGGGATTCTCTCTCTAGTCCTCTCTCTGCCCCTCCCCTGCTTGCGCTCTCTCTGAAAAATAAACATTTATAAAAAAGGTAGTTTTTCACATTTGCAGCATCCAGCAGCTTTGTGAATTCCAGTTTTGTTTTGAACGCTAGTGGGAAGCCACCCCGTGATCCCTCCATGTACAGAATACTCGGTGTCTAGTATTGCTTTAAAAAACGTCAAGTACTGGGGCGCCTGGGTGGCGCAGTCGGTTAAGCGTCCGACTTCAGCCAGGTCACGATCTTGCGGTCCGTGAGTTCGAGCCCCGCGTCGGGCTCTGGGCTGATGGCTCAGAGCCTGGAGCCTGTTTCCGATTCTGTGTCTCCCTCTCTCTCTGCCCCTCCCCCGTTCATGCTCTGTCTCTCTCTGTCCCAAAAATAAATAAACGTTGAAAAAAAAAATTTAAAAAAAAAAAAAACGTCAAGTACAACAGCAGTGTAATATGGTGCAAGGAACACAGGCTTGAGAGTCCTGACCTAGCTTTGCTCTTTGGTTCTCATGTTGCTTTTGTCACTCACAGACTTTGTGTCGGTTTCCTCATTTGTGAAACGAGAGAACTTTGATTAGAAGAGAGAAGAGCCCCTTCCAGTTCGTATGCTTTTGGCTGCAGGTTACCAGTAGCTTCAGAAATCGACATTCAGTGATCTCTTAACTAGAACGTGGAGCCATAGCCGTGATGGCTCTGGGGTTTCTTTCCTTCTGCTTTGCCATTTGCTTTGTCTCCAGGCCAGCCCGCGTGGTCATAAGATAGTTGCTGCAGCTGTAGGCACCACAGCCTCCCGTAAGAGCATCAAGAGCAGAAAGGGATGGGCATGGGGAAGGGCTCTCCTCCTGGGTCTCCCTCCTTTCATCAAGAAGTAAACATCCTTCCCGGAAGTACCCTCGCAGACTTCCTTTTGTCTCATTGACCGAACCACCTCATCTATCCCCCCTAGACCATCACCTACAAGAGGATTTGCTTAGCCAATATACAGTTCATCCCGGCTCAGGACTAGCCTATGTTCAACAGTATTTGATTAAATACAGTTGAGTCCTGTGAACAACAAAAGAGAACGGGCAGGACTGTTGATCTCTGAGGACCTGCCTCATAAATCTAAATTCCTGTGATTCTAAGTGCCTGGCCTTTAGGGAGGCTGCCTTGTTATCCTGCAGAGACTAATAGCTTCTCTGGTGAGGTAATGGACAGGAATAACATTTTTGTAAGGAATGGCTGTACATTCCTGAATGAGGAAGGGAACAGAAAGGGTTTAGAAATAGATGGATTTCTTGGCTAAGGAAAATTCAGTGAGCAACTGAGCCCAGCAGGTCGTTTGTAGTAAAGGCCCCACAACTGAGCTGCCAATTGCTGAGAGCTGCCCTTCTTGGGAGCAGAAAAGATTAGGGATCATGGTCACTTACCAGTCAAGGTCTCTGTTAACTTCCTCAACAAACGGTACTGGTTCTCCTGACTGTCCAGGCCATAGCATCAGGTATTCCTAAGTAGAATCTTCTTTTAAACCGATTTGACAACAAATCAGATATGTATTCATAATGGCCATATAATTAAGAACCCACTATATATGTCAAACACCGTGCTAGGTCCTGGGATACCAATACAAAGGGACAAGGTCCTAGTCCTCAGGAGGTTGACATTCTAGTTGAGGGGAGAACACACATAACAGATAAACAAGCTGTATGCCAGGTGTGTGTCTGGGGCCAGAGAGTGGGAGTGGCCACGTCAGCCTGAGAGGTGATCAGGACAGGAGGTGAGCCTTGAAATAGGAACAGGTGTTTCATCGGTGTTGTGAGCAGCATGGGCCAGGAGGGAGCCGCTGGCTAGGAATGGCAGGCACTGGATAGGTGGGGCTGAGGCCTGGAGGGTTCTGTGGGTCATGCTGAGAAGTATAGGCTTTATACTGCAGGCACAGGAAATTGGACACTTCCCGTAGACAGGTCTTAAGGTAATGTGTATCGAATTAGCTCCCCATTTTCTTCCTAGAGGTTAAGGAAGGATTTTCTTTCATTTCCTCAATACATTACATTGAATACATATTATTGATCAATTATTAATAGCCAACTTTATAGCTTTGCTGCTAACCATATGTGGACTAGTTCATGGCAGAATGTCTACATTGTGTATTGTGATTTCTCGCAATTTTAAGTAAGATTTTAAAGGTTTAAAATTACTAAGAGTGATTTCATATTTACTAAGTAATTTCCCAGTTTTTATCCACTTTGCTGCTAACAGAGAGAGGGGCATCACCAGAAGTGTTGTTCTCTAGCAGTTTCCAGAGGTATTCAGGGAGGATTCTTCCCATCGTCTGGGACAGATCTCTTGTGTATTTGTGGGGGACCAGAAGGATTCTTGCCCAGAGCCACCAAGGAGTGGTGACTCCTGGGGGCTCCAATTCTCACTTCTTCAACTTTAGTTCAGATGGCACCTTACTGATGAAGCTGCCTTGGAACATCCTCTCGAAAACCGCAGTCCCTGCCAGTCTTGGTTTTCCTTACTCTGCTTTTTCTCTTTTCACACCACACCTCTCCTTCTAACATATCATACAACTTACTGATATGTTTGTTGTTCATTATAAGTCGTCTCCCCCCCCCCATACTAGAATGTAAGCTTTTGAAAAGCATGGATCTTATGTGTTCTGTTTACTGATGTAGCTCACCACTTCGAGCAGTGCCTTATAGAAGACCTGTGCTCATAAGTCGGTATGTGGGTAATTAGAAAGCACCCTCTGAGACTTCTCCCACTTCCCACTGACCGTTGTGGTCAACAGAGATGAGCTAGTAAGTCAAGAATGAAAATCTTATTGAGCTTGTTAGAGCAAAACTGTTCATACTGATTTTGCGGGTTTCATGTTGAGGGTAAAAGGCTGTGGTGCCCTTTGAGGGTGAACCTGAAAGGCTGTCATGGGGAAAGGCCATGGAACAAAAGCAGAGGTGGGCGTCTTGGACTCTGGTTACAGAGTACTGCAAACTGACGATAACAGATGATGTTCTTTTGGACAGGTATAAGAGTTTGGTCACTGGGCCCCGAGCGAGAGGAGTCATTGCTGGCCTCTGGGTCCTTGCCTTTGGCATCGGACTGACTCCATTCCTGGGGTGGAACAGTAAAGACAGTGCCATCAACAACTGCACGGAACCCGGGGATGGAGCCACAAATGACAGCTGTTGCCTCGTGAAGTGTCTTTTTGAGAATGTGGTCCCCATGAGCTACATGGTCTATTTCAACTTCTTTGGGTGTGTCCTGCCCCCACTGCTCATCATGCTGGTGATCTACATCAATATCTTCATGGTGGCCTGCAAGCAGCTTCAGCGCACTGAGCTGATGGACCACTCAAGGACCATCATCCAGCGGGAGATCCACGCAGCCAAGTCCCTGGCCATGATCGTTGGGATTTTTGCTCTGTGCTGGTTGCCAGTACATGCCATCAACTGTGTCACCCTTTTCCAGCCAGCTCGGGCTAAGGATAAGCCCAAGTGGGCAATGAACATGGCCATTCTCCTGTCACATGCCAACTCAGTTGTCAATCCCATCGTCTATGCCTATCGGAACCGAGACTTCCGCCATACTTTTCACAAAATCATCTCCAGGTATGTTCTTTGCCAGACAGATGTCCTCAAGAGTGGGAATGGGCAGCCAGGGGTGCAGCCTGCTCTCGACGTGGGCCTATGACCTAGGTCCTGGCCTCTTTAAGAAGGCATAAATTCACAATAAAGGGACAGACAGGACGTGACCAGCTGATTCCCGTTGTTAAAGACAGCTACACCTTGTAAGCATATGGGCTGCCTCTTTTAAGTACTCCCCTGGAGTCACCACATACCTAGCTAATATGTACCTGTTATGAGTAGGCTCCAAAGGCTCACAAATGTATTTATGGTTCTTTCTGGATGCTCCCACTGTGTGGATGATGCTGATGGCTTGAATGGATTATAAAAGACTTTTTTTTTTTTTTTTTTTTAAGAGTCTGCCTCTTTTTTGGTAGAAAATGAAACTATTTTACTGTGAAACACTGTGAACTATTGTAATACAAATATTTTTTAATTTAGAAGCAATGGAAAAACAAAAGTTGGACATACTAAAAATACATACTTATTCCTAGGAAGGTGACCAGGAAAATTAAAAGTTTAATTCTTCAGTCAAGAAACTGCTGTATTTATTTGGGGAAATGACACTCTAATAAGTTCTGAAGTAGAATATCAGATAACAATTTTCCTAACATTCTTCTCCGCATACTGCAAAGCCATACCCTAGAGGAAGAAACTGGAGAAATGGGATCGATCCCTCCTCTTCCAGACTGCGTCTTCCCCTTCTAGAGTTAGGCAGTGATTTTTAGTTCTCTACCAAGCTGACGTTTGGCCAAGTTGCTGGAGCCCAAGTGTGAAAATTTTAATAAGTAAAATCCTAGAACTGTGTATGTGTATGACATGAAATAAAAATAAAACTTAAAAAACAAGCTCAGGGTGCTGAATCTACCTTCTATTCTTTGTTCTGAAGACTGCTTAAAGGGAGAAGTTTATACCCAGCCCAAGCTTCCCAAGTAGGAAAGTCCTGACAGCTTTTGTGTGCTGCGCCTCCACGGAACCCAAGGCTCTGGCCACCAGAGAACGCTGCACCGCCTGTGAGCCGGTCACATGGCTCTCCAGCACCTGCACCTCGTGTTTCCTGGGCCGTAAAATCTCTCCCCTCTGTGTGTTCACTGCTGTAATATCTGCACAAGGAAGCTGCAGGTGTGCAAGCCCCGCAGACAGCATGCCTGGCCTTCCAGGCTCCCGTTCTGGCCATGAATGGCTTTCCTTAGGAAGTTCTTCTGGGCTGAGGTGGCCTCATCTTCACTGCCATCTGTCCTTACCCCTCACTCTCTCGGGGTCCAGACGAGTCCCATCTCCCTCCCTTCTAAAACTCTCCTCTTGGAGTCTCTTTTCCGTTTTCTTGTTCAGACTGGAAATCCTTGGTGGTTTCTCTACTTCCTTCAGGGCATGACTTTGTCTCTTCCTTCATTTGGCTTCTTATAAAGCTCAGAAACGCACGCAGAGCAAAACCAGCCCTTTCCTTGCTTCAGATACGCCTTTCTAACGATACAGCTTATGTAAGCTTTTTTGGCAACACCACCGGGAGCTAAAGCTCAGTGAAACTAAAACCCCGGAGTCTTTTTATAGGTGCTGCTGCTTAGCCATAGCTCTGCTCTGCTCTTTTGTTGCTGCAGAGTGATTCCCTGGACCCAAAGAAAAGAAGTAACACTTAACTCATCTAAACTTTTTCTTACCAGTTTCATCTACCATTCCAACCTCTTAAAAATTACTAAGTACTTCAGTAACTTAATCTAATTGCAGACAGGGTGTGATAGAGATTAGGGTTTGTTTGAGTCTAAAATGCTTGATTCCACCTCAGAAATTTATCCAAGGGCCTCACAGACGGGTTCTGATTTTCCACAAGAACTGTACAGAACTTCAAACCATACACACATCCTGGGTTGCAACTCACAGTCTCTTGTCCAGGAGGGAAGAGGGACAGTAACAAGAAGTCTCCAGAAGATTATTTCACCTCTCTTCCACATGAACCACGTGTTTCCTGGTGGGACTTCTATTTTGAAAGATAACGATGCTTAACCTATACCTTTTATGCTTTTTGTTTCTTCTCTGCGAATAATACGTCTGTCAGTTGCTTGTCAGAGACCTTCAGCTGTCGGCAGGTCCCTGTCACCTGGCTAAGATAAACTGCCAAGAGATGCTTGCACTGGAATACAAAACACAACTCCGTTAATCGGCAGGGCCGAGATAACCAAGACCTGTCACTACATTTAGTAGGAAAGGAGTGGGCACACAGATTAAAGACTTGCTGCCTAAAACTGCAGATAAAGGTGACACAAATGTATTCTTTTCTGGAAATCAGAGGGGATAAAGGAAGTTTTACTTTGCCTGTTGTTTTGGGAAAGTTTAGGCCCAGCTGGCACAGGGTGTATCACCCACAGTGAGAAGCAAGACAGGCCCCCCATTGCAGTCTTTGGCTCTGCCTCTTTCTTCCGGCCTTCAGAAAGCTATTCACAGCGATGGCGAACGTTCCTTGACCTACTGTGTTGCTCAGTGCTTCCCACAGACTGTCTCACTTAAATCTGTCAGCTACCCCATGAGGACAGGTCTTATCCCCATTCTACCCATGTGCCCAGAGTCTACGCTCCCTTAACCACTGTGCTGTACTATGGGGGAGGGTGGTGAGCAGAACCCTCACAGACAGCAGCCTGTGGGGAAGTGCTGTGCCTTATGTCACAGAACACACAGCTTAGATATTGCAGGGGCCCTAATTTAATCCTGTCCTTTTACAGGTGAAACAAACTTAGGGCACATCAGCTGCAAATGCGGCCTTTCAACAATCAGATGCCCAACTTCCCACCGCCATTCCCGAGATGTTTACAAAGTTAACAGTGTAAAAGAAAGGGGAAGAATGGAGTGGATACTATAATTTTCCTTGGGAAAACTGACAAAATAGCTACCTGCTCTTAGGTGGGTAATGCTGTTCTCCTTTGGAACAGGGAGTTGTGTGAGTATGTCCTGCTCCTGCTTGATGCTCTGGGCTCCTGTGAAATCGGCAGAAATATCAATGTGCTCTCCTGCCCCCTGGTGAAAATCAAGTATGGCTAAGTGCCAGGCTGTCTTATGGGTGTAGTGGGAAGAAATACCTCGTAGCTGAGTTGGGGATATGCAAAGTCGCCAGCAGTCACTTTAGTTCGTATTTTTGTTGGGCCGTCTAATTCCCCAGTGCCAACTTTCAAGATTACCTTGTTGCCCTCCCCAAAGTTTCACCTGTGACCTTTTAAATAAACAATTGGGAAATGGATGTAGATCTAAAAAATGACAGTGCATTTTGGGAGGGTAAACCCAAAAGAGAGGACAGAAATCCAGGACAGTAAACCGTTTGCTTCAACAGGTAGTAAAAATTCTCACTTTGTACAACTCTTAAACCATGCTAAGGGGGCCAAGAATTTCCCTCCTAATTCGACTGCAGTGGGAAGAGCCTTCCCCATCCTCACCAGCAGGCTGTCACTCTTCCGCAGCACGGAGAAGGCAAACGCAGGACATGAACAGTAATGACAAGAAGCCAAACATGTGTACGTTTTACCAGAACTTCCAAGTACCTATAAAGGAAAGAACAGATGGGATCAGACTTCAAAAGGTGCGCTGGAAAAGCGCTTCCCTCCCCTGAATTTATCCGCCTGATGACTCAGAGCAGCTCTCCAAACCGTACTGGGAAGGGCTGCGGTAACGTCTTACACAAAAGTGAAAACTCAACTTCCCCATGTACAGGTTCTGTCCTTGAGGACTTCAGACCACGAAACAGGAGTTTCAGGCTAGTTAAACCATCCACATGAGCCATTTTGTTCCTCCGCCTAGTGATTTACAGGGTCCACTCCATGGGCTGCCTAAAAAAGAGGTGGACGGGAAAGGTCCCCTCAGATACACATTATTGTGGTGTTTCTCAGCCTTTGGTATTGCACAACATGCGTGTACGTTTCTGAAGCTTCCGCCGCACACCTAAACAAAGTGTGGAACAGGTAAAGAGCAAGCAGTGAGGCAGAAATACAGGTCTTCCAGAGAAAGTAGGAAAGGCCTCTTGAAAACCGTTTGAGAGCAAGGAGAATAAATAAAGCAAAGAAGCCTGCAAAAGGGATGACTCAGCTGCTCAGGGTGGAGGTCTCAGAACGAGGCACGCCTGGATCTGCCGATTCACCTAGCAGGATGGCAAGAGGACGCAGATAGGAGGAGGGGTTGGTAAGAGGCCTAGTCCAAGAACACATCGCCTTGTTGGCAGGCAAGGGACAAAAAGGAGACGTACAGCGAAATTATGATGTGTCTGTGGTGGACAAACTTGTCAGAGAAATCACTTGTTTAAGCCTCTCTACCACCAGGGAGCCCAAACCAAAAATGTTAAGGGCTTCACTCCTGGAGTTAACTTCCAAACGGGAAGTGTAAAATCAGTATCCAAGGAAGCAGAAACATCCTGAAGGTTATTTTACCGTGAGATGCCACTTAGGAATTTGCCACAGGGCTTTCAAATTAGTTTTAGGCTCCAAGATGGCAATCTGAATGAAAAGGCCAGGATGAAAAAAAAAAAAAAGTCAGCACTCCTAAGATTCTTCCTTCTTTCTCCCCAACAAAGAATAAAGCAACAGGTAAGGCTTCAACAGAATAGCAGTGTTCCAGGTGTCATGCTCGTTTGTCAAACTGACAGCAGCTAGAAAGCAGACTGTTTTCCACTTAATCCTGGGGAAAAACCCAATATCCAGCAGTGACATGAACAATGCTTAGGTCTCCAACTATTACCGATGAATAAAACTTTAGATTTCTTCCTTTATCTATCCCCTATGTTTCTTCTCCCTGGATTTAAATTTAAGCAGGCACAAGCCTCTGGAATTCTACACTCACCTGAATGGTTCCTCGGCTCCCTTCTTTTTGTGGGTCCCCAATCCATGAGAATACCCTGGATGATGCTGACTAAATGCCAGGTGACTTAGGGATGGGAAGAAATTCTACAGAGGTTCCCTTGCCTGATGCTTTCAAAGGCTGGCTGAGACTAAAAGTAAAATGTTCAAGCGTCCAAGGCAGTAAACACTGTTGTGATAGCAAATTTTGAATTTGCTTCTTCCTTATCTAGCATCAGATGACTAATAAACCCAATAATAAGGTAAAAATCTGAGTCAGAAATGATTAGAACTGGAAATTGACCTCAGGGATCATCTAATTCAATTGCTTTATCCTCCAATGGAAAAATGACCTCCTCTTACAGGAAGTGCCCCACTTCTCCCACTCATAGTCTGGAATGTTCATCCCCAGAAGGAGACAGATTTTAGAAAAAAGTAACACGTGGGAAATAGGATACTGAGACCCAAGAGCAGACTCATATGAACTTCATTTGGAGGACGTCTGCTGTGGTTCCAGTTGGGTTCTAAGAAGTATGACCCACTTAGATAGGCATCCATTCACAAGTATAGTTTTATTTTATGATTGCTCCAAGCCTTTTAGGAGCCATCATAGTGCTAAATGTATTATTTATTGTTTCCTGTGTTCGGTGCCTCTCTCTGAAAGAAGATTATACATTCCTGCCCTATTAAATACCCCTGGCTATGTGACCTGCTTCAGCCAATAAAATGTGAGTAGCCAAGCAGAAACATTACAGATTGGCACACACCACATCCTCTTTTCTCTCTGCTGTGAGATCCACAATATTCCAGAGAAGGACTGCCACACCAGCTGGGATCCCTGCGTGATGATGTTTTGGAGCAGAGCTGCAATGAACTCTCAGTGGATATGAGGCATGAACAAGACACAAAACTTTGTTTTCGTGAGCCTCTGAAATTTGTTAACCACAGCATAACTTAGCCTCTCCTGACCGATGCCTCCCCCTCCCTACCTGAACCAAAAAAGTTTACAGAAAAGCAACTCAGGTGACAACAACATAGTGGTGACTTTGCAATAATTACCACTGTACCTGGAGGAGAACAGTGCGAGTATCAGGTTGACCTATGGAAAGAGACTAGCAGGATATCAAGATAGTGTCTGACTCAACTTTTATCATGTCAGAGAACCTCTGACTAAAGCCAAATTCTGACTATGTCAGTATACAAGGAAACCATTAAGGTTAAATTGAGGGTGGACATAAGATTTCTACAGCTTCATTTAATTCAAAGTCCAAGCTGAAAGCCACAGTACTAGGAAGTTAGCATTTTTATGATGAATAAAGCAATGTGATATGGTACAGGCTGGGAATGAGGGAAGTTAAGTAAGCCGTGGCAACCTTGGAAGAAACAACAAGGCAACGATAACGAAAATATCTCAAACAAAATCTTTCAGACTTTAAGTAATGACCAGATCACAGAACTAGAAGACTAGAGGTGCAGGTCAGGCGTAATGCTAACACTGGAACGGAGACAAAAAGTCAAACTAAACGATGTGGGAAAAACTCACAGGCCCTTCTTGTTCCGGGTACTTTAGCTACATAGAAACCCCCAATAAACACACTAGGCAGAGACATGGAAAAACCTCGTCAGGCACAATATCATTTAATAGCTGTGATCTGTTAAGCCTTCTGTCCTCTAGGTCTGTGACCTAGTCATTACTTAAAATCTGAAAGATTTTGTTTGAGGTATTTTATCTGCTAAGTTCGCCCCGACAAAATTCTAACAGGCAGCCTCTTTTAAGTAAATACGACCCGAAATTTCTAACTGCGGCACTCAACGTTAGTCACATCATTTTCCTTAATGAAGAAATGAATGAAGATTTTGCCAGACTGGTTAAGTTATGCTACCATGTGAAACGGCGGGTTAATTCACTAACCAAAGGCACCAAGCAGGCTTTGCTCATTCTCTCACTAAGAATGAACGGACATGGTCTCAGCTCTGAGAAGTTCATCATAAATAAACCAGAATCCAAACAATGAAAAACTCCCGTCTCTTCCTGGTCTTCAGCAAGACCTAGATTACATACTAGAGCTGATGGCTTTTTTACTCCTTCCAAGCCAGACACAAAATGCCAATGTTCTTCATTCACAACCTTCCCTTCCCTCAATCTCACTGCACTTACATGGTATCATATAGCTAAATTGGGGGGCGGAGGAGTGGGAATAGAATGTGGCCCCATTTATATATAAAAAGAGACACTGTAGGGCAGCAGTTACAAGTCCCAGCTGCCAGATGTGACTGTTAATTCACTCTTCTGCATCTCAGTTTCCTGAAAGATAAATACCTTGTTGGGTTTTTGGTGGGAAATAGCAACAAGACATGGAAATCTGAGTCTTTCAGAGTCTGTTCAGAGGCTATTACTTTACAAATCTACCTATCTTAAATTGTAGAGGGCAAAACTAAGGTTCAAGTAGACTGCCTACATCTGGTATACTTAATGAATACTACCTGACAATAGTTTTGAAAGATCACTTCTGACAGATCAATCTGAGCATATAGAAAGACCTCAAAATATTTTGGCATTTACTTGTAGGCGACAGATAATGAACAAAATGGAAATATCAACCCAGTTTTTTGAGGAAAAGTGCCTGTTATCAAACCTGGGAAAGAAAAGTCGACCATGCTCCGTTAGACTTGAGAAAACAGCCTCTCCACATCATTGCTGGTTCTGTATGTTGCTCCTGGGCAGGGTTAATAAGTCATATTTATCTTATCTTAATTACTAATACTTAATTTTACTAAGTTGGGTCAAATGTTCTTCTATAATCCAGGAAATATTTAAGGCTGGTCATCATTTTCCATTGAGATTCATGAAAACATTTTGTCCTAAGGGATTTCTTGCTGAGATAATCCCCACCTCTGGATTTCTACCTGGTAAACACGCCTCCCACTGGGCGATGAGATTAAGGTGATGGACTGTCGATCAACAAGGTCCAAGGCCTGAATGGCTGATGGGCCAAAGATGAACTTCAGCCTGAGAAACAGAGAGGCTACAGGTTAGACTGCCTGTCACCTCAGCAACTTCGCCCAAAGGATCACCGACTGGCAGTTGCAAACAATTCATTTTAATTTGAAAAAAAAAAGGCAATATAGGAGAAACCCATGTAATTAACCCCCCAGAATGTTACCATGTTTGCAGATAAAACCCTGTTTATACTTCATAGTGCTTCCTGTTCTTATTCCCAACTTCCTTTCATCCCTGAGGCAACTGCATGCATTGGTTGGTTTCCTTCCTGTTAACGTTTTTATATTTTATTATACTTAGTACATTGAATACGTATACTTCGCACACACACACATATACATACGTATACGTATATATACATGTGGTATTGTAAGTTTTTTCATTACTTTTTTTTTTTAATTTTATTTAAATCCAGGGGTGCCTGGGTGGCTCAGTTGGTTGAGCGTTCGATTTCGGCTCAGGTCATGATCTCGCAGTCTGTGGGTTCAAGCCCCACATCGGGCTTTGCGCTGACAGCTTGGAGCCTGGAGCCTGCTTCACATTCTGTGTCTCCCTCTCTTTCTGTTCCTCCCCTGCTTGCATTCTGTCTCTCTCCCTCAAAAATAAAGATTAAAACAAAAATTTTTTTTTAATTTTTATTTAAATCCAGGTCAGTTAACATATAGTGTAATAATGTTTTCAGGATGTCTTACAAGTTTTAAAACATAAAAGATATATTATAGGCATTTTTGGCAACCTGTTTTTTTTTTCACTCAATGTGCTTTTAAAAATGATGCATATTAGGGGCGCCTGGGTGGCGCAGTCGGTTAAGCGTCCGACTTCAGCCAGGTCACGATCTCGTGGTCCGTGAGTTCGAGCCCCGCGTCAGGCTCTGGGCTGATGGCTCAGAGCCTGGAGCCTGTTTCCGATTCTGTGTCTCCCTCTCTCTCTGCCCCTCCCCCATTCATGCTCTGTCTCTCTCTGTCCCCAAAAAAATAAACGTTGAAAAAAAAATTTAAAAAAAAAAGATGCATATTATATATATGTATATTCATATATCTATGTATCTATTCATATATCTATATCTGTTAAGATTTTACTTTATTTTACTTAAAGTTTATTTATTTTGAAAGAAAGAGCATGAGCAGGGTAGGGGCAGAGAGAGAGGGAGAGAGAGAGAGAATCCCAAGCAGGCTCCATGCTGTCAGAGCAGAGCCCGATGCGGGGCTCAAGCTCATGAACTGTGAGATCATAACCTGAGCTGAAATCAAGAGTCAAGACGCTTAACCAACTGAGCCATCTAGGCACCCCAAGGTTTTATTTTTTTAAGTGATCTCTATACCCAATGTGGGGCTTGATCTCACAACCCCGAGATCAAGAGTTGCACGCTCTACCACCTGAGCCAGCCAGGCACCTCAATATATATTTTTTAATTTAACTTTTGAATATACCATTGTATGTACATGCATCTTGTTTTTTAAGTACCCTATTGACAGGCATTCTGATCATTTCTATTTCACATTATAAATAATACTCAATTATCCCCGTATATGTCCCTTAGTTCTTCCTGGTTATGTAAGTAGAATTGCTGAGCCTTAGGATGTGTGCATTTTTCAACTTTAATAGGTGTTGCCAATAGTTTTCCACAGTGGAAACAGCGCAGTCCCACTAGCATTGTTTAAGAGTTCTATTTTCCCACATCCTAACCAATTACAGTATTGTCAGAGTTTTTCTTTCTTTTTTTAAAAAAATTTTATTTATCTTTGAGACAGAGACAGAGTGTGAGTGGGGGAGGGGCAGAGAGAGAGGGAGACACAGAATCTGTGAACCTGCAAACCGTGAGATCATGACCTGAACTGAAGTCAGACGCTTAACCAACTGAGCCCCCCAGGTGCCCCCCTTGTCAGTTCTTCATAACCCCTTTGGTGGGTGTTAATTTGTTCTTTTTTGCATTAGTAGTAAAGGCTAACCATCTGTTAAAGGATCTATCAGAAAAAAATTTGGTAGGTGAAGAAATTCTTGTGTTAAGTGAGAAAGGCTGGGCACAAAATTGGTTATTTAGAAACTCTCAATCATGCTAAAAATTTTTTTCTTAATAAAATTCACAATTATCTCAAAATAAAACATTTAATTTAAATAAAAAGGCAATAAACCCAACTGTAACAGTGATTATCACTGGGTGGTATGATTGTTGACATTTTTCATGTTTTCTTTATTTTCCAATAACATTTTTTTACGGGTAGGAGTTACTTTTCTAAACTGGAAAATAAAGTGGCCTGGTTGAACTAAAATGGGAAAGTTAATGTTTTAAAGAACTCATAAGATCTGACACAAAACATAAAGACAGAGCTACTAAGTATTCAAAATTAACATGTTCAACTTCTTCATTTTCCAACAAACCAGTCTCTTTACACAACAAACCATTTGAATGGGAAGAGTTTTAAATTTTTTACATTAAACATATGAAGATTATCTTTGGACAAAGAAAAATAAATTTGGTCATAACTTTATTAATCACAGTTAACTTTAAAAATAAACAAGAATTTTTAAACCTGCTTTTGTAACTTTATTGTGAATGCCTCTTCAATGCAGTATTTTTTATATCACTCTTAATAGTTACAAAGAATTCCATTATAAAGATGAATTACTTTACTTTTCCCCAAACTCCATTTTTGGATAATTAGGGTTTATTAAATCTAACGTGAATAACTAGATTGTTTCCAGGTGGTTTTTTGTTTTTGCTTTTGCTACTATAAGCAATACTGGATGAATATGCTCACTGTAAAATCTTTATGAACATTCATGATTACCTCCTTGGATACATTCTTTTCAGTGGAATTTGTAAGCCAAAGAATATGTATGTTTTAAAGTTCTTATAACCTGTTGCCAGATTACTTTCCAATTTACACTCCTACCAGCAGGGTATCAATTACCCTTTTCTCCATGCTTTTGCCAACATCTAGGACATTCTTACCAACATCTTTTCTGTGGTAGCCAGTTTTATAGATGGAAAGTTGTGTCATTATTTTAATTTGCATATTTATGATCACTAGTAATATTAACCCTTTTCCCCAAAATTTTTGGCTAATTTACATTTTTATTATTTCCCTATTTTGTTTTAAAAGTAATTTTTTTCTAATACATAATCTCTGTAAAAAATTTAATAGAGAAAAGGTTAAAACCTTTTCTAAACCTAAATTCTATCTCTTTTCTTTCCTCTAAGAAAGCCACTGGTACAGGTTGGTATATATCTTTCTAGACCTTTAAAATATAAGCATACTGGGGTGCCTAGGTGGCTCGGTTGGTTAAGAGTCCGACTCTTGATTTCAGCTCAGATCATGATCTCATGGTTGTGAGACTGAACCCTGCATCAGGCTCTGCATTAGGCATGGAGCCTGCTTTAGATTCTCTCTCTCTCCCTCTCCCTGTGCACCCCCCCCACTCTCTCTCATTCTCTCTAAATAAATAAATGTGTACATATGCGTATACAATTAAATGTCACTTATTCCTAGGTAGCTTTCACCTTTTTGTTGCTATTGAAAATAGTTATATTTTTGAACTTTGTACGTGAAGGAAAACAATTTTTAATTTCTGTAATACAAAAACTTTATTCTCTTGGTTTTTAAAAAGTTGTATCATCTACAAATAAGGATAGCTGTCTTTTCTTACAAATAGGTATGCCTCTAATTTCTTTTTCAGGTGTTAGGCTAACAGCTACAACTTCTAGAACAATGTTAAACAAAAATGACAAATAAGACAACACAAGAATGCCCTGTACTGTCAAATGTGGTATTGGCTATTGGATAGATTTTTAACAATCCTGTCAAGAAAATATTGTTCTCAGTTTAGTAAGGGTATTTTTAAAAATCAATAGTTGATGTTGAAAGGATC
Organism: Lynx rufus; assembly: GCF_022079265.1. Lineage (NCBI taxonomy): Eukaryota > Metazoa > Chordata > Mammalia > Carnivora > Felidae > Lynx > Lynx rufus. The sequence continues at coordinate 3,179,966 of NW_025814843.1, forward strand.
TGACTTTTAAAACACATTAATGGGGGTGCCTGGGTGGCTTAGTCGGTTGAGTATCCGACTCTTGATTTGGCTCGGTCATGATCTCAATTTGTGAGATCAAGCCCTGCGTCCGACTCTGGGCTGACAGTGCAGAGCCTGCTAGGGATTCTCTCTCTCCCTCTCTCTGCTCCTCCCCTGCTCATGCACACATTCTTTCTGTCAAATTAAATAAACTTAAAAAAAAAATGGTTTTTTTAAAAAAAAAATTACAACAGGATATATACTTACAATGATAAATGCTCATCAGGAACTGTAAAACAAGAATGGAAAGAGAGTTAATCATGTTAAACCAGTGACCCCACAGGCACAAAAACCTTTAAAAGACTGTAACCAAAAAGGTTTTTGTGTAAGATGGTGATTAAGTCTATGCATCTAATTTTACTTCTTCCAAACACCTCAATAAACAATAACACAAGGATTTTTTTTTTTTTTTAAACATAAACTCCCAGGGATGAAAAGACAGGGAGAGACAACTGCTAAGATACACTGGAAAATAATTCACAAGACCTGAGGAAACTGAATCCTAAGCTAGCAATGGAGAAAACCAAAAAATAACGTACCCTCTTCCCCCCTAAAATCCTCAGAAATTAGTAGCACTGGGTAGTTTTACAGGTAGGGATGAAGCAGGGGGGCTAAAGTAATAAAGACTCTTTTAAAGTAAATTTTAGGGGCTCCTAGGTGGCTCAGTCAAGTGTCCGACTCTTTGATTTCAGCTCAGGTTATGATTTCACAGTTCTGGAGTTCGAGCTCTGTGCTGACAGCTCAGCGCCTGGAGCCTGCTTCGGATTCTGTCTCCTCTCTCTGCCCCTCCCCCACGTGTGCTCTCTGTGTCTCTCAAAAATAAATAAACATTAAAAAGAAGAAAAAAAAACTTTTCAGACATGTAAAGGTTCAAAAAGTACACCTCATGTGTTCTTCTTCAGGAAACTACTAGTGTATGTGCTCTATAAAATAAGATAGTAAACCCAGAAAAAGAAAATTGTAGATACACTACACATACAGCTCAACATAGGTAAGAGAATTCCTAGGATAAAAATGGTGAAGGAAGATCTCAGGAGATATCCAGGAGAGCAGTCAGCCCATGTTCGATCAACTCTAAGCTCTAGGAGAGATTTCTATAGGAAAATGAAATTGATAGAACATCTCACTTATCTGAACATCTTGAGCAGGCATTTAGAACACTGGTAAAGAGTTTGAGGTTGAACTGGGGATAAATACATAGAAAATTAAAGAAACAAACACAACCACAACAGCTGTAATTCCAAGGAAAACAAAAAGTTACATAGGAAAGAACAAATAATTGCTTCCTACTGGCCCAAATGTGATACATATCACATCATCATACAAGTGTAAACTCAAATCTTGATCCAAAAAAATTATCATTGAAGGATACAGATCAGGAAGAGTGTATGACTATCTGGGACAAATACTTTGAAATAGCAGAAAAAGGTTCTGCTGGAAATAAACATGAATCAATGGCAGTGGGTCCTCAGTCTCAGCCATGAGCATTAGGGGCACCTATTGGGCCCTCTCCAAGAGTGTCACTGTGTATAGATTAACCCATTCAGACAGACCCGCTTTTTGCAAACACTGTTTGAGCTAACATTGGTTTTTCTCCCCATTCTTTTGGGGATTTGAACATGTTTGAATACCTGGCTGGCCTAACCTTTTAAGGGAATATACTACGCTTGTGTTAGCACAGCTTACTTTTCTCAACCCTTTAAAAGCAGAAACTCTTTCAGAGCGCAATCCTTTTTTTTTTTTTTTTTTTTTAAGTTTATTTATTTTGAGGCGGGAGGGGCGGAGAGGAGAGAGACAATCCCAAGCAGGCTCCACACTGTCAACGCGGAGCCTGACTCTGGGCTTGATCTCACAAAACCAAGAAATCAACCCTAGCCAAAATCAAGAATCCCATGCTTCACCAAATGAGCCACACAGGCGCCCCAAAAGTGCAGTCCTTTTAAAACAAAAGCCACCCAAGTGAATAAGCAGTGGCAGTTTTGAGTCCTGAACTACTATTAAGTGACTCTTTTTACACTGGTTAAGTAATTCTAATTTGTCAATGCATTTTCATTAGAATTATCGTCTTAATACTACTATGGTGAGAACACATCTTGAGATCACCTCGGTGATTTGCTAAGCATAGTCACAGAGCATCCTCTGCTGGTCAGAGAAATAAAAGGTGCTTTCACAAGATCTCGGTTAATTCCAGTTATTGCGTATGCATTTGGGTTTTGTGGCTCTAAAATATTTGGTGCACGCAGGGTACAAGAGGATTAACTTTAAAATTAATTTAAGATTTTAGGGGCGGGGATACTACAGGCAAGTTGAGTAATTCAGAACCCCACCTTTCCGAACGTCCCTGCAGACTCCCGTGCCTTCCGCTGTCCCAGCCCGATGCCCCTTCTGAAGGGTTTCGGGACAGCGCTCAGCACTTCTGTTCCTACAGCCCCCTGGCCTGCAGGGAACCACTGCGCTGCTCCCTGAACAAATTTAGATCTTCTTTTCCTTCCTTTCTTTTCTATTTATCTTTTACGAACTGGGGCTTGGTAATAGAACCAGACGGAATAAAGAACCCAGAGACCCGGGCACGGAGCGCGGGGGCGGGGCCCCAACCCGGCGCCCCGCAGGCCCAGGGAACTCCGCCTCTCGCCTCCCCGCCCCGTCGTGCCAGGTCCACCGCCCGCAACGCAGCTACGCACGCCCTCCGGCCCGTACTTCGCGCGTTCTCCTGCACCGCCGCGGCCATCTCACTCAGGAGCTCCTCCACGACAGCGGGCAACGTGAGTCCAGCCAAGGCGGCGGCCATGGCGTCATAAACTATGGCTTCCTAGGAGAGCCCAGAAGGCGCGACGCTTCGACAGGGAAGCGTCCAGGAAAGATTCCCGCCGCCGGCCGGGGGCGGGGCGAGGCGCAGTGACGTCGGCGTGCGTCACGCGCATGCGGGCGGCCACGACGACGCCTCCTCCTGCCTCACGGTCGGGCCAATCCGACGGGCGCTCGGCACTGGGGGCGGGACGGCCTGGGTCCGGCTTGGCCTGCAGTGCGCCGAGGACGCCGCGCGAGCATGTACCGGCTGCTGAGCCCGAGTCTGGGCCGAGGCCTCCTGCGGGCCGCGGGGCGGCGGTGCCGGGACTGCTCGGCGCGCCTGCTCCTGGGGCGGGCAGGAGGCCGCGCGCCTGAGGTGGGGGTGCCGGCATCCCGAGTCGCGCCGCGCGGCCGGGGCCCGGGCCTGCTGCCGCTGCTGGCAGGTGAGGGGCGCGGGCCGGGCGGGGCCGGCCGGGCGGGGACCGGGGCGCAGGCCGGGCCCGGTGACCTCAGAGCCCCTTCCTGCAGCGCTCGCCTGGTTCTCGAGGCCCGCTGCGGCAGAGGAGGAGGAGGAGGAGCGGCAGGGAGCGGGCGGGGCCGCCGCCGAGGGCGCGGTGGACGAGACCGAGGCCGAGATCATTCAGCTGCTGAAGCGAGCCAAGGTGAGGCGGCCTTTGTGAACGAGGCCTGTTGTTGGCTTTGTGGGTGCGCGGTGCGCGCTCCAACTCCCGCAGGCCGGATGGAGGCTCCGAGGGTAGAATTGCCGGGAATTCGATGGGTCATGGCTGGGAGTGGGGGGCGGGGTTGGCATCCGTCCAGGCTTGTCAGACCGCTGCAGTCTCCGGTGCAGATGGAGATGGCACCAGAGGCATCGCGCTTTTATCCAAGCAAAATTAGCGGAAATGTTTTTGTAGTTGTTTTTTTTGTTTGTTTTTTGTTTTTTGTTTTTTTTATCAGGGAGCCATCCAGGCCGAAAGGCCTGGCATAGAGAATTGTGCACGTATGTAGCGTCCTGAAAACGCACCTCCGTGTTCGGTGCGCACGGTTTGGTTCCGATCTTTCTCATGTCTTCCGTTTCTCCACATTCCTTCCTGTTTTCTCCTCAGGTTAGCTCCTCTCTACCATTGGGCTCCCTACCGCCTCGAGGCTCACGACGTCTGAATTTGTATTCGTGTACTGCAGTGTGCTACCGACATCCCGTCTCCACTTTGAAGGCTCACCTACCTCTCAGACTTAACGTGCCCGGAGCTAGACTCTTGATCTTAGTGGCCTCCCTTGCACAGTCCTTCACCGTCTTCTCTTTGCTCACACCTACCCCGTTTTTCAGCCTGGAAACCTCGTCATTGTTAAAACTCACAGTACCTTACCACCGCCCCTTGGTACACTTACAGCCCAGCTACAAATCCTGTTGCCCCCAAATCTAAAATATTTCTGAAATCTGTCCCTTTTCTCTATCTTCTCTGGTATCACGCTGGTGTCATTGCCACAGTCTGCCGTCCAGTAGTTTTGCCCGCCCTGTTGCCCGCCTCTCCCTTGCAGTCTGCTCTCCATGCAGCAGTCAGAATACCTTGTTTAAAAAATGTAAATTGGGTCATATCACCTTTTTTGAGTGACTTCACACTGCATTCATGATAAAATCCAAGCTCCTTACCATGGCCTGCAAGACGTTGCATGACCTATGCCACCCTGCCTTCCCACCAATTTGGCAGTAATCCCCTGGCTCATCCTTTTCCCTTCACATCTGTTTCCTTTCGTTTCTTGAATGGTTCTTGAAGACCATTCTCTTCAGCCCCTAGTGCCTTTGTTCATCCCCTGCTCTGTGGGTCATTTTCCCCCATAACTTTTCCCCATGATTCCTGGTTGACTCTTTCCTTCCTGCCTCAGTTTAACTGTCGCTTCCTTGGAAGGCTTCTCTGGCTCTCATTTAGAGGAGACCGCTTACTGTTCCTTCCCTTTACTTTTCTTCGTAGTTTTTATCATTAGTTGTAATTAAGCTTATTGGTTCCACAAGTGACTTCCAGCCTGTAGGAAGAGAAGAAAAAGATGTAGGGCAAGCAGCTTCCTTATAAAATATGATGACATTCCTTATAAAATTGCTCACATTCCTGCTCTCTGCATCTGTTGGCCAAATCTTTGTCGTGTGGCTGCACATAGCTGCAAGAGAAGCTGACCGCTCTGTCACCATCGTAGATATAAATCCTGGTGCGTAGCTGGAGTTCAATAAATATTTGGCGAATTGAATGACTAGCTTTCTCCTGTGTGTTGGGACGTATAGCCATATCCACTTCTGTCTGGTGGTGCGTACATCTGCCTTCTTTACCTTTCATTTTCTGTTATTTTCTTTGTTTTCTCTTTTCAGTTGAGCATCATGAAAGATGAGCCAGAAGAGGCTGAGCTAATTTTACATGACGCTCTTCGTCTTGCCTATCAGAGCGATAACAGGAAGGCCATCACTTACACTTATGATTTGGTAACTTTTCTAACCAGTCTGAGCCACTGCTGACGAAGGGCGGATCCAAGAGAAGGGTTGCTAGCTCTCCTGATTTACACTCCTGCCCTTCAGGATGTTGTAAAGCTCTTTGGTTTTTGTTTTTACTAAGTTTTCTTTCGGTTTCAAATGTTATTACCCTTGGGGTGTCACTTATACAAAGTCTAAATCCTAGACCGAAGATTAAATACTAGTATTTGTTTCTTCAGTGATGAATGGATCTAGATTTAGTTTGTCATCAACAAAGATTGGGCAGCTATTTGCACTCACACTATTGCTATACTTTGATGTTAGCCGATTAGTGACAAACCTTTCTCTTTGAACTGTTTTTTAATTTAAAGTGTGAAAGCAAAAGGGAGTCATTAGCTGAAAGGTTTTGAAATAAGTAGAACACAGTGCTCTAAACTGAAAACAATTTGTAATTTGCTTTCAGATGGCCAACTTGGCATTTATACGGGGTCAACTTGAAAATGTAAGTAAGTAAATCACTTTGTAATATTTTGAATTTGTGAAGGACTAGCTTCAAGGGACCTCTGTTAGTAAGGGTGCAGGTGAAGCTGCTATAACAAATAGGCCCCAAAATGGAGTGACTCAAACAAGAAGGTGTATTTCTTTTTAAAGCATTGTTCCATAGGTAGCTACACTAAAGAAGGGTGGGTACCTCTTCTCCATGAAGTGATCCAGAAGCCTGGGTTCTTATTTGTTTATTTATATTGAAAGAGAGCATGCACATAAGCGGGGTAGGGACAGAGAGAATCTGCCCTGTCAGCGCCGAGCCTGGCACGGCACTTGAACGCATCAACAGTGAGACCATGACCTGAGCCAGAATCAAGAATCAGGTGCTCAACCAACTGAGCCACCCAGTTGCCCCTGGGTTCCTTCTAAGATGTGTTCTCATCTGCATAGGTGAGCTGGCTCACCTCCAGCTGCCAGGAAGAAAGAAGAGGGAAGCGGCAGGCAGCTTCCTTATAAAATAGAATTTAGAAACTGTTTCTATTCCTTCTACCTGCATCTCTTGGCCAAAACTTCATCATATGACTGCACCTAGGCACAAAGGAGGCTGACCTGTTAAAACAGAGAAGATTCTACAACTAAAAAAGTGGGGGAGTGAATAATTAGGGGACAGGTTGCAGTCTCTGCCACAGGAGGTTTGGACGAAAGGTTAATTTCTGTAGTTTGTTTCTGCTCATCACAGAATAGTTTTTAAGGAGCCCAGAGGATGTGGGGTCTTGGTATTCTTGTCTGTTTTCCCATCACAAGGATATTTTTCTGTGTGTGTGTGTGTTGTGTTTTACAAGGGGTGACGCATCAGACTAGTACTTAGAATCCAGTGTCATATAGATAGTGGGGCCCAAGTAAAAGAAAAATCTTTTCCTTATGCTTTTAGGCGGAAAAGCTTTTTAAAGCAACCATGAGTTACCTGCTTGGAGGGGGCATGCAACAGGTAAGAACATTGCCTGGGATTGGGCCCCAGCTGAAGCAGATTTCAAAATAGTTTTGCTTCCTGGAAACTCCACCCAGCCTCCAACATGTGCTTTGGTGAAAAAAAAAGGTGGATTATTTTTTTTCCCCTTGGACCTGTATAGAAACTACCAGTCTTTCACTCATGCAAAAACATGGTTGCTGAGGAATTCAGTTGCCTAATTCCTCCAAAAGGATAAAAGCTATGGTTTTCAGGCCAAAGGCAGTCTAGACGTTGATCAGAAATAATCCATGAGGAAATTTAACTTGTGAATTTTCTTCATTTTTCTTTCTCCCAACAGGAAGACAATGCGATAATTGAAATCTCTCTAAAGTTGGCCAGTATCTATGCTGCTCAAAATAGGTAAGTATAGTCAGAATCTAGGTGTGGCAGCCACCAGGGAGTTGGGCTGTAGGCAGATAACTTTAACCCCAGGATGTTATATAATTTTCATTTACCTTCCAGTCATTTGGGTCTCAAAAACACTGGGTGTTACACTCAAAGCGTTCCCTCCCTCATCTTTGAAATCTTTAGTCTTTTCCAAGTTTTGCCCTGCTGTCTCCAGTAGCCTCTTGAGTGGGACATACGGCCCTCACGCCTCTGGCTGCACTGTGACAAAGCTAATCGAGCGTTCTGTTCCTGCCTGAACTGGGAAGGGAAGTTACCATTAGAACTTTAGTTTAGCTCTTTCTAGAAGAGGAGGGAGTAATGTAAAAGCTTTTGGGGATAATATACTTGGAAGAAACCATTTTTGGATGGAAGTATCAACAAACCAGGAAATTAGACATAGTTGAATGATAAGGGGGTTGGCACGGGAGTGTCTCAGTGGCTAGTCCAGAAGACAGTGTTTTTAAAGCATGTAAAGGTGATCAGGTAGCTGGGTTTTAAGAAGGGGAAAGATCTAGGAGTGGAGAAGTGACCTCTGGATAAGTAGGATAGGAAATCAGTGCTCATTTAAAAGTACTATGTGAGTTCTAAATCCTTATAAAGGAGAATCTTCATGCTTCACAGGAAAGGTTTTGGAAAATAATGTGGATGTGTGCCAGAGGTCTCAGGAACACTGATGAGTGAGGCCTGTTGCCTTTCATCCTGTCTAGGCGGAGTTCAAAGGAGAAATACCTAAGATGTAAGCAGAGAACTCCTCTAGAGAGTTAGATCTTTTAGAGTATATTTAAGGGAAGATCTAAGACTAGCTTTTCCTTGGGTTTTTAGCTGCTACAGTAGTTGGGTACCAGAAGTTTGGAATGACCTCACACCTAATGCTGTAATGAGTGCTTATTGAGGCCAGGGGCTCTGGCACAGGTCCCTGCTGCCCTGGTCACCAGCTCCTTCATTCTCAGCAGAACCTGCATTTGGTTGGACACTAGATAGGCTAGAGCTTCTGAGGGCCTTTGACTTCAAGTCTTTGGAGGAGCTTTGAGGTTGCCCTGTGCTGGGGAACATTGCACCTGGGATCTGTCTCTTTTGGAGGAGTAACAAACAGGCCTGGATGTCGATGGGGTATGAACTTCTAGGATAAAAGAAGCCCAAAGCCAATCCCAGTGGAGAATAAGATGAACTCCTGCTCTCGTACAGGCACAAGTGTATTAGTAGCCCCTGGTAATTAGCCTGTGAGTTCCTCTATACCCTTCTCAAAAGTATTTTTTCATTTAGTTTGATTAAGAGAAGCATGAGGCAGAAGATACATAACTAGACTTGGGGCTTAGGAATGCTGATAATAGTAGGGGGATTGTTAATAGGCATTTTACTCTGACTAGAAACATCTAGTGGGCAGCCTCCCCCTGCTCCATGTCCTGCCTGGATAGGGTCCCTCCTGCCAAGGTTTGGGTCTGGAGAAACTTCTGTTCTGAGAACAGAATACAACATGGGGTCATCTGTTATCCCCTGGCAAAGCACTAGAGGAGAAGGGGCAATCTTTGTAGTGCTGCTTCGCCATAGCAGAAGGGCAAAAACAGGGGGTGAGCTTCTGGAAGGAGAAGGAATTTCTGTTGTGTTTGTGCATCTCTTTATAGAAACCAGCAGTTGACAGTTGGTTGTCTTTAGGTCAGTCTGCCTGACGTTTGGGTGTCCTCTCCAATTGATTCAGGGTCCAGGATTAGAGAAGGCTTAATGCCTTCTACTGCCATAATTAGGAATTCCATTTACATAAAAGAAGCTTTCATTGAAGACGTACAGGTTGGAAAGCTAATAAAGTTAATAAACCTCTCCAGAAGTTGCATGAGATCAGTAGTTAGAACCCTTGGTGCAGGGGGCCTTAGCCTCTGTTCATAATAGTATTACTTTGAGCGGGTGTAAGACTCCATTTCCCAAATGGAGAAACTGAGTCACTTGAAACTATTAGTGGGAGATGATGCTTCCCATCTTACACTTCCTTTACTAACAATATTCAAACCCAAGCTGGGAAAATGAGAATAAAAGAGGAGTTTGTGAAAAGGTGAACAGCCGATTGCTGATCTTTGCTTTACAGACAGGAATTTGCTCTTGCTGGCTATGAATTCTGCATTTCAACCCTAGAGGAAAAAATTGAAAGAGAAAAGGAATTAGCAGAAGACATTTTGTCAGGTAGGGAGACCTGACTGTTTTCTGGACATTGCCTTTTTTGCCACAGAGCTTCATTGTTATATTGTGATAAAGGGAAAGGTATCTGAATTGGGGGAGGGCAAGTTATCCATTTGGGGAATTAAGTGGCAATTTTTAAGATCTCAGCAGAGGGTTTGGGATAAGATGTCTTGTTTAAGTAACTTGACCTTGTTTGTTTGTTTGTTTGTTTAACCCTTCAGTGGTTCATTTATTTGTTGACTTTTATTATATATGACCTCTGGAAAATTGGGGAGCAGAAAGGAGAGGCCTTTTTCTTTTCTCTTGGTTCAGCTACCAGTCACAATGCTAATTAATTACCTTTTGGTACCAGATATGTACGAAGTCATAAAAGATGAAGAGAAAACTGAGGTCTTTGCAGTTCATCCTCATTACGAGAGAAGAGTGTAAAGAACGATTTTAGGAACAAAATGGGATGGTCAGGAAGCTCTAGCTCTCGACCATTTGGGTTTCTTAATATGGTTTGAAATATTGGGAATTATCAGATTCGTCACTGATTTCATAATTCTTACTTCACACATACTGTATGCCAAGAGCTACAAGATGCTTTAGAGAAAGAGCAGTCAACTCTTGTCCCTAAAGCAATAAATAGGACTTGAAAGAGTTATTTTTATTCAGTTGTCTTCCAGTTTTCTCTTAAACATAAACCAGTTTTTCTGTTCCACCACTGCACCGAAGCCACCCTTATCAAGGTTGCCAGTTCTCAAGCCTTACCTTCCCTACGCTGCTTATTAGCAGCTCTGACCCAGGTGATCTTTGACTCCTACTGGACACGCTTTATTCGCTTGGCTTCTGGGACACCTTACCCATCGCTCACCTTCCCCTTCGCCACCTCTAAAGTTAGCAGACCTTGGGGCTCACACCCTAGGAGATAACATATAGCCCCATACCTTTAAATATCGGTTATACATCTTCATCCCCAACTTACATATGGACTACAGACATGAACTGGGTAAGATTGTCTACCTGACATCTTGACCTGAATGTCTGCTGGTCAGTTCACACATAAAATGTTTGAAATCGGTCTCCTGGTTTCTGCCACTCACAAACTTGCTTCTCTGCCAGTCAGCCCAGTCAGTAAATGGCACCACCATTCATTCACTTGCTTAGCCAAGAACCTAAGAATCACCTGTGATTCCTTCCTCATTCCTGATTGTATTTCATCAAGTTATCTTAGATCAGGCATCAAAATATATCCATATCAGACCATGTCTCATCCTCTTGCCCTACTGCTTTGGTGCAGGATATTATTGTTTCTTGCCCAAACACCTATAAATAGTCTCCTCAAGAGTTTTCCTGCTTCCTTGCCTTACGCAGTCTGTTATCCATACCACAGGCAGAGTGATCTTTTAAACCTCAGTGCCTTTGCATCACCTTTAGAATAAATTTCAGAATCCTGCATGGACTTGTAAAGCCCTATATGATTTGACCCCTGCCTACTTCTACATCACCTACTGCTTCTCTCCCCCTTGCTCTTTCCACTTTGACCACACTGGTCCTGCTGTTCTGTACAAGCTCATTGCCATCTCAAGGCCTTTTCACTTATTCCCTCCACCTAGCCTGTTCTCCCATATCTTTGCGTGGCCATTCAGTTTTCTGCTCAGGTATCACTTCCTCAGGAGGCCTACCCTAACTAAAACAATCATCTCTTCCCACCTATCCTTTACTTTTCTTCCTCACACTTGAAGGTAGGAGTGTGTGTGTGTGTCCGTTGTGTGCTCATGTTTGTATGGCCACTAAAAGTATATTTTTGTTCCACGTGTTTTTAGTATTTGTCTTCCCTAGCAAAGGAGGATAGAGATTTCAGCTGTTTTGTTCACTGCTAAATCCTTGGTACTAGAGCAGTGCCTGACATGTAATACAGGCTCAGCACTTGTTGAATGTAGGAACAGAAGACCAGATAGGCCCCAAGTAAAGTTTCAGTGTGGTGTAGAGGCTTTGAGGGAATTCACAAAAGATATAAAGATGAGTCTAGCTATCAAATAATTCACTTTTGAACTATCTACACTCTTGCTGTCTTTCATTTGTAGAATTGACTATAGACAGTTCCTTAAAAGTTTCTGACTTCCAGAAATAATACCAGTGCATGTAAGACAATTTAGGAAAGCATTAGGAAGGAGGTGACAAAGATCATCTGTAATACTACAAAGAAGGAACTACTGTTTCTTTTCTGGTGTATGTCTTTCCAGACTTGTTTTCCCCCCTGTGCTGTTTACATCGTAAGAAATAAGGGATCATACTGTATATGCTTTTTTTTTTTTTTTTTTAACTTAGTAGTATATTGTGAAAACACTTTTTTCTAGGCACAGGAACTCTTGTTGGAAAGAGCAAACTAATTTCTGTTATAAACATGGTTTTTACATTTTACTAGTTATGCAATAAAGAAAATGTTACATTATTCTTAATCCTATTTTTTCTAAAGAACTATCACTCAATTATTTATTTTTTAAACATATATAGAGAGAGGTGGGGAGGGGCAGAGAGAGAGGGAGACCTAGAATCCCAAGCAGGCTCTGCATTGCCTCTACAGAGCTGGATGTGGGGCCTAACTCATGAACTGTGAGATATGACCTGAGCTGAAATCAAGAGTCGGAAGCTTAACCGACTGAGCCACCCAGGCACCCCTGTTATCACTCAGTTTTAAACAAAGTACATCTGTTGTCAAATTTATGTGCTTTTTATTTACCTTACTAACTGTCCCAAAAGCGTATTACTTAAGTTCATGTATAAACTTGGTCTAGGGTACTTATTTTGTTTCTCATATTATAAATATGTACGTAATTACAGAGGAAGTACGCATTCAAAATTAAGTGAAAACAGTAGATTACTAAACAGTTTAGGAGGAGCCCACTTTTCTAGAATATGTGGATTAAATGTAGGTATAGAGCAGGACTGAATGATACCAAAATATAGACAGTGATTACTTCTGGTTGGTAGATTTATAGGGCATTTATGTCTTATGTGTGTTTTTCTGGATATTCTATAATTTTTTGGAACAATTTTTTAAATTACTTTCTTATCTATATAGTATCAAAAGTCAAAGGATGTTATAAGACTTAATTTAAAAACATTTCCTTGCCACACATCTTCCTAGGGTAATTTTCACCTCTTAACCAATTCCTTCTGGTATTTTCCTTCATATTTCTAAATAACATATAAAACTATTTTTGTAATTAGTATTTTTAGACTCTGTTAGCTTACAGAAAAGGGAACATTTAGTGTAACTTTTGGTCGTGTCTATAGTATTACGAATATATGAGTAGCGTTAGCTGTTGAGCCAAGTAACGTGATCATGTAGTTGCATTTTCTTTTGTGTGAACAACTCTTTGTTTCCTCTGAAGTCAGTAGTTAACTGGATTTTTTCTGTTGCTTGTTTTTTATGTGTTTGACAAGTTCTTCTGTTAACCGTAGTATTTGCTCTGAATTCCTAACGTTTTCTGGGGCTCTGGTACCTACTGGCTTACTTCTCGCTGGCCTAGCTGTTTGTAGCATTGAGTCCTGGTCTTTCTGTCATGTGCTCAGTCACTTCCCACTTTTTTCTCTGCTTGTCACCGCCCACAATTTTTGATCTTTGTCATCTCTACTTTGCTTTTCCTTGTAACTTTCTATCTTTTTCATCCTTTTACATTGATTTTAGTGATGTTTTGGGAGGGAGGAGAGATAAATGAATGCATGTGTTCTGTCCAGAACGGTATGTCCTCATGAAAGTGAGGTCTTCTATTATGAAATAAGACAGACTCCGAGCACTGAAATTCCGGGTCAGAGGAGCACATTTTAAACTTGTTGGCGCATATTGCAAAATTGCCCCCAAAAGGACTGTATTAATTTACATTTTCAGGATCTGCTCATTTATTTGCTTTGTGACTTTGGTCAAATTAATTAATCCCTGTGTGCTTTTGATCCTCAGGATGGGGGTGAGAGCAGTACTCTCTCGTAGGGACCAGTAGGAAGACTGAATGAGTTAATATCCATAGAGCGCTTAGAACAGTGTACACAGAGAGCAGCTACTCAAGTGTTAGCCATTGTTAGTTTTTATTATCGTGATAAGGCATTGTGCCACTTCTCCACAAAGCTCACTGATTTTTATAACCTTTGCCAGATTGGCGATATGGCAGTGATGCATTAACTACCATTTCTTTGATAAGCAATGGGGTTGATCTTTTATTGGTGCTGTTTTGTAAAAATATTAACTCTATCCTGTCAGGTTTTTTCTTCTCCCTTACTTGTGTCTATAGAGCTCAGAGCTTTGGGTTTTTTTGTTTAATTAAAAAAATGCATGAGGGGCACCTGGGTAGCTCAGTCAGCTAAGTGTCCAACTCTTGATTTCTGCTCAGGTCATGATCTCATGGTTCGTGAGTTTGAGCCCCACATTGGGCTCTGCGCTGGCAATGCGGAGCCTGCTTGGGATCCTCTCTCCCTCTCTCTCTGCCCCTCCCTTGCTCTCACCCTCTCTCGCTCTCAAAATATATAAACATAAAAAAAAACTTTTTTTAAAGAAATGTGAAACTAAAATCTATATAGTTTAAGGAATAATGAATGAGAAGAACAGGCAGTGACCCACCTTTGCAGCCTGTGTGTGTTTGGCCCCAGCCCCATTCTCCTTCCCACCCCAGAGATACTATTCTGCTGAATCTTGTTTTGTTTTTGAGGGCTTCTTTTTAAAATTTATATAAATGAATCACACAGTATGACTTGCACTTGCCTGTGATCTTTTTGGAATTAGATCTGAATTTGTTTATGTGTATGTTTTTTGCTTTTATTAATTTAATTTAATTTTTTAAATGTTTGTTTATTTTGAGAGAGAGATCCAGGATCCCGAGCAGGCTCTGTGCCGTCAGCGCAGACCCTGATGCAGGGCTCGAACTCAAACCAAGAGATCATGACCTGAGCCAAAATCAAGAGTCAAATGCATAACCGACTGAGCCATCCAGGCGCCCCCACTTTCATGAATTTTGAATACATGTTGAGTAGCTATTCTAGGCCAGATATTGTAGGATTCAGTAGAGGCAAGTGAGGCAGAAGTCCCTGCTTTTCTGGAGCTTAATGCTTAGGTATTTTTCAGCTTTGAAATCAGATATTCACTCATTTTTTAAAATTTATTTTTTCTTTATTTCTAAACAGGGTTAACATGTAACTTCTTAACATATTGGTGGTTAATTTGGGTGTGAAGTTGGTCACTACTTTCCTAAAGACGATAATCTATTGTCGTTACATACTTAACTATAAATTAGCATATGCTTGCGTTTCTTTTGGGGGTTTCCATTCGATTCATTCATCTGATGACTTTTATAACAGTATATGTTGTTTGAGTTATATGGTAGCATACGTTTGAGTTACACAGTGAAACAGGTTTCACGCATGCTTCTTTGGTAAGATTTCCTCCCATTTTATTCTCAGTTTTTACATGCATTTTAGATCATTTTGTCAAATCCCCAAAATGCTTTGAGACTGAATTATTAGATTTGCATTATATTTTTCAGTGAGTTTGAGGAGATTGCCTTCTGAATAAGTTAGCATTTCACTGCAAATAGCACAGAATTTCAGTTACGCATTAAGGGCACTTACTCTCATGTAACTGGTAGTTCATCGAAAAGGGGCAGGCTGTTGAGTTACTTGACACACAGCTCATGGAAATCCTGAGGAAGGAGATTCTTTCCATCCCTCCTCACTCATTCTCAGTGTGTTTTGACTTTCTCTTCACGTTCCCACTGTGATTGAAAAGGGACTGTATTAGGTCCCAGGAACCTTATCCAGAAATGGCAACGTGCAGAAGAAAAGAAAACTTATTTGGTGTTCTTTTAGAATCAAGGTAATCTTTGCTAGAAGTTCCCAACTAGATTTACCCTTATTGCTCATTGGCTGGATTGGGTTACACGGCATTTCGAACCCAGTCCTTGACAGGAAATGTGGGATTACCGTGATTCTCTAAAACTGACCAGGATCCATTCCTGTCAGAGGATGGATTCCGCTCCGCCTGAATCGTGTGAGAAAAGAATGGATGCTGGAACAAACAGGAGCTGTGCTAGCGAGGGGAGTCACTCACTACACTGTCTCTGCAGTACAGGGGCGTGTCAGAGGTATCGCGGGTTCGGTTCCAGACCACCGCCCTAAAGTGAATAGCACAATACAACAGATCAAATGAGTCTTTTTGTTTCCTAGTGCATATAAAACTTACATTTACAGTGTGCAATAGCATTATGTTTAAAAAATATACGTATCCGCCCAAAATGTATATACCCTAATTGAAAAATACTCTGTTGTTAAAACTTAACCATCATCTGAACTTTCAGGGAGTCGTCATCTTTCTGCTAGTGGAGGGTCTTTCTTCAGTGTGGATGGCTGCTGACTGATCAGGGTGGTGGTTGCTGAAGGTTGGGGTGGCTGTGGCAATTTTTTTTTTTTTAATTTTTTAAAATTTATTTTGAGAGAGAAACAGTGTGAGCAGGGAAGGGGCAGAGAGAGAGAGGGACACACAGAATCAGAAACAGGCTCCAGGCTCTTGAGCTGTCAGCACAGAGCCCAACACAGGGCTTGAACCCACGGACTGGGAAATCATGATCTGAGCCTGAGCTGAAGTCAGATGCTTAACCGACTAAGCCACCCACATGCCCATGGCAATTTCTTGAAAGCAGACAACAATGAAGTGTGCCACATTGATTGATTGATTCTTTAATGAATGATTTCTCTGTAGCATATGATGCTGTTTGATAGCATTTGACCCTCAGTAGAACTTCTTTCGAAATTGGAGTCAATCCTCTCAAACCCTGCTGCTGCTTTATCAACCGAGTTCATGTAATATTCTAAACCCTTTTTGTCATTTCAACAATCTTCACGACATCTTCACCAGAAGTAGATCTTATCTCAGGAAACCACTTCCTTTGCTCATCCATAAGAAGAAACTCCTCATCCGTTCAAGATTCATCCCAAGATTGCAGCCATTCAGTCATGTGTTCAAGCTCCACTTCTGACTCTAGCTGTCCTGCTGTTTCCACCCTGTCTGCCTCCACTGGAGTCTTGAACCCCTCAGAGTCATCTATAGAGTTGGAATCAGCTTCTTCCAAACTCCTGTTAATATTGATTATTTGACCTCTTCCCATGAATCACAAATGTTCTTGATGCCACCTAGAATGGTGAATCCTTTCTGGAAGGTTTTCAATTTACTTTGCCCAGTTTGAAAGTCAAAATTACTCCATGATCCATGGTCTGCAGAATGGAGGTTGTGTTGGCAGGCATGAAAACAACATTAATCTCCCTGTACGTCTCCATCAGAGCTCTTGGGTGACCAGGTGCACTGTCAGTGAGCAGAATACTTTGAAAGGAAACTTTTCTTTTTCTGAGCAGTAGGTCTCAACAGTGAGCTTAAAATATCCAGTAAATCATGTTGTAAACAGATGTGCTTTTATCCAGGCTTTGTTGTTCCATTGTTAGGGCACATGCAGAGTAGATTTAGCATAATTCTTAAGGGCCCTAGGAGTTTGGGAGTGGCAAATGAGCATTGGCTTCGACATAAAATCACCAGCTGCATTAGCCCCTAGCAGGTGAGTCAACTGTCCTTTGAAGCTTTGAAGCCAAACATTGGCTTCTCCTCATTAGCTATGAAAGTCCTAGGTGGCATCTTCTTCCATTAGAAAGCTGTTTAATTTACACTGAAAACCTGTTATTTGGTATAGTGTATTATCTTTTTTTTTAAAGTTTATTTATTTTGAGAGAGAGCGTGTGCAAGTGCATGAGCAGGGGACGGGCAGAGAGAAGGAGAGAGAATCTCAGCAGGGATTCTGAGTCAGCGCGGAGCCCAACTTGGGGCTCGATCTCATGACTGAGAGATCACCACCTGAGCTGATACGATGCTTGACCGGCTGAGCCATCCAGGCACCCCATGTATTAATTATCTTAAGATCTAGAATCTTCTGGATAACTTTCTGCAGCTTCTACATCAGCACTTGCTGCTTCACCTTGCACATTTATGTTATGGAGAGGCTTCTTAAACCTCCCGAACCAACCCCTGCTAGTGTCAGACTTTCCTTCCGCACTTCCCCACCTCTCAGCCTTCACAGAACTGAAGAGCATTAGGGCCTTGCTCTGGATTAGGCTTTGGCTTCAGGGAACGTTGGGGCTGGTTTGACCTTCTATCCAGCCACTAAGCCTTTCTCCACATCAGCAATAAGGCTGTTTCACTTTCTTGCCATGTGTGTGTTCCCCGGACTAGCACTTTTCCTTTCTCCTTTCCTTCAGGAACTTTTCCTTTGCATTTACAACACCGCTGTTTGGCCCAAGAGGCCATGCTTTCAGCCTGTCTCAGCTTCTGAGATGCTGAATCTTTTACAGGTTTTGATTTTAAATGAGGGACATGTGACTCTTCCTTTCATTTGAACACTTAGGGGCCATTGTAGGGTTATTAACTGGCCTGATTTCAATATTGTTGTGTCCCAGGGAATAGGGAGGCCCCAGGAGAGGCAGAGAGGTGGGGGGACAGCCAGTAGGTGGTCAGTCAGAAACTAAACTCACCATCTGGTATGCACCGTCTTGGATGGATGCAGTTTGTGTGCCCCCCAAATAATTACATACAAGAGTGACATCAAAGATCACTGATCAGCAATCACCATGACAAATATAATAATAATGAAAAAGTTTGAAATATTGTGAGAATTACCAAAATGTGACACAGCAACACGAAACTGTTGGAATAATGGCACCGATACATTTGGTCCATGCAGCCACAAACCTTCAATTTGTAAAAAACGCACCATCTGCAAAGTGCAGTCAAGTGAAGTGTGATACAGTGAGGCATGCCTGTATGGAGTCTTTCCATTGAGGACCCTGGCATGACTCTTACAGGTTTTTTCATGTAGATGTGACAGGTATTTTGTTACATTTGTTTTCCAGTGGACACTTTACTACATCATTTGCTTTTCAGTTGATATTCTTATTTCTGGATGTATAATTTTACATTTAAGAAATCATGGTGTTTCCTTTTAGATCTACTTCTGTGTTTCTCCCCATCCTTCTTAATCTTTTTTTTTTTAAGTTTATTTATTTTTGAGTGAGAGAGCGAGAGAGCACAAGTGAGGGAGGGGCAGAGAGAAGGAGAGATGGAATCTGAAGCACATGGGAGTGATCTATTCCTGGTAGGATCCAGGAAACCATATGGGCCAGATCTACTTTAGAGGGGTTTCTCTGGCGTCTTGTTGTTCTTTCTTTGATTACTCATACATTTAAATTTCTTCCATTTTCTTGATTTGATTTCAGTGTCTAGGTCAGTGGCAATAACATGATGTTAATAAATATCTTGAGGGGCTCCTGGGTGGCTCAGTTGGTTGAGCTTCCGACTTTCGCTCAGATCATGATTTCACGGTTTGTGAGTCCAAGCCCTGTGTTGGACTCTGTGCTGACAGCTCATAGCCTGGAGCCTACTTCTAGTTCTGTGTTTCCCTCTCTCTCTGCCCCTCCCCTACTTGCACTCTGTCTCTCTCTCTCAAAAACAACTAAACATTAAAAAAATTTAAAAAAACATCTTGAATGGGGATTCCTGGCTGGCTCAGTTGGCAGAGCATGTGACTCTTGATCTCAGGGTGGAGAGTTCAAGCCCCACGTTCGGTGTGGAACCTATTTTAAAATAAATAATTCAATTCAATATCTTGAATGCATGGGTGAAAGAAGTTTGGAGGCCTATATTTTCCTAGAAGGAACTTTATGGAATTATATTAAAAAAAATTTTTTTTAATGTTTATTTTTGAGAGACAGACAGACACACACACACACACACACACACACACACACACACACACAGAGTGCAAGTGGGGGAGGGTCAGAGAGAGAGGGAGACACAGAATCCTAAGCAGAGCCTGATGCGGGGCTTGAATTCAGAAACTGAGATCATGACCTGAGCCGAAGTCAGCCACCTAACTGACTGAGCCACCCAGGCGCCCTTATGGAGTTATATTTTTAAAGCACAAATGACAGTATTCTGTTATGAGACCATATTCCTTTCCTAATTCTTTTTTTTTTTTTAAACGTTTATTTACTTTTGAGACAGAGACAGAGCGTGAACAGGGGAGGGTCAGAGAGAGAGGGAGACACAGAATCCGAAACTGGCTCCAGGCTCTGAACTGTCAGCACAGAGCCCGATGGGGAGGCTCGAACTCATGGACCACGAGATCATGATCTGAGCCGAAGTCGGACCCTTAACCGACTGAGCCACCCAGGCGCCCCTTCCTTCCCTAATTCTTAATTTCATGGATTTATTTTGTGTCTTCAAGAGGTTTTACACTGTTCCTTTCTCTTCCTCTCCTCAACCTGAAAGTTTCATTCATTTTCATAGTTTATTTTTTTTTTTTTTAATTTTTTTTTTTCAACGTTTATTTATTTTTGGGACAGAGAGAGACAGAGCATGAACGGGGGAGGGGCAGAGAGAGAGGGAGACACAGAATCGGAAACAGGCTCCAGGCTCTGAGCCATCAGCCCAGAGCCCGACGCGGGGCTCGAACTCACGGACCGCGAGATCGTGACCTGGCTGAAGCCGGACGCTTAACCGACTGCGCCACCCAGGCGCCCCCATTTTCATAGTTTAGATAAAACACTTTGGGAAAGTGGAAGTCATTTTGGTCGTGTATTTGTTGTCATGAATGTTCAAAGTCTGGAGCCTGAGTTTGAATTCTGGCTCTCCCACTTCTCCACAGTGTACCTGCAGACAGGTTATGTGACTTCTCTCCTCTGGGATCCTCATCAGTAAAACAGGAATAGCAGTAGAACCTATGTCTACCGTGTAGAGTTGTTAGGGGAATTAGGGTGGCTAGCACTCATTAAGTACTTACTGTGGAAGAGTTTGCTGGACTGTGATGTACTTATTAAATAGTTTGGCTCCTCCGTATTGTGTTTACCACTCCCAATTTATGTAGGACCTTCCTGACTGTTGGTTTCTCCTTGGTTTATGTCTCCTGCTTGGGTTGGGTTTATTTTGTTCCTTTTCTAGTTTCTTAGGTGAAAGATTACGTTGTTGATTTAAAGCTTTCTTTTCTAATACAGTATAGGTGTTTACAACTATAAATTTTCTTCTACTGCTTTAGCTGCGTCCCATAAATTTTGGTGTGTTGTGTTTTCATTTTCCTTTATCTCAAGGTATTTTCTAATTTTTGTGATTTCTTCTTTGATCCGTTGGGTATTTTGGAGCGTGTGGATTAATTTTCATACATTTATTTCTGCGATTTCCCTCTGTTGTTGATTAAGTTGATCCCATTGTGGTCAGAGAACATGCTTTGTATGATTTCAGTCCTTTTAATTTATTGAAACTAGTTTTAATGGCCCACTTTATGGTTGTCCTGGAGACTGTTGTATGTACATTTGAGAAGAATGCACATTCCTTTATTGTAGGGTAGAATGTTCTGTGCATGTTGGGTAGATCTAGTTGGCGTATAGTATTGTTCAAGTCCTATATCCTTGTTGATTTGGCTTTCTGGTTTTTTTCTTCATACATGTTTTTATTCCTGTTTAAGCAGTTCTAGATATGTATCTTCATTGTGAGTGATCCCTTCATCTGAAAAATGATTCTTTTTTT
The DNA here is from genome assembly GCF_022079265.1 of Lynx rufus. Lineage (NCBI taxonomy): Eukaryota > Metazoa > Chordata > Mammalia > Carnivora > Felidae > Lynx > Lynx rufus. The sequence goes on from NW_025814843.1 coordinate 3,200,912, forward strand.
TTTTTTTTGTCCTACCTAAGGTATTGTCATAAATTTTACTTCTACGTTTTGGCTACATCTTACTCTTAAACTTTCTCTAAGTCATTTTGTTTTTAGTGTGTCTTTTATAGAAGACTGTGTTTGGATTTTTTTAAGCCTAATCTGAATGTCATTGTCTTATGATACAGAATCTCAAAGCGTATATAAAATTAGTATTGAGAGTGATACTTGTTTAATTTTTGCATTTTAAAAAATGCTTTCCATTTTGTTACTTCTTTTGGTCTCAGGTCCCTCTTAGAGGGGTCTTTTCCTCACTCAACTTCCACTCACGGTTTGGAAGGAAGGCATACGTAGAGTTTTCAGGTTCAGGGTTTTCATAGGAATCAGTTCTATTAGGGGTAACCTAAAAATTTTATAAGACCTATTTGGCTCAGGAAGAAAATCGTTTTCAGTTTCTTCTATAAGATGAGATGAGTACAATTTAACATTCTTTTGTCTTTCCTTTTCCCCACTTGTTTTTTCTCGACAGTCTGGAATTTTGACTTACTGAGATTTATTGCAGATAATTCTGCGGCCAACTGCTTTGCCGGCTTTTGGAGATAGCCTGTTTTTTCCTGCCTGATTGCTTTGTAGGAGTTGGAAGTTTTATTAGCATAAGGTTAGGGGGTTTAGTCCCTTTCTGAACACTACCTAGTCTGTAATGAACCTTCATTTCTAAGATTCTACTCTCTTGAGCTGCTAGTACATCTTTGACTCCTGCTTTAATTCTGCTTGGTCTGGTCCTTTATTCAGGCATGTGATTTACCGATATACTAGCCTGTCTCTTCTCTATCCTTTATGTTTTCCCTCTACCTCAGTTTTCTTATCTGTATTTTGGGAATTTCTCCAGTGTATGTTCCATATTACTGTCTTACTATTCAGAAAAGTTCTGTGCCTGTCTTCTAAAAATTTTTTAAAGGTTTCAAGCAAAAGTGAAGTGTAGCAACTTTAACAAATGCCTGTATACCTTCCCCTTAGCTTTGTCAAGTCTAAGTACTTTACCATGTGTGCTTCAGAATTCTTTTTTCTAATTTTAAACCCCAGTGGACTCTTACTGGTGTAGGTACTATTCTGAATTCAGTTTTGATCTTTATCATTCTTAGGCCTGTTTATTACACTTGCACGTATCAGTGAACAGTATATAGTGGGGCTAGTGTGTTTTTAAACTTTATATGAATGGTATCATACTGAACACTTGTTTCTGCAGTTTTTCACACAACATTGAGATTTATCGATGTTGATACGACAGCATCAGTTTTCCTGTCACAAAGGCCTGTTTACTTGTCAAAGCACATGTCTGCTGGGGTTGCATCTGTCTAGAAGGGGTGACTCCCTCTAATTGGTCCATTGTGGCAGAGGGTGAGGGGTAAGGAGTGATACAGGCTAGAGATAGCCCTGATTGGTTCATTCCCTGCACTGTGGTCTAGTATCCCACTGGAGGAACATACTATGGTTCTCAGTAGGTGGTCATGAAGCTTCTTCATGTTTTACTATGGAAAATAATACCTCTTTGACCATTCTGGGACCTGTGTCTCTGTGCCTGCCTGTCAGATACTCCCTAGGGTTCGTACCTAAGAGTGGAATTAAATTGCTTACCAATGTGGTTTGATTTCCTGCCCTGAAAATTGTCTCTTTATATCCTTTGCTTATTTTTTTTGAAGGGTTGTCTTTTTCTTAATGATCATAAGAGTTCTTTATGTATTTGAGCAAAATACTCAAATTTATATTTTGTAGGCTACATATCTTTTGGTGTCCCTGTCTTTTCACTTGAGGATATTTCACACGCAGAGATTAAAATTTGAATGTAATAGACTCTTTTGAGATTTCCTTTATAATTTGTGTCTTTTGTGTCTTGCTTAATAAAATACTTCTTTTAAGGTCAGAAAGACAGTCTCTTCTGAATATTTGGCTCTTTTACATTTAGTCTTCACGTAGACTTTTTAATATGATGTGAAGTAGTGATAGAGTTTTTCCTTCCTTCATGGGTAGGCTTGTAGCTCAGAACTATTGATCACCCTTTTCTCACTGATCTGTGATGATGTCTCTATGTTGAGATTTCATAGATTCCTGGAGCGCCAGTGTCATTGAATTCTGTAATTTTTAGTTTCATTATGTCTTTTCCATCTTTAGTTCAGTACCTTTATGTATTTAATTCTTTCTTTTTATTTGATCACTCAAGGCAGTCATCCAAAAAATTATTTATTGAATACCTATTATGTGCCAGACACATTACTAAGCACTGAGAGGCAGCTATAAATAAAAGAAAGTTGCCGCCTCCTGGAGCTTGATTTCTAGTGGAGGAAAAACACCATCATAAACACTATCCAGTACGGGCGCCTGGGTGGCTCAGATGGTTGAACATCCAACTCTTGATTTCAGCTCAGGTCATGATCCCAGGGTTGTGGGATCGAGCCCTGTATCGGGCTCTGTGCTGAATGTGAAGCCAGCTTGGCCTCTCTCTCCCCCTGCCTCTCTCCCGCACTCATGCTCTCTCTCTAAAACAAAACAAAACACTATCCAGTAAATGGTTGATGTATCCAAAGACGATTGAGAGCTCCATAGATGTGTAGGTGAGGGAATGTGTGTCCAGGGAATGTGTTGGGGCTGTATGCTGTTGCGTAGGGTTGGGAAAGGTCTGATTGATAAGAAACCTGAAGAGTGGGAGGGAATAAGCCAAGTGGCAGTCTCTGAAGGAAGAAAAGTATAGACACAAGTTCAGGGCTCTGAGGAGGATCATACTGGACATATAAGTAATTATTTTAAACCCACTTAGTTTATGTCGTTGGATTTGTTGATTATCTAAAATTATTGAGGGTGAGGCCTCCTTTGTTGTTGTGTGCCGAATCTCAGTTATGGTGGATTTTCATGCTTACTACGTTTGGATTATAAATTCATTTTCAGCAGGGTTTTAGCTATAAGATGAGAATGATTTTGTTTATTTCAGGCGCTCAGGTCCAAGCCTAAATGAATAGATAAATGTAGACACCAAGCTCCATGTGGCACAGGCCTATGATTGGAGATTTCTGTGGTAGTCCTTTTTCCATCTAGATCCTAGGCTGGGCCATGCAAGTTTCCTCGTGGTCCCTGGTAGGGAGAGGGTGTGGGGGAGGGGGCATACAAAACCTACGACAAGGGTCATTCTGGTTTTATGCAAGGGGCTTCAGATGTAATTCTCTGATTTGCAAAAGCTGAAGAACTCAATTCCTTTATTATTTTTTTAATATTTTTATTTATTTTTAAAATGTTTATTTTTGAAAGTGCACAAGTGGGGGGGAGGGGCAGAGAGAGTGAGGAGGACAGAGGATCCGAAGCGTGCTCCACACTGACAACAGCGAGACTGATGTGATGTGGGGTTGTGGGGTTCAGACTCAGGAACCGTGAGATCATGACCTGAGCCAAAGTCGGACGCTCAACCGACTGAGCCACCCAGACACCCATTTTTTTGTTGTTTTTTTTTAAGTTTGTTTGTTGGTTTTTGAGAGAGGAGCACACAAGTGGGGTAGGGACAGAGAGGGAGAACATCCTAAGCAGGTTCCGCAATCTCAGCACAGATCCCAATGTAGGGCTCCAAAACAAACTGAGATCATGACCTGAGCTGAAATCCAGACTCAGACGCTCAATCAGCCGAGCCATCCAGGCGCCCCAAGAACTCAATTCTGGATTACAGAGACACTCAGGCTGCTCCACAAAACCTACAGAAACTGGGCTTTTGTGTTGTTAAGTCCCATACTTTCTACTCTGGATTTTAGTTTACTCTTCTTGTTTGACCCTTGGGATTTCCTTCTTTTGGGAGCTCAGCTGTGCATGTAAAAGGATATCCTTTATCTCGTTTTTGAAGCAAAAGGGTTTTCAGATCATTAGTCATTATTCCTGGAATCAAAAGCCTCTGTTGGAACCACTGTCTTATCGAATTGCTTTGTAGTCTGCTTTTATGCACATCTAATTTGATATGTTGATACATTAAGTATGCTGATCCATTCTCCTTCCCTGAATAAATGCTATTTGGTTGTTTTCTTAGTGCAGCTGACAATGCCATTTGCTAATATTTTGAGTAAAAATTTCTGTGATGGATCTTATTTGTTTCATGGACTGATTTGAAGTAGCTTGTCTTTTTGTCTGGTTAGAAATAATCTGAGAAAAAGAATTATTTAAATTTGAGGAAATAAATATGACCTGCCTCTCAAGATTCCCAGTGTATTTCTCAGCTATTATTGGCTGATTTGTTCTTGTCTAATTTCTAGCAGTTTTTATACTAATATTTCAAGAAATTATTTTTTAAGTTTATTTTGAAAGTGTGCACATGAGCGTGAGTGGGGAGAGAGAGGAGAGAGAGAATCCCAAGCAGGCTCCTCGCTGCCAAGCACAAAGCCCAACATGGGGCTCCATCTCATAACTGTGAGGTCATGACCTGAGCTGAGATCAAGAGTTGGATGGCTAAATGACTGAGCCTCCCAGCTGTCCCCAGAAACTATATTGTTACTGCTTAGAAAAGAAACTTTTTTTTGTACGTGATTTTTTTAAACGTTTGTTTATTTTTGAGAGAGAGAGAGCAAGCACAAGCAGGGGAGGGAAGAGAGGGGCACAGAGGATCCAAAGCAGGCTCCATGCTGACAGCAGAGAGCACGCTGTGGGGCTCGAACTTCCAAACCGTGAGATCATGACCTGAGCCGAAGTCAGCTGCTTTACCAGTTGAGCCATCCAGGTGCTCTTCTTTTTTGTACATTATTAAAGCCATGATGATTTCTCTTTATTTGGCTGTAATGCTACAGGTTTTATTATGGAGCCTTTTATTTCTCTTAGTCTTGTTTTTAAAGAAGTAGATTCTCCAAAAAATATTTTCATTTTTCATATCATAGTGTGCGATATGAATTCGAATGCGTGTTTTCTTAACAGTGAGAAATTATTATAGCTACAGTTTTATCTCATTATTTCGAAAATGCTTTACTATGTTTTCTTCCATTCTAGTTAAAGAGAATAGAAATCCCAGAAATAATGAGTCAGTAGTCATTTTTCACGCATAGGATTTCTAGAATTGGAATAATTACACATTGTTTTGTGATATTTTTGGTATGTGGTAAACATTTTCTGTCTTTAAATATTCTCAAAGAACATGTATTTTAGTTCTGAATCTTCTGTTAAAAATTTCTTGTCTTGGACCTTTGTACTTGGAGGGAACACAGAGATTTGTCTCATTATTCTCATTTTTAACTACCTTTTCTCATTTTATCTCACAGAACCGTTGATGTCAAACTGCCGCTTGGTTATATAAGCTTTTGCTCAGCGTTTTTAAGAGTGCTCATAGTTAGATACTTTGTTTCAGTAATTCCTTCCAACGGAGAAATATGGGCTCTGCACATTTTCGTTTTTATATTGGTTTTATTTATCCACAAATTTATGTATACTTTGATATTTAGGAAAATAACTTTCATTTAATGTTTTTAAAAATATATTTGTAAGGCAACCTATTTAAAAGTACGAGTTTGATTTTAACATGATTATATACCTTTTGCATATAATTAAGTCAAAGTAAGTAACTTCGGATTTCTGCTTTGCATCGTTTCTTAACTTTTAACCCTCTGATAGTGTGTCAACAGCTATTCTCATCCACCCCAGCTACTTTGTCCTATTTAAACTCTCTCTTCAAGGGGCGCCTGGGTGGCGCAGTCGGTTAAGCGTCCGACTTCAGCCAGGTCACGATCTCGCGGTCCGTGAGTTCGAGCCCCGCGTCAGGCTCTGGGCTGATGGCTCAGAGCCTGGAGCATGTTTCCGATTCTGTGTCTCCCTCTCTCTCTGCCCCTCCCCCGTTCATGCTCTGTCTCTCTCTGTCCCAAAAATAAATAAACATTGAAAAAAAAAATTTTTTTTTTTAAATAAAAAAAAAAAAAACCTCTCTCTTCAATAATTGGTCATCCCGCTCTTTGGTTACAGCGTCGTCTTCACATTCTGTATGCCATTTGTAAGTTTTCTGCAACTTTGACAATAGGGAAGGAAAGGGGTTTCATGTGAATTTGCTGGTGAATAAACCCAGTTGACCACCGTCAGTTGAGTGTGTAATGGTTCGGTTACATACGTTTATCGGAGGTAAACTCTCTCTTTAAGCCCTTTCTGTGAACATTTACTTTTAGCAGAGCTGTTTGCAGAATTTCCTTGTCATTACCATCTCTATTATTTGTATCCTCTTTTCTGGGTCTCGTGCAAGTTCCTGTTCTTGAGATCCGTGTTCTCCAGTTCATGTGGCATTAGATGTTTGAAGTTGGTTTGTTTTCAGACAGTGTGTAGTCAGTACTGTAATTTGTCAAGAGTTGATAATCATTGCAGCCTTTATTATTCTTCAAAAAGTGGATGAACTGTTCTTTCAATTTGGCTTGTGACTTTCTAGTTCGGGATTCTGAGTGTTTTCTGTTCCTAACTGCATTGCCACTTTTGCACCTGAAAACTCTTTCATTTGTCCTATACTTTGTTAACTCATTCTTGGAATTGATCTTTACCTGTTTCTACTAAATACAATTTCAACCTAAAAATAATACTCCATGCTTTGATATGTGGACTTAAGGTCTTACTTGAAATGTGGGGCAAAGTTCGTCATTTAAATGGATATTGTGGTATTGTGATTTTAAGATATAATTGTTCATTCACATGACCAAAATATATATCACATCTTTATTTGGTGTTTGTCCAGAGTTCCCCAAACCCTTGGAATTTCCTAAGTGTTGAGAATGATAAAGGTGTGTTTTGTTATGTGAATGGACACACCTAAAGGTGGTTGTGAAGGTAGAGGGTTGGAAGTTCAGTCCCAATCCCTGACCTTGGTGGAGGGGGGGAGGGGCTGTAAATTTAATCCGTGGCCAATGGCCAATGATTCAGTCAGTCATACCTATGTAATAGAGCGTCCATAAAAACCCAGAAGGCCGAGCTCACAGAGATTCTGGGCTGAAGATCACGTGGAGGCGTGGGGACTGTTGGTGCTTTGGGAGGGGGCATATAAGCTCCGCCCCTTCCCACATCCCTTGTGCTGTGCATCCCTTCCATCTGGCTGTTCCTGAGTGCTAGCCTTTTATGATAAACAGTAATTTAGCAAGTAAAATGTTTTTCCGAGTTCTGTGGGCTGCTCTAGCAAATTAATGTAACCAAAGGAGGGGTTTCTTAGGACCCTCAGATTTACAGCCAGTTGTTGAGAAGCACAGGTCACAACCCGCAATTGCAGTTGGTGTCCTTAGAGGGGGTCATGGTGGTCACTCCCATCGCTAGCTGGAGGTCAGAGGCACAGGGCTATGACTGGTGTCTGATGGAGGAAGGGGCTGCAGTCTAGGAGGACTGAACCCTTGTGGAGTCTGATGCTATCTCTGCACACACAAATGAGTGAATTCTTGCACACCTGCTGGTGTCTAAGAATTGCTTCTTGGTGTGGGGGGACCTCCCCGCCTTCCTGCACACATTGAAATTGGGTCTAGGGACCAGTTTAGATGAGAATCCACCTAAATTGTCACCTTTGTGTAACATTCACGGGGTCCGGTACTGTGAAAATATTTGTGGGCCTTGATAACAAGCAAAATGTTAAGGAAGCTCGGCCAGTTCTCTGCCTCACTTTCTATGTTGTCGTTATATGCTAGCAATGCTCTTATTTCCTTCTTAGTGGAAGAGAAAGCCAACACCCACCTCCTCCTTGGCATGTGCTTAGACACCTATGCCCGCTACCTTCTGTTCTCCAAGCAGCCAGCACAGGCACAGAGGATGTATGAAAAAGCTTTGCAGATTTCTGAAGAAATACTAGGAGAAAGACACCCACAGGTAAGGGAGGAAAACAGAGAGGGGAACTGTAAAACAAAGGTTTAGAATTTCCGGGTGTGAAATGCCACCCTCGTTGGGAGCAGATCAGCAGCAGATGCTGCTAGGTGCTAGGTATTCCCTCCTCTGCCTGCCCCCAACTGCTTGTTTCCTAAAGGGGGTGAGGGACACCTGGCCAGCTCAGTCAGTAGTGCACGCCGCTCTTCATCTTGAGGTCGAGAGTTTGAGTCCCACATTGGGTGTAGGGATTACTTCAAACAAACCAAAACGAAACAAAACAAAGGATTTGAGACCTCTAATCGGTTATCCAGAGCATTCTGTCTGCATTTTGGTTCACCCAGCAGAGCAGCCTTTATAAAAGGTAGGTCTAACCAGGCACCCATGAGCTTCCAGGCCTTGAGGGTACATGGCACAGTATTTTGTAATAAGGAACATTAGTAAGAATCATTAAGAGGAACAGGTTAATGCATGAAGATTCTTGTCTCCCTCACCGCATAGGTAAAATGCCAGGGGAAGTTGGGGGAGGGGGGCAGAAAGGAGAAAGGGACTACATTACAAAGTAAAAACCACAGACATAGAATTAAACCACACCGTGCAGCGCTGTTAGAACAGTGAACACGTTGAACTTTGGTCTTTCTCGTCTCTCACATTAAATTCTTAGAAGGAAGAACTGGACCACTTGTCAGAATGCTTGGTACCCCCAGCACAGGACACAGGCATTTTAACTGGACTGAACACGTCCCAAGGTTCAGGTCGATGGGCAGGGCAACTTGTTGGGCTGTGAACTCTCTTCAGGAAAGGGATTTAGGTTAGAGTCCCTTTAATGGAATATTACTGAGGAATAAGAAGACAAACTTGGAATTCAAACCACCAAGTGCTAGAACTGAGGGGAGGGGGTAGGGTCTGCTTCTCTTAGTACCAAAATTTTAAAAACTCTTAGTGGGAATCTTCCTAAATCAGTAATATATGTGGTTCTTCTCGATGAGTCTCAGAGTCACCAGTAGGGATGACGTTAAATAAAGCCCTGGAGGCTGGCTTCTCAGGATTGCCGAACCAGGAGATCTTTACAGCTTCATCTTGCCGTTTAGTATTTTTTCTTGGTACTTCTAGTTTGATGATTAGATTAATAAGTCATATCCTGTTCCCTACTTGGTAGATTTGTATTGTTTTCCAGAGAGCCAAACTGATGCCGTCCCCCATACAATGTGAATGATATACGTGTTTGTTTTGTATATATATTACATACATATATATACACATATATATATACGCATACATATCAGTTTGTTAAAGGCTGATGTCTTTCATGTTTGTGGAACGTGCTAGGAAACGTGAACTCTTAAGCATATATCCACAGTTTACCAGACTCCAAATTAATGTTAAATCCGTGTGGCTGTTTTTTAAAAAAATGGCTGTTTTTTCTCTTGTGTGTAGACCATCGTGCTGATGAGTGACCTGGCTACCACCCTGGATGCACAGGGCCGCTTTGATGAGGCCTGTGTTTATGTGCAAAAGGCATCAGATCTGGCGAGACAGATAGAACATCCTGAGCTACACATGCTGCTCAGTAATCTCGCTGCAATTCTGATGCACAGAGGTAGGGGGCAGTGGAAGCCCGCCGGGCCTGCTTGAGGGAAGGGGTCACTGGATTTCTGCAGCTGTGAGACGGTTGTAGGGAGGGCGAGGGGCAGTCAGGAAGCTCCGGGATTCAAAGGCTGGCTCAATGTACTAAAAAGGATGTATGTTTGGTTGAAGTACCATTGGGTTCAGTTCACGTAACTTGTGTCGTCCTGCACTAGCCCGTCGAACACATGGAGCTAAAGGAAATTTCCATCAGCCGGGTGCTCGGCTGATGGAGTCGGGGCCTCAGGGCACCGGAGGGCCCCCGGCCCTCGCTGCCCTGGCGCTCTACAGCTAGGCCGGCTCAGCCTCTCCAAGCGAGCCAGCGTGTCACAGGGGCTGAGAGGAGGCAGGGCCAGCCTGTCACTTAATGAGCACACAGCAAGTTAGACCTGAACTGTCGCTAGTGCTTGCTCTCAGAATCTTTCAGAATCACTTTGAAAACCTACATTTCTCTTTATTCTCCCTTCTCTCTGGGTTATTTTAGAACGATATGCACAAGCAAAAGAGATCTACCAGGAAGCACTGAAGCAAGCAGAGCTGAAAAGAGATGAGGTTTCTATACAGCACATCAGGGAAGAGCTGGCTGAGCTGTCAAGAAAAAGTAGACCTTTCACTTAATTTTATGAAGCGCTAAATCCCTTTTCGTTGTAGGGAATTTTAAGTAACAGTGGTTATTCTAGTCTCAGTGGCACCCAAATCAATGGCTTAAACCCTTTCTCCTTGATATTCACGTCTCGTCAGTTAGCTGTGGTGAAGGACAAGTTGTACGCACTGCCGCTTTTGTTCTTTAAAGGAAAGACGACTTTCACCCCTGGCTGATGTTGACCTCTAAGGACAGATGTCAAGTGATGCTTTCCGTCGTAACGTATGGTGTGGTGCTGTCGTGCTGGTCTAAGTGTACCTGTAGATGGAGATGGGCCAGTTGGCCTTCGGGGTGGGTGTGGTGATTCAGCCAGGCATCTCTATCCTACGATTTTGATCCATTGATTTGCTATACCTTCTTTTTTATTTTATCAATATCTGGAAGAACAGAACTGTCTCATGGCAAAGGGGGATTATGGTGAGTTATTTTTCTTATCTATTTCATGAAGCTCAGTGCATAATGGAGCAAAAGCATTGTTGTGGTTTGTGCCAGCGCCCGGCATGAAGTTTTAAAGTAGGAAGTAGGCCCTTGAAAATACACCCGTTTAATTATAAATCAAAGTAAACTGTATGTCTTCGTATCTGGTTCTATAGGACTATGAAAGAGGGGGGAAAAGGAAGGATATGAACACTTGTCAGTGCTGTTTGAGGACTCCGCTTCCTTTGCAGCCTAGGTCCCTGAACAGAGTCCTCTGCACGTGCCCAGGCTGCACCCCCAAACCTTCTGTCTCAGGGTCGGGCCTTAACAAGTGTAATATGTAAAATCTCCCCAGTAGTTCTCATATGTTCTGCTTATACAGTGGAAGGATCACTGATCTGGATCTTAGTGCTGGCTTCTCGAGTTTGGGTCTCAGTATCCTCATCTGTAAGTAGGAAACGAATGAGACTGTCTCGTAGCCATGGGAGAATGTATTTTGTCCGATGACCCTAAATGAATAGACTACTACTGTGTTCAAAGAGCCTTATCACACTGCCTCATAGCGTATCAAGTATATACGTACAAGATAGGTAGATGGAGGTTTTTACCTCAGAAGTGTTGCAAAGAGCCCCTGGCCTAGGGCAAAGGCAATTTTTGTAGGTGCCATGAAGGAGCACTGTTATTGTTGGTAAGCCTTTGGGGGGTGGGGGGTGTGAGTGGGAATGGTAAACAGATATTTTTGTTTCTGTGTACATACTATTGGAAGAATCCTTTCATAATAAACTAGAGACTCTACAACAACATTGTATGTATTCCGTAATCTTTGAGTTTCTCATAAAAAATAACTTACTAAATAAGAAAAACAAAATACTAGAAATCCTGAGGTCCAGATCCTCCAGGATTAGACTAAGACGCAAATTTTCTATTTTGCAGATGTAAATTTCTTCCTGCTTTCTAAGCTCATCTCTTACCACCCAGCTAGCTCCTTTGAGTATAATGAGAAACTAGAATGTAAATCAGATTGAGTTTCAGTGCAACCCAGTCTTAATTTATTGGTTGGTGATTTTTGAAAAATTACCGTCAACTAGCGGACTACTCACCTACGTGGAGAATGTTTTTGCTTTTTCACAATTGCAGGGGTTACTGAAAGTAAGGATTGTGACTCCAGGTTTTATTTAAGAATTTTTGAATCTCCACAGTGATTCCGCTCACGGTCCCGTCCTGGTGCTGGAAAAACTATAGGTGTTTTCAGAGAGACAGTCTCTTCCTGTGGGTGTCTCCATGAGAGTTCATTTTTGCACAGTTGTAAAACAAGGTAGCAGGGCAGGAAGGCCGACCCCTTTGCCGACTGGTCTGAGTTCAAAAGTAAATTGTTAAAAAGAGCATAGTTGAAATTTTTGAACTGTCACCAGCGTTTTCAGGGCATAAATATTTAAAAACTGGAACCCGCACACCCACGTTACTTCCCGTGATAAACATGCGCTGGAGATCTGGCTGGCAGAGTGCTGCTATGAACAGTATTGGGAAGACTTTAACTTAGATCCTGGGGTGCTAAAAAAAAAAAAATCACGCGGAAGGATGCAGCTTTGGAACACTGAAATCTCAGCCTGCAAAGAGTGTCACGCCTTGGTTTCAGCCGACTTCAAGTCCTCTGTCACTCTCGGGGCTGTCTGCCGTTTCGGTCCTGCCGAGGTGGACGTCCTCCCTCCGAGACGTTGGCTCCATAGGTAAGCCCATGAGAGTTCTGTCCTCTCGTTGTTCTCAACTAAGAAACAGTCCTGGACTTTCTCTCCCGTTCTGAACTCCAGGTGGTGGCGGATGGCATAGGAAAACACATACGCACTGCGAGGAGGGGGCGAGGGGGGAGCAAGGGGGGAGCACCACTCACTCTCGGGTCCTCAAGGAGAGCTGCGCCAGTAACAAGCTAGGCTCTGAGCCGGCTACTCTCAAAGACTGTGCTGACTTGGAATAGCTCAAGACCTTCAGGGTCATGGAAAAATAATCATGATCTCTTTTGGGTCAGCTGACACAGTAGATTATTAACAAAGTCTCAGACGTTACGAGCAGCAGAAAACTGTCGATTAGAACATTTAGTTACGGTTTTTCACGCACGTGAAAATTTTATGTATATCATCAAGTGGTGCCAGCTTTCCAAGTGGAAGGAATCTGATCACTAAACCTGCTCTCAAGTTTACTGTGAGGACTTCAGGTCTAAGACAAGAGTAGAATAGTAACAAGAGTGAAGGCCTTAACCATGTAGGCAAAGGACTGAGCCTGTGTCCTCATTATTAAAATCGGGATCAGACACCAATGCTGAGGGTGATGTGAGGATCTCGTTACAAAGGAGGCAGTCAGTGGTTCCCATACACCTGCTTTCTGTAGAGGCTTGCATACTTTTGTTAAAAAGTTGAGATCTACTTAGAAGTCCATGAAGTGCTCACGTGTATCATCCCGAGAGACCTCTGCCTCCCCCCTTTCTCATCTTCAGTGGCATCCTTCCAAAACAGTATCCACGTGCTGCTCAAGGATGCTGCAGCACTGTGAAGTCGTAAAATAAAAATAATCTCACAGTTCAATAAGCAATTATGAAGGGTGAAACTGACCCCTTCATAATTATTTGCTCCTTGAGATTCGGTGAAAGATTCACCAGTAAACTCTTGCCCACGAGGAATCACAGGGAGAGTAAGAGTAAGCACTGGCACATGGGGAAAGGGAAGTGAGGCTTCGGGATACACAGCACAAGGCAAAGCTAAGAGATTCTGTACGGATCGTTACCTTCTAACTCAACCGATAATACAGAGCAACCCACTCCTCTGAAACCTGAGACATCAAGAGCCTTAAATCACACATCATCTATGTGGCTATGGACAGGGTAGTCCAATTTATTTCGAAACAAAAGCTCTGTTGGGCTGCATCAAATGCAGGAGAAAAAGAATATTTAGGGCCACGGTTAAGTTACCAGTGTGCATAACAGTGAGGTATGCCTCAAATAAGCCTTTTGTTTTTAAACTTTAAAAACTGAACTATAACATACCCATGCAGTAATATTTTTCAGTGCCACTAAAAAAAAAAAAAAAAAAAAAAAAAAAAAATTAAAGCCTGCACTGGAAATTGACAGTATGGCAGAATTTTGTTTCTCCTACCTTTGACCCAAAAACGTAATGTACAGATTTTATATAGGGTCTGTGTTAAAAATCTAAACATCTCCACAAGATTTTAAACATCGCTGGAAATCTGAATTTAGAGGAAACAAAATTGGATAAAAGTACAATGCCCGTGACAGCCAACATTATGTAACTGGGCTGTATGAGGTTGTTGAGAAGGCAAGGGTTAATTAAAAAGATAGGTGCGATGTTTTTTTGTTTTAAAATTACCCCCCCCCCGAGTTGATGCGCTGATTTGAACATAAGTACACCAGATACTACAGCAAGGGGAAACACTGCAAAAAAGGTAATCTATTTACAGAAGAGTGATTTAAAGACATTATGGTTTTCTTTACAAACAGATGTAAGAACAAGAATTGTCACTTTTTAAAAACTCTACATTTCAACCCTCCACTATTATTATAATCCACCGAACTGCCCGTGTCGGAGGCAGTCCCCCCCGTCCCTCCCCCCCCCCATTTGACTCTCCAAATAAATTTCCATCATTTCTTCATCATCTGCGGTCCAGGCTCTCTTAAAAAGTCTCTGGGCACAAGTCCTAGGACGAAAGGCTTTTGACCTGCCATTAAAAATGAAACCGCCAAGAACGAGAGCTCCCTGTCCCACACCCTGGCCCCACCGAGACCCCTTCTGGGCGCGGTTCAGTCATCGCTATCCGACAGCGTCTCGTACTGTGCAGAGAGCAGTGGGGCAGGCTCTCGCTCCCAGATCCTGCTCTGCTGGTGAGGAGCTGCTTGGTTCACGGAGGACGGGGCACACGCGATCGGGGTCGGTGGCGTACTGCTGAGCATCCGCATAGTCAGAGGGTTGTAAGGAAACTGAGTCGAGCCTGACAAAAGAAAAACTGTTTTCACTGTCATGAGCACAGCTGCTGTTCCCTACAGCTTCCACGGGGTGGAGGGAGACACGATTATTCTACTGAAATGGTCTTGTGACACCGGTAGCCGAATGAAACACAGAAGGGCCAGGGTTTCACCATGTAGACTGTAGCCTATGGTAAGGCACCAATCGGTGAGAATCTAGAAGGGACGGAGGACACGAGTAAGTGCAAGCTTAGGGTTGCTAAGTCCGGAAGTGGAAGCTCAGGGCTGAACTTTCAGTGAGTTCTAGAACCAGGTGTTTCCATGGAGAATCCAAGTAAAACTGCATATTAAGCTCGAAGAGTCTGGTTGCACCAAGAACTCCTGGACTCTTAATGAAAAATGCAGCAGTACGTGCTCAGAGGACGAGGGGACAAGGAATTGCAGCAGGTCACAGGGCAGCAGGATGCAGGTCAGCTGCTGGGTCTCTGGGCAGATTTAAAAGGTACAAGATCTGGAAGAGGGTATGTGAATCTAACGACAGCACTGCTACCTCCTGCCACTTTCTAGATTGGTCTCAACTGTCCCCGGAAAGCCTCTTACAGCTTAAGAAACTCTAAAGACAGAAAACATAGCCATTTTATCAAGGGATTTCACAAATTAAATTCCTTCCCTAAGAGAGGAAACAATCACTGGTTTAGAAGTTGTCAAACTAGAGCACAATCGCTTCGCATGTGATTTGAGTTTTATGAAGCAAAGGCCTTCAGTTATGCTGACGATATCCATAGAAAATTTATATGTCAATAAGGGGGAGAGCACATTTCAGACATTTTCCACTGACGTACATGTATTTAACTCCTAAAAGATGGCTCACGATTCTCTGAAACCCTTAAATCTACACCAGGTAATCCCAGTTTTATTTAAACAACAAAAAAGCAAAGCCTGTTCCCTTTCAAGACAACCAGTATTGTGGTTATTAGATTTGAGAAGAAAGCTTACGAGCAAGCAAGCACAAAAAGGAAAACATTCATAAATACCCTAGAACACGGTTTTTCATCAGTTTATATAAATATAAGTGAGCCTGCAATAGAGATGGCTTTTTACACTATCTCCATTTCTTATTTTGATTTCTTAATATTTCCCTAAGAACCTTCTCTAAGAATGTCTATAGAGAGGCTAAGGGTGAAGCCTGGGAGCGGCCCTTCGCTCTCAGGTGTGGTTCCTGGAAGAACTGAATGAAATCACAGACTTCGTGGCTTTGCAAATAGCAGGTGCTGGCTCCCAGCACAATACAGAAGTGGGGGGAATGGAGATGTTTTCATAGCTCTTCCTTTGTTCATGGTAATCAGACCTTACGTTCTGTAAATTTTTAAGATTCCATGCATTCAGTGTCTGTTTTGGAAAGTGGAATCCTACTGATACAATAATGGAAATTGAGGTTTCCAAAGTTTGATTTTAGAAGTACTAGCCAAGGCTTTGATAAAAAAGGACTTTACGACTCCTTTTCTAGCAGTAAGTTCCTCACCTGTTGAGGAGGGCCTGTCTTCCCAGGCCCACCCTGGTGTCTGCCTGTGGTAATCCCCTTCTGAATGTACAGAGGAGACGGAAGAGGGCCTTTCAGTTCCTAAGAAGCCTTGCCCAGGGATGGGAGATTTAGATTTCCTGCTGTTTGACTTGCTGATCAGCTTTGGTTTGCAAACTCCTCCTAAAAGTGAAATAAATTAACTCTTGACATATAGTAATTATGTTCTCAACTTAAAAACCTACCCAAGTGCTGATGGGTTATATGCCGCTGAGAGAAAGCGGGAGGATGGCAGGCGGTGCGAAGAACCCAGATCCTAGGACCCAGTGAAGTTTCAAAGTTAGTACTTAAAAGCCAGAATTTACTTGTGGCAACTAAAGCAAAAGGGGTATGTCCTCATGCCATCAACTTGAAAAACATGTAACCAAGGAAATTAAATTTCTGAGAGGAACATCATTTCTTTCCGGGTCTTGGAGCACAGAAACTAAGGAAATTAAAGCAGGTTGACGAAAATCTTAAATCCTAACTACCTCCTTGCCTGCCAGTTTAAAGAGAAGCAGAGGAATCTGTACACCACCCCAAGGAAATTTTATGCCAAAAAGCGTGGAACAGAAGCCCCTTCGTGGCCATACTACTGGTCCCCAGCAGAAGCTCAGCAAGTCTTGGCGGCCTGTTGTTCCAGGCTCCGGTATACAGAAGTTCACAGGAGTGGGATGGCCGACAGGGCTCTAGAACAAAGCATGGAAATGATGTCTGAAGAGAACAGAGCCCAGGTGAGCAGCAGACGTGTTCCACTGCCTCGCAGAACCTGAGACCTCACCCTGCCCCGAGTCCCACGGTGCCCAGAAAAAAGTGGGTAGAAGGCAACTTCAACCCCTTCAACTATCTGCACAGAAAAGAAGTGCAAGTCCTTGATGGTCAGGAAGAGAACAGAATGGGACGAGGGGAAAAGATGCTTCTGGAAGAGAAACTTCAAAATACACAAAGCCAGTTTGGGCTCCTTTGGTAAAGAACAGATCATCATCAAAAAGGAGAGGTGGAAAGCTTAAGGAAACAAAATACGGCAAGGATCAGAACAGACACGACAAAAAGGGCGTTAGCATGAAAGGAAAATGTGAGCTAGAGTAAAAGCAACAGATGAAGATGACTGAAATAATTAGATTAAGATGACTAAAATAACTAGAAGGTAACGGATCTGGAGAACAAAGACTAGCTGGCAAAAATGTAATTGTGTTTTTTGAGATGGATAAGCCCAACAAAAGAGGCAAAATAGAACATTTCCAGGAGTGTAGAAATCAACCTGCAGGTGCAAACAGCCTCCCTGTGGTCAGGAAAGTCTGACACAGCACGAAAACCAAATACTAATTAACTTATTCAAATTGAGGCAAAGAGGCTTCAGGCAGATAAAAACTGTCACCTGCCAAAAAAGGGGACATCTGGCCGCCTTCTTACACAACCATTGACGCCAGGTGGGGGAAATGTAATAGTGTCTGTGGAATGTTTTGAGAAAGGTGCCACACTGTCCTTTCAAGTATCAAGGCAGCAAGAAGACATTCTTGAGCGGGAACAGTCTCGGAGGACAGCAGCCTCTGAGAGAAAAGGGAGTGTGAAAACAGTACCAAAAAGAAAGGTATCAACAGAAGGGGTACGTGACCAGGATTGCTTGAAGTGGGTGACCGTCACCAATGTTACCACCTTCAAATAACACGCACAGGTAAATCAATACAAATCAGGAGGTAAGAGCAGAGAGGGGAAGACTGTGCTCATCCTTCAGAGCAGGAAGTGAATCCACGTTGCCATAAAATACACGTGGGTGTAAATAAATAAGAACCTCTGATCTCTTTGATCTTCTTCACCTTAGTGAGATCTTTTGCTTGAGGATAACAGGAAAAAACCCTAAACTAAACCTGAAATACCACTGACCTGCCAGTAAATTTTTAAGCATAAGAGATCCTAGTTCTCAAAGATTAAGAAAAAGGGGTTTCAAAGCTTAGAATCACAGTTTTTTGTGTGCTTGCTTTTACCAGGACGTATGAATGACTGGTTCTGATGTCTGTCTGGCCTTTTATGTGTCCATACAGAGATACTTCTAAAATGATGCTTATCAGACAAGAACACTAGCTTTCTGGATGATGTGATCTGAAGGTTTTTTTTTTTTTTTTCTTCTTCTATGGCTTAAAATTCTTTTATGCTGAGCCTGTTCTTTTTATTACAATAGTAAGTCCCTTTTATTCAAAAGCAGAAAGGAACCTGCACCTGCATTACAGTTAAAATATGTCGATCCAGATAAGGACTAGATGCAAAGAAAAAAACCCAACACTCAAAGGTGACTTCTGCATAAAAATCTCCGTCCTTTTAAAATTTCTGTTTGTGTTACTAAAATGTCTGAGCAGGTAAAAAAACAAAACAAAAAAAAAACAACTAAGTAAAACCGTTAGAGGGGACTCTGGGAACACACAAAATGAAACGTCTTGGTGACGCATTACCACTTGGAAGTAGATTGGCGTTTTCTTGGGAAAGGCAGCAGAAGGGCACAAGAGTGAACACACTTCACCTGAATGAGGTGACGGGTCCCCTTCCTCTCTGCGGGTCTCCCCACTGGGCACAACGGAGGTGCTGGTGCCACCGGGCACCACGCCGACAGGTTGGGACATGACGACTCCGTGCTCCTCGACTTTGTCGTCAAAGCTTCCCATGAGTGCCTTCCTGATGATGTCTTCCAGACCGAGGTTACTGGCAGGATCAGCGAAAGAATGACCTCTAGAGCTAACTGAGCCTGAAAGAGACCAGCACGCCATTTCTGCTTATTTCCGAACAGCAGACGAAGAGACAGAGACCAGCGGACTCCAAACGGCCTTTGGGCCCACGGGACACACAGC
This sequence comes from Lynx rufus, assembly GCF_022079265.1. Taxonomy (NCBI): domain Eukaryota; kingdom Metazoa; phylum Chordata; class Mammalia; order Carnivora; family Felidae; genus Lynx; species Lynx rufus. The sequence continues at coordinate 3,219,763 of NW_025814843.1, forward strand.
CCCGGGCCAGCTGCCCGCAACACCCCGAGAGCCCACACAGGGGCGCCCAAATCCCCCAGTAGTAACTCCAGCAAATTGAGTTTTCCTTTGCTAAATGAATGGGTCCAGCCACTTTTCTTAAAGTTTCTCGGTTTTTTCTCTTTTCAGCTCCCTCGTTTCTACACTGTTCTTTAGTGGTTTTGATTCTCTTTGTTCCGTTACCTCTCCAGCAAGTGTTTAGTGAAGCTCAGCTCCCTTTCTACTGCCGCTGTCTCCTCCCCGACTACATTTATGCACACTGGAGCAGTGCCCCTGATGGGCAGTCGGTACTCGATGGGTATCGGGTGGACACATTTTGATTCTTACCTGAGGTAGTGACTGCTGGCAGATTAAAGATCTCAGTTCCTGGTTGAGCGGCTGCTGTATTTAAACAAACATTTGAGTTAACTGAGATGGGATGATCACGTACACTGAAGGAGATAAAGTCTCAAACCCTACAGTGAAATTAACCTTTTTATTTCCCATGATCCCAACCTTATTTTTCACCAGTTAAGATAAAGAAGTAATTATTTTTTAAAAAATCAAGCAATAAAAAATTGGATGAGGTGGGAAAATCTGAACAGGAGCCATGTGCCCACAGGAGGAAGAGAGCGCTCGCACTGCCGGAGAAACAACAATAGGAAAGGGGTCCGGTTTGCCAGAGAAGAGATGCCTCTGGGATGAGCCCCAGGAATGCCAGCCAGTCTGAGACAGCCTGGCCTCAGACCCCTCCGTGAACAGCATGAAAACGTGGGCTTCCCTATGCTTCACCGGGAGCGACTCCCACAGGCACAGGAGCAGCCCGTGATTTGTCATTTGTGCAGTTTGAACAACAACAGGTGGGACAGCCTGGGAACTACCGATAAAGCGCCGAGACAGAGGTAGAAGGAATCTGGGAACGTGAATGGTGTTCTCACCACAACTTCCAACTTGCTGCTGAGAACTCGAAAGAGAAAGAATAGGGAAGCAGGGTGGGGGGTGTGCCCCAGAGCAGAACGCGGAGCTCTGGGGGAGTCTGCAGCAGGATGGGCTCTTTCCCGGAGAGGAGGCCGCTCTCTGAAGCCGGGCTGCATGTGCCTGGAAACTAAAAACTTCCTTCATCGGGCAACTTTAAATTGGCAACAGGAAGGAGGACAAAAATCTCCAGGAAGAACTATACAAAACCATGACCGTCTCCCCACTCATGGTCAGGACAACTTGCAGTAAATAAACTGAACCTGAAAAAGTGGAGTGACGAATACACAAAAGTTTCTGGAATAGAATTCATTCATTCGACAAATATTTATTAAGCATTTGGTGGAAACCTCATAAAATCACCTTCTTACTGATCAAAATGGTCAGATAAAGACGATTTCATATTTTTCAACTGGTGAGAACAATACGATCCTCTGTGTATTTTCCCTCTGGAGCTTACAGTTTAGCGTGGTACTTTGTGAGGCCGTCAGAATGGAACCACCCCCGTGCCTCAGTAAAAGTGCCAACTTCCTCGAGTCCCAAGGCCTGTGGCTCACATGCTTAACGAGCACTCCAGGCACAGGGATCGATACTCAAGTGTGAGGACCCCTGGCTTAAAACAGATGGGCACACGTGTGTGAAAGAACGTGATAACCACTCAGAAACGGGCAGGGAAGACTGACAAGGGACAGCTGTTTAGGAGGCAGACTCGACAGGAAGAGGTGCAGAGGGAGGGCTGCCCAGAAAGAAGCTAGTGAAGCCACAGTGGAGGAAGTGTGGCAGGGAAGGAGGGGGTGACGTGCTTCTCCGTGTGCAGAGGTAGAACATGAATTCCTTTTTAGACACTTAAGAAGCCAAATGCACAAGAAGACAGAGGTCCTCAAAGGTACACAAGTGAAACTTCATGGGAAAAGCCGAACCCCACTTCGGACACAAATCTGGGAGTTTTCAGCACACAGCTTACACCCCTGGAGCGGGTGAGAGGATTCAGAGGTTCTAGTGCGTGAGGATGGCACTGGGAAAACAGCATTCAAGGGTCAGGCAGAGCAAGACTGAGCTGCTAAGAAGACATAAAAAATGTCCAGAGTAGAAGAGAAAAAAACAGGAGAACATAGTATCTGAAAGCCAAGAGAAGAGAATATTTCTAGAAGGGGAAAAATGGCTTGTGGAAGATCAAATAAAGTAAGTTTAAAGCATTACGGTTTTTGAAGAACGAAATCACTGATGTCCTCGGTGGGAACGCTGAATTAATTGAGAGACTCCAAGGTGAAACAAAGTGGTCTCGGTTGCTGATGGCTTTGATGTCTTGGTTCTACTTCCTGGGGAAGACGGAATGTGCCCTGGGGACCCATCAGCCCACTGCTTCCTTAACACAATTCCTTAACTGTCCCTTTCCACAATCGAAAAGAGTTCCTGCGATCAAAAAATTCCCCAAGCAATTTTGTTTGTACTTGCATTAAGACATTCACACCTTTTATCCTCTGTTAAAGTTAGGGACTTGTTTCATTTTACATGTTCAGAGTAGAGACCATCTGTCATTGTAAAAGCGCCCAACACAGCACCCTGCTCAATAATTAATTGTTGAATGAATGAATGAGAGAGCTACTGCCTGAGGACAAAAGAAAATAGAAGACAACACTGTTAAGCGGGCTTCTTCAAGTCACATGTGGCATTTTTCTGTCAACAATTTTTTTCCCACTAAAATGAGGCGAGACCAAGACTAGAGAGGATGAGCGAAAACCCCTCAAAGATGGAACAATTCTAAACTGGCTGTTCTAGAATCGGCAGGTCTTCACGCTCTGATTCTTCTCTGCCTTCTGAGAGAATGTGAAGATGAGAGCACCACATTTTTGTTGGTGACATTTGACGCTCTGTAAGTAACAGATGAAACCCGTGATGAGACAGAAAAATGTCATAATTTTTTTTAAAGAAGAAAGGATATCTGTAAGCCTGATAGCAATGCTGGCCAATATTCTAAAATATTTACCTTCCAAAGAGAGAGTTCACAACAATAACTGACACTGGGCTCACCCTTTTTTTCTCTTGGATGTTCAACCTTTATTAATCATAAAGTGTCAGATCCAAACACACGTCCACCTGGAAGTTTGTAGTTCACAGCCCACAATTTCCTTTCTTTTGACAGGGTCAGGAGACTAGTAGATCGCAGATCACAGAAATAAAGCAGATTGCGGAAAACCCAGATCCGACAAATCTCGCCGCATCACTGGAGGTACTTGAGGAAAAGATGGAGAAGTACGACTTTCAACCCAAAGGGAAGGTCTGGATGCCACAGAGGTTTATCCTACTGAGTATCTACCAGTGACGTGGGTGACAATGCTGTGAGTACAGAAGAACTGTTACAAGCCAGTGAGCGCACCGCCAGAGACGTGGGGTTGGCACGCCAGAGTGGGGCCACCGCCCCATGACTCACCAGTTAGGCAGTCTGCACGGGTTCTTAAACCTCCCTAGGTTTCCTCATCCACACAATGGAGACGATTACACCGTGGAGGGTGGAGGGCCGCTGTGAGGATTAAATGCCTTGTACATGCTTCCAAGTGCCCAGAGCTATAACGACATAACTGTCTGCCTGCCATTACTGTTATTCTATTTTCACACGGTGGACTGATCGCATCTACAGATGAATGCTGAATGACTGAACAGAGATCCAGGAAGACACTGCTGGGGTAGGAAAAGTAACTGAGTGGCACAGCACGGACTTGGAGCCAGTGACTCCAAAAGTACAGCAAAGGAAAGGTACGGACCCAGAGCAGTGCATCAAGATACCCTGATATTTATGCTCGTATTAAGTGCACTATATCCTAACTGCGTGCTTGTTGCCCAACACCCTAATACAATCTACACTCCTGAACAGTGATGCCTCTGGGGCAGAGCACACTACTCAGAACTTACTGAGTGGTTAAGCTAAATAAAGTGGTTTTCTGCGGAGGGACACTCAGAACCAGCAGCGTGAACAGCTGATGACGCAGGATGTTTACGGAGAGAAGACTTGAAGGACACGCTCTGTCTTCAAATGGCTGCGGAGTGGTCATGCAGACTCGGCCCAAACGGATAAAACTAAGACCGATGGGTAAAAAAAAAACTACACGAAGAGCTAATCTGGCCCCACATTTGTTCAAAGAGAAGACGGACAGCTTCAGAAAGCAGCAAGTTCTTGCTCTCTAGCAGGCAATCTTCATGTACTGGCAGACATTTGAGAAGAAACTTTAAGATCAAATGTGGTTGGACAGACGCCTACAAGAGCCTTCAAACTCAAGGATCGCATGAGAGGCAACACCAGAGATACAATTATCATTAATGCAGGTTTTATTTTGGGATTCATGAAAGAAATCCCACTTACCCATATCAGAGTCACCTCCACCAGAGGAGTTCAACTTACGAAAAATCTCCTGCTTCTTTGATTTAACCATGGGTGACGTGTTTTCGAGCTTGGTGAAGAAGGAAGGCAAGTAGCTTATACTCCCTGGCGAGCGGGAATCATTCCTGTGGGGAACACAGTTATGCCTATTATGTCTGTTTCATCATGTGCTAACCTTGGGGGTGTACCCACTTCCCCATTTCGTGCCTGTGGATAACCCTACGTCATATATGGGGACACAAATACTTCAGCACGCTCATAAAGTTAGGACTGCAATGGAGATAATCTAGGATGGAGATTCTTAACGAAGACCGAATAAGCAACAAATGATGTTAACAGGAAAGTGAGAAACAGCTTACCATGATGCCGTCTGCTTAACAGCACAGACATTGGTATTATTTATAGCTGCCACATACACCAGGAACTATTCACTATTCTACTAGCAGAACTGCTATGAAGTAGAAGAAATTAAAACTAATAGCACGACTTGCCTATAAAACAGCAAGAGCTCATACCTAAGCAATCAAAACCTGGGGCCTTCAACAGAAGAGCCACGATGTAGAAATAAAACTGCCTCTGTTAAAATCATTTCACGCCTCCCACCAGACGAGCTGAGTCTCATGTAAAGGCTTTCGCAATCATTTGCAGCTTCCTATACTAACACATTTTAAAGAACCAAATTTCCTTTAACCACGATGATCTAGCTAGAGCTGGAGATGACAGCAAAGAACAAACGGAAGGCTGCTGATCACCTCATCTGGTCGGGTGGGTTCATTCATCATTCAAACATAAGAATACCTGCCATATGCCAAAGAGAGACAGATATGTGATAGAAAATGGGCAGGATGTGGCCCCTGTCCTCAAAAAAGTCACAAACTGAAGGGAAAGCGTAAATATATAATTAAATTGAACGTCAGCCCCTTTCTAAAAACAGATTCTCCTCATTTCGTTGAAAGGTACCAACATCTATTTGCTTGCCCATGAATATAAACCATAAATAACTTAGAACACATTGTTTAAGAAATGCACTAGCAGTTTGGAGTGAGACCTTGGTTTAGAGCTGGACCCTCCCTCTATCTGACCATGGGCACCTCCTAGATTCACCTGCAGGAGCATCACGGGAGTGTGTTCTACACCAAGGAAACAGCGTACGTAGGGACTGAAAGGAATTTAGGGGACCGTAAGCAGTTTGACACGGACACAAGAGTGTGGTTGTGAGGGGGAAGCGGCAGGAAACCAGACGAGCAGCATGAACCTGCTCGTGAAGGAACTCAGGTGCCGGCCTACTGGCTTAGAGCTTGATTCCATGAGTTTTAGACAAATCACTCTGGTGGAAGTGGACCAGGCAGGGGCCAAACCAAAGGTGTCTAATCCAAACGGAAATAAAACCCAAATAATTCACAGGGGCTGGGTTGGGGTCAGAAATAGGGAAGAAAAAGTCCGTAAAGCAGTTCAGCAAAGGTGCTCGTTAGGACTTCCCTTCCACGTGGAGTCCACAAGGCCTGGTGTGCGATAAACACTCAAGCAGGGCTTCGATTGACAGCTGAACAGCTGACCACGTGGACAGAAAAGGATTTTTTAAAAAAGATCTAGAAAGGCTTGATTTCAAGAATAGTGAACACTTTTTTTCTGTAACCTATTTAAATGTAACTTTTTCACTAAAATCCACTGGTATTAGATCACCAGGGAAAGATACTTCGTGGTCCTTGGAGAGTCCTATCCTGACACGTAACCCGGAGGGGAGAAAAGGCACAAGACACACGCACGCTCTGACACGGGAGCCGCCAGCCGGGACACGCTCCTGCTCCTCACCTCTGCTCTGCAGGCTCCGCCCCTCTCTGAGACAGGAGCAGTACACTGTCCTGTTTCTCATGCACGACTGGAACCTGGGGTGGGGAGATGGGCTCGTAGGACTCAGAAGAGACGTGACTCCTCTCTGGGGATTTTCCAGGCCTGGTATTGTAACATATAAAATATTAGATTGTGCTCCTGGGGCCCGCCTACAAATCACCCTAGACGGTTTGAAACCGGTTCACTCATTACGTCATTCAGGAGAAAGGAATAAAAGTTGCTAGCTTCTATCAGAAAAAAAGTTGCCTCAGATCTTCACTATATACCGGGTTATCAAAAAGTCTGTTGGCGCTGCTTTATCCGTGCACGTGCACTGGTGGCACATGACAACCCGGGACAGGCAGCGGCCGATGCTCCGAGGGAGGTCAAGGTCATCGTGCGCTTCGGTATCACACCCACCATCCTGCCCTTGTTACTCTGGTGAGCCCTCCAGGCTTTGACCTCTCTCTGTGAGTCAGTCAACACTGAACAGGTCTTTCCCCGTGAAGTTAAAAGAGAAAGGACCAGAGAACTAAACTGAACCCTGAGCACCCCATCAGGTGAGTCAAGACAGGTTCTAGCTGCCCCCTGCTAGGGCTGCACGATTCTCTGCGGTTTCATGTTCTTCCTCCGGATACCACATTGGTAAAGATCACGTGATATAAACATACTGTTTAGACCAAAACAAGGCTTTGGCTTAGTGACTGTACATATTAAGAGCTACCTGTGACCTTTAAGTGTAATTAGTATATATGTACACGACCTGTCCTTTCCGTTCCCAATCAACCCCATCCAAACAGGTGGCCATTTTTTACCATTTTTCTTTTGGTTCCTTGGTGGTTACCTCTAAACTAAATAATCTTACACTTTTCTTGATTTATCAAACTTGAAACTATCACCTCCCTTCCATGAAAGATGAAGAACCTGACTTTTGAATATACATTAAAAAGATACAGTACCAACTGCTCGGGCAGTGAACATTTTAAGAACAGGCAAGAAAAACCCTCATTTGTACTTCCCAAGGAGTGAGAGTGAATAAACTTTAGGTGTACAAAATTAATCCCCTATCTTGTAGACCTATTCAAATTGCTTTACTCTTCAGAAATGTACATACAATTTGAAATAAAAACCATACTGGGGCGGCTGGGTGGCTCAGTCCGTTAAGCTTCTGACTCTTGATTTCGGCTCAGGTCCTGATCTCCCAGTTTATGAGACTGAGCAACGCATCAGACTCTGCTGACAGCTTGGAACCTGCTTGGGATTCTCTCTCTGCCCCTCCCACAATTGCACGCCCCTCCCTCCCTCCCTCTCTCTCTCTCTCTCTCTCTCTCTCTCTCTCTCTCTCTAATATAAATAAACTTGAAAGAAAAACAAAACATACCTTCCCCTGGATTTGTCCACAAGATTTTCTGGAGAGACCCTTGGACCTGGTCTTTGATGGTGGACAGACTGAGACTGGGATTCTGGGCTGTAACGATTTGATGTTTTAGTCCTCACAGGTGTGGACACCAAAGCAGATGGTGAATTTTGGAATGTAGAAGTGGGAGGCTGCTGGGGAGGCTGTGAGGAAACTTGATTTCTAGCAAAATCTTGTGTGATGATTTGCTGTGAATGAGGAGAGAAGGAATTGGTTAAACCCACGGAGTACTTGCCCAAAAATGTAGCATTAAAAAACCTGGACATCTCTTTTGTGACTCTCTGTGAAATGTGCCTCCCGCACGATCAAAAACAGAAAAATTAACAGAAGAACTTACACAGATGTGATCAGCGAGTGTGATCAGTCGGTGGGTCCTGGGCACTTGCCCCACCCCGTCGGCCTGTGAAGAGGGGGGCAGCTGCTGCTGTGGAGACAGGGATTCCTGCTGGGGTCGGTAGTGATGTAATGGTCCTTCGTATGGTCTGCTGGCTTCGCCTAGGGGAGGGCAGACAGGTAGATGTCCTTCTCAGGGAACACCCCTGCCTGTCACTCACTATCAGATTAAACATAACTCAGGGACACATGGGAGGGACATGGTGCTATCGCTGAACAGAATTCACGATCTTAATTTTGGAGGAAAAAATGCTTATCGGGACTAGTATAAACCGTGAGAACATGAGTGGACAAAATATCAGCTATTTTCTGTATCGTTAAATATGAACAAAAGAGAACTTGATAACAGCTTCAAGATAATCTTCCACTGGTGCAATCTTAAAGGGTTCTACAGCCATAAAGACTACTCTAAAACAAAACCAACAAAACCAGTTATTCCTGCACACGGTCTGGGCAGATGATCGGAATAAAATGACACCTGCAGATGTGCAAACAGGTAAACCGGTGGCTAAAAAGTACCTACTTTCTGCTTGGTTTGCCTTCACCACCTCCGGCTGATAGGCCTGTAGCTTCTCCTGGGGCGGCGCTGGCGAGCTGGCAGGGCTGATCACCTCAATAGCATCGCCAGGCGCTTCATACCGATGAGAAGATACTTTAAGAAAAGGAAAGAATCTTACTTTAAAACTAATCCGACGAGAAGTTGCAGAAGTCCAAATTCTTCACACCTACTCGCGTATTTTTGGTTTTTATTCTCAGAAACGTTCAGTGGCACCCAGGTTAGTGATAACAACCAACAAGCTCAATGCATTGGTTTCAAAGGTCCGCAAGTGCTCCCTCAGTGTCCCTGGTCTCTGTGGGACACAGGGTTCCTGAAACCGTGTGGCCTCTGAGACCTTCGGGCGGGGAGGCAGAGGATAGATGTGTGACGTTCCCCTGGGAGCAGAAGAACCCCAGGAAGGACCTTTCTCAGAGGGGAGATCCCAACGGTTCACTGCTTCCGAGAATTACAGTTCTGTGGGACAACGAGCTCTTAGAAGAACTTTCAGGCTACACAGTGGCTTCGTTACCAGGATGCTTTTAAAGCTACAGATTAAGTAACATTATATAATGATTTTCTCAAATCACTGGAGTACTGATGACAAAAAGTATTACTCCAAATAACTTCTTGGCACTGTTACACGTGAAAACACACAGGAATGGCAGGGAATGTCTGAAAAGTAGCAAATGCACTCTCCTGGCAGAAAGGACGCCCACGTCAGAGAAGGCCCCCTCTGGGTAGCCGTTCCCAGAAAAACAGGGTCAGTGCGGTGAGGGTCCAGGCAGCCGTTCCCAGTCTTGCCACGGCCTCAGAAGGACGGGAGAGGCACGTGTAACCTTCTGTTGCGGAACCTTCTGACTTTAGAGTGCTCTTTGCATCTACGGGCTGTAGCAAAGAATCCGAGAACACTGTCAGAGGCCCAGAGGGTCTATGACTGCCGGGATCAGCCAGTGTGATCAGTCAGTGGGTCCTGGACACAGGTGTGGAAGTTCGGAATGAACTCTTACCAAGCTCCCACCTATGATCCTCCAGGACTCAACTGAACGGCCCTTTCGTCCTCCCCCTTCACCAGGCCATGCAGGTTGTGACTGGCTAGGTTCTAGTACACTCGGGAGAACGGGAACCTGACAACTGGGATGGAAATGAGCTTTCGGGAACTAAAATAAATCACTATATTCGAAGTCATTTATACTACTTTGCAACTTCTGGAGCCCCTGGCATTCATCACTGTTTAAACACCCGGCATCCTGAATCTGCTCACACGTCCAATATACAGTCGATAGACTAATGCTACACTGTGCACACACCCCTCTGGAAGCCGCCAGGTGAAGATGAAGGCACAGTGCTTCACCTGCGGGGGGAAGGACGCTCTGAAGAGAAAAACCGAAAACCATACAGGGTACCTGTAAATAGCCTGTCGGCTTCATGCCAGCCATTTACCCAGGGATAACCCAGTCAGAAAAGAAGACAGCTTTTCTATCTTCAGACCTTCTGAAGGCCAGACTCCTCGAGCAAGGTCTGCTCTGTCATGCCACCTGAAAAGAGGGGCTACCCAGCGACTAGCGAACCATGTGCCACGGCTTTCAGTAAGCCACAGGCTGGATCCCGGTCCTGGAACCACAGATCTTCCCCAGGGAGCAAGTTTCTGCACGTGCAATACCAATTTTGCAGATCTTCATAATCCCAGGCTAACAGAAGTTTCCTGTCTATACAACAGACTATCCAGCTGCCCCCTTCTCCCCAAAAACCTCAGCCGTGGGGCAGATTTTTACCCAAACAAATTATAATTAGGCACGGGGTAAAAAGAATTACACGTCGCATGCTGGTGCACACGAAATCTCCAACTCTGTTCAGTTTCGTTAATGGAAACAGCAGAGACAGGACTGCGTGTGGTTAAGTTACGGCAAGCATTAGCTGACAATCGCTTAAATACCTGCTGCTTCCTTCAGGAATTCCATACAGAATTTAGGCAGCTGTTAACAATAAATTCAAAGTAACTCTTCCAGCATCTCACTGTAGATTTGTGAACCCTTACAGACTTAGAGGGTAGATGTCAAAACGACGAACCAGATTTGATCAAAATCCAACCGGCAGGGAGGGGGTGGGGGATGGGGGAAATCGGTGACAAGGACCAAGAGCACACTAATCGTGAGGCACACGGAGTAACCGTACAGAAGCGTTGCATCGCTACATCGCACGCCTGAAGCTAACAGAACGCTGTATGTTTACACCGGAATTAAAAGTTAAAAGAAACACATGAGAACAATTTTAGAAAACGAGCACAGAATATGAGGCTATGCGTAAAGGAGGAATAAAAATGACCAATAAATATGTGAAAAAAGTTGTTTGTAAATCCGACTTGCAAGACAGATGTGATGTAAATACCAATTACCAGTAAGACGGTGGTGTCGCTTTTTAAAACTTTGTATCTCAGCAAAAGGATACAAGAGGCTGTGGGGTACCGACTTGAATACCGAACCACATCCTAGAAGACGCCCCTGAAGGGTCCCCCCCTGAAGGGGCCTTCGTAGCACAGAGCTTGACGACACATCTGTCATCTTTCAGATGCCTGAAAATGTTAGTGAGCTCTGTCCTACTTCCCAGCTTTACCTTTCCAAAGGCACGGGGTTCTCATGGAAAACACCTGGACAGGCATACTTCAGAAGCTGAAGTTGAAATAAACACGACAGACAGCAGGACAGACATTTTGCACCTGTAAACCCACCAAACCCTTTCATGACAATTATGAGCAAGGTCAGGATTTTCCTTATACCGTATAGCTCTGCTTTACCTAGAGAAGAAAGTAATTCTTTACTCAGATATCACATTGCAAAACTCAGATGAAGATACATACAGCTACTAGAAGAGTCTGAACTTTGAGAGCCACGTTCCCTCGCATCCTTGTCCGAGGCAATTTGCCGGGTGATGATCACGTCTATGAAGTTAGCTGCGGTAATGGTAGTCTTCCCTCGGGTCCTTAGCTCTTCCTCATATCTGGATTTTGGAGGAGGCCCTTTATCTTTCCCAGCCTCTGAATAAACTACCGAAGAGTGAGGCTGGGGCTTGCCACTTGGAAAGGCGGCCGAGGTGTACAGACACTGAACAGATCTCTTCTCCGCCTCCAGGCTTTTCTGCTCTAGCTGCTGCTGTTCACTAACTGCGGCTGACCTGCTTCTCAAAGTTTCTTCTAACCTGGAAGCTTCATGCTTACTCTCTTTCGTTTTGGAAACCTCCATCTGGGGGGCAGAGGCTGCGGCATCCACGAGGGCGGCCAGGGCGTCCGCAGCGGTGCTGTAGCGGGAGGCCGGCAGGCCCTGGCTTATCGACGGGCCCCCGGCGGGCAGCGGCCTGCGAACAGAAGCAAACCACACACAGCTCCGTGAAGGGCGGGCTCTACCGGGGGCGCGCTGGGGAGGCGGCGGGGTCCACCGCACACCAAGACGTGTCGGGCGGCCACCGATCTAAAAGTGCGCGGTACGCAAGAGACCGTCTGTTTGTCCTTGGTCCGAACGTGTCCGGGAGACTCACATGATTCGCAGCTGAGCGCTTGGATCCAAAGGTGTGATTACACTGGTTCCGTTGGTTCCCTGGAAAACGCTGGGTCTCTGCTGCAACATGGGCTCCTGAGCTCTCACTGAAGGGGACGGGGAGCGGACATACCCGTGGCTGCCAGGTCGGCCCGGCTGTTCGGAGCCTGTGAAGGCCAAAAAAATAAAATAAAACAAAGAAGAGGGAAGGGAAGACAAGCCCCGAGGAAGAACCTAGAGACGGCCACATTTAGGGACCGTTCCTTTCTTAGTTATTCCTGACAAGAGAAAACGTTAAGAAACTTGATGGCCCGCCTTTTGGCCTTGCTCATGTTCCACACGAGTTTCTCAATAAAGATGTAATAAAACCACGCTCGTAGCTCGAGAGAAAAACATCCACTCTCATTTACTGGCGCTTTCATTTCTGTGATTCCTGACAGAAACAAAAATGACACCAACAGTGAAGTACAGTTGATCCTTGAACAACAGGGATTTGAACTGCACCGGGCCACCTACCTGTGGATTTTTTTCTTTTTTTAAATACAGTACAGTACCGTAACTGTGTTTTCTCTTATCATTTTCTCATCAATTTCTGTTCTCTAGCTCACTTTATTGTAAGGACATATATATGAGACATGCATACAAAATATGGGTAATCAACTATTTATGTTAGCGGTAAGGTTTCCAGGCAATAAATAGTAGGCGACTGGCAGTTTGGGGGGAGTCAAAGTTATACTTGGATTTTCCCCCCTGCGTGGGGGTCAGCACCCCTCACCTGAGTACAGGGTCAGCTGTGCTAATACAAATCGGGGGCACCTGGGTGGCTCAGTTCAGCATCTGACACTTGATTTCGGCTCAGGTCATGAGCTCGCGGTTTGTGAGATCGAGCCCCTAGTCGGATTCTGAGGTGACAGCCATTAAGCCTCCCTGGGATTCTCTCTCTCTGCCCCTCCAGCATCTGTGCGCGCGTGCGCTCTCGCTCTCTCGCTCTCAAAACAAATAAACGTTAACAAAAATCAGGTAAGCTCATCTCTCAGAGTTTTCCTCAAACTCCGGTGTGTTTACCGTTTCCAAACTCCCATTCAGCGCTGCCGTCTAAACATCGTGACGAGGACGGCACACGTGATGAGAGCTGCCACCACCCCAGGGTCTGAGGAGGGTTCATTCAGCCACAGCTCTCCCCACTCCGCTCCGCGCCTCGCCGCTCGGTGCTCCCCGGGGACACTTTCTCTCTGTGGACACATGATCACTCACTCCGCCCGCCCCCAAATCAGCTCCGCTCAGCACCTCCTCCAGCAGCTGAGCTGCTTTTGTTCCCTTGTCCTCAGCTCTCCCTGAACAAAGCCACAACTTGGACTCTGCCGCACGACGCACGACTCGCTGGGAAGAGCTCGCTGGGAAGAGCTCGGACTCCCTCGCTCTTCACTCCCTTCTGCGCCTCCTCCTTCTCCGCCCAGAGAGGCGCCGGCAGTTTTACCGTGTGTCCCTGTCCCCACAGCAGGTACCGCCCGGCCGCACCTCTTCAGCAATTTTCTCCCTTCCAACCATACATCGGCTTCCACCAGCACTTCTATATTCCTAGGAGAGGGCCTGCTATTTAAATTTCTGTATCTTGGCCAAGACTGTTCCTATTTACGCTGCCACCTGATGACGCACGAGAGTCGGCGTTTCTTTAGTCACACCGACACAGAATACTCACAAACCGTTCAAGTGTCTGGTGGGAGAAATGGTGTCTATCGTCTCGAGTCTGCATGTTATCCGTTAGTGGGATCACGAGCATTTTCAAAATCTAGTTCCTACCGCAGTGACGCTTTAATTAAATGCGTTTCACGTTTGTATGTGGGCAGTGTAGGATCGGTACTCGGGTGCTACCTCGCTATGCGTTACAGCACTTCCTGTGGTCAGACGCAGTGATTCCCGCCTATCTGCGGACAGCAGACCGCAGCTACAGGTCTTTAGGCTTTGCAAGCGCGGAACTATTCAAGATAAATCCTCAGGAATGACGTCACGGAGTCGAGTACGAGGACCGGCTTTGGACCCCCACTCTATACTGCCGCCACTTTGATTTTAAGGGTCTGTTCCCCACGACCAGGAGTGTGCCCTCTGGTTCCACACCGCCCTCTCTGACCAGCCCCGCGTCGGGAACATCCCTCCCCGTAACCTCCAAGGACGGACCGGATCCTCTCCCCGCACGCTTGCCGCCTGGAGAGCTCAGCCGAGCCAGAGTCTCAACACTTACGGGGGACTCCCGGGTCACCAAGTCCAAGCCGTCCGTTGTCCTAAGTGCCAGATCTGTCTACCCGGCAACACGGACATGGGACGTGGTTTCATTTCACTGATGGAGCCCAACGCAAGAAGACAGATATGCCACAGATAAGAACGTCCCAGAGACGCATCAAAGCGTGTCCCGTGGTAAAACCCCTCTGCTCTTCACTTTCGTTAATCCCTCCCTATCTTACGTGAGGGCCGATCTTATTTCTCATCTCTTCCTCACCGGCTGCGTCCATTTACTGCCGAGTCCTTCCCGTTCGCCTCAAAGGCATTCTTCCCAAGCAGTTCCTTTCTGGCCTCTCCCAGTGCCAAACATCTCAAGCCGTTGTGAGCGACCGTCGCGGCCTTGCTATTCTGGTGACAGCACGTGCCCCCCTCCGGGGTCCTAATCCACCTCAAGCCCCTCCTATGTCCGTGCCCCCTCGTGTCACCTGCCTCCCTGCCGAATGGCAGCACCTGTCATCTCCAAGTGCCAGCCCTCGTTCTAACTGTATTTCCACTCTTCCTCCAAGTCCAGCTCGACGAGTCCGGCTTCAATGAGCCCCGCGCCCAGTGTCTTCACACAGCGTCTTCGTAGCCAACTGCTGGGGGCCAGATCCAAATGATGCCTTCCTCGTGAAAACGTCACCTTCCTGTTCCAAATTCACGTCTGCACCATTTAAACCTCGATGGCGCTCTCACCTGTCCTTCACTTACGGCCTGAAATCACTTTCTGTCTCAGGATCCCCGTGTGTGAGATGACCTCGGCATCCCCACGGCAGGAGCGGGTGCGGAATGAACAAAGCCACGCCACTCACCCGACCGCAGGTAGAGGTCCGAGGACGCCGCGGCTATCCGCTCCCGCTCCTTCTCGCGCTCCCGCTCCCGCTCCGCACTCGCGGCCGCTGCAAGGTGCGTTGAGTGTCCTGTAAAACACGCGAAGTCCGCCACTTCAAGACAAACACATCAACCTGTCAGGTACAAACAACGTGTAAAGTCTCAAGTGGCTGAAAGGTTTCCAAAACGCTCCAAACTCCACGTGTGGGAAGGTTAAGAGTTTTGGATGACAACTAAAGCCCAACACAAGCTTTTAGGATGTTTCTAGAGTATCTGGCGACAGAACGGCATAGTAGAACTATTACTAAATATTAAGTGAAAGACCAAATGGGGAACAACTGCCCGAAATGCCTTCAAAGGCCGTGCTGTCAACACGGTGGTCGGGGGGGGGGGGGGGGGGGGAAGGCCGCAGACTCTCACCTGGAGACATAGAAGCAGAGTTGTATGGCCTGGGGGGGAACGTAATCTGTGTACCAGGAATATAAGTGATTCTGTCCATGGGTGGAGTACTTGTTCCCCCTGGATGAGGCACTAAAATTGCTGGAGGCATATTGGTCAGGTCAATGATTCCTGCTCAAAAGACAAATACGATAAAATTATGTCAAGTATCAGTCTTTCTAAAGATACAGAACTGTATGTGGCTATTTTATATGGTTTATCTCTATAACCCAGCGATACTTTGTTATACGGTATAAATAAAAATGGCCCAGATCATCATCACTTTGTAAGGCCGTCTTTAAGTCTACAGAAGGCCATGAAATACTGTGCCCCATACCAGTAACCTAAAAGCACGAACAGATTACAGAGGGAGGCAGCAAACTGAAAAAACAATGATTTCAAACACCCAGCTCAATGACTTCATTTAGTTAGTTCAGTGTTCACCAAAACACCCCGTCTGACACATTTCTTCATCTGCCTTCAAGGCCTAAAAGCTACACGGCCAAGGATATGGCTGCCTCTTCATTCTTTCCATCATTCATTCAATAAATACTCATTGATACTCAGTACACATAACGCACTCGTGAAACCGAAACGCAAAGACACACACCCCTCGTTGCCGGGTACGGGAGACCCAGCTGCTGCTCCCGTGGGGAGAGGCCTCTGGCCACATCTGGGCGCAGGTTCACCTGCATCTGCTGTGAGGTAATGTAATCATTGAGGATTGTCTGTCTCGTGTTCTCCATCGCGTAAAGCTGATACTGACTCGGGTAAGCTGGGGTTGGTGAGAGCTGTCTCTGAAACAGGTAAGCAGCAGCTGCTGGCGGAGAGAACAAGAGAAAGGTGTTCAGCTGACTGAGTCCACATGAGGTTCCTTTGCCGAACATCACCCACAGAAAGAGGCGGGGCTCTCGCTCTCCAGCTAAAATGCGCGTGCAGCCCTTATTCGGCGTGGGTAGGAACGGAACAGGGATTAAGGGAGATTCGTTTTAGACCCCGACACATCAGCAGTATGAATATACGCATTCTAAAGTCAGATGTGAAAGGGGCGTCTGGGTGGCCCAGTCGGCTGAGTGTCCGACTTCCACTCAGGTCATGATCTCGCGGTCCGTGAGTTCGAGCCCCGCGTTGGGCTCTGTGCTGACAGCTCAGAGTCTGGAGCCTGCTTCAGACTATGTGTCTACTTTGCACTTTGCCCCTCGCCTGCTTGTACTCTGTCTCTCTGTCTCTCTCTCCCAACATTAAACATTAAAAAAAAACCTTTTTAATTATAAATAAATCAAATCAGATGTGATGGAAAAGGGGGAGAAACTAGACACAATAGGAGTATGAACCTGTTTACCAAGTAGAACAGGAGCTAAAAAACTTCTCCACTAGTTTCACTTTCCATCTTTGCCATGTAACTTTTATTTTTCACCTAAGTCTCAAGGGCTGCATTTGAGAAATTATTTTTGTAGTGCCAGTCATTCAACACAACCGAACAGAAATATATGTGAACACACTTTCCTGGGGCTGAAGAGGATTAGTCCACAAGCATTTAATTAATCCATGTGTTTAGAGCAGAGAACGGCAAACTTAAAGGCCGGATGGCAAATATATTAGGTTTTGTGGACCATATGGTCTGTTCCACCTACTCAACTTTCCCACTGTAGCTGCACAGAGAAAATGAAAGCACCCACAGACAAAGCATCAACAAATAACTGCCTGTGTTCTAATAAAACTTTATTTACACAAACAAACAGGCAGCAGCAGGATTTAGCCCCCTGGCCATAGTCTGACTAGCCTAGGTCAGAGCATGACACGAGATGCTAGGAAGGGGCAGGTATGTGTGGTAAAAAGTAGAAGGAAAAGTCTCTATGCTCAAAATATTTAGAATTCAGCTCCAGCTCAAAAATAACCAGTAAATAAAACTGCTACAAAGTACAGGACTATGGTACCACTCCATGAAGGTATAAACCTTCAACGTTGTCTGAAAACTTGAGTGAACTATTTTACATATACACGTTCTCCCCAGAAAAACAAATAACCAGTTTTCTGGAATGTTTGCCTCCCCTTTCTTCACCCGGAACTCCCAGCCGGGTGATTCTGTCAGTGGAATCTGTGGGAGCTCCTGTCTCAATTCTGGAAGACAGTCCCTGAAGAATTAAATGTAGGCTCCTCTGAAACTTAGTGTTCTCAAGTGACAAACGACCTGATGGCACTGATACAACCCTCAGAAGGTACAATATTTTCTACAGGCACCTCGCTACTAGAAAGTGAAACTAACACTTAGAAATCCTGGCATACTGGTAATGAACACCTCTTCTCTAAGGACCACAGTAAAACAAAGGTGGTCTGTGTCCCAATTTCAACCTGAAGGATGTGACAAGCGAGCAATTTAGGAGAGAGGAGAGGATGAGCAGAAAACACATTTGAGGCAGGGTCGGTGGGCGAGGGGAGCGGGCACCGGGGGCGGGGAGGACAGGGGGCAGCTGGCCCAGCAGGTGCATCAGGACAGCCACCGACACACTGACAGGGCTCCTTTCCCTCAGTAGAGCACATGACCCTGAGCCCAGCACAGACTGCTCGCTAGAAAACCGACGGACTCCTGCACCTACATGAGGGATGTTCACCCACAGCCAGAGGCCGTCTGTCTGTTCCAAAGTTCCTTCCTGCCGTACCTGCCACTGTGATTACGTAACTTGATGAAAGAATCTGGAGGTTGTTGAGGGAAGAACAAAAAGTGGTTTCTCTGGAAACTAAGTCAACTGCTTTGGAAAGACTCAAGACAGAAGCTGAATCACGTATGGACAAGATAATTTTAAAAGACAAAAAAAAAAAAAATCTGAAAGGATTCTGTAGTGCGATTCAAGTGGTTTTAAATTCCAGCTTCACTTAAAAAAGCAAACATGGAAATGTGAGTATCGTTTATGTAGCAAAGAAAAGGGTGCAGTTTCATCGGTGGACCCTGGCCCGAGATCAGAATTCTGGTGAATGAATGTCTATACGGTGAATTCAAATGTTTAAGGTATGCCTGTGTCATTTAAAAACAATCCTTCACATGGGCCCACCTTTTCAATCAGCTTAACCAAATGCCATACTCTTTGTTTCTGTTCTGTAACGGGTGCCGGTACTCCTTCGTTTCGGGATTTCAGAACTGGTAACATGGGGGTGTGGAGTGTGTGAAAGGTCAGTGAGCTGCACACTAACAATGTACGCAACAGTCTGCGTATTATACTTTAATAAACGGAGCTTAAAAAGTCGTACAGGTACATCGTTTCTTCGCCAAACGTCCTCACCACACGCTGTGCTTACCAGGATCCAGAGCCCTGTGAAACGGCATGGCGGGATCCAAATGCGTGGGAAGGTGGCTCCGATAAACCTCTCCCGGGGTGCTGCCCCTGTGATGGGGATCAAAAGGGCTGTGGCTTACTACCGGGTCCACCCCAGGCACCGGAGACTTCGCCGGTATACTTTCCCTCTGGGTAGGGGTCAGTGTCGATTTTCTTTCATGATTGGTAGACTTGCTAGAAGAGATGGTAACTGGAAAAAAAAAAAAAAAAAAAAGGCAACCCCACGACTTCTTAAGAAAACTTGTGAAGTAGGATTATACAGTTGACCCTTGAACAATGCAAGGTTAGAGGCGCCAAGCGCCCCAGCCCCCTGCAACAGTCCACAATTCATACATAACGTTAGACTCCCCATAAACTAACAGCCTACTATACTATTGGCTGGAAGCCTCACTGGTAACATAAACAGTTGATCAGCACATCATCTTATGTGTTATATGTATTATGCCCTATATTCTTACAATACGGTAAGCTAGAGAAAAGAAAATGTTAAGAAAATTCTAAGAGAGAGATACATTTACAGAGAGCACTGTATTTGCTCAAACAAAATAAATCCACCTAAGTGGACCCACGCGGCTCAAACCCGTGTTGTTCAAGGGTCAGCTGTATTTCTCCATTTCTCACCCAGTCAAATACAGACGATATTTATATTTTTATCTGCTTCCACCAAACATTTAATAGTTAATCTTACGCAAATGGGAAGAACTAGTAGAAGCTTTTGAGATTTGGAGACCACCGCCTTTTGGATCACAGCACCAGCATTTTATCACCTAATATTAAGATTAAAAATGAAGTTCAACACTCCTCTTTAAGTCCCATTATAAATGATTTTTGTGTTCTGTATGACTCTAACATTGCAAATTCTTTTCGACCCCACACGTACGTATATCAACTCACAACCCCCTCTCTGCCTGCGTCACCCAGCCTCCCTGCGGCCCACTAGTCCTGAAGTTATACTATTTTTCCTTGCTCTCTACTTCCACAAAGACTTTCTTACAAGCTCACCAGTATCAACCACCTCCCTCCTTCAGCCTCTTCTTTTTAAACAATAGTATTCAGAGGTTGGATTATGCCCCTGATGCTTACCATATGCCAACACGTAGTGGCCATCACCCTCAACTGTTTTTAATTATTGTTGCAAAACACACAGAACATACAATGTACCATTACACTGAGTGTATCAGTGGCATTGATCAGTCCTTACCACCATCTAATTATTAAATATATTTTGATATTATCAACTTAGCCATGATTACACAAACCTGCCTGACGACACCAAGAAATCATGGTGGTTTATTACGTCCCCTTCTGAGCCCCAGCTTGCTCAAACATAGAGTGCCTTCTCCCTCGGAATGGGTGGCGGGGGGGGGGGGTGGGGGGGGTGGAATTCTCCATCAAAACTGGGCCCAAGGCTCTGCATTCACCGTCCTACTGCCCAGCAGACTCTTCCCTCTTCTCTTCTCCTCCTCCCACTGCAAAAGCACTTCACCTCGACAGCTCTCACAGTGTCCAGCCAGGATCTTGCCCATGAGCCCTCAATAAATACGTATTGCAATAAAGCTTAAAATGATGAGTGAGGGGGCACCTGGGTGGCGCAGTCAGTTAAGCATCCGACTTCAGCCAGGTCACGATCTCGCGGTCCGTGAGTTCGAGCCCCGCGTCAGGCTCTGGGCTGATGGCTCGGAGCCTGGAGCCTGTTTCCGATTCTGTGTCTCCCTCTCTCTCTGCCCCTCCCCCGTTCATGCTCTGTCTCTCTCTGTCCCAAAAATAAATAAACATTGAAAAAAAAAATTTTTTTTAAATGATGAGTGAGGATATTGCTAAGGTCCGCAGATCGTTTCAGGGACCGCCTGGTAAAAATCAATGCCTCTTCCCTTACTCATGTACCCGCTGGCAGCAGAAAGCCCAAGAGGCATGGAGTTACAGTGACAACAGTAACAATACCGGCAACGACAACAGTTTGCGTTTATCGAGTCCTTCATACATGCCAAGTACTACTCATTCTTTCCTTTTAAAGGTCTTCAGACACATTAGTTCACTTGGCCTTCACAACAGTCCAGGAAGGGAAGCCTTAATGTTACGTTAAGTTACGTAACCGATACAAGTCCGTGCAGGAAGAAGAACCTTAATTCGAGGCTAGGCAGTCTTGCTCTGTGGCCTAAGCTTTCAACTGCCATGCCAGACTGCCGCGGAGCAGTTGTCAACACTGACTTCCAGAAAACCTTGTAGGTCCACTCTGAAAACGTACTTATTCCAGAGCATTTCTGGACTCCAGCATACCGTGCACATGATTAAAGTATTAGATATCTTACCTGCAATTATATCACCTTTTCACCTGGTAGCCTTCCCTACAGCCCTCGCATCCAGCACAACCTACAGATCTCGTCACAATCGAAAGCTAACACTTCAGCATTTACTATCTGCCAGAGGTTTGGGGAACGCGAATAAAAATGAGCAGACAAGGACAGAAGAGTAACGCACCATCCGAAGTTCTGTTCATCATAGGCGAGCCTCTGGACATGGTGCTCTGATAACTCACAGGCGTCCGCCGGGCACTGCTGTCGTCGTAGATCCCTGGGCTCAGTTGTGCTTTGGGAGCTTCATGAAGTGTTGACCTAAGAACTGAGGGGCCAGAGCTTACCACCGATGTATGTCGGGAACGCACTGGCTCGCCTGCCTTCACATCCTCATATTTCCCCCGTTCTACCACTTTGATGTTCTCTGGCACAATTTCCAGTGGAGGCATTCCACGGGGTAGTTTGTTAGGCCCCGTGATTAAAGACTTGACGTTGTGTTTGATGGCAGATTGACCTGAGTTGCTGTCAAACTTTATCGGTGTACCCTAAAGGAAACAAACGGCACAGGTAGCCCAAGGCAGCTGAAGACTCCTCCATCCCATGTCAGTACGGCCCACGGCAACCACAGTTTGTTCTGGTGACCCTTACTGTCTGTGTGGATGTCTCTGTCACAGGCTCACCGATCCAGAGCTATGCGCCTTCTCGCGACACACACTCCACAATACACACACGAGAAAACGAATGATAAAGCATACGTAAACCTTTCACGTTTACCTCCAAGACATCAGACCTCACGAGAACTACTTATGATTATTAAGTCGTGCTTTTTAAAATGCTCCATGAATATCACAGTCTGAAGCGGAATGGCTGACAGAAAGAACCCTGTTCCAGTTACCTGGGAGATGGAACCCTCAATGATTGGCCTTGTGCTCTGGACCACCTCTGGAGTTTTACGGCTTTCCTGAGTTAAAATATCTTGCCGTGGAATCTCATGAATGGAACGCCCCATTTCTTTGATGGTGGTAATACCATCATATGGTTTTCCTTTGGTAATGGCGCCTTCAAATGCTCGTATGGGAGGACTCTCCCTTTTAATCTGTTTCGGATATTTTAGACCATCTTCAAAGCTTTCGGTGGTTGCTCTTGGTGTGCCTTCAAGAAAAAATTAAAGAAAAAATACTTGTTAAAATAATGCCAATGGTCGCATAACAATGCCACTGAGCTGTACGCTTAAAAACTGTTAAAATGGTAAATGTTGTTACGTACATTTTACCGTTATTGAAAAAATTTAATACCTTATCATCTGGCAGTTTCTAATCAATTTTCTGTTTACAACACATCCTTAAATATTCATAAGTCATCATTTTATGGGCGTTGTTCAAGATTTAATACATTTGTTTATCACATTCAGAGAATGGTTCTTACATAAGAAAAATGTCTCTCTACTCAAAAGATTAGGCAACTATCATTTTCAAATAAACTATGTAGCCCAGAAACAGAAGAGCTGACATCAAGTATCTAATATTTCAAAAGGGAAAATACTTGCAAAGCAGGTTTCATGCGCTGCACATTAATGTCAAAGTACTTTGCCAATGAGGCCATCATGAATAAAAAAGCCAAAACAAGCAAAGAGTTTACCCTGCATTATGGAACCAGACAGCACAGTCCTTTCTTTGAGGTCAGAATGAGGGCTCCCCCTGGGTAATGCTCGGCATATCAGCCCTTTCAAAGCAAGAAAGCAATTCAAGCATTAAACACGATGTGTATTTCAATTTTCACATACTTTATACTGACCACAGAGTATAGACTTTTTGCTAAAAGCTTTATGGAGAGAGATCATCTTAAATTTGTGAGCTATTCAGAGGGTATCATGGAAGAAAAAAAAAAAAAGTTGGACATCATTTGTTCCTTTGTAAATGTTCTCCGAAATAGAAAATAACCACAGAAGACATCTATTATAAATCAAAAAGGAAAGAAAGACACTTCCAAAGCTAAATGCAAAATCCCAATGCTTCTTTCTCCAGGCGAGAGGGCACAGAGAGTCTGAGGACCACTGTCTAGCTCTGAACTAGACCTCTGAGAAAGGGAAACATGAAAGATGGGCACCTCATACACAGGCAACATACATGAACGAAAATATGCAAATCAAAATGAAAGAGCTATAAATAACCTCTTAAAAAGCTTCACATCATATCAGAAAAAAATTGGCTCAAGGACTGGAAATAATCACATGCATTTACCCTAAAAGGAAGGAAAGTGAGGTTTTTTGTTTTTTAATTTTTTAACATAGAATCCAGCTCTTAGAAAATTGCACAGGACTTCTAAGATTGAAGAATCCTTACCCTGTTTTTAGTATTTCACCTAGAATAACATGAAACACTCGAGGCAGGTTAAGATTTAAAGAAAGTCAGCCATTAACAAAATAAAACACAGCTATCACGTATCATGCACATCCTGTACGGTCAGCACAAGGCTGGACACCCATCTCCAATCCTCACACAATGGTAACTACAATCCCTTTAGAAGATGAAACTCGTGAGGAGAAATTCATCAGGAAAGGGTGCAGCTGAAATTCAAATACACGTCTTTGTTCTATGACACGACTTTAACTGCCTCACAATAAAAACAAAGTTATCAGAATGAATTTTACATTTTTCAATTCACTTAACCCTAGCAGGAATAATCTTCAAATTGCATGAGCACATGATATGACAATGATGTTTAATTTTACTCCCTTCCACTGTCACGTACCTGAGGTATATGTAGATATGAATATAAATTTAAACATATTAATAAGCATCATATTAATAAAGTATTAATTATATATTATATACTTTACTGTGTTTATATTATTACTATGATAACATTAATGTAGGTTTCATTTATATGTTAATATGAATAGAAATCTCAGGTAGAAATAACAGACTGAATACAACCTAACCCAGCCATGCAAATTTGCTGTACAAAATTAAATGTATCTAGAATAAATGTTCTGGAAACAACATTTTACCCTCTAGTGGTGCTGACACAGGAGACTCCCTCATTGACAACCCTTGCTTTAGATTTCCTTCCACTGATTCATAGCTTCTTTTTAAACTGATTTCATGAGCTGTTCTTGGACTCCTTGTCCCTTCTCGGGCATTCTTAATATCTGTAGAATATAGAAACAAGAATTGCTCAGCGCCCAAGACCTCTTCTACAGCAAATCATTTATCTTAGTTTCATAGTCTATCTTATAAAAATAATGACATAAAAACTAGTCGACTTACGACATACTGCTATGTATGTGGATGATATTTATGAAAATTTTCTTCATTAATTCAAATATATTTGAGTGCCAGGCATAAGCTAGGCTTGCAGAGAAGGTGACCAAATTAAGCCCCTCCCCTCATGAAACTCACCCAATCGTGGCAGGTGCAGATAAAGTACTAGGGAACTGCTGTAGAGTGCAGTCAGGACTATGAAAAGAGTGGCGCAACGTCCTGTAAGAACAGTGTGGGTGAACCCAACACTTAAAAGGCTCGGATGAGGCTGCCTAGAAGTCATGTGCAAGCTGAGAACTAAAGGACAAGTAGGAGGTGCTTCAGGTGAGAGGTAAAGGGAACAGGAGGTGGTACAGGCCAAGGGAACAGTGAGCACACAGACCCCCAAGGTGAGACACGGTGGGACCGTCGCTGGTGTGGGGGTCGGGGCTGGAGCGAGAGTACGTGGCAGGCAGAGCAAAGCAGGTAAGGGAGGAGGTGGGAAGGGAACGGCCTGAGAGAGGAGCTGACAGCAGGTGGTAGAGGGGGGATGAAGCCAAAGGAAGGGGCGTACGATGACTTTAAAGCAATGAAGAGTCAAGGAGGAAGTGACGTGATACGGTTCTGAACATGGGCTACGACGAAAGGTGGGGAGATCAGTGAGGCGGCTGCCGAGTTGTCCGGGTGAAAGATGATGGTGGCAGTGGGGAATACAGAGCAATGGATGGATTCCAGAGAATTCAGAAAAGAAAACGGAAACAACTTAGGACTGACTGGAGGGGGGAAGAGAAGGAAGTGTCAAGGATGACATCCAGACTTCTGGTTTAGGCAATGTCCGTTAATTTCTTCCTCCAGAAGCAAAATGTAAATCAGTGTATGCCAGAAATGTTAACACAAGAAAGGAGGAAGGAAATAAGAAAGTTACCATGTGTTCTACATCAGTCACTGTTGCTGGCATACCTTATGTCGCTGTATTCAAAGAGAAAGATAAAGCATGACTAAGGACTACTCGGTTCACAAAAAAGTTGCAAATGGGAACGCAAATCCAGTCCCTCGCTTGGCTGTGATACCATAACTGAATCACTGTTGTAACGTTAATGAGAAAATATAACCTAAGAATACATCTAAAGAAAATGGTGACACACACACAGACATTAAACTAGTTTTATTTAAGTAGAATTTAAATTCAATGCCCTTTCCAGGATTATCAGACTAGTATCTACTCCCTAATTTTTTTTTTTTTTTTTTTTAAGTTTTCAAGTTGAGACAGAGAACGCAAGTGAGGGAGGGAGGGGCAGAGTGAGACAGAGGGGGAGAGAGAATCCCAGAAAGGCTCCACTGTCAGCATGGAGCCTGATGAAGGGCTCGACCCTACGGACTGTGAGATCATGACCTGAGCCCAAGTCAAGAGTCGGACGCTCAACCGACTGAGCCACCTAGGCGCTCCTACTCCCTAATTCTTAATGCATAAAAGAGATCTTTAAGATAAAAGTGATTCTACTACAGTGAAACAAAGAGTATTTTCTTAGGCTAAATCATCTGGCCACAGGTGATGTTAGCTACCACTGACAGAACCACTTACTATGGGCTCTACGTGGTTTATCACTTTTCATTGACGGTCTCCATCGGAGTTAAATTTTCACAAAAGTTCCATGAGAAGGCACTACTGTTAACCCCTTTTACAGAGATTAAACTTGGGCTCAGGAAGGAAAACTAACTCCCCAAAGCAAGTAGGTGGGGAACCAGAGTCCATGTTTTAGTCATACGTTACAGTTCTGGCTTCAGAGTACAGACGACATACTTACTGTCATATGATAAGATGTGTCCACTTTTGCCTTCATAAATAACATGACCTTTTGATGCAGCTTCCTCTCTGCCCTTCTCAGGGCTGTTCTCTTCAATGGGCATTCTAGAAATGGATCCCTTCACCAGAGCCTCAGCTGGTATGCCAGCCTGTGACAGAGCTGGGGTACCCTGCCATCGAATCAAACATAAACACTCGGATTTAGAGGAAATGCGAGATACTCAGAAAACTTAACCTACCACACTGAGAGACCAAACCGTATCTACAAAGAGGGTCAAAGACACAAGAGGACCAGACATTAAGTTTGTATAAACATTAAGAAACACTGTACCTTTTTGTCCTTGAACCCTGCCATACAAAACAGGTATATATGAGTCAAATCAGCTTTCTTACCCACCTTGAGGTCAAACCTCTTAATGCCCAGGGGGGGTAAAAAACCTGTCTTAAGACCCAAAATCATGCAAATGTAATACTTTTTTTTTCAAAATGTCTAATAAAAAAGAGGTAATAAACTAAGTTTTAAATTTAGAGTCCACAACTTGCTCTCACATTGTCGTAAGAGAAAAAGAACCTGCAGTTCCCAAACCGTGTGCCTTCTTCTGGTCACCAATGGGGGACGTGGGGGGCAGGAATGACAAAGCTCAGATGCCTCCATTCTGTGATGTGGATTCAGTTTAGGCCACATCATCTGAACTTTCACCATAATTTAGTAGTCCTCTTCTAGGGTGCCTATGGCCGTGGTTCTTTCTAAGCCTTCCTTAAAGCAGTAAACCCTTCCCTTTCTAGCAAAATCACTCATGGCACCTAATGTGTAGAACACTTTATAAAAGTGAGCTGCTTGGGTTGAAATGAGAGTGGCAGGCCCAGACCCAGCCCACTCCCACATTAAGTGTCCCCAAAACTCTAGTGAGGACAATCTGAAACCACATGCTTAGAGCAGGAAGAAAGACAAGAACAAAACATCTACTTGTATGGCCATTTAACGAGCCTGGGAGTAAACATCTGAAAATCCTTAACGCCTACTTCGGAAGTGCTCATGCCATGTGCGCAGACTGGTTTGAAAATAAACAGAGAACAGCCTAGCCTCATTCGATCCAGTTCATTCTGTCCTCCTACCCACAGCATGGTTACCAGAGTGAAAATGACCAAGAAGAGATAATAATATACATAAGCCATTTATTTCTCTTCTCCGCTACTGAAGTGTTTGCTTATTCTGAAAACTAATCTCAAGGGGATGTATATTTTGGTCAAATTTAGAAGGAGAGATGAGAAGAGTTAATATGTAACTTTCTAGATCACTATGCCACATACTCCATAAACCACGTCTCAGAAAGGAGTCACTGGTGAATCTTGTTAAAATGGAGACGCTAATTCAATATCTGAAGAGGGGACTAAAATTTCTGCGTTATTCTAACAAGCTCCCAGGAGGTGCTGACGCTCTAGGGCACAGACTACCCTGGGTCAGCAGGGTCCTAAGGTGTGGTTCTCGACTGGACATCCAGCAGAATCACTGCAGGGCTGGAAACACAGACTGCTGGGCGCCGCCCCCACAGATGAGACTTCATTTACATGCCTAACAACTTCCTGGGTCCCACTAATGCTGCTGGCCTGGGGACCACACTTTTAACAACCACTGTCCTAGGGAACAAGGACAAAAGACAAGGAAGAAGAACAGAATAGAAATCCTGTAACAGGTTCAATGTGCAAAAAAATCTGTTTACAATCATTTCCCAAAATAGAATTTTCCCTTCCCAGATCTACAAGAATAAAGAGGCTAATGTCTGTTACACTTCAAACTAACATCTAATGGAGGAAAAGAGAGACCTTTCCCTAATGAAAGTTGGCAACTTATTTAACCTAAAATTGGAAGAAGATACTTGACTTGTGATGCTTTTATCAACATCATCCATATCTCCCGGGTTAGCATTAGACTCTAGCAAGGCGGCTTATAGGCTGGGACTGTAGGACCTTCTTTTTCACAGGGGGCAAAGGCGAGCAAATAATTTATAATGATTTTCTTCTCCATTTCTATTTAAGCTCAACACATGGTAAAAGCTTTGCCAGGAAGACAGTAAGAACTACATCAATCAGAACTTGTTTCTTCTGCCCGTTTGCAAATAACTGACCTTTTCAAATGACCTGCAGAATAGAGAATATAGCTTGTGGTCAAAACGATTACATTAATGTCTTTCTGCAGACAGTTTTATAGATTTGGGTTTATTACCACTGAGATCCAGTCCCATAATCCAGAACAACAAACAACTTAATCACAAAACTATACTGCTGTAACAGCCAGAGCTCTTGAAACCGGACTTCTAGTTTTCTCATTAGCTCTTGTCCAGGATTTCAGGCATGATCACAACTAACCTGAGTGATGGAGCCCCGCAGGGATGGGATGCCTTCCAGGGAAATTTTGCTGGTTGGAGTCCCCCGAGTTATACTTCCTTCTTGAATGGCTCCTGGAGTACCTGAAGAAAACCAAAATTATTAGCAACTTAACCTTCTGCCACTGCAAACAAACACACACCAGTCCCTACTTGGAGGAGGGCTGAGAGGACACAGCAGTACGAAAAGAACAGCTGTGTTTTACTGAAATGCACTTTTAAAATTATAGTGCAATTATTAAAGAGGATTACTAAAATATGGAATTTCACAGTTTTAAATTATTTTTATACAGAAAGAAAAATTTAGAATGTACAGGTTCTAACTTAAAACCCCATAGTTAAACCGTATTAGTGACTTCCTTTAATAAATTTATTGGGAAGAAAAGTTTAACATTTCTGCCAAACAGCATATTTTACCTCTGACCACTCCTTCGTGTTGTGCCCTGACCAATAAACCTTCAGGCTGGGAGTTCTGGCTTCGGGGAGAAAATTCCTCCTGCTTGATGTAGGGCACAGTAGCTATGGACCAAAGCAAGAGACACACATGAAGAGATCAAGGGCTGAATTACCGAGTGTGATGCTACAAATGCAGGAACATTATGAGTATTTACTCACTGACCTGATTTGGCAGATTCCTGTTGCCGTGGCAATCCGAGAGAGATAGAACCCACTGAGGGCTTAGCTGTTTCTTGAGTGTAGGAAGTCTGATTATGAGAAGTCAAATAAGTGCCAGGTGTTCCCTAAAAATAATTTTAAAAGACTAAAATAACATTGTCTTTTCACAAGGTCAACAATAAATTTAATGCTCGTGTTTCTGTTTATAAAAATTTACACCCCCACTGCCCCAAGTTAAGAACAGGTATTTGCAAAGCAAGAGAATCCTTATCATGGATTGCTTACATTAAAAATACTTTTTTTAATTTTTTTTTTAATGTTTTATTTATTTTTGAGACAGAGAGAGACAGAGCATGAACGGGGGAGGGGCAGAGAGAGAGGGAGACACAGAATCGGAAGCAGGCTCCAGGCTCTGAGCCGTCAGCCCAGAACCCGACGCGGGGCTCGAACTCATGGACCGTGAGATCGTGACCTGAGCTGAAGTCGGACACCCAACCGACTGAACCACCCAGGCGCCCCTAAAAATATTTTTAAAAGGAGCAAGATAGGACTTCTGAAATCACCATAAATTTCATGTAAATAATTTATTGTTAACAAATTACATAAATAAAGCACTTTACACTCGAAACGTAAGCTACTATTATGCCTCTTAAAAATGCTACAGGACACTGACATCAGTGAAAACCAAGAGTAAGGACTTTGGAAAACTCTCCTCCACAAAGGCAACCAGTAAAAATTATGAAACAACAACAACAACTTTTAATCTGAAAATTACCAAAGGGTTGTGGAAATCTGGGTGCATGTGTTCAAGAAAACCAGCAGAATCTAAGTAAGAACAGTGGGTTTCGTGGCATCTGAACTTGTTCTATTTCATCTCATATACTCCCGGCCAAGCTCGGTGGCGGCAGTGAAAATCAACAACCCTCAATCATGGTGAAAACCATCAGCCTGGCAGCCACTGGAGGGGAAAGAACAGGGCTGGGCTCCCGAAAAGCCTCATTCCCAGATAACTGTCATTATTCCTTCTGGTTCTCTGGAAGACCCATTTGCAAGGCTGTCTTTATTTGACCTGACTATGGTGGGGAAGGAGGTGCACGCTTGTCAAAAACTATCAGAGTCAAATGACTGAAATTCTTCACTGCCTGGGGCAGTAGATAACCAAGAAGGCAAATGAGAGGCTAACCAAACACCTTTAAGGGAAAAGCCAAGGAATGAGATGTTTAAAGGGGATCTGAAAAACTCCAACGTATTCCTAACAATCTAGGAGGCCATGTGCATGTGCAAGGTTGTGCAGATGCCTAGGAAAGACCTGAGAAGGCCCTGAATTCTCAACTCTGGCTGACCTCAAAGCTCTGTGGAAGCAGGAAGAGAAGACTAAGGCAGGGTTGTCAGGTACCAGGCTGAATGTCGAAGGCATGCCCCAACACACACACAGAGCTACTCAGTCAAGACTGGGACGCTTACTGATTCTAGGCACTGAAGTCTGTCCAGCAATTAGCTGGCCACCAGGTGAACCAAACAGTGACTTCAATGGCCACACAGGTCACAAGAATACAGACTTTACAGAGTTAGTTCAGAAAAGTCACAAAGCAAATACCAACACACACAGCAACAACAGCAAACCCTAGGGAGAGAGGAAAATCCATTTTCCACAGTTGCCACATTCTGTTATGTAAAATATCCAGTTTTTAACCAAAATTTACAAGAAACAAGAAAGTATGACCCACACATGAAAACATAAAATACGTTACAAATAATTAACTGAAAATAAATCTAACAAAACCTCTACAGTGAAAACTATGAAATACTGTTGAGAGAAATTAAAGACCTAAAATATGGAAAGATAAACATGTTCATGGATTAGAAGATTCAATATTCTCAAGATCTTCATATGTATCCAAAAATAATCTATAGGTTTAAGGCAACCCCTGCCATAATCCCAGCAGAATTTTTTGTCAAAGCAGGTGCCAAAGTCACAGAGAAGAGGCAGAGCAATCTTGAAAAATAAAAGCCCTTACAAGGACTCATAGCACATGATTTCAGGACTTATAAAGAAAGCTACAACAATCACAACAAAATTTCAAATTTCTGCTCATCAAAACATATCAGTAAGACACAAAAGCCACAAAGAAGAGAAAAAAACTTTCTAACAGAGACCTTTCATCCACAACATATAAAGAACTTCTACAATCTACTAACCAAAAATCCCAATAAAAACAGATAGTAAGACAGTCACTTCACAATCAGATGCATAAATGACCAATAAATATACGAGAAAGTGCTCAACATCTTTGTTTTCAGGGAAATGCAAACTGGAGCCACCATCAAATGTTACATACCCACTAATAAAACCAAGATAAAAAAGACTGCCAACAGCAAAGCAACGTGAAGGCTTATGTGTTGGGGGTAGTGGTGTAAAACTGGAGACCCACTCTGGAAAATTATAAAGTAAAACATAACATATATTCAGCAATTCCACTCTCAGGGGAGTATACAAGAGAAATGAAAACATTCTATCTATAAAGAGCCCAGTATAATGTTTGTATCAGCTTTATTCACTGTAGCCCAAAACAAGAAATAGCTCACGCTTCCATTAACAAGAAAATGGGTAAACAAACCAGTATGTTCATACAATGTAGTATTATTTGGCAAAAAAAAAAAAAAACTACTGATGACACAAAACCCTGGATGAATCCCTAAAGCCGTTATGCTATGTTAAATAAGACACAGAAGAGTACACACTGTGTGAGTCCATTTACATGAAGTTCTAGAAAAGGCAAAACTAATCTGTGCCAGTAGAAAGCAAAACTAGGATTGCTTCAGGCCGAAAGGGCGTGAGAAAACTTTCTGGAGTGATGAAATGGTTCTATAACCTGACAGGGGTGTGGTCACTGCTGGTCCTGCACATGAGTCAACACTTTACAACAATTAAGAGAAGACCACATTTGGAGCACCTGTGTGGCTCAGTCGGCTGAGGGTCCAACTTTAGCTCAGGTCCTGATCTCACGGTTTGTGAGTTTGAGCCCCACCTCAGGCTCTGTGTTGACAGCATGGAGCATGGAGCCTGCTTCATATTCTGTGTCTCCCTCTCTGTCTCTCTGTCCTTCCCCTGCTCACGCTATGTCTCCCTCTGTCTCTCTCTCTCTCTCTCTCTCTCTCTCTCAAAAATAAACATTAAAAAATTAAAAAAAAAAAAAAAAGATAACACCGTATTAAAAAAAAAAAAAAAAAAAAGTAACACCAGGAAAAAAGAAAGATACAGTGGCCAAAGTCAGAATGAACTGGTATTTAGAGCCTTTGTAATAGTTGGTCAACACATATCTGAGTACTTGAAAAGATTCCTCTGAAGAGACTCCTCTTTCATCTACGCTACACTCAACTTCAGGGCACAGAAGTGCCTCGCAGAAGTTAAACCAGACAGTGTGCCAAGGCCACTCACTCTGTACACCCAACGCACACAAGCTTCCGGAGCGTGGCACGGAGTACGATGACCGCCATATTTTCTGGTCATGGCCTCTTCGTATATAGGTTTTCATTTAAGACTCTGGCAAATGAGTGACAGAAAGCAATCCTCAACAGAAATCTCCTGAGGAGAGAAGACGTTTTTACCTGCGAGATGGAGCCTCCCAGGATGAAAGAGGGTTTTTCGGAAGCCACGGTGGT
This sequence comes from Lynx rufus, assembly GCF_022079265.1. NCBI lineage: Eukaryota > Metazoa > Chordata > Mammalia > Carnivora > Felidae > Lynx > Lynx rufus. The sequence goes on from NW_025814843.1 coordinate 3,252,675, forward strand.
TTTAGATGATGGAATAAGTGGAGGAGGTGGCCTCGTGGGTCGAGTTGTCGGAAGCCGAACCGCTTCGGGGAGGTTGGTTATCACTTGATGTGGAGCAGGCTGCAGGACTTTTAAAAGGAAGAAAAAGATGATTTAAAACAGTCCATTTCGTAGTTTGCAACACCCCACCTATCTCAGTCATTCCTGAATTTTTAAATCACAAATTGGATTTGGAGTGCAAGATGAGGCTGAAGATGAGCATTTCTATTTTAAATTTCTCTTTCACTTGAATTAAAGCCGTATACACATTCAGGTCACACATGGTATTTGGGAGGCTGAAATATTCAACTCCCTGTCAAACCGGAGCTTGCAAGCTGATGTTCATTTCAACCTACTTCTGCTTAGCATCGGCAAATGGCAATCTTTAATAATCCTCTCTCTCTCTCTCCATCGCTCTTTGGACCTGCTTCTTACGAGCAGCTGATGCGGCAACTAGGGAGAACATACAGACGCAACTGACAACCAGCTGTATGTCCCCTTTTGCATCCTGCAGAATTTGAGCAACATTCACGGATTCTGGCTCTCACAGACTCGGGAATCTCTTACGGTGGGGGAGGGGATCTCAAGATTTTTCAAAAGTACAAGTACTCGTAACAGAAAAGCCAGTCAATGTCACAGTGGACACAAACTTCCCAGCGGCCCCGGTAAATCTCAACTGAATACAAGTGACGATGGGATGTAGAGAAACCAGAAGGTACTCTTGAAACGGGAAGGGCATGTCCTGGAAACCACCCATGTGTAGCACCGGTAGGTAGATGGCCAGCAGCCACTGCACAGAGGAACGATATTTACCTGGCGGGACACTATAGCGGGCTGCACTCATAGGCTGTGGAGCGGCTTTACTGACTTCTCTCGGAGAGAGCCTACACGGTGATGCTGACCTTGCTGCGGTACTGTGCATCTGTGCTTCCTGTTCTAGGGCACGTGTGACCTCAGCATAGGGCATATAGGCGACTGATTTTCCTATGAAAGTTAAAGTTATCAAAATAAGGGAAGAACCCCAAACGAAAATAGTTAAGTGTGAAAGGACCAAGCCCACACCATCCAGGGGCAGATCCGACTATATACTAATAAATTAAAATCTAAAATTCCTGGGGGGAATCCACCCATACAGAGGTTACATCTGTGTATGCACCGTCACTAGGACCCTAATAAAATCCTCAAAAATTCAGTTATGATTTTTCCCTTTAAAAGACAAAGTACTTCCTTTTCTCCTCAGTAGGAAAACTAGCGTTTCCACATGCAATAAGGATCACAACAGGCAAACCTCAGATTATCCGGCCATTCTGTGAATTCAAGTCTTGCTTGACTTAGATCTCTGAGAATTTCAACTCTTTTATTTAGCCTGTTGAAACCCACCACTTAACAGTCAGAAAAATAAACATGATTAAGAAATGGAAGAAGCCTTTCAAAGGGTACAGATCAAACTAATCCAAAAAACCTACACCAGTTTATAAAACTATGAATTGTGCTATAATAATGCTAATAAAAATCATATGATTTACCGCTACATTAAGCATTACAAAAAACTTTAAGCATTTAAATGGGTACATCAGATATGCAGTCACATTAATATTTAAAAATACACATAATAATATATAACTTTTTTCTTTTTTAAAATGATACGGACATTGTAATTCTGGAAAATCAGAAAAGCACAAGGAAGAAAGTACAAATCATCTGTAACCCAACCCATTTAGATTTGGGGTATTTTAATGTCTGCCAGAACGAACTCCTATTACTCCTTTGCTTACCTAGTCTTACCCATTTAGTCTTGCAGGTAAACCTAAATTTAAAATCATTCTAAGTAGTTAGTTCCTCTCCAAACAAAATGTCACTGGAATTTTCATTAGACTGGCATTAAATTTATGAATACAGGAGACCGGACATTCCATAATAACGTTTCCTAAATGAGGAATCTAGACTTTCTCGTATGTCTTTTCTATACATTCCTTGTTAAAAAATATTTTTAAGGTATTTTACATTTTGTTGCTAGGAAAACCATCTTTTTCATCTTTTACATATATGACTTTTTATTGCAGATACATAGGAAAGAAAGATGTGGATTCCTGCATATCATTTTTGTTTCCTCAAAAACTTAATGAACTTTCCTTTTAGCTCTAATAACTTTCCAGTTGATTCTTTTAGGCTTTCTAGGTAGATAATCTTATCCTGTGAATAATAATTTGTCTTCTCCCTTCAAACGGCTACGCTTATTTTTTATTCTTTTTTTCTTTACTAAACTACAGTAAGCAGTGAAAGTTCCTATCTAAAGAGGTCTCTAGCATTTCATATTAAAAGGAAGGTTTATAATTGGTTTCAAATAAAGATTCATTAGCACAAGGCATAAAGAGTTCTCCGGCTTACTAAGATTTGTGTAAAAACTAGAAACAATTATAGTAATCAGCTAATATTAAGCATGTCCTTCAATGGGGAGCCTGGGTGACTCAGTGAGTTAAGTGTCTGACTCTTGATTTCAGCTCAGGTCCTGATCTCGCAGTTCAATCAGTTGGGGCCCCGCATTGAGCTCTGCACTGACAGTGCGGAGCCTGCTTGGGATTCTCTCTCCCTCTCTCCACCCCTCCCTTGCTCTCTCTCTCTCAAAATAAATAAACTTTTAAGAACAGTATGTACTTCAGAGAAAGACAAATGTCATATGATTTCACTCATATGTGGAATTTAAGAAACAAAACAGACGGCAAGGTGGGGGGAGGGGGGAGAAGAAATGGAAACAAACCACAAGAGACTCTTAATGACAGAGAACAAAACCAAGGGTTGATGGAGGGAGATGGGTGGAAGATGGGCTACATGAGTGACAGGTACTAAGGAGGGCACTTGTGATGAGCACTGGGTGTTGTATGTAAGTGATGAATCACTGATTTCTACTCCTGAAGCCAATACTGCACTGTGTGTTAATACTTAATTTTTTTTAAAGTATGTACTGTTTACATACTTTTTATATACTATTTATATACATACAGTGCTGAGCACCATGATCACATGAATTATCTCACTTAGCCCTCATGACCAATGAGATTATTAACACCAGTTCACAGATGAGGAAACTGAAGCTCAAAAGAATCACACCATGTTGCCCAACCAAGGTCATTCTACCAGGGATCTTTCAAAAGCCTGACTCTGAGCTCTAAACTACATGGCAAAAATGCCTCCCTGAATCACTGGGTGTTGAATTTCAGATGCCTCTGGGGTACCCATTAAGATGATGGTACTCTTCCCTTCTTAGCCATATTAATGTAACGAATTAGATTAAGTGCTCTAATGCTGTGCAGATTTCTAAAACAGACCCACTTCAAAAGAAAATCATGTCTTCCCTTCTAGAGAATTTAACAGCATGGTGTATTATAAATTCTGTGTGATTGTTTTGTCACTTCCAATAAGTTGACAACTATGTGGAAACTATTTTGTCATGTACTGTTAAAGGAAAACTGGAAATTTAGATGGTTCTAAATACAGCTTTTAAATCATCATGTACTCAGGGCTGAAAAGATAAAGAAACCAACAACAAAAGAAACAGACTAGATTCAGCTGCACAGATGCATTAACTCTTAATTGGATTGAACTGATCCTATTAAACCTGCACTGCAAGTTTAATTTTAACTCTCTCGACGTGTGTGTCTGAGCTCCTTCACTACAGGGAAAAGGCTTCAAACTAAAGCAGGGACCAGCTTGTGTAAATGTTCCTGGAAAGTGAAAACAATTGCCTCTAAGGTTTTCCCCAAGCTTTGCTACAGGTGAAAAGGCTTACACCACCTACAATAATTTTTTGTGCCACTGACATTAAGGTGAATACAATCAAACAGCTGGACAACCGGTGCTGCCTGTCACTTTCTAAGTGAGACTGTGAAAAGTCAAAACCATGGTCCTAATTCAAGTGGACTGTACCAGTCTGGTGATTGTTTATATGTTAAATCCACATTCTTGCTGTATTTACCATTCTATAAACTATTCTATGATGTTGCATTGAAAACATTTATATCAAACATGCTGCATATAAGCAATTTAACTGCAAGTATACAATTACATAAGGGGGATGTATAAATGTAAGGGAAATTATCCTTTACACTGAACTATGTATGGATACCTATCAACTTAGGAGAGTCTTCAGGCACTTGGTTAACAAATCACTGGACAAACATACTAGGGAGATGAGCTAAAACAAAACTTAACCTTGGGACAAAATGTAATCAACCGCCCCAGTTTCTAGGGTCACCTTGAACCAAACTGATGTCATATTAATAAACACCTTGGTATCATATTAATCAAAAATATAATTACCATGTGGTTCTAAGACCACTGAACTATAGGGGCACCTGGGTGGCTCAGTCGGTTAAGTGTCCTACTTCGGCTCAGGTCATGATCTCACGGTTCATGGGTTCAAGCCCCGCATCGGGCTCTGTGGTGATAGCTCAGAGCCTGGAGCCCATTTCAGATTCTGTGTCTCCCTCTCTCTCTGCCCCTCCCCCACTCATGCTCTCATGCTCTCTCTTTCCTTCAAAAATAAATAAGTTTGGGGGGAAAAAAAAGGACCACTGCATTACAATTAAAAATTAGGATACCCCTCTTATCTAACCACATGGATTAATGTGACTGACCAGAGAGAAATGCAGTTCATTGTTTAGAGTCTTAGAAGTTGGGCTCTAGCCTGATTCAGTCTCTCCAGCTTCCAAATACAGCCCAATTTATAAAGTAGAACGAGACAAGATATTGAGGTCCTAAAGTAACTATACGGTATACATATTAGAATGATCCAGATATTACTAACTAAAAATAATACTCAGCTTTAGTACGAATTTGGCAAATTATCATTTGAATGTCATTTTTTTCTAGGTCTTTTAAATTCTTCCTCCCAACATTTATTCTAAATCATTTATGTAAGGAATACATTGACAGACTTTTAAATTACTCTATAATTTTTATCATTCTCATCATGACAGATTTTCTCGTAATTGGGCTGCTCAAAAGATAAGCACTTCTGCTAAGTCCATTTATACTCTAGTTCATTTAACTCATTCCTTCAACATGTAATTACTGAGTTAGCAATTGAGGATTCTCTACACCCAATATACTAAAAGCCCCCAAATCATTAACGTTTTTACCTTCATTCAAGAAATATTCATTTAGCACCTATTATACACCCAGCCTTGCTAGGTGTTATTTTTACTAGCATAAGATTTATACTTAAAACATTAATAATCTTATATTTAGAACTCTAACATTAGAGGCTCAGTGTACCAAATAACTAATAACTTACCATTGGTGTGATTGGGGGAGGGGGTCAAGATCATTTAAGTACCACAGTTCCCATTTTATATTAAATAGCCCTTGAAATCCAGGGCATTCTACAGCTAATTGCTCTTACTTATCTAAAAAAGGTACTACAAAGAGTCTTTTGAATCATTACGGAAAAATCTAAACCATAGTAATGAAGACCTTAATAGACTTATATCCTAAGCATATTATAGCATGTAGTTGGTAAGTTAACTATCAACCAGAACACATGTGCCATTTCCTAACCATGCCAGAATTGATTACAACTTAGAAATCACTCCCCTCTCCCCTTTTTAGAGAACGTAAGTGTATCTATCATGCACAACTAAAAAGAGCATGCCAGGGGCATCTAGCTAGCTCAGTCGGTGAGGTGTGCAACTCTTGATCTTGGGGTTGTGAGTTTGAGCCCTATGTTGGGTGCAGAGAGTACTTAAAATTAAAACAATCTTGGGGCGCCTGGGTGGCGCAGTCAGTTAAGCGTCCGACTTCAACCAGGTCACGATCTCGCGGTCCGGGAGTTCGAGCCCCGCGTCAGGCTCTGGGCTGATGGCTCAGAGCCTGGAGCCTGTTTCCGATTCTGTGTCTCCCTCTCTCTCTGCCCCTCTCCCGTTCATGCTCTGTCTCTCTCTGTCCCAAAAATAAATAAACGTTGAAAAAAAAAAAAAATGTTCTAAAAACAATCTTATTAAAAAAAAAAAAAAAAGGGGCGCCTGGGTGGCGCAGTTGGTTAAGCGTCCGACTTCAGCCAGGTCACGATCTCGCGGTCCGTGAGTTCGAGCCCCGCGTCGGGCTCTGGGCTGATGGCTCAGAGCCTGGAGCCTGTTTCCGATTCTGTGTCTCCCTCTCTCTCTGCCCCTCCCCCGTTCATGCTCTGTCTCTCTCTGTCCCAAAAATAAATAAACGTTGAAAAAAAAAAAAAAAAAAGAGGGGAGCCTGAGTGGCTCAGTCAGTTAAGTGTCTGACTCCAGCTCAGGTCATGATCTCACGGTTCATGAGGTCAAGCCCTGCATCAGGCTCTGTGCTGACAGCTCGAAGCCTGAAGCCTGCTTCGGATTCTGTATCTCCCTCTCTCTCTGTCCCTCCCCCACTCACGCTCTGTGTCTGTCTCTCTCTCAAAAATAAACATAAAAATGAGGGTTGATGGGGGGTGGGAGGGAGGGGAGGGTGGGTAATGGGTATTGAAGAGGGCATCTTTTGGGATGAGCACTGGGTGTTGTATGGAAACCAATTTGACAATAAATTTCATATATTAAAAAAAATAATAAAAAACAAAAAATAAATAAACATAAAAAAATTAAAAAAAGAAAAAGCATGCACAACTCAAACCTGTCACTTGAAATAACAACAGTGACAACAATGATAACACCTTCTATTATCATTTATAGAAGGTACCTATATACCATGGTATCTATTATACCATGTGTATACTAGTGCACTGATTATTATTATAAATTGTATATTATTACATACAATATTATATAAAGAATAATGCTGAGCCACATGTTACAAAATAATACTGACTGTTGATTCTTTCTAATGGGTTGTAATCACAGCAAGGGAGAAGGAAGGAAGGGAGGGAGGGAAAAAACAGATTAGATTAGATAGATAAGTGGGTAGGTAGGTAGGTAGGTGTAATAGACAGATAGATAGACTGACAGATCGATCCATAACTTGCTCTTTACAAATGAGATAACTAAAAGAAGAGTTAAGGGACTTGTCCCTGGCCAAACAACTGGTAAATGCTGGGGTGAGAGACAAGTGAGTCAGGGTCTGACTGGCACTATACATTTCACAAAGTTGTCATCAGAGAATTAGAGCATTATCCTGCTGTTACATGTGACTTGCTTGGAGGACACGATAACAATTCCCACTTACTCTGAAAAGTCAGATAAGCAGGCAGAAAGAATGGTTTTTATAGTCTTCCAGCATAGAGATAAATATCAGAAAATTCATACTAACGAAAACCACCAAAAATGTTACTGCCATCCTTTAGAGTAGTCAATAATACAAACATTCCTCAACTGTCTGAGGTCAATTTGAAGGGATTCTATGTGTTGGGGCAAGAGAAATAAATCAATCGACATGCTGATAAACTACAAAACACAAAGGGCCCACTTTGGAGTATAGTTTTGTTTCCCTTCAGGAAAGTTCTTTGTGAGGACAGCGCTGCCTACCTTCCCACTCTCTGTTTGGACTCTTGGAGGTGCCACACGGACTTGTGGAACTTCTACATTCCAAATCTATCTGTTCTTGCCTCTGTCGCTGTTCTTCCAGGAGCGCAGACTCATGCATGGCTTTAATGTGACGCTGGTACAGGGCATAGCCGCTCACTGGGGTTCCAATTGGTATATTACATGGGGTACAGGAAACCTACAGGAAGAAAAAAAAAATCTAAATATGCCAATGACCAACATAACAACAACCCTCTGCTGCAAATAATGCTTATTTCTGTAACATACCAGTTGATAGGATTTTGCCGTTTTTTTTTTTTTTTTAATGTTTACTTATACTTGAGAGAGAGAAAGAGACTGAGTGCAGGTGGTGGAGGAACAGAGAGACAGGGAGACACAGGATGTGAAGCAGGCTCCAGGCTCCGAGCTGTCAGTACAGAGCCTGACATGGGGCTTGAACCCACAAACTCTGAGATCATGACCTGAGCCAAAGTCAGGCGTTTGACTGAGCCACCTAGGTGCCCCGGATTTTGCCATTTTTTAATCAAAATAATCTTCAAATGTAATGCTTAAAATGCTGCACATTTCACTTTCAGAACTGAACATAATATAAAATCACTAAAGGGGATGCCTGGGTGGCTCAGTTGGTTAAGTGTCCGCCTTTGGCTCAGGTAATGATCTTATGGTTTGTGGGTTCCAGCCTGCGTCGGGCTCCTGGCTGACAGCTCGGATCCTACGTCTCCCTCTCTCTCTCTATCCCTTCCCCCTTGCACTCTGTCTCTCTCTCGCTCTCAAAAACAAACATTTGGAAAAAAAAAAAAAATCACAAAACTTATGATAAGAGAAATCAAAATATTTCTGTCTGCTTTTCACTTATGATGGCCAAATCCCTGATGGCTCAACGCCCCTCCTCTCTAGGCTCCCGCAGCGGGTAATCACACCCACTTCTGTGGGTTTAAACGTCATCTATATGTTAACAACTCATCAATTTCTATTTCTAAGGTGTTTGCTCCAAGTCCCATACAGAATGGCTGCATAATAACTCCACCTGGATATCTCAAAGCACCTCAAAACCCGCATTCAAATAGAAATATCTCATTTCCTAAATTCAATGCTTCCCCTTCAGTGACCTCCGTCTTAGAAAATGGAACCTTAGCGGCTTAAGCCAGGTTCCTGGCGGACATCCTTGACTAATCAACCTCACTCACCTCCCACACCCAATTCATTGACCTAGCAGGGCGGCTGTTAAATGTTACTTCTTCAGACACGCCATCCCTTACCATCCAATACACTTCAGTAACTTCCTCCCCATATTCCTTCTTACTGCGGCCCCGTTTCTTTCTTTCAGAGTACATTGACAGGACTTACAATAGCACAATCTGCAATAATGCATGTTTTCCTTGTTTATTTTCGGTCTCTCTCACTTCATGAAGGAAAGAACCCAACCTGTTCAGTTCGATACTAAATAAACAGCCCCTAACACAGTCCATTACCCCATAATACAAAAACTTCCGGGGGAAAATAGAGAGCTTTTTTTTAGAAACTATTACCTAAATAAAGACTTCCATAGTTTTTTCTGCTATTATAAATAGAATTCTTCACTGACCCCAAAACACGCACACAATTTACTTGCCTTTGTGCTTTGGTTTATATGTAAACATGGCTCTTCCTCCTTTTGCTATAAAGCCTAATGAATTGTTTTGGTCCAACCACAATGTTATATTTTTTTTTAATGTTTATTCTTCAAGTACATTAATGGTTCCACAAATGTCCTGGTTAGTGAAGCTGGCTATTTGGCAAGATGTATTCTAATTTTTTTTTTTTTTTTTTTTTTTTTTTTTTAAGAGAGAGAGAAAGAGCGTGTAAGCAGGAGAGAGGAGCAGAGGGAGAGAGAGAATCCCAAGCAGGCTCCATGTATAGCGCGGAGCCTGATGCAGGGCTAAGTCCTACGACCCTGGGATCATGACTTGAGCCAAAAAAAAAAAAAAGAGGCAGATGCTCAACCCACTGGGCCACGAAGTGCCCCCCAAAGTATTATTTCCTATGTGGAGTCTTCTTTAAGAGTCTCATTAAGAAGGAAGCTCTCGGGGCGCCTGGGTGGCGCAGTCGGTTAAGCGTCCGACTTCAGCCAGGTCACGATCTCGCGGTCCGTGAGTTCGAGCCCCGCGTCGGGCTCTGGGCTGATGGCTCAGAGCCTGGAGCCTGTTTCCGACTCTGTGTCTCCCTCTCTCTCTGCCCCTCCCCCGTTCATGCTCTGTCTCTCTCTGTCCCAAAAATAAATAAACGTTGGAAAAAAAAAAAAAAAAAAGGAAGCTCTCCTTCTGAAATATCCATACTATATTTTCTAACTTAATAGAGCATCACATTGTTATAATTCATCTTAATTTTTATTGTAATATTTTCCTATGTCTTATTATCAAGACCAATCTCTAAATTTTTTGAAGTCAGAGATTATGATATATAAATATTCCATACAGCATTAACAATGTTGTCTTCAACGGGACACTCAATAGATGTCCATTTGAGTAAATCAATGAATGAGTAAATGTTTAACAATTTGTGTGTGAGTCATAAGCACACACTTAACTTTTTTTAATTATCATATGAGACAGGAAACAAATTTACATCCCCTGAGATAAAGCAAGAGTGAAAACATTACTAGGTAAAAGAGTAATACCCAAGTTCAGAATTCAGTGTCAAAATGGAGTCAAGCTTGTAGAGATTATTCGAGTAAAGTGTAAATAAAACTAGATTTGGAATTGTATACTGCAGTTAGCCATAATCTTTATAATTCATTCTTAATATTCAAAACCTAATTATATATTTATTCTACCACTATTTTATAGCAAAACAAGTAAAACAAAAGCAAAGCTTGCTAACATTTATGGCTAGAGGATTATATTTCTTTGGTGTTTTGTTTTTTTCTTCCTGAAATAGAAATGACCATTTCAATCAACTATCACAATGAATCCATTTGAAAAAGGAATAGAGCGACAGATGACTGGATAAACAAAATGTGATATATACATACAAAGGGAGATTATCAGTCTTAAAAAGGAAAGAGATTATGACATGCTATAACCTGGATTAACCTTAAGGACTTTATGCTGAGTGAAATAAGCCAGTCATAAAAAGACAAACACTGTATGATTCCACTTATATGAAGTATCTAAGCAGCCAAATTGAGAGACAGAAAAGTAGAATGGTGGCAGTCAGGTACTGGCGGGGAGGGGCAAAAGAGAGTGACCACTTAATAAGATGAGAGTCTCACTTCTGCAAGATGAAAAGTTCTGGAGATCTATTTCACAACAACAAATATATTTAACACTACTGAACTGTACGCTTAAAAACAGTTAAGATGGTAAATTTTATGTTGTGTGCTTTTTACCACAATTTTTTAAAAGGTCAAGTACTGATTAAGAAAGAGAAGAAGGGTCTCTAAAGGTCTTTATTTCTCAACTTTACTTCTCTTCCTCACTTAGAAAACTTACCATCGGTGGGATAACAGCAGCTCTATGTTGAAGCTGTGGCAGGTCCAGTGGATTTGGTTTTATTGGGGATGAGACCAGTATAGATCCAGGAGGGTTTAACAATGAAGGCTTTGAGTCCATGGGAAACATTCTACAATTGGCAATAAAAAAAGATAAATTAATATATTCTTAAGACTTAAAAAAAAACATGTTTTTAATCTTATTTTTGAGAGAGAGAGAGAGAGAGAGAGAGCGAGCGAGCGGGGGAGGGGAACACAGAGAGGGAGACACAGAATCCAAAGCAGGCTCCAGGCTCTGAGCGGTCATCTCTGAGCTGTCAGCACAGAGCCCGACACGGGGCTTGAACTCACGGACCGTGAGATCATGACCTGCGCTGAAGTTGGATGCCCAACCGAGCCACCCAGGTGCCCCTATTCTTGTTTAAGACTTTAAGTGTACAATCATAATTCCTCCTAAGTAGTTAATGTGTAGGTGGGCACACATACACAACGCATTAACCTTAGAAGAGATTTGAAGAGTAAGGAAAAAAGGGACTCTGTAATGCTAATTGTCCAAGAAACCTAATACTGATTTATAGGTTGAAAATAATCTGAATTTAATCATCTGCATATAACCACGCAGTCTGAACAAATTCCATTATAAAATGGAATTTTGTAAGTCCTAATCTACCACTAACAGAGATTACAAACTAGTCATCTGTATCTTGCCAGGATCAAAGGGCATTCTTTTTTAAAACAACTGCCCATGAACATTTTAAAAACTGAGAATTCCACCCAAGATTCCAGACTCCTGGTTTCTCATGAGAAATGGAAAAGAAATGGCAGCACAGAAGCAGCACTCCAGCACGGCAACAGCACGCAGCTCCTTTTCCAAACAGCAAGCGCTTCTCTGTTCCCCACAGTCCCTTTCTCCCCACATTCCACCTGCTTCACTCAGGTTCGTTACCTACACTGGAGTTCAGGACACCCAATACATGAACGGGGAAAATCATACACCAGTGCCATACCCCCCACCTTGCAGGCTTGATCATACTTCCCAGTATTATTGGGGAAAGATGAACATTTTAAAAAGTACAAGTTGATAAGAAAATCAGAATGTATAAAAGAAAACAATTAACATCATACATAAAGAATAAAGATGGTGTTACAGATGTAGAAAACCTAGGATGTGTCATTTGACAGTTGGGAAGTGATGCAGACTTCGGAGTGTTACTCAAAGACCACCACCATATATTTATGGGGAATTTCTGAATTTCAAGACTACTATCATGTTCATCTCGTCGGGTGTTCCTCCAAGGTTACTACCTTCCTGTAGTTACTAAAACCAACAGTGAAAAACACAGAGAATCCTCATCTTAGATGAACAGAATTTGGCACTTAGGTGAGTGGCTTATTTGCCTTCCTTTTTAAAAAACAGGAGGGGAGAAAAAGAAAAAAAGTGTTCAACTGGGTTTCTGATTAAATGATGTTTTTAGTCGAATTCATTTCTAGAATCTGCACCAATGAAACATTCTACTGTGATTCTAGGGGATTCTATTGCTTTCAAGGAAAAGGAAATCCCAAGGAATGTACACATATTAAATAAAGCAATATCTATTCCTATAAAAATTTATCTTTTTACTGTAATTTATAAAAACCATACACATAAAACAGTTTTGTATTATTAACTTAGTGACTAAAAACAGTCCTATATTCATGTATGTTATACATATTTTCAATTACAAATATGAATCATCTAGAATTTTAACTGATATAAACAGTGACTGTGATAATCACCTAGAGCTTATGTTTAAATCATGCCTTCTAAAATGTTTTCAGAACACTTAACGTGTTTCTCCTCCCAACATATTCTACCCTCTAATGCACAGGGACAGCAGGCCTTGTTTTGAGGCTGTGCGGTCTTAGAGCAAACAAGCCAATGCCTCTCGCCTTCACCACCACATCCTTCGCCACCTCATCCTACTGCTTCCAACACCAGGAACGGCAGTCTCATCTGTGGTTTCGTTCACAAGTTTTGTTAGATGAGATCCCCTCCTCTGCTACATATGGGATGCATGTAACCAATGCAGGAAAAAAATATTATCTTTTGCATTTGAAAATTATGAGCACCTAATTGTTCTTGGTTATTTAAGCAGATGAAGAGCATCAAAACCCGTAATAATGGCACGGAGACCACCTTTAACTTGCCGAGGTGTACGCAGGAGTAATCTCCGCGGCCGGCACCGTTCTGTGACTCAGCATCCGACAGAGCAAAGAATACAACAGTATTAGAGGAACGAGTCTCACCTCTGCCTCTCGGGCTCTCCATCTACATCTTCATCAGCACTGCAAGTAGCACTGGAATCATTGTCCGACTGGGGCTCGGGCCTCTGGGCCCCTATTTGCTGGGCCCCCACCAAGTCTTCATCGCCAGGCTCTGTCTTCTCGCCGGCTCTCTCCAGGTCTCTCTCTTTGGTATCACCTTCGACTTTAGACGGATTGTTCTCGGGCACCCTCATGTCAACATCTACAGAGTCTGTTCTGGTAGTCGCGGGGAGGTCAAGAACAGAAGTCACTTCAGCACTGGGCTCCTGCCGGTCAACGTCCATCGGCTCTGCTGCCTCTACGGTGATGCTGTCATTCGCCTGGGTCTCCGCGCTTTCGTTTTCGACGGGTTTCGTACTTGGCACTGCCGAGGAGGGGGACGCACCGGGCGCAGGTTCGGAGGTGGACCCGAGCTCGGCCACAGGTTCCGTGTTCCCTCGAGAAGACGCATTTTCAGTGCTATCTTCGCCGGGCTTGACAGCTTCAACTGGTGAAGGAGAAGGAGCACTTTCTGTATCAGAACTATTTTCAGCACCTTAAAGATAATGATACAGCATAAAAATCTGATAATGGACATGTTTCAGGGGTGGCAGAAGCCATGCTTCAAAGTAGGTTTAGAAGGAATGACACTCGTTGCATGACCTCACCGAAGTACGCCAGCCACTGGGAAGCTAAAGTGTCTACAGAGCATGAAAGGGAGAGATCAAACTGTTTTCACCTTCTGAAACTGAAAGCGTAAAAGCCTTTAGTATCGAAAAATCATTTACATGAAATTTGAAAAATGAAGAAAGATGGAAAAACAAAACTAAACAAAAAAACCCGTACGCAGAAATGGTACATTTCAGTTTATTTCTACCAGCCCATTTCTGTGCTTTTCTTTATACCCAGGAGGGCTGACAGTCCGTTCTAGAACAGCACCATCCAATAGGAACATCATGTGAGTTACACCTGCCCTTTTAATTTTTCCGGTTGTCGCGTTAAAAAAGTAAAGAGATAAATTAACTTTAAATCATGTATTTTATTTAACCCAATATGCCTAAAATATTATCTTTTTAACATGTGATCAACATAGAAAACTAGCAATAAGATTTTTACCTTTCTTGGTACTAAGTCTTCAAAATCTGATTATATTTTTCATTTTTAGCATATCTCAATTTGGACTAGCCACATTTCAAGAGCTCAATAGCCACAGGTATTTAGTGGCTACCACACTGGACAACAAAGCTCTAGAGTAACATGACACAGACTTTTTAATTTAACGTTGTAACCCTGGTCTTTCCCAACATCATTTGTTTCATTTTATAAATGCAGTTTTAATCTGTGACATCTTTGCCTAGATATTTCAAAGGAATCACAAATTCAGTATTTCCTGCACCAGACTTGGACTCAACACACCCAAATCCCGTTCTTTTCTACTGTTTACTATCAATTAAACCAGAAACCTACGAGCAATCTTTTAATCCTTCCTCTCATTGATCCCCATATTCTGTGTAGACAAGCATCACAGATTTTCTCTCTAAAAAGATCCCTTGTGGAGCGCCTGGGTGGCTCAGTCGGTTGAGCGTACGACTCTTGATTTCAGTTCAGGTTATGATCCCAGGGTCACGGGATCGAGTCCCATATCTGGTCCCACACTGAGCATAGAGCCTGCTTGGGATATATATACCTCTCCCCAAAAAATAAAAAAATAAAAAAATTCAAAGATCCCTTGAATCCACCCACTTCTATTCAACCTCACAACTGCCGCTCCAGTCCAGAAACAACTCCTCCCATCTTCCACCTCAGACCATTCTCTACCACAACGCCAGAGTGAGCTGCTTAAAAACCGAACCTTACCAAAACTCACTCACGCACTTGCCTTTGCCATCGCCCTTCCCTCCGTGAGAGCAGGGACCCTCTATTTTGCTTATCATTTAAGTCCTAGGACAAGCACTGTGCCGAGCACACGAGACTCAAATATCTGTTGAAGGATAAAGTGACTGAATGATTGTGAACATGTCTTAAATTTACTTCCCTTTTCCTCTATTACTGGACCCTCGGGCTACTTGCAATTTGCCACTATTATGAACAGCGTACAGACATGTTTACTACAGCATTCAGTGTTTATTTTCTTGAAGTAGACAACATAAAAATTTAAATCTCCCCCCAAATTAATATATTTACCTCCAATGAGAACCCCAATGGTTGGTAAAGAAGATTTTTTTTTTAATTAAAAGAAGTTTTATTTTAATGTTTATTCATTTTTGAGAGACAGAGACAGAGCACAAGTGAGGGAAGGGCAGAGTGAGAGGAAGACACAGAATCTGAAGCAGGCTCCAGGCTCTGAGCTGTCAGCTCCAAAGCTTGACGCAGGGCTCGAACCCATGAACCATGAGATCATGACCTGAGCCCAAGTCAGACACTTAATCAACTGAGCCATCCAGGTGCCTCAAGAAAGATTTCTTAAACTAGATAAACTAATTTAGAGTGTATATGAAGAACAAGTCCCTGGGAAAATCTCAGAAAAGTATGAAAAACATTAGAGTGAGAGGCCTGCCTCTCCAGATAGTCAAACTTACCACAAAGCCAACGTATCACATGTTTGCAATTGCCAGAGTGATAGACAAAATAAATCAGCAATGCAGAAGGCAATGCCTAGGAATAGATCCTAAAGTAGATGGGAAATTAATATATACCAAAGGTGACATTTCAAATCATTGGGTAAAGGATGATTATTTAATAAACTAGCTCCCTCAGAACTGGCTCCTTGTCTGGAAGAAAAACATGGACCCTACCTTACACTACACACAAAAGTAATTCCAAAGGGAATAGAGTTTTCAAAATTCAAGAAGATAATGTAGGACAGGATATGTATAACCTCAGGAGGTACGTAGAAATGTCTGAAAGCAAAACAGGAAACTCTGAAGCTACAGATACACCATTCACACAGAAAACAATAAAGACTTAATTGACCATATGGGAAAAGATACTTTCAATGCATAACATAGTATTTTAAAACCCTACAAATTCATCCTCTCACTCATTCAATTAGGTACAAAACACCCAACGTGCAGGGTGCACTGGGGACAGAGAAGTGAAAAGACCAAACTGCACTCTAGAGGACCTGACAGTCGAGTGTCAAACGGACAACGAACAATTAAGTACATGATGCATCTGGAGGTCATAAGCACAGTGAGTAACAAAACTGGGGAACCAGTGAAGAAGAGGGTATTAAAGAGGTAAGGTGACATTTCAGCAGAGGCCTGAAGGAAATGGCAGAACGAACCAGGGACATCTTGGGGAAACGGTAGAAGGATCAGCTCATGCAAAACCCCCGAAGTGGGGGTTGCTTTGCTCAAACAGCAAAGAGAACAACGTGGTTAGAACAGAGTGAGCAATCACCTCACATCTGTCAGGATGGTTATGATCAGAAAGGCAAGAAATAACAAGTGGAGAAAGGGAGCCCTTGTACACTGGTGGTGGGAATGTAAATTAGGGCAGTGGCTATGACAAAGAGTATGGAGGTTCCTCAAAAAATTAAAAGTAGAACTACCATTTGATCCAGCAATTCCTCTTCTGGGAATTCATCTGAAAAAAAAAAAAAAAACACTAACTCGAAAAGATATGTGCACCCTCGCATTGATTGCAGCATTATTTACAAGAGCCTTACAAGAGCGAAGACACTGACACAACCTAAGTGTCCATCAATGGATGAATGGATAAAGAAAATGTGGGGTATAGATACAGATACAGATACAGACACAGACACATACACACAATAGAGTAATTCAGCCATTAAAAAGGGGGTGGGGGTGTGCCTGGGTGGCTCAGTCTGTTAAGTGTCCGACTTTGGCTCAGGTCATGATCACTGTTTGTGAGTTCAAACCCCGCGTCTGGCTCTGTGCTGACAGCTCAGAGCCCGGAGCCTGCTTCAGGTTCTGTGTCTCCCTCTCTCTCTGCTCCTCCCCCACACTCATTTTCTCTCTCTCTCTCTTTCAAAAATAAATAAATTAAAAAAAAAAAAAAAAAAGGAATTCTTGCCATTTGCAACAGGGATGGCCCCTGAGGGCATAATGCTAAGTGAGATAAGTCAGACAGAGGACAAATATTGAATAATTTCACTTGTAAGAAGAATCTTAAAAGCAAACAAACAAACAAAACCATGAACACACAGAACAATTTGTGGTTACCAGAGGCAGAAGAAGGTAGAAATGAGTGAAGGCAGCCAAAAGGTTCCAACTTTCAATTAGAAGATTAAGTAAGTCCTGGAAATGTAATGCACAGCATGGCGACTATAGCTAGTAATACTATATCGTACACTTGAAAGTTGCTAAGAAAGTAGATCTTAAAAATTCTCATCACAAGAAAAAGACTGTAACTATGTGAGGCGATGGATGTTAACATGACTTATTTTGATCGTTTCTCAATCAATACAAATACTGAATGATTAGTTTGGACATCTGAAACTAGCATTATGGGTCAAAGATATCTCCATTAACAACAACAAAGAACATAGTGAGTAAGCAGAAAAGTGGTTTGCAAAAGGGTCGCAGAGGTGTATGGGCCAGTTCGCGCAGGGCCTCACAACAAGTCCCAGGCTTCTGAACGAAATGTGAAAGCATCACAGCATTTGGAACAGAGGCACAACACAGTCTGATTGACACTGTAGAAGGTTCACTCTGGTTGTGGTTGGTGTAAAGGCACAGAAACATAATGGGACAAAGAGCAGCAAGGGGACCAATCAGGGGCTGCTGCAGTGAACATGGGCAGTGGCTCAGAACCAAAGTAGCAGCAATGAGGGTAGGGAGATGAGATGAGATGAGATTCTCACTAGTGCCTCTAAAGAAAAGCTGATAATATCCACTGATGGACCACATGTAGGGTAGGAGAGTGTCATTTGTTGGCCCAGGGAAAGACTGGAGGGAAAGGAGGCCTCCAGTGGTGGGGAATCGAAAGTTTGTTCTGGATGTTAAGCTGGCTCTTGGGCATCCAAATGGAAACGTTAAGTAGGCAGTCAGATGCATGAGCCTGGAGTTCGCATGGGAGCTCAAGTGACAGATATAAAAACAAAATCAAAACAAAACACAGACAGAAGCTCAGGACAGAACCTCCCACTTAGTAAGGTCTAAACATATGGCAGCAATCACTGTTAATGAAAGATGCTACCAAAATGTTGAAAGGCTAACAAAAAGCCTCACTTCATTTCATTCCCATTCAACGGAAAACCTCAGACCCGAGGGCAAGTTACCAAGCCATTTGTCTCCACAATATTAGAAGCCATGTTCATGACCGTGCAGCAGACATCACCTGTCATAAGCACTTCTCCGATTACTTTCTTCCTCCAAGCCACAGAAGAGTAGGAAGGAGTGTTTCCAAGGCAAGATGCTTCACCAAGCACCAGCCAAATGAGTGTCTTTTTTATTTTCGCTTAAAGAATGACTTGGAACAAAAGAACACGAATAAATCCAAATTTTGGTCAAGTTTCCGTTATTTTTGCTCCAACTCCTCTGTCAGAGACGCACACAGTCGAATGAACAACCCATCTTGCTCTCTGCTCGCGCGCTGCCGACAATCTCCCACAGACACGAGCAGCGCCACGTGATAAACAGTGACAATAAGCATGAGATCACAGGCCATGTAAACTGCATTGTACTGTCTTTTCCTCGACACCTTGAAATTCAGTCAACAGGAAATGGGGATCACACAATTCTAGGGGCGAGTTCATTTCCTATTCGCAAGAAACTAGTCTAGGAGTCACAACATAACCCCCTGTATGGATGGGAATGTGTGCCCACCACCCCCCACACCTGATCAGACAGAAACATTATTTTTATGCTTAACCTTAACCTTATGCTTAACCTTTTATGCTTAAACTTAACCTTAATTACTTTAATGACCTTATTTATAACCTTATTTCATAACCTTAATAACCTTATGTGACAATCTGAAAAAACCTTCACACCAAGACAAAGTAACAGGAAGAAAACAGAAGGAAACAAGTCACTTTTTGATGCTCAGCTTCTGAAAATCTGTTAGCCCCTGAACGGATAGGCTTCTGTGTTCTGAGATAAACATATTTATGATAATTAGGTTTGGGCTTTGTTATGGACTGGATTATGTCCCCCACAAACTTTATATGTTGAAGCCCTAACCCCCAAGGAAACTGTATTTGGAGACAGTGCTTTTAAGGAGACAATTAAGCTTAAATGAGGCCATGAGGGTGGGACCCGAATCCACTAGGACCAGTGGTGTCCTTACGAGAAGAGAGATACCAAGAGCACATGTGCACAACGGGAAGGTCATGTGAGGACAAAGCAAGAAGCCTTTCTCCTGCAAGCCAGGAAGACAGGTTCACTAGAAACCAATCCTGCTTGCATCCTGATCTTGGACTTCAACCTCCAGAACCGTGAAAAAATAAATTTCTGTTGTTTAAGCCACCCAGTCTGTGACAGTCTGTTATGACAGCCCAAGCGGGTTAATGTAGGCTCCATGTACATTTATGACCCAGAGAATACTACCTACCAGCAACAAACCTATGAAAATGAACAACCTTGCACGATCTCTTAAGAACCATAAGCACACCATCCTGACATTCATAGTCTACGCACCCTTCTGCCACCCCAGAGTGAGCTTGCCCCAGGATTCTCATTTTCCAGAAAACCTCACAGAAAAAAAGCTATTTATTGCTCAAAGCCCAAACACATTCAAAACAAAACTTCAGTTTAAAAGCCAACAACAGGGGCACCTGGATGGCTCAGTCAGTTAAGCATTCGACTCTTGATTTTGGCTCAGGTCATGATTTCACTGTTTGTGAGTTCGGGCTCTGTACTAACAATGCACAGCTTGCTTGGGATTCTCTCTCCCTCCCAAAATAAATAAACTTAAAAATTTTTTAAAAAATAAAACTCAGCAACTTGTAGAAAAAAAAATAAAACAAAATCTAGTATTTCTGAAACTCCTAGAAGGTACAGAACTTCCTAAGCTTAAAATATGAGCACCTACCAAGGAACATATATAAACAGCTCTGATTACACACAAAATTTAAACTCGTAATTTAACATCAAAACAAAAAGCGAATGAGATGGAAAACATATTTGCATATACAAAACATGAACATATCTAAGATATCATTTATAGAGAGCTACTAAAATCCCTGAAAAACCCCATGTCAGAAGCAGTCAATTCACAAAAGAAATCTACAGAAACTTTAATAGTAATATGAATTGAAATAAATTTGGACTTTTTTCTTTAACTAGCAAAAACTAAGAAAACATTTACTTTTTCAGGAAGTGGTCGTTAATTTTTTCAGATGACAAAAAAGATTTTTATTTCTTAAGTTTCTTGGGTTGACATTCTTTTCTATTGGGGCTTCTAGGGTCGTTAAGTCTTCTTATACGAAAGCATAAACATGACATATGTAAGTAAGTCTTTGTAAAAATTGAAGTAAATCAAAGTCAGTGCAACAAAGAGGGAAATGTAATCGATGATACTAACTGGACAAATAAATATGGCAACGACATAGGTGCACAGACATCTTTCTAGATAACAGACTGCCATTTTAAAGATCCTCTGGTTGTGGTAACTGGGCCATCTCAGGTGCTACATAAATGTTTGTTGATGGAATAAATACATTGTGCTCAAGTTTAAGGTCTGTATGCCATGAAAACACTGATAATACTTTTTCCTTCATGAAGCAATTCTTAAACAGTCAAATGACTAAGCTAACAATTACAGATTTGGCTAGCAGAAGTCACAACTAAATTTAAGACTTTAAGATACCTTCACTGTCTTCTGGATTTTCTTCTTCATTAGAAGCTTCAATATCTTCATCCTCCTGGGCAGAAACAGTGGAAGCTACACTTTCACATTGAGACACATCTCGCTCTTCACGGGGCTTTCGTGAAGTCTAAGGAGTAAAAGAATATTAAATTAGGGGTGCCTGGGTGGCTCAGTGGGTTAAGCTTCCGACTCACGATTTCAGCTCAGGTCATGATTTCACGGTTCTTGGGATCGAGCCTCACATCGGGCTCTGCAGTGACAGCACAGAGCCTGCTTGGGATTCTCTCTCTCTCTCTCTCTCTCTCTCTCTCTCTCTGCCCCTCCCCCACTCATGCTCTCTCTCGCTCTCTCAAAATAAACATAGAAAAAAGAATATTAATTTATGATTTAAATAACTAAAAGAAAAAAAATGAACCTTTTCATGTCTAAAATAACACAGAACATGGATACACACATACTAAACAAGAAGGTTGCATGTTTCACAACTGTTCTGGTTAATGTGCAGTTACCTCTAGGGAACCACTTCCTGGCCTTTTTGTGTAAATAGATTGCTTTCATCAAACTGATCAAAAGTTTGGACAATTTTTTGGACAATTTTTCAAACAACTCACCACCATACATGTACAAAGAGCCAAAAATGGCAAAACTCCTGCTATTCTCCCCCTCCAGATAATGTATTTTTCTAATACATACAATGTATACATTTATTTTCTAAGAAAAATAACACATTCATCGGAATGTTGAAGACCCAGAATTATGTTAAAGAAGACAATAATTGCTCATAATTCTACCAGCAACAGATTCTAAGTATGCTGATACATTTCCTTCCTGTCTTTTATACCTGTGTACATATGTATACATGGAAATAAAACCAGGATGACCCAATGTGATTATACATCTTACTTGTTTAACCCACTACAATCACGAACTGCACATACCTCTCTGCATTATACATTCTTCAAAATTATTATATTAGTGATTCCATAAAAACAATCTATACCAATAAATACTTAAAATTCTATTTTAAGATATTTAGGCAATTTTTAAGTTTAAGTATTGTTAATAATGCTGTAATAACCTCCCTTCACTAACTTTAAGAATTCAGTGATCTCATAAGCAACATCTGATCACTGCTGTAGCCAATCAGCATTGGTGTTACTGAATTTCTTTTACTATTAATGAGGACAAATTTCCTTTTTTTAACAGGATTTTCCCTTCTGTAAACCAAGTGTTTACGTAACACTGCTCATTTTTCTACTGGGATCACAGATCTGTAAGAGTATAGGTGCACATACGTAGGTATAAGACATTAGCCATTTATTTTATTTATAATCTTACATTGCTGACTATGAAACTTAAGGTCTCCTGTCTTTGCAGACTGGAGGATCCCAGCCCTGGCACTTCTCTGCGCTGCACCTGTTCCAGGGCCTGTACTTCAGCAGACTTCAGCTACAGGCATCTCCCAGGGACATTCCTCATAGAGAAAAATAAGTTATTGCCACCCCAACTGTTAAAATTACCAATATTCTTATTCTGTTTATTTCTTCTCATTTTTGGTTTACATATGAATACACTAGTAGGATCCAACCTAAAGCATTAACTGAAGCAAGAGAAAAAAATCATTTCCCAATGTCAGAGTCATACAACTGGGTGAAAGTCTGAAGCTAAAAAAAAATTCAACACTTTGGCGAGGATTCAGAGAAAGAGGAACACTTTTCAGCTGCTGACAGAAATGCAAACTGGTGTAGCCACTCTGGAAAACAGTATGGAGGTTCCTCAAAAAGTTAAAAATAGAACTACCCTACGACCCAACAAGTGCACTACTGGGTATTTATCCAAAGGACACAAAAATGCTGATTCGAAGGGGGACGTGCACCCCAGTGTTTATAGCAGCGCTATGCACAATAGCCAAAGTATGGCAAGAGCCCACCTGATGAATGGATCAAGAAGATGTGGTATATACACAAAATGGAATATTACCCAGTGACCAAAAAGAATGAAATCTTGCCATTTGCAATGACGTAGATGGATCTAGATTGTATTATGCTAAGCGAAATAAGTCAGAGAAAAGACAAATATTTGATTTCACTTATGTGGAATTTAAGAAATAAAACATATGAACATAGGGGAAGGGAAGCAAAAATAAGACAACAGAGAGGGAGAGGCTCTTAAATAGAGAGACTCTTAAATACAGAGAACAAACTGAGGGTTGCTGGCAGGGTGTTGGGTGGGGGATGGCTAAATGGGCGATGGGCATTAAGGAGGGCACTTATTGGGATGAGCACTGGGTGCTGTATGTAAGTGATGAATCATTAAATACTACTCCTGAAACCATTATGACACTGTACGTTAACCAACTTGGATTTAAATAAATAAAAATTAAAAAAAAAAATCATCACTATGCTCCTAGGGAATGCAAGGGAAGAATCCTCTGGCTACACTTTTTAAAAAGCTTGCAAAAGACTTCATGAGTGCTGCAATATTTTTAGGCATTAGATAATAGCTACTATGTGGATTTTTCCAGTGTGGAGGCTATATTCCTCCTTTGCTGGTATCCACCGATTCTTTAGGTACTTCCACTGATGGACAGAGAAGAGACAACATTTTACCACCATGCAACATTCCTCCAATCACATGCAAAAATCTCCTACCTCTCCAAGCATTTGCTTCACTATATGATAGCACTCATTAATTTTTAATGTAATAATTCAAACCTACAGAAATATAACACCTATATATCTTCTACTTTAACAGATATTAGACATTTTGTCATGTTTTCTTGAAGCTTTTTTAAAAATGGTAAAACACTCTAAAAAAATGGGAGCCTGCTGTCCTATCATTTCAGTTGTAATTTAAAAGATTAGAATAAGAAGTGTTATCGACATTTGTGATGGTTAATTTTGTGTGTCAACTTGGCTGGACCACCGCACCCAGATATTTGGTCAACATTAGTCTGGATGTTTCTGTGCGGGTGTTTTTTAGATGAGATTAACACTTCAATCAGTGGACTTCTGAGTAAAGCAGATGACCCTCCATAATGTGGATGGGGTGGGCTTCACGGAATCAACTGATGGCCTGATTAGAACTAAGACTAAGGGTTCCCTGTCCCTCACCCCCGGCCCTAAGGAGGATCTATTCATGAGATACATATAATGATATTTACTGAACTTGAAGTTAAAACAGAAAAACATTTAAAATATTTATGAATTTGGGGCACCTGGGTGGCTCAGTCAATTAAGTATCTGACTCTTGATTTCAGTTCAGGTAATGATCTCACAAGGTTCGTGGGTTTGAGCCCCACATCCAGCTTTGCGCTTACAGCACAGGAAGCCGGCTTGGAATTCTGTCTGCCCCTCCACACCCCCTCCCCTCACATGTGCGCTTTCCTTCTCTTTCTCAAAATACACTTAAAAAAAATTTGTTTTAAGAATAAATATCTATAAATTCATTTGAAGATAACAACAAACACATTACATGTCAACATAAAAAACATTTTTAATAAAAAATAATACATTCCAAAACAAAAGAATCATTTAGTGAAAAAGTATCATTTTGTTAATTGATTTTGGAAATTCCTTTTAATGTCTGCCTTGAGAGCATCACAATTCTCAAATGTGCTTCTACACTTAACCTAATCTGCAGGCGTAATACTGTTTTGGTTGAAACACATATTAAAAATATCTGGTCTCACAGAGATATGTAGTTGGAAAGGGAAGTGTGTTTTAACATCTTTTTAGACAAGCCTGGATATCACTCTTTGATGGTGCACCGAAATTGGGCATGTCGTCATCTCTCAAAGGATAACTGCAATGTGAAATCTGAAACTGTATCAATAAATTTTTCGTACTCTATTAAAATCCATTCATCTATCTTGAACTTCGATGTATTACAAAATATTTTATGTATCTTTTATACATACAGGATACCCACTGCCAGATCACAAATTGGTCATTTGGAAAACATGGATTTACACAGATTTTTCAAATCTGGATACGTTTCACTGTATATGAAAACATCACAGTGGTTCTTATTACCACTGATCTCATCAGAAAAGTCTTTGAGTACTGGGAAGACGGTAAGCTCATGGGGAGGGATACAGATTTTTCCAAACTTCTAACCTTTGCTTGAAAGCTCGAAACTGGAAAGTGGCAACAAATACTACCGCTTGCTTGCTTTAACAGACAGGCTCACGTATTTTCAAGAAAATGTCGACTATGGATCCAAGTCTGAAAAACCACAGTCTGTCATTTTTTCAACTGAAACTGACATTCCATAAAAAAAGGGGAGCTAGTCCAGCCTGGGACTCGAACAAACGCAAAGTGCTTTCCCAGGGCAAAAGTGGGACACTTTGGGGTGGAACAGAAGGACTTCACACGACACTTCTCACTTCATCCCACACACACATACTCAAGGGTCAAGACTTAGTCAAGCGCATTTTGACTGCTTCACTAAGGACAAGTGACACCGGCACATTTGTTTTGAAACTGCTAATAACGCTGGAGATGAAGAGAACAGTGAGTATTTAGCACAGCGGTGTCCTGTGGTGATTCGTGCGAAGGCACTGACATTCTCCCTCCCAACAACTCTGACATCGTCTGTGCAAATTTAACACGGTGGGGAAGAGTAAGTACCATATTAATATTTTTACAAAAGCAGTTCTGACCTCATGGCATCCTCAAAGAGCTCTGTGGACTTTGAGAACGTTGCAACTTCCTAGTTAAGGGATTTTCCATAATTTACACTCTCTGGTTTTTAGTATTTATCTGAGATTCTTTCTCTCTGAGAAAATGGTTTTAATATGCCAAATCAATTCTTTCAACAAGGTCAAAAGAACGCCAACTAAACTTTTCAATTCAAACTCCAAAATGTTTCTGTTTTCCAAATCCCATTATGGTCATTCAAAAGTACTGAACTGCCATTACTCCTAACACGAATTTCACTCCTTGGACAGTAAACAGAGAAAAAGTCAACTTGTGGTGAGAAACTAGCATATCCTTTTACAGGTAAATGCAATAAATAAAAATACAAGATGCAAAAAGTTTCTCTCTCAACCAGTATTTCAAGCTCGAAGACAAAGCAGAAACAAAACAAAAACAAAATTAAAAAAGATTCTGATATACTCACTTTCTGCTTATGCTGCTGCAGAAGGTTGTCCAGATTGTGTCGCCTTTTGTAGTTGAAATAGAAGTTTTTACATTGTGCTTCACTTTTAGTTCCCACCATTTTGGCAATTGCTGCCCAGTTACGACCATGTTCTACAAGACCTATATTTTAAAAAGAGACCAAAGATGAACTCAACAGTCACCTGATAAAGCTAACAAGAGAAATAATAAAATCAATCTAACCATGGTATTCACAATCATTAGCACTAAGAGTATGTTTTCAATTATTTACTGATATATTTCAATACATACTTAAATATATATTGACTCTCAACGCACTGACAGCTCTATTTTGCCACCCAGATTTACAACACGGTCATTAATTGAAGGGCTCAACCTTGTCCTTGCTATGGGTCTTCTGGAGAGCTAGGACAATGTTCGATACAGAATAACAACTCAAACACTTGTAAACTGAGTGATTAGGTACTTCTAAATCTTTGGAAACAGTGTATCGATATAAAGTTAATAAAGTAATCATATAAATAACACAAGATAAAGACCATATATATATATGTATATACATATACACATATGACTATATTTATAATTAGCCTATCTTCATTCATAATCAAGAAATACTCTCAAAAAAAAAACCAGTTTTTTTGTTTGTTTGTTTGTTTTTTCTTAAGCCTGTTGTAGGGGCACCTAGGTGGCTCAGTCGGTTAAGCGTCTGACTTCGGCTCAGGTCAAGATATCGCAGTTCATGGGTTCCAGCCCCACATCGGGCTCTGTGCTGACAGCTTGGAGCCTGGAGCCTGCTTCAGATTCTATGTCTCCCTCTCTCTCTGCCCCTCCCCCCCCTCATGCTCTCTTTCTCAGAAATAAACGTTAGAAAAAAAATTTTTTAGATAAAATCCTGTTGTAATACAATGCATCACAGAAACCTATGCAATCTAGCACTTTTTAGTCAAATTATATCTATACATACACATACCTATCTGTAAGGAATGTGAGTATATAAATGCTATACAGAGAGCTATACAGACAGGGATATACTTTAGATACAGGTGTACCCAAACAGGAATTTTCTAGTACAAATTCGACAATTTACAGGAAGACATCAGTTTTTCAAGTAGCTTCCTTACTAATGACAATTGGAAGATAACTTCCAAATCTTGCCTGACACATGAACAGAGCTGAATGGAGGCTAAACAGTCACATGGAGCTGCAGCTACCGGAAAAAGATTGCCCTGTGATGGAGCCAACATCTACCTGTTCCACTAGAACATTCTTTTCTTATTTTAATGTTTTTAATTTTTTATTTACTTTTGAGAGAGTATGAGCGGGGGGGGGGGGGGGGGGGGCCAGAGAGAGAGGGAGACACAGAATCCAAGGCAGGCTCCAGGCTCTGAGCTGTCAGCACACAGCCCGACGCAGGGCTCCAACTCGTGAACCATGACGTCATGACCTGAGCCGAAGTCAGAAGCTTAACCGACTGAGTCACCCAGGCGCCCCTCCACTATGACATTCTGATAATAAGATGAGAACAAATGTGAATCTTTTACATGTAATCATGGCAAATCACAAATTTGCTAATCATGCCAAATAAACATCAAATAAAAATATTTTGAACACAGAAAACTTTAAACTGCTATATTTTTTTGGTAAAGGTGGTTTATAGGATTCCTAAATGTTATCATTCCTACCTATTTACATAGAAAATAAATCTGGGGACGCCTGGGTGGCTCAGTCGGTCGGGCGTCTGACTTTGGCTCAGGTCCTGATCTCATCACGGTTTGTGAGTTTGAGCCCCGTGTCAGGCCCTGTGCTGACAGCTCAGAGCCTGGAGCCTGCTTCCGATTCTGTGTCTCCCTCTCTCTCTGCCCCTCCCCCACTTATGCTCTGTCTCTATCTCTCAAAACTAAATGTAAAACAAAAACATTTCTTTTAAAAAAGAAAAAAAATAAATCTGAAATATGTCACTAAAAGGTCAACCCATTTACAATAATTTCTCTTCAGAACTTTAAGGTAAATACTTAACCCCCAGAAAGTTGGCTACTCTTTCTCAGAATTAGTTTACTGAAAACAAACTATTTTTTATTTATAAACCAATTATTTATCCTATTAGAAACTGTACTTCAATTTTAAATTATACTACATTAATAAGCAACCACAAGAAAATACAAGATTCATAATGTTCCAGAGTAAGTAAGATCAGGGCCACACAGCGATGAGTGGCAGAGACAAAATTCAAACATTGGTCTGGCTCCAAAGTTCATGCCCTCTCCTTTGAATCATGGTGCAATTTCTTACTAGTTTACAACCAAATGCCTTACCAAATACACACAGAAAAAAATATGTACCATGCTATTAAATCCAACTTTTAAATAACAGAAAATATAGACTCTTTATATTAAAATACCCTCTAGGGGCGCCTGGGTGGCGCAGTCGGTTAAGCGTCCGACTTCAGCCAGGTCACGATCTCGCGGTCCGTGAGTTCGAGCCCCGCGTCGGGCTCTGGGCTGATGGCTCGGAGCCTGGAGCCTGTTTCCGATTCTGTGTCTCCCTCTCTCTCTGCCCCTCCCCCGTTCATGCTCTGTCTCTCTCTGTCCCAAAAATAAATAAACGTTGAAAAAAAAAAAAAAATTTAAAATACCCTCTAAAACAGCTTTAATAGCATTTAATCACAGCTATTCTGGAAAAGTGAAAATAGCCCACTTGCTCTCTAATGAAATAACATTCAAAATAAAACCGTACAGAGAATCTTCAATCCCTCCAAAGTGGGCCTCTTAACCAAGGCGCAGCGAGGTACCTGAGAAGGTACCATACCATCCTAAAGAACCCGAGTCTACTTCTGAATTCTGCTTACCACCGTAGAAGAATGTTCTCCTTTTTGCAATTAAAAAAAAAAATTGGGTCCCTCTGACTTATTACTAATAACCTTAAAAAAAACAAACCAGGGGCGCCTGGGTGGCGCAGTCGGTTAAGCGTCCGACTTCAGCCAGGTCACGATCTCGCGGTCCCGGAGTTCGAGCCCCGCGTCGGGCTCTGGGCGGATGGCTCAGAGCCTGGAGCCTGTTTCCGATTCTGTGTCTCCCTCTCTCTCTGCCCCTCCCCCGTTCATGCTCTGTCTCTCTCTGTCCCAAAAATAAATAAACGTTGAAAAACAAATTTAAAAAAAAAAAAAAAAAAAAAAAAAACAAACCAAACCAAAACAAAAACTCTTTAGAATCTAAAGTACCATCATTTACCTTTCTTCGCAACTTCCATTTCTTCTTCTGTCCATCGAGAGGTTTCTACAGGTTCTGTGGAAACTGAAATAAAGATAGAGAACCCAATAAGGCAGAGAAATACTAAGATCAATCCTTCATTCACAGATTATATGGCCCCAACCTATTTATCTGACATAAAGCCTGTTTAAGGCATAAGGTCTAGTCAACTACGGAAACAAGATGATGGCAGCCTCTCCCCCACCAACTGAAGGGGAATGAATATTCAAAACCTCTGTATTAGATCTTTCGCAATGTTCTTTGAAGCTCCATCCATGTCTTCATGTTTGAACATCACTAGTTTCTTATCTAAGGAGTCCCGCCTCGCCAAGTTATCAGGGCTCCGTCCCTCCTCTCCTGAGGTGTCAAAGAAGAAACGCTCCCCCTTCCTGTCCAGTTTTCTCCTGTTCTCTAAACCCCCATCTCCTCCTCACTCCCAGAGGCCCTTCTGTCCATCCTCATTTTCTAACAGCTAGTAAACACAGATGGACCACGAACTGAACACTTTCTCTTTTAGTTTAGAAAGGAAATAAAGACTATCACGTGTGAAATGAGCTCTTGCTATGTTCCCCCTCTCAACAGTACTATCATCCACCCAGTCACTCAAATTATTACCAGGCTCCTCAAACCAATTTTTTAATCTTTCCTCCCATTTACTACTCACATCCATGGACGTATGTCAATTCTGATCTGAATCCACCCTCCCCTTGCCTGGGCCAGTGCATGCATGCATAATGACGCCCTTCTAGATGGTCCCTCCGCCTCCAGCCCTTACTCTCTCCAACCTGACCTCCACAACGGTCACCAGTTCGCTTTCTAAAACACCAATCTAATTACAGCATGCCTCTATTTAAAAACCTCTGTAAGCTCCCACTTTGTAAGCAAAGCAGGATTAATTTAAACAAGGTCCATCATGGCCTGGCCCTGTGTGCCTGTCTACTTATTTCCCTTCCATCCTCCTCGCCATCCCCAGAACCTGGTTTCTTTCCTGCCTCACATTATGATAAAATTGGTATCACTGATTTTGATGGTCTTCACAATTTTGATGGTACACATCATTAACATAATTCCTTTATAAACTAGTGAGACAATACTCAGTAAAAGAGAGAAAAACACTTGGACCCCCAGCCCCAGTATTCCCTTGTCTGATAATTTATTTCTATAAAAAATAATTTAACAGAAAAAAAATGTGATGCGACTCAAGATTTGTTTTTTCCTTAAACTCTTATCATATTAGTTTAAAGGTGGTGGGGCGGTAGGCAGGAGATGGGGACAGCCTAATCATGATTTTCACCAACGGGGAATGAATGGTTCAAGAAATTGTGTGCCTCAGGGAACATAATGCCAACATTTCACAGCCATCAAAAAGTGAAAAATGAAGATCGCTTAGAAACTAGAAAATATTTCTAATATACACCAAGTTAAAACATCAGAAAAAGTGGCATACACACTAAGGTTACAACTAAGTCAAAAGAAAAACCACTGTATTAAGATAGCAAGGTTGGGGCGGATCTTTTCCAAAACACACTGATATTAAAGTCTAAAAAATTTAAAGGCCATGAAGAAATAAAACTTTCACTGTTTGCAGATGACATGATACTATAAACAGAAAACCCGAAAGATTGCTAGAACTGACAGACAAATTCAGTAAAGTCTCAGGGTATAAAATCAATGTACATAAATCTGTTCCGTTTCCATACATCAATAATGAAGCAGAAGAGAAAATAAGAAAACAATCCCATTTACAATTGCACCAAAAATAATAAGATACCTAAGAATAAATCTAACCAAAGAGGTCAAAACAATATGTCTTGATAAAAGATATTCAAGACAAAACAAAGAAACGGGAAGACATTCCATGCTCATGGATTGGAAGAACATATATTGTTAAAATGTCTACACTACCCAAAGCAATCTACCCATTCAATGCATTCTCTATCAAAATACACAAAATTCATAGAACTAGAACAATCAATCCTAAAATTTGTATCAGACCACCAAAGACCCCAAATAGGCAAAGCAGTCTTGAAAAAGAAAAGCAAAGCTGGAGACATCACAATTTCAGACTCCAAGTTATACAACAAAGTTCTAGCAATCAAAACAGTACTATGCCAGTATGGTACTGGCACAAAAACAGACACATAGATCAACGGAACAGAACAGAAAACCGAGAAATAAACCCACAACTATATGGTCAACTAATCTTTAACAAAGCAGGAAAGAATACCAAAGGGGGAGAAAGAAAGTCTCTTCAACAAATGATGTTGGGAAAACTGAACAGCAACACGCAAAACAATGAAACTGGACCACTCTCTTACACCATACACAAAAATACATTCAAAATGGATTAAAGATCTAAACGTTAAGACCTGAAACCATAAAAATCCTACAAAAGAGCACAGGCAGTAATTTCTCTGACATGGGCCGTAGCAACTTTTTTCTAAATAGATCCCCTGAGGCAAGGGAAACAAAAGCAAAAATAGACTATTGGGACTACATCAAAATAAAAAGCTTCTGCAAGGCAAAGGAAACAATCAACAAAACTAAAAGGTAGCCTATGGAATGGGAGAAGATATCTGCAAATGACATGGCTGATAAAGGGTTAGTATCCAAAATATATTAAGAACTTATAAAACTCAACACCCAAAAAATAATCCAATTTAAAAATGAGCAAAAGACATGAACAGACATTTCCCCAAAGACATCCAGACAGCCAAGAGATGCATGAAAAGATGCTCGTATCACTTACCATCAGGGACACGCAAATCAAAACTACAATGAAAGATCACCTCACACCTGTCAGAATGACTAAAAGCAAAAACGCAAAAACCAACAAGTGCTGACGAGGATGTGAAGAAAAAGGAATCCTCGTGCACTGTTGGTGGGAATGCAAACTGGTGCGGCCACTGTGGAAAACAGTATGAGGGTTCCTCAAAAAGTGAAAAGTAGAACTAACCTACAACTCAGCAATCCCACAACTGGGTATTTACCCAAAGAATACAAAAACATTAATTCAAAGGTATACATGCACTCCTATGTTTATAGCAGCATTATTGACAACAGCCAAGATACAGAAGCAGCCCAAGTGTCCATCCACTGATGAATGGATAAAGATGGCATACCACATCTGAATATTATTCAAACAAGAGAATATTATTCAGCCGTAAAAAAGAATGAAATCACACCATCTGCAACAATATGAATGGAGCCAGAGTATAATGCTAAGTGAAAGAGAGAAAGACAAAATACAATACAATTTCACTCATCTGTGGAATTTAAGAAACAAAGCCAACTAGCAAAAGGAAAGAGAGAGAGAGAGAGAGAGAGAGAGAGAGAGAGGCAAACCAAGAAACAGACTCTTAGCTATAGAGGACACACTGAAGGTTACCAGAGGAGAGCTGGGTGGGGAGATGGGTGAAATATGTGATGGGGATTAAGGAGGACCTGGTGATTAAAATAAAAACTTAAAAAAATTTTTAAAGGCCAGAATTTCAGAGTATTTCTAGATCCTGGATACCAGGGGTCCCTCCTGCTCTACCCGAGCATTGAAAGAGAATCCCAAACAAAATTATGGCCTGTTCAATCTCGCCCACTCACTGGGTTCTGGTGGCGGTGGCAGAGGCGGTGGGGGCTCCTCAGTGGCGGCAGCGGCCGCAGCACTGGCAGCGGCGGCTTCGTTGGTCATGGACCTGGTGATCCGGCCCTTTCTGCGGCCCTGACTGTTGGCGGTCTTTCGCCCCCGGGGTGTGGCCTGCTCTCTCTCCTCCGTTTCTTCGGTTGCACCTTCTGTCTTGTCCTTTTCCTTGGTATTTTCTCTGGAAGCAAAAGGAAATGAAAATTTTGTGTGATTTAGAAGAATGCGTATATCTAAGGAGGTTGCAGCTTTGAGGTTTTTTTAATACAATTTAAATACAATTACCCAATTTCTCAGTTACTCAAAATAAAATTTATGAAAAATGTTGCCTTACCCCAATTTTGAAGAGTTCTGACTAGCTCAAATTAAGATATTTCACAAAGGTCTATTTTATTCATTAATGGGCTTAAAATTCAAACGCATTTCAAATCACCTATTACGTATGACAGCACTCTGAGGAAAATGGATGCAGAAAAGCCCCTAGAGCTGCAGTCCAGAGTCCGGATTTCTTGCCTTTGCTCCAAGGTAAGTTTTCCCCTCTGTGAAATGGAGAGGCTGACACGGAGGCCCTTTCCGCCTCCGTAGTAATGATGAAGGACCATAAGGCCAGCTGAGGGCCAAGCACAAGCTAGCACCACCCCCTTCCAAAGTGGGATATGCGCAGTATTCCTCAGGAGCTCCTGGTGGCCCCAAAACAGGAAAGGACAAAAAACCAAACACTTAAACTGGTAAGAGACTTCACCAGTTTACAAGAAAAAGGCAATCCCAACAATAGCCTAAAGTCTAGGCACTCCCTGTGGGTCTTAATGTTAATGCTTTGCTAGAGGGAACAATCTCAGCTTGACAATAGCCAGGCATCCAATAATCTGTGAGTCTTTAGCATATGAAAATCCCTTTAGGAAGTCCCTCCAGACTTTATCTCCCC
This sequence comes from Lynx rufus, assembly GCF_022079265.1. Taxonomy (NCBI): domain Eukaryota; kingdom Metazoa; phylum Chordata; class Mammalia; order Carnivora; family Felidae; genus Lynx; species Lynx rufus. Next base: position 3,286,656 of record NW_025814843.1, read on the forward strand.
CCCCCACAACCCATTCCATAAAGCAGTCACCCCCACACTTATAGCATAGTCCTTCTGCCCTCAGGTCCTGTCCCGTGCTTTTAACAATATCACCTTTTTGCACCAAAAGATATCTTCAAGAATTCTTGGTTGTCAGCTCCGAACCCCCACCATCAGCCCAAAATCCCATCGGTGATAATCTACCATACCGTGTCATTAAACGCGGCTCAATATTCTCAACCATCTGCAATACTAATTACGTGCAAACGGGGCAGTTATGGCCCAGTGGTTGGGAGAACGGTCTGGAGCCAGGCTGTCAGGGTTGGTACCAGAGCTGTGTGATCTACTTGCCATGTGATGACCTTGAGAAGCTACCTCACCTCCACGGGCCTCAGTTTTTCTCAGCTATAAGTCAGGATGATAAACAGTATGTTCCATAGAGCTATTTTAACGATCAAAGGAGTTCATTCATATCAAATGTTCAGAATAGTGCCTGGAACACAGTAAACTATGTGTGTTTGCTATTATTAAGGATAAACCTCCCTCCAGCACTTAGGAAAAACTAAACAATCGATCAACCAATCAATCGATAAATGGTCATTACTATTACTAGCAACAGTACTACATGCAGTACTGGAAGGACTATTCTCCGTACTGTGTACCTCCCAGGGCTGTTAGATTTAAAAACAAAGTCCTTAAAGAACATTTTTGCAAACATGGATAGGTGGCGATACTCAAAGACTCAACTACTTTTGCTTAATGGAAGGTGTTGATTTTCAAATTTTATCTACTTCAAGCAAAGATCTGTTGTAGCTTACCAAGTTACCGTTTTCCCCCCAAAATAAAATAATTCTTCAAGAATTTTTCCCCTTCAGTCCTAAACTGCCCTTGAAGTTGCCATGTAGCCCTCTCTCTTCACTTCTTTATTCCCTTACCAATCTGGCTATTTAAGCCTCCTCTTAAAGTTGTTTTGTCAAAAGTCACCAATGGGGGTGGGGGTGGGGGTGGGGAGAGCAGAGTCACCAAGGACTTACAAATTGCAAATCCAATGACTTTTCTCAATTCTTGTCACGTTAATCATCCTGCTGCAACTGACCCTACGGGCAATTCTCTTTATACCCTTCTCAGCTGAGCTTTTAGGACTTCATGCTTTCCTAACATCCCTGCTGCTGTTCTGGCTCTCTTTCCTCTCTTCCTCTTGATTTCCCAAGGCTCGCCCTGGCCTTGAATCTCTGTGTGGTTACCCCATTCTCACCTATTCCACTGGGACAACTCCCAGTCTGTGTCTTCAGACTCACACCTCACATCTCCTAAAGCTCCTAAGATCCAGACTTGTCTTCCCAAGTATCTGCTGGAATTCCCAACAACACCCCCGGATTCTTCAACAACACAAGCTCGACACATCGAAAAACGTGGCCGTAACCACTCTGCTTCCTGCTCCACCCCATGCTCTCATCGTTCGCCGCTAAGAGACAATCATGATCATATTCATTCACATTTACAGAACTGACATCATCTTTAGCTCCTCCCCTCTTTCTTTACTTCCTATACGTGACCTCATGCCAAGGTTTGGTTAGTACATCTCGGTAACAGTTTTCCCATTCGTTCCACCATCTCCATTTCTACTACCACTTTCCGTATCAGTGCCTTGGTACCCCAAACCACTCTTCCCTGACCTACATCTCCAATCCATTCATTCTTTGCCTCTTGTGGGTCAATATTCTAGCAGAATAGCTTTGGCAAGAAACCATTCCATCCGTTCAAACCGCTACCTACTCCCAAACAACTCCTAACACAGCCTCCTGAACAAAGTCTATTTTAGCTTCATTAAGGCTGTACATAATGTAACCTCAATCCACCTTCCACTTTTCTTCTTCCGCCATCCTGTGTCCCAGTCCAATGAAACCATTATCTGCCATTTCTCATAGCAGCACATCAATTCATGCTATTCCCTGTATTCTTTCCACATTAACCACTAGCTCCTGCAGAAAGTCCTCTAAACTATCCAGACGGAAGTAACCCTGACCTCTTCTCAATCTCCCAACATCCTTTACTGGCTCTGCTCATTTCTTAAACGGTACTTGCACCTACCTTCCCTAGTTTTCCCCTACTAGATCATAAACTACTTGAGAATGGTATACATCTTACATATTTTTGCATCCTCTATAAGAGCTAGCTCACATCACTAAAAAATGAATGCTTGTTAATAGAGATTTTAAGAAAAAAGTAAAAACCAAGATATGGCCGTTCCATAATGAGAACCACTGACCACGTGGGAGTGTAAATGTTTTACCTCAACAACTAACAAAACCAAATTTAAGAGTCGTCTTCCTAAAGTGCCAAAATCAGAATGGCAATGGCATGAGCATCCACCTCTTTAGCAACCATACTAAGTGATGTGGGCTGCAGTTGTCACAAAACCAGGTAAACCTTCGGTATTTCCAAGAGGGTTACGGAAGCAATACGACAGATATTAAAAAGGAACTAAACTACTAAACTAAAACTACTGATACATGCAACAACCTGCATGGATCCCAAAGTCATTACGCTGAGTAAAAGAAGCCGTGCACAGAAGACCACATACTGCATAACTCCACTTATACGAAATTCTAGAAAAGGCAAACAGATTAGTAGTTGCCAGAGGCTGGGAATGGTGGGGGTGGTGTGGGGAGGGGGGGGGGGCCCTAGTGCAAAGGAGCATGTGGGAACTTTTGGGAGTGATGGGAACATTCTACATCACAGTATCACAGTTGGGGCCACAGTTACACCAGTGCATACATCTGTCAAAACACATCCACGTATACACTTAAAATTGGTGAATTTTATTCTGTGTAAATAATGCCTCAATCAAGCTGATCCTTGGTGGAAAAACAGCCAACTGAGCTGCTCAGCCCCCCACCGTCCCCCATCGCACCCCACCCCACCCCAATATGTACACAAAGGTATCAACAGTAGCTGTCTCCAAGTGGCAGACTCACAGGTTAATCTTCTTAATATTCTCCCCTCTTTTCCTAACTTTCGATAATGAACAGGAATTACTTTTATAACCAGGAAAACAGCAACAGAACCACTAACAAACCAGGAACTCTACTTTATATGATAAATAAAACCAATAAAGCTGGAATGTATGGTATTAATAGAAAAGAAAACCATTCTTACCAGCATTCTTACATTAATGTAAACTATCAAAGGTACACACAAGAAGATCCAAGTCAAGGATTAAATTACATTCAGTAGATCTCAGTGATGAGTATATATTATTATAGTCTATGCCTTCTGGAAAGTAACATCTCATGTCTGACAATTAAGTCCATTAAGCCAAAAGTTCTATTTACCAGAATATCCCGTTCCTTCATTATGTCAAATAATAACTATAGATGGTCAAAGCACGTACCCCATTCATTCTTTTATCTAAAATTGTACGCCTTTGATAGATTTCATAGGTTATTTAGAAATAAAAATAATAGGGCGCCTGGGTGGCTCAGTCGGTGAAGCATCTGACTTCAGCTCAGGTCATGATCTCACGGTTTGTGAGTTCGAGCCCCACATCGAGCTCTGTGCTGACAGCTCAGAGCCTGGAGCCTGCTTCCGATTCTATCTCTCTCTCTCTCTCTCTCTCTCTCTCTCTGCCCCTCCCCCACTTGTGCTCTGTCTCTCTCTCAAAATTAAATAAAATGTAAAAAAAAAAAAAAAAAAAAAGAAAGAAGAATAATATCTAATCATTTAACTCACTTAGAGTCCTCCTTGTCATCTTTCTCTTCTTCGTCTTTCTTTTCCTCTTCTTTTTTTTCTGTTTTTTCTGCTTTATCTTCTTCTTTTTCTTCTACTTTTTCTTCTTGTGAGGGTCGGGCAATTTGCTGCTGGAATGAACCACTATTTGTCAGATTCAAAGGTAAAAGAAACAGCTCCTCAAACTGTGATGACAAATTACAATAAATATCTTTGCAAAAAATTTAAGTGATTTATTAGTCACTTACAATGTGATTAGGGGTAATGTATTAAGAATCAGCCTAACACTCTTGAATATATTCCACATGTATTGCTTAAAAGCACATACTCATGTTCCCAGTGTCTGGACCCATCAGAGAGGTGAAAGTGTTAAGATTCCACTTAGAAACCTGAAATCTGAGGTTGGTTCTCTCTTTCTGTAACTCCTACATCTCATCTGTCACTCAAACATTTCAATTCTACCTTATAATTTGATAACATGAAATTTACCAACCCGTTCCCCTTCGTATTAGATACCTAATACGCTTCCAACTTTTTCATCGCCATGGATGATATTCTAAGAAACATCTTTATGCTTTTATTCTTCTGCGTGAACATTCACTTAATGAATAGTAGATGGCTATGGTCATCATCAAGCCTAAAGTTATTTGAAAACACACTAAGGATATAGTAAAGTGAAAAGAAGTAAAACACTCAAATATCTCTAAACTGTAATTACAACTCTGTAATTGTAAATATGTATATGAACAAAGACTACAAGAGAAAAAGATTACGGAACTTTTTATCTTTGCTAAAATTGTGACTCCAAAAGAAAAGGTGAAATTAAGTTTGTGTTAGTATTATTTTTATTTAATGTAGAAATAAAGACCGTCTATCGTAAGTGGGACTGAACTGCCACGTGACATTACAGCGCACAGCCCCTGCCCCGGCTGTACCTCTTCCAATCCTCCTCCCTTTCCTACACTGGTTGCTGCTCTGAATTCGCCTAAACACACCCAGCATTACATGTCTTTGCCTGGAACACCCTTCCCACCCCTCCTCGCCTACTAAACTCCTACACAGCTTCTGAAATTCAGTTCAAAATGCTACATCTCCTGTGAGGCTTTTCTTGATTTCCACAAGAAGCTCCGGGCCCCATCTCCCTACCTTCCACCCTGCATGGTTTCCATTTGCTCGCAGCACTTACCACAGGGTGCCGTGTAACTGGTTATCAGGGTCTGTCTCACTGTGCTACAGTCTCAAGGACAAGGACCCAATCTTAATCATCTAAGTATCCTCAGTTCCTAGGAGGCATCTTGACCAAAGAGGTGTCTACATGTGCTGGGTATAGCAAAAAACAAGTTCCCTTATTCTGGTTGTTTGGAAAGTGTTTGCCCTCCTACCTCAATCTTTCATTCTGATCCAGGCCAAAGTCAATGCTGCCTCCTAATAACTGCCTGTCCTCTTACCTGTTCCTGTCACCAGACAACATGAAGTACTCATTAATTTGAGGTAAAATTTTCCTTAACTCTCAATAGCATCTCAAAGTCCTTTACCAACTCACCAAACCTGGCTTTTTTCTTAAGATAACCAAGACCTTGCTGGCCTCTCCAAAAGAGGTCCGAAATTATGCCTTCCTCGAATCCATGGCAAAAAGAAGAATCTGTATCCTTGCTCCCAAATGCCACTTCCAGAACATTGATGAACTCTGGTATTTCAAAAATTGCTTCCTTTTTCAAATTTCAGAAATCTACCTATAATGCCTTTTGTTTCTTTTGGTGTTATGGGCTGACTTCTCAAATATTCCCAAGGACAAATAAATGATTTTATCACATGGCTCATTATGCCTTGCCATTATTCTTCCGACTTCAAAATGCCTAACAACGCCTTTTCTAGCAACAAAATATCCTACAACTGAAATACTTTCGGGCCACCTGGGTGAGTCAGTCAGTTAAGCGTCTGAATCTTGGTTTCGGCTCAGGTCATGATCTCACGGTTTCATGGGTTCAAGCCCCCACTGGGCTCTGTGCTGGCAACGTGGATCCTGCTTGGGATTCTCTCTCTCCCTCTCTCTCTGCCTCTCCCCTACTCACGTTGTCTCTGTCTCTCTTAAAAATAAGTAAATAAAACTTAAAGAAACACTTTCAGGTCACGCCCATTAAACTCCCCAATGGTGAAGTCACAATTGCCATCATCAGTGGGTACTGCTTTACCTCCACAATCCTGAAATCAGAAAATGTCCTCTGTAACAATCACTTGTGCCCCACCCATCCCACCTTTTCATTGTTGTTGATCCTATTTGTCCTCATCATGACCTTTGATCCCTTTGTTCTATGAAATGTCACAGTCCATCAGGAAGAAATTATCTACTTTTCCATTATGACCCCTCACTAAATCATTTCAATATCATGGATCCTTCACTTGCTTTATCTGACTTTCCTGATTTCTCACCCTGGTAAGTACCAGTTTCCTTTTCTTCTGAGTATTTATTATTATTAGGAAATACTAAGATATGAGGAAGATTTTCCTATGTACACTTTCCAACCATGACAAGGTCTGCTTTACAACTGGGAATGTTTTATTCACTTTAAGGTGACGGACTCCCTAGCATGCCACAGAGGTGTCAAGACTGGTTTCAAACGCTAATAACCTCAAGCCACCTGCCTGCCACAAATATGGCATTCTGAACAAACAAGATGGCATACTGACAATAAACTTGGCCCTTTGCAAGTGGGCTATATAATCCAGAAAATGGTTTATGGCCCTAAGAAATGACAGGGAGCTATCAACTCAGCAGAAGATAAGTAAAGAGGTTCCCTATTCTGTCAGATTTGATGAACATATAATTTATTTCCCTAATACTTTTCTATTTCTAATGCCAACCAGAGTTTTGAAAAAAGCAAGCAATCCCACACATTCCCTACTGTCTGGAATCCAGCCAACAGCTGACTTTGCCCCCCCCCCCTTCCCTAGTGCCAGGGACTGAGAAGCAAGGTAGCACCTGCTTCCACCAGTCAATGGGAAGATGAGGGCAGGATCTCTTTTGAAGCACAATCCCCAATTCTGCAGAAGGCGTGGACATGATCCAAAGAAGTTCATGGAGTCGCTGAACAGTCTGTGAAGGTGTGTGACACCTCCAGAGCAGAACCTCCATCAAGGGAGAATCCCCATGAACTGGGCAGGAGTGGGTGGAGAGGGAGAGCAGGGAGGCCAGAGGGTACAGTCGGCATTTCCCTCTGGGTGACAGGCATCGAGACCCACCGTAATGACCACCAATCGCATTAAAGAAAGTAAGGAATAACCTCTGATTTTAACAAGAAGTGATTGGAATTGCTTTTGTTTCAGGCAAATCTGCCAAGAGAAGTGTCAGTCCCCATGGTCTGGGATGGAGGTTACAGGTTACATCCCTCAAAACCTTCAGCAGGTTGGCTGGAGTAGGAGGCCATGGTTTCAAAGGGAAATTTGTCACAAGGTCCCCTAATAGAGGCATTCCCATTAGCTTCCTGCCCGGGTTTCTTCTCCCTCCTTAAGCCCAACACTTCATAGTCAATAAATAGAAAGAGGTTTCATTCTGTTAGGGAGGATCTCACGACATGAAGCATTTCTGGTGAACGACAAACTATGCACTACACGTGTGAGGGTACATTATGAAACAAAATGAAAATCCAAATGAAAACACCAAAGTTTTATGTATTTCATAATTATGATAAATGAAGACCAAGGTCAGTTTCAACAGAGTTTCAACAAGACAGTTTATGCTGAGATGTGTTTCTACTATATCTAATTGAATACCTAACACTTATAGATACTCTATGTATATCTGCTCACATGCTCGAGTCTTTAGAAAACAGATAAGCGAATTCCCACTCGGTGGATGACAGGAGTTGCCAAGAAATGAAATGACTACCTTTGAAAGAACAAGCTTATAGTCAACCAGAAAGACACAAGAAACAAAAAGAATGAAGTCCTACCTTAGCCACTGAATTTTTTAAGCAGTTCAGGCAGTAAACAGAAATTATCTCATTAAAATATATATTAAAAAACTAATGCCGTTAAGCCACTTGAGAATTTGAGACTACGTTCCTCAAGAGTAAAAGCTGTCAACCATCAGAAAACCCCTCTGTGAAGGCTACAAATGTACTAGTCGCTACCATTTATTGGGCACTCCCTTTGTGCCTGATACTACACTCTAGGGACTTCACACACATAACATACCTAGTTCTCACGTTAACCCTGCAAGGGAAGTCTGCTCCCTCTCTCACCGATGAGAAACCAAGGGTCAACAAATGAAAGGACATGTCTAGGGTTAGATAGATACGGAGGTCACACAGAGGCAAAGCTCTTTCCATCATACCCAACTTTTTATTTTTTTTATTTTTTTATTCTCAACTTTTTGTACTTGCCTAAAACGGTCTAACCATTGTCTATCTAACAATTTAGTCAGAAATGCTCCCAACTTCTGGGGCGCCTGGGTGGCGCAGTTGGTTAAGCGTCCGACTTCAGCCAGGTCACGATCTCGCGGTCCGTGAGTTCGAGCCCCGCGTCGGGCTCTGGGCTGATGGCTCAGAGCCTGGAGCCTGTTTCCGATTCTGTGTCTCCCTCTCTCTCTGCCCCTCCCCCGTTCATGCTCTGTCTCTCTCTGTCCCAAAAATAAATAAACGTTGAAAAAAAAAAAAAAATTTTTAAAAAAAGAAATGCTCCCAACTTCAAAAATTACTACATTTACATAAGTATATGCTTGCTCAATACCTTTGGGGGCTAAAAACATGCTGACATATTTAAAGAGGAAGATGTTGTCAGAAGGAAGGAAGAGAACAAATTCTTGTGAAAGGTAATCAAGTATTTGGAAATGAATGCAGTTTCCAAACAATGACTTGCTTTATTGTAGGTCACAAGCAGGTACCACAGTAATTCTAGCTGCACAGTGACAGACTTATTTAGATGGGAGTTTATGCTGGAAAGTAAGAAGAAATTCTTAGTTCTAACAAAAATGTTACACATAGAATCAAATTACTGCCTGGCATGTTATTTATAAATCTAGACCCCAAATAGTAACACTTGATGAGTGGCTTTTGGCTTCTAATCTTTGATAAGTATTCATTGCTTCAACTAAAATTTATGAAGAACCACACTCGCTCCCATCATGGGATGCCAGGAAGTTGAACGGTGAAACGGTTTAAGCAGTAGCTAACGGATTTTTGAGTTAAGACTTTTGCCAATAATAATCTCTGAACACAAGTCTAACAAAAATACGATTATCTGTCTCGTTTCTCTAGGATTCTAAGATTAAACTCATTTTCAGACTAAATAATATGCAAGGTTCCATACAGCGATAGCAGGTTAAAAATCAAACCTCGCAAACTTGGAATCTCTCAGTCAATAATACCTCCTTTAGGTAAGAGGTTTGGGGGGGGGGGGGGTTGGGGAGGGGGGTAGGAAAAGCAACCAAGTAAAAACTGAAAGGATCAGGTATAAACTTCAACAGAAATCTACAGAGTCTTGAAATAAATTTGCCCTAAGCGCTCTGGGATTACCTACAGTAATTCCTACTGATTCAAACTTGATTGGATAATAGAGCAGTAAAGTGATTCTCAAATTAGTTGGATCCCTGTTACCTACCAAGGTAAAATCAAGACACCACAATTTAAAAATTCTTAACTGGGGGCGCCGGGGTGGCGCAGTCGGTTAAGCGTCCGACTTCAGCCAGGTCACGATCTCGCGGTCCGGGAGTTCGAGCCCCGCGTCGGGCTCTGGGCTGATGGCTCAGAGCCTGGAGCCTGTTTCCGATTCTGTGTCTCCCTCTCTCTCTGCCCCTACCCCGTTCATGCTCTGTCTCTCTCTGTCCCAAAAATAAACAAACGTTGAAGAAAAATAAAAATAAATAAAAATTAAAAAAAAAATTCTTAACTTGTAACTAGATTCTTTTTTTATTTTATTTTATTTTTTTTAATTTTTTTTTCAACGTTTATTTATTTTTGGGACAGAGAGAGACAGAGCATGAACGGGGGAGGGGCAGAGAGAGAGGGAGACACAGAATCGGAAACCGGCTCCAGGCTCTGAGCCATCAGCCCAGAGCCCGACGCGGGGCTCGAACTCACGGACCGCGAGATCGTGACCTGGCTGAAGTCGGACGCTTAACCGACTGCGCCACCCAGGCGCCCCTAGATTCTTTTTTTTTAAAAAAAAGTCTTTCTAAACTTTGTTCTATACAGCAAATTATATACATTCCCAACCCAGATCTGTTTCCTAAACTCCAGACTTCTACATCTAACTGCCCACCTCGCACCTCCACTTAGACATCTAATACGTATCTGATATTCGGCATGTCCTAATTCTTCCCCCCAAATCTGCCACTCCTTCAGTGAGGCCTATGCAGTAAATGGCAACCCCACAAACCAAATCTTGGGCTACCTTTGATAACTGTCCTCAAATCCCCACGATCAATCCATCAGCAAAACCTGTTTACCTCACCTTCATAAATACATCCAGAAATTGACCAGTTCTCCCTACCTCCCTCACTAGAGTCTAGTCCAAGCCACTGGGAGGATTAATATAACCTCCTGGCTGGTCTCCCTGCTTCTGCCCCAGCCTCCCTTACAATCTAGTCTCAACAGAGCAGCCAGAATGATCCTGCCACTACTAAAATCTGATACTAGTCTTCTGCTCAAAAGTCCAATGCCTCCTCCTTTCTTTGGTATCAGCTGTAATGTCATCCATTTCTACAAACACGAGCCCTTAAACTAACACCACCTAATTTTGGAAACCTGTCCATCTATTCTGACACAAACAGAATGAAGTACACAAGCAATAAAGAAACAGAAATAAGATTCTTCTGGTCTGAGATGGTGCTATGTTTCCATCATTCAACACTCTCCTCTCCCAAATTCCCAGTGAAACAACCAGAAAAATATAAAACTAGAAGAAAAATCTTTACGGTAATAACCCAAAAGGAGGGAAAAGACTGATGGAAAGGCTGACCAACCCCAAACTGGGCCTAGCTGGGGTCAAGGTGAGGGCACATATGGACAATTTCAGTTCTGTAAATGCGTTCTGGGACACGCTAGAGGTGTGAGCACACAGAACAAGAATGTGCAGAGAAAACGCTATTATGGCTGGAACATAACAAGCATAAGTGTGCCACGGACAGCAGTGAGATGGCGTACCAGGTAACTTTAGGATGGAAAACAAATGCTTCAGGGTAACAGAGACATTCTCGTCACACAGAATTTCCTACTAGAGCTTTCTCCTCTATCAACAGAAGCAACAGACTGCTAACGCTGCAAAGGTAACATATGATAAATATCAAATTATCCCCTTACATTCTCTGGGATTGAAAAATTGACACAATTTATAAAAAATATGAAATACATAACTTCTAACAATTCAATTCAAGTTACAAACAATCGTTGATAAGAAGGAACAAAGCTATTGTTAAAAATTTGTAGCTGGAGGGAGCCTGGGTGGCTCAGTCAGTTAAGCATCTGACTTCAGCTCAGGTCATGATCTCACGGTTCATGAGTTCAAGCCCCGCGTCGGGCGCTGTGCTGACGGCTCGGAGCCCGGAGCCCACTTTGGATTCTGTGTCTCTCTTGTTAAAAATTTGTAGCTGAAACTTGTTTAAAATGCAGATGGGCTCTAGCATCTCTAGCTAATTTGTTTGATTCCACTTTCTCTGTGGGAAGCCCTGGTGCCTTTTAGGAGAACAGCATTTCCCGCCTCAATGCCAACATTGAGTTTGCTCCCCGTCAGGTAGCGACTCTTGGTGGAGCCCCACGACCGTCCCTCTCTCTGCGTCCACAGTACCAGCCGCATCAGCGTACAAGGCCGCTCTTTCCTCCCTTTCGATCCTCATCACCCATTTCTCTGTTCCCCTTCATAAGCAAATCTTACAGACGGGGCACACCTGCACGCTGCCACCTGCTCACCTCCCACACTCCCTTCCCCTCCCTACCGTCTTATTTCCGGCCCCCTCACCAACCCACTGAAAATGCACACTTAGGACACCTCAGCTCACTCAACCTCTGGCAGCATTTCACGCAGTCGACTCGTGAAACACTCCCTGTACTTTTACTGACCAAGAAATACTGTTCCCGAAGGATATGTAATCACATCCTGTCCTGCGAGGTAGTGGTATTCTGTAGGAAACAATGACCAGAAAACACAAAAGGTTATGGCTACGGATAATGAGAGAACCGTGTCAATCTGTATCTGGTAAGCAGGGTGGCTAAGGAAAGAAAGGGTGGCTGTGTGGGGAAACCGGGAGAGCTTTAGGAACACTAATCAGCAGTCAGCGGCTGTCGTGCGAGATGAAACTGGGTGCGGAGAGCAAGGGCGACCACACGGTCCCAGCAGCCACGCTGGTAACGCACACGTGAGCTGTGACAGCTGCTGATCTGTTATTTTGGAGAAAAGTTTCTGAAGGACTGAATTCCAACTGTGAAAACATACGCTGCGCTGTATTAAAAACTATCTTTTAAGATCAAGTGTTTTTTAACGTAAACTATCTGAACTCCAAAAATGAAGTTAATCTGAAACAAAGTCAGGTCCCCGGTATTCCAGTAAACTATCTTCTCCGCTAATTACCACGTTATATTTCTCTGTACTTCTCCCATATTCTACCTGCCCCCTTCACAGACAAAAGGACTGAGAAAAATGGTATTATTAAATGAGGTGTCATGGGGCCCATATTCACATTATCACTGTTACCACTGACAGGCACAATATAGATCATATAGAAGTATAAAATTTTTCTCATTAATCTTATCAAACTAGAAACTTTCCAGTACATTCAAGGTAGATGGCGTAATGCATTAAATATGTATTAATTTCAAAATAATAACATGTTCATAACATCCTAATTATTTAATGAAATGTCAATCCCTACAATACATGTTGTAAGTACAAGGCTCCGGTTATAACATTTTTCATCTCCGTATCTCTACCAAGCCCGAAACACCTTCGATACAATAATGAAACGCACCTGGTTTCTTCCTCTGCGTTTCCCATAATTCCTTCTTACTAGGGCTTTATAATTCTCATTTTTCTTGGTTAAGTAGTAATATAAAACACAATCAGGAACACTCTATAAGGAAAAAAATATTTTGAAGAGCCAAAGGAATAAACTTTTTTAAAAAATCAAGTAACACTTTCAAGGGAAATCTCTGATATTCTCAAGGTATAAATTAAGGAGAAACATATGGCTAGCATTTTAAGGCATATCTAGGCTCTAAAAACACATTCATTATCTTTATATTTTAAAGGACAATTCCAGTTGTCCTAATCCAAATTACATAAAAGATATCAGAAGCTATCAGAAACATTCAAGCACTTCCTTATTAAGGAGAAACTAAATTCTCTTACTGCAGACATGTAAATATTCAAAATGTCTCTTTAAATATTTTGTCAAAGACACTACATCCCATCCTTTGTGGGAAAATTTTTCAAGGAAAATCAGGATTCTGTTATTTTAATCAGAACTTCAGTAAGGTTTAAAACGCACTGTAGTCTATGTGTTTCTAGGAAAATCCAGTATCAGGTTGTTTTCCATTAACCATGAAAATCAGACTATGTTCTGTGCTTAAGATTTGTTACATGATTCTAAATATCACTATACTAGTCACATGAGAATCTTTCTAAAAATCTATTTAAATACTTCTGTATATTAGAGCACAAAACTTCAAAGTAGCAACCATCACAAACCTATAAACATTCTCAATGCAAACCATTTCTTACCTTCCTTTCCAAGTAGGATGCAATTAGTCCAAAGTTTTTTGGATGCTGGATAAACCTGAGTGAAAAAAAGAGAAAAAAACAACACATACACCCATACACACAAACATTTTAACAACTTCAAAAGAGGCGGGGTGGGGGGGACCTCGGGAACAGAAATATTAGCACAGACTGTTTCCCACGGATCCCTAACTGCCAACTTGAGGAACAACAGCAGACTCACTAGAGTGTTTTAAGGGCACGGATTCCTGGGCACCATCCATCAGGAACTAACTGGATTGGTCTATGGTACAGCACAGACATCTGGACTTTTGAAAAGCACCCCCAGGTGACTCAGACACCACCCAAGCTTGGGTACCACACTTAACATGACTCTGCAACCCCAGTTCAGCTCTCACCTGTTAACTTTGTTCCCATCTACAAACCTATGGGAAAATCATATCAAATCTACACTCTCTACTTTCCACAGGATGCATTCAAATGTCAAAGGGGGGCCAAGTTTGTGGAGAAACAGTTCAATTTACAAGTGAATGCCAAATATTTTTCACGAATTTATGTGAGCTTCTATTAGAAAACAATTTAAAGCTTAAATTACTTGTCCTTAAAGATCTCCTTCTCGTGGTCAGTCCAAACATTCATAAACTGCCTATCTTTATAAACTTTCATAGGATCTTCCATAAGTCCATTCATGTTGATGAATTTGACTCGTCTCTGTTCTGCATCAAACATCATAGGTGGGATCACAGAGAGTTGCCGCATTTGTTTCTCATTATTCTGAAAAAAAAAAAAAAACCAACAACAAAAAATAAACATAATTTATGTAGAATAAAATTTAAAGAGGGCTATAGACCAGCTATCATAATAGAAGCCAGAAAAACCACATATGTAATTTAATGTCAATGGCAGTGTGTACCATAACATCTAACATATAGTAATTACTCATATATCTAATAAGCACTCATTAAATGGGCGCCTGGGTGGCTCAGTCTGTTAAGTGTCCGACTACAGCTCAGGTAATGATCTCACGGTTTGTGAGTTCGAGCCCCGTATCAGGCTCTGTGTTGACAGCTCAGGGCCTGGAGCCTGCTTCCAATTCTGTGTCTCCCTCTCTCTCTGCCCCTCCCTTGCTTGTGCTCTGTCTGTCTGTCTGTCTCTCTCTCTCTCAAAAATAAACACTAAAAAAAAAAAGCTCATTAAATGAATTATAGGGACAGAGGTGATACATGTTATTTTTTTTTATATCCCACTACTACAATTTGAGAAGAGATTTTTACTTAAAAGAAGTAGATACTTCAAGTAATAAATTTTTATTTCTTTTATTTTTTTAAGTAGGCTTCACATCTAGTGAGGAGCCCAACACAGGTCTTGAACTCACGACCCTGAGACCAAGAGTCCGATGCAGAGGAGCACCTGGGTGGCTCAGTCGATTAATCATCTGACTCTCAATTTCGGCTCAGGTCATGATCTCACGGTTCCTGAGATGGAGTCCCATGCTGGGCTCTACACCAACAGTGCAGAGCCTGCTTGGGATTCTCTCTCTCTCTCTCTCTCTCTCTCTCTCTCTCTCTCTCTCTGCCCCTCACCCACTTGTGCACTACCTCTCTCAAAATAAATAAATAAACATTTAAAAAAGGAAAAAAAGGGGCGCCTGGGTGGCGCAGTCGGTTAAACGTCCAACTTCAGCCAGGTCACGATCTCGCAGTCCGTGAGTTCGAGTCCCGCGTCAGGCTCTGGGCTGATGGCTCAGAGCCTGGAGCCTGTTTCCGATTCTGTGTCTCCCTCTCTCTCTGCCCCTCCCCCGTTCATGCTCTGTCTCTCTGTGTCCCAAAAAAAAAATAAATTAACGTTGAAAAAAAAAAATTAAAAAAAAAAAAAAAGGAAAAAAAGACTAAGACGCTTGACCAACTAAGCCACACAGACACTCCAAATAATAAAATTTTCGACCTAAATAAGTAATGTTAAATTCAGTGAAATAATGATCTTAAGAAACACTTAATTACATTAACAGTCTTATTTTTAAGAATCTTAATGTCATTTTAGAGACCAATAAATAGAAAAAAAAAAGCAAACAGGCACCAAAATCCTAAGGGCATTGATTTTAAATTAAACTCACGTATATAATACTCCTTGCTAACTTTACATAATCTCTCCACTGAAAGCTGAAGACCATTATCCTTAGAATTTCAACTAAAACTTTGTTACATCTATACAATTAGTTTTTCCCGAAGTTTAATTTCCTGAGTTCATAAGCATAAATTTCTATGAAAGACCTTTAAACAAAATTACAGGTATTGACCCCAACACAAAGCTAGGTTTTGTTTTTCCCTAAAACTCTTCCTTACAGAAGTGGATACCGCCTTACACTCAGTCCTTACAAAGTGTCTAATTTTGTGGGGTACTCTCAATCAATCTGAAGACCAAAGAACAGCTTGGGGCAGACACATTAGCTTGAAGTCACTTCAGGTGGTTACTAGTTTTGGATGCTTCCAGATGTGCCCTACTGAAATCAGTCAAAAAGCAAGCAACGAAATTTAACACAGATTTAGTCATCATTGCAGGGATTATGACCACAAATTTTGAAATATATAGCAACTGAATCATTGTCTTTGATCATTACTTAAGGAGACCACCACATTCTAATAAGCAAGACCTTCAGAATTTCGACATGAGGTTTTCTGGTGGTGGTGGGTGGGTGGATGTGGGTGTGTGTGTGTGTGTGTGTGTGTGTGTGTTTAATTGAAGCATAGTTGATACCACAGATGAGGTTTATAAAAAAAAAAACAACAGTATATAAAATCAAAACCAGAAAAACTAAATAAACAAGAGGTGGCTTTTGGACCAACCTTTAGAGACAAACTTTAGAGACCAACCTTGAACAACAGCTAAGAAGACTCATGTTAGGGACTGAAATTTCTTCTTATTCAGCACTGATTTATTGATCCATATCAAATCTCTCTCCCAGGCTCCCATGGCTAGAGAGCACACTTTGGAGAATCCACCCACACCTCAGGTCCACAACTCAACATACAAATACCCGCAAAATACATGCTCCTTTGTTCTTTTAGAAAATGGCACCACCAGCTCAATCCTCTAACCTAGAAACTGGGGAGTCACTTTCCACTTCTCTTCTTTCTCAATCCACCTTACCCTGCCCATTCCACCTCCGATGAATCTCTCCTGTCAGTCTGCTCCGATACATCCCTGCCACTGTTGCCCTGATTCAGGCTCTTATTTATCTGAACAGCCTCCTCGCCTCTTTCCAAGCCTCCCTGCCGCCAAAACCACCTGTGTACAATGCCAACACAATTGCATTGGTTTAAAACCTTCAGTGGTCGGCCAGTCTTTGGAACAGTCCAAGCTCTATAAATGTTCCCTCACTGATGTACAAATAAACCCCTAGTTCCTGGCATAGGAGGCTAAAATGTCTGAATAATCAATGAAATAAAAATTAAATTAATTGTCTTACCTCCTGCTCAGAGAGCCCATCAATAATTTCAGAAATCTCATGCTCGCTCCTAGCAATCGTGGCTGAAAGACCAGCTCCCCTCTGCCCAACTCTAAATACGAGAAAGAAATTATAAATATATTTAAAGGCATTCCATAAAGAAGACATCAATTAAGTTACTTTTATATACATTACTCTACTGAATGGGACTTTTTTACCTGACTAGAAGTCAGAGAAGAAATGCTATTGAGCCACTCTTTTAAGTAATATGCTTGAAGATTAGAACTCTATAGAAGAACGATTTAAATGTTGAGATTAAGATTTTAAAAAATTTTTTTTGTTTTTAATGTTTTTGGTTTTGGTTTTTGTTTTTTTGAAAGAGAGAAATAGACAGCAAGCAGGGGAGGGGCAGAGAGAGAGGGAGACAGAATCCCAAGCAGGCTCTACACTGACAGCACAGAGCCCAATGCAGGGCTCGAACTCACAAACTGTGAGATGGGGACCTGAGCTGAAGTCAAGAGTCAGATGCTTAACCAACCAAGCCACCCAGCTACGCCTGAGATTAAGATTTAAAGGTTACATGTCCAAGTTCAAATGGCAGAACCACTTATGGGAAGATTCTAGAAAACCACAGGTAATGGTGACATTTCCATTTCAAATAGTAATCTTTGCCTTCCAGAGTAGACAGCAGACTTTGAAAAATACATTAAATATTTTTTAAAGGGGAAGGATAACAACCATCGTCCCTCACAAAAGCTTTTATCATGATGAAAAGAATTAAGGCTTACATATACTCTTACAAGAGACAGTGGAGAAGAAATCTAAAGCATTTACTTTTGCAAAATACTTGTTCTCCAAGTAAAAACAAATCAGAAACTATCTACCAATACCAAAGAATTTCTTAATTAGCAATCGATCTAAATACTGTTTGGTCATATTATTAGATAACGAAGGACAAAGAAATGTGTAAGTCTACTCTTTTTAACTATCAGTTCTAAAGGAATGGGTATCTTCAAGAACAGAAGAATTGGGGTGCCTGGGTGGCTCGGTCAGTTAAGCGGCCGACTTCAGCTCAGGCCATGATCTCACGGTTTGTGGGTTCAAGCCCCACATTGGGCTCTGTGCTGACAGCTTGCAGCCTTGAGCCTGCTTCGGATTCTGTGTCTCCCTCTCTCCCTGCTCCTCCCCCACTCACACTCTGTCGCTGTCTCAAAAAATGAATAAATGTTAAAAAAATTTTTTTCAAAAAAAGAACAGAAGAATTAATTTCAAGATATTCATTTAAATTTAGATTGAACAGCATCACTAAATATAAAAAATTAATATTAAATTCACCAAGACATAATCTTTGCAAGCTGATAATGAAGTTTTATATTCAAAATGAAAGTTCTTTCTGAACTTTCTTAAGAGCAGATTCAGGTAACCATTAACACTGAGAAAGAGCACAAGAGTAACTCTTTCGGAGAGGAAGAGCCTAGCTATTAGCCAGGAGAAGAGCACAGGCACTACCCATCAAACTACTTACCGCTGAAACCTTTCTTGTTGTTCTCTTTGTTTTCGAATTTCTGGAAACTGCTTTTCATAGTACTCCCTTGTTTTGCTTTCTTTAGCTTTTCTCCGGGGATTATTTTCTATTCTGTCCACTTTTTTCTCCCATGCCTCCATGAGCTGATCATAACGTTGGCAGATTTTTTGTTCCTATTAAATACCCGTAGCAAATTAATAATTAAACTAAACTCTGTCATCCTGACAAACCTAATACTTTAAAGTAAATGCTACTTCTTAAGGCTAAGTCAGGAGTACATTTGGCCTAGGACTCAACTGTGAATGAAAAGCTGTCCTTGATCTGAAAGAGGAGAGAGAAAAGAGCTCTGTTTCCTATGAAGGTCAGCATATAGAGCACATTTTGGCTGATTTTTTTGTTTTGTTTTTTTTAGTTAATGTTAAGACTAAAACAAATTAATTAATTAATGAGCTACTACTGGCAGCTGATCAGCTACTTTTATTATTTTCCCGATAACAATGTAGGTAGGTCTTCATTGTCAACAAAAATGGAAAATTAATAACAGAAACATGCAAATAGTTCATAATCTCAATCACCCAACAGCAATCATATTAACATTCTGGTGCTTTCCTTCCAATCTGTCACAGAAAACACTCACACTTTAACCCTTCCTCTGCTGCTGGAGGTTTTGGTTACTTGAAGGTTTTTGTTACCATAAATAATGGTATCTAATTCACATTTTTGATAGTCTGGAAAAGGCAGGAATTGGTTGTACTTTATGATAAAAACAAATGCAGTGAACTACATGAAATCAAGAACCAATCCTTTTAGAGAAACGAGTGATGTATGATCTCATTTTTTTAAACCAAGAAGCAAGAAGTCTCCATTATTAGCACAGAACTGTGAACACGTCAACACACAGATAGAAAAAAGTGTAGAAGGACTCATGAAAAACCATGAACACTGGTCATCTCAAGAAAGTGGCACCAGAGAGGAGAATATTACCCTCCTCACACTCCACGCCACCTCCACACACTTCCCGATCGTTCTTTCCAACTCCTGTACGTCTTGTGTGTCCCTCACACTTTCTCCATGTCTCCCGCTGGCTCCTCAGTCCAGGCCAACATCATCCTTCACCTACATCAAAGTAAGAGCCTCCTCAAAGTCTCTCATGCGTTCTAATGGTGTAGCCAGATGCCAATTCTTAGAATACAAACCTGGACATGTCACTTCCTGAGTTCAAACACTGCAAAGATGCCCTTGGGGTCTAACCCAAAGTCTCTTAGGTTGGCCTCAGGGGCCATGCAGCTCAGCCTGAACCTGCCCCACTCCCTCCACCTCCCAGACCTTCACGTAAGCTGCTCCCTGGGCCTGTTCAAATTTCCAGGGTTTCTGGTTTTCCTGCAACTCCCCTTTATGATTCGCACATGGCGAATCAGCTGCCATTCGTACACGGTCCCACAGTCCTCTGTATGTCCTGTACCACAGTGCGATCACATACTGTAATTCCCTGCTGACTTGTCTGCCCCCCAGTTATACCGCAGGCTCCCTAAGGATTAAAGCCATATGGCTATCTTGCTCACCTCTGTAGAATAATACATGGCACAGAGTAAACAGCCAACAGATATTTATTAAACAAATCAGTGCACACAGAAACGTTATAACTACATAGTCTGTGAAGTCCGAAAAAACAAAGCCTATGCTTCTATGTTTGTATCACCAGACAGCGAATTTAGCAATTACCATAATTACAACAAAATTACTGGGAGGAAAAACATACTTTAGCTAATTTCTTAGTTAATATTTATATGATTTTGCCCCCCACCAAAAAAAAAACCCCAGTAATTTCAGATAGTATCTGAAGGACCAGACTGACAAATTTCATTAGAAGTTATAGATCAAGTAAAAGCTGCTGACTCTTGAGCTTTACAATTCATTAAACTGTCATGTCATTAAATATAGGGTACACAGTTCATTTCTGATGTGAATTAAAGGACATCATCTATTTGCTAAGCAACTGAATTTCAACGAATCAAGTGTGCCTAAATTGAGTACGAACACATTGCGAAAAGTGGTATTCTGGCATTGTATTTTCTGTAACTTCATTTCCATGAAGATCATAACCACCAAACTTCTGGACTGCGAGTCATATGATAAATATGAAAAAGTATCTGAATTTCAAAAAGCTGAACTTTAGCTGACCCGGTTCCTAGTAAGAAGAACAGTAATGTCTACTTAGCATGACCGTAACTTACCCACATTTGTTTGAGGGTTTAAGAGACTAAATGCAGAACATCCTAGTTCTCTCATATTCTTTTTTAACTACTCACCATTTTCTTTATTTTGACTAGATGAAAATGCTAGACACGGATGGCCAAAGAAATTAATTTGATAATGACATTAAATGTCAATTGTTGCTAGGATTACATTTGTATTTAAGTTCTACCCAGTTACTTTCTACATCAGCACCTTCTCTCAAATATAATCAAGAGCCACTCTCACTAATAAAGGGAAAGCAAATGCCTAAATGAGCATGAATGGGAAAGTTGTACAAATTTCAGTTAAAGGATAGGACCTCACCCTTTGTTTTCTTGCATGATTTCTTCTTTTAAAAAATAAAATGAGTTTTTTCCTCATCACCTGGTTTCTAGAAGAGAAAAATATGGTTGTATGACATTAAGAAAAAGCACAACTTAATAATGCATCACTTTTTTTTTTTTTTCAGAGACACTGAAAAACAAGCAAAGATCACTTAGGAATATCTGATGTAATCAAAGTTAATCTTAATTTTTTCACCCTGCAAAATAAGACTTTTGCAATAATTAGAACTGACTAAAATTCCTCCCACTCTACAGCAAGATTTTATACAAATAGTTCATTTTCAATTATGACATCCAAGTATAAGGCAAACATTTTCAAGTTATAATTACACAGTTACTGATTCTTCTTAAGATCTCTGGTGATCTAAGCGTCTTTGTGCGCTCTTAGAGGAGGGGAGGTAGAAGAGAAGGAGAAGCTTTTAAAGTTACCTCCCTGCCCCAGGTATGGTGCTGATCTCCCCTCTAGGAGAACGTACACCCACAAAGAGAGAGGGGACTTCTGCTTGACACAGAAGATTTCCTTCAGTCACAGAAATGACATATAATCCACTCTAAGAAGTCATGGAGGGCAACGGCACAAGACAGGAAGACTTCTCTTGCATCTTAATGAAACAGTTACACTTTTTAAATGTGAAGCATTGCGATCTTCAAAAACAATGACATGCAGGTTCAAATATAAATAGTTATACCCCACCTACTTCCAGAAAGGATTTCAAGCTGATTATTCAAATATAAATACAAAGCCAAGGCAAGTAGAAGTAATTTTTTGGATTATCTGCCACTCGGGACTAACAGTGACACTGGCTCCACTCAAATTAGCATGGACAGTCAGGAGCTGGCTATATGGGAAAGTAGCCAAGACATGAAAAGAATTATTAAAAGGTATATTTGCTATTTCATACAAAGCAAATGACGGCGATGAGAGAAGAGGTACCACACGATTCATATGGATGCATGCAGCTGAGTAAACGATTATCTCCCAAGCTGACGTACAGAAGTGCTACCATAAACTCAGTTTGCTCTCATTTTAATTATGTGCTACTCAAAAGCACATGACAATCAATAAACATAATTTAAAAGGTTTCCTAGGATTTAAGTGAAGAAGTCAGCCAGTCAGTAACCCATCCCAGGACAGTGTGCTAAGCACTGTAGTGGGGCAGTGTAGACAACATGAAATAAATCAGACAGAGCTGCTCTCCAGCTAATACTAGCGGGGAAAAGACAGAACACAAACGTAACTGAAGCTTTGTGGGGGGGAAAAATATCATTAACGGTAGCCAACTAGATTTTATCTGCTATTCTTCTTTCAAAAAATGTTAAAACAGCTAAACAGTTTCAAAACAAGGTATATTTTATGAGTTTTGCCTAAACCTACTTCTAAGGGCGGTCAAGACCACAGTAGCATCTCACAGAAAAATTCTAAGTTACATGACTATCATTATAAACCACTTACTTAACAAAAGTTAAAAGTATTCAAATTTCAATTTTTTTCATGCATACTACCATGCAAATTATATTTGCCACCAATTCTGCAAAGTAGTCAACTACTGCACATACTCTCAGTAAGAAAGGTTTTAAAAGAAAAAATATAGAGATGATATATAAATAGCAATGTGCTCATCAGTAACTGTACTAGCAGATAATTAAAATGTTCCGATTATTATTCTTAATAAAACATAAAGTAGAAATATCACATTTTCGTTATAAACTAAGAATCATTCACCTCAATTCTCTTAAAGTATGATAATTAAAAAAAAAAAAAAAGATACCTATCTAGCTTCCTCTCTTACTTCAATCAGATCGAGAAATTAGGTTTTCTTTTCACTTATGCTCTTATTCCAGAATCTGCATCCAGAAAGGCCTGGTATCTAGGATGAGCAAGGCTAAGCAAACTACATTGTGGAGCAGTCTCCTCACCCACGTGAGGTGACAGAGCGCTTCCAAGGCACCAGGACATTAAATGGCAGAAGGGTCTACAAATACCGTCATTAGCAAGAGTCATGGAAGGGATTTCCCTAGAATAGGATTTTGAATAATGATAAAATGATCCGTGGCACTTCTACTTTGCAATGGCAGATGTGGCTTGGTGGGGGACGGTGTCATCACTAGTCTTAAATGAAAAAGCTTCATTATCTTACTTCATCATGCGCCTTGCAGGTACTCCACTGAAAAAAAGACAAAACAGGAGGCAAAAAATTCAAGCCTCAAGGTAAGCCATTTCAATGTTAAGTATTCACCTTTTTTACTAGCAGATCATAAAACCAGCTAGTTGTATGCAATAATTTATTTCATTTTTTGGCCTCGGAAACTCAAAGCTGTTACCCCAACCCCCAAGAAGCCAGAGGAAGATAACATATAGTAAAACGACAGCAAATTACACAAATCTAAAACACACCTACACTATATTATAATAATATGTCAGCAGATAACATAAAAATGATCTCTTTATAGAATATATGGTCTTTAACTGAAGAACTCCAAAGATGATAAATACTTACGTCTTGATGTTCTCATGATACACCTTGGTATCTGATGGCTGGTTATAGAGTGGCTATAAAATAAATCAAATATTTACATATAAAGTGTTGTACACATGTCTATGAAAATACAAAGAAACAACTTATATTTTAACACAATCCAAGGTGAAGTACTCATGGGCCTACACAACACATGCCCTACCAAAACCTCCAGACTTCCGGGTTCCCTGAACAATTCTCTTTACCCTATCTCCTATTAATGGGACTACTGTAAAAATGTTTATAAATCCACTGTAGCCCACAGGAAATACATTTATTCACAGATTTTTAATCTCAAAGGCAAAGAAGAACATATGGTCCAAAGAGCTTTCTATTTCTGTTCTCACTTCTTCCTGCCTTTACCTGGCGTGATTAAATGGCTCCTCAGGGAGAAAAAAAAAAAAAAAAAAAAAAAAAGCCCAGGATAATACTTCTGCAAAGGTAACCAAGTTTGTATGGCGTTATTTTCAACATACTGCCCAGCCACATCCCCCTCATTCCAAAGTAGACAAACTATATTCCATCTTATCTCAAGAAAAATTACAAAAAAAACACTCAATGTGAAAAAAGAAATTTCTTGGGGTGCCAGGGGCGGGGCTCAGTTGGTTAGGCATCCGACTCCGGTTCAGGTCATAATCTCGAGGTTCTTGAGCTCAAACCCCACATTGGCGTCTGTGCTGACAGTTCAGAGCCTGAAGCCTGCTTCAGATTCTGTGTCTCCCTCTCTCTCTGCCCTTCCCTCATTCATGCTTGCTCTCTCACTCTCTCTCTCTCAAAAATAAACAAACATTAAAAAAAAAAGAAAAAGAAATCTCTTACTTACCAGTTCCACTTTTGGGCCAAGACCTTCAAATATTTTATGAGCCTCTTCTGCTTTTTTCTACAGATAAAGACATCATTATATTATACAATTAAAAAAATTGTATTACCTGGGTGCAAAATCACTACCAATTTAGTATTTTCCACTGTTAGCTCCAATCCCTATTTACTTTATCTCTGAGACTACTCTAGAGTTGAACTTTTCTATATTTCCAAACATTCTTGTCACGTGATTGGCTGAAATATCCTCTTTCATTTTCATAGCTTCCTCACAAAATTCAGTCAGTACTTCACATTTGTACTCAAAGTAATACCTGAAGACTCGTTAAGTTCTTAACAGCAAACAGATCTCAAGGTTCTAGGCAGAAGGGACACAGATCCACTACTAGAAATGAGCCCCTCAACACTTCGACTCGGACTGTCATGAATAAAAATTTTAAAACATAAAATACCATAAAGTCACCAGTCTTTACTGGTGTTAGCCAAATTGATCTCTTGGAAGAAAAGCTTACTATGAGCTTATATTCTAGTTACAAGAAAACCTTGGTAATAACTGAACAGAGGAAACAACTGGTTTGAATTATGCAAGTGTTCAGTAGTAAATAAATGCTGAATTACATATTTTTTTGAATTATGCATTTTTTTTACAGTCCACTTTCAAAAGTAAAATGATCTAGGCCGATGTGCCATCTAATAGAAATCATCCTTGAATGAACAAATGAAATATAACAAATTCGATGCTGAAGATGTTAAAACTGGAACTGTAGGACTACCAAACATGTCAATGGTTCTCAGCCAACACATTCCAGTTGCTAACAATGGCTCCCTGTCGGCTGCACAGACCCTCACCTCAATGTATTTGCTGCTGGGAGACTCTGCAGGGTTTCTGATGGGGCACACAAGTGGGAATGGATATTCATCAGTATTCCCCAAGTAGAAAGACGTTTCCTTAAGATAAACATTCTCCTTTTCATCTCATTTATCAATCAAAATCAAGTATTTATTTCATATATGTTATGTGAAAACAACTAGTGCAGGAAGCACAAAACAGTGTCATGCACTTTCCAAACTCCAGGAAACTGAAAGGTTATTAAGATGAAAAATAAATATATCAATAATGTCAAATATAAAACTATAAAACTCCATTAAATTTGCACAGCAGATCGTACTTCTATAGATAGTTTTAAGGCAGGATTTGTCAATCTTGGCACTATTTGGGCCAGATGCGTGTTCTGGGGACTGTGCCTAGGCATTGTGGGATATTTAGCAGTATCCCACTAGATGCCAGTAGCACTCTGTCTATCCTCCAAGCTCTAACAACCAAAACAGCCTCCAGTTGAGAACAAATCACTGTCCTAAGGTAACTAACTCAAGAAGTCAAAATGTAATTATCACGAAATTCAAATTTATTAGCTTTAGGCATATATTAAATAGCATGCAAAGAACATCATCATAGATGATAAACTTGGAAATTTACTTGCACCCGCAACTAACTTTCTCCAGACCCAACACTCACCCGTTTTTAAATTTGCTTTTTTTTTTTTAAGTTTATTAATTTATTTTTAGTAATCTCTACACCTAACATGGGGCTCAAACTCACAACCCTGAGATCAAGGGCCGCATACTCTACTGACGGAGCCAGCCAGGAGTGCCTTCACTTCGCTCCCTCAAGGGGCTGTGTGTTGTTAGTCCATACCCAGAACGGGCAGGCCAAGTGGAACCACACACAAAAGACACAGAGCGACATTCTGGCAAATACTAGTATCCTATCTGGCACTCACCTTTCCAGAGCTAATTTTAAAAGCTGGTATTTAAGATGTTTGCAACCCAAGATTTAAGTTTTGCGAAGTTTTATTAAATATTTGACTTCACGTTGGCTTAATTGCTAAGAACATATTAACCTATCAAGTCTGGCAGACCAACATTTTAATTTAAAACCCTCACATTTCCATACTGTAATTTTTAGTCTAAGTCTATAGACAGAAGTACTTAATTCTTCAAACATGTTGATACGTTCTGTATGCCAGGTGTTTGCTAGGTACCAAGAAAACAACAAAAAGGAGGAGGATAAGAGGTCCTGAAAATCTTCATAGGGAAAATGATACTTGAGCCAGGGTCTTGAAGCACGAGCGCACTCAACAGACGAGAAAGACAAGACACTGGGATGCCCGAAGGCAGAGGCAACATCCTGGGATAAAGGTACTGACACTTCAACGGAACTTTCAAAGCTATTCTGGTAGGACAGCTTTAAGAAAGGAGGACCGGGCCAACGGCCAGGCAGGCAGGCAGGCAGGCAGGCATGTTGGCACTGATAAAAAGTCTGGGCTATTCTGCAGAGGGTGGGAAATAATCAAAAGGTTTTATTTCGAGAATCATGTAAGAGGACTCAAATATGAAGAACTGGTTAGAAAGAAAAAAGACTGAAGGAAGGAAAAGTCACCATTTGTGTGAGTGATGAGGGCTCAAATAAGCTATTGCCAAAGGAGGAGGGAGACCACGATTTAGGAGGAGGGGATGATGCTCCTCGTTAGTTAACCAAACCTACAGCGTGGCCAAGAGAGGGAAACAGAGACTTCCCAGGACACAGGCCTAGGTAACTAGAGGTTGCTGGCACGGAGTATACTTTCTGCTTTCGATCTCTTTCTTTCATCTGTTGTCACTTTAACTTGCAAGTCACGCAAACAAAATATAACCGGGCTGTTTCTGAGAACTATACTCCATGCATACCCTTCTCTGTATGTATTGTAATTCTGAAATTAGAGCATTTATAAATATTTTGGATCCTACAACTGGGGAGGGTAACAGCAAATTGAACTGTTAAAAACAGCCCAGGAGAAGAGTCTGTTTAGAGACTAAATAAATCTCGGTCTAAAGTTTAAATATGATGCAAGACAATTTTTCTCTCAGGAAACCAATTTTCAAATTAAACAGTCACTTTTGGGTAGTTTTCTTCCTCCCAGTAACTTTTTTTTTTTTTTTTTTTAAATATTTAACTTTGAGAGAAAAACAGAGTGCAAGCAAGGGAGGGGCAGAGAGAAAGAAGGAGACACAGAATCTGAAGCAGGCTCCAGGCTTTGAGCTGTCAGCACACAGCCCAATGCAGGGCTCGAAGCCACGAACCATGAGATCATGACCTGAGCTGAAGTTGGACCCTTAACCGACTGAGCCACCCAGGTGCCCCCCTCCCACTAACTTTCTAAAGAAACCAAAGAGGCCTAATACAAGATAATGGCCCCCATCTCTTAAGCCACATTAGGCTTAATTCCCAGTGTAGACTGCTGCCACAAAAGGAACAAGAGAGAAATGTCTCCTTGCCTTCACCCATTTCTCCTTTCCTCCGGTGTCAAAACAGATAAGGTCATTCATTAAAGAAAGCTAAAAAAGCCGCAAAGGCCTTACACAAGGCAGCATGGCGAGGCAGCAGTGAGAAAGCCTGGGCTCCGAGCCCAGTCGCGCTCTCGTGGCTTCCCCTCCAGGAACCTCTGTTCCAAATCCACCACGGCTGCAGACTAGTAGCAGGGCAATCAGAAAGAAGAGATTTGTAAAAAGAGGATTTCCACAGTTACTATGAGTGAAAAAGAACCTTCACCACGAGTCTAATACCAAGATCTCAAGAAGTTTGGTCGTTCTTCTATTCTTCAGACAATGCACAACGAATCTGAATACACACGTGCTACAGGGGAAAGAAGAGGTCTGAAAGTTTTCAGCTTTGTCGCTGGGCACCAAGAAACACTGCACAAAGTAATGAAAGTGTATATATATATACACACTGTCTCTCTCTGTCCCAAAAATAAAAATAAAAAACGTTGAAAAAAAAAATTTAAAAAAAAAAGAAATTCAATCAATTAAAAAATATTCACTGGGGGCGCCTGGGTGGCTCAGTTGGTCGAGCGTCCAACTTCGGATCAGGTCATGATCTCGCGGTCTGGGAGTTCGAGCCCCGCGTCGGGCTCTGTGCAGCTCAGAGCCCGGCGCGCCCGCTTCGGACTGTGTCTCCCTCTCTCTCTCTGCCCCTCCCCCACTCATGCTCTGTCTCTCTCTGTCAAAAATAAATAAACATTAAAAAAAATTTTTTTAATTAAAAAAAAATCACTGAATTCAACTTCTTTGAAAACTGACTCACACTAAGAAGTCAACATTTTATTTTCCAAGATTCTCTTCCACTGTTAGCTCCAATCCCTATTTACTTTATCTCTGAGGTCATAAACTGGCCATGAAGCCCATCAGTCCACAAAAGTGTTTTATTCTTCCGCAGAGTATTTTTGAAAAAGCAGGGGATTCCACATAAAACTCCATCTTCTCAGCTTTCCTTAAACAAGGGAGCACCTGTCAACCTTGGGCCACATCTCTGCCTGACCAGAGTCACTGCCCCTTTCGTCAAAAGACAAAGCCGCTCTCGTCACTCACTTCATTTACTGCCATTCATCCTTTTTGAATAGATATTCAAATAGATCTTCAATGAGATTGCTCTGTCCATTCAATAAATTGGACTAATTTTGCACTCACCCAAGAAAATAATATAAATTGCCATGTTTTTACCTGCCTGTGACACTTACCATTATCCTAAGTTTTATATATTTGATGACTTTCAGGTACCTATCTAATACACACACATACATGAATAGCTCAGGCTAAGATTATTCTCATAAATGTGTATGGAACAATTCACAGTTGCCCTTCTGAAGGCCAATTTCCTTTAGGACCTAGGCTATTATAAAGTTGTAGGCTGCCTGTGTAAAATGTACTGATCCTGATGACTCCACTCACTACAAAGTAAATCAACTGAAACAACAATCTCAACTTCTACCTTATGATCAATCATCTTCAGCTCACAAGCTGATTCTCTGCAGCAGTACTTAAACCATATTCTTTTTTAGACTGGGAACTTCTGGAAGCCCAGTGTTAAGCAGCTCTGTTGGAAAGTTTGCTTTATATTACGGTGAAATCAATTTCCATTTAACTGCTAGCTTTCTGGGCTGGATTCCAGCCCAAAACTAACTTTGACATTACAAAGTTACTCACAGAATTGAGGCCTGGCTTCCCTAAATCAATGAATACTTTTAATTATGAATATGAAAGAAAAAATTGTTTTAAAATAGCAAAGTCTACCTAAAAGCCACTGGCCTCACACTTTATTAAGATTCAAACTACAGCCCAGCTATCAATTCTAAAGCTGATAATGCACATTATTTCCATATCCAATGACCCATCTCTAATAGGATGGTATCAGTATTTGGCATCAAATGTCCCTTATAAAGTGAAAAACTACAGAATAATGCCTTGTTTTGCATTACGTGCTACAAACTTGCTTGCCAATTTTATATGATAGGAGAGAGACTTAGTTGATAAAATTATATTCTCATTAACATTTATGCAATATAGTATGTAAGTGAAAGATTAATTTAAGACACAGCAATCAACTTTTTTTTGGTCTATAAGGAAAAAACATCAAGCTTTAGTCAAAGTTTAAGTACATTAAAAATTATGACAGAAATCAGGTTTTAAGACAATTAACATTACCACAGAACACAATGAGAATGTTACAAGGCACAGTCAAGTGCTTTTAAAGGCCTGTGTGTTGTAAGAAATGGCAGGAGCTTACCCGATTCTCATCATAAATAATTTGGACAATACTGCGGTGTTTCTGCTCCACGGGAGGAGGGGACACAGGCTTCTCAGGCTCAGGAGGCTTAGCTGCTTCTTCTTCGAGCTGTTGCTAAGAGACCCAGAAAGAAAGAATCAGGCATCTGATGTACGTCACCCCTACCAGTAATTAATCGCCAGAGATAACACATGCTGCTGAGCAATGTTTTGCTGAATCTATAGGGTAACCTCTTAATCTACTAGGGTCTAATGGACCCAAGGGTTCTAACAAATCCAATCAGACTTATTTTGACTAAGAACTAAGTAACATAATGATTAGAGAAATCCTTGTATATTTGAATTCTGATAAATTTAAAGCAAAAAAAAACAAGAGAAACTAAACATATGAAGCTACCCCAGATACCTCCATCACAATGACCTTTTGTAGCACAGGAAAAAACACTTTTATGTGTTACAGATCCACAGTGTGCGCTAACATCTGACAGGAAGAGTAGGGCCGCACAGCACTTACAGATTAATCCTCAACTCAGAACAGGACCATGCTCAGCCTTTGTATTTTGTAGCCGAGAGGCCCTGGCAAAACTACAAGTTTGGGTACAGTTACAAAACAGAAAGCTATCTGCATTACTCTGCCTGAGTTTGAGTCTTCGGGTCAACTCTTACGAGCACTGTGATCCTAGGGTCCTTTCTAGGTCTCAACTTCTTCAATCCTGAACAAATATATAAGCCACTCATATGTAAAGTAGAAACGTTAACCCTATCTATCAGGTAGACTTTGGAGAAAATTAAATAACTCAATATATATCAAGCACATTACAACTATAAATAGTCAATAAATATTACCTACAATTATTACTGAAGCAAGCAGAGACTTTGCTTGGTTCACTGCTTTTTATTTTTCAGCACTTAAGCCAGGGCCTGACACCTAGTAAATGCTCTAGGATTAGTCTTGTGAATATAAGTTTACTGGCTAAGACGACAGAAAAGACATTGGGTGAAGATGTTATGTCTACTAAAACCTAGAGGAAAATTTTAACTGTGCTACGAAGATCAAGACTCCTAGTCAATTAGGTCAGATCACACCTCCAAGAGACAAGCTTCAAGGACCACTTCCACCTTGGAATTCAAAGTACTTTTGCAAGCTGCTATCTTTGTAAGTAAAAGACAGATATCTGGAGTTGTGAGATCATGTTTATGGGGTTAAGTTCCTCAACCATTCTTTCTTGGCTTTGCTCAGAAGCCTTCTTTGAGGGTCCCTGTTAAGTAGGTGTGGAGAAAGGAAAAAACCAACTTCCAGAAATCCCATTTTGTTCTGAGTACTGAAGTAGCCCCAGGACAAAACCATTGTAACAGGAAGACTAAAAACAAATGAAACAAAAAATATAAACTTTTTCTCACTTACTTTGTTCTTTCATACAAGAGGTTTATAATAATTTTGCAAATTTAACATATTTAGTTGAATTTTTGTTGAATTGTATAAAACACATACAATTTTGTGTGTTAATGGTATTAACATTATTAATTAACATTATTAACACTGTGTTTCTATGCATCTATGTTATGTTTCTTTACTCTACATTTCTCAATAAAATTTGTAGTTCCTATACATCTCATAATGGTCATGCAATATATTTTTTAATTATGATAATGGGTTACATATCATTGAGCATTTACTATATGCCACATTAAATTAAACAATATATTCATGATCACAACTCATACAACCATCACATAAGGTAGCTGGTGTTGTTAACTGTATTATTGCAATTTTACAAGTGAACAAACTAAAGAAAAGACCAGATAAGACCAACCCAGCAGAATCAGAACCACTAAGACTTAAAAGAACTGTCAGACACATTATTATAAATTTAATAGGACTCAATAAAGAAGACTGTTTAACATTGTTTTAAAGCAAGGTAATCTTTTTTACATGAGATTTAAAAATTAGCCTAAAAGAAATTCCAACAACAACAACAAAAAATTAATGAAACTAAAGATATATTTGACAGATTAGATATAACTGAAAAGAGAAATGCAAACTGAAAAACAGAAGTGAAGAAACTGCCCACAGGGAAGCCCAAAGAAGCAACCAACTGGGAAAGAAAAAACAATAAAAAGACATAGAACACAAGAGTGATAAGATGTTGTATCTAACAGGAATTTGAGAAGAGAACAAAGAAACCACAGGAAAGGATTTTGTTTAAAAAAAAAAAAAAAAAAAAAGATCATGGCTTAGAATTTTCCAGAACGGATTAAAAACTAACACATTCAAGAAGCCCAATGAATCTTAAGCTGGACAGTAGGTTAAGCATCTGGCTCTTGATTTCGGCTCAAGTCATGATCTCACAGTTGGTCATGAGATCTAGCCCTGTGTTACAGCTCCACACTGGGTGTGGAGCCTGCTTAAGATTCTCTCTCTTGCCCACTCTCTCACCTGCCCCCCCCTCAAAACATAAATAAATAAATAAAATACAAGCAAAAACCCACTCCTAATACATCATAATAAAAACAACAGCACACAAAGATATTAAAGGCAGCCAGAGAAAAGATGCACACTATCCACAAAAGAATAAAAATTAGACCAAGGGCCAATGTCTTAACAGTGGAAGCCAGAAGACAGTGTGCTGGTACAAAAGAACCAAATACCAAATAAAAACACCTTTCAATAAATGGCATAAATAAAAGACATTTAGGTCTCCACAACTAAATACTAAATCTGCCAACTAACGGATCCTCACTAAAGGAAATTCTGCAGGATGTTCTTCAAGCAGAAACACACAACCCCACAAGGAAGATCTGTCTTGCAAGAAGGAATGATGAGCAAATAAGATGACAGACAAGTGGGTAAACCTAAATGAACACTGACTGTATAAAATAATGTCTTTGGGGCTTGAAATAAAACAAGGAAGAACTAGAAAAAAATGGCAAAAGTATCATAAAAGCTGGGAGAAAAGAGAAAGGACTCGAGAAGTTCTATGTCCCCTTGCTTCTCGAGTATGATTAAGATACTAATTTAATTTTAGGCTTCAAGTTAAATAGGCTGGTAAGTTTGAGGGGAGCCATTATAAACAATATACAATAGTGTATGAAATACAAACTAGAGGGGTAGAAGAAAATGTAGTAAGACAAATAATCAATCCAAGATAAGGATTAGAAAAAAACAAACAAGAAACCATAAAAAAGACAGGACAACAGTATATAATAAAAACAATTGAGATATTGCCAATCATCATAATCAGGTTAAAAGAAGTAAATTATCCTGTGGAAAGACAGGTTGTCAGAGTAGATAGAAAACAAAACCCAGCTATATACATATATAAGAGCTATACCTTAAAGCACAGAAAGTAAAGGGAAGAAACAAGACAAACTAATATCAACCAAAAGAATGCTGATCTAATTATGTCAATACCAGGCAGAACAAATTTTATGGTAAAAAGCATTACAAGAGATAGAATGCCATTGCCTTACAATAAAAGGTTTCACTGACCAGGAAAACAACAACCATAAACTTGTATAAGCCTAAAATAAGAGACTAAAACTACACAGGATAAAAACTGAGAACTGGGGGGCACCTGAATGGCTCAGTTGGTTAAGTGTCCAGCTCTTGCTTTCAGCTCAGGTCATGATCTCACGGTTTCATGAGTTCAAGCCCCACACGGGCTCTGTGCTGACAGTGCAGAGCCTACTTAGATTCTTCCTCTCTCTCTGCCCCTCCCCACTGGCATTCTCTCTGCCTCTCTAAGAATAAATAAACTTTAGGGGTGCCCAGGTGGCTCAGTCAGTTAAGTGTCCGACTTCGGCTCAGGTCACAATCTCATGGTTCGTGGATTCAAGCCCCGTGTCGGGCTCTGTGCTGACAGCGCAGTCTGCTTTGGGATTCTCTCTCTCCCTCTCTTCCTGCCTCTCCCCTGCTCGTGCTGTCTCTGTCTCACAATAAACAAACTTAAAGGAAAAAAAGTATCTGATAAAATTCAGCATTCCCTTGGGGCGCCTGGGTGGCTCGGTCGGTTGAGCGTCCGGCTTCAGCTCAGGTCACGATCTCGCGGTTCGTGAGTTCGAGCCCCGCGTCGGGCTCTGGGCTGATGGCTTGGAGCCTGGAGCCTGCTTTCGATTCTGTGTCTCCCTCTCTCTCTGCCCCTCCCCCATTCATGCTCTGTCTCTCTCTGTCTCAAAAATAAATAAACATTAAAAAAAATTAAAAAAAAAAATTCAGCATTCCCTCATCATTTAAAACTCTTAGCACACTAGGGCGCCTGGGTGGCTCCGTCAGTTAAGGGTCCAACTTCAGCTCAGGTCATAATCTCACAGTTCATGAGTTCAAGCCCCACGTCGGGCTCTGTGCTGACAACTCAGAGCCTGGAGCCTGCTTCAGGTTCTGTGTCTCCCTCTCTCTCTGCCCCTCCCCTGCTCGTGCTCTCTCTCTCAAAAACAAACATTAAAAAAAATTATTTTTAACTCTTAGCACACTAGAATCCAACGGTTATTTCCCAACCTGATGAAAGATGTCTAAAAAAACTGACATCAAAATCAGTGGCAAAAAGTAAAGGTATTCTTCTAAAAGTAGAAAAGAACAAGAATAACCACCTTCGCCTCTGTATTTGTAGTCCTAACCAGAGCGATAAAGCAATAGAAAAGTAAGGAAAAGGGGCACCTGGGTGGCTCAGTTGGTTAAGCATCCAACCTCAGTTCAGGTCATGATGGCACAGATTGTGAGCTCAAGCCCCGCCATCAGGCTCTTTACTGTCAGTGCACAGCCCACTTTGGATCCTCTGTCCCCCTCTCTCTGCCCCTCCTCTGCTTGCGCGCGCGCGCGCGCACACACACACACACACACACACACACACACACACACAGGCTCTCTCTTGCTCTCTCTCTCAAAAATAAACTTAAAAAAATTTTTTTTGATTAAGAAAAAGGTTTAAGGACTGGAAAGGAGAAACAAAACTGTGTTGCTACTGCTGTTGTTAACTATTGATATGAAGAATCTACAAATAAGAAATCAGCAATAAAAGGATAATTTAGGAAGACTTCTGGTCTATATAAAAATGTCAAAGGCAACAAAAAATGTAATTTAAAAAATATATTATTAATAAGAGCATCAAAAATATAAAGTGCCTAGAGTTTAATTAAATGCAAGGCATATAGATTGTTTATGGACAGAAAGTAACAAAACATGAAAGACATCCTAAATAAATGGATACACCATGTTCATGGATTGGAAGACTCAATGTCATAAAGATTTCATCCTTCCCAAATTGATCTCTGTATTCCATATGATTCCAATGAAAATTCCAAAAAGATGTTTTGGAGAACCAAAACGTGTGATTCTAAAAGTTACATGAAGATTGTAAAAAATTTAAAATAGCTAAAACATGCCGTTAGAAGTAGGGCTTACCTCACTGGAAAAAAAGAGTTATTATAAAGCTCTAGTAGTTAGGAGAATATATATTGTATTTCTGCATAAATACCACGAAGAGGGCAATAAATAAGAATTTTCAAAACCCAGAAATCAACACATATATAGATGTAAACTTGAATTATAATAGAGGTAAAATGGCAGGGCAGTTGGGAAAGGACGAACTTTGCAATTATCCATAGATAACAGAATAGATGTGACCCCCTACCTTGAGACAGACATAAAAAAGTCAATTTTTGGTGGATTAAGAATAATGTAAAAAGCAAAACTATGAAGATTTGTAAAAGACAACTAGTCAACTATTTTAATGATCCCAGGGTAGTCTCATATAAAATATAAACAAATTCTGTTCACCAAAAACACAATTAGGCTCAAAGACCTAAATATCAGAGTTAAAACAATAAAATTTAGAGAAGAAAGTATAGGAATAAATCCTCGTGGGACCTTAGATTATGCATCAGTTTCCTGGACAGGACAACAAAAGCTCAAGTAATGAAAGAAAAAATAAACCGGGCTTCCTCACAATTAAAAACTTTTGGGGGCGCCTGGGTGGCTCAGTCGGTTGAGCGTCCGACTTCGGCTCAGGTCATGATCTCGCAGTTTGTGAGTTCAAGCCCCGCATCAGGCTCTGTGCTGACAGCTCGGAGCCTGGAGCCTGTTTCAGATTCTGTGTCTCCCTCTCTCTCTGCCCACTCATGTTCTGTCTCTCTCTGTCTTAAAAATAAATAAAATATTTAAAAAATAAATAAAAATAAAAAAATAAAAACTTTTGGCCTGGTGTGATTCAGTCCTCCATGGCTGTTCTCTGGAACAGGAGTCATTTACCTCTGGCTGCCCCCTCTCCCACACAAGATTCCCACCCCACAGAAGATTCAGTGGACAGAGACACGAACCCCGTGAGGCCCCAGAAATATCTTTTCAGTTGTGAGGCCAACAAAGGCCAAAGATTATCACTTTAAAATGGATTATGATGAGAATGAGCACCAACTACCTTTAAGAATGGTCAGTTTGGGGGCCGATGCAAAAGATTAATTGCACATTGTTGAAGCAGCAGCAATGAATTATGAAGGCAGTTCAATTGAAGTAACACTGCAACTTGGAAACATCTGTACAGCCAATGGTTTTTCCCTTGGGGGCTTTGAAATACCACCACCTGTGATCTAAATGTAGTTCAGGGCCTGCACATGTGGACA
Organism: Lynx rufus; assembly: GCF_022079265.1. Taxonomy (NCBI): domain Eukaryota; kingdom Metazoa; phylum Chordata; class Mammalia; order Carnivora; family Felidae; genus Lynx; species Lynx rufus. Next base: position 3,323,169 of record NW_025814843.1, read on the forward strand.
GCACCTCGGAGCTGTGGAGGATGAAAGTGTGAAACTCCTAAGCATATCTGGAAAGCGATCTGCCCCTGTACGTCACAGCCAAGTTTCCACAGAAGAAAAAGTGAAACTGGCTGATGAGGATGAGGAGGCTGAGGAAAAAGCTCCAGTGAAGAAATCTATACTCAATACTCCAGCCTAAAAGGCCCCAAACTATCAAACCGGGATGGAAAAGACTCAAAATCATTAACACCAAGATCAAAAGGTCATGAATCCTTTAAAAAAAAAAAAGGAGGAGGAGGAAAAAAGTCTTAAAACAGCAAAAGGATCTATTTCTGCAGAAGACATTAAAGCAAAAATGCAAGCAAGTCTAGAAAAAGCTTGCTGAATGGTCTTGGTAAATTAAGCCCAAAGATGGGGAGAGGAAAAAGAGAGACAAATATAGTCTCTACTGAGAATCAACAATCTAGACGAAAGTTTTCTATTTTAATTTCAATCCCCGTTCCCAGTTTGCCACCCACCCACACCCCCCTTCCAGGCTGGAAGCAATCTCCCTCCTGATTTCCCAAAGCACTTTCATCTGACTGCTGTGATCCAATGAACCTTATACTTTGCTTTCTGGAACTTGTGCATTTGACTCCGCTCTTTGACCATGTTTTAATCACCTTTCATATCTCCCTAGCTGCTCAATAAATACTTAAATGAGTCAAGTAAGGGGGGGGGGGGGGAATGCCTTTTTTACACCAAAGGACACTAACAGCAAAGTGAAAAGACAATTCACAGAATGAGAGAAAATAATCTGCAAATCACGTATCTGCGTATCCAGAGTAAGGAACTGTTATAACTCAACCATAAAAAGGCAACCCAACTGAAAAATGGGGAAAGAATCTGGATGGTTCTCTAAAGAAAATACACAAAAAGGCCAACAAGCACATGAAAGGGCATTTGCCATTAATCATTAAGGAAATTAAAATCAAAACCATAAGGAGATACCACTTCACATTTACTAGGATGGCTATTTAAAAAAAAAAAAAAAAAAGTGTAGGCGCGCCTGGGTGACTCAGTCAGTTGAGCATCCAACTTCGGCTCAGGTCATGATCTCGCGGTCCGTGGGTTCGGGCCCCGCGTCAGGCTCTGTGCAGACAGCTCAGAGCCTGTTACCTGTTTCAGATTCTGGGTCTCCCTCTCTCTCTGCCCCTCCCCCATTCATGCTCTGTCTCTCTGTCTCAGAAATAAACGTTAAAATAATAAATAAATAAATAAATAAATAAATAAAAGTGTAGGGGTGCCTGCTCTCTCTCTGCCCCTCCCCCATTCATGCTCTGTCTCTCTCTGTCTCAGAAATAAACGTTAAAATAATAAATAAATAAATAAATAAATAAATAAAAGTGTAGGGGTGCCTGGGTGGCTCCATCGGTTGGGGATCGGACTTCAGCTCAGGTCATGATTTTGCGGCCTGTGAGTTCAAGCCCCGCGTCAGGCTCTGTGCTGACAGCTCAGGGCCTGGAGCCTGCTTCGGATTCTGAGTCTCCCTCTCTTTCTGCCCCTCCCTCCCTCATGCTCTGTTTCTCTCACTCTCAAAAATGAATAAGTGTTAAAAAAAAAAAAAAAAAAGTGTTACCAAGGAAGTAGAGCAAGTGTAACCATCCCTCAAAGACTGCTGGGGGGATGTAAAATGGTGCAGCCACTTCGGAAAACATCCTCACAGTTCCTCAAAAATTTAAACACAGAGTTACCAAAGGACCCAGCAATTTCCCTCCTGGGTATATATCCAAGAGAACAGAAAAATATATGTCGACACAAAAACGTGTACATGAATGTCACAGCAGCAGCACTCATAATAGCCAAAAACAGCCAAAATGTGAACACAACCCAAAAGTCCACCACCTGATGAATGAATCAACAATACATTGTATCTCCACGAAATGGAGTTTTTAGTCAGCCATAAAAAGGAATGAAGTATTGATACAAGACAGAACATGGATGAATCTTGAAAACATGCTAAATGAAAGCAGCAAGACAAAAAATGTCACACATGTTATAGGATTCTATTTACCCAAAATGTCCAGATAAAAATCCATAAAAACAACAGATTAGTGGTTGCCAGGGGTCAGCAAGAGGGGGAAATAGAGGGTAACTGCTAACAGATATGTGGTTTTTTCTTGAAGGGATAAGAATGCTCTGGAATTATACAGTGGTGACAGCTGCACAACTTTATGAATACATTAGAAGCCAACAGACTGTATACTTTCAAAGGATGAATATTCTGCTATGTGAATTTTTTTAATTTCAGTATCAAAAAAAAAAAAACAAAAAACAAACAAACATACAAAAACCTCCATCCTCCCTTCCCCAAAAAGCAAAATGACAACCCACAAATGAGGACATAGCTGCCATAGGCATTAACTGACAAGACACTTTAGGAAATACTACAATTAAGAAAATGACAAAGGGGTGCCTGGGTGGCTCAGTCTGGTTAAGCATCCGACTTCGGCTCAGGTCATGATCTCACGGTCCGTGAGTTCGAGCCCCACGTCAGGCTTTGTGCTGATAGCTCAGAGCCTGGAGCCTGCTTCGGATTCTGTCTCCCTCTGTCTCAAAAGTAAATAAGCGTTAAAAAAAAAAATTTTTTTTTAAATAAAAAAAGAAAAAAAAATGACAAAATAACAATCCGCATAAGGAACACCAATAACCCATGAACAAATGAAAATCAGCTCTCATACCTAAACAAGGACATTCAAATTAAAACCTCAGAGAGAACTATTTCACATCCAACTGCAAAAAACTCATCAGGTGAGGACAAGCATTTGCACAAACTGAACCTGTACATGTTGCCAACAGCACTGCCATTTTCGCACGTTCGGTATCATCTAACACACACTCAGAGAAGCGCATACTCTGGAGTCAAGCAATGCCATTCCTGGGCACGTGCCCATGAAAATCTATTCACACGTGAACCAAAAACACAGCACCACTGCACTGAAGTAGCAACAATCTAGGAACAACCCATCCAATAAGATCCAAAATAGAATGGACAAACAAGTTTTGCTATCTGGAATCACACGGTCAGACAATACAGCAGGGAACACGAATGGATGCAACTCAGGAAACATAAAAGCAAAAAAAAAAAAAAAAGAAAGAAAAAAAAAGGCAAGTCAAAGAGTATACAGGCTTGATTCCACTCATATAAAGTTGAAAACTATGGAAAAGTCAGCATTATCTTCTTTAGAAAGACAAACATATGTTCTTAGAATATCGATAAAATATCAGTAAAATCAAACACTTACTTGTTTCTTCTTCAGTTTGAGGATCTGCTGTTCTACTTTTGCAATTTCTCTGTCTACACGATCCATACTCTGTATTAACTCTTCCTTTGAAAGTTTTGAAGGTGAAGCATTCTGATCATCTCCACAAGGTTGCCCAGAGATTGGAGAGGATGGAGCTTCATGTTTGCCTCCAAATGCTGGATCCTTTAGAGAAGAAAGTCAAGAACAATTTATTCCTCACTAATAGCCAATATTAACATCAAGATTCTCTTAGCTGAACAAGTCTATTTTAAGACACAGCAGAATCATAAATGCTATTTCTCTAGCTGGTGTCCTACAGGAGCAACTTTCATACATGCACACACACACACTCCACTCCACTGACGTTTATACATCACGGTCTACACATATCATTCACTATTCTGAATATCCTAAAAGCTATTTAGAATGAGGTGGCTAAAAGGCTGAATAGCCTTGAATGTCACAATACTGAGACTGTAGAGAATATCTGGGGAAACAGTAATGCAATCATGAAAAAGGAAGATACTGTTTCTTAACCATTTTCTTATGATGGTTCTTCAAAAGGTCTGAACTTGTAGGCTGGAAAAGTCATAAACTCCATGCAAAAGCTGTGTGTGCACCCAGCTTAACAGCTATGATACGGCCAAGAGTTCCTAACAAAAACTTCTCAGACTTTCCAAGGGCGAATAATCAGGTATGGAAGTCAGAGAAATGACCTAGCACTTTTCTTGTCGCTATCACCTAGGCCTGCCTTTATAAAGGGCAGGTAAATCTGCCCATGCTACAGCGCACATAACCTCGATTAAGCCAAATATGTCATTCCATTCCACCTCCAATCAGAATGAAAGCCCTCCACCCAAAACCAACCACCTTGTCAACACACACACACACACACACACACACACACACACACACACAGGCTATTAATCTCCAGTCTAAGGTGAAGATATAAGCAATACTGTAAAGCAGATGAATTTTTGTTTTTTAAGTAGACTCTGTGCCCAGCATGGAGCCCAACGAGGGGCTTGAACTCACTACCCTGAGATCAAGATCTGAGCTGAGATGAAGTGTTGGCTTAACCAACTGAGCCACCCAAGCGCCCCAAAGATAAATTTTGGATTAAGTCACTAGTTTTCTGCAGGCTTTACGAACCCTAGAATGAGCATAGTTCATAGGACAATACAGCCCTAAGAGTATTAAATATAATGACTAAGTAACTGTGAGAAATCAGTAGTTCTAACAAAGAATGCACACAACTATACTTGGATAGTTGCTCCAAAACAACTTGGAACAGAGATTTTGGCTAAAATATGCGTATTTCTGAAAAACCTCATATTCTGTAATAGTATATGCTAAATATAAGACCCGGGGCTCAGTTGGTTAAGTGTCCAACTTCAAGTTAGCTCATGATCTCATCATGGTTGTGAGTTCGAGTCCCGCATCAGGCTTGGTGCTGCCAGCAAACAACCTGTTTCAGATCCTCTGTCCTCCACTCTATCTGCCCCTCCCCTGCTATCGCTCGCTCTCTCTCAAAATAAACAAATAAACTTAAAAAAAAAAAAAAACTTCTGGGGAAAATAGGATTGTGGCTATTAAAACCTGTACAACTTTGTATGCAGAGCATTAACGAAAACAGTAACAATTCTAACAGAGGTAATAATATATTGAAGCTCCAATATCATTTGCCATCAGCCTACAATCTTTGCTCGATTCAAACTCTGTAGATCATGCTTCTGCTGTTAAGATGTAAATCCCTGAAGTCTTTTGCTTCTAACAGAAAACAGTATGTTTCATCAAAATAAAAAAAAATAGAGGGGCGTCTGGGTGGCTCCATCGGTTAAGCATCCGACTCTTGATTTTGGCTCAGGTCATGATCTCATTGTTTGTGAGTTCGAGCCCCTCATCAGGCTCTATGCTGTTAGCATGGAGCCTGCCTGGGATTCTCTCTCCCTCTCTCTCTGTCCCTCCCCTGCTCACTGCCTGTCTCTCTCTCTCTCTCTCTCTCTCTCAAAATAAATAAACGCTAAAAAAAAAATAAATAATAAAAATACAATTGAGGGTATAACCATCTTTATCAACCTTTAAAAACAAAAAAATACAGAAAAAAACATAGGAGATAGTATCTTCACATTTTCTTTTCGACACTTGAATCTCCACTAGTTAGCTTAACAGTGAAAAGCAGAGCAGTTCCTGAATGAAATAATTTTCGAATCTTCTCAAGGTCTTCAGACATCATGAAGGCTACTTCTTTTAATTATGGGTCAGCTTGATCCTGAGAGCTTTTGAAACATTAACGTGCAGAGAAAAATCATTTATGAACCACCAAGACCTCGTTATATAACACATTCTCCTGCCATATGCAAATGAGTTCATGTGTGTTACGGAACATGTAAAATAGCAAAACAGGTATTTCAACTGCAGACTTTGCAAACGCTCCTCAGGTGATCTGATGCACGCGCTAAGAACTACTAGTACAAAGCAATGTTTTCCACAGACTTGCCTTCTAGTTAAACACTTAACAACAAAACAATTCCTTAAGTGCCTACTATGTGCAGGCACTAGGCAGAGGGGTGAATGAAACAGACATGATACTCGCCTTCATGGAGTTTCTAATCTTGTGTTGGAACATAATGATAGCAATTTTGAGGAAAGAAAGTTAGATTCCTACCTTTTATCTTACATCACAATAAAAGCCAAATGACAGCAAACATTTACATGAGCTTTATTAGCAAATCACAATGAGCCTCAAGCGAACAAAACAAGGTATGCACACAATCTTGGGCTCAGAAAAGCCAACAGCAAAAGATATTAATAAAAAAAAAAAAGAAACAAAGACTGATGGATTAAAATAAACAGTCTTCTGTTGATTATCAAGATAGCAGTAACAAATTTAAAAGCAAATTAGAAAAAGCATTTCCAAAATGTCAACTCTACAACTCAGTATAAAATCAAAAACTGACCAACAGAAAAATGAACAGATAGGAAAAACAATTTACAAAATAGGAAAAATGAATAACCAATAAACAAATGAAAAATGTAAGTTTTAGTAAGAAGCAAATAAATACAAGTTAAAATTTTATCCGATTAACAATGGTCTTTTAAATAGCAGCAAATCTGTGGCATTAGCACAATAATTGGGCACCCTACATTCTGCTGTCAAGAATAAGAATCAGTACTACTCTTTGGCGGGACAATCTGGAAATACAAAAGGCTGAAAAACATGCCAACTCTGATCAGAAATTGATCATACTAACAGGAATTTACCTTAAGGAAATAAATAAGAATGAACACCAAAAAAATCAGCCTAAAGACCATGTCATTGCTCTAATGAACCAACAGATAACCTACATGTGTGACACATTACTTTATATCCATATATGAAATACTAAGTAACCACTAAAAATACAGTTGCAAACTTACTGACCCGAAAAGAAGCTCATGAAGCACTTAAGCGAAAATAAAGTTATAAACAATGTACAAAGTCAGCATATTAAAATACCCACCCAACTATCACAAAGTTAACAACAATTTCTAACTGGTGAGGCTGTAAAGTAACTTTCTCCTTCAAGCTTGTCTAATTCTTCTATAAAAGATACACCTGAGCTTACCAACATTAAAAAAAAAACCCCAAACTAATTCTTTCAAAATCCCTACTTCTAAAAAAAAAAAAAAGTCATGGTTTACAGCTTAGGGGGGAAAAAGCAGGACCAGGGGTCAGGGGTCAGGGGTCACAGGTTTTCACTCCAACTCAGGAGGCACCACCTAGGTTGCTTAATTTTGCCTAACATCTGTTTTCTCTACTATAAAATGGAAATAGGTTGTACAGTGATCCAACATGTCACATTTTAATGAATGAGACTTGAAGATCCCTTTCTGCTAAAAAATTCTACAGCTATAAATAACATTTGTAGTCATTTATTCATCCTTGAATAAATTATTCTTAAAAGAAGACTTTTATCCTTTGTATTTTTTCTTTTGTTGTTCATGCTGCAAAACATTTCATATGAACCCATAGACTATAACACATGTATTTCACACAAGGAGGTAGGCCTCAAAAATCCCAGAAGTTGAGCTTATTTCTAGAGCTTTCCCCACCTATCCTATCATTTTGTAAATTTTCAAATGTACATAAAAGTTGAAAGAACAATACAATGGATATGCATTTATCCTTCATGCTCACTAGTTAACATTTTACTATTTTTGCTTTCTCTATAAACACATCCACACACCTTTTTTTTTTCCCTTTAGCAGAACTATTTGAAAACAAATTGCATACACGTTCACTATCTCTTAAATCACTTTTCCCTGCATAAAAACTCAAAGAAAAAGTGTGGGTACTTATTTATCTGATATCAGGGTGGAAAAGGCCATTAGCCACAAAGGTAAATAAACATTAGGGAAGAGATATTTGCCAACAAAATGGGAAGGGGGACGGGGATAGCAAAAAGGTTAACACTACACTGTTAAAAGAGTATCAAAAAATTAGTTTATTCTTCCTAAAACAAGTATTTATTCAGTACCTACTAAGTGCCAGGTACTTCCCAATCTGCAGATTTAATGGTAAGCAAAATACACAGTTAAAAAAAATAAACTCAACAACAAAAAAAGGGCATAATGCACGCACATGTATTTCACAAAAGGCAAGAAACAATAACACAAGAGGAAAAGAGATTTGATCTTAATAGAACCTTCTCATAAATTCACAGTATACTTTGTTGAAAAATGTCACAAAATATAGCTATATATTAAAAGTACGTGTATTTCTCTCCAACATATAGAACTATACGTAATTTTCCTCTGTATTGGCAAGTTTTCTAAAGAAACTACTTTTTACATAAATTATAAGAACAATTTATTTTTCTTTATAAAAACTATAAGCACAGACAAACCTCACCTAAAATGTCTTTTCTCTTATATAACAAGTCAATAAACTGCAACTGAATTTAAGGGGATTCTCTTAAATTTAATTTAAATTTAACAAAACTGTGGTTGTCTTAAGAACCACTGACCACATTTCATAGCCCAGCAAGCCAGTACAAAAATGCTTGAGAGTTATTCAATAGCCATTTTTCTTTACAGCAGTCCCCAGATTGTTTTCATTTACCAAAAAGGCAAAAGTACTGACTTTAAAAGGCCGGAGCACTCGGTCTGTGGTTTTCAGTTTTGTTTAACAAAATTTTTACTTTCCCATAGCACTAACCTTTAGAGACTGGCACAATCGGACTTTCTTTTAGGCACTGTGCCCGAATATGGCTAAATAAACATCACAGACCGACAACTCCACAGGGTAAGAGAACAAATATTTACCTTCTTAGCGTCTGCAGAAGACCTCAACCCTTCTGGCAGCGTGTGCACTAAAGGTAAGACCGCAGCACTGACACGCTGGAAATGGGAATCAGAAACCTGTTCCAGACGTGGCCGCTTGGATTCCAGTGAATCATGATCCACTGGGGATGGCCCTGGGTGAAACTGTTCATATCCAGTTCTCCTTTCTTGAGGCCTATTACATGAAAAGAAAAGAAACACTTGAAATTTCTTAAATGATGTATAACTTCCTGCTAACACCCCTGGCTGGACTTTAAAATAAATGTGAAAATTATGCGTACTTTTAAAGTGAATCCCTGCCCCCCCTTCCTGCACCCCAGAGGAATAAATATAAAGTGCTATTAAACTTCCAATTCTTTTTTTCATTAAATTATTTTTACTGTTTATTTACTTTTGAGAGAAAGAGCATGAGCAAGGAAGGAGCAGACAGAGGGAGACACAGAATCCAAAGCAGGCTCCAAGCAATGAGCTGTCAGCACAGGGCCCCACACGGAGCTCGAACTCACGAATCGTGAGATCATGACCTGAGCTGAAGTTGGACGCTTAACCAACTGAGTCACCCAGGCGCCCCTAAGCTTCTAATTCTAATAGAAAAGTTTCTTCAGGGGAGGTGAGAATGGTAGTGGTAAAGAAGTGAAAGACATAACAAAAGATTTCCATTTGCAGAAAATTTTTAAGTTGCTGAAGAATACCCCTAAAATACAATTTTTAAACCTATGGCATAATAACTGAATTTAGTATGATCTAAACCGGAAAAGTGACTACCATTATGAACCAATAATAAAACAAGCAGGAAACAAATCTCCCAGCAGTTGTACATGGAAACATAAATGACTTGAGTTGTGAGATATTATTAAGACAAGTGTCTTGAGTGGAAATGTAACATTGCTTTGAAATTCCGAAATACGTATTCTGTCTAGTTTCTGCAAGTACGTAAGTGTCTTGAAAGTCAGGAATCTGCCTTTGATTCCTTTCAGTGGGGTACTGTACAGAGTACTACGTGTGGGTGTTCATTAATTTCACTTTCCCTTTCCTATATAAGTATTTACAGAAGCAACACTTTACTTTGTGGGCCAAGCTTTAAACGAACATCTCACACAATATTTCTCGATGAAAAGGATCATCACTGGCTTTCCTTTTTAGAAGAGATGATGAAATAAACCCTGAGGTCTATAAAATCATTACATTCCAAAAATCTGAATGCTCACTCACGACATAAATCCTATTCCTTTCGTAAAATTCGCAATGACGTCACAAAAAACTACTGGAGCAGAAAGACTTAGGAACAAAATGAGGACGGCTGCTTTTGTCGCTTGTATTCAATATGGGACTGGGGGTTCTCATCAGAGCATTAGGCGAGAAAAAGAAATAAAAGGACTCCAAATCTGAAAGGAAGAAACAAAAGTATTTCTGTTCAGATGACATGATCCCATAGGTAGAAAAACCTACAGAATCTACCAAGAAAAGTTAATAAGAGTTAATAAATGAATAATGCAAAGCTACAGGATACAAATTCAACACGCAAAAATCAGTTGTATTTCTATATATCAGCAATGAACAGTCTGAAAATGAAATCAAGAAAATAATTCCATTTATAGTAGCATCCAAAAGAATAAAAGCTAGGGATAAATTTGACCAAGGAGGCCCAAGACTTACACAGTGAAAACCACAAAACGTTGCGGAAGAAACTAAGGAAAATCTAAATAGTCAGATAAGACAGCCCATGCTCATGTACCGAAAGACTTAATATGGTTAAGACGACAATACCACACAAAGCTATCTATGGATTCAACGTAATTTCTATCCAAATGCCAGTGGCGTGTTTTGGAGAAACAGAAAAACCCACCATAAAATTCATATGGAATCTCAAGGGACCCCCCCAAAGAGCCAAAGTAATTTTGGAAGAGAAATGCAAAGTTAGAAGAACTCACGCTTCACAATTTCAAAACTTACTATGAGCCTACAGTAATCAAGAGTAATCAAGAGTGATACTGCCCTAAGGGTAGACATACAGACCAAGGGAAGAGAACTGAAAGCCCAGAAATTAACTCACATCGGTGGTCGGTGGCTTGTAACAAGTGTGCCAAGACCATTCAAAGAGGAAGAAACAATCTCTTCAACAAATGGTGCAGGGGAATCTGGTGTGGGAATCCCCACATGCAAAAGAAAGAGGCTGGACCCTTGTCACAGACCACCTACAAAAATCAACTCAAAACAGATTACAGATTTAAAAGATAAGACCTAAAACTCTAAAAATCCTAGGAAAAAAATATAGGGAGAAGTCTTCCCGATGTTGGATTTTGCAATGAATTCTTGGATATCACACCAAAAGCCCAGGCAACAAAAGAAAGAAGAAAAAAAAAAAAAAAAAACCTGGTAAACTAGGCTTCAACAAAACTATCAAGAGACTGAAAAGAAAACCCACAAAATGGGAGAAATTACCTGCAAACCATGTATTTGATAAGCTTTTAATATCCAGAATATTAATGGCCTTCCCACAACTGAACAATAAAAAGAGAACTTGAAGAAGAAGAAGAAGAAGAAGAAGAAGAAGAAGAAGAAGAAGAGGAGGAGGAGGAAGAGGAGGAGGAAGAAAGGAAGGAAGGAAGGAAGGAAGGAAGGAAGGAAGGAAGGAAGGAAGGAAGGAAGGAAGGGGCAAATGATGTGAACAGACATTTCTCCAAAGACATACAAATGACCAACACACACATGAAAAGATGCTCAACATCATTCGTTATTATGGGAACACAAATCAAAACCAAACTGAGGTACTGTTTGGCTAGACTTGTTTGGAAAAAAAAGCAAAAAAAAAAAAAGCACAAGTGTTTACAAAGATGCAGAAAAATTAGAACCTTGCACACTACTGCGTGGGAATGTAAAACTGTACAGCCACTGTGGGAAACTTTTGCAGTTCTTTGAAAAGCTAAATATAGACATATGACATATGACATATGACACAGCAAGTCCACCTAGGTATATAAGGTATATATCCCAAAGTACTGAAAACAGGGACTCAGATACCAAGGTATTGAAAACGGACTCAAACAGATACTTGTACACCAACGTTCAAGCGGCATTATTCACAACTGTCCAAAAGTGGAAACAACCCATGTCCGTTGACAGATACATGGATGAACAAAATGCGGTATCTACATCCACATTTATATGTGGCGCTGTGTAGTGGTAATACAGTCCACTATGTGGACTATTATTCTGCCACAAAAAGGAATCAAGTTCTGACACATACACTACAATGTGGATAAACCTCAAAACATTACACTAAGTGAAATAAGCCAGATACAAAAGGACAATTACTGTGTGGCTCCATTTATATGAAGTAATTCAAGCAGGCAAATGCAGAGAGAAAGAAGGTACATTAGAGGTTCCCGGGGACTGGGGGAAGAGGAGGAAGGGGGATTATTGCCTAATGGGAACAGAGTTTCTCTTTGGAGCAATGAAAACGTTCTGGAAATAGTGGTGATGGTTACAAAAAGCCTGTTGTGCACTTAATGCCACTAAACTGGAACATTTAAAAATGGTTAAAATGGTAAATCTGTGTTACATACATTTTACCACAGTAAAAAAGGTCACATGCAAGTTAATTCTTGGAATCATTATTAATAAAGACTAGCCTAGGAAATTCTAGCATATAATTTTATTTGTGAAGCTTAGAACCACTTGAGAGGGTGACCTTTGCTGTTTTTCAACAGTTCACTCTTTTCCCATTCACTCAACTCACTGGACTCGGACTTAACTGCCCCATCGTTTCACTTTATTACAAGTACTCACCACGCACTGAAGTCAGCAATGACCTCCTAATACTGAAAGCAAAAGAGTATTTTTAGACATACGCTGACCTATCTGCCACATTTTATACTTTACTTACTCCTTCCTTCCTGAAACTCTTCTACCTCTTGGTTTCCAGGACATGATCGGCCCTGGTTGTCAGAGTCTGTTTTCCACAGGGGATCCGAGCACAGATCGGTTTAAAATAGTCCACCTCCGACGATGCTGAGCTTCCTTACACAGTCTTTACTTAAACTGACCTGCTGGAAAACAAACCTGTAGTTCTCCCTTCTCTCTCACAATTGCCATTTTGCACACACAAAAAGCTTAAGGCTCACCCTTCCTGGACCTTATACTGGAGCACTGTCCCCCAAAGTATAAATGTCTCCAGAGCTCCTTTGACAAGCTAACAGTTCCCAAATTTCTGCCTTCAACAAAATTGAAGAACTTAAGGCGTTAACTAACATTTTCATCTTGGATAAAGAAGTGATTTAGGGCATATACCTCATAACAAACTACTTTTATGAATAAGGTTTCTTGGCACCTTCATCAGAATAAAAAATAAGAATAGAGTACATGGCTGCCTTCATTCTATCAATAAGTGATAGTTTGAAAACAGCCATCATCTATCTCATTAATGCATGGATACATTTCCATGAAATTTTACTTATATTTGATCAATTTGTTTCTCATTTTCGTAAATGATTGCTGTTTTGATCAGTCTTATTATATTTCCATCCAGAAGTTTTTTTAAACAGATGTTGGCAAGGATACGGAGAAAGAGGAACCCTCTTGCACTGCTGGTGGAAATGCAAACTGGTGCAGCCACTCTGGAAAACACTGTGGAGGTTCCTCAAAAAGTTAAAAATAGAACTACCCTAAGACCCAGCAATTACACTACAAGGTATTTATCCAAAGGGTATAAAAATGCTGATTCAAAGGGGCGCATGCACCCCAATATTTCTAGCAGCACTCTCAACAATAGCAAATTATGGAAAAAAACCCAATGTCCATCAACTGATGAATGGATGAAGAAGATGTGGTTTATGTACACAGTGGAATATTACTTGGTGATAAAAACAAAACAAAACAATGAAATCTTGCTATCTGCAACAATGTGGATGGAACTGGAGGGTATTATTCTAAACAAAATAAGTCAGAGAAAGACAGATGTCACATGATTTCACTCATATGTGGAATTTGAGAAACTTAACAGATGAACATAGGGGAAGGGAAGCAAAAATAAGATAAGAACACAGAGGGAAGCAAACCATAAGAGACCCTTAAATACAGAGAATGAGGGAGGTGGGTGGGGGGATGGGTTAGATGGATGGTGGGCATTAAGGAGGGCACTTTTCAGGATGAGCACTGGGCATCTTATGTAAGAGATGAATCACTGGGTTCTACTCCTGAAGCCAAGACTACACTGTATGTTAACGAACTTGAGAATAAAAGAAGAAAAAAAAGAAGTTTCTTAAAATAGAGCATCTTTCAGAAACAGATGCTTTCCCATATTTTTGTTGTTAAATAGAAGTAAGATAGGTTGATCGATAAAGGACTCAGAATAATCAAAGCGACTCACGTGAGGATAAATTTTGTGAAAAAAAGAAGAATGAACACATGAGCTCCAAGAAAATAAGGAACAGAAAGAGAAGTTTTGTTAAAGACAAGTTTGTTCATACATAGTGTCATTTTAAGTGGATGATGGTACCAAATCACTATGGTATTTAGATTCCGTCAGATAATTTTAAAACTGTATTGCAGCAGTTTTGCCTTAAAATGTCAATACTTTCAATATGGCAAATTATATCCATCTTTTAAAACTTAGGAAACTTCTAAATGTCAACTTAAAAATGTACAATATAGCTTTTCAAAGTTCTTTTAAGAAATATGCAAGCAACAGGTTTGAAGACCACTGTTTCAGTCCTTTTCCTTCCTCTCTCTCCTTCAGAGGCTTCCGCCTCATAGTATCTTTACCTGTTGGGGACCCTCTGGGTTCACGTTCGAACAGCTGCCCTCTCATTTTCCACCCTCCCTTGGATCACAAGCACCGATCTGGACCTTTAAACCCAGATCGGCCCCCACGCGTGCTAGATACATCTCCAGCTGGATGTGTCACAGGCACCTCAAGCTTAATTTGCACCAAACTCCAGTTGTCTCCCCTTCGTTGCTCTTTCCTTCATCTCTATCACACTGTCACAGCCACAGAACCAACAGCCATCCAACAAGCTGGAAGGCCAGGATTCATCCAGGTCTCCTCCCTCATCTTTGCCAATTGCGAGGACTTGGCAGCCCTCCCTCCTAACTTACTCCAGCCTGTCTTGTCTCTGTTTCGCTGTCCTACCTCAGGCTCACACTCTCCATGTTCTCTCTGCCTCTAGTCTATCCACCTCAAATCCACCTTCCACAGAGCAGCCAGAGGTAATCCGTCAGACACAAGCATCCAGCGCCAGTTAAAGGCCACGCCCCTCGACACAGCACTTAGAATGAGGGCCACTGCCGGCCTGCAAGAAAACTGTGTGTGCAACCTGCATAAGCAAAGGCAACCCTCTGGTACACAGGACCTGGCAGACTGCCCGAGCTGGATTTCGGTCCTCGGTTGTCCCCTCGACCTACAGAAGTTAACTTCCAAGTATTACACGTTACCTCTAGTGAATCTGCCTGTGACATTTCCCAAAGCCAGAAGGTACAGTACACCTAGCACTGGAGGAGAGCATACGGCCACCGGTACACAGGACAATTAGGACAGACATCGAGTATACACAGCTCTCTTGCCATCAAGACATCAGGCGATTTCCCATTTCAGTTTGCCCATCCTTTTTACAAGAGCAAAACTATTCATGGATAAACAGGTAAATATCTAATTTCACATTTAAAACTTCAAAAAATTTTAAGTGAACCATATGAAAATCTTTGTGAAAATAAATACAGTTTTATATTGGAGTCCTGGTGGAGTTAAGCATGAAATCTCCATCTTAAGTGAACGTATCTGCCTTTTAAAAACTAACACCCGTGGAAAGGTATAGCCACTTTGGAAACACTCTAGTAATTTCTCAAACGGCAAACAAACAGAGAACTACCATATGATACAGCAATTCTACTCCTGGGCATATTCCCAAGAGAAAGGAAAATTCATGGTCACATAAAAACTTGTGCATGAGTGCTCCTAGCAGCATTACTCATAACAATCAAAAAGTGAAAACTCAAATATTTATCAATTGATGACTGGACAAATGAGGCATATAAAGAAAAAACAAACATCAGATTTTCATACTAAAAATCTCTGTACACTCTTAAACTTAAAAGTTCTTACATCTCACGGACTTCCTTGACCTCTCAGTACCATTTTTAAATACCTTTAAAACAAATTAAAGTTTTTAAATGGGCTTTTTACTGTAATATACCTATACCTTATCATTTTAATTTTAAGGAAAAGATAACTCTCTTCAGGGGGAACATGTCATAAAGTTCATAGCTATTCAAAACACATCTAGGATTACATCAGTAGATTTTATTTTTTCCTAGCTATGGAAATTTAGTTCACCTAAATTTTCAAATGTATAAGCATGATTTGGCTTCTTCTTTTGTTGCTCAAGGGAAAACCAATGATCTGAATTTTGGTGAATCTTTTATAATATCTGAAACTACCTTAAGCTGTTCTGCAATTTTTTATCTAAATATCCAAATACTCTAATTATGTGGACTAATTTTTCCAATGAAATCTAGAAAATACGACTGATGACATTTCACCCAGAAATGACTCATATTTTAAGAGTATGGTTTATAAAATGATAGACATTCACTAACCAAAAAAATTCCAGGAACACATAATAAAACTAAGCAGCAAATTGCCCCAAATCCCACCACATGGAAACAATGCTAAAATTGGGTGAATCCTGTACCCAGACATCACTTTATTTTTACATATGGGTAAATGGATATACAGGCAAAAATAAAACTTTAAGTGAAGAATATTTGGTTTGTTTTTATACAGGTATTAGGAGAAAAAAATAAAATGAAATAAAGCTTAAATTGAAAGGAATTGCTCCTTTACCACAAGAAATTCACTCCTAAAAGATTATTGCTAAAGGATAAGGGGAAAACTATGAAAAGCATTAAGATGGGATTTTTTTTTTATAAGCCTAACATTTCCATTTTAGAAGTATCAGATTACTCCAGACACAATCTTCAAGTGCGTACCTTTAAACGTCTCCCAATACCTACAATACCTCTAGATCCTGTAGTTACATTACTATTACTTTGTCAAGATTTGCTATTGACGTTCAGTTATGGAACCATAATTCGTCCAGATGTCTCACATGGACTTTTTACTTACAACGGTGTGTGGCTTACTACAGTCCTTTTACCACGGCTTCCATTCTTTGGCTGGATTCTATCACCTAAAATTCTTCCAAGAAGTTTAAGTGTTCAGTCTAAGACTGTCCGCCTGTCGCTTTTATTCTTAAACTTGAGTGGTACGTAATATTCTCGGATCTCATTTCTTTTCCTCCGAACTTTGTAGCTACTGCTCCCCTATCTTCTATCCTGTAGTTGCTTGAAGCCAGACTTGTTCTTCCCTGTCAAGGATTTCTTTTGCTTCCTGAATTCCTGATTCTTTTACTTACCCTTGAACTGTGATAAATGAGCCAAGTTCTGTCCTGATACTGATCATTCTGTGTAATTATCCTTGGAGCAAAATATGCCCTATCCATCTACAGAGTTCTTCCTTCACTTTAAAATTATCAATTATTACTTCCTTTCCTTGACAGGTTTTCCACCTCAGAAACACACATTCTCATGAAATTTTGGATGGTTTTAATTTATCAACCGCTTTATGATTGCTTTAATTTTATTCTTTTCTTCTGCATCCACTCTGATTGTCTCTGGACTTTCTCACATGACAAAGGTCTAACTTTTAGCCACAGCTGTTTTATTCCTTGCTTTTTTATATTTAATTAATATTTATATTATAATATACTGAATTTATAATGGTGGGCCTGGGGGAACTGGAATGTCCAATCTTTCATTTTATCTAACTGGGTTGTCTTGTACTGTTGTCAAATATCTTCTTTTTAAAAGGTTTTAAGTTCGCCTACAGTGTATAGAACTTAGGGGGCAATTTCTTCATTGTTTTGTCTTCTTACACACCGGGCGCTTTGTTTTTGACACTCTGTATTGCCTTCTTTAATTTTCTCTTCCAGGAATACCTTTGCCCTGTCCATGGCTTCATTACCCTCCTGCTCAGGGATGTCACATGCAGCCCTACCCAGACTTTGTCTTCACTATAAAATGGTATGCGTGCCTTTTCCTTGCTCATCCACTTTGCTTGGCATCTGTCTGCAGACAGAGGACTGGCGTTGGCTTTCTACATGCTTTTCTATAGCCTGAGGGAATAGGGAAATGGGGCAAAGGAGAAGAAAACTTGGTTGGGGCTATGTTGCCTTTCTCGAGGATCCTGGCCCGCCCTACAAGCCAGACGCGTAAACCAGTCCTGAGGGCTTCAGCTCATCACTTTGGAAAACGGCACACCGTGCCCGCCCCTCCTGCGAGATGGCGCAAGAGGGGTTCCCAAGCAAACAGTTCACTACTACTACACCCTATTCACATTTTCTCAAATTAGGGAGTATTTCCGAGAAATCTTAGGATTTTATTGACCCTCCTTCTTTCTTCAACACTGCTTCTTTGAGAGTAGAAGTAGGAAGTAGGTGCAAGATTCTTCTAATTCCTTCCTTAAATGCCATTTTCCCAAGTTTATGGCAGTGGCTGTATGCCTTTCCTGCTTTATACAGGGTGGGTTTTAGCCACTTTTCGAAAAGCTATTTTTATGTATTTGCTAGATATGACGGAGGAGAGTGATCTGAATTCCCTCCACAACCTTCACCAAGGAATGTATTTTATGATAATTGTAAACACAGCCAAATAATTTCAATCCTTTTATCATCTTAAAACCTAAACAGTAAACATATCTTTATAATAGGAAATCAGGTTCTTTACAAAATTGCTAAAACAAGAAAGGCAGAAAGGCAATTTAATAAAAAGGAGTTATTATACTTTAGATTAAGAGTGAAAATGGCGCAAGAGAGCAGAGATGGTAAGGACACTGCAGAAGTGAGAGCCTTCCGTGAACAGGCCAACATCACCTGATCACAGACTATCCTTTGAGGACAATCTCATTACTATTCTCATTATTACAGGTGAGAAAACTAAGGCTTAAAGAATCTAAATCAGGAATTTGCAACCCTCCTTGCAAATGAGAATGACCTGGGAAACTCTAGACCCACACGAACACCTGGGCCCAATCCCAGGAACGGATTTAATAATTCTGAGATGGGGCGTGGGCATCAAGTTTAAAAACCAAGGTGCTTCCAAAATGCCGCCGAAACCGAAAACACCAGTTTACACATATGACCAAGGCCATAAGCTGACCAGAATGCAAACCTAGTCCACCAGACTTCCCAATACACAGCACCAACTGTGAACTCTGGAAACAAGTTTGAGGAGTTTTTGTAACTATTATAACTACTCCAAAAGATCATCAGATATAAAAGAGCCCAATATATAAATAAGTGACCACTCGCAGCTTGGTTAATAAAATTATCAAGGAAAAGTAACGTTAAATTTAATGGCACACTTATGAAGTGAGTATACACACGCCGCAGAAGGTGCATCCTAGATGGAAACACAGAAGAACCCCATTACCTGTCAGAACCTGGGTGAAATTCTGAGAGCAAGGAAGGTCGTCTGCGAAGCTGCTGTTGCTGCTGCTGCTGCAAGAGCTGTGACGCCTGGCTGACTTCAAGATGAGAAGAACGATAATCAGGGACTGCAAATTCCTAATAGGGAAATAATCACAAATTAATTATTAGCCAAAAATTGAAAAGCATCGTGAAATTAAACCAAGTATCAATGCACAGAGGCAGTGACGGGCTGCTAAGTGTGGAAAGAAGCAGCAATGATGATTTCAGTCCTTCACTGATCTGATTTTTCCTCTTAAACCTAACCATCAACATTTTAACCGAGTATCGTTCAGAAGAATTCAAAATGAAATTTTGTGTTCAGTCTACATTTCCCTCATTCTACTGTAACATGCATTATAAGTAACTCCCACTCCATATTACTCAAATAGTAAGATCTCAAACTCACGTGTTCAATATGAAATCTTAAAAATCATTCCAAATTAAATTCAAAATCAGTAAGCTAGCAGGGCCACAAAAGCCATTCGGTTAAATCCATGAAAATTTACAAACGAAGAGATGTAAGTCCAGAGATTCAATCTGCTAAGTAAGAATAACACTCTCCATCATTCTAGGTGGGTGCTTTTATGTTTATTTTCCTACTTTTGACTCTTCGTTGAAAAAACAAAACCTTCTTTTCAAAAGTAGTCCATTAATGCTAACAATCATAAACAGGTATTTATACCCAGAAATGCCAAATAACCCAGGAATTCCACTCCTAGGTATATATACAAGGTATATGTCCATACACAAAACTTTGTACACAAATTTTCATAGTGTTATTCACCATAGCCAAAAACCAGAAGGAATCCAAATGCCCAGTGACTCATGAATGGATCAACAAAATGTGGTATATCTATACTGTGGGATATTATTCAATCATAAAAAAGACTGAAGTACTAACGATATACGCTACAACCTAGATGAACCTAGAAAACATAATACTATGTTAAATACAAACAGACATAAAAGGGCACATATTTTGTGATTGTTTATATAAAATGTCTGTAAGAAACAAATCAATAGAGACAGAAAGTAGATTAGTGGTTGCCAGGGGATGGAGGGAAGGGGGAATTGGGATTAACTACTATGAAGTATAGGTTTCATTTCATTCCAAGTTCTGGAATTAGGTAACAGTAATGGATGCCCAACATTTGTGAATATACTAAAAGATATTATATACTTTAAAATAGTTTTATGTTATATGAATTATATGTCAACAAAAATTTTTAATCATAAACATAAAATTGAGCTGCCCAGACTGAAACATGGAATAAATAAGAGGCCTAGAGCCCTTTGCTATAAACAGATAATAGTAAAACATAATTCATACACAGTCTAAGAAAAAATATCGGATACAAAGTTGAAAACATAACCAAGAAACACTATAAACACTGAAAAAAAGTCAAAGCCACCTAAAAAAAAAAAGCACCAGGGCATCTGGGTGGCTCAGTCAGTTAAGCACCTGACTTCGGCTCAGGTCATGATCTCATAGTTCATGAGTTCGAGCCCTGAACTATGCTGTCAGCAAAGAGCCTGCTTCAGATCCTCTGTCCCTCCCTCTCTCTCTCTCTCTCTCTCTGCCCCTCTCCCACTTAATACCCGTGCAATCTCTCTCAAAAATAAACATTTAAAAAAATAAAAAATTTAAAAAGAACCAAAACTCACTCAGAAAAGAATTTACAAAGAAATAGATAAAAGACTGAGTAAAAGTACAAAACACACAAAAGTATAAATGATATCCTCAAATAGCAATCAAAGAAATTAAAAAGTTGATCAGTAAAATTAATAGAACAGGTGAAGAGCAAATTAAAGTGAAGACAGAACAGAGAAATTCTCTCAGACAACAGTGAAGCATATATAGATATAGCATATAAAGATACAGAAATTAGAGAAGTTAAAAATGGCAGCTAGAGTAAAAAGCTCAACATTCAGTATCTACCGGTGAGAGGCAATATTCTAGGAAATAATAGGACAGCATTTCTCAGAAGTTAAAAAGACAAAGCCTTCGGATTAAAAAGGGCTTAAGAGAAAAGCTGGACATATTCTAAAAATTAATCCATCACACTGGATGGACACATCAAAAATTCCAGAAAAGTGAGAATAAAGAGAAAATTTTACTAGATATCATAAGGTCCTTAAAAAAAGGTTTCCTACAAAGTAACAAGGATCATAATAAAAACAGGTTTCTCATCAGCAACACTGTATAGAAGGAAACAAACAACATATTCCAAGTTCAAAGGAAAATAACTTAGAACCTACAAATTCAATAACCACACCCTCTCAAATTTTAGGACTGCAAACTTTTCAGAATTCAAGAACTCGGAAAATTTACCAACCACAGCCTCCTCTGAAAGAATTTCTAAAGGATGTATCCAGCAGGACAAATTAAGAGTAAGGAGTAAACTAAACCAAACAGTGCACTTGGATTCCAGCTATGAGCAGGTTACTGTCCAGAATTACATTCCCATAGTAAACAGCCAAAAAAGTGGGCAAAATATAGTGACTATTCTCAGACATCAGAAAACAGACTGCACAGGACTCAATCTCTGAGAAAAATCACACAAATGAGGTAAGTCCTACAGTACTCCAGACTTTTCTGCCTAAAGGCAATTTCCAAATTGTGTCCCTGGGAAGGGAACCCGAACAGTGTTCTGTAATCTTGTTCACTGAAGGAGCAACCATACTAGTTTGGTAAAGCCATGGGGACAGGATTTCTGGAGACTTTCTATGAGAAGAGAGTTAAACGGAGAAAGACTTCCTGAAATGTGAATTTGGGTTCTCCTAAGTCTTTGGCTGAATTCCAATCTGCAAAGGCACAGGGGAGAACATAGACCAGTCGCAAACAACTCTGGTTGTTCTTAGAATAAACAGGAGAAACTATAAAACACACACTTCCCAGAGCACACATGGGGCCAGAACTCATTCGAGTTTCCTCCAGCCAAAGGGAAGAATCTTCAATGAATACATGAAATAATCACTAGATATCCCAGGACGAATAAGACCTAGAATAAAGACTACTCTCGACTTGCCCTTAAAGAGTTTAAAAATAAACTTCAAAAAGTAATTTAACTGGCCACCAGAAGGCATTCAACTTTCTTTAAAGGAATACAACAAAAGCCACTAATAAAATGTATACAATTCACAATGTTCATATTCCATTCAAAAATGAAAAATCCAACGTCTGTAACGAAAATCTCACTGGATGAAATTAACACTTAGCTGGAACCCCAGAAGAAGAAGAAGAAGAAATAAACCCCACTGAACATGAAGTCATCATAAAACTAAACAAACTGATAAAAAAAAAAAAAAGAAAAAAGAAAATGAATAGAGGTCCAGTGACCTGTAGGATAATACAAACACAAGTCATTTGTGTTTCAGAATAAAACTAGGGGGAAACTACACAAAAAAAATGTATCTGAAGAAATAATGGCTGAAAACTGCCTAATTTTATGAAAATTATAAATCCACAGAAGCATGAAGTTCAGTGAATGTCAATACTTATATATAAAGATAAGAATGACCAAAGGTCAGAAAACCACATAAGCCAGAACACAACAAATGGCATCTATTAAAGTGCTAAAAGAAAATAACGGTCAGGGTGCCTGGCTCAGTCGGTTAAGCGTCTGACTTCAGCTCAGGCCATGATCTCACAACTCATGAGTTGGAGCCCCGCATGGGGCTCTCTGCTCTCAGCGCGGAGCCCGCCTTGGATCCTCTGTCTCCCTCTCTCTCTGTCCCTCCCTCACTGTCACTCCGTCTCTCTCAAAAATAAATAAACAGTAAGAAAAAGAAAAGAGGGGGGCGCCTGGGTGGCGCAGTCGGTTAAGCGTCCGACTTCAGCCAGGTCACGATCTCGCGGTCCGTGGGTTCGAGCCCCGCGTCAGGCTCTGGGCTGATGGCTCAGAGCCTGGAGCCTGTTTCCGATGCTGTGTCTCCCTCTCTCTCTGCCCCTTCCCCGTTCATGCTCTGTCTCTCTCTGTCCCAAAAATAAATAAACATTGAAAAAAAAAAATTTTTAAAATAATAAAAAAAAAAAAAAAGAAAAAGAAAAGAGGGGCACCTGGGTGACTCAGTTGGTTAAACGTCCAACTTTGGCTCAGGTCATGATCTCACACTTTGTGAGTTCAAGCCCCACGTTGCACTCTATGCTGATAGCTCAGAGCCTGGAGCCTGCTTCAGACTCTGCGTCTCCCTCTCTCTCTGCCCCTCCCCTGCTCACATTCTGTCTCTCCCTCTCAAAAATAAATATAAAAAAAAAAAATTTTTTTTTAACAAAAAAAAAGGGAAAGAACAGAACTGTCAACTTAGAATTCTGTATCCAGTAAAAATATTCTTAGAAAATAAAGCTGAGGGACACCTGGATGGCTCAGTCAGTTGAGCATCAGACTCTACTCCTGATTTCCACTGAGGTCATGATCACAGGGTCGTGGGATCAAGCCCTGTGGCAGACTCCGTGCTGAGCATGGAGACTGTTTAATATTCGCTTTCTCTCCCCCTGCCCCCCTCCCCCATTCACACACGCTCATGCTCTCTAAAAAAATTAAAATAAAATAAATAAAACTGAAATGAACTTTTTCAAATAAAGTTGAGAGTTCACTGCCAAAAGACAGGCACTAAGAGAAATGAGGTTCTTCAGACAAAAAGAAAATAGCATCAAAAGGAAACCGAATGTATACAAAGAAGTGAAAGATGCCAGAACTGTTATATATGTGGGCAGTTAGAGAAGGAACAAAATAATGAGGAGAAATCAAGAAAATAGAAAAAAAAAAAAAAACAGTAAAAATGGATGAGACCAAAGTTAGTTATTCTCAGAAAAGAATCGATTAAATTGAGAAACCTCAAGGCTAGACTAATAAAGAAAAAAAAGAAGGGAAAAATACTTATCAACATGAGGAATGACATCACAACAGATCTCAAAGACACTGAAAAGATAACAGGAATATTATGACATCTTAATATAATTGAATATATTGAACAACAAAACTTACCCAAACTGACTCAACAAAAAATAAAGAATGTGAATTACAACTATTAAAGAAATTGAATGCATAATTTCAATTCTCCCCACAAAGAAAATTCTAGGCCCTGATGACTTCGCTGATAACTTCTATCAAATTTCTTAGGAAGAAAAAATACTAATCCTAAGAAAATACAGGAAGAGGGAACACTTCCCAAGCTTTTCACTGAAGTATAATCAGCATATGTTATGTTAGTTTCAGGTGTACACATACTGATTTGACAATTCTAGACATTACCCAATCAATGCTCCCCAAGGTAAGTGTAGCCACCAGCTGCTAACAACATCCCTAATGGTGAAAGACTGAGTGCCTTCCTCTTAAGATCAGAAACAAGTCAAGGATATTTACTCTCACCTCTTCTATTCAACACTGTACTAGCAATTAAAGCCAGTTTAATAGGAAAGAAAGAGAAAAGCATCCAAAGGTACAAGCAAAACTGTCTACTCTCAGATTGCAGGATCACCTACATAGTAAATCTTATGAAATCTATTAAAAAGCAGCTAGAGGGGCGCCTGGGTGGCGCAGTCGGTTAAGCGTCCGACTTCAGCCAGGTCACGATCTCACGGTCTGTGAGTTCGAGCCCCGCGTCAGGCTCTGGGCTGATGGCTCGGAGCCTGGAGCCTGTTTCCGATTCTGTGTCTCCCGCTCTCTCTGCCCCTCCCCCGTTCATGCTCTGTCTCTGTCTGTCCCAAAAATAAATAAAAAACGTTGAAAAAAAAATTTAAAAAAAAAAAAAAGCAGCTAGAAGTAACAAGTAAGGTTGCAGGATACAGGATCAAATATACATGGGAGCAATGAAGTGAAAACTAAATTCAAAAAAGCAATATATTTACAAATGCATCAAAAGTATGAAATATTTAGGAACAAATGTGACAGAAGATGTACATGACCTATGCACTGAAAACTACAAAACATTACCGAGAAAAATTAATGAAGGCCTAAATAGATGGAGAATTATATCATGTTCATGGACCAGAAAAATCAAAGTGGTTGAGATGTCAGTTCTCTCCCAAATTTATCTCTAGACTCAATACAAGTCTAATCAAAACCCCAGAGGGGTGCCTGGGTGGCTCATTCGGTAAAACATCCGACTCTTGGTTTCAGCTCAGGTCATGATCTCCCGGCTCGTGAGTTTGATCCCTGCAGTGGGCTCTGGAGCTGACAGCAAGGAGCCTGCATGGGATTCTCTATCTCCCTCTTTCTCTGCCTCTCCCCTACTCGCTCTCCCTCTCTCAAAATAAATAAACAAACTAAAAAAAAAATTTAAAAACAGAAAACCCAGCAAGCGTTTCTGTAGAAACTCGCAAAGTGCTTTGAAAATGTACGCTCTCAAAATAAATAAACTTAAAAAAAAAATCCACTAAAATGAATACAGAGGGGCACCAGGGTGGCTCAATCGGTTAAGCCTCCAACTCTTGATCTCAGCTTAGGTCATGATGTCCTGGTTTGTGAGTCTGAGCCCTGAGTCAGGCTCTGCGCTGACAGCACGGAGCCTGCTTGGGATTTTCTCTCCCTCTCTGCCCCTCCCCCAATTATGTGCACGCACACACGTGTGCACGCTCGCGCTCTCTCTCTCTCTCTCTCTCAAAATAAACACTTCATAAATAAAAAGTAAAAATTAATAAAATGTATATAGAAATGGCAAGAAAGAAAATATTCAGAACAGTAATTCAGAAAAGAATCACTATTCAATTTCAATTTTACTATAAAGTTATAATAATCAAGACGGTGTGAAGAGCTTTATTAAAAGACGACATTTTGGGGGCACCTGGGTGGCTCAACTGGTTAAGCCTCCAACTCTTGATCTCAGGTCAGGTCATGACTTCATGGTTCAAAAGTTCAAGCCCCACATCGGGCTCTGTGCTGACAATACAGAGCCTGCTGAAGATTCTCTCTCTCCCTCTCTGTCCCTCTCTTTCTCTCTCAAAAAATAATAAACATTAAGGAAAAAAAAAAAGACATGTTTGTTTACACAGATTATCACATAGGTGTGAGGTAAAAGATACACAAAATACATCAATAGAACAGTACAGAGAGACCAGAAATACACTTGCACATATATGATCAACTGATTTTCAATGAAAGTGCCAAAACCATTCAGAGGAGTAAGAAGAAACTTTTTTTTTTTTTAAAGTTTATTTATTTATTTTGAGAGACAGACAGAGAGTACATGCAAGTAGGGGAGGGACAGAGAGAGAGAGAGAGAGAGAGAGAGAGAGAGAGAGAATCTCAGGCAGGCAGGCTCTGCCTGTCAGCTCAGAGCCAACTCCAGGCTCCATCTCAGGAATGGTGAGATCGTGACCTGAGTGGACCAAATGAGCCACCCAGGCGCCCCAAGAAAAATCTTTTCAACAAATGGTTTCTAGAACAAGCGAATATCTATATGCAAAACAAGAACCTCAACCATTACCTCACACCATAAACAGAATTTAATTCAAAAGAGGTGACAGACTATGTAAAACAGGATTATAAAAACTCAAGAGGAGAAAACCTTAGTGATCTGGAGTTTGGCAAAATTCTTAAATATAACACTTAAAAAGCAAGAAATATTAAAGACAAAAGTTAATAAATTGGACTTGATACAAATTATAAAGATAAGCTGTCCAACAATACTGTTACGAAAATAAGGCAATACTTTACATAATCTAGATAAAACACAAAGATACATGTTTTCTAAATAATTTTATTTATAATAGCCAAAACTGGAATAGGTAACTAGATAAACAAATTGTAATATATCCATAGGCAGCAATAAACAGAAATTAACTACTCAGATGCACCAGAACTTGAAGAAATCTCAAAAACATTATGGGAAGCAAAAGAAGCCACAGATAAAAGAGTTCATGTAAAATTCAAAACAAATATAATCTGTTATGACAAAAAGCAGAACAGTGGTTTCCTAGGAGCTGAGTTTGTGGAAAGTACGGGAGAAGGACTAATCTGGATGGGGCACATGGGAAACTTTATGGGGTGACAGAAATACATCTTCACTTTAGTGGTGGTTTTATGGGTGTATGAATCTGTCAAAATGTATACATATAAGAAAATTGTATTATGTATCAATTAAACCTTAAAGTTGATTTAAAAAAATAAAAACAGGGGCGCCTGGGTGGCTCAGTCGGTTAAGCGTCCGACTTCAGCTCAGGTCATGATCTCACAGATCATGAGTTCGAGCCCCGTGTCGGGCTCTATGCTGACAGCCTGAAGCCTGGAGCCTGCTTCAGATTCTGTGTCTCCCTCACTCTCTGCCCCTCCCCCACTCATACTCTTTCTCTGTCTCAAAAAATAAGCATTTAAAAAAAAATTTTTTTTTAATAAAAACAAAGAAGAAGCAAACTAGGAAATCAGCATTCAGACAAAGACTATGGGTTAAGGGAAAACAATGCAACCAAAATTCAATACCCAATGAGGATTAAAACTCTCAATCTAGCAATAGAAAGCAACTTCTTTAACTGAAAATGGACATCTACAGGCATGCCTGCGTGGTTCAGTCAGTTGAGTGTCCAACTCTTGATTTCAGCTCAAGTCATAATCTCACAGTTTGTGGAACAGAACCTCATATTGGGCTCTGAGCTGACAGTGTGGAGTCTGCTTGGGATTCTCTCTCCCCCTCTCTCTGCCCTTACCCCGCTCATGCGGAAGCTCTCCCTCTCTCTCAAAATGAATACATAAAAATAAAAAAAAAATGTTTTAAGGGCATCTACAAAAATATGCAACTAACATACTTAATATTTAAAAAGTGAGAGGCACCTGGGTGGCTCAGTTGGTTAAGCGCCGACTTCAGCTCAGGTCATGATCTCACAGCTCTTGAGTTTGAGTCCCACATTGGGCTCTATGCTGACAGCTTGGAACCTAGAGCCTACTTAGGATTCTGTGTCTCCCTCTCTCTGCCCCTCCCCCGCTTGTGTGCTCATGCTCTCTCTCTCTCTCTCTTAAAATAAGTAAACTTTAAAAAAAGACTGTTTTAAAATATATATATATATTTATCAAATTAAATATGTTTATAAATAAATATATTGATTGACTGATTTGAAGGAGAGAGCTAATCCCAAGCTGGCTCCGTGCTAACAGTGAGATCATGACCTGAGCCGAAATCAAGAGTTGGAAGCTTAACCAACTGAGCCACACCCAGGCACCCCAAATTTGCTTTTTCTCTGAGATGACCATTTCACCCCTTCCCTTCCTCTTTTTCTTCAACCCTTACATTCCTGTCCCAGCCTGCTCTGAGCTAATAATTTCTTCCCATATTTTATTTTTCACAAGTTAATCAGCATACAAACTCATCTTCCTACCGTCAGCCTCTCAAGAAGGTACAGGCCCTATCCTGGCCATCGCTCAAGAGATGCCAAGTTATCTGGCCAGCTTAATACTAAACCAGAACTTGGAGCAATAAAACAGGGTTTCTTAACCTGGAAACCCTAAACAACTGATATTTTTCTAACAACAACTCCTACAAACGAAAACAAAGACGTGGGCGGGGGGTGCCTGGGTGGCTCACTCAGGTAAGATCTGACTCGGGCCCTCTCAGTTCGTGAGTTTGAGCCCTGCATCTAGCTCTGTGCTGACAGCTCAGAGCCTAGAGCCTGCTTCCGATTCTGTCTCCCTCTCTCTCTGCCCCTCCCCCATTCTCTCTCTCTCTCTCTCTCTCAAAAACTAAATAAACATTTAAAAAAATTAAAAAAAAAAAAAAAGAAAACAAAAGACATGGTCACTAGCTGCAATCTGGCATAAAGCCAGACTAAGACAAAGATAATTAATCCCCAACCTTGGGTTCCTCATCTTTGAGAACGGTTCTTGCCATTTAAAATATACAATTATATGGGGCGCCTGGGTGGCGCAGTCGGTTAAGCGTCCGACTTCAGCCAGGTCACGATCTCGCGGTCCGTGAGTTCGAGCCCCGCGTCGGGCTCTGGGCTGATGGCTCAGAGCCCGGAGCCTGTTTCCGATTCTGTGTCTCCCTCTCTCTCTGCCCCTCGCCCGTTCATGCTCTGTCTCTCTCTGTCCCAAAAATAAATAAACGTTGAAAAAAAAAAAAAATTTAATAAAATATACAATTATAACAATCGCATTTGGTTTCTGACCAACAAATGCATTAAACAGGAAAAGGAAAGAAAGCGCCAGCGGGCACGCATGCGGGCATGCGCGCGCGCACGCGCGCGCACACACACACACACACACACACACACACACACCCCGCGCGCGCTACTTAGGCAAGTGCATAGTAGTTGATCCTTACCTGCTGGTGACGCGTGCTGGGAAACGTGTACTGAACAGAGTGAGGAGGATAACGACTTTGTTCTGTGCTGAATGCTCCTTGGTTGGGAGGATAACCTGAACTTGACATTATCAGTAAAGAAGTCCTCACCAGGCTGTGAGATCAAGTCCAACAAACAATCATGTTTCTAGGAAACCACCTAAACAGGATGGGAAAAAATAGAATTGATAAGAACTAAAGCACCAGGTGTACTTCTAATAAATTATAACTATAGCTATATAAATAAAACCACAATTACCAGTAAAAGCTTTCTCTCATGTATTTACTTAATATAATAGAAATTATTGAGGTTTGAAAAACATTAGTGGGTCTTTGCCTGTACACTTAAAAAAGCATTAATATATCACAAATAATAATATCAGTAGCTATATAAAGTAATACGATGTATATAAAATCTCAGCATGGAACTTGGCACATTGCAAATGCTCATTACATGTCCTTTTTTTTTTTTTGATAAATGAGAATCAAATGTTATATATTATAGAAACAAAAACCTATGGTTGTAAATGTTGGGGTTGTGAAAAGTCAATTGTTAAAAAGATTCAAGATTATTTCCAAGGTAAGCATTGGTGCAGAGGAAATATTGTCTTTATTAAATAATTCCGCCCGCAAAACAGCTTATGACAACAGTGAGGATGAGAAAGTATTCAAGGAAGAACACAGTGAACTTATCACTTCCAGGAAAACAACTGCCAGCATTTATGAAAATTGGGATTTTGGAAAAACTTGTACTTGCTTCCGTGAGCTTGACGGCTTCCCCACATTTAAAGACTTTTCTGGCAAGACTGGTGGTGATACTAACAAGTGTGAGCTTTTGAGATACTACATAATAAAACAGGTCAACATTTGAAATGTCTATATAACTCAACGAATCAATATTTTCCAAATGACCAATATAGAATGTGACTAAATTATTCATGAGTGCAATATTTATTTAAAGTGCAAGACATTTTACTACAAATAAAGTACAAGACAACCCAATAAATGTTTAACGTGATAGAATATGAGAAGTTCATTGATGTGGCTTCAGATTCTACACAGCAATGAACCTTTAAAAAAAACTGTCACTTATCTGGTTTGGGTATGGTATCAAAGAATATCTACAATTATCTAAAAAGGCTATTAAGGGGTGCCTGGGTGGCTCAGTTGGTTAAGAGTCTGACTCTTGATTTCTCAGGTCATGGTCTCACAGATCGTGAGTTTGAACCCCACATCGAGCATGCTGCTGTCAGCGTGGGCTTGCTTGGATCCTCTGTCCCCCTCTCTCTGCCTCTCCCCTGCTTGTGCACTTGTGCACTCTCTTGCTCGCTCTCTCTCTCTCTCCTCTCTCAAAACTCAGCATTAAAAAAAATAAAATAAAAAGGCTATTAAAATCCCCTCTCTTCCCAAATACTGCATGAGATTAGCTTTTCTTTATAAACTTCAATCAAAACAATATTGCAAGACTTAATGCAGCAAGCAGATATGAGAATAAAACTATCTTTTTAAGCCAGATATCAGAGGTTTGCAAAAATGTAAAACAATGCCACTCTTCTTATCAAATTTTGTTTTTATTCCAGAAAACAGTTACTTATCATAAAAATGTTATTTATCTAGGGGCGCCTGGGTGGCCCAGTTGGTTAAGCCTCCGACTTCGGCTCAGGTCATGATCTCACGGTTCACGGGTTCAAGCCCCGCATGGGCTCTCTGCTGAAAGCTCAGAGCCTGGAGCCTGCTTCGGATTCTGTGTCTCCCTCTCTCTCTGCCCCTCCCTGTTCACGCTCTGTCTCTCAAAAATAAATAAATGTAAAAAAAAAAAATTTAATGTTATTTATCTTAGCATATGGTGAGTTTATAGTATTTTTGCATGAACTAGTATCTTTAAAATGGCCATTTTAATATCTAATATGGTAAATATCAACATATATAACCCACAGAAGCAAAAGCTATTTGGAGTCCTAAGTTAACTTTAAGAGTACAAAGGAGTCTTGAGATCAAAAAGTTTGACGACCACTCACCTAGAGAATTAAATCATCTTTAGATTGACTAGCATTAGTGACCTGGAGTGGCCAGCCAGATCCATGCATACACTGCTTCTAGAGACTCTGAACCTGGTTAATGTGAGATTTTGACACCATGTTTATATCAAGTGAACTCCCCTATTGGACAAGGGATGTACCAATTAGATCTCTCTCCAAGAATGTGGAATTGAGAATGTCAGCTGCAGGGAACTGAGTTGCAAAGTGGCCAGAGTAGGAGTCAAGGTGAGCCAAAGCATGTGCCAGAGAAGTTAGGGAGGGAGCAGAGAAGGCCAGTCTCGACAAAGACTAGAGTAGATCTGCAGAGACAAGAGAGCCAAGAGACCTTGCAGGCCCTGGAGACACAGGAGCCTTGGCTCCTGACTCTTTCTTTGCTCCAGGGTCAGTCCCCATAAGAAAGTATTGTACATCTTTCCTTTGCCCTTAAACTACCTACATGGTCTTACATAAGGCCTCCTTTACTTAATATAGATGGGAGTAGGTTTTTATTGCTTAGAATTGCCAGAGCTCAAGTTAAGTCCCAAAATAACTATACAAACTTTGGAAAAAACCCAAATGTCATGTCCATCCATCAAATGATGAATGGACGAATAAAATCAGGTATATCCATACCAGGGAACATTAATCCACCAAGAAAAGAATCAATTACTGTTCCACACTCTAATTTGGACCAACCCTGAAAACATCGTGCTAAGTAAAAGAAGCCAATCATAAAAGTCCACACTTTGTGTGATTCCTTTCAGACTGGAGTCCAGAACAGGCAAATCTATATGACAGAAAGTAGATTACTGGCTGCTTAGGGATGGTAGGACAGGGAAAGAGGGATAGCAAGTGATGGGCAAAGTGCATGGGATTTCTTTTGTTTTTACTGCAGGAGAATATACATAAAATGTACCATTTTAGCCATTTTTAAGTGTACGATTGCATTGCATCATGTACATTCACACTGTTGTACAACTCTCACCACCACCCGTCTCCAGAACTGTTTCATCTTCCCCAACTGAAACTCTACATCCATTAAACACCAACTCCCCATTTCTCCTCCCCTCAGTCCCTGGCAACCACACTTCTAGTTTCTGTCTCCAGGACTTCCACTACTCTAGGAACCTCATGTCAGTGGAATCAAACAGCATCTGTCCTTCCATGACTGGACAATTTCACTTAGCACAATGTCTCCAAGGTTTATCCATGTGGTAGCATGTATCAAAATTAACTACATTTTTAAGGCTGAATAATATACGACTGTATTGGGAGTTTCTTTTTGAGGTGATAAAAATGTCCTAAAATTGACTGTATCATATCTCTAAATACACCAAAAACCACTGAATCATATACTTTAAATGGATGAATTGCATGGTACACAAGTTTTTAACAAAGTTGTTTTGAAAAAATTACCAAGCCAAAAACAAATAAAACTACACAAAGCAACCACGAAATTTAAAAATGATTGGGGGGGGGGGGCACGTGGGCGGCTCAGTCGGTTAAACATCTGACTCCTGATTTTGGCTCAGGTCATGATCTCATGGTTCATGGGATCGAGCCCCGCATCAGGCTCTGCGCTGGCAGTGCAGGGCCTGCTTGGGATTCTCTCTCTCCCTCTCTCTCTCTCTGCCCCTCCCCTGTTCACTTGCTCTCTCAAAATAAATAAATAATTTTTTTTAAAAATGATTGTGCAGGGGCGCCTGGCTGGCTCAGTCAGAAGAGTATGCAACTCTTAATCTCCAGGTCATGAGTTCGAGCCCCACATTGGGTAGAGAGATTTAAAAAAAAAAAAAACCTTTAAAAAATGTTTTTTTAATAAAAGAAAAATGATACTATAGCAGTCCAAATTAACATGCCACATTTCACAGATTCTAATTACCACATGTGTCCACATCTTAAGAACTCTAAAGTCAGGGCACCTGGGTGGCTCAGTCAATTAAGCATCTAACTCTTGATTTCAGCTCAAGTCATGATCTTACAGTTTGTGAATTCAAGACCCACTTTCAGGGCAGAGCCTGCTTGGGATTCTCTGTCTCCCTCTCTCTTTGCCCCTCCCCTGTTTGTACTCTCTCTCAAAAATAAACATAAAAAAAAACAACAACTTTAAACTCAATATGCATCCTATAATCAATGGCATTATATGATCTAATTAGCACATTTTCTTTAATCTTCGAGGTAAATAACATACACAAAGACATCTTTTTAATGAGATACAGTATTAGAGAGTTACTGCAGCCAGTAAGTCTTCAGTTTCTGCCTAAATTTTCCCCTGGAGACTTCACATTACAGAAATTACTATTTGCTTATTTTCATTTTAATTTGTTCATCAACTCTTAGAATAAAGAAAAAAAGTTAAGGACACTAATATTACAGTGATTTACAATCTAAGGCCCTTTAAAAACCAGGTAACATTTACAGTACTTTCAAAAAGCCTGAAAGAAATACATATATAAAGACAGAGAAGGACATCCTTAGCACAACCCCAAAAGCACACACAAGAAGACGGGTATCTTGGCCTTATAAAATATATTTTTTTATTTTTCTGTACAGTAAAGACACCTTAAAACAAACTAGAAAAAATAAAACAGCAAAATTTTGATATAACAAATATATATATTTCTTACAAATCAATAAGAAAAAAATGATCACAATGGAAATATAAGACATGACAGAGATATGGGATCAACAAAGGAAAAAATTAATGAAATCAACTTCATCAATAGTCACAGAAAAATAAAATCATTCTTTCCAAAGAAATTGGCAAAATATTACAAATAACACCTCCTATTGGTACAAGTTTGAAGAAGAAGAAAGCACTCTTTTAGACACTACTGGTGTGTTATGTAAAATGGGTACAAATTGCTCTCTAAAGAAGAAAGAAGGAAATATACATGATAAGCCCTGAAAATACACATATCCTCAGGGCACCTGAGTGGCTCAGTCAGTTAAGTGTCTGGCTCTTGACTTTGGTTCAGGTCATGATTTCACAGTTCAGGAGCTGAAGCCCTGCATCAGGCTGGGCATCTCTCTCTCCCCGCCCCCCGCTCTCCCCCACTTGCTTGTATGAGTTATTATTTATTATTTAATAAATAAATAAACTTAAAAAAAAGAAAATACATATATCTTCTACCACAGCAATTCCACTTCTAGGAATCCATCTGATTATTCAGTACAGAGATACCCAAAGATGAATGCCTGAGAATGCTTCTCAAGGAATTGTCTTAAATATCCAATACGTTAGCTTGGAAAATATTCTTTAAAAAATTTAGTTAATAGCAATTTTTATTTAGAGTATGCCACAAGAAGACCACATATGAGAACATTCTGTTTTATAAAAGTATGATTTGTGTATAACACTTGTATCCAGTTTTTCAAGTGTGCCTGTCATATCTTCGTAAGATTTTAAGACCAAAAGCAGGAATGTCACATGTTCAACAAATATCTATTGAGCAATACACTATGTACCAACACAGCTCTGAACACTGGCATAGAATGGTGACCAAGATATGCCATCTTATTGTGAAGTGATACAGAAATAGACAAATAATCAAAAGATAATATGATAAAGTGCTATTAATAAAACAGGATGAGAGAAGGGTGCTTGGGTGGCTCAGGCAGTTAAGTTTGAGCCATGAGTTTGATGCCCCACGTTGGGCTCCATGCTGAGCATAGAGCTTGGCTGAGATTCACCCTCTCCTCTCTCTGCCCCTCCCCTGCTCCTGCGCACTCTCACACACACACACGAAACAAACTTTAAAACAAAAACAAAACAACAAACAAAAAAAACAGGATGGGAGAGAAGGGATAAGGGAGACATTTCTGGCATTTCTGATGGGGTGATCACAGAAAGCCAATCTCAGTATAAGATGACCCTATGCCCTGATTTCCTGAAACAGACCCAATTTACAGCTATTGTCCTAGTGCAGTTATTAATTATGCTCCATTTCCTTCTCAAAACTGTCCCAGTTTGGGTAACAAATTATATTCTAAGATGACTTTTGAGCCAAAGCTTGAAAGATGAGAAGAAAGCTAGCTAGCCTTGAAGGGACAAGAGCAGCCCTTGGAGAGGAACCACACAAGTCTTAAGGCAAAGCAAGGAGGCCCAAGGAGAATCAGAGAGGATGGCAGGGGTAGAGGCCGGAGAAGGGGCAGGGGGAAACTGAGATACCTCCCTCTGTATTCTGAATATTAATCCTTTTTCTACCTTTATGTGACAAACGTTTTCTTCCAGAATTCATAACTTGTTTCATATTTCTGAAGGCCTTCTCTATCCCAAATTAAAAAAAATATTCTCTACATTCACCTCGTATACCCAAGGTTTTATAGATATATATAAATACATATATATACGCATATATATATATATATATATACACACACACACACACATACTTAGCTCCTTAATCACCTAAATTTTTTTTCTAAAAAATGCTAAGGTAGGAATCTAGCTATATTTTCTTTACCAATTGATAGTTAATTATCCCAACAAAAACCTTTCTTTTTTTTTTTGTTTTTTAATGTTTATTTATTTTTGGGAGACAGACAGAGCGTGAGCAGGGGAGGGGCAAAGAGAGAGAAACACATAGAATCAGAAGCAGGCTCCAGGCTGTCAGCACAGAGCCCAACACGGGACTCGAACTCACAAACTGTGAGATCATGACCTGAGCCAAAGTTGAACACCTAACCAACTGAGCCACCCAGGCGCCCCGCCACAAAAACCTTTGTGAACATGTCTGTCCTTCCACACTGATCTGAAATGCCATCCTTATTACAACCCAGCAATTTCAGCACATACTCTAAAGAAACTCACATATTGTACTTACATACAAAAAGATGTTTACTGCAGCAATGCAATCAGCCGCATATTAAAACCACCTGGTCACAATCAACAAAGCTAAAAGTCAACCAATGGAATGGGAGAAGATATTTGTAAATGACATATCAAAGGTTAGTATCCAAAATCTATAAAGAACTTACCAAACTCAACACCCAAAAAAGAAATAATCCAGTGAAGAAATGGGCAGAAGACATGAATAGACACTTTTCCAAAGAAGACATCCAGATGGCTAACAGACACGTGAAAAGATGCTCAAGATGTTCATCATCAGGGAAATACAAATCAAAACCACACTGAGATACCACCTCACATGGGTCAGAGTGGCTAAAATTAACACCTCAGAAAACAACAGATTTTGGTGAGGATGTGGAGAAACGGGAACCCTCTTGCACTGCTGGTAGCAATGCAAACTGGTGCAGCCACTCTGGAAAACACCTAGCAATAGCACAACTAGGAATTTATCCAAACGATACAGGAGTGCTGATTCTTAGGGGCACATGTACCCCAATGTTTATAGCAGCACTATCAACAAAAGCCAAAGTATGGAAAGTGCCCAAATGCCCACCAACTGATGAATGGTAAAAAAACAAATAAATAATAATACATATACATACGTGTATATACGTTATATATATACAATGGAATACTACTCAGCAATAAAAAAAAATGAAATCTTGCCATTTGCAACAACGTGGATGGAACTGGAGGGTATTATGCTAAGTGACAAGTCAGAGAAAGACATATCATATGTTCTCACTCATATGTGGAATTTGAGAAACTTAACAGAAGACCCCAGGGGAAGGAAAGGGAAAAAAAAAAATAGTTACAAACTGAGAGGGAACGAAACCATAATAGAGTCTTAAATATAGAGAACAAACTGAGGGTCGGTGGGGGAGTGGGGGCAGGGGGGAGGGGAAAATGGGTGACAAGCATTGAGGAGGGTACTTGTTGGGAATATCACTGGGTGTTTTATGTAAGTGATGAATCATGGGAATCTACTCCAGAAGCCAAGAGCACACTATATACTCTGTGTATTAGCTAACTTGACAGTAAAACTATCTTTAAAAAAAAAAAACAAAAAAAAACCACTTGGTCAACATTCCCCTCCTATACACCTGCACAGTGTTCCAGGTGGAAGGGGAAAAACCAACACAGGAGGTTCCTGGTGGCGGTGGTATTTGTTTTATTTTGTTTTTCAAAATAGGTGTTGTATGTATGGTTTTAGAGCTTTTAAAAGTACCACAGAATACAGGGGCACCTGGGTGGCTCAGTCGGTTACGTGTCCGACTTCGGCTCAGGTCACGATCTCACGGTCCGTGGGTTCGAGCCCCTTGTCGGGCTCTGTGCTGACAGCTCAGAGCCTGGAGCCTGTTTCAGATTCTGTGTCTCCCTCTTTCTCTGACCCTCCCCTGTTCATGCTCTCTGTCTCAAAAATAAATAAATGTTAAAAGAAAAACTTAAAAAAAAAAAAAAAAGTACCACAGAATACAAAGAGAAAAATTTCCTCACCCTGGTCCCCCAATTCCTACCCAGCTGCCCTTCCAGAAGGCAACCGAAGTTACTAGGTTCTGAAGCATCCTTTAGAAATATTCTACATACACAGGGGTGCCTGGCTGGCTCAGTTGGTAGTGCGCGCAACTCTTGATCTCAGTGCGTTCAAGCCCCATGTCGGGCACGGAGCCTACTTAGAAATAAATATCCTACACACACACACAATTCCCCCCATACATAAATGGTAGCACAGTAGATACATACTGTTCTATATGTTGCTTTTATTAATACATCTTCCTCAATATGTCATTCTCATGAGTCCATAAAGAGCTTCTTCATTCTTTCTATTGCTGTGGACTATTCCACGATATGAGCATTCACAAAAGCATTTTATAAATGCATTTTATAAAAGCATTTTATAAATGCATTTTATAAAAGCATTTTATAAATGGCTTTATAAAGCCATGCATGGAATGGAGAGGCAAAAGGCAAAATCTTAGCTCAAAGTCATCCAATTTTTTTCCAACAGTGGTCCACATGATGAGACGTCCATGTAGTAGGGTGGTGTTGGTGTTTGTATTTTTGGTTTTGTTCATTTTCAGCGATGAGGACTCCCTGAGTTCACCCGTATTCAATGTCACTCAAATATGATTTGTCCGTGTTTCCCTTGTCAGTAATCCTTCACGATATCCTAGTTTTGATATGTGACTTTAGGAAAGTTTAACTTGAATATCTCAAAAATAAAATAAAGTCAGGTACTATCAGCCCAACGCAAGTGGCAACAAAATCTCAGCAAAATCAGAGAGTAGCCCTCACAGGCATACAAATTTATGGGTCAAAGCAGGCCCCACCCTTGGTCACAAGAGAGGCAGCGTGGAGACCACTATGACTTCCTTCCTCCAAACTTACTCATGAGACACTCAGCAACAGTTCAGAACTTTTAGTTTTTTTTAATTTTTTTTAATATTTATTTTTTGAGAGAGAGGGCACGAGCGGGGGAGGAGCAGAGAAAGAGGGAGACACAGAATCCAAAGCAGGCTCCAGGCTCTGAGCCATTGGCACAGAGCCGCACATGGACCTTGAACTCACAGACCGCGA
Source organism: Lynx rufus (assembly GCF_022079265.1). Classification (NCBI taxonomy): domain Eukaryota; kingdom Metazoa; phylum Chordata; class Mammalia; order Carnivora; family Felidae; genus Lynx; species Lynx rufus. The sequence goes on from NW_025814843.1 coordinate 3,361,999, forward strand.
GATCAGGACCTGAGCGGAAGCCGGACGCTCAACCAACTGAGCCACCCATCCGCCCCTAGAACTTTTTGTTTTTTAACCAGACTCTTTCCTCAACCATCTTAACTGGAAACCAGATGTAAAAAATATACACAGGAGAAACACTCCAATTCAGTGAGAATGGGGACCCCCCCCCCGAAGCTATCTTTTCAGTCTGCCCCCCACCCCCACACCAGGCGGGGCTCACCAAGATGTCTCTTTTAAAAGAATTCAGTTTAAAGTTAAGGCTGAAGGGGAAAAGACCTTAGGTGGCAGTTTCAAATTTTACGTTCAGTCTTTAGCACCAAACCTCATTAACTCAGGGTTAGTTACATTTTTGACACTTGACAGCAAAACAGCAAATCCTGTTCTTCTTCCTTCCACACACCGTAAAAATTCTGTGAAATGTTTCAGAAACACAGTCAAGGTTTTATGTGCAACCCCCTCATATCATAAACATACATAGCCATATTTTAGGATGAGAATATACTAAAACTAGATGCCATTGTTATAAGTGAGAAGAGCATATTCCATCTGAATTTTATGAATAAACCCCAAACTAGCCTGTATTTTGTAAACAGGCAAGGAAATGTAGTAAAATGAAACTGGTCTATTTAAATTCCTTTTTGAATCTTCCCATATTAAAGTAAAAAAGACACATCAATTTACCCAACAGGAAACTTCTGCTACAACAACAAAACGTCAAACACAATCCTCAAAAAAATAAAATAAAATAAAAATCCAATCCCCTCTCACTAGGAACTCCTGGCTTTTGGCCTACAATCTTTGCATAACCAAAATGTACTTGGATAAGTTTTCAAGGTGGCCTAAGCTATCTTGGAAAAAATAGCTAAAAATATACTTCGCTGTGGCAGGACCGCAAATACCTCTTCAGATAAGCAGGAATGAATCCACTGAGGGCCACAACAGAGGGGAAGCCCACATTTCACCAAGGCAGAAGAAGAAATACACTATTCAATTTTATTTTAAATGATCAAAGAATAAAACCTTTTGGTACAGAAGTATGGGATAGGAGAATGGCTTCTGGGACACTGCACATGACAAAATATTAGTTATTAAACTGAGACAAATCAGGTCACACGAATTCTCATAAAGCAGCCCAGCTCTAGTCCAAATCCAAAAGTATTTTAAGCAAGGAGAGGCTAAGGACCACCTGCCTGGATTATCCCAGCCACCTAAGACTCTTGAGACTGGCCTTGACTTCAAGAAAGCGGACCTCCTGAGTCCATCTAAGAGGCCGGTCTCCAGAAGACACTAGGAATCATCTAAGTGGATTCTGTAATTTGTATGAGATCAGAGAGGTGTTGAACTGGACTAAAAGTTCTCCTGTAAAATAAACTAAAGCATTCTTCCCTTTAAAACAACAACAAAGGAGCTACTATGGGGGAATGCCATTAACAGAGTATTTATTTTACTTGTAGCCTCTTTTGACATTATGACATCTCACTTAGAAGGCAGATGAATGGGAGCTAAAGAAAAATGGCCTTTCAGGTTAAACTATCCCACCCCCAATCAAGTATGATATTGAAAGAAACACATTAATAAGGACATAACTATTTGATTAATCTAAGAATACAGGCATTCAAAAAGTAATTCTTGAACTTAGAAAACAAAAAATGTTGCTTTCACCCTAGAGTGAGAAAGGAGGAGTTTCCCAAGACAGCAGTAGTAGAAACAACACCAATGAGAACTTTGTGGTACAGTTGCACTCTATTGAACTAATTCTCTGAACTGAGCAACATTCATTCCTTCAGCTGTAAGAATGAATGATTTCAAAGCCAAAATGGACAACTCTTTGCCAATTCTCTCTTCACAAAAGAGCAGTAATCCAAGGTTAGAAAAATGTTAAGCTTAGATGCTTGACCAAAATTGATAGGAGAATACCTAAGGAGAATAATTTTTAAAGTTACCATTTATTGAGCCTTTGTTACATCCTAGGCAGCATACTAAGAGCTTGGCCGACAAGCAGCTCACCTAAAACACTAGTTCCATTATTATCCCTCATTAAGGCTTTCAAGAGCCTAAGTAACTCTCAACGTAATTTTTTTTTTAACTCAGAGACAGATCTCTCAAATATCATGTTGTGCTGCCTCCCCTTTGACCCACTAAGAGAGACTACTAAAGGTTATGGAGCAAAGTAAAATAAAGCTAATGAACACACTCTATTTCTAGGGCATACACCAAAATAAAGTAGAAAAAAAGCAACTGACTTAAAATTTACTGAATGTTAAGGGAACCTGGATGGCTCAGTCGGTTGAGTGTCTGACTCCTGGTTTCGGGTCAGGTCATGATCTCACTGTTCCTGAGTTCAAGCCTCTACATTCTCTCTCTCTCTCTCTCTCTCTCTCTCTCTCAAAAGTAAATAAACAAACATTAAAAATAATTATTGAATGCTAGACAAAAAACAAAGCCACCAGACACATGTGAGGGGCAGGGACCATCTCGGTTTTGCTCACATGGCCTCCCCAGCACCTGACAACAATGCGTGGCTCTCAACAACACCCGTTCCAACAGCAAAACAGCAAGTCCTATTCTTCCTTCCACACACCGCCCCCCCAAGCCTCTCGGCCTTCTCCATCTCCACTACCCTACCCCCCATCATGTCATGCTACAAGAAACTCCTAACTGGACTTCCCACTTCAATACTTTTCTGTACTCAAAAGGCCGTATGATCTTTTTCAACCATAAAGCAGAACGCGTCACTCTTCTGCTTAAGACTCCCCAGGGGCTACCGTGCACTTCAAATAAAATCCCAACTACTCACTATGGCCCACAAGGCCCCACCTGATCTGGCCTGCTTCCTCTCTCGATGGCTCAGTAGGCCCCAGCAACATGAGCTTCCTTCCAATGCCTTCATCCCGAGCCAAGACCTTCCTTGCCTCAGGCCTTTGTCCTTCTTTCCTCTGCCTGGAATGCTCTTCCCGGCTCATTCATGGGGCTGACTCCTCATCAAACTTACGGTTTCAGTTCAAATGTCATCTTCTCAGGCCATGCCCAACCACCTTATAAGGTGGCTTCCCATCAGTTACTCTCAACCACGGAAGCCTTTGCGTTTATAGATTAATCACAATTTGAAATGGATCTGTTTTACTTCATTATAGTCTGTCTCCCTCCACTAGAATATAAACTCTCTGATTCCCTATCATATTTTCTCCTACCATATTTTTTAACAAAAGAAATATAGGGGCGCCTGGGTGGCTCAGTCGGTTAAGCGTCCGACTTCAGCTCAGGTCACGATCTCACGGTCCGTGAGTTCGAGCCCTGCGTCGGGCTCTGGGCTGATGGCTCGGAGCCTGGAGCCTGCTTCTGATTCTGTGTCTCCCTCTCTCTCTGCCCCTCCCCCGTTCATGCTCTGTCTCTCTCTGTCTCAAAAATAAATAAACGTTAAAAAAAATTAAAAAAAAAATATAAAACGGAGAGAACTTATTTGCAAAGTTTGAAAACCTACTGAAGAACATAAAAAAGTCTATTTGAACAAAAGGAGAGGAAGTACATAGAGTCAAGCTTCCAAAATTAACCTACAAATTCAATATTCCTGATCAATATTCAGTATTCCCCATAAAAATCTCAGCAAGATGTCTTTTTGAACTTCACAGAATAATCTAAAGTTCATCTGGGAAGACACAATTGCCAGAATTGTCAAAGTCTGAAAAAAAAAGAGCAATGAACAGGTGACTAATCCTGTCGGTATTAAAATCACAATAGTAATTTGAAGGATATGGTATATACAACAAGAGATCTAGAATGTAATAAATTGCAAACAGTTCCAAACATGTTTAGTAAATGACGAAAGCTGCAAATATAATCAGTGGGGCAAAGGATGAATTATTCACTAAACGGTGCTGACACAATGGGCTATCTGGAGGAGAAAACATGCACACATATGCCCCCCCCAAAATATAGATCTCTACCTCACTTCCTATACTAGAAATAAATTCCAGATGGATCAAAAAATTAGAAGTTAATAGGAAATTTTTTAAAAAACATTTAACTATTAAATTAAAATCTGGGGACTTCTTGGTCTTAAAAATACAAAAAGGTATTGGGGTTCCTGGGTGGCACAGTTGGTTAAGCAAGCCTCCAACTTCGGCTCAGGTCATGATCTCACAGTCCATGAGTTCGAGCCCCATGTCAGGCTCTGTGCTGACAGTTCAGAGGCTGGAGCCTGCTTCAGATTCTGTTTCTCCCTCTCTCTCTGCCCCTCCCCTGCTCATGCCCTCTCTCTGTCTCAAAAATAAATTAAAAAAAAAAAAAAAATATATATATATATATATATAGTTTGAAGTCTTCTCAATCATGTGCCTCAGTCACTCAGTTCTTACAACAGCCAACGTTACCAGTTTCTTGGGTTTCATTTGAGAAATATCCTATAATATACAAGCAAATATGTATACATTCTTTTTTTTTTTTTTAAGTTTATTTAAGTAATCTCTACACCCAACGCGGGGACCAAACTCACAACCCTGACATCAAGAGTCACATGCTTTTCCAACTGAGCCAGCCAGGCATCCCTATTTTTCCTCTTTAAAACAAGCAGTAGCATGCTATACAATAATATCCCTCATTTATTTTTTTAGTTTAATAGATGGGTGAATATCTTAAATTTTAGAGTAAGATCTTTCTAAGCAGAGCATGAAACCCAGAAGCCATATATAGACTAATAATGAAGACACCTAACATTATTATTTACTTACTATGTGCCAGCAAATGTTATTTATATTATCTACATTCTAAAAATAAGGAAACTAAGGCTTAGAGAAGTTAGGTAATGTGCCCAAGGTCACACAGCCAGCAGAGAGCAGGGTTGGATATACTGGACTACATTATAACACAAAAGAAAAGCTGGCGGGCAGTAGAGCACACTTATGTTTACAGAAAGTGAACCCCTTAATATACAAAGAGCTCTTCAAATCGATCTAAAAAAGACCAATAACTCTATCAAAAAGTAACCAAAAGCAGACAGTTTATAAAAGAAATACAACTCCCCTGATTAAAAAATGTCCAACCTCAGTAGCAATTCATAAAAAACCTATTAGAATCACTCCCCCCCCCCTTCTTAAATGATCAAAATGTTTTAATTTGTAACATCCAGTACTGGCCAGGGCTTGGGACATACTCATACACTTGTGTCAATATCCTCCCAAATCTACACTATTCATTTAACAGCAATTCCACTTTTGGAATCTATCCTACAAAGCTGCTTGCACAAGTATACAAAACAAATATACACAAATAATTCACCTCAGCTTTGTTTTTCTGGGGGGTAGAAAACACAACTAGCTATAAATTGAGTAAAGAAATCATGGTATTTTTCATAAGTGAAATACTATGTAGCCGTTAATGACAGAAGTACCTCTAAATATACCAACATGCAACAGAAGTATATAAAAGAACGATATGTTACGATCCCATAATCGTACAGGAAACTGCACACACACACACAAAAAAAAATCGAAAGAATATGCAACACTTAGAAGATTTTATCTAGGAAGTGGTACTTTCAATTTCTCTATATACTTCTACATTACACTTCTGTAAAATAATGTATTGCTTATAATAGATGAAAGACAAATATTCTAAAATAACACATCCTCCTGCACTCACTGAAATGGTTTTATGTGAATATACAGCAACTTCTTCCACCCTTTCCCTCCTGCTCTGTTCAGTTCCATCCTCCTCTCTCCCCCCCCACATCCCCCCCCCAACACATACACACCCACACACATAGAGTTAATGGACTATATACTCCCTACATCTGGTATATTACACTGTGTATATTTTAGGCTGTAACTCCTAGAAAGCACAAGTTTTGGTTTCCTTCCAAATACATAAAAGTTATTGTAATTCAAAACTGAATTAAAAGAACTTAATCAAAAGTAATACAAAGTTAAACATCTTTGAACAGGAGTTCAAAGACATGATGATTACAATTTAAAACAAACATTTCAAATTATACAATCTATACAAATCTATATGCTATTGCCAAGGGAAATGAACTGTCTAAAACAGATTGCTCTGATTCTGAACTGTGTATGACAACTAAAAGGTCAAGAAAAGAGTCAGTTAAACAGAAGTATGGGGGGAGAAGGAAACTGTAATCAGAAAGATGACCCTCAAAGCCAAACAAAGAGTGAAATTTTCCAAGAAAAGTGTAACCTCAACTTACTCTGGTTTGACATCAGTTTATTCAAATATAACCAAACAAACAAAAACAGAAAACCCAGCCCAAGTTTTATTCCTCAAGTAGACACTGGGTGGGGGGATCAAAATTACTTGGTCATCTCAACTTTCCTCCTCCTTTGCCCTTGACTAGTCTACTTAAAGATTTAATTTTTGATATACAGCTAATCAGTACTATTCTTTCAAAGGGAACCCGTCAAAGATATTCTATAATCCTAAAAACAAACTAACCCATATGCCTAATTCAATTTTTTTCCTACCAGGGAACCATTCCAAAATTCCCTGCATATATAAATTAACATATTCTTATTCTAACATTATGTGGAAATACAAATAGTCAGATGAACCAATCCCATCTTTACTTTCTCTTTCTCCCCAAAATCCCAGTAAACCAACAAAAATATATTTTTTTAAAGAAATGCTTTGATAATTCATGAATTACAGACATTTTTTCTCACTGACACTGGTAAACTTCTACCTGTTTTAAAAAAAAAATTTTTTTTTAACGTTTTATTTATTTTTGAGACAGGGAGAGACAGAGCATGACCAGGGGAGGGTCAGAGAGAGGGAGACACAGAATCGGAAGCAGGCTCCATGCTCTGAGACATCAGCACAGACCCCGACGCGGGGCTCGAACTCCCAGAACGCGAGATCATGACCTGAGCCGGAGTCGGATGCTTAACCGACTGAGCCACGCAGGCACCCCAACTTCTACCTGTTTTTAAATTTACGTAAACTATTCATCAAGTTCCCACATGTGTATCAATCAGCTTCTTCAACAGCCCTACCAAGGAACTCTAGCAGCTAGGTTTTTTATGCATTCGACAGATTTCAATTACACACTTACTGGGTGCAGTGTTATTCCAGGAGTAGGGGCAGACATGAGATACAGACATGCTCCCAATGAGCTTATGGTATAGCAGGGATTAAATGGACATGTACATAAATAACTATGATATTATAACAGAGGCATAAGCAAAGCATTAAGAACTTCCAGAATGAAAAATACACATCTTTGAAGAAGAGGGAGTAGGAGGGAGACTTCCTGGCTGAAGTAACATGTGATTAAACGCTCAAAAAATAGGCAGAGTTTAGATGTGGTAGATTTCAGAAGACTAAGGCACGTTGGCAAAATAGGCATATTATCTAACAGCCCAAATGGAATAAATATGGCATGCTTCAGTATTCATGTGAGGATATCAGTTGAAAAAGAATATGCTTCCTCCTCTAAAATAAGTTTTATGGCATAAGTACCTACAGAAAACTAATACTTCATGTGCACTTTGCAACAGCATTAAGGATACAGTTCAGGAGCACCTGGGTGGCTCAGCCGGTTGAGCGTCCAACTCTTGATTTCAACTCAGGTCATGATCCGAGTTGTGGCATCAAACCCCATGTTGAGCTCCATGCTCAGTATGGAGCCTGCTTGGGATTCTCTCTCCCCCACCCCCACCCCACTCGTGCTCTCTGTAAAAATAAAATAAATATTTTAAAAAAATACAGTTTATGTTCATGCTATTCATCTAAGCTTTTATTTAACAACTGTCCCTTATACTTAAAAAAAAAATTTAATGTTCATTCATTTTTGAGAGAGAGAGAGAAAGGGGTCGGACGAAGAAGGGGCAGACACACACACACACACACACACACACACACACACACACAGAAAGACACAGAATCCGAAGCAGGCTCCAGGCTCGGAGATGTCAGCATCTGTGTCTCGAACTCGTGAATTGCCAGATCATGATCTAGGCCAAAGTCAGATGCTTAACAGACTGAGCCCACCCAGGCACTCTCCTTATACTTTAAAAAGAAAAAACCCAGGGGCACCTGGGTGGCTCAGTCGGTTAAGTGGCCGACTTCGGCTCAGGTCATGATCTCATGGTTTGTGGGTTTGAGCCCTGCGTCGGGCACTGTGCTAACAGCTCAGAGCCTGGCGCCTGCTTCAGGTTCTGTGTCTCCCTCTCTCTCTCTCTCTCTGCCCCTCCCCTGCTCGCTCTCTCTCTCTCTCTCTCTCTGTGTCTCTCAAAAATAAACATTAAAAGAATTAAAAAAAAAAAAAAGGAAAAGGAAAACATCCAAAAGTTTGAAAGTGAAGCAAGCAATAGCTAATTTATAAAATAATTTAACCTGTTTCTCAGAAGTACTGAATCATTGACATAATAAAATTTCTACTACTATAATACTTAAATTCCATGAAATATCACTAGGTCCAGATAACCTCAAGGACATTTTTGTTTAGGAAGATATTCCATTACAGCAGATTCAAAATTAAGCAAACTAAATATTTCCCGGTGATCTTATTACTGATGTAGATCACTACTAATTTTTTTCAACCTATATTTTCATTGAAGAAATTTAAAGTTAAGAAATAGCTTAAATTCAAGACCTAAGGTGAATAAACAATCTCTCATTTCCCATCCACCCTGATTTTTGTCTTAACCAAGTGTCAATCATCACACTGAATCATCCCATGGACAAGATGGTGTAAAGGAATGAGCCCTACACACTGGATGCCAGGGGACTGGATTCTACCACTGCCCAGCTACAACAATGCAGGCAAATCACTTCACTTCTGTGGCCCTCAGTTTATACACGAGTAAAAGGTAAAACTAGATAACCTATGGCTCTATCCCCTAGAATTCTATAAATTGTTAGCATTTTATTTTAACCAATTTAGATTTTTTGGGGGATCACTTTTTTTTTTTAATTTTTTTAACGTTTATTTTTGAGAGTGACAGAGTGCAAGCAGGGGGAGGGGCAGAAAGAGAGAGAGGGAGACACAGAATTCGAAACAGACTCCAGGCTCTGAGCTGTCTGCACAGAGCCCAACATGAGACTCGAACTCACAAACTCTGAGACCATGACCTGAGCCGAACTGAACATGACCACGCTTAACCGACTGAGCCACCCAAGTGCCCCGAGATCACTTTTAAGTAAAAAGTAACACAACAGTAGCACACATGGAGGAATCAAACTGAAGAATTCCGTAGGAACACTCACGTGGCTTTGTATGATCTGACTTTCAAATGCAAAGAGAACAAACAAACAAACAAAAGTATGTTGTAGCTTAAGACTATCCACATAATATTTTGACCACACAAGCTTCTGGGGTAGAAAAAAAAATGGCAGAAGAACAGTAAAAATGTTCAAGGAAAACCACCACCACAAGAATACCAAATAAAAAACAGATGCCCTTATACCATTATTGCTACATGACAGAGCTTTTCATAGCTTTTCAATACTCCTGGGTCCTGACAGAAAAAGAAATACACAAAATGTTTTGACTACCAGTCTAAATGTACTTCTTGCATCCTCAAACCTGAAAAGGATAAAATATCAGGCAATCTAGAGACTGAGTTATTTGTGCATGTAATTGATCTGCTCAGTTTTGTACCTTTACAGCATTTAGTAATGTACCCTGAACATAAAAGGCACTTTACACCACTTGAACAAGTGAATGAACTATATATGGATCTCTAATCAGCAAATAAGTCCAGACAGAATAAGTTCCAGTCAAGCTTTACTACTTCTTTGCACGTATTCTGGGAAAATGCAACATCTGAAGTCAGAAAAGACAGAAGTAACGAAATAACACTAGACCTCTATTATTCCCAGGCATCAACAAGAATCTGAAATTGCAATTAAGACAGATCACAAAGTACAATTAAAACTGAGTAACAAAACACACACACACAAACACACATACATACACACACACTGATGAACAGCCTGACATTTACCTACACCAATCCCTGGCCTATTCAAAAGCCTTTGCTTCCTATAGCAGCAATGGCAAGAAAACCTCACCACTTCCCAAATAAAAATAAGTAAATAAAAAATAAAAAAGGCTTAAAAAAACTTGACTACATTTGCCTGGCTTTGGAACCAACTTTTACTCAATTAAATTCAAAGAAACAGAAGTTAATTTCAAGTATTTTGTTTTAAAAAATTATGTGGGTACACCAAATACTTAAGTTTTACTCTGTGATTTCATCCAACCAGGTATTCACTTAAAAATCTGTCTTCCTCAGAGGCCATGAAGGGAATCACAGCTATACAGATATGTCACGGGAGATAACAGGCCTATTCAGCTAAGTTGTAATGTGAACATGTTTTTCTAATTAGAATACAATGTTTATCCATTCAACAGACATTTGCAGTGTCAATATCCTACACAGAAAATTATTGTCGTACATGGTGCCTTGAATGTAAAGATAAAATCTGAGAAGGGCCTATCCTAACCTCAAGAGGAGATAAGACTGGTACCTAAATACCTAAATACAAAGCAGAAAAGTGTGAATGCCATGAGAGATTTGCAGATAAGCATTTCAAGAGTGCAAAGGAAGTTGTCACTACCTCAGGGAAACATAACCCTTTCAACCCGTTTAAAGCAATTTCATAACTATTAACTTTCTTAGGCTCACAGCAGCCAATCCTAAGAGAGTGGATGTTTCCCTACCATCACAGATGAGGAAACTGAAGCACAGAAAGGTCGATCAAGTTCCAAAATGTCACATAGTCAGTAAAAGTTAGAATCAGGACTCTCTGTATTGTCTTTTCTCTGGGGGAGTAGTTCAACATATGGTAAGCCTTTTGTAAAAGGAAAGAGTATTTTGGAATTGCAAGCAATCCCATCCTATGTATGTATGCAAGTATGTGCATATTATTTATATATACGTGTGTTAACCTTGATTTACATTGACAGGTGTGCTTAAAGCAAGGCAACTGTGCACTATAAATATTAAAATGAATAAATAAACTTCCATCAGGATTTAACAGAATGAGCAAATACAAACAGTATTTCTTTCTCCAACAACTTGTGTTCATTCCTTCGGTAATTTTTACCCATTTCTAAATAAGACTCTAAAATTGTTCTATCTGCTCCTGAGCCAGGGCCACTTGGTTTATCCAATAAATATCTTTATGAAAGGGTACATTAAGACAATTTTTTTTAACTATTAAAAATCAAATAATGACATCAGCTCTCCAGCTATCGAAGGGACAATCACATTTGACCTATCAGCAGCAGGTACTGATCAAGATATGTTGAAGGAATGAATGAGTATTTGTTGGCGTTTTAAAATCCCGGGCCTGTTGCTCTGGGCTCAGTGTTCGGCCTCCCATCATTGCCTCACCAGGATGCACACAAGGAATGTAAATTTCAATATAATTAGGATACAATTAGGGAAGCAAATCTGATGCAGCTGAATATACTAATCCCAAAGATTAGAATTACCTATACCACTGCTGTCCAAGGTTAACTGCCACGCGATATCAGGAAAAGACAACTGACCCTTCCTGAGCAAACACTTTTCATAAATAACACTCGTTCCCACCCGCACCTTTAATGCACTACACCTAATCCAGTTAAATCGAAGAATCCAGTCTCCTCTCCATTTAAAACCGGTTTCTCAATTAGTTTCTCAAATCCCTCTTCCTCGAAAAACAGAATTCACCGACTTCACATAGTAAGACACCAATAATAAAAGGCAGAAGGTACAGGGTTCAGATCTTTGCCGTCTCCACCACTACCCACCCTTCGCCATTACACCCCGAAGTGGTTTGGTTAGAAGGTGAACTAGTTTGCTCTTCACGCACTTGTCCATCGCTGTCACCCTCCCTAAGCCCTTCCACACTCCCAAGACGGCCACCAACTCCGCCTCAGAGTGAGCCCAGGCCCGCCACCTGTGCCGGCCCCACCTGGGGTCCCCAGGCCCTCCCGGTCTCCCTCAGTCGGCCCGCAGGACTCCGCACGCCCCCTCCCCACAGGACACCCGGCCGGCCGCAGCCCATTCTTCCTCCAAACTCCATAAGCCTCTTCCACTCGCCCAGCCCCAGCTCCGCGCCGCGCCCGACTCGCCCCGGGCGGCCGAGGGGAAGAGGCCGGGCGTCCGCGGCGGGTCCCGACCCGCCCGGCCCGCAACGCCCCTCGCCTGGCCGCGAAGCCGTTCCTGCGGCCGGCGCCCCGAGAGCCCTCGGAAGCCCCCGAGCGAGCGGGGGCCCGGAGGCCGGGGCTGCGGGCGCCGGGGCCTACTCACCGGGAGCTGGCGGAGCGTGGTAGCCGGCGCGCCCCCGGGCCTGCGGAGCAGGACGCGGCCCCGGCGCGCGTCCCTACCCCGGGACCTCGCTCGGCGCGGCGAGCCGGGAGCTCACTCCAGCCGCCGCCGCCGCCGCCGCTGCTGCTTCGCCACCTTGGCCGCCATCTTGACTCAACCCCTCTCCCTCCCCCCCGCCCGGCTCGGGCGGCCGCGGCTAAGGCGGCTCCGGCGCCGGCTCCTCCTCCTTCCGGAGGGCTGGGAGACCGACTCCCTCCGCTGGCCGAGCGCGGCTCCTACCTCGGCCGAGCTTCCTGGGTCGCCCCACGCCAGGTCCCCCTTAGGTCTCCCCTCCGCCTGGCGGCGGCGGTCCCCTCGAGCCGAGACGGGCCGGGGCCGCGCCCCGCCCGGCCGGACCCAGCGCGCTGCCATCGCGCACTCGGGCCGGGAGCGCCCGCCGCCGGCCGGCCGGTCCCCGCGCGCTCGGGGCTTTCCGCCCCCCCGAGGCGTGGGAAAGGGAAGGACCCATGGCCATGCCTCGGGCCCTGCGACCCCTTCGCGGCCAGACGAGACGGCGGCCGCCTGCTCGGGCGCCGGGCTGCAGGAAGGGAAGTCAGGTCCCCAGTGCTGGGAGCCAGAGGGGTGCACATCGACCTACCCAAGACACTTGCCAGGGCTGCGGCTGTAATTCGCAACCGGACTTCCCTGATATGTCCATGATGTTCCTTAATCTAAAGTCACACTCGTCCGAAGAGCCTGTGGCCCTCACGACTACGAAGTGCGCTCTCTCAGCCTTACTCTTCTACAGAAATGACTGGACGGTTCCTCATAACCGCGTGCTTTTCCTTCAGAGGAGCCACCACCCCACATTCCCAAATTAAGGAAAAACAAAGTCGGTGCATCCGGATAAGGAGCTAACCATATAATTATGAGAAACTCACGGGTTTTAAGAACGGAGTTACAAAATGGTGCATTGAAGAGAGGAGGGAACTCAAGATGGGGAGGGCGGTTATTTTCAAACGTTTCTTTTTAAACCCAAGGCACTGTAAGGACAAGGGTAGAAAACTAGACGGCAAGGGGTTTGTCTCTGAAATCGAGAAGGCAAAAAGGCGTCGTAGATGCTGCACAAAGTAGAGAGAACTAGATAAAGAAGGGTTGTGGGGCGTCCTTGTAAAAACCCCAGCAGGAACCCAACGTCTAAAACCTCTGGCCGGCAACGCGGACTTAAACTCGGAACGCAATTTCGGCAAGCGCAGTTTTCCCGCCGGAGCTCGGGTCTGAGCAGTCTTCCTCCTGCGCAGGCGCGGTACCACTTACGGAGCATGGAAGCGGTGGCTTTTCTGTGCTTAGCGGCGGTTCTAGGATGGGGCTTCCTCTGGGTTTGGGACTCTTGGGAACGCATGAAGGGTCAGAAGCCGGCTGGCTTGCCGGGAGATGGAAGCAGGACCCTCCTGGTGATCGCGCACCCCGACGATGAAGCTATGTTCTTTGCTCCCACTGTGCTAGGCTTGGCCCGCCTGAAGCACCGGCTGTCTTTGCTCTGCTTCTCTGCAGGTAGGAGGCTGTAGGCGGGGCGCTGGGAGCCGGGACTAGGAAGGGTGTTCAGCTGCTAACCTGTTTCAGTCGGCTTCTTCCCCGAAGGGTTCTCTGATGTAGGGAGCTAAGTGAATACACCGAAGGTCCGTACTGTGGGCACTTCTCGGAGAATCGGTGGCCGCAGCCTGTGGACTGTAGCGGCCAGCTTCCCAGGTGGGTTGGGGGACGTCCCCAGCTTAACGTACTTCACTGCCCGCAGAATTGAGGAGCACAAGAAAGCTGCTCACATTTCGTTCCCTTTCAATACCTACATTTCCGCTGGGAACTGCGACTGTACTCCTTATTCTGGGGAACTTTTTTATATGCTAAATGGACCAAGAATAATCTTGGCTCCTACTGTGGGACACCAAACAGAAGCTAAGCTGTATCATGCCTGCTCAGCCCTTAAAGTTGTACTACTCAAGGGAGCAAACGGCCCTTCCTGCTGCTTTTAAAAATCCATTTTGTTTAAGAAAGATGCGTATGTCGAACTGAAGAGATGCTCAGAGCATTAGACTAGAAAATAATTTCATAGGCAATTTTAGAGTTCAACTCCACCAACTACCAGTGAAGAAGCCTGTCAAAGAGTAAATCCTCCTTTATCATACAGAAAAGATGGACTGAGAAAACAAAAACTGACCATGATACTGGATAATGGAGATAATTGCACGACTGTATAAGTGTAATTGAACTGTACACAGACAATGGGTGAATTTTACGTATGTAAAATTATACCTCAATAAAGCAATTTTTTAACAAATGCCCATGACCGCTTTTCCCATTTGGTTGTGTGTCATTGCAGTTTTTCTACACAGATTTTTTTTTTTCACAGAAACCTCATTTTATACAATTTTATGTTTTTCACTGAACATTATTTTTCACTCGTTTACCGAATTTTTATTAAAAATGTGTGAACACCGCACGCTATTAGAATGGCCAGAATCCATCACCCTGACACCACCAAATGCTGGTGAGGATGTGGAACAATAGGAACTCTTACTCATTGATGGTGGAAATGCAAAATGCTTCAGCCACTTTGGAAGACTGTTCGTTCGGCAGTTTCTTATAAAAACTAAGCATGTTCTTACCAAACCATTTGGCAGTCGCCCTCTTTGGTATTTACCCAAAGGAATTGAAAACATGTCCACACAAAAACCTGCCCACAGGTGTTTATAGCAGCTTTACTCACAATCGCCAAAACTTAGAAGCAACCAAAACGCCCTTCAGTTAGTAAATAGATAAGTTGGTACATCCAGGCCATAGAATATTATTCAGCGCTAAAAAGAAATGAACTAGCAAGTCCTGAGAAAACACGGAGGAACCTTAAATGCGTATCAATAAGTGAAAGAAACGAATCTGAAAAGGCTACATACTGTATGATTCCAACCATATGATATTCTGGAAAAGACAAAGCTATATAGACAGTAAAAAGATCAGTGGTTGCCAGGGGTTGGGGATGGAAAGAAGGATGAATAGGAGGAGCACAGAGGATTTTTCTATGGCGGTGAAAATACTCTATGTTATTATAATAATGGATACATGTCATTATAAACCCATAAGATGTACAACACCTAATGAGTGTATAATACCTAAAGAGTGAATGAAACCTAGTGTAAACCATGGACTTTGAGTGGTTATGATGTGTCAATGCAGGTTCAATTGGGGATATATGTAAAAATCTCTATACCTTCCCCCCAATTTTGCTGTGAACCTAAAACTGCTCTAAAAAGAATAGTTTTAGGGGCACCTGGGTGGCTCAGTGGGTTGAGAATCCGACTTCGGCTCAGGTCATGATCTCCCAGTTCCTGGGTTCGAGCCCTGCCTCAGGCTCTGTGCTGACAGTTTGGAGCCTGGAGCCTGCTTAGAATTCTGTGTCTCCCTCTCTCTCTGCCCCTCCCGCACTCATGTTCTGTGTCTCTCTGTCTCTCAAAAATGAATTTAAAAAAATATTTAAAAAATAAATAAATAAATTCTAATTACTTAACATATAGTGTAATAAAGGTTTCAGGATAATAGCCTTTTAAATGGTTTTCATAGAGGTAAACCTTAATTTAGTCATCCCTTTATTGTATGCATATTTAGATGTTTTTTCTTCCCCAGTTTATCACTATTACAGATAACAGTGAACATCTTTATGTATTTCGTATTATTTCGATAGGACTGATTTCTAAATTTGGCTATTTCAAGGCTTTGCATGCAACTTGCATCCCCAAAACATACCAATTTATAGTCTCACTGACAGGCAGTAAGATTATCTGCCTTAATATAACATGCTCTCTAGCACTGATTAGCATTTTTTTATGTTACTAATTGGTATAACACTTTATCCCCTCAAAATCTTTTTGTTGCCAATAAGATTAACCCATTTTTCATATTTATTGAGAATATGGATCTAAGCACTTTTTTTCTCAGCTTGTCCTATTAAGGATATTAATTGTAGACAGATATAGGTTATGGCCTCATTGTTTGCTTTTAATAGTATTTATGTTTTATATTACAACTGTGGGAGTCAAATTATAACAAATTTGTTCCAAGATCTATGAGAGAAACCTGGGTTTTATTTTCCAAGTATTATAGGGGCGGTGGCTTCCTTAGTAAATTTCTCCTTATTTTTCAGCAGGTTGAGCCAGAAATTAACATTTTTTCAAGTGAAAAATTATAAAGCATGCCCTTGGTACATATTAAACACAGAATCTTTGTCTTTCAGTGTTTCCTCTGAATCGAACTTGCCATTTAAATTGTTCTCTCTTTGGGGACCTGGATGGCTCAGTCGGTTAACAGTCCAGCTTTGGCTCAGGTCATGATTTCGCGGTTCGTGGGTTTGAGCCCCGCATCGGGCTCTCTTGTAATTTTCTCTTGTAATTTTCGCATTGTTCTCTCTTGTAATTTTTAAATTACTTTTACTTTTTTAAATTACTTTTAAAATCCCAAACTCATTCAGAAATGTACAGATTCAACATCACCCACACTCCTAATTTATTTTAACATGAAAAACAGGAAACTAATAACTTGTGATACAACATAGTAAAAGCTGTAATGGCATGATAGAGAAAACTATAGATACAAAATGGAGAAAAGTATGAATTCTCATCTCAGGGTTTTAGATTAAAGAAACTTCTCCAAAGAGGTTTTCTTTCAAGCTCATCTTTAAAAATAGGGCTAGGTAGGGGAGACTGGGTGGCTCAGTTGTTTAAGCCTCTGACTTCAGCTCAGGTCGTGATCTCACAGTTCATGAGTTTGAACCCCAAGTCGGGCTCTGTGCTGACAGCCTGGAGCCTGCCTCGGAGTGTGTGTGTGTGTGTGTGTGTGTGTGTGTGTGTGTGTGTGTCTCAAAAATAAATAAACATTAAGATTTTTAAGTAACCTCTAGACCCAACCTGGGTCTCAAACTCACAACCCCGAGATGAAGAGTTACACGCTCCACCAACTGAGCCTGCCAGGTGCCCCTGTATGGCTGTAGCTTTTATACACCATTATCTGGTATGATGAGCCCTCTGATTTGTTGTTCTTTAGGGCATGTTTGCTATTTCTGACCTTTTTTCTTCCAAATACATTTCAGAATAAGTTTGGTCGTGTTCAAGGAAAAGTGTCTGGCATTTTTATTGGGATTTCACCAACTCCGTTGATGAGTAAAGGGGAAGCTAACATATTTTCCATATAGTCCTTCCCATCTGTGATCTTATAGTCTGTCTTTTCATTTACATTGGCCTTCTTTAATGTCTGTTAAATCATTTTATAATAAGTCTTACATATGTATTGAGACGATTAGTAATTCTGTTCTTTAATCTGTTTCTCATATCCAGAGGCTCTCGTTGCAAATATTATAGTTTTGTTACATTCTCATAGTTTGATGCTCTATTTCTTCAAACATATTAAATACATCTATCTGCTTCTAATAAATCCAGTGTTTGTAGTCTGTGTGTCTGATTTTGCTCTTTGAGTAACTTACTCTGAGTAACTTGTTTCCAAGTGTATTTTGTGTTTTTTTTTTTTCCATTGTGAGCACATATTTCTTGGAACCATATTTATGATAATATTTGGATGATTTATATTTGCTTCAGTCAGGCACCAAAGGGCACTATCTACCTTCGACCACTATAAACCAAAATTTTAGATTGAGATTTTTTTCAGGCTACAGGGGTAGTATAAATTTAGGGCCCAAACCCAAGTGTGTCAGCTGTCTAGTGCTGCGTAACAAATTATCTCAAAACCTAGTGGCTTAAAATGATAATTATTCCTTCTCGCTCATGGTTCCAAACTGAGCACAGTAGTATCTACCCCACAATGCTCAGTACCTCAGCTGGCCAACCCAAAGGCCATCGGCCACAACAACAACAACATATGGTAAATCCGTGTGGCTTGGGCTTCTTCTCAAGCTGGTAGCTGGGTTCCTGGGCAAGAACCGAGAGAGAGTGAGCCTGTGCTGGGGGTAGCCACATTGCCTTTTATGGTCTAGCCTTGGAAATCAGGCAGTATCACTTTCACCACGTTCTGTTTGTCAGGACAGTCATAGGTCCCGTCCAGATTCAAGGAGAGAAATAGACTCAACCTGTTGATAGAGAGCAGCAAGGTTCTCTAAGTGCATGTGGGACTGGAAATATTGCAGTAGCTATTTTTGGAAAACACCGTGTGCCACACCAAGTGAAGACAAACATGTAGTCAACAATTCTCAAGGGGTTGACATTTTTCTTATTTCCCTTTACACTAGAAGCAGGTCTGACAGAGACCTGTCACCATCTCTGTCTAGAGTGAGTTTTTTTCTAGTTTCCCTGTTGTACACATTGCCTTTCAAAGGTCCTGTCTTTGTGTAGAGGTCTCCTTATTTGTGCCCAATCTTTATCTCCTCCTCTGACTTTAAGCCATAGACAGATACCCTCAAGGCACCCTGGCTTCAGGTGCCCTCCACCTGTCTGGATTTGTGCTTACCTGTTATTTAAGACCTCCAAAGATAGCCCTTACTTTCCTGCTAATTTAGCCATACATTCTAAACCACGTTTGCCTTTTATTTCACGTGCTCAGGTATTCTGTCCTAAGAAGGTCTCTCCAGACATCTGATTCACTTTATTTCCTAAAACAGAACTTAATCAGGTTATTTTTAATATTGCTTTTTAACTATGAATAATTCTTCAACATTTTCCTTATTGAGATATATTTAGATCCAACCTCCAAAGTGTTAGTCTCATTTAACATTTTTCTTTCTGACCTAACACATTTGAGATTTCTTTTTTTAATTTTTTTTAATGATTATTTATTTCTGAGAGAGAGAGAGAGAGCGAGCAAGCAGGGAAGGGACAGAGAGAGAGGGAGACACAGATCTGAAGCAGGCTCCAGGCTCCGAGCTCTCAGCACAAGAGCCCCATGCAGGGCTTGAACTTGTGAAATGTGAGATCGTGACCTGAGCTGAAGTCGGATGCTTAACCAACTGAGACACCCAGGCACCCCTACATTTGAAATTTCTAAAACAGCATGATTTTAAATATTAGCTGCAACCGGTTAAGAATGGAATAAATTAGTAATACTTAAAAATATGAGTTCTGCATACACTGGAAACTAATGTTATATATCAATTACATTTCAATAAAAATCAAACAAAAATTAAAAAATAATTTAAAAAATAAAATAAATAAAAACATGAATTCTGTTTCTTTAAGGGAGTTACAGGAACTTCAGAACATGACTTAAAGGTTACATATATTTCCAGTCCTAATTTATAAAAATAAATAAAATAAAAATTTCATATTTTTATATTATAAATACACACATATATAAACGAAATAGGTACTTTTCTCTAAGGTTTAGGTTGATAGGATCTCCATATAATCATGCCAACCAAAGAATACATAGGCATCCAAGGACTAACTGAAAACAATGCTTATTCATAAATGTTGACACTGATGAGTTAACTGATAGGTTAGCTATTTTTGAGCATTTTATATATTTCTAAGCATATATTTACTTACCTTTTTTATAATTAAGCTTAGAATTTATAGGCCAGATAACTTTATACACAACCCCTATTTTGAACTTAACAGTGTATAATAAGCATCCATAAAAATGTTTATGACTTGCTGAATATTTACCTAATTAAAGAACGCTACATACTTTCCAAGCTTTTGTTTACTTAATAAGTTAGAATTTTAAAGGACTTGCTTAAACTATGAGAAATCATAAAAGAAATGCTAATAAACATCAGAGAAGAAGAAAGAAAATGCAGGAGAGCTAATCTAATAGAGGTGTAGAATGGGAATAATCAACAAAACAATTCATTTTGAAGAGCTTAGTATTGGAAATACTTGTTACAACTGCTCATTGCAAAGAGTTGGACACTGTTCTCATGCAGTGCATACTTCTAATTCCATGTGATACAAATATGCCTAGATAGTCAGAAAAAGTTTCCCAAATGATTGGCCCTGTTAACGAGGACATATCTGTATGTCACAGATCAGAGAAACTAACAAAAAGTGTTATTTCCCTTAGTAAAATCAATATTAACGCACTCCTTTTAGGAATAATCAGAAAATACAGTATTTACTGTGCCTGAAACTAAGTAACGTTGTGTATCAACTCTACGTGAATAAATTAAAAAAAAAATACAGTACTTACAAGTAGTGTATATTGGTTGATGATAGCGTATGGCAGTGTTTCTCAATATTGGCCGCTTGATATTTTGTTTTTAATGATCTTTTAAAACCTTGTTCTACAGGGGCGCCTGGGTGGCTCAGTCGGTTGAGCGTCCGACTTCAGCTCAGGTCACGATCTCACAGTCCGTGAGTTTGAGCCCCGCATCGGGCTCTGGGCTGATGGCTCAGAGCCTGGAGCCTGCTTCCGATTCTGTGTCTCCCTCTCTCTCTGCCCCTCCCCCATTCATGCTCTGTCTCTCTCTGTCTTAAAAAATAAATAAACATTAAAAAAAAAATTAAAAAAAAAACCTTGTTCTACAGTTTTATTTTTTTGTCTTCCTCTCTCTCTGCCCCTCTCCCATTCATGCTGTCTCTCTCTGTCTCAAAAAATAAATAAACATTAAAAAAAATTTTTAAAAAAACAACAACCTTGTTCTACAGTTTTATTTTTAAGATTTTATTTTTAAGTAACCTCTACAGCCAACGTGGGGCTCATAACCCCAAGATCAAGAGTCACGTGTTCCACTGACTGAGCCAGCCAGGCACCCCTCTACCAGTTTTAAAGACGTAATTTCTGTTTTACAGTGATAACTAGTAACTAAAAGATATTTTTTATTCAATGCAAATCTAATTTTTTTTAAGTTTATTTGTTTATTTTGAGGGAAAGAACGAGCAGGGGAGGGTCAGAGAGAAAGGGGACAGAGCATCCGAAGCAGGCTCTGTGCTGACAGCAGAGAGCCCAATGCAGTGTTCAAACTCACAAACTGTGATATCATGACCTGAGCCCAAAGTTGGATGCTTAACCAACTGACCCACCCAGGCGCCCCATTGCAAATCTAATTTTTAAATATTTTTTATTGTGGAAAATTGGCTATTGTGAATAATGCTGCTGTGAACACAGGTATATAAGTTATCTGTTTGAGTCCCTGTTTTTAGTTGTTGTTGTTGTTTTAGAATATACCTAGGAGTAGAATTGCAGAGTTACATGTTAATTCTATGTTTAAATTTTTGAGGCATCTCCATCCTGTTTTCCATGGCAGATGTATCATTTTATGTTCCCACCAGCAATGCACAAGGGTGTGTTTTCTCCACATCCTCATCTACATCTGTAAGTTTTGTGTTTGTTTTTTGGGGGGGACTCAAACTCAACAAACCATGAGGTCATGACCCAAGCTGAAACCAAGAGTCAGATGCTTAACTGACTGCGTCAGACATCAGCTCACGTCATGATCTCACATTTCACAAGTTCGAGCCCTGCATCGGGCTCTTGTGCTGAGAGCTCAGAGCCTGGAGCCTGCTTCAGATCTGTGTCTCCCTCTCTCTCTGTCCCTTCCCTGCTTGCTCGCTCTCTCTCTCTCTCTCAAAAACAAATAATCATAAAAAAATTTTTTAAAAAAGAAATCTCAAATGTGTTAGGTCAGAAAGAAAAATGTTAAATGAGACTAACACTTTGGAAGTTGGATCTAAATATATCTCAATAAGGAAAATGTTGAAGAATTATTCATAGTTAAAAAGCAACATTAAACAAGCTGAGTTTGTTTTTGCTATAGCTGTCCTAGTGGGTATGAAATGATACCTCATTGTGGTTTTGCCTTAATTTCTCTTACGACTAATGATATTGAGCATCTTTTCATGTGCTTATTGGCCATCTACCTTTGGAAAACCGTTTTCTGTTCAAGTAATTTGACCATTTTTTTTAAGTTTATTTACTTTTTTTAATGTTTATTCATCTTTGAGAGAGAGAGAGAGAGAGAGAGAGAGAGAGCGCCCGGGGGAGGGGCAGAGAGATGGGGAGACAGCTTCCCAAGCAGGTTCTATGCTGCCACCGCAGAGCCCCAGGTGGGGTTCGAACACGTGAACCTTGAGATATAAACTTAGCCGAGACCAAGAGTCAGACGCTTAACAGACTTGAGCCACAAAGCACCCCAATTCTAGTTTCGTTTTTAAAACGTGATTTCTCCTTTGGGGAACCTAGGCCTTTGGGTTCTAAGAACACTGCCCCCTCCTTTTATCTGTCCAACCTAGTGTTGCTAGTTTTGCTAGTTTCTTATTACTGTCACTAATCTCTGGGCCACTTCACTGGTCCCTGACTGGTCCTCAAATCTTCCACCAGTTATGTATTAAGTTATTTTCATTAAATTCTTACTGATGTAAATATTTGGCTTGGTTTCTGTTTTCCTGGGTAGACCTTAACTGGCCAGAAAGGACCTAAAATCCTTCATTTTACAGTTGAGCAAATGTTGACCTTTTTTTCTTTCAAATACATTTTTTTTAATTTTTTTTTAATGTTTTTATTTATTTTTGCGACAGAGAGAGACAGAACATGAGCAGGGGAGGGCCAGAGAGAGAGGGAGACACAGAATCGGAAGCAGGCTCCAGGCTCCAAGCTGTCAGCACAGAGCCCGATGCGGGGCTCGAACCCACAGACTGTGAGATCATGACCTGAGCCGAAGTGGGACACTCAACTAACGAGCCACCCAGGCGCCCCTCTTTCAAATACATTTATTTTAAAATTAACTTGGTCGTGTTCAAGATAAAAACCTTGCTAGTGTTCTTGAAACCCAGGAACTTAAGGGATTTCCTCAGTATTCATAAAGTTAGTAGAAAGTATTGGGCCCGTGATGTTTCGATTCTCAACCCATTTCTCATTTTAACAACTTAAAACTTACAAGGTAGGGTAACTAAAGGAGTGAAAGAGGGACTTTTTATGATGTTTCTTTTGATTTTTAATGGTGTAAGTATTTTACCTACTTAGAATAAATTAAATTTTAATTTTAAAGTAAAAAAATGTTTACCTTTATACACTGTGGTGTATAAGTGTGGGTCTTTACAAAATGGCTTTAATTTCCATTAAATGTCATTATGATTACTAGTAATTATTGAGAAATACTAGTTATCACAAGATGGAAGACTTCACTAAGCATAGTTATCCATAAACTTATCACTTACACACACACACATACACACACACACACACAGTGTAGTTCTATGTAAACAAATCTACATTAATCCGATTTTCTGTTTTCTAGAATAATGATCTCCAATGATCTCCTTTTTGGGTCACATTTTCCTACTGATAAAAACCTTTGAGCAAATACTCTCATTATATGTATATTTATTTATAATTATATTAAGTACATGGACCACTGAATTAATGTGTACATTATGAAACATTAACGAAAGTTAATATTTATGAAGGACAAGGTAAACAAATTAAGAGGAAAAGTTGCAAAGCTTTTCCTCTCCCCAATAGACAGTCTTGTGCATCCCAGTGTGCACCTACCCTACTTGGACACAGTTCGTTGTTGTTGTTGTTGTTGTTGTTGTTGGGCACAGTTCGTTGTTGGTGGTGGTGTTGGTGTTGTTGCTGCTGCTGCTGTTGTTGTTAATGTTTATTTATTTTTGAGAGGTGGGGGAGGCGGGGGAGAGGCAGAGAGAGAAGGAGACACAGAATCCGAAGCAGGCTCCAGGCCCCAGGCTGTTAGCACAGAGCCCAACGCGGGGCTCGAATTCACAAATTACCAGGTCACGACCTGGCTGGAACCAACGCACTGTGAGATCATGACCTGAGCCGAAGTCAGATGCTTAACCGACTGTGGCCCCCAGGCACCCCTCAACACACTTCTAGAGTGTGTCCTTAAGAGCTGCTGCCGGATCTCAGACGCTTATTCTGTTGAGGTGCCTACATGTTCACCAAACTTGGGGAAAATATTTAAAATGACCTCTGACTTCAACTCCCTAACCTATTTTAAGTTCCTTAATTCAAACACAAAACAATAAACTCCTTAGCCTCCATCCCAAGCAGTTTCTCACAATCCTGAGAGCCTGATATGCAGACTCTGGACTTAGGAATCACGTCACTAGAGTACATTAGACTCCTTATCACCAAAGATCAAGGAACCTGGAGATGAAATGGTTGAGGGTATGTAGATAGACTGGAGAGGAGCCTAAAACAGCACGACCGTCCGGTTGACGATACCTTCTATCTTTTTTTTTAAAAAGAAAAAGTTGTGATGAGGACAACAGAAAACTATCTGGAGTCTTTTTAGGGTTAGTCCCTTTGTTGGCTACAGTGTAATGACTATCTCCTTCCTGGGTTCAAACAGTTCAAAACTAGCACTGGAATAACCCCTGCCAAAGTTGAAAGGTCTCATGTGGGAGTTTTTCTCTGCATTATGTGGCCAGGACACGAAGCCTCTCTCTGTTCAGTGCTTTGTGAGTGCCTGCAGGGTGCAGGACACCAGGACGACACAAAGTTGAATGAGACTTTGACTTTTAAGGTCAATGACATTTAGCAATTCATAATCCAATCATGGAGAAAAGTTCATATTTATGAGCACACTGGAAATGATTCCTTGCCAGGGGAAGAACGAAAGCCTTCCCAGAGGGAATGCCATTTGGTCAGGACAATGAAAATGATTGTAATTCAGGAAGAAAGGAAGCGGAGGAGGGGGAGGGTAAAGATAAAGAGGTGGAGGAAAGAGAAAACAGTACTGAACTGGATGGATGTGTGTGGTCTCATGTACTCAGGAAAGCCTCCAGAGATGACCATCATCCCCACTTTACAGATGGGGAAACCGTGGCTCAGGAAAGTTAGGTAACTGGCACGTATTACACATGCAATTATCTGCTGGAGAGTTGAATTAAGGGGTGCATTAGCTAGACAACTGCTCGTAAATGCAGTTTAAGTGGTACCAAAACTTCCCTGTATATTATTTGTAAGGATACAGGGAAGCTGTACTTACCAGAACCATTCTTAGGAAATAGACTACACGTGTTGGGAAAATAAAGGTTACATAAGCTATTCGGGGCACTGATGTGGTCAAGATCCCCAGGGGCACATTTTCCTGTAATACTTAGGAGTAAGAGCCTCTTCTTTAAATAAATGTTTAACAGATACTGGAGTACTATCAATTTAAAAGGGCCAAACTAATACCGTTCCCAGGTACCTAACTTATTCTGAGTAGTTATAGAAGAATTCATTTTAAATCTGCTTAACTCCAAAGCCAGTGGTCTTGGCGATGTGCCATACTTCCTGTAGCATGCAACTGAAATGCAGAAAGACAGATGGACAGACAGAAACAGAGATGGGGAAGGATCAAATGGTACTTCTAAAGACTGGGCTGCCGGTGGTCTCACTGGAGTGAACCTAGTGTATTTTCCTCAACTTTTTATCATAACCACACATTTTTCAGGCAGCTTAAGTCCCTTAAAGAACAAGATAAGAATGAGTAAACTGATACTTTTCCAGTGTTAAATCTACCACTATATATTTGTTATCTCCAGGAAATTACTACAATCAAGGGGAGATTCGTAAGAAAGAACTTTTGCAGAGCTGTGATGTTTTGGGGATTCCACCCTCCAGTATAATGATTATTGACAACAGGTAATGTATCTTTCAAAAATGTAGAAATTCGCTGACAATAAATATGCAGTGATATGCTCAAAAGACACAAAAAAACGAATGTGGGTGTGTAAGAACATCTTATTTGAGAAGTCTACTTAAAATAGTTTCACATTTGTTTTTAAGTGACAGTAACGCAAATAAATGTTTTCAACGTCTGTTCAGATTCTGTCTCTGAAGATAGCTACTTTAATCTTTAAAAAAAAAATGTTATGAAATTTTCAAAACTACACAGAAGTATGAAGAACAGTGCCATGAACCCCCATATGCCTACTCCTAAGCCCAGTTAATTATCAGGCCTTTTTTATTATACTTGCTTCATCTATCCCCACTTAACAACTTGTATGTGTATGAAGCATTTTTTAAGAAAATCTAGGCCTCAGGTCATTTCACGCCCACATACTTAGATACACCTCTCTTGAGAAGATAGACATTTTTTTTTCCTATGGTCACAATGCCATCATCATCACCTCTAACAAAATTAATAGCAACAATTCCCTGGTGTCCCCCCAACACCTACCTAATCTGTAGATGTTTGTCCAAGTAGCTCACCGTCTTTTTACAGTTGATTTTTTCAAGTCAGGATGTGAACGAGTCCACACGCATAGTTGGTTGACATTGTTTCATTGTCCCTTCCTCCCTTCCCTACCTTGTCTTTGATTGTGGAGAAAACTTAGTTGTCATACAGGATGTCACACATTCTGGATCTGTCTGCCTGCCTCCTCATGGTATTAAGTTGTTCTGTCATCCGTATTTCTTGCAAACTAGAACTTAACTGTAACTTTCAGGGGTGAGAATACTGCATAAACTATACCGTGCACTTCATATAGCATCATTTCAGGGGACACATGCCA
Organism: Lynx rufus; assembly: GCF_022079265.1. Taxonomy (NCBI): domain Eukaryota; kingdom Metazoa; phylum Chordata; class Mammalia; order Carnivora; family Felidae; genus Lynx; species Lynx rufus. The sequence continues at coordinate 3,388,706 of NW_025814843.1, forward strand.
TCTGATTGTCTCACGGTGACTCCACGATGGATCAGTGAATTCACATGGCAACAGCTGTTCCTTTCATTTTAAAGACCCACACCCACCTTTCATGTAATGTTTTCATGATTGCCTGAATCACTGTTTAACTAGAAATAGCCGAATGCTGAGTTTCTAAATATCTCCTGCATTCTAAGTATATTAGCTGCAAAGCAAAACTTTATCGACTGGGGCTATTTACTTAATTATCCCAATATATAATTTGATCCGAAAAGACAGCAGGATAAATGCTTAATTCTTTAATTGCCATTTTCAGATAATTGCCATTTTCAGAATAAGGAGTTGATGCCCTACGTACTTCCAGTGGTAATCTGTTGTTTGTTGCTTGGATGGGGGAGGGCACTTTTTCATTTCATTGAGTACCTATGTGTTTTTAGGTATTCAGGGTTTCAGTTTCAGTCATGTTCTTTGATCCTCCGGTTGTCTCATCTGTGACTGTTGAGACTCTTCATGTTAGCCCCTGTGTCCTTTGGGTGTGACCTCTTTAGTCTTATAGAATTTGCTTGCTATCAAGGACAACCAGATTTCCCAACACCTTCTTGTGTTCTTTCCTGCCTCAGTCCTGGCATCAGCCATCCCTCCAAGGAGTTTTGGTGTCTCTTAGGAGGGTGTGGCATTTAGAGACCATAGCCAGAGTTACTTGAGTGTTTATTTCTACGGTGTTATTTCCTGTGGTTACTTGAACTTCATAGTGGACAGAGCTAGTATATATATATTTGTTTAAGGAAAAAGAAATCAGGAATACTAATGACTGCAATGTAGAGTTAATATTTCAGGAGATTTGTTTAATGCCTTTGATTAATACATCGAATCTCTTTTCTCTTACACTGTAAATCTTGGCTTTTTTTTAATTTTTTTTTAACGTTTATTTATTTTTGAGACAGAGAGAGACAGAGCATGAACAGGGGAGGGGCAGAGAGAGAGGGAGACACAGAATCTGAAACAGGCTCCAGGCTCTGAGCGGTCAGCACAGAGCCCGACGTGGGGCTCGAACTCACAGACCGCGAGATCATGACCTGAGCCAAAGTCGGACACTTAACCGACCAAGCCACCCAGGCGCCCCATTTTTTTAAATGTTTATTTATTTTTGAGAGAGAGAGAGAGCAAGAGGGGAGGGGCAGAGAGAGAGGGGGACAGAGGATCCAAAGCAGTCTCCACGCTGACAGCAGAGAGCCCAATGCGAGGCTCAGGCTTGCAAACCACAAGATCATGACCTGAGCAGAAGTCAGACACTTAACTGACAGAGCCACCCAGGCACCCCTGTAAGTCTTGCTGTTTAACAGGATAAACATAATAATTCTTTTTTTTTTTATCTTTTTTAAAGGATTTTTATAAAACATGAATGAAAAAATACTTGAAAAGCAGATATTGAAAATCAAGGCTAAATATAATATGACTGATCAAGATGTCTGTAATTTACTTTAAAATGATTTGGGGAGGGGCGCCTGGGTGGCGCAGTCGGTTAAGCGTCCGACTTCAGCCAGGTCACGATCTCGCGGTCCGTGAGTTCGAGCCCCGCGTCGGGCTCTGGGCTGATGGCTCAGAGCCTGGAGCCTGTTTCCGATTCTGTGTCTCCCTCTCTCTCTGCCCCTCCCCCGTTCATGCTCTGTCTCTCTCTGTCCCAAAAATAAATAAACGTTGAAAAAAAAATTTTTTTTTAAGAATGATTTGGGGAAAAAAATGCATACCTATATAGATTCAACCAAAATAGCACAATATTAACAACTTGAGCCTTGGTGAAAGGTACATGAGTGTTCATTATACTATTCTCGTTAACTTTTCTGTTTGAAAATTTTTATATAGGGGCGCCTGGGTGGCTCAGTCGGTTAAGCTTCCGACTTCAGCTCAGGTCATGATCTCGCGGTCCGCAAGTTCGAGCCCCGCGTCGGGCTCTGTGCTGACAGCTCAGAGCCTGGAGCCTGTTTCCGATTCTGTGTCTCCCCCTCTCTCTGCCCCTCCCCTGTTCATGCTCTGTCTCTCTCTGTCTCAAAAATAAATAAACGTTAAAAAAAATTTTTTTTTTAATTTTTATATAGAAAAAATGTCAAGTACCATACGACACTCTTTTCTCCTACTATTTTCTGGCGTATAAAAATATTTTTTAGTGTCTTATTATTGTTTACTGTATTGTTATTTAAAAAAATCAGAGGTCTATATAACAGCAACTGGAGTTTGTGAGTATTACTAGCTTTGGGGCTTAAATATCTGTTCTTCACCAGCAACATAGCTTTTGGGATTTATTATAAATTCGATTGTCCTTGCTTCCTTTTTTTTTTTTTGAGTTTTTTTTTTTTTTATGTTATTGGCTAATGTGCAAAAACAGGATAATACAACTTAAAACATGATGAAGATACAAGTTCCTTTAAGTACAGGCAAAGAAAAAAAAAATGATCACCCTCAAAGCATGTAAAAGGCCAAAGTAGTGATTCTGCTGATGTTTTCAATTCATTCCTACAAAACATTTACTCTGCCATTTTTATAGGGCAGGAGTACTAAATAAGTTAAATAGTTACTATAACCTGTATCTAGTTATATCATCATTTTCAGATACTGTTTGTCCGGGAGCTGAGCCCCATTTGGATGGTTTACCTATAAGTAGGTAAACACTAACCAATTTCTAGGATGAACTGGTAACTTTACTCAGCAGTTGACCTTAACCCTGAGACATATGAGGGAAATCTATAAGGAAGAGACAGCTCCTTTGTCTGGTAGGTGGTTTCTGTTATCTACATTCTAGATATACAGCTAAGGACAGGAAGGAAGTGCAAAAGTAGAGGCTGCTATGTCTGTGCACAAAGAAGTTACCACTGGGGCTTCTGGGTGGCCCAGTCGGTTAAGTATCTGACTCTCAGTTTCTGCTCACAATTTGTGAGTTCAAGTCCCACGTCAAGCTCTGCGCTGACAGTGCAGAGCCTGTTTTGGATCCTCTATTTCCCTCTCTCTCTGCCCCTCACCCCCCCCACACACACACAAAAATAAATAAATAAACATTATTTAATAAACATTATTCTGACGTCAGAAATATCTGATGTCTACGGACGCCTGGGTGATTCAGTTGGTTGAGTGCCTGACTTCAGCTCAGCTCATGATCTTGTGGTTCACGAGTTCAAGCCCCGAGTCGGGCTCTGTGCTGACAGTTCAGAGCCTGGAGCCTGCTTTGGATTCTGTGTCTCCCTCTCTCTCTCTCTGCCCTTCCCTTGCTCACGCTCTCTCTCTCTCTCTCTCTCTCTCTCTCTCTCTCTCTCAAAAATAAATAAAACATTTTTAAAAATTAAAAGAAGCAAAAAGAAGAAGGTACCACTGCCCTCACTCACCATTTGTTTATTCCTAGTTTCTGCACCATTTCAACAAAGTCCCAGTTAGACTTCGTTTTTTTACCCTTACAAGATTAGAATGAGTACCCTATTAGATGAAGGAAGGGAGTTACGAGTATAGGCAGGCCTGGGTGAGTCTAATAAGTTACCAGTGAATGATGAATGTGCTGGGATCCATCTAGGCGGCTTCATCAGTAACACACGTCCTCCCACATATGAAGTCATCCAAAAGCAAGATGGCTCCGGGTTGGCTCAACAGCATCACCTAGGACCCAAGTGCTTCCCACCTCTCTGTGAGACTGTCTCCATCATGTCAGTAAGCTCCCCTCGTGGTTGCGAGGTGATGACGACAGCAGTTCCAGGGGTCGCACACAAACACAACTGCGTCCTGCCAAAAAGGGGGGAATTTTCCTTCTGCCCATCTCTTTATGTTATGGAGAAAAACTTGGGGTCCCTGACAGACTTTCCCTCAGGTCTCCCGCCCTGCATGGCTCACCACCACCACCACCTCTACCAACTTCTCACCCATTGTAGTTGCTGCTAGATACCGGCTTCCCCAGTATATGAGTGCTTTGTTTCAGCATCAGGATGCTGGGAATGGCTCTAGGTAGAGGAAAAAAACGGTCATTTCGTCTCACTGTCTTGCAAAGACTGTATGCTTTATACCCCAGATAGCCTCGTGGTTTTGTTTGGTTAGCAAAGGTCTAGGGGATTGGCCTAGGCTGGGGCTTCCTTATAGGACTGCGTAGGACGCAGAGATGTATTTCAAGTGTCCAATCCATAGCAAGGAACCAAAGGTAGGTTAAGCAGAGATAAACAAAGGAAAACAGGCCTAAAAGACAGAATAGGTTCTGTGGGGAGCACCTGGAAAACTGCTCACATCTCTAGAAGATCCACAGCAGGGCCTAGGGAAGGGAAGAAACTATAAATGGCACTAAGTTGAGTAAGACCACTTTGGTGAGAAACTTCCAGCAGATTGTTAGGCTTAGATTGTCTCCATGCATTGTCTATGAGCTGAGTCACTCTCCCTGGGTTTCCTTTTTCATTTCAGTACCTGCTTTACTTAGCGGCTTCCTCCCACAATGGGAAAAGGGGGAGGTAGGAAAGTTTAGATGAGCAGTAAATAAAATAGCCCTGGCAGGACATGCATCTCTTACCGTTTGAACCTTCATGGCATCACAACAAAAACAGAAACAATGAGTAGCGGAGACAGAGCACCAGCTGTGTGTCTTAGAATGATCCCTCTGACGACTCTGAGGAGGATAGAATGGATTAAAGAGATTGGGACCATAGACAAGTCCGTCTTGTGCATTGGTCCTGATGAAAGGAGAATGTCTCAATGTATTTTATTTTCTCTAATGTTTTTATTTATTTTTGACAAAGCAGGGGAAGGGCAGAGGATCTGAAGCAGGCTCTAAGCTGACGGCAAAGAGCCCAAAGCAGAACTCTCAAACTCACAAACCACGAGATCATGACCTGAGCCCAAGCTGATGCTTAACTGACTGAGCCACGCAGGTGCCCCGGGGAATGTCTCAATTTAGAGTGCAGCACATGTAAGAGGGAGATGAGGGGATGAATTCGAGTCTTATTTAAGAGGTTTAAATGGCAGGATTTGAACAAAGAAGAAATCAGGGATAATGGAAATTATAGGCCTAGAGATCTAGGTGGATAAAGATTAGCTGGCATAGTTTGCGAAGGAGAAGAATTGGGTTATGGAAAAGAACAGATTAGACATCCTTAGCACATAGGAGAATTGAAATTATCAGAGTGGATGCAATTGCCCTTAGATCAGTGGGGCAAGAAGAGAATATGGAGATCAGGCACGGCAAGAAGAGAAAACCACATGCAGTGAATGATGAGAATTATGTGTTTGGTGTCATGTAAACCTCAGGGGTGGGAATAGGGAAACTTAAACAAAATTAGCATCAGATGGTGTCAAGAATTCTGCATCCTACTTTTTTTCCCCCAAGTCATTAAATCGTCCTTAGAATCAGGGGTGCCCGGGTGGCTCAGTCAGTTAAGGGTCCGACTTCAGCTCAGGTCACCATCTCACAGCTTATGGCTTCGAGTCCCACATCAGGCTCTGTGTTAACAGCTCAGAGCCTGGAGCCTGCTTTGGATTCTGTGTCTCCCTCTCTCTCTGCCCTTCCCATACTCCTGCTCTGTCTCTCAATAATAAATAAACATTAAAAAAAAATTGTTTAAATCATCCTTAGAATCATTGTAAAGATGTGATCACAGGATGTACTATAACTTAATTAACATACTCCTGATATTGAATATTTCCATTTTTCCAATATTTAAGTATTTTAAAATCTGTTAATAAATCGTTGAAGGTCTGGCCCTTTCCTTAGGTAGATTCCCAGATGATGAATTACTGAGAAAAAAGACAGGACTTCATGCAGTTTTCTCCATCCGGGTACCAAAAACGTTCATAACTAAGGTCATTTTGGCTCATCTTATTTTTTGTTATTGTTATGAATAAGACTTTTTCTGATATATTTTCTAATACTTCACCACTGGTATGGAAAAGATTTACTGATTTTTATGTGTATTTTGTTAATAGCCATCCACATATGAAACTTTAAAAAGCCTAACAGCCTTTCACTTGATTCTCTTAGTGTTATGGGTAAATCATCTGCAAATAATACTAATATAGTCTTCCATTTTTCCACGTATGCCTCTTATTTATGTTCCAATTCTTATTGCTTGGAGCAGAGTTTCTTAGACTATGTTAAACAGTTGTGGTAAGAGCATTCATGATTTGACTGAGAACGCATCTAGTGTTTTACCTTTAGCTGTGTTGGCTGCTGGTTATGAAAGATATTCTATATTGTGTTAGGGATTTTTGTTGGGAATCGACCTTCATTGGGTTAGATTGGGGGGCTCCTGTTCATTTCAGTACCCTACAAAGGGATAAGAAAAAAGTTTCAGGGGCGCCTGGCCGGATCAATTGAAGAGCATGTGACTTTTTTTTTTTTAAGTTTACTTATTTATTTTTGAGAGAGACAGAGACAGCATGAGTGGGGAAGAGCAGAGAAAGAGAGAGAATCCCAAGCAGACTCTGTGTTGCCAGCTGCAGAGCCCTATGGGGCGCTCAAACCCATGAACCACAAGATCATGACCCAAACCAAAACCAAGAGTTGGGCGCTCAACCAACTGAGCCACCCATGTGCCCAGAGCATGCAACTCTTGATTTTGGAGTTGTGAGTTTGAGCCCCACATTGGGTGTAGAAATTACTAAAAAAATAAATAAGCTTGTAAAAAAGAAAAAACCTGTTTCAATTTATTCTCCATTTTACTTGACTCAGGGTAAACTATTGGGATCGTCATGGCGTAATTTCCTCCCTTATCTATGCCAGTAGGTTCTGTAATGCATACTGTAATTATAGTGACGCGTATTCTGTCAGTGTATGTTGTGATTTCTTTGCTCACTATTAAGATAAATAATAATATGAATGGGCTTGTGCTCAGGCACCCGTATTATACACACAGACTTCCTCCTGTGCAGTATCTGCTTTGGCCCAGCAACGCAAGATGTTTTCTCAGGGCCAGATCAGAGTTGTGAAAACTGCCCTCAAACCAAAGGTCATTACTCTCATCCTCTATCTTAATTTATTAATTTTTTCATATATATTCTGAAGAGCATGCAGCTTCAACAACATCCCCTACTTGTGAAATGCTACAGTGGAAGGGTAGTAAACTTGTCAAAAATAAACACTTAAAGAGACACCTAGGTGGCTCAGTCAGTTAAGCGTCTGACTTCAGCTCAGGTCGTGATCTCACGGTTCCTGAGTTTGAGCCCCGTGTCGGGCTCTGCACTGACAGTGGGGAGCCTGCTTGGGATTCTCTCTCTCTCTCTCTCTCTCTCTCTCTCTCTCTCTCTTCCTCTCTCTCTCTCTCTCTCTTCCTCTCTCTCTACCCCTCTCCCACTCATGCTTTTTCTCTCTCTCAAAGTAAATAAACTTATAAAAATAAATATATTTAAAAAATAAATACTTCAAGAAGCCAGTTTGAAGATTCGAGGGAACCGTGTGTCTTAGCTCAGGCTACCATAGCCAAGCACCATGGCCTGTGTGCCTTAGACAAAAGAACTTTATTATCTCACAGTTCTGGAGGCTGGAACTTCCAGATTAAGGTCCAGCAGCACCAAGTTTCTGCAGAAGGTTCGCTTCTTGGCTTGCAGATGGCTGACTTCTTCCTGTACATTCACACGGAGAGGAGTGAGAGAAATTTCTCTCTCGTTCTCCACTTACGAGGTCACCAGTCCTGCAGGATTAGGGCTCCACCATTATGACCTCGCTTAACCTTAATTACTTCCTAAAAACCCTGTCTCTAAATACAGTCACATTGGAGGTTAAGGGTTCCAACACATGAATCTCAGGAGGACGCAACTCAGTCCCTAGCAACTCGCAAGCTGTATTCACTCTTTCCGACTCTCATTTCACAACCCAGAAAAAGCAGGGTTTTGGAATCTTACTTTAGGATATTCAGAGGAGTCAAAGAGAAGAATTTGGGGGAGGAAGAGAAAGGGAAGTTTTATGGAGGACCTACACTCGTAATAATAATGATAAGTATAGAGTCAGCCATTACCGTCAGTGCCAAAAACCATATTAAACACATGATCTCACTTAATCCTCAGTCTCATCCAATTACTTTTCCCATGTCGTAGATAAGAAACCTGTGATGTAGGGAGAGGTGGAGTGATTTGCCTGAGGTCATCCAGCTAGTTAGTGCTGGAGCTGGCATTTGAACTGAAGCACTGGAGCCCCGGCTTCAACCATCATATCTTACATCTACCCCATGCCAGACACATACTTTGACAAAGGTCATCTCCTTTGAGTCTTTGACTAACTGTCCAAAATAGGTTTCCTTATCCTTTATTTGTTTCACATGAAGAAACTAAAGGTCAGACGGATTAAGAGAATTCTCTGCGGTCACCCATTTAATAAATGGCAGTGCTGGGATTCAAAAACAGAAAGGAAGACGGAATTGATTCCTGCCTTTCTGCAGGAAAGTAGGTCAGCCATTTGTTACTGTATTTGAAAGACTCGTGTGTATTGAAGAGTACATTGAGTTGGCATTGTGTGTGGTCAGTTCCTTTTTCCATTGTTCTGAACCTCCTTGCTGGATCTCAGGGAAACACTTAGCCAGAGGAGCTCACCCAAGTAAATCACTTACAGAGGGAAAAAATATTCAGTTGTCAAGAAGGCATAATCTCAGGCATTAGGCAACAAATGGATACTTTCGGTAACTTTACCCAGGTCTTAATACCTCGGGGTTCTGCTGATTTATTGAGTCATATGATATTTAAATGTATATTGTTAACAGATACATATTAAATGCCTGGAATGGGCAAGGCACTGTGCTAGATAGTGAAGAAAGAGAACAGTTCAAGGTATAGGAACTTGGCTAATAGGCATTGGCCTGACGGTCATGGGTGCTGCGACGATGGAAAGCTGTCTCACTGTGCACGTCTGCTAACGTTCAGGCCTACAATGGAGATCGGAGACCCTCTCTGGGGTTCTTGGGAATTGCATGTGACTGGGAAATGCAGCCTACAGATTTCCTCCTCATTTGGCTTGTGCTTCTTAATATATTAGAAGAGTCCATAGAATTATTTTGTTTATATTTTTCAAAACAACAAAAAACACATGTATATTTTGTATGCATAGACAATTTCTAAAAAGATGCATCCGAGACTTCTTAATAGTAGCTACTCCTTAATTGGGGCAGGGAAGAGCGATACTTTCGCTTTTTAATTCTGCAGAATTCTGTACAGTTGGATTTCTTTTTTCTTTTAGGAAGCCTATATTTCTAAATTTTATATATATTTAAAGACTACCCCACATACCTAATAAAATATTCTTCCATCTCTACTTAAGTTCTATCCATACAAGTGAATGCGAAATTAGAAGTAATTCTGTGGAGGCACCTGGGTGGCTCAGTCAGTTGAGCGTCTGACTTTGGCTCAGGTCATGGTCTCACAGCTCGTGAATTCGAGCCCCGCGTTGGGCTCTGTGCTGACAGCTTGGAGCCTGGAGCCTGCTTCGGATTCTGTGTCTCCCTCTCTCTCTGCCCCTAACCCACTCGCATTCTGTCTCTGTCTCTCTCAAAAATAAGTAAACATTAAAAAGAAATTAAAAAAAAAAAAAGAAATAATTCTGTGTACATTGTGATAAGATTTGATGTGATAAATTCAAAGCATAGAATGGAATTCTTTGAAAATATAACAATGCTTTTAAGCCTTTTTATAAACACCATGGTCTTTTCATGAGCCTCGTTCTGGGGGGTAAGTGGGGAGAAAGTCAGATACAGGGCTCCAAAGTGCTCTGACTAGAAAGGGTGGGGGTTCAAGGGAGACCTGATCAGGATGGAATAAAACAAAACTGATACCCCCCACCCAATGATAACCCATGCCCATTAAAGTGCCCTGGGGCCCAATGACCTATTGTTAGGCAAGATTTGCAAGGTCTCAAAGCTTTTCGTGGTCTGAGCCCTATCTCCCTGCTTATACCCACATCACATCTGTTCCCATGACAAAAAAAGGCAGGACAGCACAGTACCCAGTCTATGTTGAGGCTCACATCTAGGCAGGGCCTCAGAATGTACCAGGCTTTCTTATGCATCGACACATTTGCCTCTCCCTCTAGCAGGCTTCCTCCCTTCCAAACACCCATCTGGTCCCTCTAGCAAACTCCTATTCCTCCTTCAACCTCAGCTCAAGGGTTAACTTAGAATCCTGTGGCATCGCTGATTTGCCCAGATTTTTTGTGGGCACTTTCATTGCATTCTCATTGTCCCATTCTATCCTGGCATGCACACTGATTTTTTTTTTTTAATTTTTTTTTTAACGTTTATTTATTTTTGAGATAGAGACAGAGCATGAATGGGGGAGGGTCAGAGAGAGGGAGACACAGAATCCGAAACAGGCTTCAGGCTCTGAGCTGTCAGCACAGAGCCCAACGCGGGGCTCGAACTCACGGACCGCGAGATCATGACCTGAGCCGAAGTCGGCCGCCCAACCGACTGAGCCACCCAGGCGCCCCCTGATTTTTCACTCTATGCCATAAGCCCCAATTCTGTTGTAATCCTTGATACATAGTGGTTGCTCAAGACATGTTTGTTAAATAAATGAATGATTCATTCCACTCATACCATAAGCTTTCTGTCTGTGGCCAGCATGTAAAGGTGTGGTCTCACAGACCTGAGTGATGCCTATACATCCCAACCCCCTTTCCTCACTTTTTCCCTCCTCGCTTTCTTTAGTGAAATTGTTTTCACTTTCTTTAATTAAGTAAAAACAGTCTAGGTCCCTGCCTTGCATAGTTATTTTTAATTTTCTAGGAAGTGTAGATGAGTACTTTCGCTTGGAAGAATTTTTCTACAGCTCTTTATTTTGCCATTCTATGGATTCGGCTCCACTTTGTTCTAAGTTCGCAGCACAATAAAAATCTCATCTCTCCCAGTGCTTGTCTTAACATCAGTTTGACATTAACAAGCCCAAGACTTCTACAGACTAATTTTAGCTTCACAGGGAAATAGAATCCAGTACCTACTAGGAAACATAAATGAGTCTGGCTTGCTAGCAGTTCCTGGAAGTCTTTGTGTTTTCCAATAAATCCATACAAATCATACAGTGAAAAAGAAGCCACAAAGCAGAGTCTGGGACAATTGGGGTCGTGTTGGCAATTAAACCCCCTCTCCTCCCGAGCCCCTAAGAGCCTTTCCACTACAAAAAATAAAAAATAAAAAAAAAGACCATATGCTGGCTGCCAAAGGAGATCTGACCAAGCATCCTCTCACTGTAAGAGATTAAAATAAAGCCTGGTGCAGTTCTTTCCTCCAAACACACAAAGAAGTGACTGGGCTGAGGCTCAAGGGCACAGTTCCAGTCCCAGTTGGCAAGAGCAAGTCAGGGCTCCCATCCTCCCAGAAGGCGCAAAGGACAACAATGTTTCCTAGAAAAGAAACCAGGGATGGAGACCGAAGTAGCCCCAGCTGATATGGGGCTATTATGTGAAAAGTGAAAGCTGCTTCAGTACGGCTTCAAAGGCAGATTATTCTAGAACAGAAGGGAGGTTTTCAGTGACAAGACGGGGGGGGGGGGGGGGGGGGGGGAGGGGAGGGCGGGGGGAAGCAATGCAAAAGAAGTAAAGCGGGACCAGAGAGCAGCGGCCTTAACCAAGCATGCATGTGTGTCTACTCTTCATTCCTCGGGAGACGTTACGAATATACAATAAAAATAGGATTCAAGGTGGGGTGCCCGGCTGGTGCAGTCCCAGGAGCGTGCAACTCTTGATTTCGAGGGTGTAAATCCGAGCCCCACGTTGGGTGTAGAGATTACTTAAATAAATAGATCAGTAAACTTAAAAAAAAAAAAAAGGATTCAAGGTGACTGTATGTTGTGGTATTTATTACAGCACTATTTGTAATAGCAAGAAATTGGTAACAACCTAATGTAGCAGTATATGATCAATTACATGGCCATGCTACAGAGCATTAAACCACAATTTTCTAGTAGCCCAGGAAGATATTCATAATATAATACTGAGTTTTAAAAAGGGGTATATACTTTGTTTATGCTTTTCTGTATTTTTTTCATCGTTTTGATAATGAGCATACGTTAGTTATAAACCAAAAGTTCCAATAATTTTAAACTATATTATTTCTAAGTGGATATTGTTCAGCCTTTATATTAAAAAAAAAAAAATTGAAGAGGGTTGCCTGGGTGGCTCAGTCGGTTCAGCGGCTGACTTTGGTTCAGGTCATAATCTGGCAGTTCGTGAGTTCAAGCCCCAAATAGGGCTCCATGCTGACAGCTCAGAGCCTGGAACCTGCTTCAGATTCTGTGTTTCCATCTCTCACTGCCGCTCCCCTGCTCATGCTCTGTCTCTCTCAAAAATGAATTAAAAAGGAAAACATTAAAATTAATTAATTAATTGTTCCCATTATATTATTACTTTTACTTTATCAAGGTTTATGACATGTTCTTTTCAAAAACCACTATTCCCAGGGGCATCTGGGTGACTCAGTTGGATAAGTATCCAATTCTTGATCTCTGCTCAGGTCTTGATCTCAGGGTCATGAGTTCAAGCCCCAAACTGGCTCCACACTGGGCATGAGCCTACTTAAAACACACACACACACACACACACACACACACACACACCACAAAAAAACAAAAAAACAACAAAATGAAACAAAACCCTCTATTCCCTTAGTTGTTTCTTTCCCCGTCATAGAACATTTTCTTCTGCTTGGATACCAACTGATTTTCTTTATCCTTGTAGTTTCAGAACTTCACCATGTTGTGTTTTGGCATTGATTGTTCTAAATTGAGATTTCTTGGGATATGGTAGGCCTTTCAATCTGTAGATTCCATTTTATCTCTCTGTTCCATTTGCTTTGTCTTTTTTCTTCAGAAACCCTAATTTCTGTGTGTTGGATCTACTTTGTCTTTCTTTCATAACTCTCTTCTCCTCTATGATCTGTTTGTCAGTGTCCCTTTTAATTTTGAGATCTCTTCAACATTCCCATCATGTTTCTCACTTTATTTCGAATAGTTGTTTTTCCCTGCCTATTTGCCAAGCTGCACTAGCTTCCATTTCTGTTATGCAAAAACCCCTTCTTGAAACCCTTAAATCTCTTCTTTAAGCCCTTTTGTTTTGTTTTCTTTTGTTTTAATATCGTGTTTTAATGCTTTGACATCCTGGAAGATATTTTGGAATTATATAGGTTTTTCAGCTGCTTTTCGCTTACATTCTTTTCTCCTTCCTTCTTTTTTCTATTGTTTTTAAAGTTGTCATGCATAGGGGATACCCCCCCCCCGTTGGTTGCTTTCGGATTGTTTCCTATGTTTGAGTAGGGCCAGCTACCTACAGGAAAACAGTATTGGAGAGGCAGAAGAGGGTTCAGGTATCGAGCTGGGGCCATCTGAAGCTTCTGCTGAATCTTATTATCTACAGTAACTTTTTTTTTTTTTTTTTTTTTTTTTTTTAGTTTCTATTTATTTTGAGAGAGAAAGAAAGAACAAGTCGGAGAGGGGCAGAAAGAAAGAGAATCCCAAGCAGGCTCCACATCACGCATAGAGCCCGATGCAGGGCTCGAACCCATGAACTTCAAGGTCATAACCTGAGTGGAAACCAAGAGTCAAGACACTTAAGTGACTGAGCCACCCAGGCGCCCCTCAGCTCAGGTCTTGATCTCAGGGCTGTGAGTTTGGGCCTCATGCTGGGCTCTGCACTGGGTGTGAAGCCACTTAAAAAATAATAATAATAAAATGCAAGTCTTATAGACAAATAATGTTAATGACCAGAGGAAAGGTTATTAGTTCAGTTTTTCAGATGGCTTCCTCGGAGCACCAAGTTCCAAGAAATAATTTTTGGTCGTTTGTGGAATGTTCTAGAGAACCCTTGGGATAAGAAAAATTGCAGCTGCCTATATATGTTGCAATCTAAGATGATGTGGTGCTACATCTGCTAGTTTGGTAAAACTGTCATAGCTAGTTAGACCTTGTCCCCAAGGCTGGCCATTAGGGCCATACAGCTGGCCATACAGCTTAACTGGCCATTTCTGTATTTAAAAGATTTGTAGGCTTTACCCTTTTTTAATTCTCTTTTTTTTCTTCCTCTCTTCCTTTTTCTCTCTCTTTCTCTCCCTCTTTCTTTCTCCCTTTCTCTCTCCCTTTCTTTCTTCTTTCTTTCTTTCTTTCTTTCTTTCTTTTAATAATACTTGCTATCTTCACATATATAGTCAATTAATTTTCAACAATAGAGCCAAGACAATTAAATAAGGAAAGAATACTCTTTTTAAAAATGATGCTGAACAACTGGATATCCACATGCAAAAAAAAACCCAAGTTGGACTCCTTCTTCATGCCATACACAAAAATTATTCAAAAAGACATAAATATAAGAGCAAAAATATAAAACTCTTAAAATATGGAAATGAATCTGCATGAGCTTTGGTTTGGCTGCACTATCTTAGGTAAGACACCAAAAGCACAAGCAGTAAAAGGAACAATAGACAAATTGGACTCATCAAAATTGAAAACTTTTCTGCATTAGAGAACATTATCAAGGGGTGCCTGGCTGGCTCAGTCAGTTAAGCATTTGACTCTTGATTTCAGCTCAGGTCATGATCCCAGGTTCATAAGATAGAGCCCTGCATCAGGCTTCAAGCTGTCAGCATGGAGTATCTCTCTCCCTTTCTCTCTGCCTCTCCCCCACTTGCTTGCTTGTGCATGCTCTCTCTCTCTCTCTAAATAAATTAATTAATTAATAACATTTAAAATAAATAAATAAAAAGGGAAATACCAGGTGTTGACAAGGATGCTGAGAAATTGGAACCCTCATCCATGGCTGGTGGGAATGTAAAATGGTGTAACCACTATGGAAAATAGTTTGGTGATTCCTCAAAAAAAATTAAGCATAAAATTACCATTACTCAGCAATTCTCCTACAAAAATGCCTAAAAGAGTTAAAAACAGATATTCAAGCAAAAACTTATACATGAAAAAAAAAAAAAAGCATTCCTGAATGTTCACAGCAACACTATTCACAATAGCCCAAAGGTAGAAACAACCCAAATGCCCATCAGCTGGTGAGTAGATAAACTAAATGTGGTATAGTCATACATTGGAATATTATTCAGCTGCAAAAAGGAATGAAGTATTTATTCATGTTCCAGCCTGAATGAACCTAGAAAACATTATGCTTAGTGAAAAAAAGCCAGATACAAAAAGCCACACATGCATGCTTCCGTTTATTTTAAATGTCTAGAATTGGCAAACCCGCAGAGACAGAAAGTGGAACAGTGGTTGCCAGGGGGCTGGAGGGAGAGGGAAATGGGGAGTGACTCATGATGGGGTTTATTTTTGAGGTGACGAAAATGTTTATTTGTGGGACGGTTGCACAACTCTGTGAATATACTAAAAAAAAAAAATGAATTGTACACTTTAAATGAGTGAATTCTATAGTATGTGAATTATATCCCGATAAAGCTGTTATTAAAATAATAGTAACACATGCTCATTGTAAAAACAAACAGTACAAAAATATATCAAGTGAGAAAATGAATGTCTCCCTTGATTCTCTCCCCATCCACTTCTCTCCTCAGAGAAAACCATTGTTCACTATTTGCTGTATAGATTTGCATACCTTCAATAGTTTGCAAATGTGTATATTTACATACAAACACATGGTCTTTTTAATGCTTATTTACTTATTTTGAGAGAGAGAGAGCATGAGCAGGGGAGGGGCACAGAGAGGGAGAGAGAGAATCCCGAGCAGGCTCCGTGCTGTTAGCGGGGCTTGATCCCACGAACTATGAGATCATGACCTGGGCCGAAATCAAGAGTCAGACGCTTAACGGACTGAGCCACCCACAGGGCCCTGTAGTTCGTTTTTTTTTTTAATTTTTTTTTTCAACGTTTATTTATTTTTGGGACAGAGAGAGACAGAGCATGAACGGGGGAGGGGCAGAGAGAGAGGGAGACACAGAATCGGAAACAGGCTCCAGGCTCTGAGCCATCAGCCCAGAGCCCAACGCGGGGCTCGAACTCACGGACCGCGAGATCGTGACCCGGCTGAAGTCGGACGCTTAGCCGACTGCGCCACCCAGGCGCCCCTGTAGTTTGTTTTTTATATTGCATACCATCCCTTACTATTCCTGTATCATAATTTCTTTAACTAGTAAAAATATCCCCTGGCCTTGCTGGAAGAATCATTAACCATCGTAAAAGAAATTGCTGCTGCTGCTTGCTCTGGAATAATACACCGAGTAACAAGCTGTTCAGTTACATACTAGTGCCTGCAGGACAAGCATGTTGGGGCTCCTACTTAAAACCACTCTTCATTTTTGCGACCCTAGCTTCTCTGAAAGTTGACTACCTCTCTCTCTCTGAGATGTCTCACCTGGAATGCTCTCAAAAGGAATTTTGTGTATGCCACCTAACCTCCGTTTTTTTGTTTTATTTATGTTTATTTATTTTGGAGAGACAGAAGCAGAGCGTGAGTAGGGGAGGGGCAGAGAGAGAGGGAGACACAGAATCCGAAGCAGGCTCCAGGCCCTGAGCTGTCAGCACAGAGCCCGATGCGGGCTTGAACTCATGAGTCATGAGATCATGACCTGAGCCAAAGTCAGACGCTTAACCAACTGAGCCACCCAGGCGCCCGCACCTAACCTCCATTTTAAGACAGATCCATCACCCCAAACATACTTTCCAAAATTGCTGAAGATCTGCCTGGCTATTTTCACATGACAATGTGAACAAACAGACAAACTTAGTTTTATATCGTTTGGGGTCAATTTATATAGTATTTCTGAGATGGTCCCTTTAAGGAGACAAGGGACTTCCTGAGAAATTAGGCAACCTGCTACACAGCTGTGGTATTCTTTACTTTTTCCCCGTGTGAGAGGGGAAGTGACCTGTATCGTTATGAGGTAACAGAGGGAATTTGGAGAAGAACACTGAGGAAGAAGGAGAACAGTGTTACATAGCAGTAACACTTAGGGAGTACCACTGAGTGGTAAGGCGAGGACAGATCACCTTAGGGGCGTTCCTTCGGTCATGTGCATAAATGGGCTGGGAGCAGGGGGCTAGCCTGGTGAGCAAAACGGACTCACCCCCTCAAGTTCCCAGTCTAGTGAGGAGATTAGGACATAAATTTGGGAGCGCCTGGGTGGCTCAGTCGGGTAAACATCCCACTTTGGCTCAGGTCATGATCGCACGGTCCGTGAGTTCAAGCCCCATGTCGGGCCCTGTGCTGACAGCTCTGAGCCTGGAGTCTGCTTTGGATTCTGTCTCTCCCTTTCGCTCTGCCTCTTCCCCACTCATACTCTGTTTCTGTCTTTCTTTCAAAAATAAATCTTAAAAAAAAAACAATTTTTTTTTTCTAAAGAACTCAAAAGAGACGATGCCTGTTCTGTATGACCTGAGCCGAGTCATGAGTGAGTAAAAGGTAGGCTCATGGAAAAGCGGCAGAAGTGAAACATCATCAGCAGCTTGATGATGATAATAGCTGGCGTATCCCCACCCTGTGTCCGACACTATTCTATGCTTTAAACTCATTAACCTGTTTAATTCTCACTCCTATGAGTAGATACTGTTATTACCCATTTTATAGATGAGAAAACTGAGAGGTTAGTTCACTTGCCCAGGTGATCTCTCCTTTCTGCTTCAGCCTATGTGTGTGGCCATGTTCCATCCAAACAGACTAACTAGAGCGGTATTTTGTAAAATATTGGGAGGGATCTGAAGTTCTGGTGCAGCAGAATCATCTGGGACATTTGTTCTTTGTTTTTTGTTTTTTAAACATTTATTTATTTTTGAGAGACAGCGCGTGAGTGGGGGAGGGGCGGAGAGAGAGGGAAACACAGAATTCCAAGCTGGCTCCAGGCTCCAAGCTGTCAGCACGGAGCCCAACACGGGCCTCCAACTCACGGACTGTGAGATCATGACCTGAGCTGAAGTTAGACACTGACTGAGACACCCAGGCACCCCTGGGGCATTTGTTAAAACACAGGTATCTAGACTCCCTGTAATCTTCTTAGATCTCATGTGGTGGGGGATCAGGACTCTTTTTTTTTTTTTAATTTTTTTAATTTTTTTTAAATTTATTTTTGAGACAGAGAGAGACAGAGCATGAGCAGGGGAGGGGCAGAGAGAGAGGGAGACACAGAATCCAAAGCAGGCTCCAGGCTCTGAGCTGTCAGCACAGAGCCTGACGCAGGGCTCGAACTCACGGACTGTGAGATCATCACCTGAGCTGAAGTCTGACGCTCAACCGACTGAGCCACCCAGGCACCCCAGGACTCTGTTTTTATTTTTTTACAAACTCCCCAGGTGATCGATCCTAAGGCGCAGTAATGTCTGACAACCTCTGGGCCCCTCTCTGAGCTGTGACTCCAAATTCCTACAAGAGAGAACTAGACAAAACAAATTTGGGTGAAGTAGTCCGGGGAGTGGAATTATTTGGTCTTTTTGCTTAGGGTGCAGGCCCAGGAGCAAGCTTTCTGGTAAGAACGGAAGGGCAGAGGGGCACCAAGGTGGCTCAGTCGTTTAACCGTCCGACTTCAGCTCAGGTCACGATCTGACGGTTTGTGGGTTCGAGCCCAGAATCAGGCTTTGCACTGACAATGCAATTCTTTCTCTCTCCCTCTCTCTCTGCCCCTCCCCCGATCTCTCTCTCTCTCTCTCTCTCTCTCTCAAATAAATAAATAAAAACTCAAAACAAAAAAAAGAATGGAAGGGCGGAGAGGATGATGAAAGTAAGGAAGAAATTACTGGAATCTCTAGTCCTTGGCATTCCTGGGGGACACCTCTGTGTGTATAGCCCAAACTATGTGCCCCATAGTGTACAAGATAACACAGCCTTAGCTCTGACCTCAATTACTTCTTACAAGACACGGAAGGAACTAAGTTCTTCGTTCTTGGTACTTGGGTGTGGCTCCTGGGATGAGGCCCTCACCACATCTCAGCTTCCATCTGCCTCACAGAGAACGAAGTTCCTGTGTCTTCACAAAGCACTGCTTCAAATTTACTCATTCTCTGCCATCCCTCCCTCCTTCTCACCCTCCAATCCAATGTCTTCCTTCACTTTGGAAATCACTATTTTTCAGAGGAAAAGCTTGCATCTATAAGATAAGGCACAGAGGCACATCTTTTCATTGGTCCTGGCTGGGCTGAAGAAGAATCAAAATGTCTCTCTCCACTCGTGTCAAGCCCCGCCTGAAGGAGCATGTGTAGTGGAGCGTTAGGTGACAACGTGGGCATTTTTAACCGCTCAGCCTCCAGGTGGGGCTGGAATGGCACTCCTTAGGAGCAGAAGTCAGGGCAGGGTTCTGTTCAGATGCCAGGGCCATGGAGGAATCCACGCTCCCAGTGCTCCAAGGAGTCAGGAAGGGATAGGAGGGGATGAGCCAGGAGATGGGATCCAGGGAATTGTGATCAGGTAGGAGTGCTGGGGAGTGGGTGTTCTGAGGAGGGCCAAAGCACTTCGTTTGCTCATCTAGGCCCCTGAGCTATCTGGTTAGACCAGGATTTGTTTCAAAGAATGAGTCACTGCATCTCTCAAGGCTTCGACCAAGATTATCTTCATAATCCTGCATTTCATTCATCAGCCTTTACAGAGTTAAAGAGCTGAATCCATGTCCTAACGGAGGTGTCCTCAGCACTAATCTATACTCTTAAGATTATAACCATGTATGTCAACTATACCTCCATAAAAACATACACAAAAAATAAAGTAATAGAGGTACGTGAGGAACAAAGATTCTAATCAGACACCAGCCCTGCCATCAGTCCCCATCTTCCCCACGCGGTATATTTAATTCCTATCCTGCTCCCGCCCGTGTTCTTATTTCGCAGGTTGTTTCCTGGCAGATCCTCTGTGATCCCACGCTGGGTTTCAAATTATTAGCTAGAACCTGAGATGAATTTATGTGGCGTTTTCTGCATCAGATGATTATATCACCTACCTAAACAACCATGCCAGCGACTATCCTTGAAGACTTAAGTAGACATAACCTCTCCCTTGGACTCATATCCGGCGTAGACTATCATTTCTCAACCTTTTTGGAACCGGGATATGTTATGCATGATTGCCCAGTGTAACAACACACCCGTTTCCAAAAGTCATAGAATATATGTCATATTCCTCTGCTTAAATAAAGGGCATTAAAATTAATTGGATTACAAGGCACCTTAGAGAATTTCATGATGTCTACCAGAGACTCAGAAATAGAATTGGGAATTTCTTTTCTGTGACAGCCCCAGGGGACTGACTGTATGATGTGGTCCCCTGTTACACCTCCTGACCAGCAAGGTGACAGTGGGCAGGCGTATCTGTGCTCTGATCCTTCCTCTTCTCTTAATAAAATACGGATGTTGGGGCGCCTGGGTGGCGCAGTCGGTTAAGCGTCCGACTTCAGCCAGGTCACGATCTCGCGGTCCGTGAGTTCGAGCCCCGCGTCAGGCTCTGGGCTGATGGCTCAGAGCCTGGAGCCTGTTTCCGATTCTGTGTCTCCCTCTCTCTCTGCCCCTCCCCCGTTCATGCTCTGTCTCTCTCTGTCCCAAAAAATAAATAAACGTTGAAAAAAAAAATTAAAAATAAAATAAAATAAAATACGGATGTTGAATTACATTATCTCTAAGGTCTTTTTTCACAACCAACATTTTGTGATTCGGTGAACAGAATAATTGCCCTGCAAAAAGGTATATACCCTAAACAGGGTGCCAGACATAGTACAAGAGGCCCAGTTAAATTTGAATTGCAAACTATAATGTTTTAAACATTTTTAAAAAGTTTATTTATTTATTTTTTGAGACAGCAGGGAAGAGGGCAGAGGGGGGGAGAGAGAGAGAATCCCAAGCAGCCTCCACGTTTTTAGCATAGAACCGGAGGCGGGGCTCGATCTCACAAACCCTGAGATCATGACCTGAGCAAAAATCAAGAGTCAGACACTTAACTGACTGAGCCACCCGGGCACCCCTAAACTGTAATGGTTTAATGTAGGTATATCCCCAATATCACATAGGACATAATTACGTTAAAAAAAATTTTTTTAATGTTTATTTACTTTTGAGAGAGAGAAACACAGACAGACAGAGTGTGAGCAGGGGAGGGGCAGAGAGAGAGGGAGACACGGAACCCGAAGCTGGCTCCAGGCTCCGCATGGGACATAATTACATTTCAAAATTATTCATTGTTTGTCTGAAATTCAGGGTTCAGCTGGCATCCGGGATCGACAACCTAATGCCATTCTCTTTCCTCCCATTTGTGAAGGTGATTTCACCACTTCCCCACCATGAGCCTGCTTGTCTCCTCCTGTATTTAGTGCTTAGCCTGAAACAAATTGTGAATGTCAAATTGCTGCTTGCTCCATTGCCTTACCTGTGAGATAAATTCCCAGAATTCAGAGAGGACAGTTGCCGACAATTCGTTTCCTAAATGTGGCTGCCTGGGCGACACCTGGACATCTGCTACTTACAGCCTCATAATTTTTTTTAAGTTTATTTATTTATTTTGAGAGAGCGCGCGCAAGCACGTGCACGAGTGGGGAGGGGCAGAGAGAGAAAGGGAGAGAGAGAGAGAATCCCAAGCAGGCTTAGCACTACCAGCACAGAGCCTGATGTGGGGCTCCAAATCACAGACTGTGAGATCATGACCTGAGCCGAGAGCAAGAGCCACCCAGGCGCCCCTTATGACCTCATTACTGACACCTTCACCAATAACGCTGACCTATACCACATGAGTTGTTATACCCACGGCATGCTCGAGTGGGCATTTTCATTTGCCTCTTACGTGTTCTAATTTCACGGTCTTGGGTCAGGATTCTCTCATCATTCAAACAAACCAACCAAAAACCCTCCACATAACTCTCCCTCATCCCATTACTACTGCCCCACTTCTCTCTCTTTTCCTTTGTAATCAAGTCTTCTCTATGCTCACCATCTATGCATCCTTCTCTCTTACTCGTTTCCCAGTGCAGGCAAATATGTTTTGCCATCCTCCTTCCTCGCTCATAAACTCCTCTTGGTCTGGGTCCCTGCTAACTGCCCAGCCGGGAAAGCAGTGGGATACTTTTCAGTCCCAATCTTCCTGGATCTCCTAGCAGCTCTGGTGAACGGGGACCAGACCCCCCACCCCTGGGAGCTACTCCTGGCATCTGTAACAGCACCGGGCCCTACCTGTTCTCTCACCTCCTTGCTTGGCCACTGTGTGTCCGTCACCTCCAGCCGCTCTGTTTCATCTGCCTGGTCCCTAAATGCCAGAGCCTTCATACTTTCCACACTCTCCCTAAGCCTATGTTCTCCATGTTTGGTATACATTCTGCACTTGCCAGCAAGGTTATTTACAAAACACCAGTGCCCCCGGAGGGAATGGGGTGTTTTGGTTTTGGTTTTTTAATTAAGTTTATTTATTTATTTTGAGAGAGAGCATAAGCATGAGCAGGGGAGGGTAGAGGAGAGAGAGAGAGACAGAGAGAGACAGAATCCCAAGCAGGCTGTGTGCCATCAGTGTAGAGCCCAATGCAGGGCTCGAACTCACGAACCGTGAGATCGTGACCTGAGCCAAAACCAACAGTCGGAGGCTTAACTGACTAAGCCACCCAGATGCCCCAGGAGGGGGATGGGGTTTGAGAGCTCCTGAGAGGCACCCAGGTTTTGGTTTGATTGTTTATTAATCTTTGAAATGTATTTATTTAATTAGTTTCCATTTAAAAATCATTTTCTGAGCATAGGTCTTGGGAATACAAAAGAAACAGTCAAGGCCTTGTCTTCAGGCAGCTTACAGCCTAGTAGAAAAGGCCAGCAAACTTACTGGTGACATGAGGCCAGCACACAAAGGGTGCTGTGGACTCCAAAGCAGAAGCCAGGAAAGATGCCACAGACTGCTTGCCTGTGATCCGAGCCTTGAAGGAAAGAGGGAATGAACCACACGTACCCCATGCAGAGTGCTCTTCTAGGTAGCTGGAGTACAGCGTGCCTAGGGGTGTGATGGAAAGTGAAGTGAGGGAGCGAGGCAATGCACATCCCAGAGACTGCATATTGGGTGAAGATTAAGGAATTTCAGGGGCGCCTGGGTGGCTCAGTCAGTTAAGCGTCCGATTTCGGCTCAGGTCATGCATGATCTCACAGTTTGTGGGTTCCAGCCCCACGTCGGGCTCTGGCTGACAGCTCAGAGTCTGAAGCCTGCTTCGGATTCTGTGTGTCTCTCTCTCTGCCCCTTACCGCTCTCTCTCTCTCTCTCTCTCTCTCAAATATAGACAAACATTAAAAAAATTTAAAAAAGAAGAAGAAGAAAAGAAAGCAGCTGCAGAGGAGACAGACAGAGATGGTTTCTAGTGCTGTTGCAGAGGTAGTGGCATTGCTAGGGCTTGGAGACCAATTCTTCAAAGAATAAGGGAGAGAGGAGGCCAGAGGGGCTCCCAGATGTGTGGACTTAGGGGACTGGGCGTATAAATCGCCTCCGCTACTTTCCACCATCTTCTACTTTCCACGACTCATCTTTCCACCATCCCCATTAGACTGGACCCCCAAAATGTCACTCTGCCTAAAGTAGGGGGAAAAGGAATATTTTTTGAAGGTCTAAATTCGCCCTTTGCCCTCCCACAAAACTGAGCCATTGGAAACGCGTGGGGGACGGGCGTGTCAGAGCCATGACCAGGGCTTGTAGGTGAGTTGGGGACCAGGGTTCTTGCCAGAAAAAGTGTCAGGTGTCAAGTCTGAAAGTAAGGACAAGGCCAGAAATAGGAAATCAGGAGTGAGGCCAAAAGAGAGGAGGTTGGAACGTGGTGTAAGAACGGGTCAGAACAACCAGTGAGCCCGGGAAAGGAGGAGGGGCTAGAATCCTCTCGCAGGCCTCAGCTGGAAAACCTGGCTGCCGCACAGCTGGCCGACGGAACGCCTGTTTACAAGCTAAATTCTGACATATCTCACATGCCAATTCTTTTTTTTTTTAATTTTTTTAATGTTTATTTTAATTTAGAGAGAGAGAGAGAGAGAGAGCACAGGCAGGAGAGGGGCAGAGAGAAGGGTACAGAGGATCCGAAGCAGACTCTGGGCTGATAGCACAGAGCCCAACTCATGGCTTGAACTTGCAAACTGAGAGATCATGACCTGAGCCGAAGTCAGGCGCTGAACCGACTGAGCCACCCAGGCACCCCTCTGTACGTTTTATTAACTTATTTCCTTTATGCCTAAATGCAGTCCCCACTCCACCTTTCTCCCTTCCAGATTGTCATATCAGACAGATGTGTCTACCAGAGGTGCAGACTTCAACAACACAGGCCAACAGTTCGGTCATCGGGTTATAGTAGCTGGAGGATGATGTGAATTCAGGCTTGAAACAGACTAAGTATATTTCTAAGGAGGCCCAATCTAGTGGGTAAGACACTGCAGCAAAAGTTTCTAGCTAACAGGGATGGTCAAAGTCAGGGGTGCTTCTGAGTCGACCTTCTTGTTTGGGACAGGAAGCTGAGGCAAGTCGCTAAGCCTTAAAATCTGCTCTCACCCAAACCCTCATGGAGTCCTGGCCAAGAGGGCTGGCTCCACTCTCGGTAGAGGAACATTCAAGCAAATCAAGGCAGAGCCCAGCACATGGACCTGGAAAACCACAAGAGTCCTTGAGGGAAAGCCTGGAGTTTGATGTGCACACAGATGCTTAAGATTCACCTTGAAGGGGCTCCTGGGTGGCTCAGTTGGTTAAGCATCCGACTCTTGGTTTGGGCTCTGGTTATGATCTCTCTGTTACTGAGTTTGAGCCCAGCATGGGGCTCTCTACTGTCAACGCAGACCCCACTTCAGATCCTCTGACCCCCTCTCTCTCTGCCCCTACCCTGCTCATTCTCTCTCTCTCTGTCTCTCTCTCAAAAATAAACATTTTAAAAAATAAATAAAAATTGGTAAAAGCAAACGTGATATTTAGCATTAAAGAAAAAAAAATTCATCTTGGATACCGAGTCCAAAATATGTCTTGACATCTGTAATTCTATTCCTACTTGCTCCTGGAATTGGTCCTACTGAGTGGTTACCTGAGTCCATATTAATGCCACACATAAGAAGGACTAAGGGTTCTATAAGGCTGGGGAGGGACACGGTTGGTACAGATAGATTACCCACAATTGCCTAGAGAATACGGACTGGTTTTCAACCCCCAATACTTTGGAGCAGAGTTTGTTAACCCTTGAGTGATATATGGGTCTTTTTTTCCTCCCAATTTTCTGCCTGTGTTTAGCTTACATACAGTACTAGGTTTCTTTCTTTCTTTTTTTTTTTTTAATTTTTTTTTAACGTTTATTTATTTTTGAGACAGAGAGAGACAGAGCATGAACGGGGGAGGGTCAGAGAGAGAGAGAGGGAGACACAGAATCTGAAACAGGCTCCAGGTTCTGAGCTGTCAGCACAGAGCCCGACGCGGGGCTTGAACTCATGGACCGTGAGATCATGACCTGAGCCGAAGTCGGACGCTTAACCGACTGAGCCACCCAGGTGCCCCAGTTTCTTTTTAAAAGAAAAAAAGCTTTGAGAATTCTCACACGTGTAAGTACATGTGCTAAAATCACATGAACACATCTGCTTTGTCGTCGATAAAATAATCACAAAAACTATTTAGATTGTCATCTAAGTAAAAATACACTTTTGTAAGAACTCATGGACCTCTGAGAACTGAGCCACAAACTCTCAGAGATTTGTGGCCCTCAGCTGGAAAACATTATTGCAGAACCATGCTTTATTTTGAACTCCCTTTCCAAGCTACATTTTGACATGCTTTAGTTGCTAATTCTAGGAATGTTCCACCTTGCTCAGGAAAGGTCTAAGTATTTTTTTAATTGCTCTGAAAGCATATTAACTGCTTTTATGTTTCAGAGACTGGGTACCAGCGGTTATTAATAAATGAATGCCATCCTATCCCTGAGAATGTGTATATTGCTATCTACAAACCCAAATAGAACGTTTCATAATAACTAAGATTATCCCCGGGCCAGCACAGCAAGTGTGTCCTTATATATACTTTCAAGTTACCACACCAAATAGAACCAACCCAAATGGGAATAATCTTGAAGTGATTTGGATTCTTTCTTGCATGCTTTCCTTAAAAATCCTCAGCCTGGTAGCTGTGTATATCTTCTACTGAAATATTTAAAGTTGAGTGCTTTTCCGGTGTCTAAGAAATACTAACTTTAGAAGGATTTGGATGCTGATATTGGCAAATTTCTGTAAGACTGGCCAAACGAGAAGCGAGAAGAAAAAGGAGATCCGTGATAGAATTTTCAATGGCAAGAGGGAGAGAAAGCCTTTGTCTCAGGCAGAAGAGCTGGTGTTCGGGCACACTAGTGGTAGTGGTTACATCTTCTGAGTGACAAGGACTGAGCAAACCACGGGTGAACTAGAGCAATGAAAACCTTTAGACCCTCATTCTCAGAAATGCTGGCAGTGATCAGAGACTGGAAGGAGGAAGGAACGAGTGTCCATGGGAGCCTCACTAAGATGGGGTTGACCAGTGGCAGACTGCCCTGTTCTGGACACCAGTGCTTTTCTAGGAGAATTTGCCCTTCAGAAGCCATGTGACCACCAGCCAATAGGGTCTTCCTGAGAAATGTCACATGTCTCAAATTCCCCCTCAGCCGTTGCCTGCCCACAGTCCCCTGAAAGGCCTCACTTGTTCCGAGCGTGAGGGGAGCGGCAGAGGGTCCATTGGCTTAGATGCCTCTGAGCCGGCAAGCACCAGGGTCTCAGCGTAGCAAAGAGATAGAAAAGGGGAGCCTGGGTGGCTCAGTCAGTTAAGCATCCATGATCTCACGGTTCACGGGTTCGAGTTCCGCGTTGGGCTCTGTGCTGACAGCTTGGAGTCTGGAGCCTGCCTTGATTCTCTGTCTCCCTTTCACTCTGCCCCTCCTCTCTCTCTCTCTCTCTCTCTCTCTCTCTCTCTCTCTCTCAAATAAAATAATTACTAAAAAAGAAAAGAGGGGACCCTGGGTGGCTCAGTTAAGCGTCTGACTTTGGCTCAGGTCATGATGTCACAGCTCGTGAGTTCGAGCCCCACGTCGGGCTGTGTGCTGACAGCTCAGAGCCTGGAGCCTGCTTCAGATTCTGTGTCTCCCTCTCTCTCTTTGCCCCTCCCCTGCTTGTGCGCTCTCTCTCTCTCTCTCTCTCTCTCTCTCTCTCTCTCAAAGATAAATCAATGTATTAAATTTTTTTTTTAGGAAAAGAGAAAGAATCCATATTGTTGCTCTTTACAACCTTAGAAAAACCCGAGTTTAGGAAGGAAATGGCACAACAGAATGCTGAATCAGAGAGAGAAAGTGATTGGTCCAGGTTTTGTTTCACCAAACAGTTGATACTGTTACAGAAGATACCTATTTCTGTGTAGGCTAAATACCCTCCCCTAGACGGCTTGAAAACAGAACCATTTTACCTCCCAAACATACTAAGTCAGTGTTGGTTTCCAAAAGGGCCCTAGACTGGCTCTCTAAGGCTCACAGGACTACTCAGAAGGCTGCTCAAGTCCCTTCTAACTCCTCCATTCTCTGGTTCATGGATCAACAATACCATTTGGGAGGAAGATATACTTACTCTTACTACGAGCAATCTTAGGGACTCCAGAGGGCTCATTTGGTTGGTGAAAGGGTCAATACAAGTCGCAGCTTCTGCAGATACCCTGACGTTTACGCTGAGCAGGAAGCTAAGCAAGTTGTCCACGCCGGTCAGAGGACTCAGCCCTGTTATGGGTGACCCACGAAGGATAGTGAAAAACGCCCACTTTGGAAAATCTGGATGAGAAGCAAAACCTTTCACTCAAGACTTACCGCTCTTAGAAGAAATAGTAATCTATATTAAGCAATAGAATAATGAGGTTTTGCAAAAATTATAAATCATCAACTATACAGAAGCTCTTAGAAAACCGTTACAAAGTCAGTGACTATCATTCATACTGGTGAATTAGCCTAGGAATCCACTGCGGTTCCATCGGAATCCACCGATGAAGCTTCAAGCCTTGTCTCCCAGGACGCCTCCTGGTCTGTCAGGGGTTCCTCAGGACTCCCCGACAGGCCGGTCACAGCTGTGGAGTTGTTCTTGCTTCGGGGACCCTCAGCGGTTCCTCGGTCGCCATGGGCTGTGTACTGTGCTCCTCAAAGCAACTAGAATTCTTCACACGGAGGGGAAAACATCCTTCATGTGCCTCATCGTGAGCTTGGGTGGCACCAGGACCTTGCTGGGGAAAGCTGCTTTTATACACCGTCAAGCCCTGTGCTCAGTTACCAGCACCTAGCCTAGTCCGGAGCATGCTGGTGGTGCTTGGTACATGGTTATGAACTATGACCCCCAAAAGAAGGGTCTGTGGCAGGTCCTCTTAGCCTTCCTCCCCCACCCTCTAGTCATGTAGCCCCAGCTCTGCCTCTCATCTCCTATTTCCCTCCATCTTTTCATTGCCACCGTCTCAGTTCGGGCCCATCACCTCCCATCTGGACTTCTGTCGAGACTTTGCCCTCATTTAGCCTGACCCAGAGTATGCCTTCTTCTTTTTTTTTTAAGTGTTTATTTATTTTTTTTTAATTTTTTTTTCCAACGTTTATTTATTTTTAAGACAGAGAGAGACAGAGCATGAACGGGGGAGGGGCAGAGAGAGAGGGAGACACAGAATCGGAAACAGGCTCCAGGCTCTGAGCCATCAGTCCAGAGCCTGACGCGGGGCTCGAACTCCCGGACCGCGAGATCGTGACCTGGCTGAAGTCGGACGCTTAACCGACTGTGCCACCCAGGCGCCCCAAGTGTTTATTTATTTTTGAGAGACAGAGAGTGCGAGCACACACAAGCAGGGGAGGGGCAGAGAGAGAGAGAGACAGAGGCTTTGAGAGCCCGACGCGGAGCTCGAACTCGCAAAGAGTGAGATCATAACCTGAGCCGAAGGCAGACGCTTTCACACAGAACCGTCTACTCTTGACCGACCACTTCTTTGTGACCTCTCCTACCCCATTCCTCATTTCATTCAGCACTAATTATCTTCCAATCGAGAACCAGCTCAGGGGCGCCAGGCTGGGTCAATCAAAGAGCGTGCGACTTGCTCTCGGGGTTGTGGGTTCAAGCCCTACATGGGGTGTCAAGAGTACTTAAAAAAATCAAGTAAATAAATAAACTTTAAAAAGAAGAAGAAGGAGGAGAATCAGCTTAATCACAAACACTTATTGGACACTTCCTGCTTACCAAACTCTGTTCTAAGTGTTGTTCAAATATTATCTCATTTAATCCTCACCTGCTGAGGCAACCTGCTGAGGCAACCTGCTGAGGCAGGGGGGAACAGTTAACCCAGTTAAAACCGGTAACTTGTGCTCCCTGTTTGATATATCACTCTTCTGCAGCCACAAACTGCCCTGTTCTCTTACCCACACCTCCTTTTGTCCCTTCTTGGTCATCTTGCCCCTGTTGGGTAGCTTTACTCTCTTCCAACTCTGGGTGGTTTCTTTGCCTCACTCTTCAAGTGTTCTCAAGGTGATAAAACACCTTTCCCCAGACGGCCATTCCTGTAGGCTTCTTTTCTCTTGTTCACTGTCTTGTCTCTCTCAAACTTCATTCAAACACTTTCTGGTACTGCTTTCTCACCACCTTCTACCCTCTGTCCTCGTAGTTTAACACGTGGCCACCTCCCTTCAGTAGCACTGCTTTCAGAGACCAGTAATGATTTCTTAAGGGGTAAAATCCAACGGTCTTTTCTTTTCTTTTCTTTTTTTAAAGTTTATTTATTTATTTTGAGAGAGAGTGCAAGCGGGGGAGGGGCAGAGAGAGTGGGAGAGAGAGAATCCCAAGCAGGCTCTGCACTATCAGCACAGAGCCCAGTGTGGGGCTGGAACTCACGAACCATGAGATTGTGACCTGAGCCAAAATCAGGAGTCTGAAGCTTAATGACTGAGCCACCCAGGCGCCCCTCCAATGGCCTTTTCTTAAGACTCATCTTCCTTGAGTTCTCGGCAGCTCCGATCCCACTGCCTGCTCTGCTCCCACTAAATCTCTCTCCCAACTCCAATTTACCACACTGGCTTCATGGTGTTCAGCCCTGTCCTTTCCACCCTGTCCCTGCTCAAGAGTTTTTCAAGCAAAGGCTCCTGCACCTTTGAGGCAACCCCAGGATGGTTTCCCCACAGCCACAAATTCTTCATGAGAATTTCTTTTTTAATGTGTTGTTTTAATGTTGATGATCTCAAACCAAAAACAGGAAGCACCAGTTGGATGACTTCTTTGCAGCCGGGTACCATCAATTTCAAAGCCCATTCTGGGGGCGCCTGGGTGGCTCAGTCAGTTGGGCGGCCAACTCTGGCTCAGGTCATGATCTCACCGGCTGTGAGTTTGAGCCCCGTGTCGGGCTCTGTCTGACAACTCAGAGCCTGGAGCCTGTTCCAGATTCTGTGTCTCCCTCTCTCTCTCTGCCCTTTGCCTGCTTGGTCTCTGTCTGTCTTTCTCTCAAAAACAATGAACATTAAAAAAAATTTTTTTTTTTTTAAAAAGCCCATTCTAGCACTTTGGATTGTTATACCAAGTGCTCACTAAATGGAAAGATAGCATTTGACTTTAATGCAGTATTTCCAAAACTGGGGTCCCTGGTGTTTGAAACTGGAGTTGTCTGTGATGTGAT
Source organism: Lynx rufus (assembly GCF_022079265.1). Taxonomy (NCBI): domain Eukaryota; kingdom Metazoa; phylum Chordata; class Mammalia; order Carnivora; family Felidae; genus Lynx; species Lynx rufus. Next base: position 3,419,193 of record NW_025814843.1, read on the forward strand.
TTTCTTCCTTGTTCGTAGCATCTAACTAGCTGCTAAACCTGGCAAAGTCTTCTTTATTTTATTTATTTGGTTTGCTTATTTATTTATTTATTTATTTAGGGAGAGAGAGAGAGCACAAGCGGGAGCAGAGGGGGGAGCAGAGAGTGGGGTGGGGGGGAGGGGAGAGAGAAAATCCCAAGCAGGCTCCACGCTGACAGTGCAGAGCCTGATGTGGGGCTTGAACTCACACACTGTGAGATCATGACCTGAGCCGAAACAAAGAGTCAGACACTTAACCGACTGAGCCACCCTGGGTGCCCCGCTTTGCTTGTCTTCATTCCCGTGATCACTTCCTTTGGACTGTACTAAAATTGTAGTCACCTAGCCAGCCTCTGCTCCCCCAATTTATTCCTCAGACCGTTTCCAGGTTTATTTCCTAAAGCGTACCTGATCTGGCCACTCCCCTACTGGAACTTCTCCATAACCACTCTTCTATAAGCCAGTCTTCCATATGGTGACAGGTACCATATGCCCCGGCTAAACTGAACTTCCCGTTCTCCAATCACACTCCCCCGTTAGCCCCATGCACACCTCAGCTTACCGCGTGTGCCTCCATCTGGGATTTGGCTCTTTAATCCAGCATAGACGCCTCTTCCTTCATGAAACTGTTTTTGATTCTTACCATAGAACCTTTTATTTTCCTTCGCTGAATCCCCACAGCAATTTGTTTGACTTCTTATGGTGCTTTTTTTGTCTCTGATTTCATTATTTGAATGCCTATCTGATCCTTCTGCCCGTTTCCATCATCTCATACCGTGCCTGGAGGCTCAGTGTAACCTAAATAATAATGGACCATTTCTGCCTTAAAAGCATTCCCAGAGGTCCCCAGTTGCCCTCTTTGGGATTCTAGTGGGTGCTTATTGGGAGCAAGGCCCTGGGTGGCCCAGAGGGATTCAAGGCCCTGCCCTCTGGCTTTCTGTCTTGTCTAGTTTCCTGGCATATGACAGTGTTTGAGGGGCTTGCCAAAATCATAGATGAACCCCCTCTCTGAGGAAACTCTAATTTTGATTTTTTTTTTTTTTAAACAGCAAAGAGGGAGCCTGGGTGGCTCAGTCAGTTAAGCATCTGATCTCAGCTCAGGTCTTGATCTCAGGGTCATGAGTTCAAGCCCCATGTTGGGCTCCGCACTGGGCATGAGGCCTACCTAAAAACAAATAATAATAAAGTTAAAAAACAAAAAAACGAAAAACAGCAGTGAGGCAGAAATTTCAGGCACCAGAAGATTTATAGACCAGCCCAAGAGGAACTTCTTCTTTCTTCTCCATTCAAAATAATACCACAAAGCCTCCTGCTGAGGAAAGTACTCTGACTTCATAAATCCAAGAATACTGGCAAACCCATTACCACCACCACTCTCTCTGTCAAGGGTCGTGGAAGAGGGAAGGAGGGATTTGGATACTGGCATCTGACTCTTAAACCACCCCTTTTGGGGCTGGAAGGACAACCAGAACTCTGAGACCTCTTTGAAGAGAGTTCAGTAAGCAGGTTTTTCTCTGGTTTTCGGTAGCCACGTGAGACGACAAATTGGCAATTTCTGGACAGAGATTTCTCACAAGAACTTTGCAAGTTTTGTCTACTTTATTTGTTGCGCTGATATGAAATGCATCTTTCTGAGTGAGGTGAGCCCAGGGATAGTATAAGTGCCTTCAGTACAATACCTAACAGTCGTGATCTGGGAATCTCTTTTGTGTCCTTACGAGAAAGGAGAACCCACGCCCTTGTATGGTTTGGATTGGGGCTTTAAGCCCTTTGTGGACAAAGGTCTTTTTTGGTCTTTGGGCTCCAACCGCTTGAGGATGGGGGCCCTTTTCAGCAGATGCATAATAAAAACGGACTGATTTTTTTCCCCATCTTCTTTCTTTTTCTCAGACTTTTCCTTTCTCCTTCTACTCATTTTCTCCCTGTGTTTCTTTTCCTCTCAGTTTATCTTAGGCGAGTCATTGGTGACCTCAAGATATCCCAGAAACTGCCTGGCCCAGCTTTAGACTGTCACCCCTCCAAACTTCCTTCAGCTTAGATGCAATTCCTTTGCACTCTTGAGGTCTCCCCTGCCTTCTTCAAGGAGCCACGCTCCAGATTGGCCTCAGGACAGAGACCTCCCAGAGTGGCCCATTAGGGGCAGTATTTGCAGTCTGAGGCTTCCTGGGACTGCACAGGCCCCAGGTAATCTTCCAGACTCTCCGGCGGCCTCGGTGGCCTCGGCGGCCTCAGAGTTAGCACTGAACTTGAATGACCTTTGCTTGCTTTGCATGACAAAGGAAGTAATCGAGTTTAGAAAAGTGCCGGCGGTGGAGGGGGAGGGGCGGGCTGAACCTTCCAGCTCCGGCCTTACCAAGCCACAAGACCAAATAAGGGTGTGTGAGGCACCTCCGTCTGTGTTCAAGTTCAGAGTGCAGTGTGCAAAAGTGAGGCTCGGCTTTCAGAGAGATAAGCTATTACCCAACCCTGGTAGAGTTCCAGCTGCAGGGGCTCTGTGTAGCCGGCCTCTGCCTGCAGGGCTGGGGCTGGGGGAGGGAAGACCTGGGCCCTCGGGTTTTCCCAGCCTGGAGAGAGGAGGGGAGAGGGACGCCTTCCTTGCCAGAGCCTTCTGACTGCTGGGACTGACAGCCCACAGATTCTCAGAGCCTTTCCATGACTCTCTGGACCCGGCTCTAAAGAGTGCCAGCCAGGGTGAGTCATTAGAATGTGTAGGAAGGGTCAGAGTTTGAGGATATTCGGCCAGGAGGAAAACAAACATTATTTTTATGAACCCTCACAGGCGGAGAGGCCCGGCTTGTTTACTGAACACTGAGGTCTAGGGCCAGGCTAAGCTCGGGCCATTTTCCAGCAGTATTAACTCTGTGTTTGCTAAACACACCCCAGGGAAGAGGTTATGAGGCTTGCAGTTATCGGGCCGAAAGATTGGCAAGAGCTGGCTTTCTCTGTTGCATTCGGTAGCTTCCAGAACACTGATCTCGTTCTCCTTGGGGACCTTCTAAGCCAGACCGAGGGCCATCATCTCCGTGAGGTGCTTCTGGTGCTTTAACAACCACTGATTGATGGCAGTGCCCTGAGCCAGTTGCACTGCTACCAGGCCTGGGCTCCTTTCCTCCTGCCCTGCCCGTCCCCCGCCTCCCCCTTCCCCCGCCTCCCCCTTCCCCCTGCAAATGCCTTCTCATCCTACAAACCTCACCCCCTGCTAGGCTCAGCCCTAAAGTACTGGAGACATAGTACCTATGGAGATCAAATACTTCTGCCTTTTTCCTCCTGGACAGACAGTTTTAAGATGCTTTTCAGGGGCGCCTGGGTGGCTCAGTCGGTTAAGTGTCCAACTTCAGCTCAGGTCATGATCTCACAGCTTGTGGGTTCGAGCCCCGCGTCGGGCTCTGTTTTGACAGCTTAGAGCCTGGAGCCTGCTTTGGATTCTGTGTCTCCCTCTCTGTGTGCCCTTCCCCTGCTCATGCTCTGTCTCTCTCTCTCCTTCAAAAATAAATATTTAAAAAAAAATGTTCTTCATACAACTTTTCAGTCCTGCAGGATCACACAGCCAGTGTCCATACATAAGGCCAAGTCAACAAAGCATCCTTGTGTTGACTGTCCCTCCATGGCTGCTTCCCCCCCTCTGTCACTCACTCCTGCTTCCGGGGATCACACACCCAGTCAAGTCCATGCCCAGGCTCTGCTTCCTAGGCTGCATATCTGAAGGCTCAGATGCCTTCTGAGCCCTTTATATAGAGTTCCTCACGGAACTGTTGTATTTTCAAAATTCAATTCCTCTAAATACAGTGTCTATTCCTCTTTCATAGGAGTCTTGTCCTTTCCAGGCTGAGAAGTCAGAAGCAAAATTAAAGTTTAATAACTCAACTGTTTTGCACGAACATTCCTTACCTTGGGTGTATCTACGCTTCCTCTGCTTTTACTTTGAACACGCCCCAAGACTCTGTTATCTTTAGCATTTTTTTCATAAGCCACAATTCAGGAAGTTGGAGAAATTGCTCCCCTGGTGGCAGAACAACAGAACTGCAGACTCTTTCCTCTGTAATTGCAGTGAAAGTGATCTCCTCCCCAGCTGCTTTTGATTTTTCCGCTTCTTTAGTTATTTCCTTAGAGTAATCTCTAGAACGATGAGGTCAAAGGGCATAAATAATCACATCTGGCCAAACTGCCTTCTCATTGAGATGTAGCAACTGAAACGCACGCCAACAGGTTAGACCAGCACCTCAGGGTGAACAGCGATCTGCACATGGACGTCCTGCTTTCATGTCGCATTTCTTGGGTTCTTTCTGAAAATCAGGAGAATATATGTTGGCAGCTTACATTTCTTGCTTTGTAAAATGCCTGCTTTCTTCCAACAATCCTTAAAAGACCTTTCTGATGTTTGAAACAGTCCTCAGACTTCTCTGTGAATGACCTTGGAAGCTCCACCTTTTCTTCCAAGTTCCCTGTCGCCGGCCTCTTATCAGGAAACACCACCTGACTGATGTGAGATGTAGATTGAAAGAGCAGCCTCTGAATTAGAAGGACTGCTTTATCATTTCTGAGCTGAGAGGGCTCCGTGGCTGTGGTGTCCCAGAAGGGAGAGAGGCACGCCAAGGAAGGGCAATTCAAACGATGCCTGATGCCATCCCTGGTTTTCCTCACCCTCGTTTCTTCAGAGCCTGTCATCTCGGCTCTCCTTGGGCAAACCCTGGCCAGGAACTTTCTCTCAGTCCACCATATCCACCTGTGTCAGCCAGAAAGACTTGCTCACCCTCACATCTTAGCAAACTCTCCCAAGCATGCCAGCAGCTGAGAGATTTCCAGACTCTTTCATCAAAATCGCAATTAACCGGAAAGGAGGGGCGCCTGGGTGGCTCAGTTGGTTGAGCGTCCGACTTCGGCTCAGATCATGAGCTCACAGTTTGTGAGCTTGAGCCCCACGTCGGTCTCTGGGCTGACAGCTCAGAGCCTGGAGCCTCCTTTGGATTCTGTGTCTCTTTCTCTCTCTGCCCCTTCCCCACTCATGCTCTGTCATTCTCTCTCCTCTCTCAAAAAAATAAATAAAACATTCAAAAAAAATTTTAAGGACCTTGCTAATAATTTTATTTATTTATTTTTAATTAACATCCAAATTAGTAAGCATATAGTGCAACAATGATTTCAGGAGTAGATTCCTTAATGTCCCTTACCCATTTAGCCCATCCCCCCTCCCACAACCCCTCCAGTAACCCTCTGTTTGTTCTCCATACTTAAGAGTCTCTTATGTTTTGTCCCCCTCCCTGTTTTTATATTATTTTTGCTTCCCTTAAAGTCTTAAAGTGTCTTAAAGTCCTCTTATGAGTGAAGTTGTATGATATTTGTCTTCGACTAATTTCACTCTTCTTTTTGATTGTCGAGTAATACTCCATTATATATATGTGTGTATATATATATATATATATATATATATATATATACCACATCTTCTTTATCCATTCATCCATCAATGGACATCTGGGCTCTTTCCATACTTTGGCTATTGTTGATAGTGCTGCTATAAACATTGGGGTGCATGTGCCCCTTCGAAACAGCATACCTGTATCCCTTGGGTAAATACCTAGTAGTGCAATTGCTAGCTGGTAGGGTAGTTCTATTTTTAGTTTTTTGAGGAACCTCCATACTGTTTTCCAGAGTGGCTGCACCAGTTTGCATTCCCACCAGCAAGAGAGAACCTCTTTTTCCGCATTCTCGCCAACATCTGTTATTGCCTGAGTTATTCATGTTAGCCATTCTGACAAGTGTGAGGTGGTATTTCATTGTGGTTTTGATTTATATTTCCCTGGTGATAAGTGATGTGGAGCATCTTTTCATGTGTCGGTTGGCCATCTGGATGTCTTCTTTGGAGAAGTATCTATTCATGTCTTTTGCCCATTTCTTCACTGGATTATTTGTTTTTTGGGTGTTGAGTTTGATAAGTTCTTTATAGATTTTGAATACTAACTCTCTATCTGATATGTCATTTGCAAATATCTTCTCCCATTCTGTTGGTTGCCATTTAGTTTTGCTGATTGTTTCCTTCGCTGTGCAAAAGATTTTATTTTGATGAGGTCCCAGTAGTTCATTTTTGCTTTTGTTTCCCTTGCCTCCGGAGACGTGTTGAGTGAGAAGTTGCTGCAGCCAAGATCAAAGAGGTTTTTGCCTGCTTTCTCCTCGAGGATTTTGATGGCTTCCTGTCTTACATTGAGGGCTTTCATCCATTTTCAGTTTATTTTTGTGTATGGTGTAAGAAAGTGGTCCAGGTTCACTCTTCTGCGCGTCACTGTCCAGTTTTCCCAGCATCACTTGCCGAAGAGACTGTCTTCATTCCATTGGATATTCTTCCCTGCTTTGTCAAAGATTAGTTGGCCATACGTTTGTGGGTCCATTTCTGGGTTCTCTATTGTGTTCCATTGATCTGAGTGTCTGTTTTTGTGCCAGGACCTTGCTAATAATTAAAGAAACTTCCTATAAACTCTAAACTCAATAACTTTATTACCATTCCCTGTGGGCCTGGACAGATCTGGACCTGGAGAAAGGAAAAAGCAGCAAAGGAACTGCTATTTAGAATACCTGTGTATTGCTGAAGCAAATCCGTCACACATTCCCGTTTGCGTCCGATGGGAATGTGATTCCGGGAGTTCTTGAAACGTAAAGATTGACTCTTCTCTGAGGCTTGATTTCTACTTTCATATTGGTTGTGAATTACATAATGTGATTTCCCAGGGAGAAAGGTTGGTTAACAAGACGAATCCGGAGCCTTGACAATAGAGGTGGTCTGTTACCTTCCCAGGCACCTACCTGTGCAACTGCACATGGAACTCCACTGTTCTCTCCTGACCAGCTCTTTCCAACTGTGAAAGGAAGTAAATGAACCAAACTTTTCAGGGAGCTCATAGGGATCAGAAAGTAGATATAAAAGCAGCTGAGATTTTAGGAAGAATGGAGCTCTTGATAGGAGTTATGAGTCTTTCCTTTCTGCCTATAAAATGCACAAATCTCCTTCTCTCCTCTTTAAAAACACTCCCTTGGAATGCCTGGCTGGCTCAGTCAGTGGAGTGCATGACTCTTGATTTCAGGGTCATGAGTTCAAGCCCTATGTTGGGGCTAGAGCTTACTTAAAAAAACAAAAAACAAAAAAACCCTCCCTTAATGCCATACTTCTTGTGAGTGAACACACTTTTCACCTACTCTTCACAACACGGTTCTTCTTTTTTTTTTTTAATGTTTATTTATTTTTAAGACAGAGATAGAGACAGAGTGCAAGTGGGGTAGGGGCAGAGAGAGAGGGAGATACAGAATCTGAAGCAGGCTCCAGGCCCTGAGCTGTCAGCACAGAGCCTGATGCAGGGCTCGGACCCACAAGCCGTGAGAACATGACCTGAGCCAAAGTTGGATGCTTAACCGACAGAGCCACCCAGACGCCCCTTCACAGCACACTTCTTAAGAGACTGATATAGGGGCGCCTGGGTGGCGCAGTCGGTTAAGCGTCCAACTTCAGCCAGGTCATGATCTCGCGGTCCGTGAGTTCGAGCCCCGCGTCAGGCTCTGGGCTGATGGCTCAGAGCCTGGAGCCTGTTTCCGATTCTGTGTCTCCCTCTCTCTCTGCCCCTCCCCCGTTCATCCTCTGTCTCTCTCTGTCCCAAAAATAAATAAACGTTAAAAAAAAAAATTAAAAAAAAAAAGAGACTGATATACACATGTTCTCTCCACTTCACCTTTGACTGAAAAATTACATTTCTATAGTTTTATACCAAGGATATACTGAGAGATGCATACAAAAAGATATATAGATGCACCCAGCTGGCTCAGGTCAGATATTCTCAGGGTCATAAGTTTAAGCCCCACGTTGGATGTGGACCCTAGTTAAAAAAAAAAAGGGGGGGGGGCGCCTGGGTGGCACAGTCAGTTGGGCGTCCGACTTTGGCTCAGGTCATGATCTCATGGTCTGTGAGTTCAAGCCCCGTATCCGTCTCTGTGCTGACCACGCAGAGCCTGGACCCTGCTTCAGATTCTGTCTCCCTCTCTCTCTGCACCTCCCCTACTCATGCTCTGTCTCTCTCTCTCTTTCTCAAAAAAATAAATAAATAAACATTTAAATAAATAAATGCATAAAAAGTTATGTTTAAGGATGCTCGGTATAGCCTTATAATAATAAAAATTGGAAACAACCTAAATAATCAATAAAGTGGAGGCTTTAAATATTATGGCGTATCTAAATCCCGAGATCCAGGATTTGTTTATGCAGCAAATGACAGCCCACAGAAACTGTGACCCAAGGAGGTGTGCCATCTGGGGCCGGGGGTGGGGGGGTGCCTCCATTCCATAAGTCCTCAGGGCCAGGGCTTCTCTTTTTCTGTTACTCTGTTGTGTGTGGCTGTCACACCCAAGATTGCTTCGTGGGCCAAGATGGCTACAAACCCCAACCAACAGGAAGAGGGACAGGACAAAGAAAAGTGGGGCAGAGGCTATGCACCAACTGTTTCTTCAAGGAAGACCTTTTGCCAGCATGTTTACCTAAGGCAGAATTGTTAATCTGTCAGAGAAGAAAGGAACTGCCAATGTTATTACTTGGCCTCAAGCCTTGAGTTGATTAGGGTTGAACTTTGGGCAAAGAACCACTCAGGGAGTTGGTCTGAGTCACCTTGGCATCTGTGTGAAGGTTCCCAATGTCAAATTTTATATTTCCCTGCCTTGAGGGGAGGTGATCCCACCGGGATGCCTTGCTCCAGTAGGCGATTCGTACGGTATTTTTGACGCCCCATCTGTTTCATAAAGTTGCTATCTCCCAAAGCTCTTACTTGCGTGTCGCAACCCCCAAAGGCTGGGATAGCTGCTTTCGGCTCGGCCAAATCGAGGCTACTTCCGTCAACCAGCTGGTGCTGATTAATCCCCTTAATGCAGTCCCTTGCACATGGTAGGAGCTCAGTTATTTATTGTTGTTTATTTAAATAAATTGTTCTTTCACTTGGATTATATCAAGTTCCGCAGGAAAAGTAGAAGAGCAAGAGATCCAGGTGTCTCCTCATATGTTGACTTTAGGTAGGGAGACCACCACAAAGCAATAGAAAATAATAGAATACTATGTCCTTTTTTTTTTTTTAATGTTTATTTACTTTTGAGAGAGAAAGACAGAGACAGAGAGAGACAGAGTGTGAGCAGAGGAGGGGCAGAGAGCAAGAGGGAGACACAGAATCCAAAGCAGGCTCCAGGCTCAGCACTGTCAGCAGAGAGCCCAACGTGGGGCTTGAACTCACGCACCAAACCGCGAGATCATGACCTGAGCCAAAGTCAGACACTTAGCCGACTGAGCCACCCAGGCGCCCCTGGAATACTATATGTAATGAGGTGCTAAGAGGGGAGAAAAGTTCAATAAAGTCCCTAAATGCAAGGAAGGTTTATAGTAAAGAATTGGGCTTTGCCCAAAGAGGGATCTAGCCCTTGCCCTTGGCTTCTGTGAAGTAATCAGCATCAAAGCCGATAGCAGTATCTTTAGGGTTTTGGGGTCGGACCTTTGGGCCATGCAGTGTCAGTCCACTTGGAGGCTGAGATCAACCACGTGGACAATCAATCAATCACACTAAGTAATGGAGCCCCAGTAATAACTCTGAGCACCAAAGCTCTGATGAGCTTCCCTGGTTGGCCATACTCCACGTGTGTTGTCACACATCAGTGCTGGCAGAATAACGGGTCCTGGGGCACCTGGGTGGCTCAGTCGGTTGAGCGCCGACTTCGGCTCAGGTCATGATCTCGCAGTCGGTGAGTTCGAGCCCCGTGTCGGGCTCTGTGCTGACAGCTCAGAGCCTGGAGCCTGTTTCAGATTCTGTGTCTCCCTCTCTCTGACCCTCCCTGTTCATGCTCTGTCTCTCCCTGTCTCAAAAATAAGTAAAACATTAAAAAAAAATTAAAAAAAAAAAGAATGACGGGTCCTGACTCCACAGGGAGAGGACAATAGATCATTCACGTTTAGAACCCTCCCAGACCCTAAGCATCTCTTCCTTTGGCTGACTTAATCCATATCCTTTCCCTGTAAAAAATTATAATTGTACGTATAAAGCTTTCACTGAGTTCTGTGAGTCCTTCTAGCAAATTATCAAACTTGAGGGTGGTTTGGGGAAACCCTGAACTTGACATTGGGGTCAGAAATGAGGGCAGTCAGGGCACCTGGCTGGCTCGGTCAGAAGAGCAGGTGACTCTTGACCTCGGGGTTGTAAGTTTGAGCCCCATGTTGGGTGTAGAGATTACTTAAAAATAAAATTTTTTTAAAAATGAGGGCAGTCTTGGGGGCTGTGCTCTCTAACTTTGTAGTTGGCCCCAAACTCCTTCTAGAAGATTTTGTGGAAGAGGCCTCACTGAAGCAAGGCCCTGAAGATGATGTTAGGTTTGGGAGGGTAGAGAGAAGAGCAGGGAGGAATCCCAACTTATCAGAGGCAGAGGTCAGACACTGGCATTCCACATGAAGGGAGGATTCCAGCAACATGGGAGCAGAAGGCTGTTTTCCTGACTTTGATGTCCTCATCTCTATGGGAATGCTGGTCATATTGGAGCTCCATCACAGACTTTGAGCACGGTAGCACAAGACATGTTGGAGAAAACATCTATATATATGTTCAGCTCTTCTTCAGGGTCACAGATCAGCAGCTACTGACTGACACTAGTCTAAAATCAATCCCAGGGGCACCTGGGTGGCTCAGTAGGTTAAGCGTCTGACTTCAGCTGAGGGCATGATCTCGCAGTTCATGAGTTTGAGCCCCACGTCAGGCTCTGTGCTGACAGCTCAGAGCCTGGAGCCTGCTTCAGATTCTGTGTCTCCCTCTCTCTCTGTCCCTTCCCCCACCCTCAAAATTAAACATTAAAAAAAATTGGGGTACCTGGGTGGCTCAGTCCGTTAAACATCCAACTTCAGCTCAGGTCATGATCTTGTGGTCTATGAGTTCGAGCCCCACATCAGGCTCTGTGCTGACAGCTCAGATTCTGGAGCCTGCTTTGGATTCTGTGCCTCCCTTTCTCTCTGCCACTCCCCACGCTCTCTCTTCCAAAAAATAAATAAACATTAAAAAAAATTTTTTAATCAATCCCAGTTATTCCTAATGATGATGAATAATCCCTCCCTCTCTTGAGAAACGGTGAGGGAAACATTACGAAATAATAAGGGAGAAATAACACTTAACCAGTGCCTGCTCGTTACCAGATCAGTGCATTCTAAGTACAAGGTACACAGCAGTGGACAAATACTGAAATACAAATGGGTCATCAGTAAATATTGGGCGCTTGGCTCAGCTCTGGGAAAGGGCAGGATCCCTGGAGCCAGGCTTTGACCATCCCAATGTTATTTGCCATCCAAGACCTCTACTTTTTCCTAAAAACTACCGTCCACGATCAGTGTTTTCAGCTCACTCAGAAATTGCTTCCAGTGTGCAAGCCTAGATTTCAGAGCTGGAAAGGCACTTGGGAGGTCATCGGGTACAGCTCGGGATTACCCAGCTTTATTGCTGATGCAGCTCCCGCCTGCGTCCCGTGATGAGCAGGGAACTAGGTGTTCTGAACCACCACCCCCCCCCCCCGCCGCCCTATGATCTATGTCTCTCCCACTTCACATTGCCCCCTGATCACACCAGACTGCTTTAATCACGTGCAGTCTCAGGGCGCCTGGGTGGCTCCAGCAGTTAAATGTCCAACTCTTGATTTTTGCTCAAGTCACGATCTCGGGGTTTTTCATGAGTTCAAGCCTCACATCGGACTCTGAATTGACAGTGCAGAGGCTGCTTGGGATTCTCCTTCTCGCTCTGCCCCGCTCTTCCCTCTCTTCCCAGAGAGCTCGCGTTATCTCTGTCTCTCAAAATAAATAAATAAACTTTTAAAAATAGGTAAATTTTAAAAATCGCATGCAGTCTCTGTCCTTGAGCTCCTGGGTGGAGCTGACTGCTAACTCATGCCACATATCCCTTCCCTGAGCCAAGAATCCTGGTTGCCCAGCAGTGGCCCCCATGTCCTCCCTCCAGTGCTCCCCACTGCCCTCTGTACCCAAGCAACGAGTGGACCATTGTGTTCTGGAACATAGGGCTGGAAAAGTAGACTCCTTTACACACTGTGAGGCAGGTGGCCAGACTGCTGCTGTCTTTGGAAGGTTTGGGGCCAGGATTGACCAGCAATCCAAAATAAATATCCATTGGGCATCTGCAGTAAGCAAGACTTTGGCAAACACTTTATGTCTTTGCTCCATACCGATGGAGACTGCACTTTCCAGGCTCCCTTCCCAACTGACTTCTTAATAGGCTTGACCAATGGGCAGTAGAGCTGGAAGACTGGAAGGCAGAAAGAAGGAAGACCAGGGTATTGCCCCCTTTTCTCCACCTTGTTTTCCATGACCCCAGCTCTTGCCATTCTACACCCCACTGTCATGGCCACCCCATAGCTCCAGTGCTGTTGCCAATCTCTGCGTTGTTCCATTGTTCCCCATTTGGCCTCTCAGCTCTTCTTTTCAATTAGATAAGCAATTCCCTGTATTCCTTTTTTTTTTTTTTTTTTAAGTTTTTGAAAAATGTGTTTATTTTGAGGGGCTCCTGGGTGGCTCATTCGGTTAAGCGTCCGACTTCAGCTCAGGTCACGATTTTACGGTTAGTGGGTTCGAGTGCCGCATCGGGCTCTGTGCTGACAGCTCGGAGCCTGGAGGCTGCTTCCATTTCTGTGTCTCCCTCTCCGCCCCTCCCCCCACTTGTGCTCTGTCTCTATCTCTGAAAAATAAATAAACATTAAAAAAAACTTTTTAGAGAAAATTTATTTTGAAAGAGACAGAGACAGCACAAACAGGGGAGGGGCAGAGAGAGAGAGAGAGAGAGAGAGACAGAGAGAATCCCAAGCAGGCTCTGCACTGCCAGCACAGAGCCCGATGCGGGGCTTGAACCCACAAACCATGAGATCATGACCTGAGCCGAAATCGAGAGTCAGATGCTTAACTGACTGAGCCACCCAGGTGCCCCTATTTGTTTATTTTTTAAGAGAGAGGAAGAGAGCACAAGTAGGGGAGAGGGCAGAGAGGGAGAGAGAATCCCAAATGGGTCCCGTGCTGTCAGTGTGGAGCCTGATGTGGGGCTCAAACCCATGTACCATGAGATCATGACCTGAGCCAAAATCAAGAGTTGGACACTTGACCCACTGAGCCACCCAGGCACCCCACAACTGGCAGTTTCTGTTTTCCTAGCTGAACCGTGACCATGAAATGACTCATGTAACATCTGGCCATCAGGGAACTTATAATGGGTCGGAGAATCAAGAATTTAATATACGCAAAACGCTAGTAAAATGTACAGATTCCATGCATTGACTAAAAAGTCACAAAACTGTACATTTAAAATGGGTGAACTTTGGGGCGCCTGGGTGGCGCAGTCGGTTAAGCGTCCGACTTCAGCCAGGTCACGATCTCGCGGTCCGTGAGTTCGAGCCCCACGTCGGGCTCTGGGCTGATGGCTCAGGGCCTGGAGCCTGCTTCCGATTCTGTGTCTCCCTCTCTCTCTGCCCCTCCCCTGTTCATGCTCTGTCTCTCTCTGTCCCAAAAATAAATAAAAACGTGGAAAAAAAAATTTTTTTAAATAAAAAATAAAATAAAATAAAATAAAATGGGTGAACTTTACATTATGTAAATTATACCTCAATAAAGTTGTTCTTAAATATCCCGGGTGGGGCAGGGGGGAGAACTATCCAGAAACAAATAAAGGAAAATGTAGGGTGAATAGATTAGACCAGTGATCTCCAAACATTTTTTACCATTATCACCTGAAAAAAGAAATGAAATCTGAGTATGCACTTGTAATATTTGTAGACTTACTTATTTAAATTATATACATGTTAAACTCTGTTAGTATATGATACCTTATAAACATAGTCGCCAGGGTGCCTGGGTGGCTCAGTTGGTTAAGCATCTGACTCTTTTTTTTTTTTTTTTTTAATTTTTTTTTTTTCAACGTTTTATTTATTTTTGGGACAGAGAGAGACAGAGCATGAACGGGGGAGGGGCAGAGAGAGAGGGAGACACAGAATGGGAAACAGGCTCCAGGCTCTGAGCCATCAGCCCAGAGCCTGACGCGGGGCTCGTACTCACGGACCGCGAGATCGTGACCTGGCTGAAGTCGGACGCTTAACCGACTGCGCCACCCAGGCGCCCCAAGCATCTGACTCTTGATCTCCGCTCAGGTCGTGATCTCACAGTTATGAGTTCAAACCCCGCATTGGGCTCTGCACTGTCAGTGCGGAGCCTGCTCGGGATTCTGTCTCCACCTCTCTCTCTACCCCTCCCCCACTCGCGTCTCTCTCTTTCTCTCTCTTTCTCAAAATGAATTAACTTAAAAAAAAGACAGCTGCAAATGAGCAATTTAAATAGATAAAAAAAAAAAAAAACATAGAAATTCTAGTAGTGATTTCTTGCTTTACCTGAGTGGATCGTCTCGTACATCTGTTCAGATGCCCGAACTCACTTTGAAACCGCTGCCCACTAAAGTAGGCAATCAACAAAGAGCCTGTAAGGGGCTTCCTGAGCAGGAGAGATGGGAGATTTCTGTCTTCTTCTTTCCTTTTCCTTTTCCTTTTCCTTTTTCTTTTTCTCTTTTTTTTTTTTTTTTTTTTTTTGGAAAGGGCCTACGCAATGCTCCAGTAGAAGCCACTACTTTGCCATTTACATATCCCTTTACAGTTTTCATGCGTTATCTTATTTGCTTTCGCAAGTAAAGAGGAATCTTGAATGCCTGCCCGAGAGGCGTTTGGACCTGATCACTAAGGCACTGCTGCTATGTCAGATGCACCAGATTACAGAAGGGATATTTACATCCCAAAGCCCCCCACCGATGATCAGCTTCCCACTTCCTTAGGAGCCACAGGAGGAATGGTGCGGGTGTCGCCCCTGAGCCCATTCTAAGCGCAGAGCCCTCGAATAGCAGGTCCCACTTCTCTGAAGGTCAATGAAACGAGACGATGAGCTCTCCCACTCAGGGATTCATCTTTCAGCACTTCAGAATTACTGTAGCAAACATTCTCCTGCCCTTTCTCTTAGACTGCTTCTTCATCCAGGTAAATATTATCCACGCACTCATTTGCCGAAACGATGCCTTGTAGGTTTATGTGGACCTCCCAGCCAGGAGCTTGTATGTAGCTGTTTTCGCTCCAAGGTGTTTTCCCCGATTCCTGTATCTCTCCAGCAGTCGTGCTCTGCAGGTCATGTTCTACGCACCACATTCCGCTCCATTGCCAGGGAGCAAGGCTAGACTTTGACTTTGCACCGGTCCTTCCTTCTCCCTTTTCCCCTATCCGTCCTCCCACCAGCTGAGCTCTCACTGCAGGAGCATTATGAGAACCTCATGGGGTGGCTGGCAGGACTGTGTTCAGAAAAGCATAAAGCTGCTGTCTGTAGAAGCCACCCTAGGGGTTGGGTAGAGGTAGCCGATGAAGCAGTGGAAATAACTGCATTATTAAGTGCTGAGGCTCCTGTCATTTTCCTGCTGAAAAACATTCAGTGACTCTCCTTTAACCACAGTCTGAAGAAGGTCAGTTAATGGTCTCTGTCCATAAAGAGGTGATAGCAGCTTGTCTGGTGGGGAAGAGAGCCTGAGTCCTCTCAGTACCATTGTGGGTGTTGCCACAGGACCTGAGCCAAAGAGAGATGAATATCTATTTATAAGACTATGCATAGGGGCACCTGACAGGCTCAGTCGGTGGAGCATGCCATTCTTGATCTTGGGGTCATGGATTCGAGCCCCATGTTGGGGGTAGAGATTTTAATTTAAACTTTAAGAAGTAGAAGCACGTGGGTGGCTCAGTGGGTTAAGTGTCCAACTCTTGATTTCAGCTCAGGTCATGATCTCACGGTTCGTGAGACCAAGCCCCACGTCGGGCTCTGTGTTACCAGCTTAGGGCCTGCTTGCGATTGATTCTCTCTCTTCCTCTCTCTCTGCTCCTTCCCCCCGCGCCCCCCCCACCGCCACCCCACACAAAATAAATAAACTTTAAATATATATATATATATGAAAATAAATAAAAATTCAATAAATAAGTAAATGAAAAGAATATGAATAACATCCTCAAATTGAGGCCTTGGTCTCATGTTAGGTGATGCCATAGATCAATGCACAAAAAACAGACGTGGGAGGAGACAGGTCTATGGCGCGGCCAAGTGGAGACACAGATAAGGTGCAGATTAATCTACAAAGACTTTTATCCTGAGGCCAGCCTCATGTGGTGCAGCCCCATTGGAGAGAAGATGTTGCTGGCTCCCTAGTGCTAAAACGTCTTTGCTTTGCAGTCAGAAAGCGTGGGTTCGATTCCAACTCTTAACAATCTTGCAAGCAGTCTTCTCAACTTCCTCTGTAAAGGCTCCCTCAGCAGGTGTTCATGAGGTTAAATGAAGTAACATAGCTTCGTACTTTTTATCAAAGCGCTATTGTTACTATTCTTACATATCATTCGGCTGTGTCCACATTTGCTGTTAAACCCATATATCTCCCCAGATCGTCTCTTTGGTGTGTTTCCTCCCCTCAGGAGCGAGCACAAAGCTCCAAAAGTGTGTCGTGTGAAACTGTGCACCGATTTCTCGTTGTGTCACGCTTCTAAATCTGTCTTTCGCCGAAATCTGGATACTTAAGGGCGCTCCCCTGCCCCCATACAATTCCTATCACAGGACTAGCACACTCCTACCAGAGCTTAGGGAGAAGTTCACACCTGATTAGAAAATATGTTCAAGTTGTGCTTCTTCCTTCCTTCCTTCCTTCCAGGGATTTCCCAGATGACCCAGGTGTGCAGTGGGACACAGAGCATGTGGCTAGCACCCTCCTCCAGCACATAGACGTGAACAGCATCAACCTGGTAAGGGGATGCCCTCCTAGAATGCAAAGCGGGGGGTCCCAGGCACACCTTGACTATGGCTGCCCTCCCACATCCAGAGCTTCTCCAAAACCACTTCAAAAAGAGTCCCCCCCCCCCCCACCCGGCTCTCTTTTCAACCTTCAGAGTAACAAACACACCTTTTGTGAGACCATGGAACCAAATTATCAGGCTCAGATAGAGGCAGAGGTTTTCTTTCCAAACTGTGTCCTCCTTAACCATCCCCACCCCAACCTCTGTCCCGCCACCTAAACACCCAGGGCCCCTGGAGCCTGTGCTATGTGTGACACGTCGTGCGGAATTTCGCCTTTCACGAAGCATTGTCACGTTTAGAGGGCCGTTCTAACTTTAAGAGATAAATGTTGTTATAGTTCTCATTTGACATGGAGGAAACTTGCGTTTCCAGAGGCCGAGCAGCTTGCCCAAGGTCAGCAGGTGGGGAAGCTACTAGGATCTTAAACCTCAATTTCTCACTCCAGAAAAGTACACGGATAAATTCACATGCCCTACATGGAGGACATTTTGGTCACAGACAGGACAATGATGGAGATTCACACTTACTTGCCGAGATGAACAAGTGTGGGGGCCCCCGTCTCAGCTCCGCCAGGATTGCCTGGACTGGTTGTCGCCAGTGTTTGATGTTAAGGCTTTTCAGAAGGCTTACTGTCCACTTGTAAGATAATAATAATAATAATCCCTCACGGGTTAATGCCTAAAATCCTACCACTTAAAGCCCTAATCTTTTAGTTTAAGTTTTGATGAGTCCCGCTGGCACACAAACACGTTAGGCTTTTATCAATGCTGAATTCACTGAGTAAACTGATTTATTAGACTTTTTTTTCCATGTTTATTTATTTTTGAGAGAGAGAGCGAGAACCAGAATGGAGAAGGGGCAGACAGACAGGGGGACACAGAGAGACAGCCTGCTCAAGCTGGCTCTGAGCTGTCAGCACAGAGCCCAACATGGGACTCGAACCCACGAACCGTGAGATCATGACCTGAGCCGAAGTCAGACACTTAAACAACTGAGCCACCCAGGCGCCCCATGACTTATTAGACTTTCCTTATTTATTTATTTATGTATTTATTTAGAGAGTGATACCAAAGGGGGGGCAGAGAGAGAGAGAGAGAGAGAGGGAGAGAGAGAGAGAGAGAGAGGGAGAGAGAGAATCCCAAGAATACCAACCACGCTCTGGGCTGTCAACACAGAACTCGATGCGGGCGGGGCTCGAACTCACAAACCATGAGATTGTGACCTGAACAGAGACCAAGAGTTGGACGCTCAACTGACTGACCCACCCAGGTGCGCCCTATTAGACCTTTCCTAAGAACAGATTTTCGTTGACGTATTGGTCAGATCATATTTCTTTTTTTTCGTTTTTTTTTGGGGGGGGCATATTTCATGTAGCATTTTCTTTCTTTTGTCGGAGGGGCAGTCACATCTATCTATCTATCTATCTATCTATCTATCTATCTATCTATTTATATTGAAGACCATCTTGTTTCCTCATGACACAAAACACAAATGAAACTTAGTCCACAGAGGCCAAAAGGGGCACCTAAGTGACTCACTGTGATTCACATAAAGGCCGAGACGCAGGTGATGGGACTCTTCATCTTGCTCTGTGCACTGCCTTCTTTCTCCTGGCTGGAAAAATGGCCACCAACAGCTTGCAGTGCCACTCTTCCTAGCTTTACCTTCCGGGAGGGTCTGAGTGTGAAAGCTGGAGGGAAGGGTCCATGGGCCTCGGAGTCAAATGCCCAGCCCCGCTGACTGGGCTTGCCTGGGTTCTCTTGGCCATCCCACCCCAGCCCACGCAGGCAGAACATGGGCTCCACAGCCCCGAACCGGAGACAGGGCCGGTCTTCAGAGCCTGAAGTAACACAGTGAGGTCCATGAAGTGCTCTGCAATCCCCCTTGGGACCCCGTTTCCCCACAGTTGTGGCTTCCCCAGGACCTGTCCCCAAACACTCTCACGACTGCTGGTTTCCCCAGGAACTTCGCTTGTGAGATCAACTCCCATCTTTCTGAACTTGGCCCTCCTTGGTCTGGCCCTCAAGTACTGCACGCTGGTGGACAGGATTGGTCCTTGCTGAGGGGCCAGACCACGTTCGAGTTGGCCACAGCTCTGAGCACCCAGGGAGGGGTCTCAGAGCACAGATAGTTCTGCGTGTCATTCTGGCTCTCAGAACAGTCTCCTGAGTTTGGGTCCTAGAAAACTGATTTGCGATCCAGGCCCACCTCAAAGCCTCCTCCTCCAAGAAGCCTTCCCCGACTTCTTCAGCCCTCTTTCAGATTCCCACAGTATTTGATGTGTATCCTGCGAATTGCTGTTTATTCTTTGAAGTACAAGACTGTGTCTTGAAACTAGGCTGGAAGGTCCATGGTGGCAAGGGCTACACATGACACCTTTTTTAAAAAAAAAATTTTTTTAAATGTTTATTTATTTTTGAGGGAGAGAGACAGAACGTGATCGGGGGAGGGGCAGAGAGAGAGGGAGACACAGAACCGGAAGCAGGTTCCAGGCTCCGAGCAGTCAGCACAGACCCTGACGTGGGGCTCGAACCCACGAACCGCGAGATCATGACCTGAGCCGAAGTCGGATGCTTAACCAACAGAGCCACCCGGGTGCCCCCGTGACACCTTTTATATCCCCAAGAACAAGAACAGACCCCACACGGGGCTCGTCCTCAAACTGCCACCACCGTCAACTGCCACCTGGTGGCCTGGAGCTCTTTCCTGTTGTCTGAGGTGCTCACCTTCATTCCAGTGAGTGAGGGGCCTTCATTGTCAGGACAACCCTGAGTTGATTTAATTTCCATACACAAGAAAACTGGTTTAAAAGAGCTCTTTAAGGGCACATGGGTGGCTCACTTGGTTGAGCGTCCAAACTTCTTTCGACTCTCTGCCTCCCTCTCTCTCTCTCTCTCTCTGCCCTTCCCCCACTTCTGTGCACATGTGTGTGTGCTCTCTCTCTCTCTCTCTTTCTCTCAAAAATAAACATTAAAAAAATAAAATAATAACACTAAAACAGCTCTTTAACACACCTTGCTGTTAATAAGGAAACTCTCAGGGCCCCTGGGTGGCTCAGTCGGTTGAGCGTCTGACTTCGGCTCAGGTCATGATCTCACAGTTTGTGGGTTCGAGCCCCGCGTCGGGTTCTGTGCTGACAGCTTAGAGGCAGGAGCCTGCTTCGAATTCTGTGTCTCCCTCTCTCTCTGCTCTACCCCACTCATGTTCTGTCTGTCTCTCCCCTTCAAAAATAAATAAAAACATTAAAAATTTAAATAAATAAATAAGGAAACTCTCAAGCTGTCACAGTGCAGTCAGGAACAATTTCCCTGGCCTGCACTAGTACATCAGCGGAGTATAAGGCCATGCTAACACCATCGCCAGTATGGGCATGAAGGGCCATAATCACGACTCCGCCCCCACGATGCAGTGAAATGCACCTTCCTACCCCCATAGGCCCTGCAGGGCCAGGGGCGAGGAGTTAGCAGTGAACAGGTGAGAAGTCACTCGATGAGAGGATCAGAGGGCCCAGGTGCCCCCTCCGGACCGGAAGTATTGGCCGAACCTGGGAAGATAGAGTCTCACCTGGGCTGTGCTGGGATGATACCAAAAGTTCTCCTCTGTCCAAACCAAAAGCTGGCTCTGCAGTGGTTAGCACAGTGTGATGGAAGGAAACCGTGTACTATCTGGTCCCAGCTCCGCTGCCCGGACAGGGCCTTGAAAAGCATTATAATGCTGCCCTTTATATAAAACAGTGTAGGGGGTTGGTAGTGTCTTTGGGTAACAAGCAGGCGAGGTCCTGGGCCCAACCCCTATCTCAACCTTTCATCCAACAAATATTTACTGACCACCTGCTATGTGATGTTCACTACTGGCTGTGAACTTCGAGATAGCAGTGAACCAAACATACCTAGTCCCTGCTCCCTCAGGGCGCCATGACACTTGGGACCACAGCATTGTTTGTTATGGTTGACTGTCCTCTGCACTGTACATGCTTAGCAGCACCCCTGGCCTCTCCTCACTGACAGCCCACCTCTCTACCCAGTGGCAACACCCCTCACTCATCACAGCAAATGTATCTCCAGACGTTGCCAGATGTCCCTGGGGCAACACTGCTCCCCGTTGAGAACCACCATCTTTGAGAAACCAGAGCAGCCCCACTGTTACCTCCTGTTGATTGGGGTCTGAGCAAGATTTCATCTAAACAAAGATCTCTGCAAGTAAGGAGGGAAAAGTGGATGGAGTTCTAGAAGGAGCTACAGGTGTCTGGGGTGCCTGGGTGGCTCAGTCAGTTGAGGGTCCGATTTCAGCTCAGGTCATGATCTCACGGTTCATGGGTTCCAGCCCCATGTCTTTGCGCTGACAGCACAGAGCCTACTTCGGATTATGTCTCCCTCTCTGTGCCCCTTTGCTCATGTTCTCTCTCAAAAATAAATAAACATTAAAAAAAATTTAAAAGAAAAAGAAAAAAGGGATGCTTGGGTGACTCGGTTGAGTATCCAACTTCAGCTCAGGTCATGATCTCACAGTTCGTGAGCCCCACATCGGGCTCCGTGCTGACGGCTAAGAGCCCGGAGCCTGCTTCAGATTCTGTGTCCCCCTCTCTCTCTATCTGTCCCCTGCTCATGCTCTGTTTCTCTCTGTCTCTCAAAAGTAAATAAATGTTAAAAAAAATTTTTAATAAAAATAAAATTTTTTTTTTTATTTTTTTTTTTAATTTTTTTTTTACGTTTATTTATTTTTGAGACAGAGAGAGACAGAGCATGAACGGGGGAGGGGCAGAGAGAGAGGGAGACACAGAATCGGAAGCAGGCTCCAGGCTCCGAGCCGTCAGCCCAGAGCCCGACGCGGGGCTCGACCTCACGGACCGCGAGATCGTGACCTGAGCTGAAGTCGGACGCTCAACCGACTGAGCCACCCAGGCGCCCCAAAATAAAAATTTTTTTAATAAAATAAAATATAAATAAACTTTCTTTCAATCTGTATCCCCACCCCTCAACCTATGCTCAATAAATGTTAGCTGCTCTCATTTTAACATAGTTCTCCATACCTGAAGTAAACATTTTACGATTTAAAATAGAAAGGCCGGGGTGCCTGGGTAGCTCAGTCGGTTAAGCAACCGACTCTTGATCTCCATTCAGGTCTTGCTCTCAGGATTGTGAGTTCAAGCCCTATCCTGTCCCTTTAGTCCGTGCTGCATGGCCACTCTCTTTTCTTGGGGACAGTTTGCCTCTTTGCACTACCCCTAACCAACCATTCGTGTTCTTTTATCTGAGTCCTTGTTCTCTTTTTTATATTTCTTATTTATTTATCTTATTATTCAAGCAAATTATTGTTATTATTCAAACTGCTATTTGGGTGTTTTTTTAATCATCTGTGCAGAAATGAAATGTTGGAATGTAGACTAAGCTTATCATTAATAACAGATGATACGGGGGCATCTAGGTGGTTCAGTCGGTTGAGTGTCCGACTCTTGGTTTCAGCTCAGGTCATGATCTCACAGTTTTGAGACTTCAAGCCCTGCTTTGGGCCCTCTGCTGACAGCACGGAGCCTGCTTAGGATTCTCTCTCTCTCCCTCTCTGTGTCCCTCCCCCACTTGCTTCTCTGTCTCTCTCAAAATAAATAAATAAACTTAAAAAAAAACAGGTGGGACGCCTGGGTGACTCAGTCGGTTAAGTGTCCGACTTCAGCTCAGGTCATGATCTCACAGTCCGTGGGTTCAAGCCCCGCATCGGGCTCTGTGCTGACAGCTCAGAGCCTAGAGCCTGCTTCAGATTCTGTGCCTCCCTCTCTCTCTCTGCCCCTCTTCCACTCTACTCTGTCTCTCTCCATCTCTCAAAAATGAATAAATGTTAAAAAAAAAAAAGATGATACAGAGGCAGTCCATGAGCAAATAAACTTCTATGATTTTAACCCCGATGCATGGTAGACATTGCCCCTCAAAGCCTCTGTGCCCTCAGTATGGCACAAGGAAAAGAAGCCGAAAGATTCAGGGAGCGTCTACATGCACAAAAGTTCACACAGCAGCCAGCCGAGAAAACTGTGTTCATAAACAGCCAGGAAGATAAGAGACAGAGATACCCTGAACTCAGGTTCCTATCATGGCTGAATTCCACTCTGCTCCACTGGCCTGGAACAAGATTAAACAGTAAAACCCACGGAAACAGTCTCCACACAACTGGCCAAAGCAGTGGTTACACACCACCGATCTGCTCCGAAGTGAGTTCAGGTGTCCTCGCGATTGCAATCGTTCCAGCGGTCTGTGCGCTCCCTTTCATCCCAAGGGAATGGGGATGGCTACTTTGAAATGGAGTCAGAGAGAGCATTCAGACAGTCATGAGTGAACACCCTGTATTTCTCTACAGGTGGTGACTTTCGATGCAGGGGGAGTGAGTGGTCACAGCAACCACGTTGCTCTATATGCGGCCGTGAGGTAGGACTCTCCACGTGTTGGAGGTGGGAGAGGGTCTTTTCCTTTGCTCAGGGTGGATGGATGGTTTCTAAAAAAGTTTTTTAAATATTTATTTATTCTTTGAGAGAGAGAGAGAGAAAGAAAGAGCACAAGCAGGGGAGGGGCAGAGAGAGAGGGAGACACAGAGTCGGAAACAGGTTCCAGGCTCTGAGCTGTCAGCACAGAGCCCGACGCAGGGCTCGAACCCACAAACCATGAGATCATAACCTGAGCTGAAGTCAGACGCTTAACCGCCTGAGCCTCCCAGGTGTCCCAAGATGGATGGTTTCTAAAGTACTTCCCCACTGTATGTCTGGGCCCCGTGAAAGTGACCACTGAGTTATAGAGAGCCACTGTTGTCCACGTTGCTCACGACATCTTACCACATTGTCTTGTGAGAAATCACTCCTAAGTTGACTTATTGTTTTGTCTCCTTAACCCTAAGGTGTTTTTCCCCCACGGAAAAATGGGGGTAACATTTTATTTCTCTCTTTGCTTTGGCCACAGAGAGCTTTAGGGCCAAATTTGTGACCCCTCGGAGCACATGTGGGAGACTTTCAGGGCTGAGTTCTGTGAATCGGTGTGCCTCTTGGCTTCATCTTCTTTTTCCTCCTAATTTATTTTGTTTTCTCCTGTTGTGCATTCTGTACACTATTTCAAATCTACCAAATAGGTGTCTGCATTTTACTGATAAAAAAAAATTGCACCTCAAAGACATTTGAGGGACTTACAGAGGCTCGTACAAGCATGTACCATGTTTCCTACCCTCTAGAGAAGTGCTTCTCCTGGGCGTCATGAGTGGCGGAGCGGTGGACCTGGCTTAGCCACTGAGGACAGGAAGGGGCACCTTGAAGTGAAGCATTTACTTTATAACTTTCTTCTAAACACGCCTGATGTTCTTAGACCAGAGCAGTGAAATATGTAAAGCTAGAAATGATCTCACCTATCCTTAAGTCCAACCACCTCATTTTTCAATTTCAAAAGAGAAAAACTTGGAAGAATCCTTTGTGGTTCCCTGCATCTCTAATGGGCGAAGCTTGGACCAGGGCACTTCATAACCATTGGTCAGCCCCCAGATTGTCTGGGGTAAGGTGCCCACCCTGATCCCTTTAGCTGTAGCCAGAGGTATGGAATCCCAGAAACCTCTTTGGTGATTGATGTAAAAGCAACTACCTAGAAACCTACAGAAGGATCACAGGATATGGCAGGCCCTAATACTGTTGGGGAGGAAGAAATTTTCCTCTGTCCAAGGTTCTTCTAGCTAGACTAAGAATTAAATTTCCATGAGACCATTAATAGGAAAAAATCAAATTTAATGTTGTCATATGGAGAATCTACACAAATATGAAATTCCAAAGATGGTCAGGCAACCTGAGGCTTATATGTCATCCTCAGCTCAGGAGGAGGGCGGGAGTCTGGAGGTACAAAGAAGAGGAAGAACATTAGCAGGAAGGTGAGAGGAGATGTTTGGAAAACAAAGGATTCCCTGTTACGCAGATAAGATTTTTAGGTGAAAAGGAATCTCTTTGACTAGTTCTCTTCCTGGTACAGACCCCCTTTCCAGAGCAAATTTAGGTGGTTGAGGGGGATATAAAGCGGTTTTCCTCAATTTGCTGGGTTTTGATTGCTTTTAACTCAAAATAATCTACATGCCATTGTGGTCCAAGTTGGAGAGGCTTGCCTTTAACCTCTACACTCTGAAGGCTCTTCCTGCAAAGGAATTATTGCTCCCTTTCACTCCTGTCCTTTCTTCTTCCAGGACCCTGCATTCAGAAGGGAAGTTACCTAAAGGTAAGTTGTCCCTTTTGCCAAAGTCTGCTAGTTACTATCCCTCTAAAAAAACTTATTGGACAAAAAAATGTAAATATGTGGAAAACTGCCATAGGCCAAGCAAAGGTGGGGCCGGGGAGGCTGGACCACACTCTTTCTGACCCAGTTCAGTGTGTCTGTCAGTGTGGGTCCTCCAGCTTTCAAAGCAGGTTGTATCCATTGGGAAGTGCCCTGCCAGCCAGGCAGCCTCTGGGTGGGAGGGGAGGCCAGATGGGTTAGAAAACCAGAACCAACAGGAGATACAAATATGAAAGAAACTTATTATAAGGATTTGGCTCATGCAAGTACAGAGGCTGAGAAGTCCCACAGTCTAGCATCTCTGCAAGCTGGGGGCCCAGGAACCTGGGGGTCAGTTAGTGGGGTCCAAAGGCCTGAGAAGCAGGAGGGCCAATGGTGTAAATCCCAGGCCAAGGGCAGGTGATGACCCATGTCCTAGCTTAATGGGCAGAAAAGAAGAAATTCTCCCTTCATCCACCTTTCCTTCTATTGAGGCCCTCAATGGATTGGATCATGTCCACCCTCACTGGGGAGGGCAGTCTGCCTTCCTGAGGCCACCGATTTGAATGCTAAGCTCATCCGAAAAAACCCTCCCAGGCATACCCAGAAATAATGTACAGCCCAATATCTGGGTACCCTGTGACCCAGTGAAGTTGACACATAAAATTAACCATGACACTGGGCCTTGGCCGCTCATCTGTCTAGCTTTCTCACCAGGTGGGTCTTTTTCACCTCCAGTGTTCTTTCGGTCTGTCTGTCTGAAGTCACATCCCAGCCCCCAATTACTTGTCAATGGCTGATGGGCGCTTGATGGGTTCATCTGTTTGAGTTAGAAGGTGTTTGACCCCACTTGACCATTCACTGTGTGACACTGATGCTTAACCTCTCTGAGCCAGTTTCTGGTCTGTCAGTGGGAGTAATATACATAATATACTGAGGAGTAATATACCTCAGGAGTGTTATAAAGATGAAGCAAATGAAAACGTAAGTAGAGTTCAGAGAGCTCAGCCCTCCGAATGGGCTGAGCTTACCAAGCTGTGAGGGCTTTAGAATGGGACTGTAGTTTATTCGATCCTCACATCAATGCTGTGAGACAGGCTCCCACACTGTCAATGCCATTTTACAGATGAGAAAACTGAGGCTCAGAGAGCTGAAGGGACTTCCCTAAATCTGTCGGGTCTTGAGTGCCAGAGCAGGAACTAGGTCTCTTGCCTCCCATTACAGAAATTCCGGTCTTCATCGCCTTTCCCTTGGCCTTGATGTAGCCAGTTCCCAACCTCTAGCAACCAACCTTATCTTGCTAAGGCATGCAGCAAGTAGAGGACATCCAGCCAGGTGTTCTGTGACCCTGTCACTCTTCCTGTCTGTGAGGATGATGGGCAAAACACAGCTTTGGTGCTACAGAGTCATCTGGCAACTCCATGGCCACGGTCCTGCCCTGCCCTGAGCCCCAAGGGAGAGGTAGGGTGCTCAGGGGGAATCTGCCTGGAAGCAACAAGACTCTTCACTTCTCCCCTCTCCCCTCCCCCCAACCAGGGTGTTCCGTGCTCACACTTCAGTCAGTGAATGTGTTACGCAAGTATATCTCCCTCCTGGACCTGCCCTTTACTCTGCTTCAGACCCGGGATGTCCTCTTCGTGCTCACCAGCAAAGAAGTGGCACAGGCCAAGGTGAGGATTGTGAATTCCTGGACTCCTCCCTCTGGATCTGTGTCCCAGGCCCCCTGGCTCCTCATGACCCCTAACAGAAGACTTTCCACAGCAGTTCAGCACCTGAGTGTTAGGACTATCTAGCTAGACCTTGGCAGTCATAGATTTTCAAGGACTTTCACCTTTTCTTTTCTTTTCTTTTCTTTTCTTTTCTTTTCTTTTCTCTTTTTAAAGATTTTTTTAAATCTTTTTGAAATGTTTATTTATTTTGAGAAAGAGAGAGTGAGGGTGTGTACACACGGAAAAGAGAGAGAGAGAGTGCGAGCAGGGAGAGGGACAAAAAGAGAGGAGAGAGAGAGAATCCCAAGCCAGCTCCATGCTGTCTGTGCAGAGCCTGACTCGGGGCTCGATCTCACAAACTGCAAAATTATAACCTGAGCCGAAATCAAGAGTCAGACACTTAACCAACTGAACCACCCAGGAGCCCTAAAGATTTTATGTTTAAGTAATCTCTACGCCCAACATGGGGCTCCAACTTACAACCTTGAGATCAAGAGTCACATACTCCACCTCCTGAGTCAGCCAGGCACCCCCACCCTTTTTTCTGATTATAAAAATAACACACGCTTTTTTAAAAGTAAATAACAGGGGCGCCTGGGTGGCGCAGTCGGTTAAGCGTCCGACTTCAGCCAGGTCACGATCTCGTGGTCCATGAGTTCGAGCCCCGCGTCGGGCTCTGGGCTGATGGCTCAGAGCCTGGAGCCTGTTTCCGATTCTGTGTCTCCCTCTCTCTCTGCCCCTCCCCTGTTCATGCTCTGTCTCTCTCTGTCCCAAAAATAAATAAACGTTGAAAAAAAAATTAAAAAAATAAAAATAAATAAAAATAAAAGTAAATAACAATACATGCTTATTGTAGAAAATCTAGAAATACATAAAAGCATCAAGAAGAAAATAAAAATAATTAATAAAAATTACCCACAGTGCCACCACTCAAAGGTAATTATTGTTAACGTATGTCCTCTATATAAAGAATATTATATAAATATATATTTTTTAATTTTTTTTAAGTTCATTTATTTGTTTGAAGGGGAGAGAGAGCATGAGCGGAGGAAGAGCAGAGAGAGAGGGAGACACAGAATCCGAAGCAGGCTCCAGGCTCCGGGCTGTCAGCACAGAGCCCGACGCGGGGCTCGAACTCACAAACTGCGAGATCATGACCTGAGCTGCAGTTGGATGCTTAACTGACTGGGCCACCTAGGCACCCCTTTTTTATTAATTTTTTTTTTAATTTTTTTTTTCAACGTTTATTTATTTTTGCGACAGAGAGAGACAGAGCATGAACGGGGGAGGGGCAGAGAGAGAGGGAGACACAGAATCGGAAACAGGCTCCAGGCTCTGAGCCATCAGCCCAGAGCCCGACGCGGGGCTCGAACTACCGGACCGCGAGATCGTGACCTGGCTGAAGTCGGACGCTTAACCGACTGCGCCACCCAGGCGCCCCTTTTATTAATTTTTTTAATGTTTACTTATTTTTGAGAGAGAGAGAACATGAACAGGGGAGGGGCAGAGAGAGAGAGGGAGACAGAGAATGTGAAGCAGGCTCTGAGCTGTCAGCGCAGAGCCTGATGCAGGGCTTGTACCCATGAACTGTGAGACCCTGACCTGAGCTGAAGTTGGACATTTAACTGACTGAGCCACCCAGGTGTCCATATGTGTGTATATATATATATATATATTTTTTTTTAATGAGATCACACAGTGCCTACTATTTAAAACCTGTTCTAATATTATGCCTCTTTTCTTATGTCCTTATGTATTTGAATTGCAATGGGTGCCTGCGTTCCCTTGTATGGATGTACCACACAGCTTGAGTCTAAGGAATTGAGACCTGCCGGGAGCCTCTGTGAAGGAGCCAATGTAAAGAGCCAGTAGGACAGACCGCCAGAGGCCTAGGTGTCTATGGAGGAAATGACAGGCCCAGTAAGGCCCTCGTAGCGAAAACCCTTAGCTGGCGGTAGGGCAGGTGATTCTAAGAACCATGGAGTTAGGGAGCAGGCAGTTAAGGAGGATTGCTCAGTTTGTCTACAGGCGTCACCCCCAGCTGACTTCAGTCCACCAGAAAGAGAAGAGCAGCGATGAGTAGAACTGAGAGAACTCAAGATAATGATTTCTTTTTGCTGTTTAGTTTTCTTTCTTTTTTTTAAATTTTTTTTAATGTTTGTTTATTTTTGAGAGAGAGAGAGAGAGACAGAGTGCGAGCAGGGGAGGGTCAGAGAGAGAGTGGGACACAGAATCTGAAGCAGACTTCAGACTCCCGAGTTGTCAGCGTAGAGCCCAATGTGGGCTCGAACTCACGAGCTGTGAGATCATGACCTGAGCTGAAGTCAGATGCTTAACTGACTGAGCCACCCGGGTGCCCCTTAGTTTTCTTTTCTAAACTGTCTGCAATAAACATGGATACCTACCAAAGGCACTTTGCCAGATGTTGAACAGGCAACACGAAACGGAAATATGTGTTCTCCCTTGTTTATTTGATAGGTCATTAATCTTTGTACTTTATTTTTGCCCTTCTACTTTACTCATGTTTGACACTATTTTTATTTTTTATTTTACTATTCTTTTAGTGTTTATTTTGGGAAGAGACAGAGAAAGAGAGAGAAAGTGCAAGCGGGGGAGGGGCAGAGAGCGAGGGAGACACAGAATCCGAAGCAGGCTCCAGGCTCTGAGCTGTCACAAAGAGCCCGATGCAAGGCTTGAACCCACGAGACATGAGATCATGACCTGAGCTGAAGTCAGACGCTCAACCGACTGAGCCACCAGGCACCCCTGACACTTTTTTTTTTTTTAATTTCTCGGCCTTTTTTTTTTTTCCCATTTTCAGTCTTTTAAAATAATACACTTCAATACTATTAATTTCCCTTGAAGTATTCCTTTAGCTGCACCCGACAAGTTCTGATATGTGCTTTTTCTCCTGCCATTCAGTTATAAGTAATTTATAGTTCCCATTGTGAGTTCCTCTTTAATACATGAAGTGTTTAAGGGCGTATTTTAGAGTTTAAAATGCATATGTGTGATTAGATACAGTAGATCGTCATTATTCTCAAGTTCCACATTTGCAAATGTGCCTACGTGCTAAAATTTACTTGTAACCCCAGAATTAATAGTCCTGGTGCTTTTGCGGTCATTTGTGGACATGCGTATCTGCAAGGCAGTGAAAAGTTTTAAGTCACCACCAATGCACACACACACAGGTTCCCAACTGTTGAACAAGGTGACCCTCTGCCGTCTCATTTCAGCTCTCCTACTGTAAACAAGTATCCTTTCCCAGTATATTTAGTGTCGCATTGTTCTCATTTTTGTTTTGTTGGTGACTTTGTGGTTTAAAACGTCTTCTAAATATAGCATCAAAGTGCTGCCTAATGAGGCTAAGGGCGCGAAAGCTGTGACGTATCTTACAGAGAAAGTACGTGTGTTAGATAAGCTTCATGCATGTATGAGTTATAGCCCCATTAGTTGTGAATTCAGTATTAATGAATTGATAACATACTATTGAATAAGGTGCCTTCAAAAAAACACAGATAAAACAAGGTTATGTGTTGGAGCGCCTGGGTGGCTCAGTCAGTTGAGCGTCCAACTCTTGATTTCGGCTCAGGTCATGATCCCAGGGTCATGGGATCTAGCCCTGCATCGCTTGGGATTTTCTATCTCTGCCCCTCTCCCCTGCTCGTGCTCTCTCTCTCTCTCTCTCTCAAAAAACAAATCAAAACAAAACAAAAATGAAAACAAAAAACAAGGTTATGTGTTGATCAGTTGATGAAAATGTTGTGACCAGAGGCTCTCAGGAACAATGATTCAGTATTGACTAAATCAAGTGTCTGTAGTAACTTTATAGAACATAACTACCATAACAAGAATCAAGATATAGCCTTTTTATTGTTGACTTATAATTGAATTGCTTTCTGGTCATCACATGTGGCCTGTGTAATACTGGTTTTTAAAGACTTATTGAGAGTTCTTCAATGAATGACCTACTTTATGATCACTTTTTGTAAATGTTAACTTGTTTACCTAAAAAGTTTGTGTGTGCTCGATGCTTTGCATTTCAGACTCTAGATCTTACCAGTTGATCAAGCTTAGTACTTATGTTGGTCACAACTTGTGTATTCTAACTACTTTTTTTAACTTTTTGATCTACTACTTTGATACAAGTATGTTGAGATCTCTTCCCCTGAGTTTGCATTTGTCCATTTGTCTTTGTTTTTGCTTTATGTGTGTCTTGTGCACAAAAAGATCAAGGTCATTGTATCTTAGCAAACTATTCCTTTTATTATCCTATGTCTCACATTATTAATGGTTTTGTCTTAAATTCTATTTTAATCTTAACATTGCTATGATAGCTTTCTTTGGACTTGTATCTACATGGTTCATCTTTTTTAATACCTTTTTTTTTTCTTTAAGTAGGCTCCATGCCCAGTGTGGGGCTTTTTAATACCTTTATTTTTATTTTTAATCACTTGTAATTTTTAGATGTGTCTTCTGTAAGCAGCATATACTTGTATTTTTTTCTTAATCCTTCTACGAAATATCTTGTTTCTTTTATTGAGGTGTAGTTGACATTTGTTTCTAATGTACCACATAGTGATTCAACAACTCTATACCTTATGCTGTGCTCAGTACAAGTGTGCTATGAAAGCAAGTGGGGATATTTGGTTTATTTTTATTTGTTACTATTGATCTATTTGGACTTTTTTCTACTATCTTATTTTGTGTTTTCTGTTTAACGTTATCCCCCGGCCCCCACCACCCTTTTCCTGCCTTCTGTTGGATTGGTCAAATTTTCCATGGCCCCTCTCCCTGCTTTCTCCCCCTCTGTTTTGGAAGCTATAGATGGTATTTCTGTGGTTCGCCCTAAAATTGTAATATCATTCATAACCATAAAATTCAAAGCAATCCGTATTTGTCCTCCCTGCCACCCAACTTTAGCAGGTTTTAATTGCTCATTGATCAACTCTGCCCCACTCTGTTACTGTACCTTATGATATCATTGCTGATACCTACTAGATTGCTGGCCCTTCCCTGTTTCTTGTATCCCACACGTTACCTCTGGGTTCACTTTTGCTGATGCCTGTTCTTCAGCATTTTTTAGTGAGGGTCTAAGGAAGGCAACTTCTCTTAGCCTTTGAGTGTTTGCATGTCGCCTTCTGAATGAGGTTAGCTGGAAATAAAGGTTTAGCTTGAGTTATAGGCCCTCTGCAAAGGTGTTTGAAGATGTAACTCCCATCCTTATCCTTTGGCAACGGGGACCTGCTGTCATTGTAATCTTATTAGTCATGTACAGTTAATCTCCTTTATGTTAATGTTTCAGGTTATCTTTGTGTTTCTGGGTTCCACAGTCTTATTACAGTAGGTCTAGGGTAGATTTGCTCATTTCTTCTGCCTCGTACTCTCAACCTGGAGACCTCTATCTGTTGGCAATTCTCAAAACTCCTCACCTATTTTCTCTTCAAACAGCACTTGGGTGAAGTTCCCTCCGTTCTCTTCCTGGATTCCTACTGAATGCATATTGAGGACTCTCAATCTTTTTTCTTTTAAGTTTATTTATTTAAGTAATCTCTACACCCAAAATGGGGCTCAAACTCAAAACCCCGAGATCAAGAGCTATGTGCACCTCTGACTGAGCCAGCCAGCTGTCCCTTGAGGACTCATTATTATTTTTTAAAAATATTTATTTCTGAGAGCATGATATTTTTGAGAGAGAGCATGAGTGGGGGAGGGAGACACAGAATCTGAAGCAGGCTCCAGGCTCTGAACTGTCAGCACAGAGCCCGACGCAGGGCTTGAACCCACAAATCATGAGAGTATGATTAGAGCCAAAGTCAGATGCTTAACCGCTTAACCAACTGAGCCACCCAGGCGCCCCCCTTGAGGACTTTAAAAAAAAATTTTTTTTAATGTTTATTTTTGAAGGAGGGAGAGAAAAAGAGCATGAGTGGGGGAAGAGCAGAGAGAGAGGGAGACACAGAATCCGAAGCAGGCTCCAGGTTCTGAGCTGCCAGCACAGAGTCTGACGTGGGGCTCGAACTCACAAACCGTGAGATCATGACCCAAGCCAAAGCTGGATGCTTAACCAACGGAGCCACCCAGGTGCCCCCCACCTTGAGGACTTTTAATCTATGCTTTGTGTCTCCTAATTGTTCTTTCACATTTGTTCTCTATTTCAAATTTTGTTTTCATTTCTACAATACCTAATTTTTTATTTTACGACCACCTATTGTTTCACTTCCATTTTTTTTAATTTCATAATTTCTTATTCTTTTTTTTTTATTGAGAGAATGCATGTGCATGAAAGTGGGGAAGGGGCAGAGGGAGAAGGAGGGAGAGAGGAGAAAGAGAGAGAGAAGAGAGAATCCCAAGCAGGCTCCACGCTCAGCACGGAGTCCGACGAGGGACTCAGTCTCACAACTGTGAGATCATGACCTGAGCTGAAATCAAGTGAGACGCCTAACCGACTGAGCCACCCGGGTGTCCCGATAATTTAGTCTTTAAGCTGGTTTTCCTCCCACTTAGCTCTTTGAATGTCCAAAATGTAATCAGTCTTTGGCAAATTGTTCTATGAAACTATCTTCATCTAAAATATATTCATGGTCTAGTTGCTAATTTGATTACATCTCTTTCTTTGCATCACATTACGTCATGTCTCCAGGAATTCTGATTTGGAAACTAGGGGCTAGGTGGTTGACTTGGGGGATGTTACTCCCCTCTTCCTCTGTGCTCTCCCTCCTCATCTTTGCAATTGCTTGAAGGCCAGAATCAGGTCGTCACTGGCAATTCCAGTCACAGAGCCAGCAGGTAACTGTTCAGTGCTGGTCTCAAAGCATTCAGCTTGCTCTCAAAGCAGTCGGCGGCATTTTTTTTCCCCCAACCTCTTATCTGACGAGGGAGCCCCTGACCGCTCCAGCAGAGTCCCGGCAGTGAGACCAGAAGCAGAACTCCCAGCTACCACTTTGCTCTGAGCCTTTGAGCCAGTAATCCTCTGCTTTGGCCTCTCACACCTCTGTCCACATTCTTTAAGTTCATGGTGCTCTTGGTGTTAGTTTTGACCCATCCGTGTCTCTTTGCATTTTCCTCTGTCATCGCTATGTGTTTGGAACAGGAAGCATGAATTTACCGCTTCCTCTTGACCAGGTCAGAACACCTGAATTATGTTGAGGATGAGAAAATTAAAAGTAAATACAGGGCACCTGGCTGGTCAGTAGAGCATGCGACTCTTGATCTCGGGTTCGTGAGATCAAACCCCATGTCGGGGGTAGAGTTTACTAGGAAGGAAAGGAAAGGAAAAAGGAAATAGAATTACCATATGATCCAGCAATCCCACTTCTGGGTTTATATCCAAAAGAATCGAAAGCAGGGTCTCGAAGAGATAGTTCCACATGTTCATTGTAGCATTATACGCAATAGCCAACAGGTAGAAGCAGGCCCAAATGTCCATGGCATTTGAATGGATTAAGAAATCTACACACTTATGATGGGATATTATTCAGGCTTAAAAAAAAAAAAAAAAGGAATACCTGCTACGACATGGATGAACATCGAGGACATTTTGCTGAGTGAAATAAGCCAGTCACAAAAGGACAAACACTGTGTGATTCTACTTATATGAGATATCTAGAGCAGTGAAAATCACACAAACAGAAGGTAGAATGGTGGTTGCCAGGGACTGGGGGAGGGGGAAACGGGGAGCTGGGTTTTAGTGGGTTTAGAGTTTTATTTTTGCAAGATGACAAAGTTCTACAGATTTTTTATGCAGCAATGTGAATATGGTTAAAACTACTGAACCGTAAATGGTTATGATGGCAAGAGAAAGTTTTATATTTCGTGATTTCTACCTGTGGGGCTCAGAATCACAAACTGTGAGATCACCACCTGAGCCAAAGTCAGATGCTTAACTGACTGAGCCACCCAGGTGCCCCGTATCTATGCGTATTCGTTTTTCTTCTCCCCCTCTTCCTCTTCCTCCCAGCTTACCTAATTCAGGAGAGTTTGAGCATAATATCCTAGCTTGCTTCCCACAAAACATCCCTGTATGTGTTATATATGCGACTTAGTGCAGCAAAGTAATTAAGAATGTAGGCTTGAGAACCATTCAGATGGCTCTGAGTTCAAATATGAGCTCCACCATGTACTAGCTGTTTGAGACTGACAAGTTTCCTCGTCCACTAACAAAAAAATTTAAGCAATAACAGTACTTAACTCACAGGGTTGTTAAATTAAGATAAGGCATGGAGACTCAAGTGCTATAACTGCCATTTGCATCACAAGATTTTTATCACATGGTTGTAAGTGAGAGATGGGGCGGGGAGGCAGCGAGTGGGGGCCAACCCAGAGAGGTTTAGCGAGTTACAGGAAGAAGCCAGATTAGGCCACAGTGTGTGAAATGTGTTCGTGGGCGTGCAAGGCAGAAGTGAGCATGACAGAAGCTGCTCCAGTGCAAGGGTTTCTCAACTGGTCCTCTTGGATTCTTCTAGAAAGCCATGTCCTGCCACCGCAGCCAGCTGCTCTGGTTCCGCCGCCTCTACGTGCTCTTCTCCAGGTACATGAGAATCAACTCTCTGCACTTCCTCTGAAGCCTTGAAGAGCTTTCCGGTCCGCAGAAGAAAGGGAGAAGAACGAGCCCAGGAAGCCTGGCGCCTGGCCATGAGCTGGCTCACCTCCCCGGGGCCGAGGCAGACAGAGCTCTGCTCATCCATGCCGTGAGCCTCTAACATATGTGGGGGGGGGGGGTGCGTGCTGGCCAACGGGTTGTCCAAGCTTGAGCTTCTTCGTCTGGGGGAAAAAAAAAACCTACAGCAGCCCAAACCAAACAAACCCAAGGGTAATAACAGCCACCCTGCTAGATCCTCAAGTTCTCGTGAAAAACAGGTTATGTAAGGGCACAATGTATGTCAAACACATAGCACAGAGCCTGCTAGGATTACAAATGAAGGCAAAAGTGTGCTGACATCATCACTTCACAGAGGCCATGATGCAGTATTTTTACATCGTTTCCAAAGCAGTCTTGCCAAACACACACACACACACACACACACAGTCTTTATTGAACTAGTTCAACCATAATTCCTTTGATTAACGTTGTGGCCTATGTGTCAGATTTGAATCTAGAGGAAGTTCTCCATTTAGCATCACAGTCCTTAAATTGGGGCTCCCAAGGCCCCGACCCTGTGCCCAGCATTTCATACTGAGACTGGTATGATGTGGGCCCTGCCCTGAAGGAGCTTACAATCAAATACCTCAGCTCCCAGGCTTCTGGGGAAAGCCGGAAAAAGGAAGACAAATCTGGAACTGTTTTTTCTTTGTGTTTTGTGTTTTGTTTTTTGTAACACTCAAAAAGCGGATGTCTTTTTTTTTTTTTAATATTTTTATTTATTTTTGAAGGAGAGAGAGAAACAGAGCATGACTGGGGGAGGAGCAGAGAGAGAGGGAGACACAGAATCCAAAGCGGGCTCCAGGCTCCAAGCTGCCAGCACAGAGTCTGACGTGGGGCTTGAACTCACAAACCGTGAGACCATGACCTGAGCCCAAGTCGGACGCTTAACCGACTGAGCCACCCAGGCGCCCCAAAAAGCGGATGTCTTAAAATTGTGCTACAAACAAAAAGACTCTGAGGCGCCTGGCTTGGAAGCTACTCCCACAGTCCAGCTAGTGGTCCAGGGAGGTGGCCTGAGGCAGGGAAGCGCAGCCGTGAAGAGCTGGGGCTCCGCGTGCTGGTGAGCCTGGGTGTGAGGCCAGACTTACCAGCAGCATAACCACGGATAAGGTGTTTGGACCTTTCTCTGCCTCCATTGTCTCCTCTGCAAAATGGGGGACCGTAATGGTACCCACCTCGGAGGAGATGACGCCTGGTAGACACATGGAAAGGGTCCGGCATGCAGTCGGGGCTCGGGAAAGATGAGCGGCTGGCATTCTGAGGTCTACAGAGTAAGCAGGTGTAAAGCAGAGGGACTAGAATGTACGTTCAAGTCCCGACACAGAAAGGCTCTCGGTGTGCGTTGTCCAGTGGGTGGCCTCTTTGCCTGCCCGAAGGCCCGCAATTGCTGTCTCCATAGCAACAGGTTAGCGACCTGCTCACTGGAGCTCTCTTGAATGCCTCCTAGGGGCCAAAAGGGACCGAAAGGGCTATCAGGCCCCGAAGCTGGAATCGAAATGCAAGTGTTATGTTATGTTTTCTGTCTACTTAAAATCTGTCAAAAGCTCCTAATAGCCTCCCAATGAAACCGTGACAAGAAATAAGCCACTGATGCTGGTTAGAGCGTGGGGGCCAGGCTGCCTCCTGTCCTACTGCTGGCAAGACGGGCACTCAACCAGCTTCCCTGGACTGCGAGTCTCATTATGTGTTAAGAGCTTATAAAATACCCCTACTTGGGGCGCCTGGGTGACTCAGTTAAGCATCGGACTTTGGCTCAAGCTGAAGAGAGAGACACAGAGATATATAGAGATATATATCCAAAATGTAATTCCTGGGGTGCCTGGCTGGTTCAGTTGGTAGACCGTGTGACTCCTGATCTCGGGGTATCATGAGTTCAAGCCCCACGTTGGGTATAGAGCTTGCTTAAAAAAAAAAAAAAAAGGGTAATTTCTGATTAGTAAGCTTCTCTTTCTAAAATGAACATTTAGATGGGGCGCCTGGGTGGCGCAGTCGGTTAAGCGTCCGACTTCAGCCAGGTCACGATCTCACGGTCTGTGAGTTCGAGCCCCGTGTCAGGCTCTGGGCTGATGGCTCGGAGCCTGGAGCCTGTTTCCGATTCTGTGTCTCCCTCTCTCTCTGCCCCTCCCCCGTTCATGCTCTGTCTCTGTCTGTCCCAAAAATAAATAAAAACGTTGAAAAAAATAAATAAATAAAATAAAATGAACATTTATCGGGGATCCTGGGTGGCTCAGTTGGTTAAGCCTCCGACTTCTGCTCAGGTCACGATCTCACGGTTCGTGAGTTTGAGCCCCACATCGGGCTCTGTGCTGACAGCTCAGAACCTGGAGCCTGCTTCTGATTCTGTGTCTTCCTCTCTCTCTTCCCCTCCCCTGCTCATACTGTCTCTCTCTGTACTTCAAAAATAAATGTAGAAAAAAATTAAAATGAACATTTATCATTTTAAAGGATTTTGTTGTTTATGAATGGTTATGATGTTATAGTACACTTTTGATATAATGTGAAGTTTTTAAAAAATGTGTGTATCCAGGATAGTCTGGATTTTGTATGGAAATGATTCATTAGAGAAAAACTGGCTAATACACTGCTGACAGACACGTAACGGTACAGCCTCTGTGGAAGGTAAAGTCACATACCCTCTGACCCAGCATTTCTGCTTCCAATGGCTTACACTGTAGATTTACATGTGGCAAAGGAGGGATGTAAGGAATGGACACTGTAACACTTTATAATAGTCCAATACTGAGCCAGTCCAAATGTCTATCGATTCAGGATTGCTTAAAGAAATGTGGGTATACCAGTAAAACAGAATGCTGTGAAACTATTAAAAATAATAAGGATGGGGGGGTGGCCCTGGGTGGCTCGGTCGGTTGGGTGTCCAACTTCGGCTCAGGTCATGATCTCGAGGTCCGTGAGTTCGAGCCCCGCGTCGGGCTCTGTGCTGACCGCTCAGAGCCTGGAGCCTGTTTCAGATTCTGTGTCTCCCTCTCTCTCTCTGCTCCTCCCCAGTTCATGCTCTGTCTCTCTCTGTCTCAAAAATAAATTAAAGTTTGGGGCGCCTGGGTGGCGCAGTCGGTTAAGCGTCCGACTTCAGCCAGGTCACGATCTCGCGGTCCGTGAGTTCGAGCCCCGAGCCAGGCTCTGGGCTGATGGCTCGGAGCCTGGAGCCTGTTTCCGATTCTGTGTCTCCCTCTCTCTCTGCTCCTCCCCAGTTCATGCTCTGTCTCTCTCTGTCTCAAAAATAAATTAAAGTTAAAAAAAATTAAAAAAAAAATAATAAGGATGGGGGGCCTGGGTGGCTCAGTCAGTTAAGCGTCCAACTTCGGCTCAGGTCATGATCTTGCGGTCCGTGAGTTCGAGCCCCGTGTCGGGCTCTGTGCTGACAGCTCAGAACCTGGAGCCTGCTTCAGATTCTGTGTGCGTGTCTCTCTCTCTGCCCCGCCCCTGCTCACACTCCATCTCTCTCTCTCTCTCTCTCTCCTTCAAAAATAAATAAACATTTAAAAAAATTTAAATAAAAAACAAAAAACAGTGAAATCTGGGGCCCTGGCCCAGACAAAACACAGGTGTTTCTCAGGAGTGGCCAAATTAGTGATGTGGAACGTCAGGTACAGGATACATCCTCAGAACCCAGGGGGAGGGGGGAGAGGAAATCATGATGGAAAAGGGACTTTAAAAATACATCTAAGGAAACAAACACACAAACAAAAACCTAGGAGTCCTAACATGTGAAAAAGGGGAGTTTCCAGAATGAGAAACAGTTACAGATGGGGGATAATAAAGGAGAATTGACATCATCAGAAAGAGACTTGAGTCGGTGCATCGTCAGGGCTCCCCATGTTCTACCCAGCTTATGTTTTTCACAAAGATACACACGTGGGCTGCAAAATCGTAAATTTCGAATTGGGGAGGGAGATAAAAGCATTGTGAAGCGCCCCCCCCTCCTCCCCCCGGGGCTCAAGGGGAAGCTGGTGGGGAAAAGCGGCATGGTGCGGGTCAAGAAGATGGAGACCAATACGAGCTCCCTCTGCGTTTTCAGCCCGGGCAAGGTGACCACCTGAAAAGTGTAGAATCCCAATTAACTAAGGGGAGAAGAGGAAACAAAGAGAAACCTCAAAGCCTGCAGCACTAAGAAAAAGAAGGAAGGGAGGAAAGGAAGCATAAAATGTAACAAATGTAATGGAAATGATACGAAAAGAATGAAATCAGGTGTCAGTTACTTCCAAAAAAAACAAAAAAGAATGGTTAATTTCCCTAACAAAACTGAGAAAACAAAATCTAGCATCTAAAAGTAACAAGGAGAGGCTAAACGTAAAAGGATGAGCCACCTACCAGATGCCAAGCAAAGGCATACAAAAAGAAAGGGAGACAACATAAATCCAAACATCAACAATTGTTAAACCCAGAACAACGGGGGACATTTTAGAACAGTACCAGATTCACTCCATGAGAAGATATGGACCAAATATCACAGCAGCCAGATACATGAAATAAACTCCCAGAAATCCAAGTTCTTTATATTAAAAAAGAAAAGAAAAGAAAAGAAAAAACTGGGCTGCCTGGGTGGCTCAGACGGTTGAGCATCCGACTTTGGCTCAGGTCATGATCTCACAGTTCATGGGTTCAAGCCTCACATTGGGCTCTGTGCTGACAGGTCAGAGCCTGGAGCCTGCTTCGGATTCTGTCTCCCTCTCTCTCTCTGCCCCTCCCCGCTCGCTCTGTGTCTCTTTCAAAACTAAATAAAAACATTTAAAAATTAAAAAAAACACAATAATAATAATGTAAGGCTTTAATATTCTTTCAGAATTTGGACAAGTGAGG
Source organism: Lynx rufus (assembly GCF_022079265.1). Classification (NCBI taxonomy): domain Eukaryota; kingdom Metazoa; phylum Chordata; class Mammalia; order Carnivora; family Felidae; genus Lynx; species Lynx rufus. Next base: position 3,459,534 of record NW_025814843.1, read on the forward strand.
TTGGCAAGTAGTAAAGACACAGCATTTGGATAATGTAAAGAACTTAGATAAAGTCAACGTTCACTCCTTATGTAATAAAACATTTATAAAATCCAATTATTTATTAGCCCCTGAGAAATTCCTAATACATTTCCCAAAGCAGATTTTCCAGGCCACATTTTTTAAGTATAATTAAATAACTTTTTTTTTTTTTTAACATTTATTTATTTTTGAGAGACAGAGAGAAATAGAGCATTAGCAGGGGAGGGGCACAGAGAGAGGGAGACACAGAATCCGAAGCAGGCTCCAGGCTCCGAGCTGTCAGTACAGAGCCCGATGTGGGGCTTGAACCCACAAACCGTGAGATCATGTGAGCCGAAACCAAGAGTCAGACGCTTAACGGACTGGGCCACCCAAGCGCCCCTGCTGCTATTTTTTAAAAAAAATTTTTAAATGTTTTATTTATTTTAGAGAGAGAGAGAGAACCAGAGCAAGTAGTGGAGGGGCAGAGAGAGAAGGAGACACAGAATCTGAAGCAGGCTCCAGGCTCTGAGCTGTCAGCCCAGAACCCAACGCAGGGCTCAAACCCATGAACCACCAGATCATGACCTGAACCAAAGCTGGACATCCAACCGACTGAGGCACCCAGGTGCTCCAAAAAAAAAAAAAACAACCCATGTTTTTTAATTGACAGATGCTGTAAGACAACAAAATTCAGTCACTATTCCTACAACAATTTTTAAGAAAAAGAAAAGAATACAACTTAAATAAAGACTATGTACCAAAACCCAGCAGTCTAAAACTAAGTGGACAAGGTAGGAATGAAGCACTCATCATCATCGTCATTATTACCTAAGTCGTTCGGAAGTATAACAGAACAATAAAGTAATTGGTGTAAGTATTAGGAGGTGGCTCTGTTTAGAAACCCAAGCAATGTCAGTAAAAGCCACTATAATAAACGAGAAGACTTGTATGGCAACTGGACAATAGACATCTTTGCAAAAATCAGATTTACTTTAATTGGCAATAATGTGACAGACATGAAAATTTAAAAATCCCATTCTCATCAACATCAAGAACTGTAAGATGCCTAGAAAGAAGATTAACATAAAAGATACAAGATCTTTTTAAATTTTACAACTACTAATAAAATTCCGGCCATCTTTTTTTTGCAGAAATTGACAAGCTGATCTTCAAATTCATACAGAAGTGCAAGAGACTCAGAAGCCAAAAACAGCCTTAAAGGACAAAGCTGGAAGATTCACACATCCCAATTTCAAAAATTACTGCCAAGACCTAAATGCAAGAGCCAAAATTATGTGACTCTTAGAAGGAAACACAGATTAAGTCTTTGTGACCTCGGATCAGATAACAGTTGTTTTTTTTTAATTAAAATTTTTTTATGTTTATTATTTTGAGAGAGACAGAGCATGAGTGGGGGAGGGACAGAGAGAGGGAGACACAGAATCCAAAGCAGGCTCCAGGCTCTCAGCTGTCAGCACAGAGCCTGACGCAGGGGTCAAACCCACAGACCACAAGATCATGACCTGAGCGGAAGTCGGACGCTTAACCGACTGAGCCACCCAGGCACCCCAGTGGTTTCTGAAATATGAAACCAAAAGCACAAGCAAAACAAAAAACAGAAAACTTTATGCTTCAAAGGACATCACCAAGAAAATGAAATGAGAAAAATGTTTTGCAAATCATATATCTGATTAGGGTCTAGTATCCAGAATATATAAAGAGCTCTTACAATTCAACAACAAGACAACCTAAGTAAAAAACAGGCAAAAGATTTGAATATACATTTCTTCAAGAAGATATCCAAATGGCCAACAATCACAAAAACATCATTAGTCGTGAAGAAAACGCAAATAAAAAACACAATGAGGGGCACCTGGGTGGCTCAGTTGGTTGAGTGTCTGAATTCAGCTCAGGTCATGATCTCACGGTTCATAGGTTTGAGCCTCATGTTGGGCTTTGCACTGACAGTGCAGAGCCTACTTCAGGTTCTCTGTCTCCCTTTCTCTCTGCCCTTCCCCCACACACTCTCTCTCAAAAAAAAAAAAAAAAAGAATAAACATTTTAAAAAATTTAAAAATAACAACCCACAATGAGATGCTATGTCATATCCACCAGGATGGCTATGATTAAAACAGACCAACAAACACTAAATAACAAGTGTTGGTGAGCATAGGGAGCTATTGGAACTCTCTTATTTCTGATGGGAATGTAAAATGGTGTAGCTACTGTGGAAAACAGTTTCACAATTCCTTAGTAACTTCAAGATTTCCTAGAGGACCCAGCAGTGGCACTCCTAGGTCTATATCCAAGAGAACTAAAACTATGTTCACATGAAAACTTGTAAACGATTGTTTAGAGTAGCCTCATTCATAAAACTCAAATGTCCCATCAACTGATGAAGAGATAAACAAAATATGGCATTCTGTTTATTATTCAGCCATAAAAAAAATGAAGTCCGGACACAGTGAGGATGAACTTTGAAGCCATTATGCTAAGTGACAGAAGCCAGACAAAAAAAGGCCACATATGGTATGAGTCCCATTTGTATGAAATGTCCAGAATCGGCAAATTCATAGTGACAGAAAGTAGATTAGTGGTTTCCAAGGCTTGGGGGTACAGGAAAGGAGTGATTGCTAATGCACGCGAGGTGAGGAAATGTCTGGAAATGATAGTGGTGAAGGTTGGACAACCTGTGAATATACTCAAACCTAGGAGTTAAAAAGAGTGAACGTTACGGTATATGAATTATGTCGCAACTCAAGAAATAGTGTGAAAAAGAGATTACAGTAAAATGTTCTAGTTCACTCTAAGGATACATCACTCTGTGAACCCGGTGATACTCTGTCTGACCTGCCAGCCTAGTAAATACAAAATGCTAGAGTAGAAATCTTATTCATAGTGGCGCCTGGGTGGCTCAGTTGGTTGAGCGTCAGACTCTTGGTTTCGGCTCAGGTCGTGATCTCACGGTTCACAGGATCAAGCTCCACGTCAGGCTCGGGAGCCTGCTTGGACTCTCTCTGCCCCTCCCCCGCTCTCTCTCTTTCAAAATAAATAAACTAAAAAAAAAACAAAATTAAAAGAAATCATTCACATTTTAACCAGATGTTAGTGCTCCCTGCTTTTCTATCGAGTATACAGTTTTAAAAAGTTAAAACAAGTTTACTGCAGGACCTGAATAAACGGGGAGCTGTACCACATTCCCCGCTAAACGGATACAAAACTCTGTACAAAGTGAATCAATAAATTGGACACCAAACATATGTAGTACATGTAAGTTTTAAGTTACAAATCTGTATGTTTACATGTTATATACATATATATAAATTCCCTTCTTACAAAGTTAATATAAAAAGTTAATATAGTTGCAGTCAGAATCTTACTGGTTTCTCTCTGGGCCTCAACAAAATTATCTGAAAAGTATATTAGATGCAAAAATGTCCAAGGATAGCCAAAATATAAATATTAAAAGGGACAGAAATATGAGACCTGCATTTCTATATATTAAAACATATAAACCCACTGCAATCAAAAGATATAGAGGTGAAGGAGTAAACCAATGTTGAACAGAAGAAAAAATCTGGACATAGATCCAAATTATATGAGAATCACTCTATGATGTTGACATTTTGATTCAGCGAGAAAGGATTTTATAAATGTGTATGGTTGGTCAGGCATTTGGAAGAAAATAAAAGCTCCCTACCTTATACCAAATACAAAAATATATTCTAGGTGAATTATAGATTTACATGCAAAAATCGAAACAATGTTGTTTATAGAGAGCACCTGCATGGCTCAGTCGGTTCAGCATCCAACCCGATTTCGGTTCAGGTCATGATCACAGGGTCATGGTTGAGCCCCACACCATGCTCCGTGCTGGGCACTGGGCGTGGGGCTTGCTTGGAATTCTCTTTCTTTCTCTGTGCCTCTGCTCTCTCTCCCTCTCTCTCTCTCAAAAAAAAATTATCTATATCTATATCTATCTATCTATATATCATATGTATCATATCATATATATACATATCATTTGGGAAATTTGGGAGACTAAATGCACATATACCTTGGAGCAGGGCAGTTCTTTACCAAGCCAGGCTGGAAACTATGTAAAGGAAAAGACAGATATTTCACAACAAGAATTTTATGTATTTATTTTTAATATTTATTTATTTATTTTTGAGAGAGAGCGAAGAGAGCATGGGGGAGGGGCAGAGAGAGAGAGAATCTTAATCAGGCTCTGCAGCTGTCAGCACAGAGCCCAACACATGGCTCGATCTCACAAATCATGACATCATGACCTGAGCTGAAATCAAGAGCTTGACTCTTAGCCAACTGAGCACCTAGGCGCCCCCACAACAAAAAAGTTTTAAATGTTATAGCAGGCGAATCCAAATGGCCAATAAACAACTCTTTAGCCTAAGCAGTAGCCCGAGCATGCAAATTAAAGCAAGAATGAAAATCCATTTTTCACTGAAGGTGCTGATTGGAATAGGGTGGGAGGGGTTTCCAGTGAGGAAGATGAAGACTGCAGATGACATGAATAGGTATTTCTTTCTCTCTCTCTTTCACACACACAATAAATGGGAAAAAAATAAATCACAGTAATAATAAATACAAATTAATTTTTTTAATGTTTATTTATTTTTGAGAAAGAGAGAGACAGAGCGTGAGCAGGGGAGGGGCAGAGGGAGAGGGAGACACAGAATCCGAAGCAGGCTCCAGGCTCTGAGCTGTCAGCACAGAGCCCGACGCGGGGCTCGAACTCCTGGACCGTGAGATCGTGACCTGAACTGAAGGTGCCCCAAGAAATAAAAATTAAAAGAAAATGTCACTTTTCATGTATCTAATTTGCAAAGATTTCTATAAATAATAACGCCTAGTGTTCTGTAGGTGAGGGTATGAACACATATATGCTGCTGGAGGAAACACAAGATAGTAGAACCTTCTGGAAATCAATATATCAAAAAACTTGCATATGTACGTATCCCTGGACTCTGCAATTCCATGTGTATGCATTTATTCTCAAGAACTAGAAACTGGGAGGCACCTGTGGGGCTCAGTCGGTTAAGAATTTGACTCTTGGTTTCTGCTCAGGTCGTGATCTTTCATGGCAGGGGCTCTCACAGGTCAGGCTCTGCGCTGGCAGTGTGGAGCCTGCTTGGGATTCTCTCTCCCCCTTCCTCTCTGCTCCTCCCCACCCCCCATGCTGTCTCTGTCTCTCTCAAAGTAAATAAATAAACTTAAAAAAATAAAATAAAAGAAATAGAAACTGCTACAACCATGGATAGATAGATGTTTGATGGGTAGCGCTGATCAGGGGGAAATACAGCAGTGATCTCCTAACTATGATTTTTCAACCATATATATACATATATATTCAGGTGAAAAAAATATATATATATATGAGAGAGAGTATACGTGAATGAGGGAGACGGGCAGAGGAAGAGAAAGAATCCAAAACATGGATTCTTGGCCCCATGCCCAGGACAGAGCTTGATGGGGGCTCCAGCCCATGACCCTGAGATCATGACCTGAGCCAAAGAATCAGATGCTCACCTGACTGAGCCACCGAGGCACCCCTTAATAATAACATAATGTATGTTTGAGTGCTAATATATATATTCTAAAACATCCACAGAAAATAAATTTTAAAAGGATATGTTAAAATCCCAACATTTTCTTCCCACATACCAACAGAGCATTTTCTGGAGGGTACTTACCTTACCCTGGAGACCACCTATCTCGTCTGTTGGTGGTAAAAAGCATCAGGGCGTAAGGTCAGTGAATTCTGTGAAAAGTGACCCTTGTGTCAAACCTCATGGAGAGACAGACAGAACGGGATGGAACAGTCACCAGAACTAGAGAATGTTTATGTTCTTGGGACCACAAGAGGTTGGGGAACAAAAATAGAGCTCTAGTTTGATCAGAGGTCTTGGTCTTGCTCACGGTCAAGGCCGAATCCTGCGTGTACCCCCCGTGCCGTTCTCACCCCTGCCAGTGGGGCTCCCGCCCCATGCTGATATTATAAGAAAAATCCACACGGAAGTGGAGTCGACAGTAATTAAAAGCTGAATAACATGTGATCTAATTAAGTGCACGTGGGAAAAGGTCTGAGGCGTTTGGAAGAGGCAAGGTCATAAAGGAAAGAATTCTAGTGATCTGCAAAGAGCGAATCGGAGCCTGGAACTCAAAAGGCTCAAATGTGACATTCCCCATCGACTCGGGTCAAGGCGGTGTAGGCGGTCCTATGGTGGCACCATCACCCAGAAGGAAATGCCAGGAAACATCAAAAGCATGCTCTCTCAGAACCCGTATGTTAGCCTAGGACTGGGGCAACGGCAGCGTCCTGTGGCATGGGCCCTCTTCCTGCCCCAGGAGGGGTGATGGGGGAAGCCTCGAGCTTCCCATCAGTCACAAAAGCAAGCACTGGCCCTTGTGCCTCCAGCGTGAAAGTGAAGGTTGATTTCAGGAAAGAAAAAAAAAAAAAGAATCTGAGAATCTCATCACTTGGATATCCACTAACTACAGCCAGTTGAGTCTGACTTTGGCAAGTTCTTGCAGTCTCTAGAACCATTTCCTTCCTCTATTGAACGCAGAACATAGACAACAAAGATTCTCAAATACACAAATATAGAAAGATGCATGGAAAGGGATGTTTATTGCCAATACTCACCAAAAGGAAAAGCGGAAAACCCAACTTTCCATGAAAAAAAAAAAAAGGTTAAACAAACAATATCCATTCTGTGCAATTCTTTTTATTATTAATATTTTTGATTTTTTTTTTTTTTTTTTTGAGAGAGAGAGAGAGAGAGAGAGACAGAGCGTGAGTGGGAGAGAGACACAGAATCCGAAGCAGGTTCCAGGCTCTGAGCTGTCAGCACAGACCCCGACGCGGGGCTCGAACTCACGGACTGCGAGATCATGACCTGAGCCGAAGTCAGATGCTTAACCCACTGAGCCACCCAGGCGCCCCCCTTCTGTGCAATTCTATGTCACAGTCAATAATGAGGATATGTATATTGATATGAAGAGGTCAAGATATCCTTAAAAATGCAAGCTGCAGAAAAGGTGCAGTGTGGCACCACTGATGTTTTGCAGGATACACAAAATTATGTTTCTATATAACATTGCAATAGGAAGGGTAGATCAGGCACTCATGTTTTACCTGTATAATTTCTTACCAGCGCCTTCCAGCCTTACAGTGAACATGCTGTCCGCCAGCCTGGAAGAGGTGGTGAGCCTACGGAACACCAGTCCCTCTGCATTTCCTCTCCCTGTTCCTTCTCCCGGTCTAGTCTCCCTCACGAGTCACTTCATGATTAATCTCCCTAGACAAAGAGCAAATGTTCATTAAGCATGTGCCGTTATGAATATACTCAGGATTTGGTAACGAAAGGAATGCTCTAGGAAAGTTGACCTGATTACAACAAGCAGCAATGCGAAGCGAGGCGGGTCGGGGGACAGGGGAACCAGTCAAGAGACTCCGTAACGGGCCAGGCATTACTCATCCTGTTCAAAGCTGTTTGGGGGTTCCCAATGACAATAAAATAAAGGCCAAATTCCTGAGCTTAATATCCAACACTGTCCACAGGCTAGCTTCCAACATGTTTTTCTGATTCCTTCTATTACTTCCTCCCATCGGAAGCCTCCAGTCCAGTCTGGCTTTACTCTGGGTCCCTATCTCTGTTCACACAGTTACTTTTCCATTCTACCTTCCTAAACGTTGCTTCATTTAAAAATACAGACTCAGTTGGGGCGCCTGGGTGGCTTAGTTGGTTAAGTGACCGACTTCGGCTCAGGTCATGATCTTGCAGTTTGTGAGTTCGAGCCCCGCGTCGGGCTCTGTGCTGACAGCTCGGAGCCTGGAGCCTACTTCGGATTCTGTGTCTCCCCTGTCTCTACCCCTCCCCTGCTCACGCTCTGTGTCTGTCTCTCAATAATAAATAAACGTTTGAAAAAAAAATACAGACTCAGGGTGCCTGGGTGGCTCAGTCGGTTAAGCGTCCGACTTTTGTTCAGGTCATATCTCACAGTTTGTGAGTTCGAGCCCCACACTGAGCTCTGTGCTGTCAGGACAGAGACTGCTTCAGATCCTTTGTCCCCCTCTATCTCTGCCCCCCACCCCACTCATGCTCTCTCTTTCAAACATAAGCATTTAAGAAATTGTAAATAGGGGCACCTGGGTGGCTCACTCGGTTGGGCATCCGGTTTCAGCTCAGGTCATGATCTCACAGCTCGTGAGTTCAAGCCCCACGTCAGGCTCTGTGCTGACAACTCAGAGCCTGGAGCCTGCTTTGGATTCTGTGTCTCCCTCTCTCTCTGCCCCTACCCCGCTCGCATGGTCTCTCTCTCAGAAATAAATATTTTAAAAAGTTGTAAATAAACAGTAATACATACATGTGTTTGTGTGTATATATGTGTGTGTGTGTGTGTATATATATGTGTATACACACATATGTATATATATGTGTATACACACATATATGTATACACACATATGTATATATGTGTGTATACACACACATATATATATAAACACACACACACACATATATACATATATAGAGAGAGATTCAAAGCTGTTCTTTAATGTGTAGAGAGATTCAGTTTTGCCAGATGGAAAGTTCTGGAAATTGGTTGCACAACAACGTGAATGGACTTAACACTGCTAAACTGGACACTTGAAAATGATTAAGATGGTCAATTTCATGTTATGGGTGTTTTACCCCAATTAAAAAAAAAAAAGAAATCAGGGTGCCTCAGTGGCTCAGTTGGTTGAGCATTCAACTCTTGGTTTCAGCTCAGGTCATGATCTTGTGGTTTCATGAGTTTGAGCCCATCACACTCTGCACTGGCAGGGTGGAGCCTGCTTGGGATTCTCTCTCTCTCCCCCTTCCCCATTTGTGCTGTCTCTCTCTCAAATAAATAAATAAAGTTAAGGAAAAAAAAAAAAGATTCTCTCTCTCCTTCTGCCCCTCCCCCCTTCTAAAATAATCAATCAATCAATCAGCTTTTAAATGACTGGCCTCAGAAGCAAAATCAAAGTGCAAAGACAATGATAAACCGCGGCAACTGCTTTCATGTTAAAAATATTTTATTTTTCTAAAAGATCACACAAAAGTTGAGAAGAGAAAGGATACCAACTAGCCTACATCAAAATCTGGGCTGAGGAAGGACAAAGAGCTGCCTACAGACACTGGTAGCTGGAGCGAACTTCGAACATCCAGATGGCCGCTGGCCAACGGAGCCGGTGGCCCCAGTCAGCCACATTCACGAGCACCACCGAGGTGCAGCGGGGACAGCAAAGCTGCTGGCCCCCATCGTTCCTCCTTTTCAGGAAGGGTGAAGCAGGAGCTCACTCTTTAGACATGTTCTTGATGGTCTTGTGCTCCTTCATGGCCTTTTCCCAATCGGTGCCATTGAATTCCTCAATGACCACACTCCGCACGGTGCCCTCATCTAGGCAATGGGGGGCGATTCCTAGGGGAGGTGACACAGAAAAAGGTCCCAGGTGTGAATGACAGCAGGTACTGTGCTAGCTCTTGGACAGACCCACACCCACAAGCGTCGCCGTACCGCCGATCCGTGTATCAACAGCGACACGCTGGTAAAGCTTTGCTTTCCTCACCTCTCAGATGGGGACCAGACTTCCTAAACCAGGGATGCCAAGGTTGGATACCATTCAGTGCCATGCCGAGAGTACAAAGATTCAAGCCTAGAACGATCTGACTGGCAGCCTGAAGAATCCACAGGCCTCTTCCAGGGTTTAGATAGAACTTCCTAAGCATTAAACACCTGCCCACCGTTATAGGATCTTGTACCTTCCGAAAGCCTTTCTTGATTAAGGCAGGCAGGAAGGCCTCCCCGCGGGACAGATGAGGAACAAACGGGAGGTGCTGAACAAATGGGGCGGGGAGGACAAGGGTGCTGTCACGCCCCGCCCCCAACCATAAGGCACAAAACCGCCACGGTCACAGCGGCCCCACCACAGCTCTGGAGGGCACCAGATCCCAAGGAACACCTGCTGCTTCCCACTCAACTCACACTGCATTTGCGGTCATCCTGAACAAGTGTCCAAAGCTTGCTTCCTCTCCTCAGACCCTAACTGCACCTGAAGAGGGGCTTGGGGATTCTGTTGTGTGTGTTTGAAACAAACAGAGTATTTTAATTTTTTAACATTTTTATTTATTTTTGAGAGATAGAAGACAAAACGTTGAGTGGGGGAGGGGCAGGGAGGGAGACACAGAATCCGAAGCAGGGTCCAGGCTCCGAGCTGTCAGCACAGAGCCCGACGTGGGGCTTGAACTCACAGACAGAGCTGGAGTCAGACACTTAACCAACTGAGCCACCCAGGCGCCCCAAACGGAGTAATTTTTTAAATGGCATTATCAATCCTCCACATTCTTGCCTCCTTCACTCCCTTAACCATCACGGGTGTTAAAATTCCCTCCCCTCCCCACCCCCCTGGCCCCAACCCCGGCCCGGCTCCTCTTCTCTGTCCACCCTTTAATGTCAGCCCCAGCGACAGGCAGGTCTGGCAGAGCCGGCCCAGGAAGGTTTCTGAGCCAATGACCAGAGCCAACCTTCTATGCCATCATTTGAGAAAAGAAAAAAAAAAAAAAAAAAGAACCTTGGCTGAAAGAGCCCTGTTCTTCCATAAGACGCGTGTGGAAGGGCCCAGCCAAGCAAGAGGCAAGCCAAATAGGCCAGCGTTGACCTGGGGCAGCCACACGGCGCGTCTCCGTGTCCTCCCACCCCCCCCCACCCCCGCCCTGCGCTGGCGGCCCATTCCCTTCACTTACCGAAGCCTCCAGGGTTCGAGCGGGGAGTGTAAAAGCTCTGAACGCCGCATCTCTTACAGAACGTGTGCTGCGCCTTGTGCGTGTTGAACGTGTATGTGGTTATACTCTCTGCTCCCTAAGCAAGAACAGGCAAAATAGATGTTCTCCTTTTACAAAGAGGTGTTTTTTTTTTTTTTTTTGGTTTTTTTGGTCATCAAAAAAAATTAAATCTTTTAAAAGGCTCAATGGGGGGGGGAGCCCTTTTGTAGGGCTTTCAGGATTATGAGGACATGTCCAATGTCCCGCAGAGACTGGAGGCGGCTCCGGGACAAGGGCCCACCTACGCCGCCCAGAGACACGTCGGCCCTGAGCGTGGCAGCTCACGGCTTCTCTTTGTCAAGTGCGTTGCCGAACAACTCAGCCTCAAGCGGTCCCGGATCCACGGCAAGACAGCACGTCCCGTCAATGTCAGGAAGAGAAAACGCCTGCCTTCCAGGCCTAAAAGGCTCACCCCAGAGACTGGCTCTCCCTGTCCCCAAACAGCACTGCTCGAGATCTTAAGACAAGTGTTGATTTTACTGGAGTTCATCTACTAAGGACAAACTAGGAAAAGAATATTTGCCAGACATCACGGTCAAAGGGCTAATTTCCTTAAGGGATAATACAAACGGGAAACTGGGCAGAAGGACACGAAACCGGGCAAACAGAGAAAAGGGAAAGCAAATCACTCTGCCACCTATGAAATGATATTCGCGCTCATAAACTGCAAGGTTATTTTTTTCACTGGCAGGTGGGCCAAAATAAAAGTTGGTTAACTTGGTACACGCGCTCTCACATACCAGCCATGGGGACGTAAATTGCTAAAATTTGGCAACATCTACCAAAATTGAAAAACACATCCTTTAGCACAGAAATTCCACTTTTAGAACTTTATCCTGCCATCAAAATTCCACGTCCATCCAACGGTACGTACGCAGGTACTACAGCACTGTTGAAAACAAGGCTACAGATAATTGGAAAAACGGAAAACGGCCGCCAACAGAACACTGGTCACAGCAATGATGGACACCCATGAAACGGGGACACTGCAACTTTTAGAAAGAGTGAGACAGTTCTACTTCCAAATACTAACATGGAACAAACTCCAAGGTTGAACATTAATTGAGAAACGAGGTATGAAATAACTTGTGTAGTAGCTTATCGTTTCCATTTTATTACCCTATTTGTTTGTGTATGTATGTATTTATTTGACCATTTCTGTTTTTTTCTTTTAATGTTTATTTTTTTTTTTAATTTTTTCAACGTTTATTCATTTTTGGGACAGAGAGAGACAGAGCATGAACGGGGGAGGGGCAGAGAGAGAGGGAGACACAGAATCGGAAACAGGCTCCAGGCTCTGAGCCATCAGCCCAGAGCCTGACGCGGGACTCGAACTCACGGACCGCGAGATCGTGACCTGGCTGAAGTCGGACGCTTAACCGACTGTGCCACCCAGGCGCCCCTTAATGTTTATTTTTGATAGAGAGACAGAGCCAGACAGAGCACGAGCACAGGAGGAGCAGAGAGAGAGGAGACACAGAATCTGAAGCAGGCTCCGGGCTCCGAGCCATCAGCACAGAGCCCGACGCGGGGCTCGAACCCACGAACCGTGAGATCATGGCCCGAGCTGAAACCAACAGTCGGCCGCTTAACCCACTGAGCCGCCCAGGCGCCCCCCCTCCCAATGTGCTCCTCTTAACCTGACCTCTCGGTACCAGTCCTTCCGTTGTGAAACCGGTTGTCTGAGGACACCACACTCCACCGACTTTCCTCCGTCCCCGGTGGCCATCCTTCTCAGGCCCCTCCGCCCAAGCCTCTGAGTGTCGGCGACTCAGTCTCACAGTTCAATGCTTCAGCAGTGGCAACTCCGCTCGCTGTCAACTCCAGACCCGCGCACCCAGCTGCCCACTTCCATCTCCGTCTCGGTGAACGTCCACCCCGTCCTCAGTTGGGACTTTTCCGAGAAAGAACCCCCGCGGCCAGCGCTCCCGCACGCCTGCTCCTCCCCCGGGAGCTGGCCTCGCCATCGCCGCGCTGCTGCTCGGGGCCCACAGCGTGGATGTGACTCGGATGCCTCTTTCCCCCTTCTCCACGTCCACCCTTTGTCTAACCCCGTTCACCCTTCCCCTGAAGCGGTGGCTCTCCGAGTGTGGTCCCAGGCGCAAGAAAGGTCAATTCTTGGGCCTCCCCTCCTAGCCCTACGGCGATCTCCTTTAACACGCCCTCTGGCTGACCCTGCACGCACTGAAGCTTGAGAGCCACCGCTCGGAAATAAACCCCAAATATCTGTTTTCCTTCTGTCGCCATGACTACCACCCCAACCCAAGCTCCCGTCACCTCTCCCTTGCCCCCCCAGCAACCTCCTGGCTGCCTCCCTGTCTCCGTGCTTACCCCCTCACAATCCATTCCCCACACAGCAGCCAAAGCGAGCTTTGAAATCGTCCAAGCGGGCCTTGTCACCACCCTGCTCGAAACCCTCCACGGCCTTCACAGTGTCTCCTTGTCTGGTCCCGTTTCTGTCCCTGATCCCATCTGGGTCCGCTCCTTCACCTGCACCCCACAGAGCACCCGTCTGGCCGCTGTTCGGCTCCTTAGACGTGCCAAGCACGTGCCCCACTGCGACAAGCATTCCCTTTGCCTGGGACACTCTTCCAGCCCCGGCCCCCCCACGTCTTCGCCACGTAAACCCCAGCCAGACCTTCCCTAACCGATCTACACTAGCCACCCAGCAACCTTCTATCACATTGCTCTATTTTAACTTTCCACATGGCCTTACTGGACTTTTTCTTATTTATATGTCTGCCCACCTAAAACACATAAACTAAGAGAACAAGGGCCTTGTCTGTCGAGTTGGCCGCTGGATTTCAGTGGGTCGGTGCTGGGCCATGCAGGGTGTCCCAGAAATACTTGTTGAGTGAAGAGGTTTTGCACTTAATTAAAAATCAAACAAACAGAAAATCACTCCTTCCACAGGCTGGGGCTGAGTATGTTGCTCTAGGGCACCAGGAAAATGCAGCGAGCAGCAGGCCTAAAGAGGAAAAAAGTATCAATTCCAAGACCCAAGAGCCAATGGCTGTACCTGCTGATGCCTTTGGGAACCATGTGTCACAGGTGCTCAGGGACGAAGCTGAACTGGGGCCACAGCCTCCAGCAGGCTTCCCAGGAGAGCACAGTGGCATTCTCCGGGTTTACGGGAAAGACAGAGAAGTGTGCTGCCCGGGCGTGCCCCTCCTCCCCCGGGCGCCCCCACAAAGGATCAAGGGGCAAACAAAGAAAAGGAGACAAATAAGCCCCAAGCATCTGGGATTAAAAATCTCACTAACCAGGAAAGACCATCACTCATTCATTCATTCACTCAGGTTTTCCTCTCAGACCCTGAGGGCCTGTTCGATGCCACGCCCACAAGACCGGAAGCTGACAAAAGGTGGCACTTGGGAGCCCCTAATAAAGGAGACAGACATGGAAACACAGTATTACACCAAAGCACAGAAAAGCCTGTCAGACCACAGGAGGGGCAACGGGAACCGAGGGTGCAACTGAATCCCCATCCTACCCCGTATTAGCGCCGGTGTGCCAAAGCCTTTTTTAAAAAAGTTATATTCTTTGACCAGAGATTTTATTTCTAAGAGAATTGATCCTAAAGGAATCGCTAAATTACCAAAGATTTACACACGGGGAGGTTCATCACAGTGTTGTTTGTAACTGGGGGGAAAACTGCACTCAACCTAGAAGTTCAAATACAGGAAACTGCTTATGGTACATTCACATAACAAAATATGCTGCAAATACAGGAATGACAGTATAAATACATTAGGAAATGATTGGGTGGGGGGAGAGATTCAGGGGCTGAAGGACAATGGAGGGAAGATCTACTTGTGTACCTTTCAAAACCTCCACCCAGCACAAAAGAGTTCCCCAAAATAGTAAAGTTAAAAAGTGTTTAAATCAGCAAGATCCATCAACATGCTGCCTACAAGAGACTCACTTCAGACCTAAGGACACGTGTAGAAGGAAAGTGAAGGGACAAAAAAACATTTACCATGCAAATGGAAGCAAAAAGAAAGCTGGAGTAGCAAGACTTCCATCAGAAAAAACAGACTTTAAAACAAAGAAATGGGACGCGCCTGGGTGGCTCAGTCGGTTAAGTGTCCGACTTCAGCTCAGGTCATGATCTCGTGGTTTGTGAGTTCGAGCCCCACGTGGGGCTCTGCCAGGAGCCTGCTTCAGATTCTGTGTCTCCCTCTCTCTCTCTGCCCCTCCCCCGCTCATGCTCGCTCTCTCTCTCATAAACAAACATTTAAGAAAAGAAAAATTTTAAAACAAAGAGACAAAGACACTACAAAATGATAAAGGGAAAGATCCAACGGAGTGTAAATAATTGTAAATATCTATGGACCCAACATGAAAGCACCTAAATTCATCAAGCAACTATTCACAGACATAAAGAAATGGACGGTAATAACAATCATAGGAAAGGCCTTCACGCCCCCACTTATGTCAATGGATAGATCACTTGGACAGAAAATCAACAAGGAAACAGTGCCTTTGAAAAATAATTCGAGCATATGGCACTGAGTCTACTTCTGAGCCTCTATTCCTTTCTATTGATCCACATCTCTGACCATGTAACACTACCTTGATGACTACGTCTACACAATAAGCCTTCGTGGCAAGCGGAGTTACTTTGTTCCACTTCACTGTTCTCTGTGGAGATTGTTTTAGGTATTTTAGGGCCTGTGTGTTTCCCAATAAATTTTATAGTTAATCTTGCGTATGTCTGCAAAAGCCCTCCTGGGGTTTTGACAGAAATTGCATTAAACCTACAGGCAGGCGGGTTGGGGAGAACGAACATCAATACTATGTTGCCATCCACAGACACATGGTGTCTGTCCACTTATCCAGTTCTTCTCAATAACTTCATCAACCTTCTATGATATTCAGGACACAGATCAGGGAAGCATTTTGTTAACTGAACACCTAAGTATTTAACTTTCTTTGCATTACTTCAAATGGTATGATGGTCTCAATTTGTTTCTTAATGTCCATTATTTGTATTGGAAATGCACTTGATTTTGAAAACTGGGATATAATTCACACACCATAAAATTCACCATTTTCATGTTTATTGCTGCATTATTTACAATAGCCAAAATATGGAAACAACCTAAGCGTCCGCTGATGAGTGAATGGATAAAGAGGTACGATGTACAGACACACACACACAGACAAACACACACACACGATGGAATACTATTCAGCCATTAAAAAGAATGAAATCTTGCCATTTGTGACAACATGGATGGACCTTAAGGGAATTATGGTAATTGAAATAAGTCAGAGAAAGACAAATACTGTATAATCCCATTTACATGCAGAATTTAAAAACAAAACAAAAAACTAAGCTTAAGAGAACAGCCGGGTGGTTGGCAAAGGCAAGGGGGTGGGTGGTCAAAATGGGAGAAGGAGATCAAAAGCTACGAACTTTTGGTTACAAACAGGCCTGGAAATGTAACGCACAGCATGGTGACTATAGTTAACAATGCTGCTGCTGTGTATTTGAAAGCTGCTCAGAGAAGAAATCTTAAAAGTCCTCATCACAAGATGGGGCACCTGGGTGGCTCAGTCGGTTAAGCATCTGACTTCGGCTCAGGTCATGATCTCACCATTTGTGAGTTCGAGCCCCGCGTCGGGCTCTGTGCTGATGGCTCAGAGCCTGGAGCCTGCTTCGGATTCTGTGTCTCCCTCCCTCTCTGCCCCTCCCCTGCTCACGCTCTGTCTCTCTCTCTCAAAAATAAATAAAACATTAAAAAAAATTAAAAAAAAAAAAGTCCTCACCAGAAGAAAAAAAATATTCTGTATGGGCGGTGACACATGTTAACTAGACTAACTGTGCTGACCATTTTGCAATATATACAAATATTGAATCATTATGATGTACCCCTAAAACTAATGTTATATATCAACTATACCTCAATAGAAATTTTAATTCATCATTAAACAAAGTTTTTAAGTCATATATTTTTCATGGGGAAATGATAAAAGTTGGTTATACAACAGAAAAAAAAGATAAAATCCTACTCTGATAACATATACAATATTATTATTATTTAGTTGTATTTACCCACATAGAAAATAATGCATGAGGATATATACCCAAATGTAACAGTAGTTACCTTTGGTTGATGGGATGTGGATAACCGTATTTATTTTTTGATTCTATTTTTAATGCTTCTACAGTCACATCAAACCTTCATCCAAAATCTCAAGGGGGAAAATAATATAGCCTTGTAGAAATACACGTGAAACCTGGGGTGACAAGGAAAATGAAGGCCCCCTGAAGAGGTCCTGCTGTGCTCCCCGAGTCTCGCACTCCACAGGGGACCCGCCGGAAGGCAGGGGCTCCTCCCACCTGCTCTTAGCACTAACCTTCAGGAGCTTGAAGCGAGAAGCTGGGACAATGAAGTGTCTATTCTGTTTCTTCTTGCAAATGCTGCAGCTACAAAAAAAAAAGAGCAGTTCCCAGATTGTGAAACAAGCACCTGTGCCCTCCGAGTGCCCAAGCACCCCCCCCCACCAGTATGTCCCCAGAGGTGAAGCCCCTGTCAGCACCGTTCAGGGAAAGGGGAGCTCACACAGATGGACGGGCCACCGGGGGTCTCGGCTCAGCGGTCAAAGCTGCATACCCCTCGGAAAACCGGACCGTCACGACCACATTCCTGCTGCCTACCCTCCCACACCACCCCCCCACACACCCTATTACAGTGACGGGAACTGCTCGATTCTAGAAACACTTAGAAAACAAATGTCAGGCATGGGTACCATCTTATGCCTCCGGGATCCCCACACCTAAAGCGGACAAGGCGGTTTGGGTTTCCTGCTTCCTCATCTGTACATCACAGAAAGCCTGGCCTCCGAGTCGGTTGAATCCTCGGAATGACCATCTTCGGAATCAAATCTAAATCCCTCTTTTCCGTCCGCCTTTGAGAAAAAGGTCGAATTTCATATAGAATCCTCTAACAAATTGTCCCCACGGTGCTGCTTCTCCAATCTGGACTCCACTGCTAGTAGCCTGGTCGGTTCTCCATGTGAGTAATTCCGTGGTGTTTATGTATCATCCCTATGGGATTCAGGGACTGCACCGTCGAGGGGGCAAAAAAGGACCGGATCCCGTTGAACAACTAGTTGCCTGCTAACTATTGGTTCAGAAGTCACAGCCTGTCGTGCCTTTGTTTTATGACAACTGGCCTGGGAAGGTGCTCAAAGCGGGCCCTCCGTGAATCCTGCTGGGACCATCTGCCTCATCCAGAACAGAGCCCGAAGGCCTGGCCCATGGAAGCTTCCAGGTGTGCACAGCCTCCACTCGTATCCCCCCGCTTACCCCCACCTCTAGACTCCTGTGAGGACTGTGCCCAACCAAGGCTTGTCATTCCGTGCCCAGCCTGACCTGCCTCCAGCTAACTGCTCCGTGTCAACCCTCCACCAGTACAGTCTGAGGGGTGACGCTGGGAGGCATAAGCCGGGAGGGCCCTGCTCTGTGTCACCCGGGGAATGTACTGTAGGAGTGAGCTCGCTTGTGTGCTCTCTCTCTCCCTCTCTTTCTCACAGAGCAGGCTCGGTTATTTTTAGCTTCCCCCCATGTTTAAAAAAAAAATATATTACCGAAAACGTCTAGTATATACAAAAGGGAAAAAAAAATAGAAGGAACCCTTACGTACCCATCACCTGAGGCCAACAGCAATGAGCTGGTGGCCAACGCTGTCTCCCCGGTACCCTGACCCCCCAGATGATGTTTTAACTCTCAAGTCCCCGCCAGCAACTCGGGAAGAGAAAACTCACTTGCAGTCAAAGATGTGCAAGTCCGCCGAGGCCCAAACTTCAAAACGAACTGCCCCACAGTGGCAGCCTCCGGTGTGTTTCACCAGGCCCTGGTATTCGCTACGGGAAACAAAAAATCAGAAAGATAAGGAGTTCTGGACAGTCAGGCAGGACCTTATTGCACAGCTCACGCTTTCTCTCTCTCTCTTTCTCTCTCTCTCTCTCTCTTTCTCTCTCTCTCTGTCTCTCTCCTTGTTGGAACAAGGAAGCAGGATGGGACAAAAGTCTTCTCTTGAGGAGGTACTGGCAATGCTATAAAAGAAAGGCCTTTTAAGGGGCACCTGGGTGGCGCAGTCGGTTAAGCGTCCGACTTCAGCCAGGTCACGATCTCGCGGTCTGTGAGTTCGAGCCCCGCGTCAGGCTCTGGGCTGATGGCTCAGAGCCTGGAGCCTGTTTCCGATTCTGTGTCTCCCTCTCTCTCTGCCCCTCCCCCGTTCATGCTCTGTCTCTCTCTGTCCCAAAAATAAATAAACGTTGAAAAAAAAATTAAAAAAAAAATAAATAAAAGTAAAAAAATAAAAAATTTCTTATATTCTATTAGGTCGCAAAAATAAAACATTCCAATAATATGCACCATGGGACTTGGGATCCTGATCCCACCCACTCAAACATGTGTATTTACATGTCAAAGACTTACCTGGATTTTTTAATTTGTATTTTTTTTTTTAAATGAGCTAGACACCCGGCAGAGAACAGGGAGATACAGCAGACAAGGCTCCTGGCCCTGGCAACCTTAGGCAGCCATCAAAGAAATGACCCAAGTAGTATTTAAGGGACTGTGGTAGTACAAGCCGCTAGGAAAAAGTAAAACGAGGGGACCTGAATCTGGTAGTTGGGAAAAGGCTTCTTCTGAGAAGAATTCTGGAATGTTTGCTACATTCCCCACCAGTATCTTGCATATACAGGACTCTTGACAGAGCTTTACGTACACATTACATTCTTTTTAAGTTTATTTATTTATTTTGAGAGAGAGAGAGCACACGAGCGAGGGAAGGGCAGAGAGACAGTGAGAGAGAGAATTCTGAGCAGGCTCCATACTGTGAGAGCAGAGCCCCATGTGGGGCTTGAACCCACCAACCATGAGATCATGACCTGAGCTGAAACCGAGAGTCAGACACTTAACCAACTGAGTTACCCAGGCACCCCATATGACATGCTATTTTAATCTTTTTAAAACATATATAAGCCAGGCCCTTAACTGAACTTTATTAAGCTTGATAAGTAACATCAAATTGCACTCCAAAAGGGCTGAACACTTCTCAGCAATGAGAAAACCTTTCACTGTCCCTGCTTCAGCAATAATTACAGGAAAAACAACATGCAGTATTTTGCATTTTTTTGGTTATTCCACGTTTCTTTACAGGTTGAATCAGTGAACTTGTATTTAAAATCTTTTCTGCACATACAAATAACGCTCATTGTAAAAAAAAAAAAAATTAAAACGTTACAACATTTGATAATGTTAAAAAAAGAAAGTCTCCTATAATCTTAACACCCGGAGCGATCCACAGTTAACTATATGCAATAGATTCCTGCAGACTTCTTTCCATACAATAATATTTTCACAACACAGTGAGGAGTTAGGCATTCTTTTTGCATGTAAGTTAATTTAGTGAGTTTTGGGTTTTTAAAATAAGTGTACGCACTCAAACCAATCTGATAGGTAAAAACAAAACAAAACGAGCTCCCTTGTCTGTTATCAACATTTTAAAATCATTTTCTTGACCACTTATCAAGTTTGTTTTAAAGTAAAAATTTACTACAAATTTGAGTTTTACATTTCATGGGGTCTTTATAGCCCTTACACCTAGCGATGGGCAGCACATCATAGGGGCTCAAAAATGTTTAATGACGAATGTAAAAAAAAAAAAAATATTAAGCCTGCAGTCCAAGATGATAAATCAGGAAGTGAAGCACACAGGTAAGCAAATATTTCACCTCCGACAAGACGCACCCTAACCACTTTCTTCTGGATTAAGGACAAAAGAACATTTTTTGATCAAAAAAAGGCGTAACCCTCGGGTTGTTATGCAATTGTTAGGTCGGCCTGGTTTTTCCTGTGGTTTTGACTGCTCTTCGTAATTCATAAAATCACGGACACGGAGCTAGATTATTAGGGAGCTAAAATAGTTCTCTGCAGCACAACTGTCCTACGGGGCAGGATACAGATGCTCCGGCAGCCGCTGCCGGAGTTCATAGCTGGTTTCTAACACCACGGACACTCTAAAATCCTCCCCTGGCCCATCCGTCTCAGGTCCTGGGGGTTCTTCTCCCGCTGGAGCAACGCTGGGGGAGCGCGAAGGAGAGCGAGCCACCCAGGGGCATCGAGGCCCCCTCCCTCCGCTTAGGTACCCGCGAAGCCGTCCCGGATGCCGAGCATCTCTTCGCGCGCGCTTCTCTCGGGATCAATACCCCCTCCCCCGCACTCCGCTCCCTCCCAGGGAGCGCCGGGAACAATAACGGGATCTCGCCTCCGGGTTGGTTCCAAACTATTCCAGCTTTTCTGCCCACCCGCCGGCCTCTCCCTGCCCCCCTCTCTCCAAAAACACGTGCGCAAATATAAAAAGCGACCCGGGTAGGAGCACAAAGTCGTGGGCTTTATCGTCTCCTCGCTGGGAAAGGCCCCCCCGCACCCTCGGCGCGCCCAGACGAGGGACAACGTCCCGAGCACGATGGCTGTCCCCGGGAAAGACCCTTTGTGTCCCAGGACGCGGCGCGGCTCTTCTCACGCTCCGGGACGCAGTGCCCCGTCAAGGGCCGCACGCCGGCCCCGAGCCAAGCCTCGCGGCCGCGCCACTTAGAGACGCGCCCGGTGCTAGCACCCGGGAACGCGTGGGTCACGGTGCGGGAAAGGACGCGGAGCCGAAAACCTGCCCCGGCCCGCGGCAGCCGCTCTCGTGCTGAGGGCGTCCGCGTGGCGCCGGGTCCCGCGCCCGGCCCCGGCCGCACTCACAAGGTGTCCAGCAGCAGCTTGGCGGCGCCCTCGAAGGTGAGCCTCTGTCGCTTCTGGAACGTCTCCCAGCGCTCCCGCTGGTCGCCCAGGTCGGGCAGCGAGGCAGCGGGCGAGGCGGGGGGGGGGCGGCGGCGGCGGCGGCGGCGGCGGGAGCAGAGGCAGCTCCGGCGGCGGCTGCCCGGGGCCCGCCTCCTGGGCCCGCGGCGACGACTGCGTCGGCCGCCGCTTCGCCGACGGCTGCCTCGCCGCCGCCCTGCTCTCGCCCCCGGCCTGGCCCGTGGAGCGCCGGGAGCGGCTGGCGCTGGGGGCCGAGGGGGCGGCCGCGGGGGCCCCGGAGGCTCCCGGCCGCTTCTGCACGCGTGGCTTGGCGGCCGCGCCGCTTCTCGCCCGCCGCATGGCTCCCGCAGCCAGGCGCGCAGGCCTCGCCGCCCGCGCGTCCCCGCCGCCCCGCGCGTCCCCGTGCCGCCCCGCGCGCGTCCCCGTCCGCCAGCCAACCGACCCGCCCAGGGGGCGCTGCACCCGCGGCCGGGGCCCCGGCCGGTGGCCCCTGGCTGCCCCCCTTACCCCTCCCCCCGCCCCCGGAGCTGCAAGTTACAGCCCCCGCTCTCCCGCCCGCCTCAGGGCCTGCACCTGCCCGCTCCACCCTGCAGGCCTAACGGGACGGCGCCTCGGGCCTCCGCTCGCGACACCCACAGCCCACTGGCACCTGCGGAGGAGCCTCCGTCCCCTCTGATTCCCTACATTCTTGACCTGGAGAGTCCAGGGTCAGCCCTGAATGCACAGCCACATCGGAGCGGCCAGCCTGGGGTAATTCCGTCTCCAAGAGGAGGGCAGTACCTACCTTGCAGGAGCCATCGTGCACCTGAAATGAGCTCATGCGTGTAAATGGCCGGGCACCTGCTGTCTGCCAGACAAATAGCAGCTGAAATCGTGGCTCTTAAACTTGGTCTCTCTTGCCAGATTATGAAACAGATTTTTTTTAATGTTTATTTGTTTATTTTGAGATAGCGCAAGTTGGGGGGGGGGGTTAGAGGCAGAGGAAGAGAGAGAGATTATCCCAAACAGGCCCCGCACTCCCAACGCAGACCCGTCCCGGGGGCTGGGGCCCACGAACCAAGAGATCATGACTGGAGCGGAAACCAAGAGTCAGACATCCAACTGACTGAGCCACCCAGGCCCCTCAACAGATTGTTTTTTTAAATTTAGTAAATGAATGAACGGCACCAAATCCCACGGTTAGGAGAGCACCGAAGTTTCAAGACAAAAATCACAGGAACCACTGATGGCGCCCAGGTATTTGCTAAACCTATTCCTTGCTCTATTTTATTCCTATCTTCAAAGAAATATCATTTTCTTTTACTCATTTTTCTACTGTTTTATTTTCTACTTCCTTAATTTCGACTTTCCTCTTTATTAACACTATTTTTACCTTATTAAATAGTTTATTGAATTAAATAGTTTATTTTTAGTATTTTTTGGTAACCAAAATATGAATGTTTATTTATTTTTCAGAGACAGAGACAGAGCAGGAGTGGGGGAGGGGAAGAGAGAGAGGGAAACACAGAATCTGAAGCAGAATCTGAAGCAAGCTCCAGGCTCTGAGCCGTCGGCACAGAGCCGGGTGCGGGGCTCGAACTTGTGAACCCAGAGATCATGACCTGAGAAGTTGGACGCTCAACTGACTGAGCCACCCAGGCGCCCCGGTAATCAAAATATTAATGACTATGCATTTTCCTCTGAGTATGGCTTTAACTGTGTCCAATAGAGTTTCATATGAAGTGGGTTTTTTTTTCTTAAAAATTTCCAAATAATCTATAGTTTCAGTTTTTCCTATTTTCTTTATTGAAGGTATGTATAGTTTATATACAGCAAAATGCAGATATTTTAAAAGCAAAGCCTATGTAACCACCACCAGTTCAAAGATAGAACATTTCCAGCACTCCAGAGAGCTTCTCTCAGGTAAAAGAAAACAGGGGATTCCTATCCTGACTTCTATCACATAGGTTAGTTTTACCTATTCTTGAAATTCATTTTAGAGGGCGCCTGGGTGGCTTAGTCGGTGTCTGACTTTGCCTCAGGTCATGATCTCATGGCTCATCGTTCACAGGTTCGAGCCCCAAGCCCCGTGGGTTCAAGCCCTGGGTTCAAGCCCTGAGCCCCGCATCGGGCTCTGTGCTGACAGCTCAAAGCCTGGACCCTTCTTTGGATTCTGTGTCTCCCTCTTTCTCTGTCCCTGCTCACATTCTGTTTCTCTCTCAAAAATGAACGTCAACAATTTTTTGAAAAACATCTTGTACTCTTTTACCTCTTACGTCTTTCACTCAGCATAATGTTCTTGAGAACCATCCATGCTGTTTTGTGTATCAATTGTTTTTTTAATTACTAGGTAATATTTGACTTCTAAGTACATCGCAGTTTATTCTCCTGTTGATGGACATCTGGGTTGTTTCCAGTTTGGAGACAGTTATGCAAGGAAGCTGCCATTTACATTCACTCTTGCGTACAAGTCTTTCTGTGAACCCATTTCACTATATACATGGGAGTGGACTTGCTGGGTCATAGATTATGTTTTTGTAAGAACTGCCCGTTTTGCAGAACGGCTGTTCTATTTATACTCCACCAGCAATGTAGGAGAGCATCGGTTGCTTTACACTCTCACAACATTCAGTATTGTCAGTCTTGTTAATTTTTTTCTTTTTTAATGTTTGTTTATTTTGAGAGAGAGACAGCATCAGCAGGGGAGGGGCAGAGAGAGAGGAGAGAATCCCAGGCAGGCTCTGCTCTGTCAGCACAGAGTCCAGTGCAGGGCTCAAACTCAGGGAATATCTAGTTGTTGATCTACTTAGCTATCCTTACACCAAGGCCACTCTGTCTCACTTGGCTTAGTCTCGAAATCAGAGGAAGCCCTCCAGATTTGGTCTTCTCTGAGATTGGGTTAGCCTTTCTAAGTCCTGTGAGTTTCCATATAAAGTATAGAATCAGCTGTTATTTCTACAACAACAACAAAAAGCCTGCTTGATACTCTGTGCCATCAACCATTATCCTATGAAAATCACTAATTTTCTCAAATATACCTAACTTCATTCCATTAATTTATATTGTTTCACTACTACTCATCTGAGAGGTAGACTATTTTTTCCTATTATGCTAGTCACTCTTGATTGAACCAATGTTATTCCCAGGGTCAGACACCTCTTTAATTGCCTTCTTCTTGGGTTCTGGATGTGCAATAACTCTGAATTGTTTTCTCCATTTCAAGCTACCTTAACAGTATGATGTGTTTACTTTTTTTTTTTTTTTTTTGAACACAGTGAATCGCTTTCATTTCGGTATGCATCCACATCTCAGCATTTAGTGGTCCTGAACAGAAAAGTGGAAAAACGCAGCGATTTGCCAGGAAGTCAAGCCCGCCAATTTCAGGGATCTGCTGTGCACACCGACTTCTTTTTTAATCCCTGCTGAGGACCGTGAGAAACAGCAGCACCAAAACCAAAGTATGCACCGAATTCAAGGTTCTTTTTGTTCCAGTTGCCACATTCCAAACTAGACCCAAACGGATTGCAGGATGACCACATGAGAACCCTGTGTAAAACTTCTTCAGTTTTTAAAAGCAAAAGCAATTACAGGAAAAGAAAATTCATTCAGAGGGATCGTGGGTGCTTACAAGTGTCTTCTGTGGCCTTTCTCCAAGTTTAACCACCAAGAACTTTGAGACCTGGCAGGTGTGAGTACCCCTGGTGACTGTTCTTTTCACTTTATCAAAACCTGAGCTAAAGAAACGCATCAGCTGACGATGACAGCAGAGGGTGGCAGGGCTGAGGACCCAATATTCATTCCCAGGCTGGTGGAGAGTGAGTAAATGGGGTTCCAAAACTAAACGAGGGAAGTCAGAGACTCTTTCCAACCTTACCTGATGGCTTCTGGCCAAAGCAAGGAAGTACTGTGGAAAGTGTTGGGTGGTGATGGTACAAAAAGGGAGTTGAGGAGGAGGAAGGAAAAAGCAGCACCCCTCGATTAAGGTGGGGGAGAAGATATGGGGAGAGCCCTGAATTCCTCACCAAAGGCCAATTTCAGAGGGGAGCAGAGGGGGTTACAATCTATGCTTCGGCCAAGGGTGGTGGTGGAAAGTGAAGAAGGGACAATGGCTTGGGGGGGAGGGTGTGGTGGGGGGGTGTGGTGGGGGGCATCATTTAAGACTTAAAAAAAGCAGGGGTGCAGCTGGAGCACCCCCACACACCCAGCAGTAGTCTCACAGGCTGTGACCTGAAACCTTCACACCTACTCCAGCAAGCCACCCCAAGCTGGAGGGCTGTTGCAGGGAGGGAGGGAGGGAGGGAGGGAGGGAGGCAGGCAGGGAGGCAGGGGGAGGAGAAGGGGAGAAGGCAGAGACCCCAGGCCATGTAATCAGCAGCAAGGTGATTGTGTGATGTGTCTTTTCACAGTTGAGTTAGATGTGCCCCACCAGTTATGATGGGAACCAATTTAAATATACTTTCTTGATCCCAGAAGTTCAACTATGTGGACAGTGGTTACACTTGACAGGATGATTTGTTATAGCACAACTTACATATTTTAAGTGGACAAAAAAAATTAGTATCGTTTACAGTATCTTAAGATAAATTGCCTTTGAATGGGAGCTTCCTTTCCAGTACTTTGAGGTCTACAAGACGTATCTAGAAAATTTACTACTGTGGAAAATGAAGACTGCTTAAATCGAATGGGAGGGAGTAGGGGGAGGGCCTGTGGTTTTTCTTTTTGATTAATTGCTGTAACACTGTCCTTCAGGCGGCTGAGGGAGTTTCATGTTTTCTTTAGACATCATTAGGCGCCGGGGCTCTTGCAGGACGACTTTGATGCTATATGAATTCTGCCATTTTGCTAGCACTGATGTGGTTCTTGGGTCCACCAGTCCATTAGAACTATTAACTCCATTCATATTAATTTTTGTTACAAATCTTACAAAGGGGGTGCTTCTGGGTATTTAGGTCCACGTTCTATTTTAAGGCTGTATATTCGGTTTTCATAAATTGTTCTTGGAGGCCCAATTATCATCCCTGTCCATCTTGTAAGTGTCATGTCTTCATCATCTTCTAGACCCCAGCTAACTGTGCCATCTCCTACTCCTTTCTGGCCTTCTTCCAGTTCTTCCAACAGTCGAAAATTGCGAGGGACTTTTACTCCCGAGCCCGTGGTGGCTGCCATCTTGCGTCGCTGTCGCTCCTACTTTTTTTTTTTAAGATTTGTTTATTTTTGAGTGAGAGAGAAAATGCAAGCGGGGGAGGGGCAGAGAGAGAGAGGGAGACACAGAATCCAAAACATTTTACCTACTCATACCCCCACCTCTTAACCCAGATCAAAGGTTTAGAGGAGCCGGGTTGCCTGGGTGGTTCAGTTGGCTAAGCACCCGACTTTTGATTTGGGCTCAGGTCATGATCTCACTGTTCATGAGATCGAGCCCCATGAGATCGAGATGACCCTCTTCGCTGTCAGTGTGGATCCTGCTTAAGATTCTCTCTACTCCTCTGCAGCTCGTGTGCACACACTCTCTCTCTAAAAATAAATAGGGGCGCCTGGGTGGCTCAGTCGGTTAAGTGTCCAACTTCAACTCAGGTCATGATCTCATAGCTCTTGAGTTCGAGTCCCACACAGAGCCTGGAGCCTGCTTCAGATTCTGTGTCTCCCTCTCCCTCTGCTCCTCCCCTGCTCGTACTCTGTCTCTCTCTCTCTCTCTTACAAAAATAAACATTTAAAAAAATCAAATAAATACACATTAAAAAAAAAAAAGTTTGCGCCTGGCTGGGTCAGTTGGTAGGACATGTGACCCTCGATGTCAGGGTCATGAATTCAAGACCTCCATTGGTTGTAGAGATTACTTAAATTAAGTAAGTAAGTAAATAAATAAATCTTTACCAAAAAAAAGCTTAGAAACTGCAATTTTATTCCTCATTTTCCCATCCATTCTCAGGCTCAACTCCTCTTATGTGCATATTTTTTAAGTAGGCTCCCTGTGGTGTGGAACTTGAACTCATGACCCTGCGATCAATATCTGAACTGAAATCAGGAGTTGGACACTTAACCAACCAGCCACCCAAGGCACTCCTTAAGAGTATCTACTTTTTTTTTTTTTTTTTTTGAGAGAGAGGGCGTAAGTTAGCCAGGGGCAGAGAGAGAGAGAGAGAGAAAGAGAGAGAGAGAAGCAGGGCTCACCTAGAGGTCCTGTTTTTACCCAAAGCAGGGCTTCACCCTGCTTTCTCTTTACCCAAAGCTTACCCGATGTGGGACTCGAACTCACCGACTGTGAGATCATGACCTAAGCCAAACTCAGATGCTTAACGACTGAGCCACCCAGGCACCCAAGAGTATCTTCTATTTGAAAACTCTTCACTGAACAACTGCCTTGTCACCTCCGAAAGTTGCTGCTGAGCCTGGCAGTCAACATGTTGAATGAATAAATTGTCCATTAAAATAATAATAATAATAATAATAATTTTTTAAAGAAAAAGGAAAAATAGGGGCACCTGGCTGGCTCAGTCAGAAGAGCATGACTCTTGATCTCGGGGTCCTGAGTTTGAGCCCCATGTTTGGCGTAGAGATTACTTAAAAAATGAATGAATGAATGAATGAATGAATGAGTAAACTTTAAAGATATTTTTTTTTTAAATTTTTTTTTTTCAACGTTTATTTATTTTTGGGACAGAGAGAGACAGAGCATGAACAGGGGAGGGGCAGAGAGAGAGGGAGACACAGAATCGGAAACAGGCTCCAGGCCCCGAGCCATCAGCCCAGAGCCCGACGCGGGGCTCGAACTCACGGACCGTGAGATCGTGACCTGGCTGAAGTCGGACGCTTAACCGACTGCGCCACCCAGGCGCCCCTAAAGATATTTTTAAAAAATATTTTTAAGAAGAAAATGAACGTGGCAATGAGAAAGAATGAAATATGGCCTTTTGTAGCAACGTGGATGGAACTGGAGAGTGTGATGCTAAGTGAAATAAACCATACAGAGAAAGACAGATACCACATGGTTTCACTCTTATGTGGATCCTGAGAAACTTAACAGAAATCCATGGGGGAGGGGAAGGAAAAAAAAAAAAAAGAGGTTAGAGTGGGAGAGAGCCAAAGCATAAGAGACTGTTAAAAACTGAGAACAAACTGAGGGTTGATGGGGGGTGGGAGGGAGGGGAGGGTGGGTGATGGGTATTGAGGAGGGCACCTTTTGGGATGAGCACTGGGTGTTGTATGGAAACCAATTTGTCAATAAATTTCATATATTGAAAAAAAAGAAGAAAATGAAAAAATAAAGCAAAGTAGTGAAAAAAGGAAAAGATGTAACTATATCTAGTACAAAATTAATTATTCACAAGGACTGTACTCTTTCTTCATCTACCCAATATTGAGATCTCTTTTCTAATATAATTATCAACCTATTAGAGAACTTTAAGGATTTTCCTCAGCCCACATCCAGGGGCAATAGATCGAGCCCTTGAGCATCCACTATTATCGTTCTTCTGCCCCAAAAGATGAATGACATTTTGTCTGGGAATAAGATTCTCGGCTCTTAGTTGCAGCTTCTTTTCTGTTTGTAGATATTCTTCCCCGGCTTCTTGTTTCCAGTGCAGCAAATGAGAATTCTCATGCTAGATTTATTTGCTTTCCTTTTTAAAAATAGCCTCTTCCTTCAGTGTGAAAACTTGCACAGTTCTCCTGTTACCCATGAGGTTCAGGAATTTTGCCAGAATATGTGTACATGTGTATCTTTATTATTGTTGTTGTTGTTGTTATTATTATTATTATTATTATTATTATCATCTGGGTGTCAATAAGATAAACACCTCACCAAAGTTTATCAAGCCTGATAAAGAAAAACAAAAAGAAAACAAAGTGTACATTTACACATTGGAAATGAAAAAAGAGAAGGGCCTGGGTGACTCAGTTGGTTAAGCATCTGACTCTTGGTTATGGCTCAAGGTCATGATCTCATGGTTCATGAGTTCGAGCCCTGCATCGGGCTTGTTGCCGTCAGTGCAGAGCCCCCTTTGGACCGTCTGTCCCCCACTCTCTCTGCTCTTTCCCTGCTTGCACTCTTTCTCAAAAGTTAACCTTGAAAAAAAAAAAGAGTTAGAATGCTAAATCGTATGCACATTTTAGCACAATAAAAAAATTCTTACTAGATTTTTCTTTTCTTTTTTTTTTTTTTCAACGTTTATTTATTTTTGGGACAGAGAGAGACAGAGCATGAACGGGGGAGGGGCAGAGAGAGAGGGAGACACAGAATCGGAAACAGGCTCCAGGCTCTGAGCCATCAGCCCAGAGCCTGATGCGGGGCTCGAACTCACGGACCGCGAGATCGTGACCTGGCTGAAGTCGGACGCTTAACCGACTGCGCCACCCAGGCACCCCATAGATTTTTATTTTCTTTAACGCTTATTCATTTTTGAGAGACAGAGACAGAGTGTGAGTGGGGGAAAGGCCGAGATAGAGGGAGACACAGAATCGGAAGCAGGCTCCAGGCTCCCAGCTGTCAGCACAGAGCCTGAGTCAGGGCTCGAACTCTGAACTGCGAGATCATGACCTGAGCTGAAGTTGGACACTTAACCGACTGAGCCACCCAGGCGCCCCAAGATTTCTAAAGCACAAGCAAAGATACGAAGTGAAGAACTCCTAATTTTCACGTCGTGGGTATATGACAGCAGATTCACAATACAAAAGCACATCCGTAAGAATCAAAAGTGGGCGTGTGCGGGCCTCAGCTGGTCAGATTCATAGAGTCAGAAGGCAGAATGGTGGCCACCAGGAAATGAGTTTAATGGGGACAGAGTTTCAGTTGGGGAAGATGAAAAAGTTGTGGAGATGGGTGGTGGTGATGGTTTCACAACAGTGGGAATGTACTTAATGCCATGGAACGGTACACTTAAAAATGGCTAAAATGATAAGCTCTTTATATTTCACCATAATTTTATTTTTTAATTAATTATTAAGTTTTAAATGTTTATTCGTTTTGGAGAAAGACGGAGAGTGTGAGCAGGGAGGGGCAGAGAGAGGGAGAAAGAGGATCCGAAGCTGGCTCCACGCTGGGCTCGAACTCACCAACCTTGAGATCACCTCGAACTCACGAACCTTGAGATCACGACCTGAACAGAAGTCAGATGCTCAACTGACTGAGCCACCCAGGGCCCCCTTAAAAAGTCGTTTTAAGTGGGCATTTTCGCTTCTAGCTTTGGCCCTCTAAAACAAACATGATGAAGTCTCTGGCGACTCAGGATGTGGAGAAACAGATCCGGTATGTGATGTGCCCGCAGAAGGACAACAGACGGAACACTCAGCTCTGAAGGGAAAACACAAAGAACCCTGGCAGATTCGTACAGGATTTTAAGAAAACGGAATCTGAAAATAGTATAGTGCGTTTGATTTGCTTTTTTTTCCTCAAGCGTCAGTTCCCATGATTTGGGACAGATTTACTACAAGTATACACGCGTAAGACAGGAACTAACGGTGCCTTCCCATGCAAACGGGCTTTCCAGATATGATTTGTCTGTGGTTGACCTTACCTGGTACCTGGTACTGCTCCCCAGCCCGCAGCATCAGGTAGCATTTAGCTCCTGGGAGTGTGCGGAATCCACACTGGCCACCAGGGGGCAGGAGTCCCCGTGTGGTTCGGACTGGGTAAGAGAAAGGCTGCAAAGAATGAAGGCTCTTAGGGGCGCCATTTTGTACCCTCAGGCTTGAGAGACCTCCGGAAACTCCAGCTACTCGCAGGTAGAAAAAGCATTTGACAGAGATTAGGGTGGACTGACCATATTGTCCTCTCTCAACCCTGGGAGAAGCACCCAAATTTCTCAGCTCATGTGACAGGTTTCTTTTCCTGCTGATAGATAGATAGATAGATAGATAGATGTATATATACAACCAAAGTGGGACTCGAACTCACAACCCCGGGATCAAAAATGGCATCCTCCACCAACTAAGCCAGCTAGATGCCCCTCCCTGCTATTTATCTTACTACCTACATCCCTCCTAGCAACCAACATGCCAGTGGTAAATTCTGTTTCCTGGGCATTTGCAGGGGTACTAACTTTTGTGCCAACTAGAAAAAGAAGTCTCTTCTGGGCAGATACAAGCTGGCAGGCAAAGGACTTGGCGAGTTGACTGATGCTTCTCCATGAGTCAGAAAAAAAAATCCCCTCTTCCTGAGCCGCCCTGTGGTGGTCCTGAGTGGTTACTGAGTACCAGGGACTGTGCTGATGAAGGAGGACTCCATTTTGACCTCAAACTTGCTAGTTGGGTGTTTCTTTCTACCCTGTCTCTAGACTCAGGAGCAAGACCCTGAGGGCAAAGCATCCCTCCCCCCCCCCACCATGGGGAAAGGAAAACTACCCCCTCAAGCCGCAAGGACTTTCCTGAGCCAGCAAGATCAAGATCCTCCCCCCATGATTGACTCCAAGACAATGACCAGTGATTTGACCTTCACCCCCCCACCTACGCCCCACGTTTTCCTATATAAACCTGGAAGTATTTTCAGCACTTTGAAGACAGTCTTTGAGAAGCTGTTTTCCCGGTGGGGGCCTCACTGAATTAAATCCCTTTCTTGTTTCACCTCCACTTGTCTCTCTGTCTTTGGATTTCGTCAGCAGTGAGTGGCCGCACCTGATCTGTTTGGGGTCCCCGGAGCCAGGCGCCCTTGAACGCCTGCACACCAGCTACACTGGAGTGCTTTGCATATTTTGTCTAATGATCCTCACCACAATGCTGGCACTACCACCGTCCATGTTTTTCTGATGAAGAACCTGAGTGCAAGTGCAAGCAGCACACAACTAGCAGGTAGAGCTCACGCCAAAGGGAAGGGCAAAGACCTCGGTTGCCCTAAACTTCTTCCCACGTCCACTGCACTCCCTGGAGTCCCAGCAGAACTGTAACTCATTGTATCTCAGAGCGATTTTTAAAACCAAACTTTTAGGGGCGCCTGGGTGGCGCAGTCGGTTAAGCGTCTGACTTCAGCCAGGTCACGATCTCGCGGTCCGGGAGTTCGAGCCCCGCGTCAGGCTCTGGGCTGATGGCTCTGGGCTGATGGCTCGGAGCCTGGAGCCTGTTTCCGATTCTGTGTCTCCCTCTCTCTCTGCCCCTCCCCCGTTCATGCTCTGCCTCTCTCTGTCCCAAAAATAAATAAAAACGTTGAAAAAAGAAAAAAAATTTAAAACCAAACTTTTATGTTTATTTATTTATTTTGAGAGACAGCACAAGCTGGGGAGAGGCAGAGAGGGGGAGAGACAGAATCCCAAGCACTGATGGTGCAGAGCCCGATGTGGGGCTCGAACTCACA
Source organism: Lynx rufus (assembly GCF_022079265.1). Lineage (NCBI taxonomy): Eukaryota > Metazoa > Chordata > Mammalia > Carnivora > Felidae > Lynx > Lynx rufus. The sequence goes on from NW_025814843.1 coordinate 3,492,496, forward strand.
AACCTCGAAATCCTGACCGGAGCCAAGATCAAGAGTCGGACACTTAACCGACTGAGCCACCCAGGCGCCACAAGACCGATTTTTTTTAACTCTTTGTTGTTATACTAATGAATGTACATAATGTACATGTAGTGTCCAAACAAGAATAAAAAGAATGTCCAACAAAGTTAAGGAAGGAAGTTTTATCAATTTCTCTGCAGTTCCCTTACAACTCCTTCCTGGCCCCCTAAGAGATAACTCCCATCCCAACCTTTGTGCTAATCTTTATCACACATGTATGTATATCTAAATAATATGATATTTAGTCTTGTCTGGTTTTGAACTCTACAGAAATGAAATGACACTGTACGCACTCTTCTGAGATGATTCTTCTGTGACTCGCCCATGTTGATGGGTATAGTTGGAATTGATGTGTTCACTGTTGTATAGTATTCCATTGTACGAACATTCCACAATGTCCGTCCCATTCTTGCTAGATATACATGCCTAGTTTTTGCTACTATAAACAATGCTGATATAAACATTCTTGTTCCTATCTCCTCATGCATGTGTGCAAAGACTTTTTCTAGGATATAAAGTGTTTACAAATCTTTTCAGACAATTTGTTTTATTCTTTAAAAAATGTTTATTTTTGGAGGCGCCTGGGTGGCTCAGCTGGTTAAGCATCCAACTTGTGCTCAAGTCATGATCTCACGGTTCATTGGTTCAAGCCCCTCGTCGGGCTCTGTGCTGACAGCTTGGAGCCTTGAGCCTGCTTCGGAGTCTGTGTCTCCTCTCTCTCTGCCCCTCCCCTGCCTGCACTCTGTCTCTCTCTCTCAAAAATAAATAAACATTTAAAAACATTTTTTAATGTTTATTTTTTGAGAGAAAGAGTGTGTGCATATGCATAGGGAAGAGGAAGAGAGAGACGGGGACAGAGGATCCCAAGCGGGCACTGAAGCGGGGTCCGCACTGACAGTGCAGACACTGGTGAGCCTGATGAGGGGCTCGAACAAACGAACCATGAGATCATGACCTGAGCTGAAGTCGGACACTCGACCAACTGAGCCACCCAGGTGCCCCTTAAGACAATTTAATTGTGAGCACATGTCAAACTTTTATTATAGTTTTGCTGTAATAGCAAAGGCTTCTCACAGACCACATCAAAGATTTCTCTCTTGGTAGAAACACTTAAATGGAGAAAAATTACTAGGTAATTTAATTTTTTATTTTATTTTTATTTTTAACGTTTATTTTTGAGAGAGAGGAACAGAGCATGAGTGCGGAGGGGCAGAGAGAGAGGGAGACACAGAATCTGAAGCAGGCTCCAGGCTCTGAGCTGTCAGCACAGAGCCCAATGTAGGGCTTGAACCCATAAACTGTGAGATCATGACCTGAGCTGAAGTCGGATGCTTAACTGACTGAGCCACCCAGGCACCCCATAAGTAATTCAAAGGAAAATTTTTTTTCTGTTTCTACTCTACTCTCAATACTTAATACCCTTTTTTTAAGTTATTTTTTTAAATAAAAAAAACATTTACTTTTGAGAGAGAGTGAGTGTGTGAGCAGGTGAGGGGCAGAGAGAGGGAGACACAGAATCCGAAGCAGGTTCCAGGCTCTGAGCTGTCAGCACAGAGCCCAACACAGGGCTTGAACCCGCAAACCATGAGATCATGACCTGACCTGAAGTAGGACGCTCAACCGACTGAGCCACCCGGGTGCCCCTATTTATTTTTGAGAGAGAGAGAGAATCCCAAGCAGGCTCTGCACTCTCAGTCTCATGAACCCTGAGATCATAAGCTGAGTCAAAATGAGGAGTCAGACGTTTAACCTACTGAGCCACCCAGGCGCCCTAATAGTTCAGCACTTGTGACACCAGATGTGGGAATTTTTCCCCACACCAAGCAATTCTCTGACACCAGCTGGTTGTCCTATAATTTAACTCAATTCTGGTCCCATCTACCTGGAGTTATCCCACAGGTTAAGGGCTCAGTCTACAAGACTGTCCCCTCCCCACTCCCAAGTCAGATGCCAACCGCACGTCCAGGTTGTCACCTGTACTTCTGATCCACTAGCTATAAATCAGAAGTTCTCACTTCCGGCTCCTGGGGTTTGATTAATTTCTTAGATGGGCTCACAGAACTCAGTTTACTTACTAGATTACCAGTCTATTACAAAGGCTCTAACTCAGAAACAGCCAAATGGAAGAGACGCTTTGGGCAAGGTATGTAGAGGGTAAAGGGTGCAGGGCTACCTTACTCCCTCTGGGCACGCTGCTCTCCCAACTCTGGGTGTTCACCAACCGGAAGCTCTCCAAAACCCTGTTGCCTTAGGGATTTCTATAGAGGAGCCATTGCACAGGTGTGATCAATGAAATCATTGGCCATTGATGATTAATTCAACCTCCAGTCCCTCTCCCCTTTCCAGGGATGGGGAAGTAGGGCTAAAATTTCCAACCTTCCAACTGGTTGGTTTCCATGGCAATCAGCCCCCCAATTTAGGGGTTTTCCAAAAGTCACCTCATTAAGATAAACTCTGGAGTGGTTGAAAGGGACTTGTTATGAATAACAAAAGAATCTTTTTCATTCTAACCACTATAAAATTCCAAGGGTTTTAGGAGCCCTGTGATAGGAATGGGGACTAAGACCGATTTCTTATGATAAATCACATCATAGTAATTGTTAGGTTGTGTACAAAAGAAATGTCTCATTAAAGATCTGTAGACTCTTCGGGGCACCTGGCTGGCTCAGTCAGAGGACTGTGCAACTTTTGAGGTTGTGAGTTTGAGCCCCACGTTGGGTGTAGAGATTACTTAATAAACTTTAAAGAATTAAAAAAAAAATCTGTAGACTCTTTGGGGCGCCTGGCTGGCTTAGTCACAAGAGTATGTGACTCTTGATCTCAGCCTTGTGAGTTTGAGATCTACGTTGGACATTGAGCCTACTTATAAATTAATTAATTAATCTTTAGACTCTTGACTGATAGTGGACAGTCAACTTTAGTAGATGGCTATCTAGTTTCTCACAAGATATCTTAATTTCATTATAATCTATCATAAAATTGCTTAACTATTTTATGAGCAATGCTACTGGCTTCCCAGAGGGGGCTGTGAATTAACATCACACCACATACCAGGTGTAAGACAATGTTTCTTCTATAATAATTGAAGTGTTAAATAACAAAAATTCAACCCAGTAAATTTTAAAGATCTAATTGGCTTTATTAATCAATTCATGAATCTGGCAGCATTCCATCTAGCAAGTAGAGGGGAGCCCCCAGGGGCTGCACAAAAGAAAGGCAAAGAAAGGATTATTTCAGGCAGGTACACCTTCCCTTAGGGGGAAAGACAGGAGTCTTACTAGATAGATGATCTCATCTGCCTTTGCTGGGGTGTAAGGGTTTGGGGGGTTTGTTTTCCAAAGAGTTGTAACAATTTATATCCTCACTGCAGTGGGTGAGAGTTCCTGTTGTCCTACATCCTACGCAACAATTTATATTATCTGACTTTTTAATTTTTGTGGATTCAGAGGCTATGAAATGATTTTAATTTGGTTTTTAATCATGGTTTTAATTTGTGTATTCCTGATTACCAATCTGATTGACTTTTTACGTTTATTCCATTCTGTTTCCTCGTTTATGTTCTTTATATCTAAATCTGTGCTATCCATTGCTAATTAAAACTAAATACCACTTAAAATTCAGTTCCTCAGTCTCACTAGCCATATTTTCTAGTGTTCAATAGCTACGTGTGGCTCGGAACTATTGTGCAAATATAGAATATTGCCATCACTGTGGAAGGCTCTTTTGAACAGCCCCATTCTAGTTATTGACTCTTGTGAAATATGTGTTGTCCGTGTCTCCTCCAAATTTATGGCTGGTGAGTTGTTTTTTTTTTCCTGTCTTTATTGGGTATGTTGATGAATGAAGTTGATGAATAAAAGTCCCTAATTTTTTTTAAGTTTATTTATTTATTTACAGAGAGAGAGAGTGAGGGGGGAGGGGCAGAGAGAGAAGGAGAGAGAATCCCAAGCAGGCTCCACACTGTCAACACAGAGGCCGATGTGGGGCTCGATCTCAAGAACCTGAGATCATGATCTGAGCCGAAATCAGGAGCTGGGTGCTTAACTGACTGAGCCACCCAGATGCCCCAGAAGTCCCTAATTTTAATGTGGTTGAATTCAGAAAAGAGTTATCAAACCTCTTTATCTTGATCATAAAGATATTTGCCTACGTTTCTGTCTATAAAATATAAAGTTTGCCTTTCACATTTAAGGCCTGAGTCCACCCAGAATTTAGTTTTGGGTGTGATGTAGAGTAGGGACCTATTTTCATTTTTTACAATTGCCCCAGCAACAGGGTTCCTCCTTTCCCCATTCTGTGTATATTAGATTTTTCTTTTTTTTTTTTTTTTGTAATGTTTTTTAAATGACGTTTATTTACATTTGAGAGAGATAGCGACCGAGTATGAGCTGGAGAGGGTCAGAGAGAGGGGGAGACACAGAATCTGAAGCAGGCTCCACAAAGCCCAATGTGGAGCCTGAACTCATGAACTGTGAGATCAGGACCTGAGTCGAAGTCCAGCGCTTAACCAATTAAGCCACCCAGACGCCCCTGTGTATATTAGGTTTTTATATATGCATGGCTCTTTCTCTGAGCTCCCTCATCTGGTTCATTAATCCAGGGCCAATCTCCTTGTCTAAATTATTATAACTTTATAATGCAATAAAGGCATGATATCTTGGTGCTTCTGGAGTGTCTTGACAGTTCTTGGCCTTTTGCCATTCCTCATAAATTTTAGGTTTGCTTTTCAATTCCCCCATACAATCCTGTCACTGTTTTGATAGGAGATGCTACAGAGCTATAGATCGATTTGGAAAAAAACTAGGATCCGTGTGCTAGGGTGGTGTTCACAGCCCTGGGGATGCAACAGTGAACAAGACTGACCATGGGGCTTCCCATCAAAATTAGAATGAAATCCAAACTCTTCACCGTTGCCTATAAACCAATCCACACTAGATCTGCACTTCCCCCACTCCCAGCTCATCTTCCACTGTTTCTTCATTTGCTGGGCTCCAATCACACCTCCCTTCGCCTTCCTTCAACCTGCCAAGCACTCTCCCACCATGCTTGTTGCTGGACTCTGCCACCCCCTGCCCATTATTTGCATGATGGGCTCCTTCACTTGCAACAGGTGTCTGCACCAACGATCGCCTTTCAGAGAGGCCATAACATTATCTAAAATACCTACAGCATATCTCTCTAACACTTGCTTTATTTTTCCCCACAGTACTCATCACTACCTAACATATTAAAGATTGTTTTGTTGTTGCTTTTTTGTCTGCCTCCTTCCAAGAAAGTAAGCTCTATGAACCAGGAATTCTTTGTTCACTTTTACCCTCAATCTGTGCCTGGAACATAGTAAGCACTTAATAAATTTGTTAAATGAATGCAAGAAGCAGGACCAGACAAATGATCAAGAAGCCTTTGAAAAAACCCAGGTAAGATCTCTAAATTGTTACCTGTAACTATAGGGCTGTCTAATGTGTTAGAAATATTTGGCTAGTGTTTATCTATCCAAGTTGTCCCCATCCCTAAGGAAGAATAGTATTTAAGCACCTCATGATTTTAGAGTCCTATCTGCAAATATGTCACCCATATTTGGAGGGGCAGATTGATTTAATTCTGATTCATCAATCTTTTGTTGATCACATTTGCGGTGTTATAATTAAGGCATTTTTACCTAACCCTTAAAATGTTTTTGTTTTCTTTCGGAAAATCTATAGTTTTTCATTACTTTTATGTTTGTGATCTGTCTTTGAGTTAATTTTGGTGCGAGGCAAAAGCTGAAGTCTGTTAGTTTGTTTGCATATGGATATATCTGATGGTTCCAACACCATTCACTTAAGACTATCCTGTCTCCACTGAATTTCCTTGGTGCTTTTGGTGAAAATCAGTTGTAAGTAAATGGGAAGACCTATTTCTGGGCTCCATTCTGTTATGTTATCTATAGGTCTATCCTTATACCAACAACAGGGTCCTGATTACTGTGTCTTTATAGTAAGCTTGACATCAGGGAAGTACTCCAAATTTGTTCAGTTTTTTTCCCAAAGAATAGCTTTGGCTACTCTAGGTCCTTTCTGTTTCCATACACAGTTTAGGATCAGCTTACTGATTCCTAATTTTTACTTTTATTTTATTTTTTTGAGAGAGAGTGGGAGTGGGAGAGGGGCAGCAAAAGAGGAGAACAGAGGATCTGAAATGGGCTCTGAGCTAACAGCAGTGAGCCCGACGCCAGGCTCAAACTCATGAACCACAAGATCATGACCTGAGTCGAAGTCGGATGCTCAACAAACTGAGCCACCCAGGTGCCCCCTTGATTCCTAATTTTTACAAGCCTGCTGGGATTGTAATAGTGATTGCAATGGATCTATACATAAATTTGGGAAGAACTGTCACCTTAACAACATTGAGTACTTTAAATCGTAAACATGGTAGGTTTCTCCATTTGGGCAAATTAATAGGTTTTTTTCCCCTTGTTCTAGCTTGTTTAGGGGTTGATGAGTATGATTTCCTAGGCAATAACCACTCCTGTTTTCAGTCCTCACTTCAATAGACATGTAATAATGAAGTTTGGTTTTATTATTTTTATTTATTTTTTTTTTAATTTTTTTTAACGTTTATTTATTAGCGAGAGACAGAGAGACACAGAGCGTGAGCAGGGGAGGCATAGAGAGAGGGGGAGACACAGAATCCAAAGCAGGCTCCAGGCTCTGAGCTGTCAGCACAGAGCCCGACGCGGGGCTCGAACTCGCGGACCGGGAGATCATGACCTGAGCCGAAGGCGGACGCTGAACCGACTGAGCCACCCAGGCGCCCCTGGTTTTATTATTTTTAAAAAAGGTCAGTTCCCTTTTCTTCTGGAATCACCTCCTTCTTTACTTTTAAGTGAAACTTTTCACTAGTTTGAGTGAAAGAGAGAGTGCACACAAACAGGGGAGGGGAAGAGAGAGAGAGAGAAAGAATCCCAAGCAGGCTCCTCGCTGCCAGTGTAGAGCCCGACGTGGGGCTCCACCCCAGGACCCTGGGATCATGACTTGAGCCGAAATCAAGAGTCAGATGCTTAAACGACTGAGCCACCCGGGTGCCCCTAACCTTCTTGTTTCTTATGTTTGAGGTTTCTTGGAAGCATTCTGGGGCCTGAACCCCCTCTAGTCCCCTTAACGATCAGCCTTTGTATATTCCTCAGACTCTTACTGACTCCTACTTCTCTACTCCACATTAATTCATTTGATCACTAACCAAGGTTTTTTTTTCTTTTTTATGTCCCCAATCCTGTGGACAGAGTGCTGTGGGCCAAGGGCAGGCCACCCCCGAGACGGGCCACATTGGCATGTAAATTATTTTGAGCTGAAAATAATCAAGACCCAAAAGACTCAAGAAGAAACTGACCTATCCCCTGCCCCCACCATATGCCTAAAAAGAATTTAGATAGAGGGCCTGTACCAGGGAGAGAGCTATTAACAGAGATTCCTTATTATCTGAGAGACTTATCTACTTATCAGGGCAACCCATGTTTTCCAAACTTCTCTCACTTCCTGCTAATGGCCTTCCTCTCCTTTGCACCCCCAGACTCCAGCCCCCCTCCTGAGCTCAGGATGACAGACACACCTCATTTTGCCTGACAGTCTTTGGAAATTCATGTCTGTGTGGATTCCCCATACGTACAAAACTAAATTTGATTTTTTTCCTGTTAATCTGTCTCACGTAAATTTAATTCTCAGTCCAGCTAGAAGAACCTTGGAGGAAAATTTCTTCCTCCTCAAGAGTGTTTTAACCCCTTCTTTCCTCCACCATGCCCTAACTATCCATCTTATTTCTTCACTTTTCTTTTTGTTCTAAGATGTAACCAGGAGTTGGGTTAAACAGGGCAGGGCTTCCCAAAGAGCCAATAGTGTCTCCTTGAAGGGACCGACTCTGCACTTAAAGGGCCACCGGCCCCTGATGATGTCCTCTGGTGTCTGAGGGAGAGATCTGTGTATTGGAGGCCTCATCCAAGCATAATTAGGGAACCCCACATTCTCCTGTGCTACAGCACCCTCTATGGAGCCCGGACATTGACCCATTTGCTGAAGGAACAGCTCCTGTTGGTGCCTGGGAAGGGAGTGTGTTGACAACCAACAGATACTCATTGAGCACCTCTGTGCTGGGCACTGCTTCGAGCTTTTTTTTTTTTTTTTTTTTTTTTGACGTTTATTTTTTTTGGGGGGGGGGGACAGAGAGAGACAGAGCATGAACAGGGGAGGGGCAGAGAGAGAGGGAGACACAGAATCGGAAGCAGGCTCCAGGCTCTGAGCCATCAGCCCAGAGCCCGACGCGGGGCTCGAACTCACGGACCGCGAGATCGTGACCTGAGCCGAAGTCGGATGCTCAACCGACTGAGCCACCCAGGCGCCCCAACAATGAGACCTTTAAAGCCCGTGGCTACCTATATGGATATCGGCTTGCACTGGAGCTGTGTGTCTGAGCTGGGAGATTTGAACTTTACCTTGGCATCCTGGTGAATCCAACTCCAGGGTCTGCCCAAGGCACACTTCCCTCCGCTATTCCCACCAGTTGTAGCTGGTACATCCCTCGTCACCACTGTTTCTTATAAGCTCCTTTATTATAGTGTTTCTCATATGGTATTTACATGTTTGCTCTTTAACTGGATGATGAGCTACTTGAGGACAGACACCAAACTGCTCAACTCGGCTGTATGCTGGGGACACAGATGACTGGTTAGGTGAATCTCTGTGTGGGGTACAACTAAAGACAAACTTAAACACCTGAGGAAATTTGGATTTGTTCCCAGAACAATTCTTTGCTGTTCCATTCTTACAAAGACCACTTTTGACACAGCACTGATGGTAGATTGACCTGACCAGAGGGTATTGGTCCATCTTTGTCCAGCCAAAATGTTTCCTTTGTTCCAAGCCACACCATCTTGAGATTTTGGACTAACTGGGTTGGACTCTTACAGAAAAGCTGGGCACAAGTCTATATCAAGGGCCGGCGTTGGAAATAGCTGCAGTATTTTTTTTTCTTTTCAGCTGATATATAATCAACAAGTAACATCCTGTAAGTTGAAGGTCTACAACGCAATGACTTATGGTTAAGACGACGTTAAGATCTATTCTCAGCAACTTTCAAGGGCACGATACAGTATTGTTAACCATAGTCATCATGCTCCACATTAGATCCTCAGAACTGATTCATCTCGGTGTAACAATATTCTGGATTCACTCCACTGGAGGGATGCAACGGTGAGCTTTATCCATTTGTCACAGAGTTTACTCTTTGTTAGAACCTATACAAGACAAAAGAAGTAGTTCTGTTTTTCTTGAACAAATCAATTTGTCTGTATCTCAGGGACAGTGTGATATATGCCTAATCCGGTTTTCCTCTTTGATTTGGCCACTTAGGTAGCTTAGCAGTGAATCTGTAGCCTATTCCTAGTAACCTTAAAGGACCACTGAACACTATGAGCACAGAGATTAAGAGAGCTTTGAAGTCAGGCAAACCTGGCTTGAAATCTCGCTTCTGCCGCTTCTTAGCCATGTGAATGTAGGCCACCTATCTGGTTTTTTCCCCAAGTGTTTAAAAACGGGCATAATCACAGTATTTACTTTGGGAAGTTCTTTTGTTGGTAAGATTAAGGGATACAATGCTAAGCATAGCGCCAGACACATCAACAAAATTATAGGGGCGCCTGACTGGCTGAGTTAGAACATGTAACTCTTGATCTTGGGGTCATGCGTTCAAGCCCGACATTGCGTATAGAGCTCACTAAAAAATAAGTAACTAAAAATAATAACCAATTGTAATCATTTTCACTTGGTGGTAAGCAGTTTTGTGTGCTCTAAGATGCAGAAACCCACAATTTTCCCACCTCAGAAATGTGTAAATTGCTTTGATTTTGATTAGCTGTTTTTTTAAAACCTGCTAAATACACCCTTTTGCTAGAAGTGGTATAGATAAGAGTCTCCGGAAAACTTGCCATACTGATAGGAAAATTTACCATACTGATAGTTAAGTCTGCATCTGGGAGGTTCTTCCTCTCAACACACACATAGTATAGCGAAGGAGCAGATCTTATATGTCTTACAGGTTGAAGAACACATGGAAAGGACACATGGCCACCCGGCTTCGGGTATTCACGACTTAGGGTGATCCTTGGTCATCATAGGTTCATTACTATTTATATCTTCTGATATGTCCTCTGACATCTGTTTGGATTCAAAGGGCAGTTCTTCATCCCAAAGTAATTAAGGAATCTGTTCAGCTTCCTTTTGGGGTCAAATAAATTCAAACAGAGAGGATCTATGAGGGTGACACTAATGTGTGGTATATTTCCGTAACTTAATAAGTCTCAAACTGGGTAAATACATCTTTGTATTTTATAAAAGGAGACTCTGATGTTTATCTTTTAAAAATTTTTTTTTAACTTTATTGCTGAGGTCAGTTTACTTTTGCTTCCTGAGATGCCTTCCTGTTCAGCAAGGATTCACCTTGTTTGCTTAATTTAACATTTTTACTGCTTTATAGAGGGTTAAATGATGCACGATAAGCTGCACATGTTTAAAGTTTGGATCTATGCTCCTACCTATCAGATGATCACCAAAATCAAGAAGGTAAACATTTCTCTCACCCCCCCCCCGCCTCTTCTGCCTTTTATAACCCATCCCACCTCATCCTTTCTTCCTGCCTCCATCCCCAAGTGACCAAGTGACCAAGTGACCAGTGATCTGCTTTCCCTCCCGATAGTTTGTAATTCCTGGACTTGCCTTGAGATTCATCCGTGTTGTTATGTGTATCAATGGTTCATTTCTTTTTACTTTTGAGTAGTGTTCCATTGTGTGGCTACTACGATTTTTCTAACCACGTGGACTTAGGTAATTGTCGCTCTCCATACTGTCTGGGAAACAACAACAACAACACACTAAATCCGTGGCCCACCTCTAGCAAAAGGACAGGCCTGAAAGCCAGCATTTTCTACACTCATCCCACCCCTAACTTCATTTCTTCCTCTTTCCTCTCCTTTTGTTAAGTTCCTCCTTCCACTTATCTTTTAATTTGGTATGTACACTTAAGTCAGTCATCTTAGACCTTTTCTGAAACAAGGACGAAGTACAGCTAAATGATGCTCCGTTTCGATTTGATTTTATCAGTTCTTTCATCCTGTTTTCTTTAGGGATGCTGGATTTTGTTGATTTGGTCTACTTACAGATGCTCATCATATCCTGCTTGGACAGCTGCTATCATCTCTGGAGTCCTTAACCTCTAAGCTCATCTCCCTTCTATTCACCTGCTATGATGTCACCAGGTTATCATTCTACAGTAGAAATCTGATCATGTCATTCCCACGCAAAACACCCACCCAAAGGAACTGAAGTCCTTAGCATAATAAGGCAAGTCATTAGTCATTCATTCTTTCAACAATACTAAGCACTGATTATGTAACAGGCTCTAGGCTAGCTGGCTAAGTGTGGAGGTATGGTGACAGACTGGAGAGATGTGGCCTGTACCCTCATGGAATTTGTATTCCAGTAGGGAGCCAAATAAACAACCACGTAAGCAATATAGTTATGAATTGGATAAATGTGAAATTGTTATTAAGTAGCCAGCGTGCTGTGACTAAGTTCTGGGAGCAGGGCTGGATGGCAGAGAAGTGACATCTTTCTAGGAGGTGACATTTATACTGCTTAAATTGTGACAAAGAAATGACCATGGGGAGAGTTCTAGGCAAAGGAAACATCAAGTTTCCAAGGTCCAGAAGTGGGAAAGAGCGTGGCTGGCCAGTATGGCGGGAGGCGGTGAGGCCGCTGATGGTTGAGCTCTGCCTGCTTCTCCAGCCTCATTTCCCAAAACACAGACCCACCTGCAACCACCCCTAAATCCCAGACATGCATATCTACCCACTATTTCCTTAACAAACCATACCTTCTCAGTTTTCACCTGCTCCCTCCTGCCTGGGCAATCCCAGCCTTGGTGATTGGGTTTCTAAATCCAAAGGAAAACCTTTGGGTTCCTCGCCTACCCTCCTCCATGCACTAGACTGCTCCTTCTTCCTCTGTGCTTCCAAGGAAGTCTATATGTACTTTTCCTTTTTTATACAGCCAGCATTTACTGAGTGCTCTCTATCTGCCAGGCACTGTTCTAAGCACTTTTACCTGTATATTCAACTTTATGGGGCAGGTCTATTTAAAATCCTCAAAACTTCTACCAGCTACGAGTTATTACTACCTCCACCATATAGATGAAGAAACGGTGGCTTAGAAAAGTTACATAACTCATCCACAGCTCTACAATGAGTAAACGGCAGAGCTAGGATTTCAACTCAGACCAGTTTGTATTTTAAGCACTAAGCCCTTTTTGCTCTTCAAGATTGATCATAGTAGCTAATATTTATCAAGCACTCCATATGTGCTGGGCTTGCTTCTTGACTCTTCATATAAATGAACTTCTTGAATCCTACAACTCGCTGAGGTAGACACACTCAGGGCTCACAACAACCAGTAAGGCTAGCCCTAAGACCAGGACTCTCCTGGGTGGAGCCCACCTCCTGTCCCAGTCAGCAATCCCAATGCTTCCTATACCCAGAAATCACACAACAAATTTTCGCTGACTGAATGAATGAACTGGCAGAACCAGTGTTTTTCTCTTCGCTCAGAATTCAGACTTCAAGAGCATCCGGTGCCTGGAAAGAACTGGAGAATTATAATGGAATATAAATCTGTTGTAGAAAATACACACCACTGAGAACTGATTAATATAAAGGCTAACTAGGGGTGCCTCGGTGGTTCAGTTGGTTGAGCGTCGACTTCCGTTCAGGTCATGATCTCATGGTTCGCGAGTTCGAGCCCCGCGTCGGGCTCTGTGCTGACAGCTCGGAGCCTGGAGCCTGCTTGGGATTCTGTGTCTCCCTCTCTCTTTCTGCCCCTCCCCCACTCATGTTCTGTCTCTTTCTCTCAAAAATAAATAAACATTAAAAAAATTAAAAAAAAAATTTAATACAAAGGCAAACATACTCATTGTATTTCGGATGTGAGATAAGGAAATTCCTTTATGTATCAGAGGTTGTCTTATGTATTAGATGTACTAACCAACCCCTCCAACAGCAAAATGGGGCAAAGGCCTGCTTCCAAGACAGCTCTCACCGTAAATCTAATCCATGTTGAAATGTTCACAAAGCCAACAAAAACAACACACCAACTTACAAAACCATCTACATCTTTTGTCTAGCTATTGTTCTTTGGTGTGGCAACAAATAAATTCCATTTATTAGACACAATAAATAAAAGTTTAAAATGTCACTGAAATCTCAGAATAAGTTCATGACCCTAAAAAACAAATGGGAAGTAGTCACTGGTAATCAGTAGAGGAAATGAAGAATAGTGACTTGAATCTAAGGGGATGGTACAAAATTTATTTATCCGAGAAACCAATAACTACTATTGTCTAGTCCATTTTGGGTGTGTAATATAGTTTCCTAACAGGTTTGGAGATTGAGACAGCCAACTACTGCTTCTTGGTCTATTGACAAGGTTTGGGAATTCCCTGGAAATGTATTGGGAAAAAGAAAATCCCAGTCTTTCGAAGGCCGTTTGTGTAAAGAGCAAAGGAAACCAAACAAAAGACAAAGAAAAAGGGATGGAAGTGACAGTTGCTCAGTGAGTTGCCAAAACTTGAGACTCAATTTGACAAGTTAGAATGACGCCTGGTCCCCATTTTTTCTTTACAGACAGGGAAACTAAAGGTTGAAGATGTGAAATAAAATACACAGTCAAGGGGCTGATGTAAGAAGTTGAGAACATAAGGTTTGCTTCCAAATCGCATGCTCTTTTTGCTGTGGTACACCGCCTGAGGTTACTCAAAGAATTGATTGATAAGTTTGACATAATTGCCAAATTCTAAAATGAGAACCAAAGGCAATTTGTTGGTATGAGCTCACCCAACATTCGCTGATACCCTCGCATCCCTCCATTAACAGTGACAAGTCATTTCACCGCCTCTTACAGTTTGTCCCAAGAGGCTCCTGAAGCGCCTCAAACCAATGGACCTGTGGTAACCAAATCCATCAAACTGTCACACCTGCCTCAGAAAGTGTCTCCTTCCCTATAGTCAAATCCCATCTGAAAACAAATGGCCTCATATGTACAAAATAAACTGGAGGGGACTTGATAAATACTTTTTTCTAAAAGAAATCTTCCCATCAGATGGGCAGAATTTAATAATTTTTTTAAGTTTACTTACCTTGAGAGTGAGCGAGCAGGGGAAGGGCAGAGAGGGGGAGAGAGAATCCCAAGCAGCCTCTGTGCTGTTAGAGCAATCTCATGAAACTTGAGATCATGTCCTGAGCTGAAATCAAGAGTCAGATGCTTAATCGACTGAGCCACCCAGGTGCCTCCAGATTGGCAAGACTTTAAATTCTGAAAATAATAAGCGATACAGAGTAATATATAGAACAGTGGGATTCTCCTACATTGCTGGTGAGATTGTAAATTCATACAATCCCTTTGGAGAGCAATTTGGCAAAACTTAGTAAAGTTGAAGATAGCATCCCACAATTTTATTCCTATGTATACCACCTAAATACACACGAATACAATGATGATGCTTTTATTGTTATAAAATGGTGCTGTTATGGAAAAGAGTAGGATAGTTTCTCAAAAAATTAAAACTAGAACTACCATATGATCAAGCAATTCCACTTCTGGGTATATGCCCAAAAGATTTGAAAGAACTCAGAGGCACCTAGGTGGCTCAGTCGGTTAAGCATCCGACTTCGGCTCAGGTCATGATTTCAAGGTTCGTGAGTTCAAGCCCCACATTGGGCTCTGTGCTGACAGCTCAGAGTCTGGAGCCCACTTCCAAATACAATCACACTGGGGATTAGTATTCAACATACGAATTTTGGGGGTACGCATTCAGTCTACAGCAACATGTAATATTTATGGAAACATAAATGTATAGTATCAGCTTCAAAAGGTGCCTGGGATTGGGGCCTCTGGCTGTCTCAGTCAGTAAAGCATGTGACTCTTGATGCTGGGGTCATGAGTTCAGGCCCCACATTGGGTGTGGAGCCTACTTAAAAAAAAAGGTGCGTGGGGTTCAAAAACATCAAATTCAGTATTGTACTATCTCTGGGAAGGAAAAGAAATGACTGGCATTGAAAATGGAATCCTTGGGGCACCTGGGTGGCTCAGTCGGTTGAGCATCCAACTTCAGCCCAGGTCATGATCTCGCGGTTCGGGAGTTCAAGCCCCGCGTCAGGCTCTGTGCTGACAGCTCAGAGCCTGGAGCCTGCTTCAGATTCTGTGTCCCCCTCTCTCTCTGCCCCACCCCTGCTTGTGCTCTGTCTCTCTCTTTCAAAAAAGATGAATAAACATTAAAAAAATTAAAAAAAAAAAAAAGAAAATGGGATCCTTGAGGTGCCTGGGTGGCTCAGTCATTTGGGCATCTGGTTCTTGATTTTGTCTTGGGTCACTGATTTTGTCTGGCTCTTGAATTTCAGCTTGGATTTGTGGGATCAGCCTCCACGTTGGGCTCCGTGCGGGCAGTGCAAAGCCTGTTTGGGATTCTCTCTTTCTCTTTGCCCCATCCCTGCTCGCACTCCCTCTCTCTCAAAATAAATAAATAGAATATTTTTTAAGAAAAAGCAAATGCAACCCTTAAAAAGACCACACTAACTAAAACAGATCCATACATACCTAACCAATTGATTTCTGAAACTGATGCTAAAGCAATTCAGTGGAGGAAGCATAGTGTTTCCACCGTGCTGGAGCGACGGGACAACCAAAAGCCAAAAAAAAAAAAAAAAAAAAAAAAATCAACCTCTATTTAAACTTGACACCTTATACAAAAGTAACTAATTTGATATGGATTTTAGATTTAGGTGTAGAGACAACACAGGAGAAAATCTTTAGGCTGGATGAAGAGTTCTTAGCAGGAAAAGCACAATCCATTAAAGAAAAGAACCAACAGTTGAGGGGAGACAACAGAAAACTGGGGAACTGGAGGTCTTAGAAAGTTTACCCAGCAGATGTAGTAGAAACAAGGTAGAAAGAAAGCTAGAAGGGTGACAGGTCGGGCTCTGAGTGAAGAATCCTGGAGTTTAAGAGTTCAACCAGCTTCAAGTGATATCAAAGTTCACTGCTGAAGTCAAATGGAGATAATCTCTAAAGAGATGAAGGAAATGTGGTATAAGATAGGGTGTTGAGACTTCATCAAAATAACAAACTTCCGTATTTCAGAAGATACAATCAAAAAAGTAAAAACTCACAGAATGAGTGAAAATATTTGCAAGCCACATATCTAAGAACTTGTATCAAGAATATACCAGGAACCTCCAAAACACAACAGCAGAAAGCCAAGACAATCCAATTACAAAACAGGCAAAAGACATGAACAGACATTTCAGCAGAGGATACACACATGGCAAATAACCACGTGAAAATATGTTCAAGGTCACCAATCGTTAGGAAAATGCAAATTAAAACTATGATGAAATATCACTATATGTATATTAGAATAGCTAAAATAAAAAGAAACAGCGGTAATACCCAAATGCTGTGAGGATGCAGAGAATCTCCCATACATTGCAGGTATGAGTGTAACCAGTACAGCCAGTCTGGAATATAGCTCAGCAGTTCCTTAAAAACCTATCCATATTCTTACACATGACCCAGCAATTACAGTACTGGGTACTTGTCCCAGGGAAATGAAAACATATTCACCAAAAAAAAAATGTGTATATTAACATGTATATCAGCTTTACTTCTAATAGTAAAAAATTGGAAATATATCAAAAGTCCATCTGTATGGGGCGCCTGGGTGGCTTAGTCGGTTGAGTGTCCGACTTCAGCTCAGGTCATGATCTCACAGTTTGTGGGTTCTAGGCCTGTGTTGGGCTCTGTGCTGACAGCTCAGAGCCGGGAGCCTGCTTCAGATTCTGTGTCTCCTCTTTCTCTGTCCCTGCTCCACTCACACTCTGTCTCTCTCAAAAATAAACATTAAAAAAAAAAGTCCATCTGTAGGTGGATAAATAAACCAATTGTGGTACATCCATACCATGGAATGCTACTCGGCAATGAAAAGGAATGGACTATTGATATATGCAACACCTTGGATGAATTTCAAGGGAATTAGGCTGAGTGCAAAAAAGCTACTGTCAAAAAATTACATATTGAGTGATTCCAACATTTCCAAAATAACAACATTATAAAGATGAAGAAAAGGTTAGCAGTTGCCTGGGCTTGGGGGTAAGGGGTGGGAGAATCCTGTGACCATAAAGAGGTAGCATGAAGGATCCTTGTGATGAAACAGCTCTGTATCTTGATCATAGTGGTTACGAATTTACCCAAGTGACAAAACCGCACAGAACTATGTACACACACACACACACACACACACACACACACACACTAAAGTGCATATAAAACCGCTGAAATCTGAGTAAGGTCTGTAGAACATACAAATGTTATTTTCCTGCTTTTGATAGTGTACTGCAGTTATGTAAGATGTTACCACTAGGGAAACTTGGATGAAGCGCATAATAAGATCTCTCTCTACTATTTTGGCAACTTCTTGTGAATCTATAATTATTTTTAAAAAGTAAATAAATCATTAGAGAAATGCTAATCAAAACCACAATGAGATATCACCTCACACCCATCAGGATGGCCATTATAAAAAAAATAGAAGAGAGTAACAAGTGTTGGGGTGCCTGGGTGGCTCAGTCTGTTAAGTGTCTGGATTCATCTCAGGTCATGATCTCACATTTCATAGGTTCGAGCCCCACGTAGGGCTCTGTGCTGACAGCTCAGAGCCTGGAGCCTGTTTCAGATTGTGTCTCCTTCTCTTTGCCCTCCGCTGCTCTCACTGTCTCTCCCTCTCTCTCAAAAATAAATAAACGTTAAAATTTTTTTAAGTAGTAAAAAAAAGAAAGTAACAAGGGTCGGTGGGGATGTGGAGAAACTGGAACCTTTGCACATGGCTGATGGAAACAGCATGGAGGTTCCTCAAAAAATTAAAAATAGAATTGCAATATATAAAGCAATCCCCTTTCTGAGTATATATCCAAAGGAACTAAAAGCAGGATCTCGAGAGATATTTGCACACCCATATTCCTTGCAGCATTATTCACAATAGCCAAGGGGTGAAAGCAACCCAAATATCCATAGACAGATGGATAGATACACACACAATGTGGTATATACATACAATGGACCATTAGCCTTAAAAAACAAGGACATTTTGTCACATGTATAGATGAACCTTGAAAATGTTATGCCAAATGAAATGAGCCAGTCACCAAAAAAACAAATACTATATGAATCCACTTTTATAAGGTATCTAAAGTAGTGTAAGGTAAAATAGTGGTTACTAGGTTCTGGGAGTGGGGAGAAATGGGGAGTGATTCTTAAGTGAGTACACGTTTCAGTTTTGCAAGACAAAAAAAAATTCTAGAGATCTCTAACACAATAATGTGAAATATAATTAATACCACTTAACTATACACTTAAAAATGGAAAGATGATAAATTTTATAGTGTATATTTTTTGCTATAAAAAAAGCTAAAGTGAGGTGCCTGGCTGGCTCAGTAGGTAGTGTGTGACCCTTGATCTTAGCATGGAGCCTACTTTAAATACATTAACTAAAAAAAAAAAAACAAAAACTGAAGCAAAATAAAAAATGTTAAGATTTAATAAAGTTGGGTGTTGGTTATATGATGCTGGTTATATGATCTCCAACTTTCATTTATGTAATATTCCATAATAAACATTTTAAAGTAGCTGTTTTATAATGGACATATTTCATAATTTTAAGACCCAATGTAAAGACAATACAGAATTTTTCTCCATGTTCATTTGGACATCCAACATCAAAGTTTCTAACTTGCTGGTAGTAAATCAGGAGTCTCATAATTCTATTGACATGAATGGCCAAACTAGGAAATGACAAATCACATATTAACTCCGTATTTTAAATATCAGCTGATAAAGTCAAGAAAACAATTGTGAATTTATCATTGGAACCACAGTTTTCTCACAGATTTTTATTAAAAGACATCTAGCCAAGGGGCACCTGAGTGGCTCAGTCAGTTGAGCATCTGACTCTTGATTTCGGCTCAGGTCATGGTCTCTCAGTTAGTGGGATCGAGACCCATGTCAGGCTCCTTGCTGATAGCAAAGGAGCCTTCTTGGAATTCTCTCTCTCCCTCTCTCTCTCAAAATAAAAAAATAAAGTTAAAAAAAAAAAAAAAGAAGACATCTAGCCAAGTAAAATCACTTAGAATTTTTTTTTTTTTTTCCAAAGGAACTGCCTAGGCAAAAACCATTTGACTATGGAGAAGTAAGTGGTGACTTTTTGTTTTGCATTTTGGTGCCTAAGGCTGTCACAAAGTTGGGGTGTTTTTTCCCCAATTGAAAAAAGGTAAAATTGCACTTTATTCACCGAACGAACATATATTGAACACAATGCCAAGTGTCGTGCTAAATTACCAAATCCCTGATCTTGTCATTCTATTTCTTAATTTGTTTACAAATTATCTTTTACAGTTTACTACCAAGAAAGGATGTGATTACTAAAAATGTTCATTTATAAACAGACCATAAAAAATTCACCTTGTTTTACAAAGACAGCACCTGTCATCCTTCTGAAAACGTTTTGCTTTGTGGCCGTCACCGAAGGTCCCACTTTGGGAAAACATTAAACCAGGAAGCTGTATGACTCACTTGGTTCTGGCAACTGCTGGAACTCTGAACTAAGTCATCCTATCAGTCAGGTGATCTCCATTCTCGTTTATTCTCCCCACCAACACGTATGACTCAGGAGAAGATGCTAGTTGCTGAAACAAGTTCAGATTCATTGTGAGTCTGACAAAAATGAAAATTCATACTTTGTTAAAGAAACATTTCATCAACCACCTCCAAGCCCAGAATGAACTTGGAGATCTTAAAGAAACTATTTTTATCTCTGTTATTCCAGGAAGTAGATCTTACCAAGTTTTAGTTCACTCAAGACTGTCAAGGTGTCTGTTAACTCAATATACCTGTCTATAGTGCAAGGTCATCGACACAGTTTTTTAATATTATGCTTAGAAATGTTGTGATTTGATGACTTTTCTAAGTGATATCCAGCTAATTTGCGTTAATGTGCAAATCTTTAGACCACTCCTTACTGAGATTGGTTATTACGCCACAAACAGCCATTTGCGTGTTTATTTACATCCCCGTCTCTGTGACTCAGACACCGGGCCACGTATCCCCGAGATCCCAACGCCCCTCCCTGCCTTACTCACGCTCCTCGGGTTATCTCCTAGGGGGACACGGGGCCACACCCAGGGTGGAGGGAAACCAGCCAGAGTGGCCTTAGCCGGCTGCCTCCGCCTTTAGTGTCGCTTGAACACCACACATTAATGGGAGAGCTATTACTTTCTTGGACACGAATTCCTCGTCAGCTCTCAAAGCGGGTCTTCGGCTCCCTAATTTGCATCTCTCTTTTTCCCCACCAGAGTTTGGTGAAACAGAAGGGAAAGAGACTGCGGGTTTCGCGGGAGCCAGACCTAAGCCCGCCCCCGTGTCACCTGGAGCCGGGGCCTCGCCTCTCCGGGCCTGAAGGCGCTGGGAGGCCCGGGCCCCGCAGAGGTTCCCACCACCAGAGTCTAGATGACTGACTCTCCTCGGAGCCCTTGTGGGGATCGAGAAGGACAAAAGCATTCTGACTCCAATAAACAAGTGTAATTAAAGCTCTTCAACCCCGCCATTACCAAGCGCAAAACTAAAACCGACCAGGGCGGGATCGCGTTAAGACTGGGGGTGGGGGGCGGGTTTGTGCTTCCGCTGCAGACGCCGGCAGACGCCGGCAGAAACCAGCGCGGGCCGCGCCACCCAAACCGGAACCGGGGCGGCCTTCCCGGGGAAGTCGCCGCAGAGGAGGCTTTTTCCTCACTTAAGGCCCGAACACCCAACATTTAGTGGGGGGGACGGGGGACTTCGGAGGCGGGAGTCAATTACCCCTCCTCCCTCTCCGGCCGGAAGTACACCTCTCTCGCGAAGGCGCGCCTCTGGGGCGCACGCGCACTGAGCTACTTAGCAACGTCCGCGCTTACCCACCCCAGCACGGAGCCCAGCAACAACGGAGCCGCCGCGTCTCCCACCAATCAGCACCGGCCTCGCCTTCAGCCGCCTCACCAATCAGCGCCGCCGCCGCAAGGAAGTTTCGAGAGCTTTCGAGGAAGGTCCCCTTAACTCAAATCCATCCGCCTGATAATGTTCCTATTTTTTCCTAAGGGAGGAGAAGGGTCACCTGGAAGAGAGGGGAGCTGAATTTTTAGGGTCCTTTCTTCGCCTCTGAGGAACCTGGGGCTCGGTGGAAGGGCCTAACCGGGCTGCGGGAGGTGGGGCCGAGCGAACTACTTTCAGCAGCGTACGGACACGGCGGCTACGTAAGCAGTGATGAGTCACGCAACAGACGCTGCATAAATCCCAGCTCCGCGGAGCCGCGAGCGTTCAGAAGCGGTTGGCAGCGCTGGGTGTGTGTCGGTGTCGGGGCGGCCGGACGTGATTGTCTTCGGTGTCCTTGCGTTCGCTACCAGGTACTGGCCCGCGGCCTTCGAGACCTGGGAGGAGTGGAGAGGGGCTCTAAGCGAGACCAGGCTGGCAGCTTTGGGGGTCCGGGTGGCCCTCAGGGAAAGGGGTTGGGGGAGGGGAGGGCGAGGTGACGCGGCGCCGCGGCGCCGGGCCTTTCCGGAAGAGTCGGCCTTGTTTACGTGCAGGGAGTGGGGGCGGTTCGCGCGCGCGCGCCGACAGAGACCAACCGACCCTTAACCGATGGAGATTCCATCGTGTCTGCTTCAGGGGGGGAAGGCGGAAAAAAGGTGGTCTAGCTTGGTTTCTAAAACTGTTACAGATTTTGAATCCCAACGCGGTGAAAGCGTCCCGCCTCATTTCCGTTTAAACAACAATTTTTATTTTTCGAGTTTTAGGAAGGTTTTTTTTTTTGGGTTTTTTTTTTTTTTGGTTTGTTTTTAGTTTTACGTGTCATGCTTAGGTTTTGGGGGAATTCCGGGGATGGGGTGGGGAAGGAAGACGATTTAGCGAAGAAAGAACAGGAAACCTTGAAAACGTTTTTGGTCCTTCGTCGTCTTTAAGTTGAAAGCCTTGACTAGATTCTATATTCAGTGCCTGATTGGAGGCTACTGAAAGTCGAGAGGTTTGTGAGAGAGGTTAATACGGTCAAGGCACTTCAGAGAATGAAGTTAACTTCCCTTTGGATAATTATTTATGTAAGTAACTTAAGGATCCTGTGGTGGTACACTAACCTTTATTCCTTTAAACGCTTTAGGTCAAAATGCAAATCTTCGTGAAGACCCTGACTGGCAAGACCATCACCCTGGAGGTGGAGCCCAGTGACACCATCGAAAATGTGAAGGCCAAGATCCAGGATAAGGAGGGCATCCCCCCAGACCAGCAGAGGCTCATCTTTGCGGGCAAGCAGCTGGAAGATGGCCGCACTCTTTCTGATTACAACATCCAGAAAGAGTCGACCCTGCACCTGGTCCTGCGTCTGAGGGGTGGTATGCAGATCTTCGTGAAGACCCTGACCGGCAAGACCATCACCCTGGAGGTGGAGCCCAGTGACACCATCGAAAATGTGAAGGCCAAGATCCAGGATAAGGAGGGCATCCCCCCAGACCAGCAGAGGCTCATCTTTGCGGGCAAGCAGCTGGAAGATGGCCGCACTCTTTCTGATTACAACATCCAGAAAGAGTCGACCCTGCACCTGGTCCTGCGTCTGAGGGGTGGTATGCAGATCTTCGTGAAGACCCTGACCGGCAAGACCATCACCCTGGAGGTGGAGCCCAGTGACACCATCGAAAATGTGAAGGCCAAGATCCAGGATAAGGAGGGCATCCCCCCAGACCAGCAGAGGCTCATCTTTGCGGGCAAGCAGCTGGAAGATGGCCGCACTCTTTCTGATTACAACATCCAGAAAGAGTCGACCCTGCACCTGGTCTTGCGTCTGAGGGGTGGTATGCAGATCTTCGTGAAGACCCTGACCGGCAAGACCATCACCCTGGAGGTGGAGCCCAGTGACACCATCGAAAATGTGAAGGCCAAGATCCAAGATAAAGAAGGCATCCCTCCTGACCAGCAGAGGCTCATCTTTGCAGGCAAGCAGCTGGAAGATGGCCGCACTCTTTCTGATTACAACATCCAGAAAGAGTCCACTCTCCATCTGGTTCTTCGTCTGAGGGGTGGCTGTTAATTCTTCAGTCTTGAAGTTCATAGTGCCCAATGATGGCAGCTCTGCACTCTAGCCATTTGCCCCAGTTTAAGTTTAGAAATTCCCAGTTTCAGCAATTGCTGAAATACTGGTTTTCTCAATAGCTGTTCAAAATGTTAATAAAAGTTTTGTTGCATGGTAGCATATTTGGTGTCTGTCGTGAAATTACACGGTGGGGGGGGGGCTCCTATCTGGTTAAAAGGGTCCCTTCAAGGAAGGGGGATTAGCTTTCAGAAGGTCATTTTCACCAAAGTCAGTCCCCTTGGGAAGGAAAAGGTGTTTTGAGTTGTGGGAAATTTGTCCTTTGTTAAAGGTCATAAGATTCTGGTGTAATGGGAAGCCATTTCAGAAGTGCAGTACAATTAAAAATTCGTTGAATTGGAGGCCTATTGAAAGCAAACTTGCCTACCCCTCAAATAGTTGACCTGATCGATCCTTGTAGAGAAAAATGAAATTTTTGTTGAGGCTGCTGAATTGTGGTTTCAAGTATTGTGATTTTTTTTAAGTAAGCTCTATGCCCAAACTGGGGCCTGAACTCAAAACCGTGAGATTGAGTCACATTAACACCCATAGTAGTTTCTGATATTGTTAGAAAAAAGTTAAGTAAAAATGTAGAGAACAGGATACCCTTTATTAACAATGCCCTAAGTTCTCTTTAGCCTTTACAGTGCCTGCAATAGAACTTGAGTAAATAAACGTGGTTTTCATCTTGGGACAAAATTGGGTGTTGTGGGGAGTACACGGAGAGGGAAGAAGTTGGAAGCCCTCTTGGTTTTCTCAAGTTTACACTGTAATAGGAAAATAACTTTTCTGGTACAAGAACTTGTCATTACAAGTGTTGCTGTTAAGAGAAAACACCTTAATTCCACTGAGGTGTGTCATAAAGGAGCAGCTGAACATTGTAGAAATTGGTTTGGTAGTCCAGGTATACCCGACAATGAATGACTTGCATGATTTTGGGAACTTTGCCACAGCAGTAGTTGTAAAATTCCTGCCCTAGAAATCTGATGAAGTTGGAGCATAAAATACTAAACTGGAGTACTGAACTCAGGGTTTCTTTGTAAATTAGACCCTGGAAATAACCACTTGATGGGCTGTTCGAGTGAATTAATACTTCATTCTAGAGGGGTGGTAATAAACTGGGCCAGAAAAGGCAAAAACAGCTATATTAAATCTTTGGAGGTACTAATGAAAAAAGCCTTTCTTGGATTTAAGGGAATGTCTTTTTGCTATTAGATTGGAAGGATTTCACTATTGGAAGATGACATCTTTTCCAGTTCCAGTGCTTTACGGTCGACTTGTTCAAGGCTAATTTTGAGAGAAAGGGAGGGGCAGAGAAGAGAGAGAGACACAGAATCCAAAGCAGGCTCCAGGCTCTGAGCTGTCAGCACAGAGCCTGATTCGGGGCTCGAACCCACGAGCCGTGAGATCATGACCTGAGCTGAAGCCGGATACAACCAAGCCATCCAGGCACCCCTCTAATGCTTTTAAGCAGGTTTTTTGCTGACTACTCAGTAATTAAGAACAGCCCTCTTGCTAGGAAAGCTGTGTTTCAAAGATTAAAAAGTCTTGTCCTTTCCCACACTTCGCTTTATACTTAAAAGCCCTGTTTTGAAAACTTGGAGAATAAAAGTATTTCACTGAAGTAAAAACTAATGGTTTGTGCACTAGGACTTGCACAGTTGTATTATTTCTCCTCGAGTTCTTCCTTATCTCTTGACAGGCTTGCAGCTCTGTAGTCATGTGAATCTCGAGGAAAAAGATCTCAGCTTATACAGTCTCATTCTCTTAGGATCTATTTTCCATAGGGATCCCCTACATACTCATGGGTCTTAACAAATTTCTCTTTTGCACACAATTTGAAATTTGACCAAGAAAAATGCTCTCTAAATGCGTATTCAACAACCTGTGCTATCAGTTTGGGAAATGGGTTTATCACTCGTGGCCTCAAACCTTGCTCTACACTGAGTAAAATTGAGGTCAACTAGTTTGTGGCTCCTGTTCACTTGACTACTGGTAAGGGGCCAGCAATGCTGTGGGGAAATGTGACTGGATGGGAGTGGAGCTTTCCTTTGGGGATGTCCTAGAAACGGATGAAAGAGGTGATAAAGATATGTCTGTGTATCTGAAGCCACGATAACTCATTTTCATTGTTCAGCTTCATGTTGTTTGTCCACTTAGCTCCTCGTCTAACTGCCAGAAATACAGTTCTCAATTGCAGTGTTAGTCCAGATGCCAAAGAGCCCATGGGAAGGAAGAGACTGACCCGTTCTGCTACAGCCTGTGGTGCAAATATCCCACCTGCCCTTTTAAGGAAATGTTTCCCTTCTACTTAGGAATCCGATAGAAGAAGGGTTTCTGTTAATATTCCGCTTCTTATGATCTTTCCTGAAAGTGCGAAGATGTGCTACAAGAGGGGCCCTTGTCTGGCTCAGTCAGAGCATGTGACTCGATCTCAAGAGTTGTGAGTTTGAGCCTCGTGTTAGATGTAGAGATTACTTAAAATCTTTTTTTTAAAAAAGATGTGCTAAAAGAATACTTGTTTGGTGTACTTTACCTGATGCCACTCCAAGATAGTTTTTGCTAGTTCTCAGTGAGATTGAAAAAAAAAAAAAAACAGTGAATTTTACATAATTTAAAGATTATATGCCCTCTGGGTAAGAATGTAGTGAGTGGACTGATTGAGTGTGGCTCAGGAGACAAGGCTACTGGAGTTCAAATTGCTCCACCGCCTGCCTACTGGCTTCTAACCTTGGACAACGAGTTCACCTTGTCAGTACATCATATTCCTCATCTGTAGAAATGGTGTTAATTATACTTCACAGAATCGTTAGGATTACATGTTGAAGTGCTTAAAACCATGCAAAAACTTGCCTAGTGCTTATAATGCTATTTACTGTAATAAAACTGGAAATGACCTGATTGCACAGGAGAGTGGTTACTTGATAATAATGCAATAGTTTAAAAAAATGTAGGAGGTAGGAACAGATATGGAACAATACTCAAGTCAGTGAAAAATGCTATAGAAAAAAAATGTGAATGCATAAGCTCACAAAAGGGTGGGCCCCTGCTTAACATTGGCTGCTTCAGGGGAGTAAAGGGAGGTGTATTTTAACTGCTTTCTGGATGGTATTTTCAGAATTGCCACCCATAGGCTTTCAGGAAGGCTGAAATCATTTACAGCATAGCATCAGCATTGTCCACCAGCAGCCCCTGTTCAAGAGCCAGCAATGTAATTTTGAAGTCAAACTGTGCTCCTGAATTGGATAAACTGTGCACAAGTCTCTTTGATTCTCTGTGGGTCTCCCAGGAGGACCTCTAGAAACTTCCTGAACCTCAGCACACTTTATTTTAGTTATACTCTGCTCATTTCCCAAAGAATCTGCGGGGGTAAGCCATGACTCCCCTTTAATGAAGCCCAGACAACTCCGAGTGGAAGCTTTAGACAAATGTGGATTTCTGGAAGAGGATCTTGCATTTAGTTCAACAATGTTAACAGAAAAGTCAGTGTTGAGGTTTCTTCTTTTTTCATGCTTTTCTTGATCCCATCACTGTCCTTATCCTCCCGTTTAGGGGGTTGTGAGGGGATCCTCAGAAGTCGAGGGGTAAAGTTCACTCCAGCCAGTAAGTAGGTCTCACCCAACTCCCTGTAATTGATTCTAACATCTACTCTTCTGACCACCCGACACCCACCAGGACTCCCCTTAAGGAATGCTTTTACCTCCAGAAAATTCTGGTTTCAGTATTTCCCAAACTTCATCCTTCAAACTACAACCGCTGTGAATGGGATGCTGTGGTCACAAGAGCTCAGGAAGTTACCTCCCTCCTGGAGATTTACAATGTGCACTAGCATGGTAAGGGCTCCAAGAAGTTTTGTTTTGAAGAATTGGTCTGAAGTTTAACCCAGTGCTTTCCAATTTCCGGTTTCACTTTTTATTTCACTTTCCTTTCTGATCAATTAACATCCCTCAAAATTTGAGAAACATTGTTTAAACCGTGACCTCTCCCTGCCTCCCAAACTAACATTGCTGATTATGCTTTGTTCCCGTATTGATTTTTTACTTCAATACCAATGAGTATAACCCCCTTATAAAGACTCCATCAAAAATAACATATACAGGTTTAAAACATGAAAGTCATTTTCAGTGTCTCTCCCCAGAACCTGTTCCCTCCACGTTTACCTTTCTCCTTCAGGACAGAAACATGCTGTCACAGGCTTGCATGCTACAAAAAGGTGGGCCTGGATATTCTGCTAAAATAGAACAACAAATACAAAATAGAACCATATAAATACTCTCCCAATTCACAAGGAAATTGCTCAAATTCTTTCAGGTTAAGATTTGCTTCCATAACTAAGTTGTTTTCAATCAGTACCTGTTATGGCTTGTCTTCAAGCAGGTAGTATAAATTAGGACATGTGATTTTAAAAAATTATCTGGTTGATTTTGTAAAATGACAAAAAGTGGTATTAACTCTTTTTTAGTCTTTTTTTCTTCCTTAGAAGTGTATTTGGGAGAGAGAGAGAGCAGGAAAGAGGGGCAGAGGGAGAGAGAGAGAGAATCTCAAACAGGCTCCACACTCAAGACCCGACACGGGGCTTGATTCCATGACCCTGGGATCCTGACCTGAGCTGAAGTGAGAAGTTGGAATCTCTGGGCGTCTGGGTGGTTCAGTTGAGTGTCTGACTTCGGCTCAGGGCATGATCTCGCGGTTCGTGAGTTCGAGCCCCGCGTCAGGCTCTGTGCTGACAGCTCAGAGCCTGGAGCCTGCTTCAAATTCTGTGTCTCCCTCTCTCTCTGCCTCTTCCTGTCTCAAACTGTCTCTCTCTCTCTCTCAAAAATAAATAAACATTAAAAACAATTAAGGGGCACCTGGGTGGCTCAGTCAACTAAGCGTCTGACTCTCGGTTTCGGCTCAGGTCATGATCTCACGATTTCATGGGTTTGAGCCCTGCATTGGACTCTATGCCAACAGTGCGGAGCCTGCTTGGGACTCTCTCTCTCGCCCTCTCTCTCTGCCACTCCCTCGCGCATGCTGTCTCTGTCTCAAAATAAACTTAAAAAAATTTTTTTAATTAAAAAAAAAAGTTGGAAGCTTAACTGAGCCACCCAAGCGCCCCCTAGCTCTTTTTAAATAAATACATCTAGTGATATAAACAAACATCCAGTAAAAAAATGAAAAATCCGCTCACCTCACATTTAATGAGAATATTTTTCCATTCATTTTTTCATTCAATGAATGTTTATTGTCTATTGTGTCTATTGTCTATTGCAGTGAAAATGCAGCAATGAACAAAACTGAGTTCTAGCCCCCATGTATATTAAAGAGGAGACAAATAGGTAAGAACATCATATTTTAGATAATGAGAAGTAGTATAGTGGCAAGCAGAATAAGGGATATGGAGTGGTCAGAGAAGGTTTCAGAGACAGGATGATACTTGAGCAAAGGTTTGGAAGAAATGAGGGCTTGCCTGATGATATCTGGGGGAAGAGTGTTCCAGGCAAAGAACATCATATGCAAAGGTCCCAAGGTAGAAGAAAACTTAACAGCAAGATGGCCTGTGTAGCAGGAACTTAGCAAGAAGAGTAAAATGAAATTAACTCAGGGGTAATGGAAACGTTATTTATTGGTTTGTAAGGACACGGTAAGAATGTACATTGTAGGGTCCTTCTAGACTTCTGTATCAATACAAAACACACACACACACACACACACACACACATATACACACACACGTCCTCATATATAGATTAACTTCAATCTTGTTACGATGATTCACAGTAGGCATACTATTTTTTCCTTAAAATAATTATATTGTGCTCCTATACAATATATAGGTATATAATAGTATATACGTTCAATGTAGGAAACTTGAGAAATACAGAAAAAACCTCCATTAACCCTACAATTCAGATATACTCAATTTAGCATATTTCTTGTTTTAATTGTTATTTAAATAAAAACTTAATCTTATTTATTCACTCATTCATTCATTCATTCAGGGAGCAGGGGAGGAGCAGGGAGAGAGAGGGAGAGAGAGATTCTTAAGCAGGCTCCACTCCCAGTGCAAAGCCTGATGCGGGGTTGGATCTCACAACCGTGAGATCCTGACCTGAGCCAAAATCAAGAGTCAGACTCTTAACCAACCAAGCCACCCAGGCACCCTCAAAATAAAATCTTAAAAAAAAAAAAAGGTAACATATATAGAGTATAACGTGAAAGTCCTTTTTCAGTGCCTCTTCCCAGAACTTGTTCTGCCCACACTTACCTTTCTTTGTGCTACTTGATAAAAGTTTGGTGCATTTATCACCAGATTATTTTCAACGTGTTTGCATATTTATGTATTATATAAAAACAGTTTTAAAATTATACCTAACTGCAACTCCTATTGCTTGGAGACATTTCCATGCCAGTAACTATGGATCAACTCCATTCTTTTTGAATTGCTGCAATATATTTCATAGTGTGGATATACCATAGTTTACCCATCTCCTTACTGATTAATATTAGGTGGTTTTTAATTTTTCACTATTCAAACGAGGATGCTGCAATGAACATCCTCGTAAATGCAATTTATTGCAAATGTGCAAATATTTCTCCAGGATATACCTAGAAGTGGAACTGTGTCCAAGAACGTGGCATCTTAAAGCTCGTGGTTACTGCCAAGTTGCCCTTTAAAAAAAGATTATACCGCACACCGTGGAAGAGGATTCAGTCTTAAAAAGGAAGGGAATCCGGACCCATGCTATGGCGTGGATGAAACTTGGAGACATGATGCTAAGAGAAATAAGTTGTTCACCAAAGGGCCACTACTGGATGGTCCCCCACATAGGGGGTGCCCAGAGCCGTCCAATTCATACAGGCAGAGAGTGGAATGGTGGTTGCCAGGGGCTTGGGGGGAGGGAAAGGAGAACTCGTCATAGGTGGGCATGAAGTTTCAGTTTGGGAAGATGAGAAAGTTCCGCAGATGATACCGGTGATGGTTGCACAACAATGTGAATGCACGTGATGTCACCCTGGACACCTGACAAGGGTTAAAATGGTAACTTTTGTGTATTTTGTACCACAATAAAAAACGATGCCAATATAAATTCCCACCAGTACTGCATAGAAGTACCTAGTCCTGGGGCGCCTGGGTGGCTCAGTCGGTTAAGCATCTGACTCTCAATTTCGTCTCAGGTCATCATCTGGCAGTTCGTGGGTTCCAACCCCGCATTGGGCTGCACACTGTCAGTGCAGAGTGCTTGGGATTCTCTCTCTCCCTCTCTCTTTGCCCCTCCCTCTCTCCCTCAAAAAGAAACGAAAATAAACACTTAAAACAATATGTACATTATGAATCATTTAAAGTTTGGATGATTTGAAGGGGAAAAATGACACTCTATTGTCTTAACGTGCATGTCCCTGATTAAACTTGTGAGACCACAGTAGTCCCCCCTTATCTGAGGTTTTGCGTTCCCTCGGTTTCAGTTACCCATGGTCCCAGTCTGAAAGCAGATGATCCTCCTTCTGATGTGTAGACAGAAGATAAAGTATTAATTTGTAGGACCTCTTTATATATTCTGAAAAGTGATTTATCTCTTAAAATTGTGGTAAAGAGGGTCTTTCAGACTATTATTTCACCTCTTGCTTATGGGGTCTTTTGTAAAAACAGAAGTTTTGAATTTGAAAAAGAATCTGGCCGTCTTTTTCTTTATGACTTCTGGGCCAAAAAAAAAAAAAAATGAGTGACTGTGTAAGGCTTTTGATAATTATGTATAACACACATTTTTTAAAAAAGGGGATCACATAAAGTTTCTCACCATTCTGGGGCACGAGTGTTTCAAGGAGAGGAAACTGCCACCCTCGTGATTTCCAGATCATAATAGCATTTTGTCCCCAGAGATCAACAAACCAGAGACACATTCTTTGGAGCCATTGAGTATCAACCGATTGATGTAACGCCTATTTAACCTCCAGCGTCAATAGTGACTTTCACATATGCTTTTTATATTACATAACTATACTTTGCCAAGTATACTCAACACTATTATAATTGTTTCCTATCCCTCATGTGATAGCCCCATACTTCTTTAGAAGTGAAAATAAATACGTTTCAAAATAGCAAAACTTTGTTCCCCTGTCCTTATCATCAACGTTTGGGTTTGAGTTTTCACTTTTTTTTTTTTCAAAATGGAAACAGCTTGATTCATATTTGTTATCTTATTAAGGGAACAACATAACACATTCATTCCATTATTTAAAAACTTTAGAAAACCGGGGCGCCTGGGTGGCTCAGTCGGTTAAGCGGCCGACTTCGGCTCAGGTCATGATCTCACGGTCCGTGAGTTCGAGCCCCGCGTCGGGCTCTGTGCTGACACCTCAGAGCCTGGAGCCTGTTTCAGATTCTGTGTCTCCCTCTCTCTGACCCTCTCCTGTTCATGCTCTGTCTCTCCCTGTCTCAAAAACAAATAAACTGTTAAAAAAAAAAAAAACTTTAGAAAACCTAGAATGGCAAAAAGAAGAAAGTAAAATAATTTGAGTTACCTGAATTCCCACCAACTAGAAGTAACTATTGATAACACAGATTTTTTTTTAAGTTTTATCTATTTAAGTAATCTCTATACCTAGCACGGGGCTCGAACTCATGACCCAAACATCAAGAGTCACATCCTCCACTGACTAACCCAGGCAGGTGCACTTTTTATTTTATTTTATTTTATTTTATTTTATTTTATTTTATTTTATTTTATTTTAATCTATTATTTTTTTTAGTAATGAATATTTTATTTTTTTATCTTTAGTTTTTTAATGTTTATTTATTTTTGAGAGAGTGGGAGAGGGGGAGAGAGAGAGGGAGACGCAGAATCTGAAGCAGGCTCCAGGCTCTGAACTGCCAGCACAGAGCCCGACGCGGGGCTCGGACTCACAGACCGCGAGATCGTGACCTGAGCCGAAGTAGGACGCTTAACTGACTGAGCCATCCAGACTCCGGTAGTAAGGAACATTTTAATGCATATATACTTTCAATGCAATTCCACTTCTAGGAATCTAATGATATTCTCCCCAGTGTAGACAAAGAAGCGTGAACATAGACATGTTATGTTAATAGCAATTAATAATAGCAATATTAATAATATTGCCGTGTTAATAATAGCAATACACTGAAAACAACCAAAATGTGAATAGAAGTGAGTAAATGTGTTCCTACTTGTCTGAACAAGGGGATATTTATACTTTAATGATTTTGTGTACACATAATATAATTCCAGAAAGATGCATAAGAAATTGCTAACATTGGTTGGTGCCCGGAAGAGATTAGGAAGGGATACATCCTTTCACTATGTAAAATCTTTTGAACTGCTTAAATTTTCACCATGGGCAGGTATTATCTAGTCAAATAAATAAATAATGAAAAATTCATGTTTATTTGATGAGCAAGATTTAATACCTTTTCTTCCTTCTGTGAACTCTCTGTTTATATCCTCAATTTTTGTATTTTTATTTTGAGAGAGAGAGAGAGAGAGAGAGCACATGCATGAGCAGGGGAGAGGGGCAGAGGGAGAGAGAGAGAATCTCAAGCAAGCTCCACGCTCAGCACAGAGCCGACTCAGGGCTCGATTCCATGACCCTGGGATCATGACCTGAGCCGAAATCCTGAGTTGGTCCCTCAAGCAACTGAGCCACCCAGATGCCCCTTCATGTCCTCAATTTTTAAAAATTTTTGTTCAACTGTCTCAAAGGTTTGTAAGAGCTCATTATATGTTATATGTTTACTCTTTGGGGGCACCCGGGTGGTTCAGTGGTTGATCGTCCAGCTTCGGCTCAGGTCATGATCTCACCGTTTGTGGGTTCGAGCCCCGAGTCAGGCTCTGTGCGGATAGCTTAGAGCCTGGAGCCTGCTTTGGATTCTGTGTCTCCCTCTGTCTCTCTGCCCTTCCCAACTCACGCTGTGTCTCTCAAACATAAATAAACATTTAAAAAAAAAAAAAAAAAGGAGCTTGAAGAAAGGCAAGCTTAGCAGGCCCAGGCATCCATCTGCCTGCCGTAGGGATGGATATGAACTTCCTGCTGGAAGAAGAGGGTGGGGGGTAAGTTCTGGGACCTGCTGGGAACAGCAGGCAGAGCACAGAGGTCCACCCTGCAGACTCCTTCAATATGCGGCCCAGGCCTCCCCAACCCTGGCCTTCAGGAAGGGAGGCGATGCTCCCAGGTTTCAGAACTGCTCTCCTCACTCTGCCAGCAGAAAATACTGACCGTTGCATTCAGCTAAGGGAATGTTCCAATACCTGTGGGAGGAAAGGACCTTTAGGGCTTATCCGAGGAAGGCCTTACTTCCAAGGGAGAATGCCATCTCTCACCGTGCCCAGCAGACCAAGGTTACCGCCTACCTCTTTGCAGATCAGCTGGCAGCCTCCAACGCCTCCTGCGCGTTCCTTGACTTCCTGTCAAACAGCCCCTCAGCCCCTCCCACGCCTGTGAAAGTGGGTTTTCTGAGCATCAGGCCTGAACAGAATTTCCTTTAGAAGCTGAGGTGGCCTGCTCTCTTTTTGCAGCCAATACTTTCATTCAGAAGCTCTGATGGCCTTTTAGGTAAACCTACTCCTCCCCCTCCTCCCCTGCACTTTTCCTGGAAACAGCTTGCCAAGGTTTACGGGAACAATATGGCTCCGGCCCCCACACCGGCCATGACCTTGAGAAGGGAGAAGGCACTGAGCCACCCGAGGGGGTGACTAGAGGAGCTTGGAAGGACAGAGACGTCCAGAGACAAGAAGACAGAAGCTGAAGAGGCACGAGCGGGGGGCTGGAAGGTTCCACAGAGTGTGCGCAGTGGCACGTCTGGGCCTCGGCCTTTCTGGAGCTGCTGACACATCGGCTGTCTACTCTCTTCTGCGAGAACACAGATCGGGGCTGCTCTGGCTTCCGGTAATGTGCTGATGATTTCCTCTAAGTGGCTGCTCCCTGCAGACTGACTTCACCCGCCTAAAATGATTCATTTGCTCCCCTTTCAACTCTGTCCCCCCCGCCGCACTTACAGGCCAGAGCAGCACGGCATGGCTCCAAGCTCTGTCCACTGCCTCAGGCGAGCAGGGCCTGAAACAGGTCTTCTAACATAGAAATTTTTAATGAAATTAAGGGTCGTGCCTAAAGACATACCACAAAATATGACATCTGCACAGGCTCTCTGGGGTGACTCCAAACCACAGAATGTAAGGGGAGAAGGTAGAGACACAAACTTTCCGTGGAGCATGGTTTGCTATGCCCAGAAACAGACAAAATATCCTCCCTTCTATTCCAGAAAAGTGCGGCCAAACAGCTCTGTGTGCATCGGGGCCCCGAGCATCGCCTGAGGAAAACAAGCGTTTTCTTCTAAGACCTCCTCTAAAGCCTCCTATTTACGGAAATGTAACTGGTCTCTCTTCCCATGTGCGAAGTGCTAAGGCTGCACAGATATGCGCAGTCACTGGGTGCCAACAGGTCAGTAAACGGACACTTGTCACTCGGGACGATGAATCCAATGCTAGGTCGGGGTCAAAACCAGCTGCCAGCTCCTCCCCCCAAAGAGGATCAGGTGGGAAAGAAAGATTTCTTGGGGGTGATGGGGAGGGATGAGCCAATTGCCCTCCCCCCCCCCCCTTGCCTTGGAACAAACAGCACCTGCCTCCACCTCGCCAATGACGCAGCTCTGGGATCCAGGTGTGCCTGGAGTCCAATTAGGGCGGCCCAGACCTCAAGGTTTGGGAGACGCTGCCGAAAACAGGTGTGGACTGATTGACAGCTGCCCACTCACCCTCCCCCCAACATCCGGGGAATGACATTTTAGGGGTGAGTCCTGAGGCTGCTTCTCTTTGGAGAGCAAAGTGTGGAAACACGTCCTGAAGGTCGTCTTGTGGGGCGAGGAGTGGCTTGGCTGTATTCTCGTGGCGCCTCCTTCCCGGGCTTATCTACTCCCCATGCAGGAGATTCCCAGGGGAGGTAGCAGGGGGTGCCTCCTCTGCTTTCCGACACTTCTGGTCACCAAACGAGCAGGGTTTTCTTTCCGCACCAAGCAATTCGGCGACACCAGCTGGGTGTTCTACAGTTCAACTCAAATCTGAAACTATCTGGCTGGACTTAGCGGCAGATCCCACAGGCTAAGGGCATCAATGCTTTCTTTAAAAAAAAAAAAAAAAAATTTTTTTTTTAAATTTTTTAATGTTTATTTCTGAGAGAGAGAGAGAGCATGAGCAGGGGAGGGGAAGAGAGAGGGGGAGACACAGAATCAGAAGCAGGCTCCAGGCTCGGAGCTGTCAGCCCAAGCCCCACGCAGGCCTCCAACCCACAGACCACGAGATCGTGGCCCCAGCCGAAGTCAGAGGCTTAACCAACTGAGTCACCCAGGCGCCCCCCCCAATTTTTTTTAATGTTTATTTATTTTTGAGAGACAGAACGTGAGGAGGGGAGGGGCAGAGAGAGAGGGAGACACAGAATCCAAAGCAGGCTCCAGGCTCTGAGCTGTCAGCACAGTGTTCGATACGAGGCTCGAACTCACGGACTGTGAGATCACGACCTGAGCCAAAGTCGAACAGCGAACCCACTGAGCCACCCAGGTGCCCCAGGGCATCACTGCTTTCAACAGAAAAACTATAACCTGTTTCTTGTCAGAATAAGAATTTTATTTATTTTCATTTTTTAAATTGTTTATTATTTCCAACTTTTTCTTAAGTAGGCTCCACACCCAACATGGAGCTCAAACTCATGACCCCAAGTTCAAAAATCCCATGCTCTACTGACTGAGCCAGGCAGGTTCCCCAGAATAAGAATTTTAGACTAATAAACATGTTAAAAGATATAAGGAAGATATTGGAACTATAACACAAGTTACTTAAGAATAAAATCTTAGGGGCACGCGGGTGGCTCAGTTGGTTGGGCATCCGACTTTGGCTCAGGTCACGATCTCACGGTCCGTGGGTTTGAACCCCACTTTAGGCTCTGTGCCGACAGCTTGAGAGCCTACTTAGGATTCTGTGTCTTCCTCTTTCTCTGCCCCTCCCCTGCTTGCATTTTGTCTTTCTCTCTCAAAAATAAACATTAAAAAAAAAAATAAAATGTCACAGTTATGGTTGGGCTTCCAGTTACGGGGCGCCTGGGTGGCTCAGTCGGTTGAGCGTCCAACTTTGGCTGCGGTCATGATCTCGCAGTCTGTGCGTTCGAGCCCCGCGTAGGTCTCTGTGCTGACGGGTCGGAGCCTGGAGCCTGCTTCGGATTCTGTCTCCCTCTCTCTCTGCCCCTCCCCTGCTCATGCTCTGTCTCTCTCTCTCTCTGTCAAAAATAAATAAACATTAAGAAAAAAATTTAAAAAAAAATGCTTTCCTCCCCAAACCCCTTTAAAATAATCACAAAAGGATAGGGGAACCTGGGTGGCTAAGTCGGTTAAGTGTCCGACTCTTGGTTTTGGCTCAGGTGGTGATCTTGTGGTTTGTGGGTTCAACCCCCGTGTCCAGCTGTGTGCTAACAGTGCAGAGCCAGCTAGGGATTCTCTGTCTCCCTCTCTCTGCCCATCCCCTGCTCATGCTCTCTCTCTTTGAATAAAGATTTATAAATAAATAAATAAATAAATAAATAAGTAAATAAATAAAATGATCACAAAAGAATAAAATAAGGACAAAGAGGGTGGGAGAGGAAGCCATGCAGAGGCAATGCTTGGACAGTTGATGACCATTCCTAACTCAGTGGAAAAGCTGAGACCTTGGTGCCCTGGGGACCCAAGCACAGACAAGACCCTGCCTACCAGGGGGAATTAAGCAGACGTCTGCCCTGGAAACTTTGAGAACGGTGACATCACCCTTTAGGGAAGCTCAGTGAAGCCCCATCCATGCACCTGGCTTTTTGGTCCCAGACATTTGAGGAAATCTCCTACCATGAAAGGCAGAAACTTACAAAAAACAAGTGGAAAAAACCCAGAGAAACAAAGGAAGTTCTGAAGCATGTTTTCCCCATTGTCTAACTCTCTGGACCCCAAGTGGGACTTTCAGGCAATGTTTGACCTGGGTACCCAGGTCTGGACAACTTTTCTCTCCTGAGATAGACTTTTGTAGCAATCAGGCAGCCCCTGGGGACCCTAGGGCTCTGAGGGAAGGTCTAACACTCAAATCCTAAACTCCCTTTTTTTTTTTTTTTAAATGTTTATTTAATTTTGAGAGGGAGAGGACCAGCAGGGAAGGGGCAGAGAGAGAGAGAGGGAGACAGAGGATCTGAAGCAGGCTCTCACTAACAGCAGAGAGCCATGTGCAGGGCTTGAACCCACCAACCATGAGATCATGACCTGAGCTGAAGTTGGACACTTAACTGACTGAACCACCCAGGTGCCCCTCAAATCCTAAACTCTTTTTTGGAACTTCTTCCCTTGGATCTTTAGTCAACCCGTTTATTCCCTTTGCTGTGGTCAGAACATTTGTGTCTTCCCAAAATTCTTTAAACTGTCAGTGTAAAAAGGGTGTAAGTTTTTTTTATTTTATTTTATTTTTTTTTTAATTTTTTTTCAACGTTTATTTATTTTTGGGACAGAGAGAGACAGAGCATGAACGGGGGAGGGGCAGAGAGAGAGGGAGACACAGAATCGGAAACAGGTTCCAGGCTCTGAGCCATCAGCCCAGAGCCCGACGCGGGGCTCGAACTCACGGACCGCGAGATCGTGACCTGGCTGAAGTCGGACGCTTAACCAACTGCGCCACCCAGGCGCCCCTATTTTATTTTTTTAAAGTTTATTTATTTACTTTGAGAGAGACAAGACAGCATGAGTGGGGGGAGGGGCAGAGAGAGAGGGAGACGGAGAATCCCCAACTTTTTTTTTTAAAGAAGAGATGGGAACACAGAGGGAAATCAGATGGTCTGGGTTCAAATCTCACCATCACTTGCGACCCGTGCTGTAATCTAGAGCAAGAGAGTTAGTTCACCTCTGACTCTGTTTCCCCTTCTCTGAAATGGAAGTTCTATCTCCCAGGGGGAGGTAAGGATGAAGAAAGAAAATGCCCAGGGGCACCTGGCAGGCTCGGTGGGTGGAGTGGGGGACTCTTGACCTGGTGGGGGCGGGGGTCGGGGAGAGGGGAGGTTGTGAGTTCCAGCCCCACGTTGGGCGTAGAAATTACTTAAAAATAAAATCTTGTTAAAAAAGAAGAAACAAAATGCTCATAAAGTGCCTGGCTCACGGTCAAGCGTGTGCCCGCGTCCTACAAGCTCCTTGAGTTGCCACCTCTAGGGTGCATCCTTCTAGGACGCACCCGCTCCCTCGGAGGGAGGCAGAGGCCACAGTCCCTGACACCCTCACTGTCCTGCTTTGTGACTTGGGAAGCGGAGTGGGGCATGAGGAGTGGGCCATCCGCGTCCACGGGGAAGATCTGCCGCGCCCCCACGTTGTCCTGGGGAGACCTAACTCCAGCCGCAGGCCCGCGGCCCAGGGAAGGTGTTTGCGGGGGGTGGGGGTGGGGGCGGGGACTGGAGCTCCCTTAGGGAAAGGGGCGGGGCCGCGTTTGGGCGCGGGGGCGGGGCTGGGGCCCGGTCGGGGAGGGGCGACGGGGTGGGAGCCGCGCAGGGTTGGGGTCTGTCCTTCTGCCTCCCCGGCTCGGTCTTCTGGTCCGCGTCCATCCCTCGGTGTCCGACTGCTGTCCCTTAGGCTCGACCTCGCCCGCAGCCTGGGCCACCCTTTGTCTCAGTCAGGTTATCTGATGCATTTTTGGTGCTTGGTCCAGACCAACCCTGCTTGCGTCTGGTCTTTCCCCTTGTCTCTGTCGCTGGTTCTAGCCTGTCCTGCTTCTAGATCTCTCGGCCTCAGGGCGTGTCTCTCTTCTGGGTCCTGTCTCTGAGACCCGCGCTTCCTCTCTCTGCCCCATCTTTATTTGGCTCAGACTCGGTCCTTCCTCCCATCCCCCCTTTCTCAGTTCTGATCTCCCAGATAACATCCCTCTCTCCTGATCTTTTCATTAAAAAAAATCGGAAGTCTATTAGCCAATAGCAGGCCTTGTTGACAACGGGCCCAGCTTCAGCCCAAGATTGGGGAAATTCCCTAGAGGCAAATGCCCAGCCTGGGCCTGGGCTTCCAGATTTGGCACGGGGCCTGGATGTGGCTGTTCTAGGTCCTGTGAGAAAGGTCCCACATGCGGGTCTGGCTGAGCAGTGGCCTCTGGGGCTCAGAGGCAGTGTGGGAAGTGGCAGCTCACTTTCCATGAGAGTGAGAATTGTCCCAGGCCAGCAGACTGTACTCACACCGGCAGGACTTTGGTCCCCTTCTCCTCTGTGGCCTCGGTGGCCTTCTAAGTTGGTCCTTGCTGGGGACCAGGGCCACCTGAGCTAGCATTTTTTTCTCCCACTATAAGCCTGCTAAACTCTAGTCGCTGTCTCCTTTGTTCCAGGAAGCTTGTCCAGCCTCCTAAACAGGCTTCTTTCTATTTCTTTACTGTCAGTTCCAGATACAGTGCTGCTCAGGGAGGCTTTGTCTATCTGGCCAGTAAACATGGCCTGGCCCAGGCTCCGGACCAAGTTTTGGGATTGGCATAAGGAAATCAAAAGTTTTAGGCATAGGCCCTGGCCTGTCCACCTCCCTCCCCCCAAGTCCTACCCTTCCTCCCCTCTACGGCCAGAATGATTCTCATCTTATACACTCTGAACCCCTCTCCCCCACCTCTCTTTAGAATTTACACTTAATTATGTACAGGCTTTGGCCATAGCTTGCACATACGAGTTGAAATTTTTTTTAACTCTACAAGACAGTCCATATTTGTTTTTTTTTTTAAGCCAATGGCAAAAAAAAAAAAAAAAAAAATCAAGTAGTGCTAAGGATACACCTTGAAAAGGAAGTTGCCTTCTCATCCTTGATCCTTGTTGTTTTTTTTTCTTAAGTAGGCTCCATGCCCAATGTGGACTCATGACACACGACCCTGAGATCAAGAGTTGGATGCTCTACCAACTGAGACACCCAGGTACCCCACCCCCCTTTTTTTAAAGTAAGCTTTAGCCCCAACCTGGGCTTGAACTCAGGACCCTGAGATCAAGAGTCACCTGCTCTACCGACTGAGCAAGCCAGATGCCCCCCATCGTTGATCCTTAATTCCTTCCTCCAAAGAATATGTCTGTTACACATTTTTGTGACCTTTCTCTTCCTTTTCTTAAAATCAATTCTGAAAATAAATTCCAAAAAAAGAAACATGCCTTTATAAAAAGTTACTAAGTGTGAAATGAAACACATAGGTGTGAAGGCTGCTTGGAGGAGATTTTTCCTTACATGGAGACTGGACTGAACAAAACTTCAACGTTGAAATAGAAGTCCAGTGACCTTGGAACTGAGGAAGACTATTCTCTGCTTGATTCATTTCCCACTAAGAACACAGGCATTATTTTCTGCTCAGAGGACTTTTTTTTTTTTTAAGATAGAAATCACATACAGTTCACTGTTTTGAAGTGTGCAGTTCAATGGTCTTTAATATATTTACACAGTTGTGCAGCTGTCATCACAGTCTAATTTGGGACATCTTCATTTCCCCCAAAAGAAGCCTTATACATTTTAGTTTCTACTTGGCCATGATGAATAACACTGCCGTAAATAGTTGTGTACAAGTGTTTGTGTAGACATACATTTACCTTTCTTTTGAAATGAGTGCAATAGTTAGGTCATATGGTAACTACCTGGTTAATTTTTTTTCATAGTCTCTACACCCAACATGGGACTCGAACTCATGACCCCGACATCAAGAGTTGCATGCTCTTCCAACTGAGCCAGCCAGGCGCCCTTAGTGCTTAATTTTTTGAGGAACAGCTAGACTAGTTTCCAAAGTGGCTGTTTGATTTTATGATTCATCAGCAATGTATGAGCATCCCAATTTCCCCATAGGCTCACCAACACTTGTCATTATCTGTCTTTTATTTGTAGCCATCCCAGCAGTGTGAAGGTATCTCATTGTTGTTTTTATTTGCATGTCCCAGATGGCTGATGATCTGAGAACTTTTTAAAAACTGCATTTGCAATTAGGGTTTTCTGCCCAATTGTCATTGTCATCTGAAGTGCCTCTGAAGGACTTGAGGGTGTCCACTTTTCGGTTTTTCTCCAACAGCACAATAATGTCCTCTGCATTATGATTATGATTAACCACGCAGTCATTCAGAGCTTTCTTGCAGGAAAAAAAGGGGAAAAAAAGCCTTGAGCACAAGCTGTCTGCTAGGTCCTGAGGATACAGTAAAAAAAAAAAAGGGGGGGGGGCAAAACCTTGCCCCTTGTTGAGCTTGGTGCATAAGGGTGTGTCCCTGGATTCAAACCCCTGCTTTGTCACCTCCCAGCTATGTGGCCTTGGACAAGGTGCCTAATCTTGCTCAGCCTCAGTTTCCCAGTCTGTGAAATAAGGTGGCTCTGAGAGTTGCATGTAAAGCACTAGGCACAATGTCTGGCACATTGTGAGGTAGGCATTCGTTATTGTCAAAGGTGAAGCCAGACAAATAAACGTTAACAATAATGGATAGTGAGTTATGATCGGAGAAGTATATAGTGTCATTGGAGCACCTAGTGGGGGCCTCCAACCCAGTTCAGGGTCTAGGAAAGGCTAGGAATTGATGTTTCAATGGAGAGACAACAGATGAGTAGGAGCTGGCTAGAACAAGGGCAGTGTGTGTGTGTATGTGTGTGTGTGTGTGTGTGTGTGTGTGTGTGTGTTTGGGGGGGAGGGTTGTTGCTGGCAGGGGGACCAGCCTGTGCAAGGCTTGGAGGCAACATAAGGGAGCATGGCATACTGGAGAGACTGAAATGTGTTCCAGTGTCTAGAACGGTGCTGTCCAATAGAATGCTCTGCAATGATGGAGAAGTTCTGTATCTGTGCGGTCCAATATGGTAGCCACTAACCAACCACATGTGGCTACTGAGCATTTGAAACGTGGTTACTCTGACTGTAGAACAGAATGTTTAATTTCATTTTATTTTAACTGATTTAAATTCAGAGAGTCAGATGGTGGGACAGCGCAGGCCTAGAGTGCAACGTGTAAGACACGGTGGAGGTAAAGCAATGGAAAAGAGCATCTAGACTGCCCAGGGTTGCAGGGCATGGAGTTTGCATTTGATTCTAAGTCCCAAGGGAAGCCATCGTTTGGGGTGGCAGGTGGGGTTAAGTGGGGACTGGGGGTGATCTGGGTTTCATTTTCGAAAGATCCTTCCAGTTGCTGCACGGGGAATGGATTATGAGGGTGAGGGGTGGAGTTGGAGTGAAGCAGGGAGACCCGTTTGTAGGTGCCTCCAGTCTCCCAGGGGAGAGATGATAGTGGTTTCGACCGGACAGAGATGGAGACAATTTGGTAGGTTTGGGGCAGGGACTGGGTGTTAGGGAGCTCGGGAGAGGAAGGTATCCCAGGGCTACTTGGAGGGCGACCGTGACTTCAAGCCCCAGAGCGGAATCCGTACCCAGCTGGGGGCAGGGAGTTCTCATCTCTGCAGTGCCTGGAGGCCTCCCTGTCCCCCCCTGCTGGTAGGTGCTGGAAGCGTCTTTCGCTAAGGGGTGTGGAGCTGACAGGGCCCCCTGCTAGGGGGGCAGGAGGAAAGCCCGAGAGAGGTGGGAAAATCCCCTCAGATTCCTAGTTAGTTGGTCGGGTGGCGTGCATTCCCAGAGTCATGTGCTGGGCTGGGTCTGTCCTCTCCCTGGGGTCCGTCCACATTAGCTCCGTCTGCCCTGGGACGGGTCAACCAGTTCCCAGCCTGAGAAGGCATGTGGTGGGGAAGGGGAGGAGGCAGAGGTCGGCACAGCGGGGCAAGGACCCCCCACTCCGTGCCAGCTCCCACCTGCGGCGAGGCCCCAGCACCCGAGGGTTGCCTCTGCTTGCCCCCCCCCCCCACCTGGGCCATCACCGGCTAGACA
The DNA here is from genome assembly GCF_022079265.1 of Lynx rufus. Taxonomy (NCBI): domain Eukaryota; kingdom Metazoa; phylum Chordata; class Mammalia; order Carnivora; family Felidae; genus Lynx; species Lynx rufus. The sequence goes on from NW_025814843.1 coordinate 3,535,644, forward strand.
CAGTGGGGGTGGGGAGGCGGGGCGTGTCTCCCCGAGAGCAGGGTGTGGCCAGTGGTCCAGCCGGTCACTCGCGGATGGCCAGCCCGTCCTGACCCGGGAGACTTAACCCCACTCCCCACCATGCCTGCAGGCCGGGTGGGCTGAGGGTGCGCAACACCCCGAGACCGCAGCCCCTGGCGGAGCTCAGAGCAGGCTTGGGGAGGTTCTGCGGCTCCCGGCTGTCAACGCCCGCCGCCCTCCCTGCCTCACTTCCTCCCGCAGCCCCCGCCGCCCCGGAGGCACGGGATCCCGGCGGGTCCGCAGCCCCGGCCGCCACGCCCTGGCCTCGGCCCGCGGGGTAAGTCGGTGGGCGATCGGGGCACATTGGGGAGGGGGGAAGGTGCCTGGAACCTGACAGCGACCGATCGGGGCGGGGAAGCCGCAGTGGGGGGGGTGGGGGGAGGCTGCCTGCTTCTCCAGCCCAAGTGAGGGTCTTCAAGGGGCTCCCGCCTCTACCTGGACTGCCAGACCCCTTCCTCCCTGCCTGGGGCGGGTAAGAGCTGCAGGACAGGCGGCAGGGGCCCGACAGGTAGCTGTTGCTGCTGAGGCTTGGGAACGGTGGGCTGGGGGGCAGCCGGGGAGGCAGATCGGGGGTCGGGGGGATGGTTAGGGACATAAGCCAGGCTAAACGGTGTGTGGCTTGGGAAGGACGCCCCAGAGTGGCTGTCCATCTTTCTAGATAGATGGTGGGTCATGTTGAAGTAAAAAACCTAAAACAAACAAGTCTACATGTTGAGTCAGCTAGCCAGGTCCCCGCCTCTCTTGCTTCTGTGGGAAAATGCCCCCCAACCCCAGGTCCCTGAGGGCTGTGGGAGCCTGAAGCTGGACGGGGCCCAGCCCAAGCCCTGTCACCATCCAGCCTCTCATCTTCTCGCCCTTGTTTCTGCTCCCTGTCCCCTTCTCCCACCCTGCTGTCTCCCCACCCATCGCTGACTCTGTCTTCCTTCTTTCTGCTTCTACCCACTAGGGGGCTCCGGGGCCTTCCCCCTGCCCCCAACTGGGGCCCCACCCCTTGCCATGTGATGGAGGCTGTGGTTTCCATTCTCCCACCAAGAGGTGTCAGGGCCCAGAGCCCCACTTAGGGCCCGAGAGGTGGGACTGTCAGAGGGAGTTTGGGCAGCCAGCCAGGGGGCTCCCTCCCCACTCTGTAGCCCCCAGAGACCCTAAAGCACAGAGAGGTGGCATTCAATGCCCTCAGAGATGAGTCAGACTGAAAACACAGATGGGCCCTGAAAGATTTGGAGAACTGAAGAAGGACATCATGGTAGCGTGCTGTGGTTTTAGACCAGGCCCTGCCAACAGCTGACGACCTCAGGGAAGTCACTTCCCCTTTCTGAGCCTTAGTTGTCCTGGTAGCAAAACGAGAGGTCTGAGAGACCAGCGGTTTTCCAACCGCCTCCCCCAGAATGCTCCCGTCCTGTGGCAAGAGGTTCGATGACCCGCCTCTGGTGCCTACAGCCGCACTCTTATCTGTTGAGAAGATTGGCCACTGGGCAAGATGTTATGTAGAGAAATGCTGTGTTTGTGCTGTGACCCCAAACGTTTGTTTCCCCGGACCAGGGGCTGTGGCCTCTCAGATATCAGAGGGAGGGAAAGTCAGGGACAGTCTCAACCCTTCCCGTGGGACTACGTCAGTAGGCAGACCCACTGGGTCCCTGTTCTTCCCCATTCCATCCTCACACCGGAAACCTCCCTCCCTCTCCTCACCCTGGCCTTTCTCCCCCTCCCGACGGTCTGACTCGGTGGGTGGGTCTACTTGTACTCAGCTTCTATCTAAACTTCTCTCTCTCTCTCTCTCTTTTTTTAATGTTTATTCTTTTTTTTTTTTTGAGAGAGAGAGAGAGAGAGAAAGAAAGAGAGCAAGCACGAGTTGGGAAGGGGCAGAGAGAGAGGGAGACAGAGAATCCCAAGCAGGTTCCACACTGTCAGCACAGAACCCGATGTGGGGCTCGAACTCACGAACTGTGAGACCATGACCTGAACTGAAATCAAGAGTCGGCTGCTTAACTGACTGAGCCACCCAAGTGCCCCCTAAACTTCTCTTTTTGCAGGCCCCAGCCAGACCTCTTACCCCAACCCAGGACTGGGAAGAAGGAGGGAAGGAGGAGCCTCTGACAACTCGGTCTCCACTGAGGTTTGAGCCAGACAGAGCAGCCTCCTCCCCTTAGGATGGCCTCGCCCTCCAGCTCTCCCACTTTCAGGCTCCAGACATCAGACGGAGGCCAAGAAGATGGCACTGAGGCGGACAAAGGAAAGCTGGGCCTTGGGGACGGGCCGCCCCCCATGGAGTCACCATTCCAGAGCGAAGACCGGAACTGCCCCCCTCAGATCAAAGTGAACCTCAACTACCGCAAAGGAACAGGTGTCAGGTGAGGCAGCAAATGGGGGTGGGGCCCAGGGGAGCACCCTGAGTCAGACTTGATGGCGAGGGGTGGAGGGAGGTCCTCAGTCTGGCTGTGATGGCTCCTGGGCCTGACAGGCATAACCCTGCTCTGCTCTCTGGGGTTGATCCCTCTGGAACCTTCCTCATTCCTGGCCTTCTGCCTTCTGAGGTCCTGTTCTTCTTCACAGGGACATGCTCTTCCGTCTGGAAGTACTCAACAGACCCTTGCAACCCTTGTGTGTGCCCTGACCCTTGTGCGTCACAGTCCCTGCGGGGATGCTAGCGTGATTCACACTCCGGTCCAAGTTGAGAGTCAGGGACATCTGGCAGTGTCCTGGGTGCTCCTGGGTTCTGCTCTTCTGCTCGAGGGCTGGACCTGTTGCCCAGGGGACTCTGGGGGGGCTTCTGCTAGGAGTCTGCTTCACTTTGAGCCTCCTGTGATCAGTACCAGTTCAGACAGTGCGAGCCCACTTTTGCCGGGGGTATATGACTTCCCAGCTTTTGGGTGCGTGGGGGGCTCGCCTGGCATCCCCCCTCAGCGTGAGGTCTGATGTGCGAGGCTGGAGAATCCTCGTGGGCAAGGCGGGACTCTGCCAGGAAAGCCCCTTCCTCTCTCCTCGTGTCTGAGACGTGGCACCAGCCTTGGCTCCCAGCCCAGAGCCCCTGTGTCGTTTGCGTCGGAAGGCCTCGGTCAGATTCAGAGCCGGGCAGGGGAGGCTGCGGGTGAGGCTTCTGGGAGCTGAGTAGTCCCCCTGGCGGGCAGAATAGGTCCCTCGATGCCCCTCAGTGCCTCAGTCTGTGCTCTTGTTGGGTTTCCCCGCTCCAAGACTGTGATGCCACCCAGTGACGGGAAGTATTTTGTCCAAATGGCCCCTTCCTCCGGCCAGACTGCCCATAGGGCTCCCCAGTCAGCCACAGAGTCCTCTCGGGCATGTCGCGGCCACGTGGTCTGCTAGGCAGATGATGGCATGTCTGGCCAGGCCAGGCAGACGCGCGACTAACTGGTGTGGGGGAGGCAGGGCCTGGCTCTATCAGTCACACAGCCACAGCTTAACACATGACTGAGCCCAACAGTCCCCTGCTCATTAGAGAGTCACTAACCCTTCCTTGGTGAAGCTGCGACCTGAGGGTCCCCAGAGCTTCCAATGGTCTCCCACCTCTTTTTGTCCCTTTATATCCACTGGTGACGGTTCCAGAAGCCCCAGGGGCAGGCTGGCCTCTGTAAATAGCGTCAGGCCCAGGAGGGGAACCCCACACTCCTTCCCCTCCCTCCCCTGTCACCAGAAACTGCTAGATGCTGAGGGGCTACCAGACCTCTTCTGGGGCCTTTCCCAGAAGTGTAGTTTCTCGGTAAAACTCTGGTGAGCATCTGATAGGTTTCAGCGCTAGGCCCCTGTGTCTCTGAGAAACTTCTGTCTGCCCAGCCTAGAATTTTTCTGGGGGTTAGGAGTCAGGGTCTGGAGTTAGACGACTTCCCCCAGGTGAGCCCCAGTCCTGCGCATGTGGCTTTGGGCGAGTTACTTTACCTCTTTGGAGGTAATGGAGAAAATAGAGATTGCTGATCCCAAGGGCTGAAGTGAGGGTTAAAGGTGCAACCACACCGTTATCAGTCTCGAGATGGTTTCTGAGAGGATCGGGGGTTCTCTTATTTATTTATTTAACTTTTTGGGGGTTTATTTATTTATTTTGAGAGAGAGAAAGTGTGTGAGCAGGGGAGGGGCAGAGAGAGAGGGAGAGAGAGAGAATCCAAGCAAGCTCTGCTGCAGAGCCTGACTCGAACTCACCAACCTGTGAAATCATGACCTGAACCGTGAAATCAAGTGTTGACACTTAACCGACTGAGCCTCCCAGGCGCCCCTAGAGCTGGTTTCTAAGAGGATGAGGCCTTTTCTTGATTCCTTTGTCTAGGCCAGCAGGGCATACAGCCCCTAACAGTCTGTGGGTACCTCCTGTGGTCCCATCCCCACCTGGACTCCCGCTCAAGAGCATGACAGGTTCCTGTGCTGAAATCCTCTCTGGGATAATGAGCCTGTTGTAAGACCATCGAGCCACCTGGCAAATGATAAGCGCCTGATGCGGAAAAAAATCTGGAGTCGTGGGGATGCTGGGGACTAGTGCCCTGGACAGGCGCTCTTCCACCTGCTAGGACTCTGGGCACTTGGGGTCTCCTTGGTCTGCGCTGGGCAGAGGCCCTCAGAAGGGCTCCCGGAGGGCTCTCGGGCCTGCAGGGTGCCCAGTGCTCACAGGATGCCCTGGAAGGACTCCCTGGGATGGGGGGCATTCGGGGTGGGGGGAAGCATGGTTCTTCCACAGCATCAGACACAAGTCACATCCCCACAGCCAGCCAGACCCAAACCGCTTTGACCGTGACCGGCTCTTCAGCGTGGTGGCCCGGGGCGTCCCCGAGGATCTGGCTGGGTTAGCAGAGTACCTGTCCCGGACCAGCAAGTACCTCACCGACTCAGAGTACACAGGTAGGCCTGCCCTGTGCTGAGACTCGGCTGACTGGTTGGCCTTGACTGTGGTCGGGAGCCAAGAGGTGACTGTTCTTAGCAGCCCTCCTGCCTAAATGGCTGCAGGGAGGCCCTGCCGACAGAGCTGAGGGCAGCTCATTGAGGTCACGGCTGTGCCTCCTGCTCCCTCCCCTCCCCCTGGCTCCTGGCCAACCTCCGCCATCTTCAGCCCACCTTGGTGGCCAAATGGATACTCACTGGTTCACAGTGCATCTTTTGTCTTTTTTCTTTTCCTTTTTTCTTTTCTTTCCTTTCCTTTCCTTTTTTCTTTTCTTTTCTTTTCTTTTCCTTTCATCTTAAAATAACAGTCTCATTATTTTTGCCCCAAATCTAAACATCTTTATGGTTTGGCCTGATTAGAAAATCAGCCCCAATGTCAGAAAAGTGACATTTGTGCATTCCAGAAGATTCTGACCATAAGGAAATGTATAAGGTGAGGTTAAAAACGTTACGACATCCTGGATCTCTGTTCATGACTTGGGATATATCTTTTCAAACCATTTAAATCTATCAGGTATATATTTACGTAAGGGGTTGGGCCATATATACCCATTTGTGACAACTTACACTTGAGTGCATAGACTTCTAACCCGGTCACTTTAACAGCTGCAGAGCTTTTCTGTTGTGTACATTTACCAGGATTTAGTTAACTATTCCTCAACGGTGGCCATTTAGGTTGGTTGTCGTTTTTGACCTCAACGTACTGGGTGCCAGGCCCTCTGTGTGCCAAGAATTTTGTATGTGATTCCATTTGACCCTTGTAACAGCCCTGGAACATTCCCATTTTACAGTCAGGAAAACCGAGGTCAAGAGAGGCCAAGTGACTTGCCTAAGGAGAGAGCTATCAAATGATGGAGCCGTTTAACGAATATTGCTCCGGGTGTTCTATAGACAACGTTGCGCATAGGACAAATTACGTCCTAGAAACCTATTTTCTAGGGCAGAAATTGTAGCCATACCTGTTGGTAGCTTAATACCTGTTGGTTGGAGCCTTAATACCCTATCGCATGGCTGTGTTTCCACCGGTCGTGTGTGACAATCTTTTTTTATCCTCCCAAGGGGTGCTTTGGGGCTGGTGGGCAGCCCGGCCACTCCAGGTCTGAGCACCCTGGTGCCCCTTCCCCTCCCCTTCTCCCACAGAGGGCTCCACGGGTAAGACGTGCCTGATGAAGGCCGTGTTGAACCTTCGGGATGGGGCCAACGCCTGCATCCTGCCGTTGCTGCAGATTGACCGGGACTCTGGCAATCCCCAGCCCCTGGTCAACGCCCAGTGCGCGGATGAGTACTACCGAGGCCACAGTGCCCTGCATATTGCCATCGAGAAGAGGAGCCTGCAGTGTGTGAAGCTCTTGGTGGAGAATGGGGCCAATGTGCATGCCCGGGCCTGTGGCCACTTCTTCCAGAAGAAGAGCCAAGGGACTTGCTTCTACTTCGGTGAGGAGCCTTTCTTGGGTAAACTGAGGTGTAGAGGGGACGAGGTCACACGGTAAATGTGTGGCAGAGCTGACCCTTAAACTCAGATCTGTCTGACCCCCAAGGGCTCGTGCTTCTAGTCACCGGGCTGCCTGCGAAAGCAGTTTGTCTTAGGAGATGTTTTAGCCTTGTCTGGCCAAGGAAGCTCGTCACACATCCGCTCCCAGACCAGGACAGGGGAATGGGCTGGCGGAACCGGTGTGGGGGAAAGTCTAAAGGGGTGTCGATGCCAGGTGGCAGTGGAGCTGGGCTCTGGTGAAGAAAAGAGAAGGAGGCAAGGAGATGGGAACCTTGGTTGGCTGACCTCTGTTCTGAGCCTTTAGATGGTAAAAAGCTTCGGTCACCTCTCCCTGGGGTCAAGAGCTGGACAGAAATGACTTTACCAGGGCTCATAGGAAAAGGCACAGCCGCCCTAAATGGGGCTTGGGACCGTCTTCCCTCTCAGCACAGGCCCGGGCGGACCTGGGGTCCCGAGGCCTGACTCTCTTAAAGGGGGCCCGGCGTTCTGTCCTGGGGATGTGAGGCGTAGTCAGGTGGAAGCTGGGAGGCCTGAGGCTCAAGCTGTCCCACTTGACCCCCAGGCGAGCTGCCCCTCTCTCTGGCCGCGTGCACCAAGCAGTGGGATGTGGTGACCTACCTCCTGGAGAACCGGCATCAGCCTGCCAGCCTGCAGGCGGCCGACTCACTGGGCAACACTGCCCTGCACGCCTTGGTGATGATCGCAGATAACTCGGCCGAGAACAGTGCGCTGGTGATCCGCATGTACGATGGGCTTCTCCGAGCCGGCGCCCGCCTCTGCCCCACAGTGCAGCTCGAAGACATCCCCAACCTGCAGGGCCTCACGCCCCTGAAGCTGGCCGCCAAGGAGGGCAAAATCGAGGTGAGTGCCTGGCCCCCACCTTTCCAGGAAGCAACAGGACCCCCTTTGATTTTTCTGCAGAAAGAGCCTGGGGCAACATTCTAGATCATTGGTCTCTCTGCCTTTTTTTTTTTTTTAAGCTTATTTATTTTGAAAGAGAGAGAGAGAGAGAGAGAGAGAGAGAGAGAGAGAGAGAGAGAGAATCTTAAGCAGTCTCCATGCTCAGCATGGAGCCCAACTTGGAGCTGATTCCATGACCCTGGGATCATGACCTGAGCTGAATTCAAGAGTCGGCTGCTCAACCAACTGAGCCACTTAAGCACCCCCCCCCCCCCGTTTTTTTAAAGTAATCTTTACACCCAAGTTGGGGCTTGAACTCACAATCCCGAGAGCACGAGTCACATGCTCCACCCACTGAGCCAGCCAGGCACCCCAAAACAAACTGCTTCTTTAAAATGTTTTTTTTTCAACGTTTTTTATTTATTTTTGGGACAGAGAGAGACAGAGCATGAACAGGGGAGGGGCCGAGAGAGAGAGAGAGACACACAGAATCGGAAACAGGCTCCAGGCTCCGAGCCATCAGCCCAGAGCCTGACGCGGGGCTCGAACCCACGGACCGCGAGATCGTGACCTGGCTGAAGTCGGACGCTTAACCGACTGCGCCACCCAGGCGCCCCAAAACAAACTGCTTCTTAACCTGTTCGAGTTAGGGATGCTTTCTAGTCTGGTGGAAGCTCTGAGCTCTGACCACAGAAGGGTACACACCTGTGTAGCCGGGAACCTCTGGTCTCGAGGGGCCTCAAGGACCTCTGGGCTGGGGTCCCTCTGCCATGTAGGGGCTCCAAGGAAGAGACCTCAGGGCAGAAGTGGGGAAGGAAGAGCCAGGTTCACTGGCAGGTCTGAACATATGTGAGCCGATGAGAATATTTACACTGTGGCTGAGCATGTGAGGGTGTGTGAGAAGAGTTTATACACACAAGGATCTGTGTGTACGGGCTGTGTGCGTGTATCTGGTTTTTTTTTTTTTTTAATTAAAAAATTTTTTTTAATATTTTTCTAGCATTTATTTATTTTTGAGAGATAGAGCAAGATAGAGCACAACCTGGGGAGGGGCAGAGAGAGAGGGGGACACAGAATCTGAAGCAGGCTCCAGGCTCTGAGCTGTCAGCACAGAGCCCGATGCAGGGCTCGAACCCACAGACCGTAAGATCATGACCTGAGCTGAAGTCAGATGCTTAACTGAATGAGTCACCCAAGTGTTCCTAAAAATTTTTTCTTAGTGTTTATTTATTTTTGAGAGAAAGAGAGAGAGACAGAGCATGAGCTGGGGAGGGGCAGAAAGAGAGGGAGACATAAAATCCAAAGCAGGCTCCAGGCTCCAAACTGTCAGCACAGAGCCTGATGCCGGGCTTGAACCCACAAACCACAAGACTATGACCTAAGCCGTAGTCAGCCACTTAACTGACCGAGCCACTCAGGCTCCCCTAAGTTTATTTATTTTGAGAGAGAGAGTGCACAAGCGGAGTAGGGACAGAGAGAGAGGGGAGAGAGAGAATCCCAAGCAGGCTATACACTGTCAGTGCAGAGCCCAATGCAGGGCTCGAACTCACGAACCATGAGATCATGACCTGAGCTGAAACCAAGAGCCGGAAGTTTACCCGACTGAGCCACTCAGGCACCCCTGCGGGTGTCTGCTTGTAGCTTTGTAGATGGTGGGCAGGTCTGCAGGGTACCGACTAGCTCCCAGCCTCCTGGTCAGTGCTGGGAGGTGGCCACGCAGGCCAAGATCACTTGCCTCACCCTGCAGATTTTCAGACACATCCTGCAGCGGGAGTTCTCAGGGCCGTGCCAGCCACTTTCCCGGAAGTTTACCGAGTGGTGCTATGGGCCTGTCCGGGTGTCGCTGTATGACCTGGCCTCTGTGGACAGCTGGGAGGAGAACTCAGTGCTGGAGATCATCGCCTTTCATTGCAGAAGCCCGGTGAGCCCACTGGGGCCCGGGGAGGGGTGCAAAGGGGGCCTGGCAGAGCTCCATACTTCAGGGCTGCCTCCTGGACGTGCCCTGCGGCTGTGCCAGTGGGGATGTGGCTGCATGCCCCGACCTCAGCCTCTGGGCCCATGCTCATTCCACACACCGGTCCCACGCCCATGGGGAGCATGCGGGGGTCCCGGTGGCCACCTGCTCTGGACTGGAGGATGAGGCGCTCTGCCAGCCCATAGCCACGAGGGTGGGGTAGAGGCCGGTGGGGCGGGGTCATTTGGGGCTCTCCCCCCATTTCCCTCAGCCCTCATGTTGAGCCTGACATGAGCAGACCCCTGTATGTACCAGCTCTCACACTCCCACCCCAGCACCGACACCGGATGGTGGTTTTGGAGCCGCTGAACAAACTGCTACAGGCGAAATGGGATCTGCTAATCCCCAGATTCTTCTTCAACTTCCTGTGTTACTTGATGTACATGTTCCTCTTCACTGCTGTTGCCTACCACCAGCCCGCCCTGGAGAAGGTACAGCAGGTGGGGGGTGGGGGGGGAGGGGATGGGGCGCATGCTGGGGAGGGAGGCCTCCTGGGACCAGCCTCGGAAGAAGATAGGGCAGGGATTGCCAACCCCCACCTGCACCTGATAACACTGTGACACACCCGAGCTCTCGTGCAGCTAGTGGGTACCGAAGCCAGCAACGCGGAGATGATAACCACGCTGCTAATACGGGCTGGGTGCTCACCATAGGTGACAAAGTATTTCCAGGGAGTGACATGTGTTAGCTTATTTAATTAATGCTTAGAGCAGTCCTCTGAGAACGATGAACTGTTAGCATCCCCGGTTTACAGTTGACGGGAGGGACGCACAGAGAGGTTAAGTGACTTATCCAGGCTCACGCAGGCTGTCAGTGGGGGAGATGGGATCTGAACCCACCGTCATAACCACTATACAGCGTGCCTCTACAACAGGCTAGAATCTGGGGGGCGGGGGGGCCTGCCCGGGAGCCCACGTTCCCTGTGCTGCCCTGTGTGGCCTCTCCAACAGCTCATGCTCAGAATGGGCCCTCAGCGAGGAGCGTCACTGTTGGGAGGGGACTCGGGTCCCAGGTCCTACCAGAGTGTCTCTTTCGCAGGCCTTCCTCTCCCTGAAAGTGACGACTGGAGGCTCCATGCTGCTGCTGGGCCACATCCTGATCCTGCTTGGGGGGGTCTACCTCCTCGTGGGCCAGGTGAGGGCTCCTCCCATCCCCCCTCCGCACCCCATGACCCCAGCACTCCGTGTGGCTCCCAGAAACAAACTAGAATTCCCCTAGGAGGAGACTTAGACTGAGTTAACCACAATCCCTTCATTTCCGGGGAACTGTCCCGTCACTACCAGCCTCGGGGCAGCTGAGGGCCTTGGGTTCTGGGGCCAGTATCTCCCTGCTGTGCTTTCTGGGGTTTCTGAGGGGCGGCAAATGACTCCCATGATTCCTCGCCACGCCAGCTCTGCTCCCTGGAAAGTGGAGCTGGAAGCCCCCACCCCCAGGTCCCTCGGCCGGGCTGGGACATTCCTCCTGGGGGTGGGGGGGAGCACAGACAGGCTGGGGCAGGTGCGCTCAGCCCGACTCCCCCGGTGGCTCCTTTTCAGGTGAGAGTGCAGGAGACAGGCTGGACACCGTGCCATGGAGCCTGTCTCAGAGTGGGTGGGACTTTGGTACCAGATCCAGGTTGGCTGGAGTACAGGAGGGTCCCCGTGGGGCCAGGGTGAGGAGAGGCAAAGGAGCTCTTCCCCTAGGCCTGAGTAGTGAGTGAGTTCTTCGCCTGGGTCCACAGGGAGCGAGGAGGCGCCTGGCATTGTCCGGGTGTCTGTGGGTGGCCGCACTTTTTGGAAACAGGCTTCACAGCTTTCTCAGCTAGCATGAGCCCCCGTCCCCACCCCGCAAAAGTCCAAGATGCTGTTTGAGCCTGTGAGGTGGTCCCGGCCAGACTTCCACAAAGCCAGGCCGGCAGGCAGGGCACGCAGTGGGGAGCCCAGCAGGGCTGCTCTGTGGCCTGGACAGCAAATTTCCGCCCCACCCCCTGCTCCTCTCCTTCCCCCCTCCTCCCCCCCCACCTCCTCCCCCCACAGCTGTGGTACTTCTGGAGACGCCGTCTGTTCATCTGGATCTCGTTCCTGGACAGCTACTTTGAAATCCTCTTGTACGTGGGGCCTCACTCCCTTCCCCTGTCTCAGCCCCGGGGAGCGGCTGGTGTGGCATCAGGCGCCAGGCCGGCTGGAGAGGCGAGGACAGGAGCCGGGGAGCGCCAGGGGCCTGGACCAAAGTGCAGGCTGTCTGGCCTGGGGCTCCTTGTGCTCGTCATAGTTACGTGCCCTGAGCGCTACGTGCCAGCGGAGCCTGAACTCTTTACATGTTGTGGCTCACTGAATCTGCACAAATGCCCCATGAGTCAGGTGCTGTTCCTAGTACCCCCGTTTTACAGGGGAGGGACCTGAGGCCCACAGGGATTAAATGACCCCTGATTGGGTCCAGTCCCAGGCACATGGAGGACTTCTCATCCATCTAGATGGATGGATGGTGGGAGAGGCAGGGGTGGTCGGTGCCGGCCAGTGGGGGCAAGTGGGGGCGGAGGGAGCTCGCCAGGTGGCCTGCAAGCTGACCCGAACTCTGTTCCCACGCAGCCTGATTCAGGCCCTGCTCACGGTGGTGTCCCAGGTGCTGCGTTTCCTGGCCGTCGAGTGGTACCTGCCCCTGCTGGTGTCCTCGCTGGTGCTGGGCTGGCTGAACCTGCTTTACTACACACGCGGCTTGCAACACACGGGCATCTACAGTGTCATGATCCAGAAGGTGAGAGACGGGGCGCGGTGACCAGGCAAAGCTGGACACCGTGCCGACGGGACCCTCTTGGCCTCAGCAGGCAGGCGCCCTCCTCCTGGGCAGAGGAGAACACGAGCATGTCTGCCTGTGCACCACAAACCCAAGTTCAAGCACGAGCACGAGTACCAGCGTGCACGCACCTGCCCTCAGCGGTCCGCGCTCTGCATGGGTTTGAGCAACCACAAGGATATCTGTGTGTTTGCTAGTGCATCCTTGCACACCGAAGGAGCAGAGACGATGCACATGAGCTCATCTATGTGCCTGTGTCCTGGGACACCTGGGCATATGGATGTGTCTGCGTTCATTTATTTATTCAACAAAAGTTGAGGTGTGGGCCAGGTCCCGTTCTAAGTGTTGGAATACGCTCCTTTGTTTGCTAACAAAACAGACAAGTCCTCAACTCTCCTGCATCTGACATTCTGGTAAGGGAAATGGAAACACTAAGAGGAATAGATGAGAACATTACAGGTGGCTGAATGCTATGGAGGAAATACATAGGCCGATGCCTTGGGGAATGACGTGGGGCAGCAGGTGCTTTAGATGGGATGGTCTGGGAGACCTCTCTGAAGAGGTGATGGATGAGACCAGAAAAATCACTTAGCCAGCGCAGACTCAGAGAAGCAGCATTGGAGGCAAAGGCCAGGAGCCAGAACAAGCTTGGAGCACTTGGGACAGAGCAAGGAGGCTGGGCAGAGTGAGTGGAGGGAAGAAGTTGGGGATTTGTTGTCCATGGGGAGGGGTCTGGAAGCCCCAGAGGTTTAAAAAAATGTTTTTAATTGTGGCAAAATATACATTACAAAGTGTACTATCTTAATAATTTATTTTTATTTTTGAGAGTGCACATGCATGAGCACAAGTGGGGGAGGGGCAGAGAAGAGGGAGAGAGAGAATCTCAAGCAGTTCCCACACTCAGCACGGACCCCGATGCTGGGCTCGATCTCACCAACCACGAGATCATGACCTGAGCCAAAACCAAGAGTCGGAGGCTTAAGCGACTGAGCCACCCAGCCTCCCCCATCTTAATCATTTTTAAGTGACATTTAGTGATATTAAATACCCTCATAATATTATCCTACCTTTAGGGGACAGTATTAAGTATCATCCATCTACAGAGTTGAAACTCTGTCCCCCTATTCAACATGAACTCCCCACTCCCCTCCCTGAGCCCCTAGCAACATCATTCTTTTTTTCTTTTTTTTAATGCTTATTCATTTTTTGACAGAGAGAGAGAGAGAGAGAGTCAGAGCATGATTGGGGGAGGGGCAGAGAGAGAAGGAGACAGAATCCAAAGCAGGCTCCAGGCTCCAAGCTGTCAGCACAGAGCCCACAAACAAGTCGGATGCTTAACCAACTGAGCCACCCAGGCGCCCCAACACCATTCTTCCTTCTGTCCCTATGAATTTGACTCCTCTAGGTAGCTCATAGAAGTGGGATCCTACAGTTTGTGTCCTCTTAGGACTGGCTAGGCTCAGTCAGCACAGTGTCCTCCCGTTTCATCCATGTTGTAGCGCGTCTCAGAATCTCATTCCTTTTTAAGGCGGAGTAACGTTTCACCGTGTGTATATACCCCATTTTGTTTATCCCTTTACGCATCAGTGGATGCTTGCGTTGGTTGAACAGGGGAGTGCAAGTACCTGTTTGGGTCTCTGCTTTCAGTTCTTTTGGGTCTATTGCCCAGACGTGGAATTTCTGGATCACAGGGTAATTCTGTGCTTCATGTTTTCACCCTGGATGGTTGTAAGCAAGAAAGTGATGTTAAAAGACCGGTCTGTTCGGTGTGGGATGCACAGATTTGTGTGTGTGTGTGTGTGTGTGTGTGTGTGTGTGTGTGTGCATGGTGTGTACAGGGGAACCCATGCTCAGGGCGGAGGCAGGGGTTGTAGGTCATGCCCGATGGGCCGGCCACCCACTCCGGCTCCTGGGTGTGTGTGTTCTAGGTCATCCTGCGGGACCTACTCCGCTTCCTGCTGGTCTACTTAGTCTTCCTTTTCGGCTTCGCTGTAGGTAAGGACTCCCCCCTCTGGCCCCTGCCTCTCCCTTGCCCACTCTGTACACCCTCGAGGCTGCCCCCTGGTCTCCCCAGGCTGAGGATCCCCCTTTCTCCCTCCTGCAGCCCTGGTGAGCTTGAGCCGGGAAGCCCTGGACTCCGGGGTCCCCACGGGCCCCAATGTCACGGAGGCAGCACAGCCTGGGGTGGGACGGGAGGACGAGGGGGGCAGCTCGTCCCCATACGGTGGCATCCTGGACGCCTCCTTGGAGCTCTTCAAGTTCACCATCGGCATGGGGGAGCTGGCCTTCCAAGACCAGCTGCGTTTCCGCGGCGTTGTGCTGTTGCTGCTGCTGGCATACGTGCTGCTCACCTACATCCTGCTGCTTAACATGCTCATTGCCCTCATGAGCGAGACCGTCAACAGTGTCGCCACCGACAGCTGGAGCATCTGGAAGCTGCAGGTACTGCGGGGCGACGGTGGGGGGCTCCCCTCCCTTTCCCCAAGTTCTGGGCCCACACAGTGAGGAGTGTGCAGGACCCAGCTGAGCTGGGCCCCCTCATCCATTCCTTCCTTCCTAGGGCTGTTGTGGGGATTGAATGGGCTCATAGATCTAAAGCCCTGGGGACGGTGCCTGGCACGTAGTAGGTGCTGAAAGTGTTAACGGTTATCATTGTCAAGTATCTCTTGAGTGTCTACCACGAGCTAAGCTTAGTCCTCAGTTCTTCGGGGCGAAACACACAGCAGAGAACAAGATCGCGTCCTGGCCCTCATGCAGTTCCCGTCCTGTGTTTATCAAACAGTCAATGGGGTTGCTTTAGTGGGTGAGGCAGGCAGGATGTGCAATCCTGGGATTGGGGAGCAGAGGGCCCTGTAGCTGGGGGCTGATATGACATCTGCCTTCCATGGAAGAAGCAATAGCTACTTCTTGACTGGAGGGTTGAGGGTGGGCAGTTGGTGCTCAGAAAGCCTTGTCCCGAAGGCTGGACTCCCACCGATTCACTGCTGACCTTGGGCAAGCCCCCTATCTTCTTTCTCCGAGCCGTGCCCTCATGGGCAGAGTTCTGTGCCCCACCTAATTCACTTGTGTGCCGGTGGGCAGGCACACGTGTGGGTAGAGCAAATCAAATTCCGCACCTGCTGGTGTGGAATTCTGGAATCGGTGACAACGCAAGTAACCGCTGGGCGCTCACCACATGCTGACTTCCCAACACCCGTCCACCTGCAAGCGGGGAAACTGAGATTCAGAGGGGTTGGGGGCCTAACATCACACAGGTTGATTACCTGCTGGACATGGGAGCTGGATTCAAACCCACATGCTTAGCAGACTTTGGGTTCTACAAAGTGCTGTGGAGTACCCTCCTGGCTACCGTCTGATGTGTCCTTTGTCCCCAGAAAGCCATCTCTGTCCTGGAGATGGAGAATGGCTACTGGTGGTGCAGAAGGAAGAAGCGGCGGGCAGGCGTGAAGCTGGCCGTTGGCACCAGGCCAGATGGCAGCCCTGATGAGCGCTGGTGCTTCCGGTGAGTGAGGGAGGCAGGGGAGGGTGGCCTGGGGGCCTTGCTGACCCAGTGATCCCTGGAGACTGCACACCACGGGTCGGCCTGACTCTCGTAAAAGCCAGGGGACAGCCACCAGCAGTCAGGTCTGGTGGGAGAGGCAGGGCCCAGGAGCACCAGGGGACTCTGCCCTGGACAGGCGAGGTCAGGGATGCCAGTCTGCCATCCCAGCCGGTCCTGTCCCTTCCCTCCCCTGACCTGCTCCTTCCGGCCTGAAATGGGGCAACACTCAGGAGGCCAAGAAGCCAGAGGGGCCCTCAGGTTCCAGCACACTAGCCTTGCCCGGGCTGGTCTGCTCTGCCCTCCTAACTCCCCCAGCCCGACCACAGAGGCTACGACCCTTCCACAGAAAACAAAGTCTGCCGTGGGAGAGGGGAGGGTCTTGGGCATGCGGAGCGGCCACAAAAGGGCTCCAGAACCCAGGAACACGAAGACACACAGGATCTAAACTCTTCTCTGAGTATTCAGGGCAACCCAGGTGACTGTGAACGGCCTGAAGGGACAGATGCCCGTTTCCGCCAACGCAGACACGTGGCCCAGGGGGCAGCGGGGTGGTGGCCACCCGGACGGGGCCCAGGTGGGATGACGGGTGGCCCAGTGTCCAGTGAGAAGGGGGGAGAAACCCCATTCTCCTGACCGTCCCCGTCTCTACCTGGGCCCCGCGCCCGGGGCAAAGCAAGCTGTACAGGTGGCCTCCCAGAGCCTCAGGGCTGCTCTGTTGTCCTCAGGGTGGAGGAAGTGAACTGGGCTGCGTGGGAACAGACGCTGCCAACGGTGTGTGAGGAGCCAGCAGGGCCTGGCGTCCCTGGTGAGTAGCCATGGACCACAGCCCCTGCTCTGGAGAGAGAGATGTCCGTGTGTGTGTGTGTGTGTGTGTGTGTGTGTGTGTGTGCGTGTCTCTGTCTGCTCGGCCACACAGCTACGGACAGTCTGGGGCAGGACCACCTCCATGGCCACTTCCCAGTCCCCCTTAAAACCCTTCCCTCCTTTTCTCTCCAGCCCCACCTCCTCACCGGCCTGTTTTCAGGGGGTCAGCCGGGAGACACTCTGAGGACGTTTGCCTGCCCTCACCTCCCCGTGCCGTCCTCTTGGCCGGGTCCACTCAGCTGCACCCTTCCAGGCCTGGGCTGCGCCTGGGGGAACGAGTTAGAGAGCCCCCTCCCACCTATCCCACAGCTCAGGGGGCATCTCTCGGAGCCCCCACTGGCTCTGCCCCGTCTACAGGGCCAGCCTTGCTGATCCCCAGCTTTGCCCCCCTACCCAAGCCCCCAGCCCCCACCCCTCTGAGGAGAAGCCACTTCCTAGGCCTTTCCCCCCAGTCACGGCCTGCGTCCTGTCCGTTCAAGTGTGTGGAGGCCCCTCCTGTCTCCACCCTGCTGCCTGCCACCAAGACTGGCCTTGGCTCCTTCCTCTCATCTGGAGACCCGTTTTGAGGATTAGCTGTCTCCACAGCATGCCCTTTCTGGAATCTTCAGTAGCTCCCACTTGGGTCTGCGGTTGGCTCTCCTCTTTCTCGTTCTCTTTCCAGCAGACTCCACTTGTCTGTGACTGTGGCGCGCGACCCCTCCCCACAACAGCGCCTGCGTCACCTCTGACCCCTGGGTAGGGACACTCCTCCAGCCTCTGGTTTCCCAGGCTCCTGGGGCCCTGACCGTGGCCCTCACAAACCGATAGATTTCCTGCTTGCCCTCTTTGCATGCCTCCCTTCCTCTGAGTCCTGCCACCCTATCACCTCGAGGCCGAGACTCTGAAAGTCACCTTGCCCTTCATCTTGCCCCAAGCATCCCATACCCACTGCCTGCTGGGACTTCCAACTGGACATCCCCAACAGGGACGGCCTTGGGTTGGCCCTTCCGGGTAATGCGTGTGCCAGCCCTGCCTCTCCTCACCCGGGCAGGAGGCCTGGACACCTGCTCAGTGTCCCTCTCAGCCTGGTGCTGAGTATTATCAGGACCTCTCAGGCAGCCACTCACTCCTCTGCCCCCAGCCCTCGTGTCTTCAGCTTCTGCACCACTGCAAGGCTCCGTTTGCACCCTCTCCTTTAGGCAAGTCTTCCTGCTCCAGGCTTAGCCCCCAGTGCAGTCAAAAACTACACAAGGCCCGCCCGGTACGCCTCCCACTGTCTGGAAGGCCTCACCCCCCAGGGGGAAGACACATCGCTGAAGTCCAGCCCGTTTCCCACACCTCTGTCCCTCCATGTGACAGCCAGTCCCCCCACACTGCTCCCTGTTCTCTCTGTCCAAGTGTCATTCCTGCCCCTTATGGGTGTCCAAATCTGCCTTGCTTACAGGTTGCGTCTCTCTTCTGTCCCCTGAGCTCCCTGGACACCTACTTCTCACTTCCCTCCGGTTCTTCTTCCCGCCAGGTGTTCTAGATTCTAACACAAAAGGCTGTCACCTCCAGGGACTTTAAGCTCCTGGGAGGAAGTCCCTGACAGGCACAAAGCAGGGGTTCAGGAAATGCCCGCAGGAGTGGGTACATAGGGAGAAGGGTTGCTGGCGACTTTGGGATCACCTGCTGCACACAGAGCGTGTGGATGTGGTTTCATGGCTGTGGCCTCCTCCTGCTTCCCTGGCGCCTGCCTCCTGGGGACACAGCCCCAGGCCCAAGCCACAGGGCTCTTCATCCTTTTACAGGCACCGTGAAGAAGCCTGTCCTGGCCGTCCAGCTGGAGGAGGACACCGCCTCAGAGGATGACCACCTGCCCCTCCAGCTCCTGGAGTCCTGCTGATGTCCTGCCCAGATGCAGGACAGAGCCAGGGAATCTCTCCAGCCCTACCTGCTGGCTCTGGGGCTCCAGGGAACTTCGCTGGCAAATATAAATAAATATTTTCTCATGACTAACTCTCCTGGAAGCATCATTTAAGCAGAGTTAATGGGCCCTCGGGCTGACTGACATCTGCGTGTCTCTGTGAGCGTTTCTCTGTCTAGGACTGGGTTACTGTTGCCCTCAACCCAGGCACAGGAGACCCTCACCTGCTGGCCCCCAGCCTCGGGGCTGTCTTTTCCTGAGTGCCGTACCTGCTGTCGTGACAGATGTGTGGTGGGGGACGCCGGCAACACAGCCACCTTTTGTCCTTTCCCACAGCTTCCAGCCACACCCAAGATCTCTCTCAAAGCCTTTGAGCTCCTTGGTTTCCTTCAGGCTCTGGATTATTGGTTTCCCTCCCTGCTGGGCTACCTGCTCAGTTCCTACCCCTCCAAGCTGTTCTGCAAGGCCGCCAGAGGGGACTTCCTAAGAGGGAAGAGAAACATGTTACCCATGTGCTCTGAAGGCTTGAAAGGCTCCCCCAGTGCCCACAGGACACCCTAGCTGGCATCCTCAGTCCTCCAGGGTTTTGCCCAAATATTTCCAGATACCTCTTCCCCTATACCCCTGCTGTCCTCCATGTTGTCCTTAGCACTTTTACTGTATTCTTCAGGTAGACTGATGGGCCTGTGTATTTGACCCCCCCCTACCCCCCACTTGGCTCTTGCCGGAAGCCCCCCACCCCACCCAAATCCTTAAGACCAGCTCACAAGTTGTCTCGCTATAGCTTTCCCAATTTTCTCCAGTCCAAATGAATTGCTCTTCCTTGGTGTCCTAAGTGTTTATAAAACGCGTACGAATTGAGTATTTTTTAAGTGGGGAAGACCTAAGGGTGTGCAAATGCTGAAAGGAAAGCATTTGCGGAGAGGGAGAGGTTTACATTGCTGGTGAGATCGAAGAACAGGCACAGGAGAAAAGAGGATGGAAGCGGATCCAGATAAGACGTCTGCTTGCTCCTTAGGGGTCATTCTCAAGAGCGATGAGAGCTGTCAGCAAGAAGGGATTTTGAGAGACTCCGTGGATGTTTTGAAATAGCTGCGGGAAGAGAGCAAACTGGCAGCGCTTCCTAGAATCAGAAGCACTACTATTTGTGAATGCTTGCTGTTTCAGGTGTGATATCTCATGTGATCCTCAGAGTAACCTCTGCGGTGCCGGTATCTTCATGACCAGAGGAGCAACAGAAGCTCAGGGTGGCTGAGTGATTCGCACAAAACCACGCAGCTAACAAGCGCCTGGGGCCCCAACGCCTCGTGGCTAACGCGTTTCAGCCCCCACGCATGCGCCCTGGAGCACTCCTGGCACCGCGAGTCACATTATCCGGGGCCATGGAAGAGACCATGGGCTCTAAAGGAGGGGGGGTGGCCTGGGGTGGTGGGGCGGAATCTGCATCGTTAAATGGGCTGGAAGTTCCCGTGAGTCTTTGCCAGCATTACCCTCCCTCTTGTGAAGAATGGAATATTCCGACTCCTTAAAGGCAAGGCACGCAACTAAAGCGACCTTTCCCTTAGAGTCGCTATGGAGGTAAGCGGGTTTTGTAATTTAGCTTAGTGGCTGGCGGCAAGGGCAAATGAGCTAGAAGCTTCCTAGTTTCTGCAAAGAAGGTTTCGGGAGGCTTATGTGGGGAGTGGAGGGCGGCTCGGGCTTCGTGGCGGGCGCGTCAGTGGGGGGAGAGTCGCGCAGGGCCGCGGGGGACCGAGGCTCAAGGGCCGCGTGCCTGTTTATCCCGTAGGGCTGCTGCAGTCCCAGGAACCTGAGGTCCCCGAAGGCCGGGCCCCCGCTCCCCGGACCCGCCGTGGGGAGCGCGCCAACCCCGGAGAAGTGGGTAAGTGTGGGTCGGCCTGCACGTGAGCGCGCTTCGCGGGTGAGGTTGGTAATAGGGGCCACGTGGAGAACTTGGCCGACTGTCCGATGATAATGAGATTAGGAAGTGCAGTCAGAATCGACAACTGACGGTTTTTATGCCTGTCTGACCGCAGTCGCTGAAACCTCGACAGGGTGATTGAACATCACCGCCAGAACTTGGCCCTTAACACGCGTCGCCCTGCATGTGCCAGCCGGGAGCAGGATCCCTCCCTAAGGTAGGACCTAGTCCGGGCGGGGTCGGAGCTGTAATTTGGAACGTTTTGGTTGCTCAAATGCAGTAGAATTGGCTGATAGTTTACAGTTGTAACGTTTGTGCATTGGACACCGCACCAGCACAATGTGTTGCTGAGAACAGCCAACGGCCTGGTTGTTTGTGGAGCAATTACGGCTTGTTTCCAGGTGGTGTCCAGGTTTCTGGAGTGGTACTGGGGAGTGGGGAGGTGCTTGACTGCTCTGATGAAATCACTTATAGGAAGTGCCGTCAGAAGCGATAACTGACGATAACAGTTCCTGGCTGACTGCAGTCAACAAGTCCTCCCCAGCTGCCGGTGTCTTGGCGGATCTTGGTTTGAGCAGTGACCTTTATTATCTGCATTCACCCAGGTTGCCAGTTAGCGTGCGATCGTAGCAGCTGAGGATTCGAGTGATGAGTGGCCTGCCTTGAGGTGAGTTTTGATCTCTGGAGAAGTTTAGTGGTTGAGTGAGCCTCCTTGTTACATTAGGTGAAGTTCCCGGTTAGATAGTGGGAATTTTATCGGTTAACCTAATCCCTTGTATCCGTGTAGCCCTTGACCTTTATTGGCAACATCTCTGAGATCCTGATTATGGTTCATAGTGGTCGTGGAGCTGAGTGTAGAGGAAACCCAGGAATTTCCTTTTCATCTCACTGCTGTATAATCCTGAGCAAATCGCCTATTTGCTGAGGTTGTTTTCCTCGTCCTTTAAAATGGTAGCTTTAGGTCTGGGATCTTTAAAATGATGTGACTAGGGGCACCTGGGTGGCTCAGTCATTTAAACACCTGACTTGGCCTCAGGTCATGATCTCGCAGTTCATGAGTTCCAGCCCTGCATTGGGCTCTGTGCTGGCAGGTCAGAACCTAGAGCCTGCTTCAGATTCTGTCTCCCTCTTTCTGCCCCTCCCCTGCCCGTGCTTGCTCTCTATTTTTAAAACTAAGTATTTTTAAAAACTGATGTGACTTAAGTGGAGGTTACGATATCCAAAGAAGCCAGTTAAGACTTTTAGACTTCTGTGGTTTAATTTACAAAAAAGCATCTCCAGAACGTTTCCAAGAACTTCTATTACGATGAACTTGGGAGCTGTAGTTGAGGCTATCCTGATAAGACCTACCTGTTTTGTCTTTGGTGTCTGCTGCCTGTCTAGGGGTGCCTGAATTGCCCCAGGTTTTGAGTGCTGGGTTGTCGAAAATCAGCGATCAGCAGTGTGGAGTTGAAGCCGGTGGTGCCACAGCTCAGCCCAAGTAGAGGTAAGCTTTTGTCTGGACAAGGGCCCCCTCCCCCTCCTTGGTAGAATGAATAAGCTAATTTTGTGTAAACTGACACGCAGAAAAGATATCAAATGATGAAATCACCTAAAAATAGCTGGAATTACCGGCAGATTGTGTAGTGTTGAACCTGTGGTTTTCTGAAGATATCTGTGTATGCTATGAATAACCGTTGGTCGGAGTAGAGAGTGAGACTGATACTTAGTGTCTTTGCAGGCTATCTTCCAGAGAATGGTCAGCCATGCGAGGACCAGTGACCACCATCAGCTTGGACTGAAAACCTAGACTTCAGTAGTTGGTGTGGAAACAGTACTTACCTGAGGCTGAGATTCAGAGCCCGTTCCGTTACCAGCAGTAGAACCAACCAAATGTGTTTTTCTAAGATAGGTCACTGTTGGTTTTCTAGTGTTACAAATATATTTCTAGTTCTCCCTTGCCCAAAGAGCTTTCTGCACTTTTTAATTTTGTATGAATTCTGTTGGGTGAGGGTCTGAGTTCTTAAGCTTAAAGCTTATTTCTTCCTGAAGTTAGCATTTCCATGCAATTACAATAAACCAGTACTACAATAAAGGATGGTTTTTAGTATTGATTCTTAAAAATGTATTTGGAGAAAAGTTTGATTACTGCTGTTAGATATGAGCAGTCCAGGTATTGGCATTTGTCAACATCTGTATGGTCCGGCCTAAGCTGTTCTCCTGTAACAACTTCAGACTTTAAGGGTGAAAGTTCCAAAGCATTTAAGGCATCCACACCTTTGATTCCAGTCTGTTGCCCTTGGGCCACGTCCTTTTGCATAGCCTCCACCTCCTGAAACTATGCTTAGTCCAACCATTGAGCAGTGGCAGGCAAGGTGCCATAGTCTGGTTCTTGACCTAGCCCCCATCTTGCTGCCTTCCTGAGTTGGGATCTTGCCTGTCAACGAGGCTGGAGGCCTGTCAGGCCGTGCTTCCCAGCTGTCTGCCATTTGCCTGAGCAGTCTGGTCACCATCTATGGGCTTTTTTTCAGCTTAAAAGGGCTGTTTTCCAATCTCCCTGGACTTGAAGTCTATGCCTTGGGTCTAGGCTTATTGTGCCTAGAAGGCTTGTAGGCCTTGAGTAAGAAGAGAGGGTGAAAAAAACCTTTGCTTCCTCTCCTTGGGAACCTCTACTTTTGGGAGGCCGTAGATCTGCCAAGAGTTTGAAGTTTAATCTCATGGTCTTGGGTTTTTTTAAGGAGCCCTCCATAGGAGGTTTTGGGAGTGTGCTCCATATCACGAATTACTTTGGGGACTTTGAGAAATTCTGAGAAAGACCCTTAAGATCCTTTTAAAGGGGCAGTACTCTGGCTTGCACACTAGCAACACTGAACCCTAGTGAAGGGCTGGTAGACTTTGGCTTGGGGCAGGGGTTATGGCGTAGGGTTTCTGGGTGGGCCTTTTTATGCATGCCGGTATTTGTAGGCCTTCTGGGATGCTCTTGAAGGGTGTGGGGTAGCTGGGCCTGGGGTGGGGCCCTGGAATCCCAGGTGGAGGTGCGGGCTTCAGAAATGGAGGCGGAGACTGGGAGTGGTTCCTCAGAGCCCCCAGGGCTTTACAGGGAGGAGGTAGAACCTACTGGAGTCAGGATGGAGACTAGGCTCTTGGAGTCTCTGGGCAGCCAGTGCCCCAACCCCCCACCTTCAGCCAGGTATGAGGGTAAAGATTCCAACCTGCCTTGAGCGGGGGCACACGTCTGGGCTATCAGGGTAGCATCTGGCTGGAGTTTGCTTCCCAGAATAGGAAAAAAATTCTCTATCAGGAAATAGGAAGTTAGATGTAGGGCCAGAGCTGCACTCCGTTCCTGGGGGGGAGTTCTTAACATTAGGTCAAGCTTTCCGCATCTCCAAACAGACTGCTCCCACAAATCTGTCTCTCGAGCCAAGGAGGATTTCTCAGGAGCAGAGGAGATTAGCAAGGGGGCAGTGGAGACCGAAGAGAAGTGTTACACAACCCCCTTTCAGATGCTACAGTCTGGCTCCCGTGGCTGGGGCTGCCCTGGCCAATTTTGGGGGACAGCCTGAGGCCCCTAGTGGGGCCCCCTAGCCTGCCTCAGTCATCTTACTCCACCAGGACTCCCTGGGGAGGCCCCCCTACGTCTGTGTCATGTCTGAACTCTGCCTATGTTCTCCCTGCCCTCATGGTCTTCAGGATCCTGAGGGCCGCCTCCAGGGTCCTCCTGGCCCACTGGCCCATCCCGGGCCTCCTCCCCACTGCCCGGGCCCTCGCCCAGCTCCAGGATGGTGGGTAGGTGGCCCTGCTTCGGGGATCGCTTGCGCAAGCTGAGCAGGAAGGGCTGGGGCAACGAGAAGATGTCCACGTTGTTGCCCAGGTCGATCCACGTGACGTTGGGGAACTTGCTGGGGTCCTTGAGGGTGTCGGTGAGGTCACGCAGCAGGGCCCGCGTCAACCGGTTGCCGTTGAGTGCCAGCGTGGCGAGGCGGGGCAGGGCGCTGAGCGCCGGCAGCAGCTGCCGGACCATGTCGTCCGTGAGGCCGGTGAAGCCCAGCTCCACGCTGTCCACCTGTTCCCCGCAGCGCTGCAGGTAGCTGGTCACCCGCTCCAGGTCCCGCGAGGTCAGCGGGATGCCCGACAGGTCCACCGTGTTGTCCGGAGGGCTCCCAGCCAGGACAGCCTTGAGGCTGAAGGAGAGAAGGCACAAGCGACGTTCAAGCAGGGGGCCTTTTCCCCGGGGGCAGCAGTGGCCGCCACCACGGGGCCACCTTCTGCTCTGCAATGCCAGGGATGGGAGAGACCAGGCCCTCTGGTCCCCGTGGTACTACCTCACATCTCAGCCTGGCTGGGCCCGGCTGTCCAGAGCTTGAGGGGCCACAAGGGAAAGAAAGGCCCAGATGTTTCTGCAGTGACTAAGGGTACGTTCTGGGTACCCATAGTGCCTGCGTTTGCATCTTCACTCTTTTTTTCTTCCTATGCGTGTGATCTTTAGTCACATGACCTCTAACCCTGTGCCTCAGTTTCACCTGAACAGATGGAGCTAATCGCGTACCAGAGTTGTTCATGAAATAAGGTCATAGGCACAAAGCATTTAGGACAATGCCTTGTCCATGTGAGTTACGAAGAAGTATTTGCTGCTGTCATTACTTGGACTGAGCTTCCTGCGTCCCCAAGAGTGCCACAAAGGCTCCTGAGGCCTCTCTTGCAGGATAATCTTGCCCACCAGATGGGGGAATCCTTAGGGAGAGCCCTGTAGGACCACAGGCAGGGGTGGGGTGCAGGGGCTCTGGACTTGGGGGCAGGTAGCTGCCAACTCCTGGAGGCTCAGTGCTCTGCACCCCCTCCCACTCTCCCATCTGCTACTCCTCGCTCTTCCTGTTTCTCGTTCTGTGACCAGAGCTCCCCATTTCCAGGTACCACATGAGCCCCAGGGCTCCAGCCGTGGGAAGGAGAGGAAGGTGGAGGGGGCTCAGCCTGTTTCAAGAGCATATGTTAATAGCAGCAGCCCAAAGATGGCGGCTTGGACAGAAGTCTCTATTCTTGGGATCTGAAGCCGGAAGGCTCCTAGCAGCTGGGTGATCGTGGCCAGTCAAATGGCGACAGTAACAACCCCCACCTCCCTCGTTCAATCCTTCAACAAGTGTTTGTTAAGCTCCCACTACATACCAGGCACTGTCCTAGGCACTGGGGTCACAGTAGTGGACAAGATGGACAAGATCCCTGTTTTCACTCTACTGCGGGGGGACGGTGGGGGTAGGGTGAGACAGACAACAAACAAGATTGAAGTGAGAGGAGCCTGGACCCGGTTGCCCAGGGAAGCCTTCTCTGAGGACTTAATTTGAGCTGACATTTAAAGAAGTGGGCCATCAGAAGAGTCTGGTAAAAGTTCCAGCAGAGTGGGTACATGCAAAGGCCCTGAGGCTGGGAAGAGTTGGTGTCTGTGAGCCAGCAGGAAGGCCGCCTTGTTTGCGGTGAGGGGAAGTGAGAGGTGAGAGGCCACAGAGGAGCGGAGGGCCCATCATGGAGGGCCCTGTTTAGACTCAAGTGTGATGGGAAGCCGCCTGAGGGGAGCGAAGCTGTTGAAATGAAGAATGGGCTGAGCACACGTGTGTGTTGGGGAGACAGGAGAGGAGGCGCCTGGATTCCAGCAGAGCTCGCATTTCTAGCTTTTCAATCCCAAAGACCTAGCTCACAGACTCCGCAATGGCATTCCAGATTCCACGGGTCTTCCTGTCCTGTTCTGTCCCCCTGACCTCAGCCCAGTTGAGGGCTTGCTTCGTGAGAGCCTCACACTGTTCCTCCAGGATCCAGCTCCTCTCCTGGCTTTGGAGTGGGGGAGTCCAGAAGGGAAAGAGGAACCAGAGTTCTTGTGGGTGAGGGAGGGCAGTCCTGCCCCTACCCAGTCTAGGGGAAGGACACAAGCCACTCTGCCCCAGGGTCATTTACAAGGAAGGCAGGGGCGCTCTCTCCAGAAAGCCTTCCTTCCAGGCTCCCCTTTATTTGGCTTCCTATGGTGCTACCTGTCTCGGTCCACAGGTTCTGTGTCCCAGCTGCCCCGAACCCCCCAATCTTCTTTAGAAGGTCCAAAAACCCTTGAGGGTTCCCATTGCTGTGTGGGCCAGGGGCACGGCTGGGGTCTGGATCTCCCTAGGAGCCATCCAGGAGAACTGGGGGGGATCCGTTGGGAGTGCCCATGATGAGGGAGCTTGGGGCAAGTTGAGAGAAATACAGGCTGGCACACCCCACCCCCCACCCACCCCCCGCAGGTGGCATCTACATGATACTCCTCGGACACTCCTGGCCACCCAAGAACAAAGGAAAGCCATGGTGATGTGGGAAACTAAGGCAAATGAAAAATTACTCCCTTACTGCCTACAGCCCATTGACAAGTCCTTGGCACAGGCAGAGTGACCGTCCTCTGGGAGCTCAGCTTCCTGGATGATGAAGCTTTGCTAGGGGCAAAAGAGAACCTTAGCTTAACTTGTCCCAACCTCGAGGATCCTGTAAGTCTACTTCCTTTATCTCAACTCCCCCAAGATACATGCTGGCCATCATACTCCAAGCTGATGGCCCCTGATACACATCTAAAGGGTCTCGTGGCTGAGGTTTTATTAAACGGTAATAAATGGCCTTTCCCTAGAAACAGCTAGCCCCTCAAGGTGCTGGAAACCTTGCTTCCAAAATTCCTTAGAGACTTACTCTATCCCGACCCCCTCCCAACCTGAGGTATATAATGAGTTACCCCTCACGACCCCAATGCAGCTCTTCCCGCCCGTGGGTCCTGTCCCCGTGCTTTAATAAAATCACCTGTTTTTGCACCAAAGACGTCTTCAAGAATTCTTTCTTGGCCGTCTGCTCCAGACCACCCCACCATCACCCCAAAACCTCATCACCCATATTCCGCACACCAGGAATTAGAAACTCCTCCCGTCGGCCTCCCCACCCACCCCTTCTGAATGGGCCCACACTCCCCAGTTCCCCATCCACAGACAGGGGTCCCGCCTGCAGCTAGCTCCCCTCGTGGCCCTCGCCCTTGTGGAATGCCCTCCTTCAGTCTCCCCTCCTTCGGGCACCTTCCGAGACCACCCCTCTGGTCTCAGCTCCTCCCTTCACCCCCGGGGGAGGGAGTGTGGTGGAACACCCGGCCTGGCATGGGTTCACTTTGGGCTACTCTGGAGGGGGAGGGGAGGCTGGGCAGGGGGCAGGGCAGCTCCACCTCAGGTGACGGAGACTCACCAGGCCTGTGGCTTCCTCTTCACCAGCCCCCGGTGCCGCCTCCACTGCGAGTGGGGGCTGAGGTGGTAAGTCAGCTGCCTGCACAGCTTCTCCGTGGCGCCCAGCGCGTCGCCTTCCTGCAGAGACGACCATAGGCAGGGGGTCCCTGAGGGGCAGGAACAGGCAGAGGGGCCCAGGCCCTCACCTCCAGCTTCCCGTCTGCACTGGAGGAGCACGACGCCCCCGGGCTGCTCACAGAGGCCTGTCCTGCCGGCTCACGGGGGACCCCCTTAGTAGAGGGCAATGGCTGCCAACGGATCTGCCTCATGTTCTCGTTTCTGTGAATTCGTTGCTGTCGTGGCAAAATCGAGATTTACAGAGACCTCTGAATTCCAGACAATCTGACCGCTGACCAGAGCTGAGTGCTGGCTGACCCCCTAGCCAGTATTCACCCTGGTCTCTGCCTCTCCCCAATGTCCAGGGCCTTTGTGCTCACTCATTTGCTCAACAAATATTGACTGAGCACCCCCTCTAGGTGACAGGCACTTGTTCTAGGAGCCGGGGATACAGCCGTGAACAGATGGTCCCGCACTGGTCTTTCACATAGTAAAGACGAAAGGGAAATACTTTTGTGGTGCCTCAGGGGGAAAAATGTCAAAAGTGGGAAAATAGAAGAATGGGGAGGCCAAGTCTTTTCCCAGCCCACTTCATTCATCTACTCTAATCTATCTGGACAATCAGCATTTTTTTTTTTTTTTTTTGGGTAAGTTAGCTCTACACCCAACGTGGGGCTTGAACTCACGACCTCGAGAACAAGCGTCGCATGTTCTACGGACTGAGCCAGGGACTGCAGTCCCGTCCCGTCAGCAGTTTGGAGTTTGAAATAACTGTCCTGAGTTGTGTCCCGACCAAAGTTCTTAAATTTGGGTCCTAATCGCAGGTACCTCGGAATGTGGCTGTATGTGCAGAGTAATTAAGGTAAAATGCGGTCCTTGGGGGTGGGCCCTAAGCCAGTATGACCGGTGTCCTCATGAAAAGAGATTGGGACACAGACATGCACAGAGGAAAAGACCATGTGAGGACACAGGGAGAAGATGGCCATCTCTAGGCCAAGGGGAGGACTCAAGAGATCAACCTTGCCAACATCTTGACCTTGGACTTCCAGCTATCAGAGCTATGAGAAAATAAATCTCTGCCGTTTAAGTGGTATTTTGTTATGGAGGGCCTAGTGAACTTACACTGGGTTCCAGGGGGCATCAGAGAGATGCCAGAGAGACGCCAGCTCTGTCCCAAGGGACGTCAACCCCACAGACGGTCAGCAAGCCCTGGGAAAGGGAGGGCCAAGAGGGAGGGCTCTTGCCAGGTGGCCCAGTGCTAAAAGCTGAGAGCCAGCAAGTGCTGGGGCTCAGATGCAAACCCACGTGCGCAGAGCAACATGTATGTGGTGAGGTTCAACCATGAACCTGTGACCAGTGCTCAGCAGGGTGCCCGGCGCTCAGTAAAGGCCAGCTTGATGGCCTGTGACCATCGTCACTCTGCTAACAGAGAAGCAGCGTATTGAGTCGTTAAGAGCACAGACTCAGAGCCAAATCTGGTGGATCTTCCCCCTCGTTTTGGTACCTCCTCTGTGACCTCAGGAAGTCACTTGACTGTGAAGGGATAACAAACCAGAGTCGCGGGGCATTTTGTGAGGATGAAAACAGTTACAACTTGTAGAGTGCTCTGACTGTAGCTCAGCCCGCCAACTCTCCAGGAAAGCCCACTGGGTAAATACCGTGCTGTCCTGAGCGGGTAAAGGAGGAGGACTTCCATCCAAGGCTCAGATTTGAGTTTGGCTTTTAAGGGCTGATATGGGTTTGTGATTTTTGCATGGAGAGAGGAAACGAGGCCTCCCTGAGTGAGGAGGAAATGGGTGCAAAGGTTTAGGTGTTGGGCGTATTACGGGGGCAGGAGTAGGTGACAACCTGGGGTCCCGTCACTTGCCACCTCCACGGCTACCACTTGGTCCAAGCCACCACCATCTGTCATATGGATTACTGCACACGGACGTTATGCTAGGACTTTACGGAATTTCCACAACACCCCAGAGCAAAAACACTTTCATTATCCCCGTTTTGAAGAGGAAGAAACTGGGGCGCCTGGGTGGCTCAGTCGGTTGAGCGTCTGACTTCGGCTCGGGTCGTGATCTCGCAGTTCACGGATCCGAGCCCCGCGTCGGGCTCTGGGTTGGCAGCTGGGAGCCTGGAGTCTGGAGCCTGCTTTGGATTCTGTGTCTTCCTCTCTCTTTGCCTCTCCCCCACTCACACCCTGTCTCTCTCTCTCAAAATATATATATATAATTAATTAATTAAAGAGGAAGAAACTGAGGCCTACAGAGCAGGGCTGGGGCTGATGGGAAGGCAAGAGAAGACCTTGCGGGCGGGAGACGAGAGAGCGGAGAGGCAGGAAAAGGGGGTGTTGAGTGTCCAAAGAGGCGAGGCATCCGAATGGGGATCCAGGAGACACAGGCTCGAGAGTGAATGCAGTCGGTTTAGACAGCACCTCTGGTCTCTGGTTCTCCAAGAACCTCACTTCCTACTGCCCACGCCTTCTGATAAACAAATGTCACCTGTCACTTCAGGCGATTACACGTGCAAACCCCTGGACTGCACGTTCTGATTCCTAGACTCAGTCTCTTGCTGAACCTCGTCATATGGGTGTGTCGGGAAGGGCTGAAAGTGACGGGGGCCGCCACGCTTGCCTGACCTGGCACGGGGCAGAGAGGGTGTGGGCTGGGAGGCCATGAGGACGGGTCCGGGCTTTGGGCTGGGGAGCTGGGTGGAAGGCAAGGGGCTCCAGGGGAGAAGGGACAGAAAGGCAGGGCGGGGTTAGCGTCCAGCTCATTTGGAGCCACGTGAAGGATCTCCTGGAAGATGCTACTGGAATTACGAGGCTGGGGCTCAAGGCACATTCGTCACATTCATCAGCCTCTGATGACACCCTCCCCCTCGGCCCCCGGCCATGGAATGAGCTAAGGGGGAGGACACACTGGACACAAAGGGATGGAGAAGGCACAGTGTAGCCCTGAGTGCCAAGGAAAAGGGAAGAGTCTGCGGGACTCCAGTGAGGAGGCCTCGGTCAGAAGAGGCTCAGGGAGGGGCGCCTGGGTGGCTCAGTCGGTTAAGTGTCCAACTTTGGCTCAGGTCATGATCTCGTGGTTCATGAGTTCGAGCCCCACATCGGGCTCTGCGCTGACAGTTCAGAGCCCGGGGCCTGCTTCAGATTCTGTGTCTCCCTCTCTCTCTGCCTCTCCCTCACTCGTGCTGTCACTCTCTCTCTCAAATGTAAATAAAAATAATAAAAATAAAAAATAAAAATCCCTGCTGCCTGTGGCCAACCCCAGAATGGGTCTGCAGCTTGCGTGCGGGGCTTGTTTCAAAGCTCCGCAGGTGATTCCCCTGTGTCGCCAAGGTGGAGAAGCACCAGTTCAAACGCTTCAAAGACAAGAGGGACCAAGTGCGTGCGTGAGACTAGGTGGTCCGCCCGGCTTCACTCCTGGGACCACTCCGGGGAAAGAACATCGCCACCCTCCCGCGGCACCTGCCCCAAAGCTGAGAACCGAGCTCCTCAGCTTGGGCTCCTCCTCCAACCACTTCCCAGGGTTGCCAAAGTCAGGGGTCATCCTCTGGGTCTGAGCGGCTGGGCCTTGGAAGGAAGAAACAAAGAGAGGAAAAGGCGGCAAAGCAGCCGCCGCAGTGCGCGGACACGGCCACAAGGGGGCAGCCGCGTGCAAGGCGCGGCAACGCGTGGACCGTGCGCGGCCGCTCCCCCACCTGGGAGACTGAGCAAGCCCGATTCCTCACCAACAAGGACAATGGATACGGTCACCTCACCGCTGATCGGAGACTCAGCGCGAGCTAGTGTCCTTCCAGAAGTGAGAGCTCCCCTCCACTATGTAGTTTGTCTGGACTACATACACAACAGCCAGCTGCGCATCTACTGGTCGGCGTCGCCCCTGCATTGCATGCACGACCTCGTCACAATGCAGTTAACTCGCAACCATCCCCCGAAACGGGCGCTATTATCCCCACTTTACAGACAAGAATTGAGGCTTACGGAAGTGGAATAGACTGGCAAGCCCCACAGCTTGTAAAATGGAATGGGGACTCCAAGCTCGGCTCTGAGGCTGGCATCCTTCCCGACCTGCCATCCCGCGCTGCGCTCTGCGCTGCCCTCCCGGGGATACGCCTTTTGCTTTCGGTGGGTTCAAGGTGTTTCTCTCACTTG
Organism: Lynx rufus; assembly: GCF_022079265.1. Taxonomy (NCBI): domain Eukaryota; kingdom Metazoa; phylum Chordata; class Mammalia; order Carnivora; family Felidae; genus Lynx; species Lynx rufus. The sequence goes on from NW_025814843.1 coordinate 3,567,419, forward strand.
CACCCACAAAAGCCGCCTTAAGCAAGCCCATCTAATTTTCCCCCAGCTCCGTCCATTTTCGAAGGCCCCTCCCGGCCTCCCTCCTGCGGAGAACAGGACAAAGCAAGGGCTGGCCCCGAGTTGGAGAAGTCAGGAGAGGGTGGGGAAGGGAGAGGACGCAAGGAGAGGGAGGCGGCAAAGGAGGAGGAGGAAGTGCCGTTTCTGCGTGGTTTCCAGAAACAGCCGCCTCTCGGTACAGAGCAGCCAGGCGCCCCTTGTGCAACCTGGACCGAGGAGTTTGAACACCGGCGCCGCAAAGGAACGGGGTCCGCGCGCCCTGCACCCAGCAATGCGCGCTCTGCAGGGCCCGCTCTGCTCGCCAAAGTGGTGAGGCCCAGCAGCCCCTTTGTGCAACCAGACCCCATCCCGGGCCGCAGCTGATTGGCCCAGAAGCGGGCACTAGCAGACCGCAGCCAACCAGCCGTGTCCTGGGGACGAGACACACCCCCGTCTCCTCCCCGGGCTGGACGCTCCCCACCCCCCACTCCACCCACCTCGAGGAGTAAACCCGGAGCCCCGGGAATGGAGAGGGAGGCCGGGGTGAGCTGAGAGGCGGGACGGAGAGATGTCTGCCCTGCACTATAGTTCCAGCCCCGCCTTCCAAGCGTGGCTGTCTTTGGGCCCCACAAGACAGCTGGATAAATTCTCTTCTTAGCCTGAGGCAGCGTGAGTGGGCTTCTGTTACTTGCGACAGTCCTAACCCACGCCCGAGGCTCAAAGGCGGTTTGTGGCATCAATTCTGCAGCCCTTCCTCCCACCCATGGAAAAGGAAGAAGAAAGGAGAGGGACATGGTGCAAGCCAGGGGGGGACCGGGCACTGCAGGGTGGGGTGCGGGTCCCGCAGTGCCTCTTCCGGCCTGACCATTGCCTCTGACCCGGGCCCTGGGGAAGAACCTGACGGCCTCTCACTGGCTTGTCAGGAAAGATGCTTAAGGCCGACCGCAGTCCCCTCCAGGAGGGGGCCCCAGCATCCGGACACTGCCCCACCTCCCTACTGTCAGATGGTGGCTCCCACCTGCCATCCTGGCTGCCCCAGGCACCTCTGTGTGCTCCCGCAGGCCCCAAACCAGCACAGCCCCCCACTACTACAGCCCCAAGGCTTCCCTCACTCATTCACAAATTCATTCATTCATCAGATACCGACTTCCGCTGGCTTTTCTCTTTACTCCCTTCCTGGAGTCCATTGTCTGCTCTTCTCGGTGCCGGGAAGGCTGAGCCTATAGACAGCATCACTGACCCTCTTGCCCCGGCTTCCAGTCGGGTTCAGCTAATGAGAGCGATTGGAGCGAGATCAGAGGACAGGAGGAAAGGCCCTTCTCTTCTCATTCCCTTCTTGTTTCAGCCTGGGTGGTAGTCAGCCTCCAAGATGGCCCCCACCACCCATCCTGGCCTCCTGTAATAGCCCCCTCTCATAGTCTCCTTCCACACGGCATCAGGGCTGACCTGAGCGGTCCATAGAATGTGGCTGGCTCATAAGAGATGTTGTGGTGTCTGCCTTGCTCATTATTGGATCACCTGCTCAGCGATAAGCCAGCTGCCACGATGTGAGGAAGTTCAAGAGGTCCTACGGAGAGGCCCGTGTGGCAAGGAGCTGGGGGCTCCTGCCAACAGCCAAGGGATGTGCCATCCGGGAAGGGGGTCTGCCAGTCTCTGCCAAGCCTGTTGACGCTTGCAACCCTGGCCACTGTCTTAAGGGACCCTAAGCTAGAACCACTGATACTCTCTGTCCCTGTCTCAAAATAAATAAATAAATAAATAAGTAGAAATACTGCATGGTTCTAGAAGCAGGGTTCTGGCTCCCATGTCATGGCTTGCACCCATGGCCCTTTCTGGTAACAGCTTCCCACTGCTGCTCGTCTTTGGGTGTCTCAACATCCCCTGTTGGCTTCCGTGTGGCCTGCTTCTCCCCCGGGGCCCTGCCTGGCGCAAGAAGTAACGGCGAACGAGACAGATGCCACCTCTTGCCCGTTCGGAATTGACATTCTGGTGGGGAAGGCGGGCAGTAGGTTAGCTCACGAGTAAGCAAGCCAGAGAACTTCGGAGACCCGCGAGTGAAATAACGCAATACACAGCGCAAAGGCTGGCCGGGACGACTCTGCGAGCTAGGCTGGTCAAAGGTGGCCCTGGAGAGGACACAGTCGGGCTGAGTCCGAACGGAGCAGAGGGCAGCCCAGCCAGAGAGGGCAGGTGTGGTCACAGGCAGGAGGGCCACGTGGCTGGAGCAGAATGAGCGGGGCGGACAGGGAAATAAGGAATGATACAGGAGATGCAGGCGGGGGCAAATAAAGAGTTTGGTTTCGGCCTACAACGCGACGCCACAGTGGAAGGTATCTCAGGGAGGCGCACATGTGATCCAGGGCACCTTGCGGATGAGTCTCTGGCTGTTCCCAGAGCATAGAGGGCAGGAGGCAGGAGCAGAGGCCCAGAGTCCAGGTGGAGACTCTGACAGCAGCCCTGAGACGGGGGACGCGGGGACCAGGAGGGCCTTGGACAGACCCCAACCATTAGGGAATCAGGGCTGTTGGAACTTGCTGGCTGTGACGGGCCACATGGCTGTTCCGTCCCAAACGCCCTTGGATCCACGTTTCCCAATTTTGTGCTTCTGTCTGGACGGCCCAGGCGAGCCAGTGAGACAGATGTGCCTGGGAGCTTACATCCCAGGGGAGCCCATCGATGGTTCGAGCCCCGGGGTCCTCGAGGGACCAGGCCAAAGCCACCTGCCCTCCTCAGGATGGAGCCTGGGCTGGCCTGGCTTCCCTGGGAGACCTCCTTAACAGATAGCTGTCCACACACCCTCATTTTAGCGTCTGCGTGCGGGGAACCCTACTGTAGACACGATGGGATAGATGTGCGGGGCTGGAGCTGGGGCCCAGGGAAGGAAAGAGCCTCAAATTCCCCACTAAGTGACCTGTGCTCACAGTGGGGGAGGGGTGGTGACTCACGGGCTCCAGGGCACAAATGTCCAAGAGGTGGGTGACTTTTGAGTCTGAAGCTGGGCTGTGGATTAATCAGCACACAGTCACGGGCGGGATGGGGTTCTGCCCGTCCCCTTCCGCCTCGGGACAGGCACAGACCCACCCCTTTGCCAGGGCCCAGGCCCACCTCCAGCTGGGACACAGGTCAAGAAAATGGATGGGACTCATTCAAGGGGGTCGTCTTAGTGGTGGGAAGGCTTATTTGTCTGGTGGATGCTCCGCCAAGACTGGACCAGGAAGGGTTGCTTCCTTTGTCCCATCTCACAATTGAGGGAGACGCCCCCTCATAGTTGATGGTCTTGACATCTCTGTCTATAACCTTAAGGCTCACACTTGGGTGAAAGAGCTAAGGACGGGAGGTCCTGGCCAGCCCCGAGGCAGTCATGTATTGGGGGTGGGCCTGGGGGCTGCCCTTACCACCAGCCTCGGGGCCCTAGAGTCGGGACCGCCCATCTGGGCCTCCGCCCCAACCAGAAGAGTCCTTCAGAAGGGCTTCTCCTGCCACATGGCCTTAGATATGGGCAGGGGAACCCACCAGGCTCCCGGGCCTCCGACAGGGCTGACGCCACCGGCTGGCTCTCGGAAATCCGGAAATCAGAAGCCAGACCCTTGTTCTCCAAGACTCTGAGGCCACTGCCGGCCTCCGTGCCCCACAACTGACGTGCTGGGCCCGAGCACCCTGCTTGGCACATGACTGGTGCTCGATGACTGAATTATACCTTAGCTTCTGCGTACAGGGGCTCCTCCATGCCAGACACACGGCGTCCTTCTCAAGAATCATTTCTCCGACGGGCCCACAGGAGACGGTGTTGTTATCCCCCTTTGGAGCGGAGGAAGATGAAGTTCAGGGGTGCCTGGGCGGCTCAGTTGGTTAAGCGCCAACTCTCGGTTTCCGCTCAGGTCATGACCTCACAGTTCGTGAGTTCGAGCTCCACGTCGGACTCTGCACTGTCAGCCCAGAGCCTGCTTGGGATTCTCTCTCTCCCTCTCTCTGTCTCTCCCCCACTCTCTCTCTCAAAATAAATAAATAAATAACCTCAAAAAAAAAGATGAAGAAGAAGAAGAAGAGGCCAGAGAGCTAGCCAGTTCTTTTTCTTTCTGCCACGTGAGGCCACAGCAAGACGGCGGCTGTCTGCAAACCCAGAGCAGGGCTCTCATCGGAACCCGACCATGCTGGGCACCCTGATCTTGGGCTTCCGGTTTCCAGAACTGTAAGCAACACATTTCTGTTGTTTATAAGCCACGCGGTCAGTGGTAACGTGTTGTAGCGGCCTGAGCTAAGACAACAACAGGGCCCTGTGGTCGCCGTCCAGACGGAAGGGATGGAACTCAGCACAGAATCCCTTGCTTGGGCCACCTCTCCTTCCCGCCCCGTCCAGTCTCCTGAGGTCCGGCATGGGCGGGCAGGGAGGGAGGAGGGGGGACGGGTGCTCAGGCTGTTCCCGCACAGGCCCCCCACCTCCAGCCCCCATGCAACCCTGCGAGCCCCCACTCAAGCCCTGAGAGAAGCTGCTGGCCATTGAGGGACAGTGCAGAGATCCTGAACAGCCGGTCCCCACTCTGCCCGGAACTGGGGTCCAGATCACATCTGGAGTGTAACCTTTATCCGATGACTTCATTGCCTGAATCTGGTCTTCCTCAACGTTAAAATGGGCATGAAAATAACATCTCTCCCAATGAGCTGCTTTGAGTGTCACCCCTTCACCTGCGGGCATCTAAGTTCTAGAAAAGGCAGAGGTCTGGCACCTGCGAGGCCTACGGACTCTGGTCTCAGCTGCTCCAGGCTGAGCCAGGTATAATCTGAATGAGAAGTGAAGGTGACTCCAGGCCCAGCCGGTCCCCCCCCCCCCCCCCGCGGCTCCTGGCACCCGCCCCTCTTCCCCGAGCCCGAGGCTCCCAGCCTGCCAACCGTCACTGCCAGCTTTTTCTAACCGGCACATATTTGAGCCCAGCATCCCTGCCTTCTGCTGCGTCCCACCACCAACCCTCCCCCACGCCTGCCGCCCCAGCCCTTCAGAACTCACTCCTCACCTTGGAGTCCTGGCTCCAAACAGCCCCAGAAGCCAAAGTCAAGGCCCTAGACAAAGGCCCAGATGGAGGCTCAGCTCCAGAGCAAAGGTCCCAGCCCCCTGGACGACTGTGGGTCTGAAAATCACCTCCTCCCTCTTATCCTAGATCCTACTTTGAAAGCACGAGCTTCCCTCAGGCACTCCTGGGTCCTGCTCCGGCTTCCCTGCCCCTGTTCCGCGCTTCTTTTGGAAACTGCTAGAAATTGAGGGATGGGAGAGAAAAGCTCCAGGGTGGGGCTGTCCCACCCCGGCCCTCCCGGGCCCTGCCAGGGCAGCTCTGGGTGAGCCGGCCCCGAACCCCTCGGGGGAGAGGGGCAGAGCCTCCCATCCGGAAATGTCCAAGCAGTACCTGCCTGCGGAGCTGGGGACCCCGGAGCTTTTCCCTCTCAGCTTCGGAAGCCAGTGGACATGAGCAAAGTGGGTGGGTGGAAAATGACATTCAGCCTTAGGCAGGGAGACCGCTGGGAGTGGTGGGGACTGAGGCATGCCGGAGGCAAGCAGGGTCCCTGCGAGATTTACGTGGCACCTTTGTGCACATAAGGAAACGGCCGCCTCTAGATGGACACAGTCTTGCACCGGCGCCTAAGGCCTGGTGGCGGAGACCCGGCTGGATCTGAGTGGTCTCCTGTCTGCCCTCACCCCTGCCACCTCTGCTCTTACGTGTCGTTGTGCGAGGTACAACCTACGTGACTCTACGCGGTGGCCCTGGCCCCACGTAATAGGGGAGGCTACTCAGCTCCAGTCCTACAGAAATGAGGGCTTCGTGTTACCAGAACTTCCCGTTTTTCAAAGGTAGCTAAATATGGAGAACGTGTGAAATATTCTGAGTTTTACATGTTGGCAGTGAATTCGGATTTAATACACTCAGGAGCCAAGCAAATCCCCTACTGATCTCTGCTATGGATGCTGGGCCTTAGGACAGGGCACGCATCAGGCCCGCTGGCTTCATGTCTGCACAAGGGGCTTGTGCCCCTCGGCCCCGGGCAGTATCGACCAACCCTCCTGGGCACTGGGTTCTCTGGCAGAAGGGCGCCCGCCTCACACCCCCAGATCTGGCGGGCTCAGACCACAGCTGCCCTACCGGCTTGGGGCAGTGGATGTAACGGGCCAGGCTGATGATGAGGTCGTGTGTGATGGGGTCCACCAGGTTCCGGAAGCTGGCGTAGCGGTACAGAACGTCGTCCAGAGAGGTTGACTCCATGCCCAGGTCCTGCAAGAGTGAAGGACGCCCAGAGGTCAGGGGCGGCTCAGCCCTACCCCTCGAGTCCCACCCAACAGGCCCAGAACAGCCCTCTGCTCTGGAGGTGGCTCAGTGCCCCACTCCAGCACCCGGGCAAAGGCGGAGACCCCCCCCCCCCCCCCGCCACACACACACACACACACACACACACACTCTCCCTTCAAGGTTTCCCAGCTGCAGAACTTCCCCAGGGGGCCAGGGAAGCCCCTGCAGAGATGGCCTTCCCAGTGCAGGGATGTATCTATCTCAAGCCCTCCAACCTCTGGACAAAGGTTTTCATGCTTCCTGAGGTCATTTTTACTCCTCCTTCTTGGTGGTCCTTTGTCTTGAGGGGCTTCTGAATCGTGGAGTTGAATGAGAGGCTGTCAGGTGCCCAGAAGAAAACCCCACCGGGGCTCCCACAGAAAGGGCATCAAGTGGGGGCAGAGCTTCCCCAAGCTTGAGGAGGGACAAGGGTTTGGGAGTCACCACACACGGAGAGCCCCAGTTGGGGGCCTCTGCAGACACCCCTGGACTTCCCAGCAACGGACCCCATGGGCTTGGCCCAGAACAGTGACCAGTGTGCATTAGGACCCAGGGGCCCGACTCCAAATGTTCTGCACTGTGTAAGACCCAGAGATTCTTACACAGCCCCAGGGAAAGGGCAGGCTCCCCAAACAGGACTAAGTGCGAATTCCCCACCAGTCAAGCCTGCGGAAGCTTGAAACAGCGTTAATCGTTTTAGAGAAGTATAGAAACATGGGTTTCTACCCTAGAGAGTTAGAATAAACTTTATGCCCTCTCTGTGTGAAAAAGCAGGGGTAAACCTTGTGTCTTTCCTCGAGCGCCTCGCCCCAGTCTCTGTCGTCCTCTGGTGGGAGCTACGGTTTCTGTTCTCAGCTTGGTGGCTTGCCTGAACCAGGCAATGGTAACATTCCCACTCTGGGGGGTGGGGGGGACTGCCCCCAGCCCACTTTGAGGACCACGGGGGCCACTGAAGGTGGGCAGGGAAAGCAAGTACCACCCACTTCTGCCGCCCTCACCCTACGGCCCCTGGTCCCCCGAGCTGCACTTGAAGCTGCTCCCCGCACAGGCCAGAGAAGGGAGCATTCCAGCCTGAGTTCCCAGGGGCCAGCGCCCTGGGGCATAGGAAATGTGTGCTTAGTGGGTGAGTCCCAGGAGGGGTTTGCTCCCTGCCATTTTGGTGGTGGTGGTGGGGGGGGGGGGTGTCCTGAACTTTTCCAAACACCTTCCCGCGTGATGCTTAGAAATCCCATAAGGTTGGGGTGCCTGGGTGGCTCAGTCGGTTAAGCGTCCGACTTCAGCTCAGGTCACGATCTCGCGGTCCGTGAGTTCGAGCCCCGCATCGGGCTCTGGGCTGATGGCTCAGAGCCTGGAGCCTGTTTCCGATTCTGTGTCTCCCTCTCTCTCTGCCCCTCCCCCGTTCATGCTGTGTCTCTCTCTGTCTCAAAAATAAATAAATGTTAAAAAAAAAAAAAAAGAAATCCCATAAGGCAAGTAGGCTGCGCATCATTATTCCCAATTTACAGATGAAGAAACCAAGGCCCAGGACTTCAGGAATGGAACGTACGACATGACGACTCTGGTCATTGCTGCTGAGTGAGCGCACATCCTAAGAGCTCTCATCGCAAAGAAGAAAACATGGTTTTTCTTTTTTTTCTCCCGTTAACTACATGAGGTGAGGCGATTAACTCAGCTTACTGTGGTAACCATCTCACAGTGGCTGGAAGTCAAGCCGTGAGGCAGTACGCCTTAACCTTACACAATGCCGTAACTCAATTATCTCCCAGTCACAGGGCGCCTAGGTGGCTCATTTGGTTGAGCGTCCGACTTTGGCTCACGTCACGATCTTCTTTCTGGCTCATGAGTTCGAGACCTGCAACCGCCTCTCTGCTGTCAGCTCAGAGCCTGGAGCCTGTTCGGATTCTGTGTCTCCCTCTCTCTCTGCCCCTCCCCCACTAGTGCTCAGTCTCTCTCTCCAAAATAAATAAAAACATAAAAAAAAATTTTTAAATTATATCCCAGTCACAGTGGAAGACAAACAATCACCTATAATAAAGATGTTTTTAAAGAAAAATTTCGGGGCGCCTGGGTGGCTCAGTCGGTTAAGTGTCCGACTTCGGCTCGGGTCGTGATCTCACAGTTCGTGGGTTCGAGCCCCGAATCAGGCTCTGCTGACAGCTCGGAGCCTGGAGCCTGTTCCAGATTCTGTGTCTCCCTTTATCTCTGTGCCCCTCCCCTGCTCGTGCTCTGTCTCTCTCTCTCCAAAACAAATATTAAAAAAATTTGTTAAAAAAAAAAATAAAAATTTCAGGAATGGGTGGGGGGGTGGCTATGTGTCAGTGGGGGGCGGGGAGCTCTTTGGGGATTGCTCTGGTTTATCTGGTTTATCCGAAGTGAGTTGGGCTGGAGGCTGGATGAACGTGCAGGGAATGCCGTCCTGAATTCCTGAGGTTTGGTGGTGACATTTTTTTTTTTTTAATTTTTTTTTTTCAACGTTTATTTATTTTTTGGGACAGAGAGAGACAGAGCATGAACGGGGGAGGGGCAGAGAGAGAGGGAGACACAGAATCGGAAACATGCTCCAGGTTCTGAGCCATCAGCCCAGAGCCCGACGCGGGGCTCAAACTCACGGACCGCGAGATCGTGACCTGGCTGAAGTCGGACGCTTAACCGACTGCGCCACCCAGGCGCCCCAAGTGGTGGTGACATTTTTAAGAGCAAAGAAAGGAAGGATCTTTGCTTCGTGGATCCGGCCGGGGGCACCTGAGTCGGTTAAGTGTCTGACTTTGGCTCAGGTCATGATCTCTGCTGTCAGCACGGGGCCCACTTTGGATTCTCTGTCCCCCTCTCTCTCTGCTCCTCCCCCGCTTTCTCTCTTTCTCAAAAATAAATTAGCATTGAAAAAAAGAGAGAAAGAGAGAAAGAGAGAAAGAGAGAAAGAAAGAAAGAAAGAAAGAAAGAAAGAGGAAGGAAGGAAGGAAGGAAGGAAGGAAGGAAGGAAGGAAGGAAAGAATCGATTCCAAGGGCCAGTGAGGGGGGCTTTGCTGTCCACCCAGCAGGAATGGACCTCAGAGGCAAGGAGCCCTCTGTCAGGGCCTCTGGCTGCTGAAATAATTTACCAGGGACCTAGATGCAGGGCTCAAGGTCTGGTGTGCATACTGGCACAGGGAGGCTTCTGACGTGCCAGCTGCCAAGTTCCAGAGCTGAAGGCCTCTGCAGACCCAGATACAACACTGTTGTGGACCTCGGTCTCTGGCCTGACTTGTTCTATCCCTCGGCCAGCGCCGTGTCCTGGACAAGCTACCTCATATCACTGGGTCTCAGTTTCCTTATCTGTGAAATGGAGCCAGGGACCCTCCATCATGAGTAGGTGAGGGCAATAAAACCAAGTAACATATGTAAACATCTGACTCAGGTCATGATCTCAAGGTTAGCGGGTTTGAATCCCACATCGGGTGACCTCGAGTCCTACTTCTCTCTCTCTCTGCCTCTCGCTCACTTGCACCCTCTCTCTCTCTCTCTCATAAAAAAGAAGCCTCTGGCGGGGAAGAATACCACCAACACAGCCCTCCCCACCCTCCCCTCCTGGCCTCCACCCCCCTCCCCTCTGCAAGGCCCCTCCTCTCCTTACACGATTGCTCTTAACCACTTCTTGGACCACAGACCCATCTGAGAATGTGACAAAAGCCATGACCTCTCTCTTTAGAAAACTCGAGATTTAGGCCTCATGGTCAGCAGGGTCAGGGCACGTGTGATCTCAGAACACACACTGTTACTCAGTAATGTGCAAAAATGCATCCTTGTGGCAGGAAGAGGCTGGGAATGTAGGAAGGGGGAGTCACAGGGCCTGTGTTCTAGGGTCTTAGAAGGCCCATGTGTCAAAGTGCCGAGGCTCCCCTTTCCTGGGGCCGTGGGTGAGGGAAGTGGACGGTCCCATGGGTGGAAACGGAGGGGTGGTTATTGCCACGGCCAGAGGCTGGATTTGTGGCCACAGGAGGACAGAAGATACATTTATCTTTCTTTTCCTGCCTGTCCTTTGGTGAGATGTCGACTTCACGCCAGCCTCTGCCTCCCCTGTTTTGTCCCTGTCTGGATGTCCCTGCAGAAAGCACCAGATTCTAGGTTCTACCCAGCCCCCACACACTGTCAGTCTGCGGGCAACAGACTTCTTCCTTCTTGGGATCTGTTTCCCCATCTGTGAAACGGGCAGATGAACCACACTAGTAGTTACCAAACTGTATTTCCAAGATCTTGGGGCTGAAAGCAAGCAACAGACAGGCCAGAGGGGTCAGCAAGCTCTCGACAGAGCAGGCCACCCTTCAGTTAAAAACTACAGGAACACAAACAACCCCCCAAAGTAGTTCTGTTGCCAAAGCCAAGTCTGAAAACCCTGGACTGGTTGACTGCCCGGGCTCTTGCACTCCTTCCGGCCCTGCCCCTCTTCCCATTTCCCTCCTTTCCAGGCCAGTAGAGGCCATGCCATCCGGGAAGGACCAAGAAAACCCTCGTTGTTAACCCCGGAGGTTGGAGCAGGTCTGGGGAGGCGCAAATTGTTCCTCCCAGAACCCCTCGTGGTCACTCTGGGCACCCAGCCTGCTGACGGTGGCTCCAGCTGTGGGGGCTGCTGTTGTCTGGACTTGTTTAGCTGTTGCTTGGGAGGGGGGCGCCCAGGGGGAGGAGAGGAGGGTCTCCCCAGGAAGGCAGACGTGGTCCTGCTCGGCCCTGCCCTGCTCACTGTGCTTTGGGTAACTGTGGGTCATGCCACAGCCCTCCCCGTGAATTGCAGCCGGGGTGGGGCTCCTGAAGGTCCCAGGGCTGCGGGTTATGAGAAGCTGCAACCCGGAAAACCAGATGGGGGCTGGACAAGGGCGGCTGCACATTTTATTGCTGTTATTTCTTTGTTTCGACCCCATCTAGGCCCACGAATGCTTGAGCTGCTTGAGGATATTTCTGGGCTCCTAGCTGTCCTCCCCACCCCGCTCTCCGAGGCTAATTCATGGGGGACGACTGTGTCACAGCGTTGCTCTGATGGCCCCACTGATGCTGCCCAACAGGGGCCTCCGACGTTAGGAGGCTCTCGGGAAAGGATGAGGCGGGAGGTAAGCGGTGCCGGCTGCGTGCACGGGGAAAAGACCCAAATCACACAGGGCTCCTCCAGGCCACCCCGGGCACAGCCTTGGACTTGGAGGGGCTGGTCTGCCTTGCAAAGTACCAGGCAGTAAGAAAAACAGCTTCCTCGCTATGGTCTAAACAGCGGCATCTCTAGGAATTGGGCAAGCAGGGTTCCTTATCAGAAAGCTTGGGGACATCAGCGGGTGTCCCTGGGTCACTGCCGTAGGCAGCTTTGCTTGGAGAGTGTCACCAGCAGGGAACCAAGGTGGCCAGTGGCTGACACACTCCATCTCGTGTAAGTGGGGGCCCCATGGTACTTGAGCTTGAAGAACCAGGTTTGGGGACTCGTTCCTGTAGGAAGACAGGTGATGGACCTGAGGTTAGGGGTAGGGGTATGGCTTTCCAAAAAGTGAGCAGAGATCCACGTAGACGAGCATTTCTCCAAGTGCGGTCTACAGTCCCGTTCAGGGGCTCTGCGAGATCCTCTTTTCTAATGACATGTCAGCGTGACCTAGATTTTCTTTGCAGACTTCAACCCCGACAAGCCGCTGCAAGAGACCGAATGCAGAAGCAGCAGGTATGAGAATCCAGCTATCTTCTGTCAAGCCACACGTTACAGAGATTCGAAAAACTGTAAAACAATGCCACGTCCCTCACTGAAGTGTTTTTCGTTTGAAAAATGTAGTTATTTTTGTAAAAATTTATTTCTTGCACATGTGAGATTATTAATTTTAAAAGAATGAATAAATAAATCTTTTTAATTTTTATTAAAAATTTTTAAAATTGTGTATGCTGAGAGAGCGAGTGAGTGAGCAGGGAAGGGGCAGAGAGAGAGGGAGAGAGAATCCCAAGCACGGAGCCCGACGTGGGGCTCAAACCCACGAACCATGAGATCATGACCTGAGCCAAAAACCAAGAGTGGAGTGATTAACCGGCTGAGCCACCCAGGTGCCCCAATCTCTCTCTCTCTTTTTTTTAAGTAAACTCTACACCCAGCGCGGGGCTTGAACTCACGACCCTGAGATCAAGAGTCACACGTTCTACCAACTGAGTCTGCCAGGTGCCCCGAAATGAATATATAAATCTTTAAAACACTTTTGTTTGGGGGCGCCTGGGCGGCGCAGTCGGTGAAGCGTCCGACTTCAGCCGGGTCACGATCTCGCGGTCCGTGAGTTCGAGCCCCGCGTCGGGCTCTGGGCTGATGGCTCAGAGCCTGGAGCCTGTTTCCGATTCTGTGTCTCCCTCTCTCTCTGCCCCTCCCCCGTTCATGCTCTGTCTCTCTCTGTCCCAAAAATAAAAATAAACGTTGAAAAAAAATTTTTAAACACTTTTGTTTGATTTCTTTTTTTTTTGTTTAACATTTATTTGAGAGAGACAGAGACAGAGACAGAGCATGAGTGGGGGAGGGGCAGAGAGAGAGGGAGACAGAGAATTCGAAGCCGGCTCCAGGCTCTGAGCTGTCAGCACAGAGCTGGAGACGGACTTCGACCTGAACCGAAGTCAGATGCTTAAACCAACTGAGCCACCCAGGCGCCCCTTGTCTGATTTCTAATATGGTGACTAGCATCTGCTAGGTATAACCCACATAAAGAAAATCTCTTTTTGAGGTCCTCAATAATTTTAAAGGGCATAAAGTTTCCCCAAAACATTCAAAATAGAACTACCGTGCAATCCAGGAATCCCACTTCTGGGGATATATACAAAGGAGACGAAAACAGACCATTGATGAGTTACACGCATTCTCATGTTCATTGCATTATTCACAATAGCCAAGAGGTGGGAACAACCTAAGTGTTGGCTGAATCGATAAAGATGTGGTACACACACACACACACACACACACACACACTGGAATACTATTCAGCCATTAAGAAAAAGGAAATCCTGCCATCTGTGACCACACGGAAGGACCTTGAGGGCATTATGCTAAGGGAGATAAGTCAGACAGGAAAACAAATACTGCATAATCTCACTTCTATGTGGAATCTAGAAAGGACCAAACTCAAAAACACAGAGTATAATGGTGGTTACCAGGGGCTGGGGGTGAGACATGTGGTTTAAGGGTATATACTAGCAACCAGTAGATAAGTAAGTCTGGGAGATTTAATACACAGTACCGTGATTATAGACAACACCACTATTACAAACGTTAACCTCGCTAAGAGACTAGGTCTTTTTTTTTTTTTTTAAGTTTTTTATTTTAGAGAGAGAGTGTGAGAAGGGCAGAGGGGCAGAGGACGAGAGAGAGATAATCTTTTTAATGTTTATTTTTGAGCAGAGAGGGGGGAGGCGGGAGCGGGGGCAGAGGATCTGAAACGGGCTCTGTGCGGGGCTTGAACTCACGAACCGTGAGATCATGACCTGAGCCAAAGTAGGGCGCTTAACTGACTGGGCCACCCAGGAGCCCCAACAACTGGTATCTTTATAACCATGTCTCCAAGTCACCAAAGGGGCATCCCTCTGTGATCCCCTTTAAGACTCCAAAAATCCCTTCGTGGTACCTCTCCTGTGACCCCAACTGTTCCTCAGTGTCTCATCTCCATCCTGCCAACCCTGTCAGGCTTCCCTTCCTGACACAAATCGACTTAACTTCTCTGGCTGACCAACCTGCTCCCCAACCAGAAAGTAACAAGTCTTAGCAAACATGGGAAGAAACGGGAAACCTTGTGCTTGCTGATGAGAAGGTGAAACGGCACAGTCACTGTGGAAAAGAGAATGGCATTTCCTCAAAAATTAAAAGTAGACGGGCGCCTGGGTGGCTCAGTCGGTTAGGCGTCTGACTTCGGCTCAGGTCATGACCTCGTAGTCCGTGAGTTCAAGCCCCATGTCAGGCTCTGTGCTGACAGCTCGGAGCCTGGAGCCTGTTTCAGATTCTGTGTCTCCCTCTCTCTCTGCCCCTCCCCAGCTCACGGTCTCTCTCTCTCTCTCTCTCAAAAACAAATAAACATTAAAAACATTTTTTTAAATTAAAAATAGAATTACCATATATGCCCCTGAAGAACTGAAAGCGGGGACTCAAGCCAACATTTGCACACCTGCAGCATTATTTGCAATAGCCAAAAGTGGAAACAACCCTAGTGTCCACCAACAGATGGGTGGAGAACCAAAGTGTGGTGTATATACAACGATGGAATATTATTCAGTCATGAAAAGGAACGAAACCCCACATGTGCTACACCACGGATGTACCTTGAGGATATTATGCTAAGTGAAATAGGCCGGTCACAAAAGGATAGTCCCACTTACATGAGGTTTTGAGAGCCATCAAATTCACAGAGACAGAAAGTAGGTGGCCGCCGTGGGCTGGGGGGACAAGGATTGAGGAGTTAGTGTTTAACGGGTACAGAGTCTCAGCTTTGCAAGACGAGAGAGTTCTGGAGATGGGATTGCACAACAATGTGAACGCACCAATACCAACCTTTGAAAATGGTTAAGACGGTACATTTTATGTTCTGCGTAGTTCCCAACAACGTAAGGAAAGACCTAGGAAGGCAAACACAGACACCTTCTGGAGGTAGGAGGAGGGCTCAGGAGGAGGAGGGGGCATGCGCATCTGGCCATTTTTTTTTTTCTGTCACATTTGGTTACTAAAATTTTTTGCCACTGTGTCCATCTTTCCGTCTACAAACACCCACCTTTTCTCAACCTGTTCTTTTCATCAGGAAAACCGACGGTGGCTCTCAGTCTCTTGTGATTGTAGCTTTTATTTTTTTTAAAGGATTTTATTCTTTTTTTACGTTTTATTTATTTTTAAAAAATTTTTAAATATTTTTGAGAGAGAAAGAGAGAGAGAGAGAAAACGAGTGGGGGAGGGGCAGAGAGAGAGTGGGAGACCCAGAATCCAAAGCAGGCTCCAGGCTCCGAGCTGTTGGCACAGAGCCCGATGCAGGGCTCGAACCCACGAACCGAGAGATCACGACCCGAGCCGAAGTCAGATGCCTAACCAACTGAGCCACCCAGGAGCCCCAAGGATTTTAAGTCATCTCTACCCCCAACGTGGGGCTCGAACTCACAACCTCGAGATCAAGAGTCGCAGGCTCTACCAACTGAGCCAGCAGGGGGCCCCCGATCTTATCTTTTTCATGTCCTTTCCATAACACTCTCTCAGAGTGTCTCAAGTTTGCCTTCCTCGTCCTCATCCTTGATCTCATGTTCTGAGTCTACTTTTAGTCTCTCCAGGAAGGACGGCAAGTGGGCGAGCATTTTCCTCCGATTCTTATTTTTCTCATTAATCTCCTTTTCATCTCACCCTCTGGTTCCCCCCCCCACCCACCCCGTTTCAGCTTGGCCTCTTTGTGCAGCATTTTGTTCTTTTCCCACAAAGTTCACTTCTTCCGGATCCTGCTGTAGATCGTTTTTGGAGGTCAGGGTTCAGCTTCCGCGGCATTGATTTATCCTACACCCGTGTTTTTTCTTTTCCCCACTTGTTCACCCTGGAAAGAGGCACGACCTAGTGAGACCCACGTCTATCATCTGTCTAGTGGTGATACTGTGATTTGTAGTAACTTATAATATATATTTGGGGGCGCACCTGGGTGGCTCAGTAGGTTGAGCATCTGACTCTTGATTTCGGTTCAAGGTTTGTGAGTTCGAGCCCCACGTCGGGCTCTATGCTGACAGTGCAGATCCTGCTTGGGATTCCCTCTCCCTCTCTCAAAAATTAATTAATTAATTAATTAAAAAAATATATAGGAAATATATATTTGGTCTTTGTCCCCATTTCTGGCACAGAGCTCCTAAAACCCTTGGAATTTCCTACATGATGAGAGTGACAGAAGTGTCTCGTGTCGTGTTAATGAGGTGACTTTGGGACAGCCCCCCAGGATCACCTAATGAAGGGGGCTGGTTGCCCCGAGAGCAGTCCAGCAGTCGGTGATTAGTGGGTTGGAACTTTCGGTCCCACCTCCCTGCCCTCTGGAGAGGGGTAGGGGCTGGAGGTTGGGTTAGTCGCCAATGGCCAATGATTTCATCAGTCATGACTGTGGAATGAATCCTCCACAAAATCCTCAGATGGGGTTTGGAGAGACGGGTTCGGGACGCGAGGACACAGGGGAGAGTGAGATCATCTGCAGGGAAGCTCTGACTCCTTCCCCCACACCTTGCCCTCTCTTCCATGTGGCGGTTCCTGAGTTACATCCTTTAATAACTAGTAAGTAAACTGCTTTCCCGAGTCCTGTGAGCTGCTCTGGCAAGTTCACTGAACCCCAGGAGAGGATTGTGGTGATGAGGGAGCGTAGGGCAAGCTAGGGCAGAGTACAGGCTAACGGCAACCCCCCCCCCAACCCCTGCAGGTGGCATCTATGGGATATTCCTCAGACACTCCTGGCTGCCCAAGAACAAAGGGCTTCAAGTGCTTGCCATGGCGATGTGGGAAACTAAGACACATGAAAACTTAAACTCCCTTACTGCCTTCAGCCCACTGACGAGTCCTTGAAACAGGCAGCGACCTCCTCTAGGAGCTCAGCTGCCTTGATGATGACACTTTGCTGGGGCCAAAACGGAATCTTGGCTTAACATTTTCCTGACCCCCCAGGAACCTGCAAGTCTACTTTAACATACAAAAATTCCTTTGGAAACCTTCTTTCTCTCAACTGCAATCGTACTCCAAGCTTATGGCCCCCCAATATACACCCGAAGGGTCTCACGACTTGAGGCTTTATTAAACGGTAATAAATGGTGTTTTCCTAACAGCAGCTGGCCACTCAAGGTCCTGGAAACCTTGCTCCCAAAGTTCCTTCGAGACTTTCTCCGTCCCTGACCCCCTCCCAACCGGAGGGTATATAACGAGTTATCCGTGCAGCTCTTCCTGCCCACGGGGCCTGTCCCCGTGCTTTAATAAAATCACCTTTTTTTTTAAATTGTTTTTTTAACGTTTTATTTATTTTTGAGACAGGGAGAGACAGAGCATGAACAGGGAAGGGTCAGAGAGAGGGAGACACAGAATCTGAAACAGGCTCCAGGCTCTGAGCTGTCAGCACAGAGCCCGACGCGGGGCTCGAACTCACGGACTGCGAGATCATGACCTGAGCCGAAGTCGGCCGCCTAACCGACTGAGCCACCCAGGCGCCCCAATAAAATCACCTTTTTGCACCAAAGACGTCTTCAAGAATTCTTTCTTGGCTGTCGGCTCCAGATCCCGCCCCCCACCATCACCCCAAAACTTCATCAGTGGGAACCTCCAGCCTGTAGCCCATGGGTCACAGCACGAGTGACAACCTGGACTTTGAGTTGGCCTCTGAAGTGGGGGTCGGGCGCAGTCTTGTAGGGCTGAGCGCCCTTCACCCTTGGGCTCTGATGCTCCCTCCAGGTAAACGGGGCCAGAATAGAGTTGAGTTCCAGGGTACCCAGCTGGTGTCTGAGAATTGCGTGTCGGTGGAAAACTCCTCCCACACGTTGCAATCGGGGACCAGAGTCATGACCTTGTCCCATGGCTGCTTCCTGGGTAAGAACGGAGTCCACCTCGTCCGGCTCTGGCTTGCTGAAGAAGCCAGCTCGGGGCCAGGCCTGGGACACCGAGCCAAGGCGACTCTGACCTTGGCAAGGGACATCCTCACCCACCCCCACAGCCTGGGCCCTTGACGGCCTCCGTGAACATCCGGCCTCTGTGAACATCCACCGTGGTGTCCGCATCCCAGGACTTTCCCAGCCCCGGCGGCCATACTGCACTTCCGGTCTGGAGGTGGTGGCCTCCTGGGCCTTGCCTTGCTTTCTCGAATGCAGAAGCAGCACAGGGGAGGAGGGCTCGGAGGGGAGGGGGTAAGCAGCACTCTTTCTATCCCCAAATCACCCGCCTGCCGCTTGCTGGAGGGGAAAGAGGCAGCTGCCTGACTTCCTGATTAATGGAGTTCTCACACTGAGGCCTCAGATTCCTGAGGGGAAGCTGGGAGCCAGCGCTGCTGCAGGAAGACGGGAGGTTCCTCCCAGACTGTCCACCTGTCTCTGTTTTCAGTGTTTTTCATCTTTTTTTGGCATGTCTTCTTAGGGATTTTAGGGGAAGGCTGGGGGAAGCCGCACAGGAGGCCGCCAGGCACACGCTATTTTAAACCCGCAGCCACCCCCTTCCCTTTCAGATTGAGGTTTGAAACTCATCCCCAGAAGGAAGGCCCCACGGGAAATGAGCGCGGTCTCTCCCCTCCAGGCATGACTCCACGGTTTCTGTGACAACAGAGCAGGGGAAGGAGGAAGGCGGCAGGCCGCAGGCTCTGCGTAGAAACCAGCCAAGGCAGACAGCTTCAATCTGGAAGCCGCCAGAGCCTGAATGTGCAAAGCTACTTAATGAGGTTGTAATCAAACACAGTCCACCAGAGGGGGATTAATTAGAGTCCGGAGGGCGGGCAGGAAGCAGCCCGGGCTTCTCTCTCCCCTCCCGGCCCTGGAACATCAGAGGCAGCTCTTCCTGAGGGGGTGGGCACCGACTGGGGAATACTGGCTGACTCAACTTCTGTCCCCTCCCCTGTGACATTCAGGCTGGCCTTCCTGGGGATTCCCAGGAGGAGGGGGGGGAGGGAAGAGAACTGGCAGGTGCCAGGAGGGAAAAGCAGCCCCAGGGAGAGGAGCCAGAGAGAGGGGGTCTGGTGAGGACTCCAGGCAGCTGCTCACTGGAGGCCGACAAGTCTCCGAGGAAGCAGGAAGGAGTCTTAAAAGCCCCCCAGGGAATGGAGGGGGCCGCTGGGGGTGGATGTCCACACCACAGAAAGAGGTGCAGGATACTGGACACCCAAACTGTGGTGCCTAGTCCCCGGAACTCCGGGAGCGCTATCTCCCTTGATAAAAGGGTCTTTGCAGATGTGGTTAAGTAACGGATCACCCTGGATCGTCCAGGTGGGCTCTAAATCCAATGACAGGTGTCCTTATAAGGAGGTGACACCAAGGCATAGGCAGTCGGGGCACGCGGCCCTGCCAACAACTTAATTTGGACGTCTGGCCTCCAGAACCGTAAGAGAATACACTTCCGCCGTTCTAAGCCCCCGGGCTGCTGATCCCTTGTTATGGCGGCTCTGGGAAATTAATACACCCAACCAAAACAGAGGTGGCATTTTCCCCGGGGGAAGCGCCAAGGAGGGCAAGGGGACTGGGACCCCTCCCCTCCTCCAGCCGTGGGCGACCAAGGGCCACTGCCATCAGAAATCTACTTTGTCTAGGGGCGCGGCTCAGTTGGCTAAGCGTCCGACTTGGGCTCAGGTCACGATCTCACGGTTCGTGAGTTCGAGCCTCGCGTAGGGCTCTGGGCTGACAGCTAGGAACCTAGAGCCTGCTTCAGATTCTGTGTCTCCCTCTCTCTCTCTGCCCCTCCCCTGCTCATGCTCCGTCTGTCTCTGTCTCAAAAATAAATAAACATCAAAAAAAAAAAAAAAAAAGAAACCTACGTTTGTTTCTACCAGCCTGGGTCCTCTCTGGGTGCATGTATCCCCCCCCCCCACCCTTCCCTTTGCTATCTGCCCCCCAAGGAGGTGGGACTGGCTGGTGAGAAATGCTTCCCAGAGGACCGCCTGCCCTGAGATGATTCCCAGCTCACTATGAGAAAGAACGTTTCAAAACAAGAGGCGAAGGAGATTCTGACGGCCCCCGCACCGTGGGGAACCCTATGCCCACTCTGCTGGGTGGGATAAGACAGACCCACAAGGACTAAGATTGCGATTTCACCCATATGAGGTCCCTAGAGGAGTCAAGTTCATGGACACACAAAGTAGAAGAAGGGTGGCTGTCAGGAGCTGGGAGGAGGGGGATGGGGCATTGTTGTTTAGTGGGAACTGAATTTCAGTTGGGAAAGATGAAAACGTTCTGGAGACGGATGAAGGGGATAGTTGCACGATGAAGTGAATACACTTAATGCCGCTGAACTGTACATCTAAATGTGGTTAAAACTGAATTTTTCAAAAAGATTTTACTTATTTATTTAAATTCATCTTTATTTATTTTGAGAGAGAGAGAGCAGGGGAGGGGCAGAGAGAGGGAGACAGAGCCCCAGGCAGGCTCCTTGCAGTCAGCACAGAGCCCGAGGCAGGGCTGGAACTCATGAACCGTGACATCAGGACCTGAGCCTGAGTCAAGAGTCGGGTGCTTAACCGACTGAGCCACCCAGGAGCCCCTAGAAGATTTTATTTTTACGTAATCTCTCTACCCAGTGTGGGGCTCGAACCCACAACCCCAAGATGAAGAATCACATGCTCCCCTGACTGAGCCAGCCAGACGCCCCTAAAATGGTGAATTTTGTTATGTCTACTTTACCGCAATTAAAAAAAAAAAACAGGTGATGAGCTCACAGTCATTGGAAGTATGCAAGCAGCAGAAAGATAATCACTCAGCGCTGCTGTAGCGGGTTTCTGTACTATGAGGGAAGGTAACTGCTAAGGAATCTTCCTTCTGATTCCCTGTGATTCTTGTCGTTGGCGTTGACCCCTCCTGGAGGGAAGATCTGGGAGCCAAGGAGCCGATGGTGCGAGAGTGTGTGCCCCACAGGAGGAGTTCTAGATAGCTGCCCTGAGGACAGGAAGAATGGGGGGGGGGAGGACCTCTGAAAGGCTGGAGCACTAAGTAGAAATCTGTGAAGCGATCCTTTGACCCTACCGAGGTAGGAAGTGCGAAACAATAGGATCCAAGAGAGAGGAGGAGGTGGGGTTTGGGGGTGGGGAGGGGGAGGGGGCTGGAGAGAGAGGGAACAATGGGGCTCAGACCACCACCGCCTAGGCGCAGGTGCGAGGTTCAGGCAACCAGACCCCAGGCTCCTGCGCCCTGAACAGTAAAACCGTTTCCGTGGCAACAAAGTGTCCTTCACCCAGAAAGGGTTGAATGAAGCCCTGAGATACTGAAGCAAATCAAGCTCAGATAAATTTAGGAATACACGCATCTGGCGTTTCACACATCTGTAATGTTTAAGAGAATTAGGTATATTAGAGTACCTAACAGATTAGCCTTGCAATTCCAATTTAAAACGGGTAATTGAGTAATTGCCTTCAGGCTTATGATTTCCAGCGGAATGCTGAGAGAGGATTAGGCGGAGTTTGCCACAGTTTTGAAATGCTGAAGAGAACTCATGGGGTGCCTAGCAGGCTCAGCTGGTGGACTCTTTATCTTGGGGTCCAAGTGTATTGAGTTCAAGCCACACTTTGGGCCTAGAGCCTACAAACAAAACAAAACAAAACAGAACAACCACCTCAAACCAAAAAACAACTAAAACCTAAAAAAAAACCCACCTTCTATCTTTGGGGCGCCTGGCTGGCTCAGGTCGGTAGAGTGTGCAACTCTTGATCTCAAGGTCATGAGTTTGAGCCCCACGCTGGGCATGAAGCCCACTCAAAATGTTTAGGAGAAGTTGATAGTCGCCCTATTTATAAGCTTCATCTGTTAAATTTTAAGAACTGTTTAGGAACTTGGGAAAGTCCTGCTTCTTATAGGAAGGCTCCTTATCAACTTAAGAAAGCTGGGTATGTTAAATCAGTAAAATCACTCAGATATCTAAAGAAGTTTAGTTACTGAAGTTATAAGCCCCACAGCCTTAAAAGCAATGGTTAAATTTACTAGACTCATCAGCAGAATAATGGTATTTGTATGTTAACCATAAAATCTTAGTGAAATGGTAGACTTTAAAATTTCCACTTCAGGGGTGCCTGGGTGGCTCAGTTGGTTAAGCATCCACCTCTTGGTGGCCCATGATCTATCTATCTATCTATCTATCTATCTATCTATCTATCTATCTAAAGTTTATTTACTTTGAGAGAGAGAGAGAGAGAGAACATGGGTGTGTGGGAGGGGCAGAGAGAGAGGGGGAGGGAGAGAATTCCCAGCAGGCTCCGCACTGTCAGCACAGAGCTCGCCTCGGGGCTCAAACCCATGAACCATGAGATCATGACCTGAGCCCAAACCAGATGCTTAACTGATGGAGCCACCCAGGCACCCCTCCACTTCAATATATTAAATAGCAATTAAGAAAAGCCAAGCACCCACAAGTAGTCTGTGTTTGTACGTATACATGTGTATACATGTGTGTATATGTATATGCATGTGGGATGTGTGTATGTATGTGTGTATATGTATATGTGGGGTGTGTGTGTGTGTGCATGCCCCTGGCCCAACTTGCCGGCCTGGCCGAGGGGTGTGGGGCAAGGAGTGAGGTTCTCTGGTCCCATCTCAGGGTACTGTGTCCCCCGGGGGGGGGGGCTGGCCACTCTCCTGCTCTTCGTAGGCCACCTGGCCCCCCCCAGGGTTTTGAAGCCAGCATCCGGGCAGGCCGGCGCTCCTTAATTGTGACAAGTGCTTGGGCTGCTGCAACTGCCCTCCCCACCAGGGTGCAGGGGCCGGTCAGCAGCTTCCCCAGGCACAGGGCTTTATGGCTGCTGCGTGTGATTTGTGTGTTATCTTCGAAGTCTTTCAAAAGGACACTCTTTGCATGAAACAGTCCCCTGGAAACAGATGCCTGGCTGTTGCCAAGTGTCACTGAATTAAAGTCCAAGGAACGGCAATGGCAACAAATAAATAGCACAAAGATACTTTCTCTTTAGAAAGATATAAAGTCAGCGGAAAGGGTGTAGCGGGCCTGAGGTGGGTCTGGTCTGCTCCCCTGTGGTCACATCTCCACCTAGACTCTGCTCGGGGTGGGACAGGGGACCACCGGGTCCCTGTCCAGGGTTGGGCCCCAAGTAACGGTGTGGCTCTGAGTAAATCATCCCCTGCGCGTGGCAGCAACGTCACCTACAAATGCAGATGGCACTGGCTCATTCCTCCTAAAGAGCGAGCAGAAAGTAGGAGAGAGCGGCCCATCAGAGGCTTGGAACACAAGGAATTCAACAAACAGCGATTTCTTTTCTCCTGTCGGACGCTTTGGCTACTGTGCTTCAGGACTTGGGGAAGGGTGCTGGCATTTGCACTGCTTCCCAAACTTGGTTGCCGAGCCCCTCCCCCACTCCCAGTGCATCTTGTGGGGCTGGGACTCTGCAGAAAGCCTAGGGCCAGAGGGTCCCTGAGGTCCCCTGGCTTCTACATTCCACGGATTCTCGGCAATTTGTCATCAGTCCCAGCGCCCTCCTGATCCCTCTGCTTGGGAAATAGTCTGCATGAGTTGTTTATGCTTTCCGGGGGATGCATTTGTCCTCGCTGGGGTAAGTTTTGTTTGTTTCAGATGAAAGCTTTGGTCCATGGTCAAGGGAACTGTAGGTAATGGCAAAGAGGTGGAGGACTGACTTACAGGCTCCTTCTGGCTCCTAACAACCTGCTTTCCAAGTAGGACAGAAACAGCCCATTTCTCGGAGTGAGAAGCTGAGGTGCGGACGGTTGTCTCACACAGTGAGCAAGCAGCGGGGACAGGAGGGCCCCAGAGTCCCCAGAAGTTTCTAACTCCTTCTCTCCAGCCCCCAGTTCATAGAGGACAAGGGTACTAGTCAGGGTTCTCCAGAGAAACAGAACCAATAGTGTATGTGTTTGCATATGAGAGAGAGAGAGAGAAGGAACTGCCTCGTGAGATCTGGCAAGTCTGAAGTCTGTAGTGTAGGCTGGGATGCTGAGGACCCAGGAAAGAGTGGATTTTGCAGTCTTGAGTTTGGAGGCGATCTGGAGGCAGAATTCCAGCCTTTTCTCTCAAGGTCTTCAACTGATTGGACAAGGCCCACCCACTTTCTGGAGGGCATCCGCTTTACTCAAAGTCTACTGATTTATTTATGTTTATTTCTGAGAAGGAGAGAGAGAGCGCACGAGGAGCAGAGAGAGAGAGGGAGACACAGAATCCAAAACAGGCTCCAGGCTCTGAGCTGTCAGCCCAGTGCCCGACGTGGGGCTCGAACTCATGAGCCATGGGATCATGACCTGAACTGAAGTTGGATGCTTAACCCACTGAGCCACCCAGGCGCCCCTGGAGTCCACTGATTTAAACGTTAGTCTCATCTAACCGTCCATTTGCGGTGACATGCAGACTTGGGTTTGACCAAAAGTGGGTACTGTGGCCCAGCCAAGATGACACATAAAAGTAACTGTCCCAACAAACAGAGGGTCTTTACCACTTTAAAATCTCCAGGTCGGAGGCAAGGCCTAGGCAAAGCTTCCGGGGATCTGGGTGAGCAGGGGTGAGTCACACTGGAGCAGGGATCCAGCCTGACCCAGCTCACTCCCACCTCCAAGCAGGAAGTGGCAAGGAGGGAGGAAGAGGAGGAGATTCCCAGCGTCCGTGGCCTTGGCCCTGTCAGCACCTCCAGAATCAGCCAATTCCCCCAAGACCTTTCAATTTAGAATCTTTGAGGTCGACGGCGTATCGCTAAGGAGCTGTGCGCCATTCTCTGGGCAGCAGGGAAGGCAGGAGGGGGCCCAGCAAGGGAGCCACAGATGTGCTCTCCGAGGGCTCCCGGGTCAGGTGGAATCTTCCCCATCCTAAGGCCCTGCTCCTCGGGGCCTCGTTGTCCCCACAGACGACATGAACCAGCAGCAGCAGCAAGAGGGAATCAGTGAGACTTAGAGACTGCAAAGGAAGGGGGGGGGGCTTTGTCTGATTTGTCCACCACTTTGAGGGACCAGGAGGGAGGGGTGCAGGTGGAGGTGGGGGCGGGTGAGGTGAGAGGGCCAGTGAAGCCTCAGAGCTTTCCACCAGGGTCCTGGGCCTCTCCTTCCACCCCAGCCTCCCTGCATCCTGCCTGCAAGATTTCCCCTGGTGGCCCTCCTTCCTCAAGATCACGGCTGGGTGGGACGTCAGAGTGCCGTGCTACAACACCTGCTCTCAAGTTCCCAGCTGGCTGCCCTCGCTCCTTTGGGCTTCCTGACCAACCTCTGGCTAGTTTTTTTTTTTTTTTAATTTTTTAATGTTTATTTTTGAGAGAGAGAGAGAGAGAGAAACAGTGTGAGCAGGGGAGGGGCAGAGAGAGAGGGAGACACAGAATTCTCAGCAGGCTCCAGGCTCTGAGCCGTCAGCACAGAGCCCGACGCGGGGCTTGAACTCACAAACCATGAGATCATGACCTGAGCTGAAGTTGGAGGCTTAACCGACTGAGCCACCCAGGCGCCCCGGGCTAGTTTCCTAAAACAGTTTCTCTACTTCCATCCCCAAACCCCTCTCCTTTTTGGGCATGGCCGTCTCCACCTCGCCTATGTTCCCTATACCCCCAGGTGCCCACTTCTGGGTCTTCTCTTTGAGAGGTGTCCTACCAAAAGCGTTTCCATCCTTCTCGTCCCATGTGATGGATTCTCCACCAGCAGGTGAATTCTGGAGGGACGGGAGTTCTCGGAACGGGTAACTTGGAACCTTTTGTGTCTGAGTTTCCATATCTAAGAGCCGTAGCCCTCCACACTCCTGACGGTCTCCGGGCCAGCGGTGGTCTGGAAACCCCAAGGGGCAAGCATCCTGCTCACGAGTGTTTTCACCCCCAAACTCCACAATTCCAGAGGAAGTGGGAGATACAGGTCTGCGGTTGAGAACAACACAAAATTTGGAAGACTGGCACCGCGGAGGAGAAATCAGATCGAATGAACTGATTTCATCTGGAGTTGTGGGGGGGGTACTTGCAGGGGTGGGGGAAGTATCCAGACCTTATTTCCCCTCGCGCTAGCAGAGGCGGGAATGGAAAAACAGTCTGGGAAGCTGGAGGGGAATTCCTGGATCCTTGGAAATAGGAGGGGCCGGAGCCCGTGGGAAGGGCAGCGAGGAAGGGACACCGTGATGTCCCTGCTTGACCCTCGGTGCTCCCGCTCAGGATGTTTCTGATTCTGTCTGACACCCTTTGAGAGGCAGGAATGTTGAGCCAGAACCTTACAGAAGATGCCCAACTGCTCTACCGCCCCGATTTAGGAAGAAGAGGGTGAGCATCTGGCTCAGAGGCAGAAATCATGTGCTGGCTGACATTTTACCATTCCCTGCCTTAGGTGATCTGGGAAGGCTGTTCCGAGGAGACGAGTGGGAAAGGGGCGAGGATCCTGACTGGCCTCAGCTGAACTGTGTGCACTTTCGCCGAGGCGGCCAAGTGCAGCCGTGCAGGGCATGGGTGTCTGGGTGGGGCTGAACTCACCAGGACCTGACTGTGGCTGTGCTAACCGAAAAGGCCCTGCAGGGGCACGGAGCTGCCCTGCATCTCACTGAGAGAAACCAAGGGGACGAGGCATCCCTGGCCCATCTGGATTCACTGAATGGCCTCCACACCTCCAAAGCCCCGGGGTTTCCTCAGGCTGACCGGGAGCAGAGGTGTGGCCCTAACGCGGGGGGCAGTGAGCTCACGACCACCTTCTTTGTCTCCAGGTCGTGGTCTGCTCCCTGCTTCCTCCCCCGTGAGCTCACCATAGCCTGGGCCGCCACGGCCTCCACATCCTTATTTATTTTTTAATGTTTATTTATTTTTGAGAGAAAGAGAGGGAGCATGTGGGGGGGAGGGGCACAGAGAGAGGGAGACAGAGGATCCAAAGCGGATTCTGTGCTGTCAGTCCCTCCGATCTCACTGTAAAAAACAAACGAACAAAAAAACTGTCACGGGGGCACCTGGGTGGCTCAGTTGGTTAAGCGTCCAACTTCCGCTCAGGTTACGATCTCACTGTTTGAGGGTTCGAGCCCCGCGTCGGGCTCTGTGCTGGCAGCTCGGAGCCTGGAGCCCGCTTAGAGAATGTGCTCGGAGGAACGGCACTCCCCACCCTTCCCCTCCCTGGAGGTCTGGCTTCCCCACCCCTTTGCTCCTGCCAGTTCACACAAGGGTGCGGGGACAGCCAGGGTTCCTGCCCCACGAAGAGGCCCAGAGCCCTTCCCTCGTCCTGCCCTTGAGGATGGGACCCAGAGCCATGAGTCCCGACCGAAGGAAGCTCAGGGGTTATTCCCTGGGACACACACAGGCCCCCCGCTGTTTCTCCAGGGATCACGGGGTGTGAGAGGGCCTTGGGAGGCAGGGACCTGGGCCCAGTCTTGTGGGATCCTGTGCAGGCCACGACTCCCCTCTGGGCCTGCACTCCCACAGAGCATCTCAGCTCTGACTGCAGCAGGCTTCCTCACTGAAAGGAACCACAGGAACCCCTTCTCTCCATCCAATTCCTCCAGGGAGCAGGGAAGGAGCAGAGCCAAGCCCCCTTGGAGCTCTAAGGACATTCAAACCCCAGCCCTCCCTGTTCTCTGGTGGCTGGGACCCAGGACCACAGCCAGGAGTGAGCCAATGAGACCACGGTAGGCAAGATGGTCAAGTGGCCGATCAAAAGGCCAGAGGACTGGCCCAGCAGCTGGTGCCAGGCGGGCCTAGAGCCCCCTCCCATGCTCCTTCCTCTCTGTAGCCCTTGCTTTCTCTTGTTCACTCACCTACCTAGGGAGAAAGTGACAGCCCCACGGGAAGGACATCAGGAGCCCTAAGAGATCACAAGCCAATCTCGGCAAATACGTCAGAGTCACACTGAGTTTACTGTATGATGCTGGAGGTGGAATCTTCAACACCTGGGCCCTGGCAGGTGCAAAGAGGACAGAGGACACCCTCCTTGTCCCCCCCAGGATGGCTGGCTTGAGCAGCGTCTGAGGATGGGGAGGGGAGCAGAGTCAGGCACCGTTAGTGGGTGGTGTCATTGTCAGGACAGGCTGGGCTGGGCTGGGCTGGGCGAGGCGGCCCCGCGTGGGCGGCAGAGGGATGCGAGCCCTGGTCCTGTCTCTGCGCTATGGGTGCAGAGCTATGGGCTGGGCAGTCTGACCATTTGCCAGGAGTGAAAATCAGAAAGACGCGTTGTCTCTCTGACAACAGACCCTGGGATTCCTCTGGGGCCAAGGAAGCCTGAACGGCCTCCCAGCTGAGCACAGAGCATTCTCTCCTGAGCAGCACCCGCATCTCCTGTACCCGCCCACCCCCCCTCCAACCCTCAGGGTGCTCTGCACGTTGGGGGTGGGTCTGCTGGGTGTGCTGGGACCAGCCGGGTTGACATCTGGCGGGGGGGACGGGGGTGGACTCTCCCGGTCTCTGTCTGCCCCCAGCACTGTGGGAGGGAATCCTGCCCCACTCCCGGCTCTCCATGTGGGGCCTGAGCCCAAAGCAGGCGGTGGCTGCATGGACAGAACTAAGGGCAGCAGGGGCTGTGGAGGAGGGGTGGGGAGGGCGGGTGGTCACAGACTGCTGCTTCGCGGGGTACGAGTCCCTGGCTCCCTGCAGGTGGTTGCCATGCTTGAGTGGGGAGGGCTTCCAGTCTCCCCCGGGGGTCGCACCCCTGCCTGGTGGCCCTCAGTGGGAGAGGGGTGTCCTGCAAGCCTCCTTGGGCAGCCGGTGGCTCTGGGGGGGGGAAGCAGCTGTGTGTGGACGGGGGGGGGGGGGTCCCTGGAGGGGAAAAAGAGAGTCGGAGCTCCCAGTGAGGCACTGGGATGCTCTTGGGGAGCCTAGGCTAAGGGCCTGGAGGGAGGTATGCACCGGAGAGGGCCAGACCCAAGCACCAGGGCTGCTGGGAGGGGTCCTTCGGGGCAGGGGAGGAGGAGAGGGAGGTTGGCTTCCTGCAGCCTCCAGGCTCAGCGCCTGTGTCCACCCAGAAGCTCTGTGGGGGAAAAGGAGTTTGCAAAGCAGCTAGCCTGTGCCTCGCACCTGCGAATGCCACCCCCACCCCCACCCCCCGCCATCCCCTACGGCCACTTCCCTGGCTCTCTGCCCAGCCCAACCTCTCCGCGTCTGTGGCCAGAGTCAATGGCAGAGCGGGAATGTGACCCGCTACGGCTGGCCCTACACTCACTCGCCGCCTGTCTACAGAACCAGCGGCTCCTCTGATTCCGCTAAAAACAAGCACCGGGGCGGACCCTGCTTTGCCCACTCCTTCCAGGGGCCACCCACCCCACCCCACCCCACAGGTGCCAGGAGTGTCTGCGGAATGAAAGAACCACGTACTAGTGAGGCCGGGTAGCAGCAGGTGCTTGGCTGGGCAGGGGTGGGGGTGGGGGGGGGCTTGCCAGAGAGGACAAGGCCCCTACCCCACCCCCGCTCTGCCCAGGCTGGGAGACTGGGTCTCTGTGGGCAGGAGAGAGGCACCAAGGAGCGGAATCATGAACACTGAGCTAGGCCTGCCCTGCGGGAGAGAGAGGAGAGAGGTGGATGTGAGAGGGGCCCAGGCGACCTCCTGGGAGCAGAGGGGGAAGAGAGGGAGTCTGAGGGAGTTCCACAGGCTGCAGGTCCCCGCAGGGCCTGGCTAAGCCTGGAGACAGGCCTCATTGTCCTTCGTGACACCCTGGGTGAAGGGCTCACAGGACAACGCAGGCCTCTCTGAACACGGGTCTTTGCTCGCGAATCGCAGCCTACAGGACGCTACAGGACGGTGTGCAAGTCCGCTGCCCCGGCTTCTGCCCTTGACACTGTGTGACTACCACCCTCCTCCGTCAGAGGAAGGGTAGGTCGGCAAGGGCTGCTGCGTGCGTGACAGGCTGGCCTCTGCGGTGGCCAGTGTGCGGGCTGTGCAGGGGTCAACCCCAGAGCCCCAGGGGGCTGTTTCCCTCCAGAAGCCCCTCCCCGTGTCCCCGGCTCTTCCACTGGCTGGGGACAAGGGAGTGACCTCAGGGCATGGATGTGAATCCAGCTCAGGGCCTGGAAGACATAACTGGGCACAGATGGGAATGAATGGGTCTTTGTGAAACCACTGGAGCCTGGGGGAACCTGAGCGATGGCAGAGAGCCTCAGTGGTCATTTCAACCATACGCCGCCCCTTCATTTTGTAGATGGGGAAACCGAGGCCAGAGAAGGGAAGGAGCTGGGCACCCGGTACGGTCTGAGCTGGGACCGGAACCAGGGCTCCCGGTTGCCAGCGAAGGGAGCCACCTCCGCGGAGCCCTTTCCTCTGGGCCAATGCTCAGCGCCCGCCTCTTGGGTCCTCACAAACCCTCCAGGCGGCAGGGAAACAATTACGAGTACCGCTTTTCCTTTTTGCCTGCCTCCTGCCTCTCCAGCGCCTAGAAGAGTGCCTCGAAGAACAGGCACTCGACTGTGAAATAGAGGAATTCATTCCTGCTGTCTTATTTTTGCTCATCTGCCTTTTCATATTTTACTACAATGATTATACAGTGCTTTCATGATATTAAACCCCCCCCGCCATTTTTTTTTTTTTTTTCACTGTAAGCAATATCCTGCCAACCTCCCAAGACTATTTAAGGAGCAAAAGAAACGAGGGAGAACGCTTTGTGGACTGGAAAGCAACGTGCAGACAGGAGGGGGTGTCTCCAATGACCACTCTCCGGCCCAAGGCACCGGCCCACCAAGCAGGTGACTGAAATGAGCTGGACCCCTTCCTCCATGGAGGCTGGGGTGTGCCGCAGAGGGAAGTTGACCAAAAGCAGGCCGACTAATAAGAGGCAAAGCGTTTGCTTCTCCCCCTCCCCCCCCATCACCAACCCTTCCGAGGAAAGGAAGGGACATAGAGAGAAACGTGTAAATGCAGAGAGAAGCAGAAAACTAGTTATGGGCATGCAGGGCTGAGCAGGGGTGGGGGGCAGCCTGGAGGAGGCCACCTCTCTACCAGGCAACACATTCAGACACCCCCCACTCCCAGCCGGACCCCTGCATCTACGCTGGTGAAGATGAAGTTAGAAACATCAAAATGCCACATGCCTTTGAGCAGCAGCCGTCAGCAGAACTCCATATGGTTGTGGCAGCCAGGAGTTTGAGCTAATAAAAGTTAAAAAAAAAAAAAAAAAAAAAAAAAAAAGCTGGGAAATGCTCCCGGAGAGCCACGTGGGCCCTGCTCAGGGCTGGTGGGTGGGGTGGGGAGAAGAGGCACTGTGGCGAGCCCACACTACCCCCACCCCCCCGAGTGTTCCAAGGTCACCGTCCTCATCAGAACAGGCTGCTCGTGCAGGACACGGCTGTGTGTGTGTGTGTGTGTGTGTGTGTGTGTGTGATTTTGCTTGAGGGTCACCCACAGCGCTGCTCTTGGAGGGGAAGGGCGGGAGAAATGGCAGGCGGAGATCCCCTCCTTAAAGTGGGGATGTCGACCCCACCCCTTGAGCATCCCGGTGGGGAAGCCAGAGAAAAGACCCTGGTCACCTGGGTGACCCTTGTGCCAGGTGGCTCTCACCTGCAGGGGGCGTGCAGGGTGCACAGGAGCTGCTGGCACCCAGAGAACGGGGAGCGGGGACAATACCAACTCTGCAGGTTACTGGAAGGATAACCTGGCTCCGTGCTTGGGGTGGAAACACTCCAGAAGTCTGAGCCAGACCACGCTGGTTGCTGAGAAAGAGGAGCAGTGGTCTCGGGGAAGTATGCCCGAGAAGAAGTTTAAAATCCATTCGACAAGGATCTCTTGAAAACCCACTGTGCCCAGTACATGATCTATGGCCTCTGCCCAAGAGAAGCACACACGGAAATGAAATGACATTGGGGGAAGGGGCAGGGGGTGTCCCAGGTCACCAAGGAGGGGTGTCCATACGTGGACCCCAGGGTATTTCAGGAGCTCTGAAGACAAACAGCAAAGCAGATCCTGGTCATCTCTGAGGAGGTGGGCATGTGTTCCAGAAAGAAGGCCCCCAGCCCACCAGATGTGAAGTCGGGACAGCCGGCCCAGGCCCGAGCCCCGAGGTCATGGCTGCCCATACAGAGGCTACCGCGTCCCTGGCCTTGCAAACCAGCAAAGCAGGCCCCGGCATGGGATTCCTTCCACACCTTTATTACTGGAAATGCCTGTGCCCAGCCCAGTCAGAGAGCGGTGGATTTTAAAAAAGGAAGGTTTCTCTTTGTGGGTGAAACGAACATGATTCAGCACAAGCAGCCGATCGGGAATGTGGAGGCCAGGCTCTCCCTTCAGGCTCGGCCCCCACCCCCCACCCCCCTCGCGGCCACCTCGGCAGAGGCTCCAGACCGCACCTGCAGGATGGGATCCCCAAGGTGCCCACGGAGGCCGGGCAGCGGGCCACTCCTCTCTCCAAGAACACCACCACCTGGCAGGCCGCCAGGAACAGCCAAGCCCCGAGGACACTGCTCCCAGGCATCCAATGACACAGAGAGCAAACATGTCAGATCTCACGGTCATACTAATGCTTCTCATAAATAAGCCCCCAGATGCACAGCTGTGGCTGGGGATTCACGAGCCTTCTGAGGACACACCGTGACAGTGGTGACATGTGGACGCACATCTTCACAGGGCACAGACTTACTGAAGAATGTCATAGGCCTGTGGGTGTTCAGTACCATGCCAGGGACAACGGGGGCGGGGCGGGGGAGATGGTGGGGTCTCCACGCTCGGGAAGCATATGACTTAGTCTGACAAACAAAATCTATGTCAGGTGAGAAACTGCGTACGGATGATTAAACGCTACCCACTGTGGTAGGACCGAAAAGGCAAGTGAATCTCAGAGCCAAGGGCAGACACGGAGGGCGGCCTTGGAAAGGCAAGAAGCGTTCATTGGACACAAGGAAATGCATTTCAAGTCAGGGAAGAATAAGATCAAGGCCAAGGGTGGGAGACCTCCGTGTTCGGTGTCCTCCAACCTGCTCACCTAAAGAGATTTTCTCGGGTGGGGTGTCAGAAGAAAAAGGTGACCTTCAAGGCTATTTTCTTCATCTTTCTGACTCCAGCCAGGAAGCACCTGCCCAGTATCCAGGACCCCAGGGAGCCTCTAAATGCTTGTCTCCTATTCAGTCCCCCTAGTTAGCAAGTTACCCTTGGCCCCGGGCAGGAGGAGGGGAGTTGTTCTTTTTTCTTTTTCTTTTTTTTTTTCTTTTTTTTTTTGCATTAGCTGACATGGCTCATGCTCCCAGGTACAGAGGGAAGTCAGCCCTGCCACTCTGGCCACAGCAGACTGAACCCAGCGCTCATGGCGAAGCCACACCACTGAATGGGGCTGGACAGGCTAGCCCTGGAATAGCTTTGCCCAGTAGGGCTGCGCCATACTGAGTGGCAATGGACTGATCCGGTCGGATTCTCTTTATGAGAGAGCGGGGAGGCTGGTGAACAGGAGGACGTGGGCCACTGCAGCCTGGCATCTCCTAGGGAAACTGACCCCTTATTCTGGTGCTCCACGAAGCCGGCCGACGAGCCAGTCTGCATCTGTGGGACTCGGAGAGGCTGCATTTGCCCTCTCTCTATGCCTAAAAGTACTTCTTCCCCAGGGCTCCTTAAAGATGGCAAGCCTGAGCCCAAGACTTAAGGAGAGGCACGTGGGGGAAAGAATGGAGACATCCTGCAGGATTGGAATTCAGCGGTGGGGAAAGGAATGGCCTCCTCTATCTATAGGTGGCTTCTTCTTTTGTCCCCATGAGTCCCGCATCCCCCACTGCTTCTGAACTTGCAGGGAGCTTTTTTGGTCCAGGCTGAGCCCTGGCCAGGTAGACAAGACCCAAAAGCTCTTTGGGCCTGGCCTGAGAAAGGATACCAAGACGCTGCCCGTAGCCTGGCCAGACCCAAAGTTGGGCAGATTCTCTCGTGTCTTATCACTGCCCGTGAGAACGTGCAGAGCTGACTCAATTCCACATACTTTGTAGCGTTTGCTCTGCTCAGGACCCCAGATAACTCTTTGGGAAATGAGGAAATACAGCTCAGAGAGCTGTTATCTGCTGGGTCCAAGGTCAAAGCAGATTAAGGACTGGAAGGCAAGCTGCCAGAGCTGAACCTTGGCCCCAGGCTCCCCTCACGATTACACTGCTCCTCAAGAAACAGGTCCACTCAGGCACCCTGCCTGAGCCCCAGGGGCCACGGCTCACGATCATGACCATTAAGCAAAGCCTCCTGACACCTCTCCAACAGGTGCCAAGCACGGACTAGCGGGAAAGTCTCCAATCAGGGAAACTACCCTGCAAATCTTAGCGGCGAACGAGGGGCATTCAGAAGAAATGACACCAACGGCCACCACAAACTGCCACGCGAGGTCCTGAGGAATGGAAACAGCATTCCTGAGCCTGTAGCAAGTCACGTGGTGGTGGTGGTGGTGGGGGGGGGGTGGGGGGTGGGGGGGTAGGGGGCAGTTACCAGACTGGAGCAAATCTTGAACTTGGGGTCTGTGAACCCTCGGGAATTCTCACAAGATTGCACGCCTGGTGCATTAGTCTGGGAAGAGCGTCCGGAGCTCTTCCGGGGCTCGAGATGCTCAAGGACAGGAGGCTAAGCCCCCTCCGACCCTAGCGCTCAGGGCATTCCCAAACCCGGCAGCCAAACACGTTTCCAAGCACAGGAGAATGCACCATGCACAATAAGTAACCCAGCGCTGTTACTGCCCTGGCTACTGTTGCTTCCTACCTTTCCTATTCATCTACCCCTGCCCTGGGGGTCTGGGTCCACACACCTACAAGATGCAGCACCCTGAGCACGGCACTCACCTGTCTGGGCCCACTGTGTTCCTAGAGAGGCTCACCTGGTCCGCCCCCTGGTGAGGCCCTGGGTGTTTCCCTATCTCTCAGTGACTGCTCATTCCCTTTCTGCACATCACTACCTCCAGACGAGAGGAGCAAACTGGGAAGGAAAACACAACTCGGGAGAAAGAGCCACGTAGGTGCACAGCACAGATCCAGCTCAAAATTCCTCTAACCAGCCTCAGGATCCGAGAACACCACCTCTCTGACATCTGGCCACCTGGCGTGCTCCCCTCTTGCACTGCCCAGGGCCCGTGGCCAATTCTTGGAGGAGCCCTGATCTGTACGCGTTCCAGGCGACGGGGCAGCGCTCCAGGCCCCTAGGGCAAGCCCATCACTGGCTCGGGAGAGACCTGCAGACCTCAGCCACAAGCCAGAGGTCAAGGGAGCCTGGCCCACGCAAGCTGGGAGGCAAGTTATTCTGGTGCTGTCACAGAAAAGGGGCAAGTCTGATTGACCCCGTCCTGGCCCCCATCAGCCCTGTCAATCCTGCCACGAAGAAGTGTGTCAGGCCACACACAAGACCAACGTGTCTCAGGAAATGCTCCCTGTCTCAAGAACCCTGTGACTCTCCAAAAACCAGGGAGAAGTTCAGCTTCAGGAGGTGGAATCACAGTCCGTTTCAGGGGGACTGGAGGAGCCCAAGATGTCTGCCAACTCCTGCCGGGCCCTACCCGAACGGCCCTCGAGAATGCTGGCTTTACTTGGTTCTTTTACCTTCTAAGCAGGGGCTTGTCTCGACCCCCGCCTGTCAGCCCTCTCCCCTCTTCTTTCTGGACCCCCTGAAGCACCCACCCCAATGCTGGGGGAATAGCCTGCGGTCAGCAGAACCTTCTTACTGTCTGGTGTGCGAATGGGCTACGAAGGTCTGGAAAATCCATTATTCTGTTTGGAAGCGAACGAGCTTCCACAGAGGCCATACGCTGGTTTCCAATTTTCGGAGGACAGAAACACACACTGCCGAAGTTACGCTGCGCGTAATGTCATCTTTCCCTAATGATTCAATCCAGAGAGGAAACCTAGAGATCCGGAGCTGTCTCAGGCATCATTCTGGATGCTGTTTGGAAAAGTTAAGGCAAGAGCAGAAGCTCCGAGTCTCCCCAAGTCCCCAAGCCTCTGCTTTCTTCTCCCTGTGCAGTGCACATCTTGGGAACATACTCCAGGGTAAACCAGATATAAAAGGTGTGTGTGGCGGGGTGGGGGTGGGGGGTATAAAATCCACAAGGGACGTGCGTCTCATTCGATTTTGAAAGCTCCTAGAAGGAAGGCACTCCTACACCCTCTTTCATTAGTGATGGAAAAACTTCAGAAAGGCCACCTGAGGTCTCCTGCTCCCTGATCCGCACTGGACTCCACCACCGATGGAGAATACCTCGGGGCCTGGACTCTGTCACCCACCCCCACCCCCCAAAGCTGGTCCAAGCCAACTTGGTGATGGGGGACGTATACACTCCTGCCTCTCTCTCACTCACTCACCAAAATCCATGGAACAGGGGGGCCCCCCTCCCTCACAAGAAAGCAGGTGGAAAACAAGCCAGAGAGGTGGATGACAGCGGCCGCCCAGGACAGCCCCAAAGCAAAGGGGCCTGGCCAGATCTGCAAAGTCAGTCCCCAACCAATGGGGCAGGGACAGGAACAGGCTGAAGGCAGAGTACTGGCCGCCTCCCGAAGTTCCTGCACCAGGTTACTCACACGGGAAACCAAGCCAGCCCCCCTCTCCTTTCTCTCTACTGTTCAGCAGGGACTCCTGGCTGAGCACCTGTCAAAGTAAGCCAGGGGAGATCAACGCTGTCTCCCACCTCACCCGTAATCCAGGATGCCTCCCGGTGGCCAAATGACCTGGGGGCCGGCGCCTCACCAGTCCCAGGGCTGCGCCCTTGGACTCCCGAAGGGGATAACTGACAACTGCGCATTCCTTGAGGACCCCTGGTGACGGCCAGCGGGTAGAGAGGAAGGAAAGCGCCTTGGCGCAGACCAGGCATCCGTCCCCGCACCCGCTCCCACCGACCATCCTTGGGACGTGCCTCCCTCTCTGCCCGTGGAGGAGAGAAACGGGGACGTTATTCCAACAGGTCCCCCTCGGCCGGGCCTCACCGGGCCAGCCTTCCCCGCCCCGCCCCGCCCCGCGAGGCCTCAAATTCAGCGGGAGCGCCGAGGCACCTGCTGCCAGACCGGCTCCATCCCCGCGAGAGGGGGGCCCTGGGCGGTGTCCTCGGCGCTCCGGGCCTGCTCGGCAAGGGGCGGGGCGCTCCCGGGGCCGGCGCGCCCCCCGCGCCCCCTGCCCGCGCTCACCTGGCGCAGGTGCTGCAGCAGCGTCCCCGCCTCCTCCCGCCGGCCCTGGCGCACCATCCGCAGCAGCTCCTGGACCATGCCGACGCGCCGGTGATACGGGGGCAGCCCCGCGCCGGCGCCCGCGCGCCCCGCCTTGTCCCCGGCGCGCAGCAGCAGCGACGCCCAGAAGTCGGGCCGCTCGCGGCGGGGGACGGGCGCCGCGCCGGGGCTGGCTCTCTCCGCCAGGCTGCCCTTGGTCTGCCGGGTGCCCATGCCGCCGCCGCCCGCCGGCACTGCCCGCGCCCGGCCGCGACGCCGCGTCCCCGGCCCGCCGCCCGCCCCTCGGCCGCCCGGGCGCGCCCGCCTCCCGCGCGGCAACTTTGGGGGAACTGTTGCGCGCGGGCGGCGCGGGGGCGGGGGCGAGCGGCTGCCCGCGCTCCCCTCGCTCCTCCCTCCGCGCTCCCCGGGCGCGCTCCCCGGGCGCTCGCCGCCCGCCGGCCCCGCCCCGGCCGGCCCCGCCCCCGGCTCGGGCTCCGGCTCCCGCTCCCGCCCCTGCGCCCGCGCCCGGCTCCGCGCAGCCGCGCGCCTCCCGCCTCCCGCCTCCCTTCCCCCGCTCCCCTGCGCTCCCCTCCCATCTCCCTCCCGCCCCTCGGCTCCGGGCTGGGGCCGCCGGACACCCCTCCGGCGCCGTCCTCGGTACCGCGCCCCCTGCCGGCCACCGCGCGGCGCCTCCCGGGGCCGTGGCGCGCTGGCGCCCGGGGCGAGCAGGCCCCAAGGACCCTCGCTCTGGGCCCCCGCCGGGTTTCCCAGACGCTTCCACGACCGCGCGCGAGGGCGAGGCCCGCGGGAGGTGAGGGGAGGCGGTCCGTGCGCCCGACGAGATGGGGAAACTTTGGAACATGGCGGGGGCGGGGCGGGGGGGGTGTCTCAGCCCCAGAGTCGGGTTTCTCAAAGTGGGCTCTGCGACGCGTCGGTGCCGAAGTCATCTGAGGTGCTGGTTAAAAACGCAGGCTCCCGGGCCTGGCCCCAGACCCACTGAATGAGAGTCTCCGCGGTGCGGCCGGGGGATCTGCGTTTTTTAGCCAGCCCCTAGGCTCCTTTGACACCTGGCCTGCGGAGGGGGCGACGGGGGAGGGCCGGGTGGGGGTGGCGGTGGTTGGCGCTCCGAGACGTAAACTGTGTCCAAGGTTGTGTGTCGTGGGCGTGCCTTTTTATGGAGAGAGCCCCTCTGGCTGCTTCCGTCAGTCCCTTAAAGGCTCCGGACCATCAAGATGTAAAGAACCGTTGTCTCCTCATGTTCTTGCTCTCACACCTCTGGGCGAGGTTCTTCCGGGTCACCCCGTGCAAATAAAGCAGAGGCATGCCTGCATGTAGGGCCAACAACTACCCAGTCCTGCCGGCCCCCTCCCTCTGCCAGGTCTAGCCCCTAAGGGATCAGACCCCCGTGAGGTCTGATGGTGCTTGGGAAGCCAACCAGGGCCCTGCGGGAGAGAAGGCTAAGGCACTTGGGGCACCTTCCCTGGCACAGAGCATGCTCGTAGGCGGTGGTGGCTGCCCCCGTGTCGTCCGCAGGGCTGCAGGAGTGCTAACGTTGTGTGCGCTTGCCCCTGACCCAGGCCCTGGCTGACGCTTTAGTGCGAAGGACAGTGGGGGCCACGGGGACAGGAGAGCAGTTCCCAAGTCACAGACAGCTGGACCCCGGCACGCACTGCGCGCTGAGCATCAGGCAAGCCCTCAGCTCCTTCCTCTGTCATGTGGGGATAAGAACACTGTGTCAAGAATTGGGAGGGTAGGAGGAGGGGCCGCAGAATCTCCAAGCAGAGTGCAGGTGTTCTGCAAAGGACAGTTCCTTTCCCTACTCTGCGAGCCGCACTGGGGTCTTCCCATGGGTGTTTTGTCCGCCAACCCCGAGGACCCGGAGGATGAGCCCTTGTGTCTCCCCCAGAAGGCTTTCTTTCCCTTTCGGATGCCCCACTCCCAAATGCCCATCTCTACTGGCAGGGAACACTCAGTCTTCCTGGAGGCTGGCTTCACAGGCCTTACCCAACACCTTCCAAACTTGCCTGGACCCTTTGTGTGGGGAGTAGACTGATGGCATCTCCAAATAACCCAGGCTGGGAAACACTCTGGTGCCTGTCATCTCTGGCCTGCAGGACTGCCAGGCATGGTGACCAGCAGGGAAACTTGCTGACCAGGCCCCTCCCTAGGGACCAGGGGCTCCACGCACCTGCAGGCAAACCACAATCTGAGCAGGCAGGTTGGGCGTGTGGTTGGGGCAAATGCCACCTCAGTGGAAGAGGGTCCCGGCCAGTCCCTCACTTGGGATCTGAATGTCATCCTTTTCCTCTTCTGCAGAGACCTGATTCCATCTTTCCTTACTCTGAGTTTTGTTTTTTGTTTTTGTTTTTTTTTTTTACTCCACTTTTCCCTCTTTCCTGACTTGTTTGTTCTCTTTCGTGTATAATCTGCTCAGATCTCTCCCATCTGTTTACAGGGAAAACTTTCATTTGCCTGCATCCCCTCCAGTCACCAATGCTCCACCTTTCTCTTTCCTTTTCAGCTAAGCTTTTTGGAGACATTTATTTAAGATGTTTACCTCCATTCTCTCCTCTTCTGGAGTGGGCGGGGGGGGGCGGCTTCTGGCCACCCTATGTCATTGAAATGTCTCTGCCAGTCACCTAGTTGCTGAGTTCAGTGGTTGCTTTCAGTCTTGATTTTTAAGCAGCGTGTCTTCCTGTTTCCTATTTTGTTTTGATTGAAACTCTACTCCCTTGGCTTGTAAGGCATTACTCCCCTCTAGATTTCTTTCTTGAGGTCATCCGGGAGCTCCTTTTCTTACTTTCATCCTTTCCTTGTTGGTGTTACCCAGACTATGCCCCAGACCTCTTCCCAGGCAATGTTATTTATACTCATGGCTTTACCTGCCGTGCGCACACCGATGTCCCCAGGTCTCTCTTTCCAACTCATAAGTTAATAAGTTAACCTG
Organism: Lynx rufus; assembly: GCF_022079265.1. NCBI lineage: Eukaryota > Metazoa > Chordata > Mammalia > Carnivora > Felidae > Lynx > Lynx rufus. The sequence continues at coordinate 3,607,342 of NW_025814843.1, forward strand.
TTACTGATTCATCGATGCTGGCAGAAGACACGAGACTCCGGGGTCAGAGACACAGGACTTTATTACTCAGGCGCATACAGCATGAGAAGCTGCATATTTGCATCAATTTCCCTTGCCTCTGAGTTCCCATGGGGCAGCACGACGGGCTCAGAGGGATGCTCTGCAAGCAGTGGTTTGCATCAGGGGGGAACTTGGGAATCGAGCTTGGGAATCCATCGCTCATGCAGGAAGCAGGAAGCAAGCCTAGAGGGAGACACGACCTCATCTTTCAAGGTTGCTCGCCACAAAGACAACACTGAGAAGTGGCCCAGGTAACAAGTGGTCAGGGTCTTGCCCTCTTGGCACACACAGCAAGATCCAGGGTGCGAAAGACTGGAGGATTATCTCTTCCAACGGTGGGCACTTCCTTCTCAACAAATGAGCGCATCCTCTCCCGGGCCTCCTTCCCCACCTGCCTTCTCCTCTCTCTGCTTTCTGTTAGTTGTGGCCAGCCAGAGACCCTGGAGTCACTGTGGTCTCTGGTCTCTCTCAGGATCTACATCTGGTCAACCAAGTGCAGTTAATGGTGCTAAGGACGGTGACTGTCATTTGTGCACATTCACCGAGTGCTGCCTCAGGCTGCGTTCCTCGTGGATATTACGCTATGTCGCCCTTTCAACAACGGAGGTCTTTATCATTGTCCTGATTTCACAGGTGAGGCAATGGGATCCTCGAGAGGTTAAGTGACTTGCTCACAGATAGGGAGGGACAGGACTGGGATTCACACCTCGGGCGGTCTGACTCTAGAGCCCGTGTCGTTAATATTCCTTTATATCAGTGAATCAGCTGTTTACATTTGACATCCTACAGCCACTGCCTTGTTGAGGACCTGTCATTTTTCACCCTAATCATTGGATTACAATAGTCTTCTTTCTTTTTTTTTTTTAATTTTTTTTTTAACGTTTATTTATTTTTGAGACAGAGAGAGACAGAGCATGAATGGGGGAGGGTCAGAGAGAGAGGGAGACACAGAATCCGAAACAGGCTCCAGGCTCTGGGCAGTCAGCACAGAGCCCGACGCGGGGCTCGAACTCACATAACGCGAGATCGTGACCTGAGCCGAAGTCGGACGCTTAACCGACTGAGCCACCCAGGCGCCCCACAATAGTCTTCTTTCTAACTTGTCTCCCCCGCTCCGGTGTTACTCTCCTAATGTGTCTTCCATGTAGCAGCTGGAGCCATCACTATAAAAGGGAACTAACTCTCTGTGTCTCGCTCTCTCTCTCTCCTCTTTTCAGCAATTCCTATCACTTTCCGTCCAAACTACTTACTATGGCATTCGTGTCCCCCAGGTGCTGCACTGTCCTCATGCCCTACCCTTCAGCCATCATCTCGTACTCCCTTACACCTCTCCCAAGATGCCATACTTTGTACCTTTGCACACGCAGCGTGGTCTTTCCAGGACATCCTTCGCCTCCTTAAGAGACGCCTCATCATCCTTGAAGATCCAGGTAAGGCGTCACCTCCCTTGAACACCCCCGTGCCCTCCTCCGTGTGACTCGAATTCCCTGTGACCACCACAGCATAGCTTGTACCATGTTTCTACTGTTCATTGGCCTGTGCTGTTCCACCCAGAGATTCCTTCTTCATCGTCCCTTCTTATCCTTTAGACTAAACTTGGATGTCGCTTCCTCGGGGACGGCCTCTGAGATTCCCTTGCCTCCCACGGGCTGAAGTTAGGTGTCCATGTTGCGTGTTCTTCGGGTCTCACTGTCTGCGCCAGAGGTAGCTGTAATGACCTAGGCTCACCTCCAGGCCAGGGTGTCCCCCGGTGCCCACAGAGCACAGTGCCTGGCACACGGGAGGAGCTCAGAAAATACTTGTTGAATGAGAAAAAACCCCAAAACCACACATGGCCACCTCCAATGTGTTAGCCTAGTGGCAGGAACTCACTCCATGGCAGGCGCTCGATAAAATGATTGAACGAACCACAAAGAGCACTAAAACGGAGGTTGCGTTTATTGACAGGGAAGCTACTGACGAGCCTCCGGAAATCAGTTTGCAGAGAATTAAGGAGATTGTGCTTTCAAGAAACTTGTGAATGGGACTGCTATTTTTGTGGTGGTGGTGATTTTTATTTTTTATTTATTTTTATTTTTTAATTTTCATTTATTTTTTAAATGCATTTTTAAAAAACATTTATTCATCTTTGAGAGACAGAGTGTGAGTGGGGGAGGAGCAGAGAGAGAGGGAGACACAGAGGCTCCAGGCTCTGAGCCGTCAGCACAGAGCCTGATGCGGGACTCGAACTCACTGACTGCGAGATCATGACCTGAGCCGTAGTTGGACGCTTAACCGACTGAGCCACCCAGGCACCCCTTCTTTTTATTTAAAAAAAATTTTTAATGTTTATTTATTTTTGAGAGACACAGAGTGCAAGTGGGGGAGGGGCAGAGAGACCGGGAGACACAGAATAGGAAGCAGGTTCCAGGCTGATTCATTAGAAAATGCCTAATTCACTTTTAAATTAACTAATGGTACCAGTAGCCCACCTCCCAACACCTTACGATGCAGAGCACCCCCTTTGTGAGAAAGGGGGCTGTCAGCCCAGAGCCCGATGCAGGGCTCGAACTCACAGACTGTGAGATCATGACCTGGGCCAAAGTCAGACACTTAATTGACTGAACCACCCAGGTGCCCCCCTGTTGTTTGTTTTTTTTAAAGGGAGATAGATCACTTTACTAAGAGAAAATCCTGGAATTTATCCTTTCGTCATTCTCTTTTATTTAAAAAAAATTTTTTTTTAACGTTTATTTATTTTTGAGACAGAGAGAGACAGAGCATGAACGGGGGAGGGTCAGAGAGAGGGAGACACAGAATCGGAAACAGGCTCCAGGCTCCAAGCTGTCAGCATAGAGCCCGACGCGGGGCTCGAACTCACAGACAGTGAGATCGTGACCTGAGCCGAAGTCGGCCGCTCAACCGACTGAGCCACCCAGGCGCCCCTCGTCATTCTCTTTTAGCAAGTAATTTTTTTTAAGTTTATTTATTTATTTTGAGAGAGAGACAGCAGGAGTGGGGAGGGGCAGAGAGAGGGAGAGAGAGAGAGAATCCCAAGCAGGCTCAGTGGGGCCAGTGCAGAGCCCCACGCAGGGCTCGAACCCACAAAACCGTGAGACCATGACCTGAGCTGAAACTAAGAGTCAGACGCTAAGCTGACTGAGCCACCCAGGTGCCCCTAAGCAAGTAATTTTTTATAACATCAGAAGCACTGGTGTTTTGTCATCTTCAAGCCTGGAATTAAGGAATTCACATCATGATTTCTCTTTGAACATTCATTTCAGTTTCTACTCATGTTGTAAGAACTTGAAGTATAAGATGCCTAATGGAATTTGAAGATCATTCGGATTGCATAAATCTTTAAATCAAAATATCTAATGTATGGATCAAACAGTGCAATCTTTTATTGCTGCAGTAGGTTTTACATTGATTATATTTATCATTTTTTTTTTAAAATTTTTTTTTTTTTTTTTTTTCAACGTTTTTTTATTTATTTTTGGGACAGAGAGAGACAGAGCATGAACGGGGGAGGGGCAGAGAGAGAGGGAGACACAGAATCGGAAACAGGCTCCAGGCTCCGAGCCATCAGCCCAGAGCCCGACGCGGGGCTCGAACTCACAGACCGCGAGATCGTGACCTGGCTGAAGTCGGACGCTTAACCGACTGCGCCACCCAGGCGCCCCTTATCATTTTTTAATAATCCTGCAAAAAGTGTTATGATGCCTCCTTTTTGTAAAAAAAATTTTTAATGTTTATTTATTTTTGAGAGAGAGAGACAGAGAGTGAGCAGGGGAAGGACAGAGAGAAGGGAGACACAGAATTCAAAGCAGGCTCCAGGCTCCAAGCTGTCAGCATAGAGCCAGACATGGGGCCCGAACCTATGAACCTTGAGATCATGACCTGAGCCAAAGTCGGAGGCTTAACCGACTGAGCCACCCAGGCTCCCCATGATGCCCCTTTTTATTTTTATTTATTTATTTATTTTATTTATTTATTTATTTTTTTAACGTTTATTTATTTTTGAGACAGAGAGAGATAGAGCATGAACGGGGGAGGGACAGAGAGAGAGGGAGACACAGAATCGGAAGCAGACTCCAGGCTCTGAGCCATCAGCCCAGAGCCCGACATGGGGCTCGAACTCACGGACCGTGAAATCGTGACCTGAGCTGAAGTCGGACGCTTAACCGACTGAGCCACCCAGGCTCCCCATGATGCCCCTTTTTAAAGAGAAGCTGAAGTTTAGGAGAAATAAGAATTTGCCCAATGCCTCCTTGGTAGGAACTGAAGATCGGGAATTCAAAACCAAGTCTCCACTGCTTTTGAGAATATAGATGCTCAATGTATATCTTAAGCATTTTTGTGTGAAAATGTTGTTGCCATGTAGTTGCTGTTTGTCTTTGAATGTGAGGAGAGGATGTAGGTAGGAACACGAGGCAGGAGGCTGGGCGCCCTGAGGCCCCTGGGGAGGTGGGTGGGAGGTGACCCAGAATGTGGCTGGACTCAGATGAGAATCAGGTAGACTCTGGCACGATTTGGGGAAAGGAAGGCGAAGGACACAGGTAAGTCTGCAGTTGGAAGAGACATTGGAGGAGCTCCTCGGGGATTTCTTCCCTCCCGGCCCCTCCCTCCTTTCCCCTCCCTCCCCTCCCTCCCTTCCCCTCCCTCCCCTCCCCTCCCCTCCCTCCCCCTCCCTCCCCTCTCCTTCCCTCCCCCCCTTTCCTTCCCTCCCCTCCCTTCCCCTCCCTCCCCTCCCCTCCCCTCCCTTCTCCTCCCTCCCCTCCCCTCTCTTCCCCTCCCTCCCCTCCCCTCCCCTCCCTTCCCCTCCCTCCCCTCCCCTCCCTTCCCCTCCCTCCCCTCCCTCCCCTTCCCTCCCCCCTTTCCTTCCCTCCCCTTCCCTCCCCTCCCTCCCCTTCCCTTCCCCCTTCCTTCCCTCCCCTCCCTCCCCTCCCTCCCCTTCCCTCCCCTCCCTCCCCTCCCTCCCCTTCCCTCCCCTCCTTCCCCCTCCCTCCCCTCTCGTTCCCTCCCCCCGTCCTTCCCTCCCTCCCCTCCCCTCCCTCCCCTCCCTCCCCTTCCCTCCCCTCCCCTCCCCTCCCCTCCTTCCCCTCCCCTCCCCTCCTTCCCCTCTCTTCCCCTTCCCTCCCCTCCCCTCCCCTCCCCTCCTTCCCCTCCCCTCCCCTCCTTCCCCTCTCTTCCCCTTCCCTCCCCTCCCCTCCACCCCCTCCCCTCCCCTTCCTTTCCCTCCCCTTCCCTCCCATCAGAGTGCCCTAGAGGGCTTGTTAAAACACAGATCCCCCTGGCGCCACCCGAAGAATTTCTGATTCAGGAAATCAGGGGCAGCGGCTTTTTAAATGTGTTTCCCCGGGATACTGATGCTGCCAGTCAGGTGTGTCTGGGGACCGAACTTTGAGAAGAGCCGGAAGAGCTGGGGCCTGGCCTGGGCAGGAAGGAGGTAAATTGTTGTCTCCCGAGAGCTCATTAAGGTTGCAAAAGGGGACAGAAAAAGCATTTCTTGACTCTGAGGAATTTAGGCGTTACTGAAAGAACTGGCCCGGAGGGAACACTCACAACACACACACACACACACACACACACACACACACACACGCACAAAAGGGGTCTCTGTCTCAGTTCATTTTCTTTCGAAGAACAACCCTCCTTCTTTCCAGGGTGACCAGTTAGCTTACTCTCTCAGCAGCTCTCCTGACACCTGGGGCCTTCTTTTGACCACCAGGTAAATGCACCAGGGTCCCCGATGGCTGGCGGCATGTGCTGGGGATGAACGTGAACCCCTACGTTTTAGTCCGAAAGCCTGCCGGGTCAAGCCGACCACCTGTGTGAGATCCCGGTCTGTGGATCTAGCCCTTCTCCGGCCCCTCAGAGCTGTGGGATACCTTGCCCAGGCCTTTTCCAGAAAGGGTACTCTCAGATGGCCAGAGAAATGGTGCCTGAGGAGGAGGAGAGCTAGCGGTGGGGCCAGGGGCCAGGTCTCCATGAGTTGCAAGTACCTCCATGCAAACAGGACACCCGAGGGATGCATCCACCTAGGGCGGCTGAGAACTGTTCACAAGGCTGACTTCCTGCTTTTTCCCCTCCACTTCTCTCATTCTTTCTCCACTGCTCCATGCATGATTTGCTTTAATCTAGCTGTTTAGTTAGTTATGTAATCAGTGCTCCCGAACTCAACACCCAACACAGAACAAAGCCAAGGCAGCCATTTCATCGTAGGGTTCTCTTCCAGACCTTTGCCCTAACTCCTGATTCCTGTGTTCATCATTCCCTGCTTCCCTCTTTATTTTAATTTAATCTAATTTAATTTAATTTAATTTAATTTTATGTTTTATTTATTTATTTTTTTGAGAGAGAGAGAAAATGAGACAGAGCATGAGCAGGGGAGGGGCAGAGAAAGAGGGAGACACAGAATCCAAAGCAGGCTCCAGGCTCTGAGCTGTCAGCACAGAGCCCGACGCGGGGCTCGAACCCACGAACTGCGAGATCATGACCTGAGCCCAAGTCGGAGGCTTAACTGACTGAGCTACCCAGGTGCCCCTCTTTATATTATTTTAAAATTTCTTTGTATAATGGGCAACGTCAAACCCACACAAAACTAGGGAGACTAATAAAGTGAACCCATATGCCCCTATTGTCCAGATTCCAGCTTTTCAAATCATGCCCAATCTTCTTTCATCCATTTTGTTCTATGCCCACACCCTCTGGGGAGTTGAATTGGATTCATATGTGTTCCTAAAGGCTATCTATATTTTATTTCCGCTGTCGCTAACGTTATCAAAGGGTATGCTGCCCTGTGCAATTTTTTTTCAGAGCCACTGTTTTAATTTAATATTGCGTTGGTAAGTATCATCCTTGTTGCTGCCCGTCACTGTAGTTAATTCATTTTGATGATGTGTAATAGTCCATTTATGAGCATACCTCGGTTTATTTCTCCACTCCCTCACCGACGGCCATTCAAGTGTTTCCAGCCTTTTGCCACTGTGGACAGTGCTTTTATGAATGGTCTTGTACATTCTTGTCTTACACCTGGTAGAGCTCTGCGAGTGGAACTATTAAGCTTTAGAATTAATGCTGGATTGTGGGGCACCTGGGTGGCTCAGTTGGTTGAGCATCTGACTTCGGCTCAGGTCACGATCTCATGGTTCATGAGTTCGAGCCCCACACCATGCTTCAGATCCTCTGTCCCCCCCCCCCCACACTCCTCTCCTGCTCATGCACTCTCTCTCAAAAACAAACAGAACATTTAGGATTCGTGCTGGATTGCTTCCCATCAAAGTGCTGCCCCACCCCGGCACCATATGAGAGATCCCTCCCCGGATTCGTATTTTCTCTCCCATGCTGGTTGTTGATAGATGTATTCATTTTTTCCAATTAAAATGTAATCTCAGGGGCCTTCATTTACATCTCCTCAGTTACTGATGTCTTAGCTTAGGCTGCCAAACAAAATACCATAGACTAGGTTTGGGACTTGCTTGGGATCTATCACCCCCTCCCTTTTTGTTCCTATTGCCCCCTTTTAGAAGGGCGATTTCTATTCTAAGCCACCCAGTCTATGGCATTTTGTTGTGGCAGCCCAGGCGAACCACAACAATCACTGATGTTGACTATCTCTTCATTTGGTTACCCACCCGTGCATTTCCTTTGTGTGTTAAGTGCCCATTTTGTCCATTTTCTATTGGGTTGCCCATATTCTACTGGGGTTTTTTGGTCCATTTTCTATTGGTCCATTCGCTTCCTATTGTTGCTATAACAAATCACCACGTTCTTAAAAGAACATCATTTTTCCTGAGTTACGGTTCTGGAGGTCAGAAGTCCAGAGGGGGTCTCACTGGGTCAAACGAAGGTGTTGGCAGAACTGCGCTCCCCGTGGAGGCTCAGGAGGGACATCTGTCTCCTTTCCTTTCCCAGCTTCTAGAAACTGCCCATATTCCTTGGCTCATGCCTCCTTTCCAGCCATCACATCACCCGGACCTCTGTTTCCGTTGTCACATCTCCTCTCTCTCTCTCTGACCCGCCTACTTCCCTCTTGTAAGGACCCTTGTGTTTACATTGGGCCCAGCCAGGTATTCCCGAATAATCTCCCCATCCCAAGATCCTTAACTTAATCCCATCTGCAGCAACCCTTTTGCCACGTAAGGTAACATTCAGTAGTTCTGGGGGACCAGGACGTGGACATCTCTGGGGGACCACTGTTCTGCCTGTGTTCTCACACTGCGCTCTTTCCTTTCTCATGGTTGGTATAAGAAGAGCCACGTAAAAGAACATGACTCTGCCCCTTGAACGCTGACGGGCAGTAGAGGCCAGTCCACCCCCGCCCCGCCCCGAGGGGCCAGCACCGGGTTTCAACAGCTCCCCACCCTCTCTGCTGGGCGCCTGTGGGTGTTTGAGGAGACACATCAGAAAGCAAGACACTGTCTCCACCACCAGCGGGGAGACAGTCCCGAGTTCTGAGGTGCCGAGAGACACAGGCATGATCTCTGCACCTCTCTGGGCTTTGGAACCTCGTCTGTGAAACGAAGATTCTTACTGTACCTGCCTTTCAAGGTTGTCGTAAGGATAAAATGAGGTTGCGCGTGTGACTGGCTTTACACACTACCTGACATGTAGTACTTTATAAATGGCAGAATCAAGAGCCAGATAGAAGATTCCATGGATGGCCACAAAAAGCAAAAACCCAATTAAAACATGGGCAAAGGCCTTGCACAGACATTTCTCCAAAGAAGATATGCGAACGGCCGATGAAAAGGTGTTCATCCCTACTCATTAGGAAAATGCAAATCAAGGGGCGCCTGGGTGGCTCAGTCGGTTAAGCGGCGGACTTCGGCTCAGGTCATGATCTCGTGGTCCATGAGTTCGAGCCCTGCGTCGGGCTCTGTGCTGACGGCTCAGAGCCTGGAGCCTGTTTCCGATTCTGTGTCTCCCTCTCTCTCTGCCCCTCCCCCGTTCATGCTCTGTCTCTCTCTGTCTCAAAAATAAATAAACGTTAAAAAAAAAAATTAAAAAAAAAAAAAGAAAATGCAAATCAAAACCCCAAGGAGATACCGCTTCACATCCATTAGGATGACTGCTATCAAAAACAAAAGCAAAAGCAGAAAATAACAAGATTTGGCAAGGATGTGGAGACATTGGAAGCCTTGTGTGCTGCGGGTGGGAATGTGAAATGGTGTCGTCACTGTGGAAAATAGTATGGAGGCTCCTCGAAAAACTAAAAGTAGGGACATCTGGGTGGCTCAGTCGGTTAAGTGTCCGACTTCGACTCAGGTCATGATCTAGCGGTTTTTGAGTTCGAGTCCCGCGTTGGGCTCTGTGCTGACAGCTCGGGGCCTGGAGCCTGCTTCGGATTCTCTTTCTCTCTCTCTGTCCCTCCCCACTCACACTCTGTCTCTCTCTCAAAAATAAATGAACATTAAAAAAAAAAACACCTACAACTAGAGCCACTATATGACCCAGCAACCCCCCTTCTGGATATTTATTCAAAGAATTGAAAGCGAGATGTCAAAGAGATATTTGTTGACAGCTCGGAGCCTGGAGCCTGCTTCAGATTCTGTCTTCCTCTCTCTCTGCCCCTCCTCCACTTGTGCGTCACTCTCTCTCAAATATAACTAAACATTAAAAAAATTTGTTGAGGGTAGGGACGCCTGGGTGGCTCAATCAGTTAGGTGTCTGACTCTTGATTTCAGCTCAGGTCATGATCTCAGAATCGTAGGATCGAGCCCTGCATTGGGCTCTGCACTGAGCCTGAAGCCTGCTTGAGATTCTCTCCCTCTCTGTCTCCATCTGCTCCTTTCCCCTGCTTGCTCACGCTCTCTCTAAAATAAATAAAAATTTATTTATTTAAAAATTTTTTTAAGTTTATTCATTTTTGAGAGGGAGAGACAGAGTGCGAGTGGGAGAAGGGCAGAGAGAGAGGGAGACACAGAATCGGAAGCAGGCTCCAGGCTCTGAGCTGTCAGCACAGAGCCCAACGCTGGGCTCAAACCCACGAACTGAGACCTTGACCTGAGCCGAAAGACGAAAAATAATTTGTTGAGGGTGAAAAACAATGTTGAGGGTAGATTTCATGTTCTATGTTTTTTTGCCACAATTAAGAAGAGAGTCTCAGGGAAGCCACACCCTTTCCTGGGTCCCATCACTCTTCTTTTCCCAACTAAAGCCAGCTTCCCTTCCCTCCCATCTGTGGTCACTGCAGCTTAATCCACTAATGTGCTTATCTTTAGAAACCAGGTCCTATGCGGGAGCTTTCATCAGGTACCCCTGATATTCAAACTCTTAACTGCTTTCCATGCTCCCCTCCCCAAAGAACAGCCTAGATTGGCCATTCTTAGTGGAGGCAGGAATGGAGGAAATTGCCTTTTCCTTCTTCTGAGTTGCCTCTGGTTTGTGGTTTATTTATTCAATACGCGTTTACTGAGAGTTTACCTTGTGCTAGGCATTGTGGCGACACTTAAAGTGAGAAGAATCCAGCCGGGAGGTATGGCGTGCCAAGCAGCGGAAACAGTATGTGCAAAGGTCCTGGGGCCAGAAGAGAGTTTGGCATGTCTAAGGAATGGAGGAGGCCGGTGGGAGGGAGAGTGGAGTGGAGAGAGGCTGAGCTATAGGTGGAGCTGGTCTTTGCAGGGCTTCATGAAGCAAGTAGAAGCAGGAAACTCTTATTTACTAACATTCAAGTAGTCCGATGACAACTATTACCTAAGGACATCCTTGGGTTCTCACCCAGGGTCTATAACTTGCTACCTGCACACCCTCGGTCAGTGGTTCTCAAAGTTGGACATGCACTTGTGTCACCTGGAGGGCTTGTTACAACAGACCACTGGGCCCCGTGGCAGACTTTCGGATTTAGTAGATCTGGGCGGGGTTCAGAAGTCACGTGTCCAACAGGTTCCCAGGTGACGCCGATGCTGCCGGTCTTTGGACCACTTTGCATCATGCTCTGTGCAGGTAAATCACTGATTCTCCCTGAGTCTTTTTCTTCGTCTGTAAAATCTCCCTTCTGTCCTGGTTGATGTGCTCTTCGAACAAGATGATGTACAGGGTGGGGAAAGCCCTTCGTAACTATTTAAAAAGACACGGAGGGAATTATCAGCTTGATGAGGTTCAGTCATCACTGCTCACACGGGTGCTTCCTTCGTCATTTACCAAGAACGGGCACATCGAACACGAGCGGCTGACTGCATAGGAACAGGGGCTATTGAATTTCACTTACCCTACGTTCGTCTGGGTCTCTGCCCACGTGAGTGTTTGAGGACCACTTGTGCTGGAAGGAGGGTTGCTGCCCTGCCTGGGAGAAACCTTGCCATTCGCCCCTGTTGTTCACCCCACAGACAGAGGCTCGGTCGGTGATGCTTCAAATGTTTGTGGTTATTTTTGTCAACCATCATCTCTTCCCACGCCTCCCCAAGAAAGCTCTCCAGTGAGTCATCCGGGAGGCCCAGGAGGCAGTTGACGTTGTTTTGCTGGTGTTTGGCCATTGAGGGGAAGGGAGAAGTGATGTCTCCTTGGGGGCTCGCTTTGAAGAAAAATTCCACGGGTTCATCGCCTCCAGAAAGTCGGTCTCTAGAATCCGTGTCCGTGATATACACTGGGTGTGTGTATTTTTATTTGTATTCGGTCTCCCTTTCGCGGAGTCCACGTGTGTATAATATTCATGGCGCATCTATTGAAAGCCTACTATGTGCCATGAAATTTATCGTCCGGCAGGGCAGACAGACTTGTAATCCAATACGTGAAATGAAGTGTTACAGGGCCTCTGATGGGGATGAACACAGGGTGGGGTGCAGTGAGTTGTAAAGAAGGAAGAGGGTGCCGGAGAGGTGTTCCGAGGAACTGGTTATTTAAGATGGGTGAGGGGCACCTGGCTGGCTCAGATGATAGAGCATGCGACTCTTGATCTCAGCGTCATGAGTTCAAGCCCCACGTTGGAGGTAGAGGTTCTTTAAATGAAAAATAACGTCAGGGGCACCTGGGTGGCTCAGTCGGTTAAGCGTCTGATTCTTGATTTCAGCTCAGATCGTGATCTTGTGGTTTGTGGGTTTGAGCCCCGCATCGGGCTCTGTGCTGGCAGTGGGAAGCCTGCTTGGGATTCTCTCTCTCCCTCTCTCTCTCTCTCTCTCTCTCTGTCCCTCCCTTGCTCGCTTGCTCTCTCAAAATAAATAAACTTAAAGAAAAAGAAAACTTTATTAAAAATTTTTTTAATGTTTATTTATTTTTGAGAGACACAGAATGTGAGCAGGGGAGGGGCAGAGAGAGAGACACACACACCTGCACAGAATCTGAAGCAGAATCCAGGCTCCCCGCTGTCAGCACAGAGCCTGATACGGGGCTTGAACCCATGCACCATGAGATCGTGACCTGAGCCAAAGTTGGACGCTTAACTGTCTGAGTAACCCAGGTGCCCCCCAAAATAAAACTTGAAAGATGGGTGGCACTGGGGCTCCGGGCAGCTCAGGTCATGATCTCGCAGTTCATGAGTTCGAGCCCCGTGTCGGGCTCTGTGCTGCCAGCTCAGAGCCTGGAGCCTGCTTCGGATTCCGTGTCTCCCTCTCTCTCTGCCCCTCCCCTACTCGCACTCTGCCTCTCTCTCTCTCTCTCTCTCTCTCTCTCTCTCAAAAATAAACTGTTTAAAAAGCATTAAAAACAAAAAAGATGGGTGGCATTTTCCAGGTTGACTCAGGACAGGCATTCTGCAATGAGGCACATTGGGCACCTGCAATAGTCCCATAGAGTTGGAATATGGGTGCAAGGGCTGGAAAGGAGGTTGGAGAGGTGGGCAGGGGCCTGGCCATGAAAGGCCTTAGGGGACAAGGATTTGGTGCTTCATCCTGCAGTCAAGGTATTGAAGTGTTGAAAAGTTGAAGTCAGAGAGCGAAACGACACTCCTGTGTTGTGGGAAGATTATTCTAGAGGAGGTGTGGGGGTGGCTAATGGGAGTGTGGAACTGGAGGTAAGGAGATGGAAAGGCAGGCGGGAGCCGAAGGGAGGGTAGCCAGGAGGGAGCCGTATGGTTGTAGAAAGATGCTGAGGATGCAGTGTTGACAGGACGTGACTACAAGTTGGATGGAGGTGCAGGGAAATGTGAGGGGAAAGAGAAGAAGCTGGAGGAACAAGCAAGAGTGTGGGTAGAAAATGACTCCTGTCCCACACCTGTTGAGTTTGGGACGCATTTTGTGGAGGCGCCGGACCCCGGTCTAACTGGACACGTGCCGTTGAGAAGGGCCACATTTAGCCATAACAGTGAGTGGATGAGGTGACCTGGGATGAGAAGATGGACAAGGACAGGTCAGTGGGGCATTGTGTCACTTCATGTGCTGGAGGAGGAAGGGGAAGCTTGGAAGAGCATCTGGAGGTGATGTCAAAGGGGGAAGATAGCAAAGCCGTTGGAGGAGGCAGTTAGGTTCTGACAGGGCACTTGGAGGCCAAAAGGAGGAAATACTGGCCAGCTTTCTGGAAGGACAGAGGCCGGTTGGAGCAGTACTCTGCAAGAAGCCGGATCAAACCAAACGGGCCCAAGATGGCGGGCGCCCTCACAGGAAACCCCCGGCCAAATAAGGAAGAAAGCATGAAATCCTGCATCCCTGTCTTAAGTAATGAATATTCCGCCCCCTAGTTAACAATTGGCAATAAGAGATAGAAACCCAACCCCCAGGGTTAGGATGATTGTGCTGTGGAAGCCACAGATGGAGAAAGTACCAGATGGGAACAGGTCAGCACGAGGACTTAGAACTTCGGGTTCCAGAGAGTGACTTGAGGTCCCGCCCCCTAAATAAATATGGAATGAATGGAAGAAACTTGGGAGGTGAGACTATGAACACCATCTCCAGAGAGTGGCCACTGTCTTATCAGTTTGTATCTCTCTAACCTTGACTCCTCTGTTTGTACCAGGAACCCCCTTCTCCCAAGTTATCGCTGAAATGATGAAAAGTAGTGGGAAATCCCACCAGAATAAGGAGAAAGCTGCCATTGGTCTGAGAGACTTCTGCAAGGGTTCACGCAAACGAGAGTAGATTCAAAGAAGATCTCACAGACATTTAAGTCACCACACACAGAGGAAAGGGCGGATGGACCCTCAGCGAAACATGGCAGGCTCCAAACTTTGGCAAAAGGCTCACTCTCTTGCACACATCACAAGCAGGGGTCATGCCGGGAACCGTGACGAATGTGAGGGACAAGGCAGGGACCGAGACAGACAAGATCCCAGCCCTGAGGGAGCTTACATTCTAGTAGGGCAGATGGACAAGAAACAAGTGTGATATACGCCATGAATGAAACAGACTAGGGTGAACCAGTAGAAACTGGAGACAAATTGATTGAGATACATGGTTTATCTTGCTGAAAAATTCCCAGCTTTGGCACACAGCAGATTTCAGGAGCCATCGTGTTTTATGATTTATCATATCTTGCACAGAGAATTTTCCCCTGTCACTTTTGGGACAACCTTCGCTGCCAAAGGTAGGAGTTGGGGGAGCGGTGGTGGGAAAAGAATTCTGTGAACCGCTCACACCCTGAGGCTACCCCCTGATTCCTTAGCTCAGGGATCAGAGGCAAGATGGGCCCTTGGGAAGATTTCAAGTTAATAGAAGGTGCACCTGGCTAAGGTTTGTGTAGGAGCAACACCATTCCTCACCTCCTGCTGATAACATTGGCCTCCAGCCACAGCAGGAACGCTCACCCAAGTTCCTCCCAGGGTTTTTCAAACTGGAGGCAGGGAGGATCGTTCTTCTCTGGACTGGCAGTTGTGAAGATATGAGTTCAAGGATGATGGTGCCTCTTCCCCTTTGTGTGAAGAAGTTTAACTGCAGAAGGAGAGAATGAAGCCAACACACCCAGAGCAGTGGAGATAAGAGGTGGAGACAGAGAGTCCTGCTCTCTTGGTAGACAGGTCCGCCATGATGCTTCCTGTGGTTTGGTTGCCTGAGTCTCTCCCCCTGCCCCCGTCTTTTTTTTTTTTTTTTTTTTTTTTTTGCCAAAGCTGCTTCTTGTTGAGGTTCTGCCAGATGTAACCAAAGTCACATAGAGCTGGGATCATATCACAGGTTACTCCAAGAGTCAATGCTGTACACAGCAAAGCAAGGACCCCTCAACACTGGGCTTTGACACATGCAGCCCTACCAGTTA